>NC_134530.1:164812990-166012990 GCF_050624435.1 Tenrec ecaudatus
TCAAAGTCTTGTGGATCCGGTGGTGGTGGAAGCATCTCAGTACTGGGTCCATGTGGCTCCATGGCTCTATCAGCTAGCTCCATGTGGTTTATCAATAGGAATGTCTTGCAGGGAATGAGTGTGTGTCTGGCCTTCTGTAAGCTATTTATCTCTGTTTACACCTTCCAGATGAGGTCATCAAGCAGGGGCCTGATTAACAGGCTAAACTCCACCCCTTTGCAAGTTGACAGGAGATTATGTGACTGCCGCATGGAGTCCTGTTTCATTCTTTTGCATATAGGAATCTAATTTGACCTTCACCATTTGTTGAAGAAGCTATGTCATCACCCTGTAATGCATTTCACCCCTTTGTTAAAGATCTAGTGTTTGTAGGTGGATGGATTTATATCTGGGTTCTCTTCGGTTCCATTGGATGGCTTCGGTTCCATCTTTGTGCTAGTCCCAGACTGTTCTGACTGCCGAGGCTGTGTAGCAGATTTGGAGGTCAAGGTGTAGCAGATTTTGGTGTCAGGAAATGAGAGGTGCCCTGCTTTGTTCATCTTCTTAGGGAGTGCTTTGCTTACCCTGAGTGAGTCTCTTTCCTTCCTGTACACAGTTAGTAATTAGTTTTTCCATTTATTTATAGAATACCTTTGGGATATGCGTCAAAATTGTGCTGTATTTATAAATTGCCTTGGATGGTATTGACATTTTCACAATGTGAAGTCTTCTTATCCATGAACACAGTCTGTTCTTCCACTTATGTCAGTCTCTTTTGGTTTCTTGTGGTTTGTAGTTTCCTTTGTAGAAGTCTTTTGTTTCTTTTTTTTAATTTTAAAATTCTTTTTATTTCAGAACTGCCTTTATGTACAGACATTGTAAAACAATGCACAGACACTGGAGAGTTTCCAAACAGGAGTTGGAAATCAAATCTGAGGGCAACTAGGAGAACTGAAACTGTCCCAGAGAAGACCTGAGGATTGCACTTCCTTAAACGCCTTTGATAGCCTCGTCAAGTCCCTCCTCGGTGAACAGGTGCAAATTCTGCCCAGGCTGCACCGTAGCTGGCTCTGTGTGAGTTGCGTTTAGCTTCTCTTCCATTGCTAGTTTGAGAACGATGGATGAAGTCTTGATGGCTTCTTTCAGTGTCATCAACTTGTGGCAAACTTCTTGCAAGGAAGTCTGGGCGTCCTCTGAAGCAGAGTCAATCGGTCGAGCATCACACTGTACAAAGGTTCCAGATGGGTCCATATGAAACAGCTGTGGTCCTTTCTCATCAACGTCTCCAAGTAATGGTGCTACTCCAAAGGGTCGAGACATGGCACCTCGATCTGCATCTTCTTCTCCAAACTGTAAAGCCAGATCGGACACAGCCTGGGTCACACGCTCCACTGTCATTGTCTCATAGGAGGTGGACCAGTGGTTCCGTGTCTCCACTCCGGCTTGATCGATTAAAGTCTTGGCATCAGCAGTTAGCCACTCAGGCACTACCGACGTGCACATCCATCTCTACAATTTTCTCAATGCTGCTGGGCTCCGAGAGTGGGGAGGTCACCCTCTTCTCCACAGCTAGGCACACACCCTCAGCTGTCTGGGTCCCCGTGGCTGGATGGCCTCAATGGTATATTCCACTTGAAATAATCTTCCTTCGGGAGAAAAGCACTCACGCCCCTGTCACACTCAGACCGGGCGAGGAACGCGGCAAAGATGGAAAAAGGCAGAGCGATTGTTCCAGAATTCTGAGGGCCAGCAAGAGCCTACCGGCACCAAATCGCCCACACCGCCACCACCGAAGAGAGCCCTTTGTTTCTCTAGTTAAGCTTACTCCTGAGTGTTGCCGCTTTGGTGTGGCGATTGTAAATGGCATTGTTTTCTTGATTTCCTTCCAGAGCTCCTCCTCCACATCCTGGGATCCAAATGACTTGTGTGTTGATCTTGTACCCACCACATTGCCAAATTTCCAACCATTGTTTTTACTCTTTGGGGTTTTCTAGGTACAGAATCATATCGCCTGCAAAGCGAGTTTTGCTTCTTCTTTGCCAGTTTGGGAGGCTTTTATGTATCTTTGTTGTCTGGCTCTGGCCAGGACTTCCGGTAGAGAAGTGGTGCTGAAAGGCATCTTTGCAGAGGAGATGTTTTCCCTTTCTTCTCAAGGAGCGAGATGTCGGCCGTTGGCTTTGCTTAGATGACCCTGACTGTGTTGAGAAAGTTCCTTTCTGTTCTTGTTTTGCTGAGTGCTTCTATCAGAAATAGATGTGGGATATTATTTGGATATCATCAAATGACTTTCCCCTCCCCCCCCCATCAATTAATATGATCATGTAGTCCTTACCCTTTGTTGTATTTAGATGGTAGATTAGATGGATTGTCTTTCTAATGTTGAACCATCCTTGCATACCTGGTATGAATCCCACAGGATCACAGTGTGTGTGTGTGTGTGTGTGTGTGTGTGTGTGTGTGTGTGCGCGCTTGTTCTTGTTTGGGGCTTTTTGTGAGGTTTGGGTTTGGGGTATGTTTTCTTTTCCTGGGTTTAGTATCAGACTTGTGCTTGCTTCATAAAATGAGTTCGGGAGTTTTCCATCCTCCTCTGTATTCTGTAACCGTTTGAGCAGCATTGTGCTCGGTAGCATCCCTCGCTGCAGGTGACTGGTCTTTGTTCTGGGCCTGGTGAGGTTTTCTATATGAGTCTGCGGTACATTAGGCAGGTGGAGTGTTTCAGGAAATGTGTCCATTTCATCTAGACTTCCAGATTGATTGGCGCACAGCCTTACGTTGTTGTCTTTTTTCACTTCAGCTGGTTCTCTTGTGATGTCACTCTTTGTACTTCTTGCTCTTGAGATTTGCATCTTCTTTGCCTTTGTTTAGTGGCTCGGTTACTCTTTAATCCGTAAAGGACTCTTTCGAGGAGGTGATGCACTAGGGAGCCAAGACGACACAGTGCCGGGATCAGTTCAGATGACAGAAGTCATGAGCACACATGTTGGCAGGAATGAGGAAGCCAGCATCCTCATGTGCTTCTGGTTGTAGTAGAGAAACGATCTAATGCTTTTGGAAGGAAATCTGGTAGTATCTACTAAAAATAGTCAATGTTTACCCCCTCTGATCCAGCGTTTCGACGTCTGGGAGTTTATTCTACAGGAAAACTCCCACAGTGCATGAAGAGATATGTGTGCAAGACCATTCATTGCAGTATTGTTTGTAGTGGCAGAAACTTGGAAGCAGCCCCAGGGTCTGTAAATAGCAGCCTGGTTACATAACAAACGGTGCAGCCACACAACAGGCCACATGTAACTCTGCAAGACAGTGAGGCAGATCTCTGTGTATTGTCATGGAAAGAGGTCCAATGCGTTTTCATCACGAGAAAAGAAACAAGTGGCAGGATGGACAGAGTGCTATCCTATTGTTGTCTTGAAAAGGAAATGATAGCGCGTTAGTCTATGTGAAAGAATTTTGGAAGCAAATGCACCAAATTGTGGATGATGGTTATTTCTGAGAAATCAAGAAATGCAGTTTGTAATTAGGCAGTGCTTGGGTTTTCTACATTTGTGCATCACTTCCGTGATCAGGAAACATCCAGAGGAAACAGAGATAGAAAGCGAGGGAAGGCTGGCGTAGGACAGCAGCGGGAGCAGAGAGGAGGGGACAGATGTGACAGGACTCACAGGAAATGAGACAGAGAGGAAGTATCCAAAATGTCACAAAATGTAAGACTGGCTCTTCTGGGTTTCTGGCACTCCGGGAGCTGCAGGCATCAGTGCAGACGTGGCCAAGTCCAAGAACCACACCACGCACAACCAATCCCAAAAATGGCACCAAAGTGGCATCAAGCAACCCTGATCTCACGATATGAATCTCCTAAGGGGGCGAACCCCAAGTTCCCGAGGAATACACGCTTTGCCAGGAAGTACAAGAAGGGCCTGAAGAAAATGCAGGCCAACAGGATCAAGGCCAAGGATGCTCATGCCGGCAAGCCTCTGATGACGCTCAAGGAGCTCTAGGCTAAGATCCCAATGGGCGTCAACCACAAGCTCAGTCAACTGGGCTACATTGGCCATCCCAAGCTTGGCAAGCAGGCTCGGGCACATATTGCCAAGGGCCTGAACCTCTGCTGGCCCAAGACCGAGGCACAAAGCAAGAGCGAAGCTCCAGCCAAGGCCTCGACTCCAGCTCAAGCTCCCAAAGGCGCCCAGGCTCCCACAAAGTAGAGTTCTCCGTCTGAGGAGGAGAGGGACCGGGGTGACCCCTGGGCTGGTGTTCCTCCTGTGCTCTTTGTACAGATAGACCTAAGGCTGGCTAAATGCATGTGATCGTATATGGATGAGCTTATATGGAATACGTATATGTGCCTGGATGATTGGGCAATGGCCCTGAATCAAATACGTAAGTGCCTCGCCCAACCAGAACCACACACTTGGGTTACATTTCAACTAAACACCCAACTTATGATTGCCCACCTCCCACAGGTGACAGCCAGGCCCCAGCACCTGAGTGGCAAAAGTCCTCTCCTTCATTCCCACTGCAGAGCAGAGCCCAGGCTGCCAGGGCCACCCTCAGAATCAGTTTCCCTTGCGTGGCCCTGGGTCCTGGTCACCGCGCATGTATCACAGGAGAGCCGTGCTCATTCGGGCTTCCGAATGACTGATTTTTCAGAAGGGCATCACCAGCCTTTCATCTGAGGCACCTCTGGATAGACTGAGACCCCCCCAAGCTTGCCCATGTGAACTGTTGGCACCATTCAGGGCTTCCCTGACTCAGGTAAAAGAGGCCCACCTGCCCTCACACACACACACACACACACACACACACACACACACACACACACACAAGCTTTGTTAAGGAACACTGTGACTCAGCAGTTCCACTCCTAGATCTTCACTCAACAGAACTGAAAATCCGTGTCCACACAAAAAGTGATCACAGATGCTCATAATATTCAGAATAGCTAAAAAGTAAAGGACAACCCAAATGCCCACCAATGGACGACGGCGTGTACAGACGATGGCTCATCCACACCACGGAATAGGATTTGATCACTAAAAGGGGTGGCGTTGTAATGCTATCACATGGATGCACCTGGAGGGCGCTGTGCTAGGAATGTGGACGGAGCCGCCTGCGGTTACATGGAATAAGATGATTCCATTCATATGGAATGTCTAGAAGACAGAGGCAGAGAGATCCGTGGAGACCGGACACTGAGGAGAGGCTGCTAATGGGAAGATGAGAATGTTCTGGGGTCAGCGGCGATGGTCACCCCACTCTACGAACGTGGTGGAAACCGTTGATCTCGTCACGCTAGATGAATGACTCTCCTAGGATGGTCGTGCCAAGGTGCCACAAACTGGAACAGAAAATGCTTGTATCACAGTTCTGGAATGTAGCATTGCAAAACCAGGAATGTCTGCTCTGTTCGTTCCTGCTGAGAACTCTGAGGGAAAGTTCCTCCCAGACCTGCCTTCCACATGCTGGTGACAATCCCCGATCCGCGGTGTCCTTGGCTTGTAGATGCACCGTTCCGAACACTGCCTAGCTCTTCCCCTGGCTGTCCTCTGGATGGGGGGCCTCCGGTCTTCATGGCCCAGAACCCACCCCGCTCCGGGAGGACCCCGTGTTACATGAACTTGTAACAGCTTCCAAGATCCAGTTTCCAAACAGGACCATGCTCACAGACACCAGGGATTAGGACATCAGCACGCCATTTGGGAGGACACAATTCCATCCACAGTCATCTCAATGAAATGGTAATAAAACCACACACACACACACACGCACACGCACATGCACACAGCACCTCAGCGTCTCTGGAGCCAGAGCCGCGTGCTGGCACAGAGCAGTGCCCAATCCTAAACATCCTCTTTGGAGACCAGCAACCCTCCAGGTCTCTCGCCCATGACTTCCAAACAAAGGCAACACATAGGTGTGTGGGTGGGGGCAGTGCCGGTGTTGGGGTGCGCTCTGCTCTAGACAGCAGGGAGAATGTCAGGGGAGAAGTGCTTAGGAAAAACAAAGGGCAAATGACTTTGTCCACTCTTCCTTCCAGAGAGCAACAACGTATCATTGGCTGCTCTTCCTGTCTCAGTCGCCACCCCGGACATGTTCACGGCTAGCAAAGTCCTCTCCACTGTCGCACATGGCGGCTGAGGCATATTTTCAATGTTACATAATCCCTACTCCTCCTCTTCAGCTGGTAAATAGGTACATTTATGACAGGGCTTAGGCTTGACACTGATTCTACAGGTTGGTCATCAGATGGGCGTGGACTACGGGACTGGAAATAGAATTATCATCATTAAAGCATGTGGGGTGTTCATGAAATTTTCATGAAATAAAGTTTTAAATTGCAGGCTGTATTCATTAATGTTCTTTAAATTTTTATATCCGTTCATTTTACTTCGGCGTCTGCCTTTCTATTTCAATAGATAATTTGATGACGACAGAAGAAAAGTAATTTTTCTGAGGGCGCATAGAAATCCATTTCCACTTTTCTGTGTTTTGCATTTGTACCGCAGCCTGCTTTCTCAGGAGAAACTGTTCAAATTCTGTAATTGTAAAAAAAAAAATATAGCTTTGATAGCTTCAGTTTTTAGGTCTTTATGGCAACTAGCCAAAGTAGGCCAAAAACCGTGACCCAATCAAGGTGATTAGCGATACAACCAATAAATAAAATAATACGTAAGAGCAAGAAAACTATTTATAAAAAATACATGTGGTAATTCCTGAATGATGTCTGTTCGTATTACTCACTCGGCCAATGCTGCCAATTCACAGACTACCTGAGCGTGCCCGTGGCCGCTTAATTACATCCTGATGCTCTGCCGGCTTTGCACCGCACCTTTCTCCATCGTGTTCTTGTACCGGTGGAGCCGTGAAATGGGGAGTCAGGACACATTATGTTTAACAATCTGTCCGTTTGATTTGTCCCCAGGGGGTACAAAGGGTTAAAACCCTGATAACACGTTCTGTTAGCCCACACAGCTGCCCCGCAAGAGGCTGGTTATTCGAATCCGCCCAGAAGTAGCCTGGAAGACAGGCCTGGAAATCTACTTCCCAACACATCAGTCACTGAAAAGGCTACAGAGCACAGTTCTTTCTACTCGGACCCGCCCTGGGTCGCCATGAGTCGTGATCAATCGGGAGGCAACCCGGTTCTGGGTTTGGGGTTCTGTTTTGCTTTTTCCTTTTATTTACAACTTTTGGATATTCAGGCATGTGGTGTGTGCGCCTCCCCTGTGTCCTCTTGCTCAGGCCTGCCAATGTTAGGGGCAGATTCCCTGGCTGTGCCTTCAGAGCGGGGACATCCCACAGACCCCACAAGCCCGTCTGCAGGCTGCAGTTCCAGCCGCCTCGAGGAGCAGCCTCTGCCCTGGAAAATGGACTATCCCTTCTGGAAACCAGTCTCCTGCTCCGGGGGCTCAAGAGCAGCAGCACTCAGCGGTCCCTCGTCTGTACACTCTCGCGGCAACAGGACTGACTGTGACAGCACCCCCCTCGCGCTGGCAGGCTGTCCAGGACCAGCTGCACGGCTCCCCATCACTCTGGGCTCTCCTCCAGGGGCAGTGTGGGTACGCCCAGGACCCCTGCCACCTCCCTCCACCCCAGCCCTGGGCGCCCACCAACAGGGTCCAACAAGGACTCCACCCCAGCAGAGCAAGCCGATGGCTACACCTCAGTGCCCCCCCAGATTCTGGAGGGTCCAGAATGAGCTCTCCTCCAAGACCCCCTCAGAAACGAGACCGTCTCAGAGAGCACTCCGGCTCTGAGCACTGATGAGGATGGTGTAGCCCAGCAGAATGGTGGGAGCAAAGCTGTGGGAACAGAAAGATTTCTCCCAAGTCCTCTCCCCCAAATAGATGTTAGACTTAGGACACTGCTTGCAGCTAATAGTAAATGATTGTCAGGTTACCTCCCTGAAGGCAGTCAGCTGACAGGTAGGCCCACTCCCTGCTGCTAAGGACAATGGGCTCCTTCTCCCTAAAGGCTTGCAGTCATTAGTTTGGTTCCTTTAGATGGGGTTTACACCCTACTGATAATGGTTTCTATAGTGAGCCAGAGAACAGGTCAAACCTGCTCAGTGACATCCACAGTTAGGCTGCCATCCTGAATCTAGGATCCACCCATCTTGTCACATGTGTACCCCCATCACCTCCCCTTCCTATTATGTGGATACTTCTAGATCACCCCCTTACTGTATTACCTATAGCACAACCCTTCCTGTGACTTCACCTGTAATTATGGGGCTTGCAAGTCCCCAGAGAATATAGAAGCCGTGGTTAGCAATAAAGATCTCTCTTTCTCTCTCTCCACGTGGACCACCAAGTGAGGTTGAGGTGAGCATGCTACCATGAATTGTGTCTGACTCCATTATTTCAATCTCTCTTCTATCTCTCACGCTCTCAATGACTTTACTACATTCTTTACTTATTGTGACACTGTGCCCTGTAACAATAACAGGCAGGTCACCCCCGCCCAGTCATGAATGGGTGCCCTGTAACAGTAACAGGCAGGTCACTCCCCGGACAGAAATGGAAAATTTTTAAATTGCAGCCTGAAATAGTTGTAGCCCAGCCCAGGATGTTTACGGTCCAAGAAGCAGCCTAGCCTACCTACAGTATCGGTTGGCAGACCACTGGGGACAAACTGACCTTAAATGTAGAACTGTTAGGTAGCTTAGCCTAGGGAATTGGGAAGTCCATTTACGCATGCCCAGGAGAGCCAGCAAAGGACAAAGCTGGATTTTCCCGCCAGTAGGTGGAGATGGGCGTTACACCTGGAGCAGCCAACATGGGCCAGGTGACTGCAATTCAGCCAATGGGATCGACCTGAGGTCGTTCACCACACCTCCCCCGGAACCCTTAAGAAGGCAGGAACTAAGAGGGAGAGGGTCTTGCTTGTCTTGCTTGTGCGGTCTGGTCGTCTTCGTGGGAGGAAAGAGATCCTTGCGTGTCCCGGAGCAGTCTCTGCCAGGCCGCGTGGTCAGAGGAATCCTATGGGTGCCGCGTAAAACCTGAAGCTTCTTTGAACTCTCATTAAATTCACTTGGATCATGAGCCCGGCTTCGGCATGAAATCTTTCTCGCGTGGAGCCAAGGACCGAGGCTGAGATTTAGGCAGGAGAGAGAGACCTTACAGAACTTACTTTGTTAGACTTAAAAACTGTTTTGTTTCACCTTCCTGAGAATGCTTTGCCAGTTTCACACAAGAACTTGCCTTCCCCCTCCCCTTGCTTGGCAAGACGCCCCACACAAAAAGTATAATACCTTCTGCTTTGAAGCTGTTCAGGGCTCTCACCTTACAGACTGAGCCTGCCTCCGTTGCAGGTGAGAGCCCAGATTCAAATCTGTCTGAATAAAGCTTTACTGTTTCCATCTCTGTTTCAGTGAGTGGTCTGGGTGAGGGTCTCACTCGCTAACACTTATTATCGCTGTACAATTGTGTCTACCGGACCCGCAATGATGTGTTAGGGACTGGTCAACCCTGACACAAAACAAATGCCCTCCTCGGGGCCTTCCTGGCACAAAGCAATGAGCGAGAGCACGGGGAGGCTAAGCGTACTTCACAGGTGGGCAAGGAAAGGACCCCTTTGGACATTTTTCCAGGAACAAAGGACTCCCCATTCTGAATCAGAGGTGGGGTCACCACCTCTGAGAACAGCAAAGATAGCAATTCTTGCAACTTTCCCGTGGTCGTTTTTCCCTTGCCGATTCCTCCCAGTTTCAGAAATCTGCAGGTTGGTTGTCAGTCAGGGCCCCTTGGGTCTGTGTGGCCAATACAGAACACCGCAGGGAAGGAGCGGGCTTTAGAGGGACGATGGCATGTCCACCGGAGTGGGGACCCAGAAAGATGCAGGAAGAAAGGTGAGTCGCAGTGCACGGGGACCAGCAGCTGAAGGAGGACCGAGGAACCCCTGTGTGCCTAGGACATGGAGCGTGGAGAGTAGACACAGAAAAGGCAGGAAACCAGGAGAGCAGCGAATTGAGTTTGAGGAAGGGGGGGGTGGGCGATCTCATCTCGAGGCCCCCACCCCCAATCCGGATCCAAGTAAGAACTGCAAGACTTTGTCCCTGGGGTGGCCTTCACTCAAGAAGTAGTCCCCCAGAGCAGGAAGGGCAGAGGGCACGTCCTAAAGGGTGAGGCGGGCAGGGGGCCCCCACAGGGAGAATGGGAAAAGTTCCCAAGGGAGGCAGTAGAGGACGGGAAGCTGTGTCCAGATAGGGGCACAGGGGGACCGAGAAAGAAGGAGAAGATGGAAAATCCAAGGGAGGGGAGTGAATTAGTACAGCAGGGTCCTAGAGGGGGAAGGGAGCATGGGTGGGGGACTCTTCAGGCAGAGAAAAGCAGGGCCAGGCCCTGCCACTGCCAGAGGGGCAGGAGGAGGAGGGTGATGAAGGCCACATAGGTTGGGGCTCAGCCACTGGCTTCCGTTACCTGCCCAGCCTTCCCGGTCTCTGAGAAAGGGGCTCAGCATGGCTTCAGCCACTCGCTGCCAAAACACTGCTGTCCAGTCGGCTGCACATGTGCCAAGCCTATCTCGGGCAGAACAGAAGGCCCCTGTGGGTCTCTAAGTCTGGGGCTCTTTGGGGAGTGAAAGCCTCTCTTTCTCTAGAGGAGCGGTCAGTCGGTCAGTTGGTCGGTCGGTCGGTCGGTCGGTCGGTGGCTTCGAGCTGCTGACCTTACAGGTAACAGCCCGCCAAGTAAGCACCCTCCCACCAGGGCTCCGGCAAGACCATGCCTCTGTGAGTTCATGCTCTTGGGCACCCACTCCCACCCACGGGAGAGCTCCTGTGCTAGGTGCTGGGGGGCACATGAGTAGGAGGGGCCCATCCCATGGAGCTCGGAGCTCAGACGGGAACAGGCACCAGAGTTCACAGGAGACAGTGAGGGTAGATGGTGGGGACTCTGAGCAAGGACACCTGACCTTGAGGCAAGAAGGAAATGACAGTGATCGGAGAACCAAAGCAAGCAGAGGAAGGAGTGGGGAGACTGCTGGGGCAGAGAGGACTGCCAACTCCAAGGCCCAGAGGTCATCCGAAGCCAGACAAGTTCCAGGAACTAGGATCAGAAAGTTCAGGATGGCGAGAGAGAAAGGTGGCAACCAACGAAGTTGTGGACAGCGGGAGGCCACGTCATCTAGCAGGAGCTGCCTGGGGCATTTAGCCCCAATGCAAACTAATTCTGAGATCGTTTGTGTCGGTGCTGGTGCTGCAACCTGGGACCAAAACAAGCGTGTGTGTGTGTGTGTGTGTGTGTGTGTGTGTGTGTGTGTGTGTGTGTGTCCTATGCTGAGATAATGCACAGCCCTGGGGCCTGAGGCAGTCCTGGAAATTCACAGCATCGGGCACGGAGATGGCCAGCACTTTGGTCCGCTCTAATGAGTGAGGTCATGCCCCTTCCTGAGACACAAGCAGAGTAGAAGGTGGAAGAAGTGGGACATGCATACGACCGCTCTGCTGGGCACTCCAGCTGGGTCTTCTCCCTGCAGGTAGCATCTGCAGAGGTAGTGCACCTCCCAGGTAACCATGGCATTGCAATTCCCACCAAAGGTGGGACTATGCAAATAAGGTGTCAGAAATCCTAACTAGGGGATTGGTGGGCTTAGCCATTCCACTATGCTTCAAAAAGAGCCGATTCCAAGCAGAAGGCGGCCTGCTTCCCACGAAGAGACAGGAGCAGAGTGTGCCAATTGTCCATGGGCCGTGTCCCTGCCTGGGAACCTTGTAGACCCCAGAGGCTGAGAGCTGGAACATGGGAGATGCAGTGTCCAGGAAATAGTGGTGCTGGGAGGAGGTCGAACCAAGAAATTTGAGTGATGTCAGGCCGGAGGCTTCCTGGTAGAGTGAGCTAGCTGCAGTCACTGGGTGGAGCGAGGGTCCCTGTCCAGTCCAGTAAGAGAGCCCAGTGCCTCTGAGCACTTACTGGGAGAGCTCAAAAGTGTTGTAACGCTTTCCTGCTCAGGGCCAAGGATAAGCTGGCCACAGAGGCCACGAGGTTCAAAAGTTAGAGGCTGAGAGACAGGTCTGCTGTGAGACACAGAAAGATTTCTCCCAAGTCGTCTTTCCCAAATATATGCCAAACTTAGCTGCTTGCTACATGTGGTAAATGACAACACTTGGAGAGCAACGAAAAGTAGGTCAGAGGTTGTCGGCCATCTAGAGCAATCAGACTGTGTAGTCTGTCCCATGCTAAGTAAGGTCCATTCCCTTCTGATAAGGATAGTAGTAGATTGTTTCTCTGAAGGAGAGTCCAGGGAGGTCACGCCCATGCAAGGGTGACCAAGGTTAGGCCGCCATCATGAATCTGGGGTCCGCCCATCTTGTCACATGTATATCCGTAGGCTATCCCCTTCCTATCATGTGCACACCCCTAGCTCATCCCCTTCCTGTGACGTGCGTGGTGACCTGTAATTACGTCCCCTAAGTAGATATAAGCCTGGGTTAGCAATAAAGGAAGGCTCCCCCTGCCTCTGACCCACGCTGTGCACAGACCTGGCTGGTAAGATCAGGGGCATCCAGGAGGTGGCATGCTACCATGAAATGTGTCTGACTTCTTTATTTGACTGTCTCTCCCATTTCTCTGACTTTTTATAATCTTTATATGTATCTTAACCCTACAATTGTGCTTACTGAACCCATGATTCGTTGTGGGGCACAGTCTGCCTGTGGGCAGGGCTGCGCAGAGGCTGTCCTGCTCAGAGGGCTATACCCTGAGTCATTTCCGACCCTGAACTGTAAGCTGTCCTCGCTGCTCACTCCCTGCCGCTGAGTCCAGGCTGACTCACAGGGGCCTAGAGGACAGGGTAGACAGGAGGAGACAGTCCGTCTCTCTCCCGTGGCTGGTGGGTTAGAGCCACTGACTGCCATTGCAGTTGGCAGCCTGACACGTGACCCCCAAGCCCTCAGGTCTCCCGTGACCTGCTAGTTGCCTAATTAACTTCGTTCACTGTGAGCGCGGGGAGGGTCTGTGAGTTCTGTGTGGCCATTACGCACTCCTGGACCCAGCACGGAGCTGTGGGAGAGAGAGTTGGTGTCGGAACTGGGGAAAGGTGGAAGGAAAGAGGTGTGCCTCTCTGGCATTCTCCTGGCACTGCCGTGGGTGGTGATTCTTCGGAAGCCAGAGGTCACAAGCTTCTGCCATGCACAGCTCCAGAGGAGAATGACAGCGGGCCCCATGGGGTTTGGAGGTGTCCACTCCTCAGACAGCACGCATGCTGCCCGAGACTTCCGGGCACCTCAGCCTCCTCTCTCAAAAACGCTGTCATCACACAAGTTTCAGTGGGTGGCATCGTCCCCGTGCTGTGACTTTTGTGCCTGAGTCTCCCCAATGCCGCTCTGAGCTCCCCAAGGGCCAGGCCTGGATTCTGTTCCTCTTTGACACCCCCTATGTATATACATGTGTATTGGGTAAGGGGAGACTCATTGGTGGAATGAGGGAGGGAGGGAGGGAGGAAGGGGGTGACGTGGAACCCGGGAGACCGGGCATTGTGCGCAGCTTAGCTTAAGGGGAGCTGACTCTAACAGACTGTGTCTCTGAACTGCGGAAGTTCGATTCCACCAGAAATCATGAAAGTGGAGGCCCTTGATGGCGGATGGAGAAAACTGGTGTGGATAAGGCCTGAAGGGCACTTGACTCATGCTTGTCCAATGCCGTGCCAAGTCGAACCTCCCAGGGTGGACACTGGCGGAGGTTCAAAATGACCTGGGCCCTGGGTGGGTGGGCAGGGGTCCGGCCCCCAGACTCTTCAAGAAGCAACTTGGGCCCTGGGGCCACCAGGGGGTACGTTGGGCCCGAAGGAATCCACCTGGCTGCTTCCCAAACCAAGGACAGCAGACAGTCCCTGACTTCCTCATTGAAGGTCCAACCCAGGGCTTCTGAAAGGGGCTCACAACCCCCAAATATCTGGGACTGGCTGATGAGGGGGTGGGGAAGGGGGCAAAGAAGAGTGATAAGTAAGAGTACACCAGGGTGACAGGCACTCCATGTTTCAGAAACTTCGGATCCACATTCTACTCTGTGTCCCACATTCACTTTCGTACTCTGGGTCCCCTTGGTTTCTTCATAAACCGTTATTTTCCCAAAGTCTCAGTGGGTTAGTTTATTGTGCCAAGCTGGCCGATAAACACATGTGGGGTTAATTGAAGGGCAGAGGGATAAATGGTTCAGTGAGCCTCGCCTTTCTAGCTCTAGGGTCTCTTGCTTTCTGATGGTCGGACCAGGGAGCAGCTGCCTTAGCCAGTTCCCTGCTTCAGCTGGCAAGGCTCACTTCCTGCAAGACATCCCCAAGGAGAAACCTCATGGACCTACCCCGATGCAGCCATGGGCGCTGGAGCAGCCGTGTGGAGCCCCCTGCCAGTGCTGAGATGCTTACACATTCACTGACTCGGCTTTCCTCCTGCGGTCGGCATCATTGCGTGTGTTTTGTGAGATGGAGGAGGACTCTGTGGATTGGTGTTGGACATATGGGTTAATGTTGGACTTGTGGGCTTGGGCAACACTGTGTTGGGATGTTTTCTTGATGTGAACTTACCCTTTATATAAAACTCTCTTATACATATGAGCTCCTGTGGATTTGTTTCTCTAAAGCACCCAGACTGACACACCCAGCCGTCGCTCATAGGTACCACGGGGAAAGGCGGGAGAGGAATCCTCAGAGCAGGTTGAGAGGCTGTGTTGCCAGCTGCCTGATGCAGACGGAGCAAGGGGACAAGGCAGAGCTGCTGTGACGGAGCCCCCGTTGCCCGGACAGCGCATTCGCCTCAGTCGGCGCATGGAGAATGGCGGCTCAGCAGCGAGGTAAAGCCTTTGGTCAGGAACCCCCAGGGAGTCATAGCACCTTATCTCCATCCTCCATTTCTTCAGGCTCAAAATGAGAGCGAGACTAAGAGGGCGATTGGGGGAGTGAAACGGAGTCCTGTGCTTGAACCCACCTGGTGGACGGTAAAGAGGAACACAGTGCTGACCCCCGCGCCTTCCAGTGACCCTGGCCCCGCCTGGCCCTGAGCCGCCTCCAGGGGGTCTGGCGCAGGGCATGGCTGTGCCAGATGAATGGGAGGTCTTGGCTGGCCTCCCTTCCTGGCTGACCCGGCCAATCCTTGCCAGGATTGATAGCCCAGTTCCTGGAACATCCCAGACCTGCTAGAACAAGGCCCAATCCAGGACAGCCGTCCCGAGCCTTCCGGTCACCCTGCTCACGTCGCTGGCGCAGCTGCCTCAGAAGGCCCGCGGTGCCAACACAGTCGTGGGCTCAAGGCTGTGTGATGGGCCGGAGAGTCTCCAGGCTGCCCGCACAGAGGGGCAGTGCTGGGAATGGCTCCACGCTGCAGACACTGTCGGTGCCCAGATGGGGGGGCAGTCACAGGGCAGGGTCTGTGCACTGTCCAGCCAGCTAGAACCCCGGGCCTGGGTCCCAGGGAAGAGCCGGTCGAGCCTGCACCCATCTCTCATGCCTGCCAAGACTGTGCTTCTGGGAAATGACCTCTGGGACTTCCTCATCCTGGTACAGCCTGATTTTCAGAAACAGGGCACGGCAGTTGGCCCAGGCAGGTGGCCTGGCCTCCTTAAAGAAGGCTGAAAAAACCCAGGCCCAGCTCCCAAGGGCTCAGGCTGAGTCTCTAGGGCACCCCCAGGTAAAGGGCACAAGGTTCCGGCCCCTCAGCCACACTTAGGGAGGGGGAGAGCACTGGGCTGGGGGTCAGGAGCCGGGCACAGTTTACTGCTGTTGCTATACGACCTTGAGCCATCCGCCTCCCCTCCCCTCTGAGGGTCGTGACGTCACCGGCTTTCTGTGATGTCCCCCCCCCCCCCCCCCCCCCCGTCCTTCACACGGACTTCCCCTAAGCACCGAGACTGAGAGCCCTTAGGGATGGAGAACCACGCATGGACCAGGCAACAGCCCCCTTTTCCCATCCTGCCAGTGTCCTGGGCTCCTCCCCGGCACTCATGCTCTTTGGCTGGACGTTCCCAGGACCCCTGGGAGAAAGGGTCTAAGACCCCCAACCTGTGAAGGGAGGTGCTTATCGCCGGGCAGACGCCGTTGGGCTTCTAGGTGAGATTGCGCACGCGCAAGCGAGAGCAGCCACTCCCCTTCCATAAAAGCAGCTAAACTTCCCACACCTGTTCCCGGACCCCAAGGCGACATCAGTCATAGCCTGGCTGCCACCGCGATGTCCCAGGCTCCTTGGGCATGCGAGCTGACAGTGAGCACAGGGGCCTGTCTATGTGCCTGCCTGACGATGCCAAGGCCGGGCAGAGCGGGCATCTCTGTGGCCCCTTGTGAAGCTGGGCTGCAGGCCATGCACGCCAGACGGAGAGACTGGGTCCCGACATGCATAGGACCTCTCTGCCACCTTGGGCAAGTCCCTTCGTCTCTGGGTCTCCTCTCATGTGCTCTAAAGTGAGGTCGAGCGTAACAGAAGAGGCTGGCGGCGAGGGATGAGGCATCCGGTGCTCACACCCATAGTGAACAAATCACGGCCCCCGCACAGCAACCCCGCAGGGCAGGGCAGAACCGTCCCTGTGAGCTTCCGAAATTGCAATTCTTTAGGGGAGTAGAAAGCCTCATGTTCCTCCACGGGGACGGATGGTGGTTTCAAACCGCTGACCTTGCAGTTGGCTGCTCCTCTTGCAACACGCGGTGCCACCAGAGCTCCTTGTAAACAGCACTCATGTCATCCAAAGGGGCTGGGCTTCTTCGTTGGAAGATGAACAACAGAGACGGAGTGTGGGCACCCGCCTTGCAGAAGGCTGTCGATGACACTGGAAGGCCCACATCCACTTGCAGGGTCCGCACGTGGATTTAGCGGCTGGTGAATCCCCTCTGGCCCTAGTCGGGCATGTGTACAGCCTTGTTTTCAGACAGAGGACATGGTAACTTCAATGACAGCAAAAGTAGTTCAGATAAAATGTAATATCTTTATGTGCTTGACACGATGGATGGATGGATGGATGGATGGTGATAAGAACTGTATGAGCCCCCAATAAGATGATTAAATAAAAAATGTACTATCTTATCATTTGATCACCCTTTTGACATATTTTAAAGCTGTTTTGCCCACCCCCGAGGGTAATACAGAGGACAGCCCAGGGTGAGAGGTGGGTGTGTCCAGACCACATGGGAGCCAACTTAGAGGGAGAGGGAGAGAGTGGACCTCAGCATGGCCCACCAAGCCCCAGGAATAGCATCCCTGCTCAGAGCAGCCAATGCAGAGAGGACCCCACCACGAAATAGGACATTCCCTCACTGACCCATAGTGCTAAGGGGGACAGCACTGAAGACACTGAGGAAAGTGCCTGCTCTGCCCCATGCACAATGGGGTGAAACCCAAAGGGAGTGCAACGGGGAAGCAAGGGAAGCAAGGTAATCAAGTCCCTGAGGAATCCTGAAAATAGACTTCTGACTCGGGGGACAGGGCTTGGGACCTCATCAGATCTGATTGGAAAACCCCCATAAGGGTCAGCAGACAGACCTGGAACTATCTATTGTTTTTTGTTTGTTTTTCTTTCGTCCTATGTCTATATATAAGATAGGCAAGATGAACAAGCCCAAGGAGAAAACAATGGGATGGGCAGTTCTGGGGGGGACATGAGAGAGAAGGGGCCAGGGAAGGGGAGAGGGGAGCCAACTAGCTCTGGGACAAGGGAACAACAAGAGATCTAAAATTGATGGCGAGGAGGGCACATAAAGCCTGGTAGGGTTTGATCAAGTGCAATGTATCCGAGAGGGATTACTGAGTCAGACGGAGGGCGAGAATCATAGTGGGACAGGCAGAAGGTGAAAGGAAGTAGAAGAAAGAAGTAGGAGGCAAAAGCTATTTATAGAGGTTTAGTTATAGGCATGTATTTATTTAAATATATTTATAATGAAAGGGATAGAAGCCAATGTACACATATGTACATGTTAAAAGTTCAGATAGCAGATGGGCTTTGGTCCTCTACCCAAGGTTTCCCTCAACACAAAAACACTGTTCTAACAACCTGGCACTCTTTGATACTCACTTTCCCGATATGATTGCTGAAGACAAAATGGGTGCATGAGAAAATGTGGTGAAGAAAGCTGATGGTGCCCGGCTATCAAAAGATATAGTGTCTGGGGGTCTTAAAGGCTTGAAGATAAACAAGCAGCCATCTAGCAGGGAAGCAAATAAGCCCACGTGGAAGAAGCACACCAGCCTGTGTGATCATGAGATGTCTACAGGATCAGGGATCAAAAGACCCCAAACAAACAAGTATATTGATGCAAAAGAGGGGAGTTGGAGTGGAGACCCGAAGCCCATCTGAAGACAATTGGGTTACTAGAAGGGTTATAAGCAAAGGACCATTCAGCCAGGGTGCAGCGTAGCACTGACAAAGCACACATCATCCCCTAGTTCCTGAATGCTTCCTCCTCCCCACTACAATGACTCCGTTGTGCCTTGCAAGTCTGGCTAGACTGGAATTCACACATTGGGACAGATAAGTTCTCTTGACAAGTGGCACTCAAGACAGACAGCGCCCTCAGGAGCTGTAGTGGTAGCAGCAATGTCATGAGGGTAGGGGGTGGTCTATGTGGTTGGGTGAAGAGGTAGAAAGGGGGAACCACCCCCAACCCAGGGGGACAAAGAATGGAAATGTGGTGAGGGGAGACAAGGGACAGGATAAGACACAAAATAACAACAATGATATATAATTGACCAAGGATTCATGAGGGAGGGGGGGAAAGGGAGCTGATACCAAGGGCTCAAGTAGAAAGAAATTGTTTGGGAAATGTTGATGGCAACATATGTACAAGTGTGCTTGGCACAGTGGAAGGATGCATATTAATTGTGATGAGATTGTAAGGGTCCCCCAATAAAATGATTAATTAGAAGAAGACAAAAAGAAACTGTTTCAGTTTGAAATAAAAGGGAAAATACACCTGGATTAAGCCCCTGGTGAATCTCCTCTGACCATGGACCAGAGATAGCCTTGTGATTGTACAGAATGCATGGGAAAGTAGGCGCAGTTAGGTTAAAACTTAGCACCCTGTCATTTGATCTGCCAGATGATCCACTTAAATTTGTTCTAGTTTTTAGTGGTTTCTGCTTTCTTTTCTACTGAGGTTTTGAGGTTTCACTTTGTAACTGTTGTTGGTTGTAGTTTGCTTTGCTTTGCGTGTTTGTCTGCATATGAAATCCAGGAGAGGTCAACCTACTGAGATGGAGACTGAGCTTATTGGTTGCTTGGGGGTCTGGCAGGGAATTTTCGGGGGAAATGAGGAGCTAGTAACTATGAGGACAATAATGGGAAAATGTTCTAAAACGGATTGTGGTAGTGATTGTACAACGCTTAGTGATGTGAGTGAACTCCTGGATTGTATGAGATGTGAACTATATGCCAATGAAACAGTTGGGGGGAAACGGAGATGCATGTCATGTTCCTAGGGGAGGGTTGGAGCCTGTTACATTAGTGTCAGCGCTACCAGGGTGCAAGGGCTAAGTTTTCAATGTTCAGGAATGCTGCTAGCCAGCTAACATCTTGGTAGCCAGAAATTGATCACAGAAAGTCAATTGGGGTTGTATTTTTTCTTGTTATTTTTCTAGAAAGCTATTTTTTTTTCTCCAGAGAGTCAGTTGTTAAACATTACCTCGTACTTCACTGTTTACACCTCCTCCTCATGGGTCCACATGGCTAGGTCCCAAGATCAGGCTGTTAAGCAAAAATTGGCATTGTTAAAAAATAGACGATGATCACATCCAATCGCAGAGGGAGGATGGCGACATGATGACATAACTGCCCAATTCCATCCTTACAGACTGCAGGCCGCTGGGACTCAGCCCAGCCGACTGCACACCCAACTCGGACCACCATAACCAGTGTCAGTCTCGCCGTGTTACTCCCGATGTTACTACCAAAGGACTGTTCCCACCTGGTTACTACCAGATGAATGTTCCCACCTGGTTACTATCAGATGACTGTTCCCACCTGGTTACTACCAGATGTATGTTCCCACCTGGTTACTATCAGATGACTGTTCCCACCTGGTTACTACCAGATG
The DNA here is from genome assembly GCF_050624435.1 of Tenrec ecaudatus. NCBI lineage: Eukaryota > Metazoa > Chordata > Mammalia > Afrosoricida > Tenrecidae > Tenrec > Tenrec ecaudatus. The sequence goes on from NC_134530.1 coordinate 164,832,971, forward strand.
TATGTTGCAGTTTGCAGAATAGTCATATATACTTGTTTACTATTGTAGTAAATGTGAAATGTCAGATAAGGAAGCTCATTGATGGGTGTGAAACAGGTATATGAGGGAGGAGCAGCGGGGAGGGAGGGGGGAAATGAGGAGCTGATACCAAGGGTTCAAGTAGAAAGCAAATGTTTTGAGAATGATGATGGCCACAAGTGTGCTTGACACAATGGATGGGTGGATGGATTGTGATAAGGGTTGTACGAACCCCAATGAAATGATTTTTTAAAAAGAAACAGGTATATAAGGAAGAGTGATGATGTAGCAGTCTGTTTGCTGTTGCTTCAAACATTCAATCGCTTGATCGACCCAAATGGGCATTGACTATTTCAGGACAGTAAGCCCCAGAGGTCAGGCTTTCTAACAGAGTTTGAAAGATCCTGTTTCCTCAAACACTTACAGAGACCTATTAGGTGCCCTGCAGGGGCTTGGAAGGAACCTGACAGCACATACCACCACAGCAAGTACCAGGCACTAAACAAAGGCGCCAAGAGCAAACCCCTCTAAACGCTCTGGGACGGGAGTGAGCCAGAAGACGCAGACTGGGCAGCCTTGGCAGGGGTAGAGGTGGGCACCGCCTTGCTCTCCCTGAATAGTGGAGCCCAAGCCCAAGTCACAGGGAAGGGCACTTTAGACCAGGCGGATGGCATGTGCAAAGGTACCCAGGCATGGAACAGAACGCTGTTTCCATTCCTCTCTAGAACTGGGTTTGGGGCAGATTAAGAGGGATTGCATTACAGTATAGAATCTATACTGTGCACACATATTTTTCTAACCAAAAGGTGCATCACTCACCTTGCTCCTTCACCAGAACCGAGTACCAAATTTCCTTTGACTATTAAAAATGATCACAATAAAGCAGAAATCCACTTGGAGGGGATGAGATTCTGTCATCACCGAAGCCACGTTCTGAAAGCCAAGAGGAGCTCCCAGGGACGCTGGGATAGAAGCAACCTACCGGAAGTGTCTGGGCCCCAGCTCCCAAGGTGACTATTTCAGGTTGCGGCAGACACTTGGATGCACAGGGCCATTTAAATTTCCATCTCATTACCCAATAACACCTTGCGGGGAACAATGAGCCGCCAACTTTTCTTGTTAAGACACAGCCACGCTCTGCCTCTGCCTCGGAGAATGCCAACATTTGAATTTCAAAAGCGAAGGCGAACAGTCCCCAAAGCATCCAGGCAGAAAAAGGAGGTCACCGTCAGAGGAGCAGACGGCAAGGTGCCCTCCGACGCGGAGACTTGAGCGCTCGCAGACAGTGGAGCCAGGTCGCGCGTCCCGTGCCAAGTCACCGTCCCCGTGGAGCGGCTACAAGAGGATCCGTCTCACAGACAGGCGTGCTCAAAAATATGCTCTTTTGGAAGACGAAAAAAAATGTTTCTAAGAGTTCAGAGAAGAGAAAAATTCAAAAGGACGAAGTGGAGGTACCACCAAAGGCTGGAAAGTGAATGGAAAAGATGTCTAAGAAACAAGGAGTTGCAAATTCACTGCAAGTTTAGATGCCAACACTGATGTGGAACAGCAGCCCGGGCAGTAGCCCAGTCTAGTTGTCTCAGGAAGGGCACCGACTGACTGGGAGGGGGAGAAGGCGCCTCTCCACAACAGTGACAATCTCTGTCGAAACTCACCAAAAGAAGTACACTCACAAAATAATGACACCTCAACAGAATGACGCACATGTTCACAACGCAGAGTCTTCAGACCTAGGACGTGACAACTGTGTGTTTCGTAACTCAAAGACCAAACTCCCTGCCACTGAGTCGACGCTGACTCATCATGACCCCGTAGGGCAGGGCAGAACTGCCCCTGTGGGTTTCTGAGCCTGGAACTCTTCACGAGAGTAGAAAGCCTCCTCTTTCTCCCTTGCAGTAGCTGGTGGTTTTGAACTGCTGACCCTGCGCTTGACATCCCAGCAAGTAGTGACTATGCCACGGGGGCTTCTTTGATCTCTCGCAGCAATGTCTTCTTTGTAAAGAGTGGAGATCTTGCATATCTTTTACCAGATTGGTCTCCTTCATCATTTATTTTTTATGCTATTGTGATCAACATTATCTACTTCAATACTAGATGTGTCCATTGCTAATTAAAAAATGCTTTCCTGTATTTTAATCATATATCTTGCAACCTTGCAGAGCCAATTACGGTCGATTCTAGTAACTTCAGGATGAGGAACAATGAGCTTCTCTTGTACGAGAGGGCTTCAAGCAGTCTGTGCAAAAATCCCATTATCTCCTCGCTCCATTTCCCGGGAGCTTTTTGAATCCTCATCTCCAGCCTTGGGTTTATAATTCTACCAAAATGATTGACTATGCCACAATCTTGTAAGGGACTGATCAGTATACTATGCAAATAGAGTTCACGAAACCACCCAATAGAGTTAATTACCTCGTGAGGGCGAAATTGGTGGCTTACTAGACAAATTGAGTAATTGTAGTCTACCGAGGGGAGTGAGTCGTCAGCTCATAGTCTGGGAGGGCCATGCCGTGAAATTGAATACAAGTCAATCCCACAGAGATTAAGGGGCATCTCACTACCATTTTTTTAAAAATGCCTGCAGCGGAAGCCTGTCCATTGGACCCAAGGTCTTGACATTGAGAAGCTTCTAGACCCAGGAGAGAAAACTGAAGCACTGAGCACATCACAAGATGGCAAGAAAGAGCAGCGACCACAGCCAAGCCCAGCAGCAGAGAAACAGCATCAGCAGTACACACCTGAAGAACCACAGACTAGCAAACTGCGGTGGTGTTACTCGCCAGCCCTCAAGGTGAAGGGCTTCTTGCCTCAGAGCAAGAGAGCGAGTCCCTCCGGGCACAGGCTTGCTGGAGAGGTGGAGTGGCCCCGGTCAAGGTGCCTAGAGTTGCAACATTTGCTCGAGCAGGGCAGAGGCTACCTGGCCAGGGTAAGAGCCCAGGTGCACATACCGAGAGAAGGGCCTGTCGGTTGGTGTCAAAAGGGGGCCGCTGGCTGGCACGCTAAGGAAGAGTCTGCCTGTGGGCACAGCTGAGAACGAGCAGGGAACCAGTCTGGTTGGAAGCAGTCTTGACCGATAAACAGTAGTCTGTCTGCTGAGTTGTATCCAATCAGCTCCAGGTTGATCCTGATCCTGAGTTATATGTGGCCTGTTACTTCCCCCAGTAACCACACCATGGTGAGCATGACCGGTGACTTCCGTGTGGCCACTGCACACGTGTTATCAAACCCAGCAGAGAAGCAGAGGGCCATGAGGAAGACAGCTGATGTCAGAAATGGTGATAAGGTTAGAGAGAGCAGGTGTCTGACCTCTACCTCGACCTCAGAGGAATCTGCTTTGGGCTGAACCCGCGATTCTCCTCCCTCCTCTTGAAGTTAGATGGGTTCAGCTGCTAGTAGATAATACAAGAGAGTCCATAAAATGTTCTTCGTAGGTCTTCTCTTGATAAAAACAATTTTTCTTCTTTTCCAATCTGAAGGCCTTTTATGTATGTTTCTCTCCCAATCTTATGAGAAAGCGTGTTTCACTATTAACCAAGCTGTCAGTTGTAGGTTTTCATGGATTTTCTTTATTAAAGACAGCTCTTTGATGCCTAGTTTGCTATTTTTACCAAAAAAAGTGAGATTTTTGTCAAATTCATCTACAGTTTCAACACAATTCCAATTAAAATCTCAGGTCTTTGTTTTTATTATTATTAAAAGATCATTTTATTGGGGGCTCTTACAACTCTTATTACAAGGCAGACATCAATTGTATCAAGCGTATTTGTGCATCGGTTGCCATCATCATTTTCTAGACGTGAACTTTCTATTGAGCCCTTGCTATCAGCTCCTCTCTTATTCCTCTCTCGCCTCCACCCTCCCAGCCTCGTGCTCCCTTGATAATTATAAATTAGTATTATTTTCATATCTTACACCGTTTTCTCCCTTCCCCCACGGTTTCTGTTGTTCATCCCCCTGGAGAAGGGGGAAGTGTGGTTATGCACCGATCATTGCAATCGGTTCCCCCTTCCTCCCCTGCGATGCCCACCTTCCCCTGCCTTTCTGGTATCGCTACTTCCATTCCTGTTCCTGGATTCCGTGTGTCGTGAGTTCTTATCTCTCAGCTGTACCTGTGCACATGCTCCGGTCTAGACTGAAGTGAGAGGCAGCACTGGGGTCATGAAAGAGGGGGCTGGGGGGGCGGGGTGAGGAAGCCTCGAGGAACCAGAGGAATATTGAGTTTCATCGGTGCTTTACTGCACCCTGGTTGGCTCATCTCTTCCTTCAGTAGGTCTTTTCGTAGAAATTGAGGAGCTGATTCTAAAATTCATTTAAAAACGCAAGGACCTAGACCAGCCAAAGTGAATCATACAATATAAGATTCTAGAAGAAAATACAGGCAAGAATATTTGTGACCTTGGATTAGCAAAAATGTTTTAAAAATGACACCCCAAACAAAATCCATAAAATAAAAATTGATAAACTGAACTTCAGCAAATTAAGAAGTGTGCTTTGAAAATACAGTTGAAAGAATGGAAAGGCTAATCATAAAGAAAATATTTTCAAATAGGGAATTTGTATGAAGAATATTTTAAAACTCAAATTAAATTCAATTAAAAAATGTTTTTTTTAAATCAGCCAAAGATGGAAAAAGCACACCAGCCTGTGTGATCCAAGGATTGTAAATAACACAATCCAAACCGAATGACAGCGGAAATGGTAGATCTTAAATTGGGAACACTTGCTTTGCAGGAGACTAAGGATGACAGCAGAAGCCCGAAGCCCCTTTGCAGGGTCCCCAAATGGGTTAGACCTCTGGTGGGCCCCTCTGAGGGTGGACTGTCCAGGGCTGGGGAGAGCCCTGCTACCAGACAGCGGGCATTGCACGTCCACTGTGGCCGACATATCTAAGATACAATGAAATGGCTTATTATTTGATCTCCCTTTTGACCCGCTTGAAAGTTGCTTCAGGGTTGTTGTTGTTTTTAAAGTGAAGGAGAAACACGCGTGGAGGAAGCCTCTGATTAATGCCCTCTGGCCATGATGTGAACCGCCTTGCTGTCTTACAGAATTCATCGTCGAGTGGCGTGTTGCATATGCAGCTAGGTTAACATTTAACACCTGATCATTTGAGCTCTTTGTTTGTTTTTATCTCCCTTTTGATTCATTTTAAATTTGCTCAGGTTTTTATTATTTTCTGTTTTTGATTGAGGTTTTTATTTGTTTTATTATTGTGAGGGTTTTGGTTTTGCTTTGAATGATTTTCTGTATATGAAATCCACGATTGGTAGGTGGATCGGGACGGTGCCGGATCGATGGTTCCGTGGGGGGGTGGCAGGAGAGGCTGGGGAAGGCCATGCTCCAAAGCTGACGGCGGGATGATTGCACGACTCTCCGTGATGTGATTACACTGCTGAATTGTACGATCTGTGAATGACATGCCAATAAGAAGAAAAACATTAGCGGAAGATTTGGCGCTTTACCAAGATTCAAGGATAGTAAATAAGCCCATGAAAAGATGCTCAATGTTACTAATCATTAAGGAAATGCAAATGAGCCACAATAAGAGATCAGGACATAGGACAGCCAGTCCAAAAGTACTGCTTCACCCTGAAGGCAATATGCTGGCATGGGGCTTGCTACAGTGTTAGTTATTGGTCCAGTTCTTGTCCTGAGGTTAGCTATGGGTCTAATCATGATGCTTTTGGTCTTCCTTACGTTGAGTTGTAGTCCATGCTGGAGGCTGCAATCCTTGATCGTCATCAGCAAGTGCTTCAGGTCCTCCTCACTTTCAAGTTGTGTCATCTGCATATGGAAGGTTGTTAAGAAGCCTTTCTCCAATCCTGACGTCACCCTCTTCTTCATATAATCTAGTTTCTCTAATTTGCTCAGCACATAGATTGAACAAATATGCTGGGAGGATACAGCCCTGGCACACATCTTTCCTGATTTTAAACCTTGCAATAATCCCTAGTTCTGTTCACGCACCTGCTTCTTGATCCGTGGACAAGTTCCGAATGAGCACAATGGAGTGTCCGGAATGTCCAGTCCCCCCAGGGTGGTCCACAGTCTGTCATGAGCCACACAGTCGACTGTCCATGAAACGCAAGCAAGCATCTTTCTGGTCTTCTCTGTTTGTTGTTTTTTACAGTTTTGTTGGCATTTCTTCCGCAAAGCAGACAGCTCCATAGTTCAATCGTATCAAGAAGAGTTGTACAATCATGACCACGATCCACTCCAACATACTTTCTTCTTCCTTGTACTCATTTATTAGTGTTTGGTTTCTTAACTGTGGCAAAATAGTATTCTCTGCTTTAAGCCAAGATCCATCGGACGCCAGCAATGATCTCCCACGTTCCATGTGCTCTTCTGAGTCGGCCTGAGTTTCGGGCAGCTCCCGGTCAATGGGCTGCTGCAGCCGTTGTTGGACGATCTTAAGGGAAATGTTACTTGTGGGCGACAGCAGTGATAGCGTTCTACAGCTCGAGCCTTCTGTGGGGTCACCTGTTTGGGGAATGGGCACAGACATGGATCTCTTGCTGTCAGTTGGCCAGGGAGCTGTCTTCCCAATTCCTGGCACAGGACAAGGGAGTGCTTCCAGGGCTGCGTCAGCTTTCTGAAACACTTCAATGGGTATCCCGTCAATTCTGAAGCATTTTAATGGGTGTGCCGTCGACTCTTGGAGCCTTGTTTTTGGCCAATGCATTCAGGGCAGTTTGAACTTCCTGCTTCAGCACCACTGGTCCTTGCTCATCAGCTCCCTCCTGATATGGGGGACTGTCAACTGGTTCTTTGTGGTACAGAGTGACTCTCTGTAGTCTTTCCATCTTCTCTTGATGCTCCTGTATCACTCAATGTTTTGTCGATAGAATCTTTCAAAACTGCAATTTGAGGCTTGAATTTTTTCTCCAGTCCGTTCGGATTCAGAAATGCTGAGGGTGTTCGTCCCTCTTGGTTCTCTAGGGTCTTGCACATTCAAATATTTGGCTTTTTCTTCTTCAGCGGCCCTTGGACATTTTCCATTTGGCTCCTGGCTTCTTCCTGACTTCCAGGTGCTTTAGTTGCTCTACAATAAATAACACGTTTCAGAGTCTCTTCGGACATCCACCTTGATCTTTCCTGTCTTTAATGACCTTTGCCTTCTTCATGAGCGATGGTCTCCGTGTCCTCCACTTAGAAGCTCATCGTCTTCTTAGTGTCCAACGGGTTCGATCTGTTCTTGGGGTGATCTCAGAATTCAGGTGGGACACACTCAAGGTCGCATTTTTGGCTCTTGTAGACTTAATTTTCTTCAGCCTTATCCTGAACTTACATCTGAGCAATTGATGGTCTGAGCCACAGCTGACCCCTGGTCTGATTTTAGCTGCTGCTATTGAGCTTCTCCATCGTGTCTTCACACAGATGTAGACAGTCTGGTTTCTGGGTTTCCCATCTGGGGAAGTCCAGGTTGTATTTGATCTCGTCTAGGGACACCCTTGGAGAATTATCTTAGTGCTACCCTAGAACTTACTTCTGATCCTGATACCTGCCTCGCCGCATTCCGACTCCCTCTCCCTTTGGACGACGGCCGAGGGGCACTAGGCTGTGCTTCTGGGGCTTCCTCCCAAGGCTCACACGCTGCCACCCCACTGCTGGCGTCTGCTGTAGGAAATGTTGCGATGACCAAAAGTATGTTTAACTTATACTCATTATCACACTGACATTGGCGAGTGAAAAATAAAAAACTTTTAACATGAATAATAAAAGAACCCCAAAAGTAATTTTAAAAAAAGAGAAAGTATTTACCCCAGAAAATTTGAAACGCATCCCCGTACACTGACTTCTATAATATCCCTTTATTTATTTATAATTCCCCCAAACTGGAAGCCCCCCAGATGTCCTGCGGCAGGTAAGCGGATACATGAGGGCACATTCAGATCAGACCAGCAATACACAGGAATGAGCTTCCGATACAGTAACCCAGATGGAGCTCCAAAGAAATGTGCGAATGAAACAAACACGATAAAGAATGTACCCTGTGTGACTTATTTATACAGAATTCTAAGAAGTGGAAACTAATGTATAGAGCCAGGAAGCCGACCAGTGGTCACGCGGGGCTGCGGTGGGCGGGGGCTGGAGGCTGGGGGGGGCGGTGGCAGGAAGGTGAGGGACATGCCCATGGGGTGACTGTGGGGAGGGCTTCCTAGGTGTGTCCACGGACATCAATACTTAGGCCACCTTCTCTGAATACGTCCACTTAGCATACGCCCAAGATAGCTCCTGAGAGCCGTTCAGAAGCAGAAGGCGGGGCTGAGGGACGAGGGTTTGGTGAAGAGGGTCAGGCAGGTGTCACCTACCTCATGCCTACCCCACGGCCACGCCCACAGCACCCTACACAATGAGAGAACATGAGGGGCGCAGGAAGCAAACCCTGAGAAGCCACCCCGCTCTCAGTGAAGGACCCCCAGGGAGAGCGCCTGGGGAGCCCGACTCCGGCCTGGGCGACAGATTGAGTGGGCACCCCCCCACCATGCTGGCTCTGCATGCACGGCAGCGGCTCCCAAAGGGAGGGTCCACAGGCCGTACCCAGGGACGTGGGGACGGAACCGCCTGCCTCCAAATAAGGCAAACCTCTCAGCTTTCCTCAATCTCAAAACGATCACGGCGGTTAACTGGCTTGAAGTTTGGTCAATATTTTTTTTCTTTCATCCCTCCCCCCCCCCACCTCCCTGAAATCTAAGACCCCTGAGAATGCATTAGGAAGCTTCACAAAGTTGGTTGGAAAATGGAATTAAGAGAGAGAGGATATTTACACTGGGGTTGAGGGGTGGGGGGAGGAGGGGATGACGGAATTTTCCACACTTTCGGGTGTCATCTCTTCAGGTGTCGTAGACCTAACAGCTTGTCCGATTCGCTGCTGCTGCTGCTGCTGCTGCTGCTGCTGCTGCTGCTACTGGGAACCACTGAGTCAGATCTGGCCTGCGACCCTCGGCACGACAGAAGGAAGCCCGGCGTGGCCCTGGCCCGGCCTCACAGCTGTTGGGCGGGTAGGAGCCCCTGGTGACAGCCCTGGTAGCTGTCCTCCTCCCCAGGCAGGTCCCTCTGGGGACATGTGCCAAGTATACTCAGCAAAGTCTCACCACTCAGTGCTAAAGAGCGTTCTGGCTGTACTTCTTCCAAGAATAATCAATAGCCATCACTGCCGCTCATGCCCTTGCTGAGCCCCAGGCATCTTCCTCAAGGAGCTCTGAGCCCCCAAGTGCCAGGGGACATAAAGTCAATGCCAACGAGAGCTCTGGGGGCCTTGACGGCTGCGGTTTCCTGACCTCCCGGCCCGAGCGTGCACATCCCTGCATCCAGGGGCACTGCCAATCCTACTTGGATCGCCACCGGGGAATCACGCTGAAGCCACTCTTGGCTCACAGTCACAGGGTGTGGCCTGGGGCATCTGGGAGGGGAAACTGGTGAGCAGCCTGGGCAGGGTGTCGGTGAGGGACAAGGTGGTCCCAAGGGCCCCTGCAGGGCTCTGAGTGGAGCCCTGGGTCTACGAGTTGGAAAGGACCCAGGGTAGCCGGTGCAAGTGTGGTCTGAGGCAGGGACCCCACCAAGGCCTCCGTCCCCACCAGATTCCCAGTTGCCACACCAGAGCCAGAGATGGCTCTCCTCCTCACTTCCTGTTCCCTTGCTGGCTGTCGGCCCCGCCTCCTAGCTCTCCACTGGGGTCTCAGGCTCCTCCCTCCCCCAGGTGGCTGTCCGCAGCTCCAGTTTAAAGGTGAGCCGGCTGGAGAAGATGCGATCACTCACCCTGCTGGGGCCACAACAGCAAGGGAGCACTGGGATTGGAGCTCAGGAGCGTGGCTGGGTCACTAAGCTCTACTGACAGCTCCCTTTGCCCAGCCTCCCCCCGACCCCGGGTAACCAGTGCGGAGAAAATCCGGCTTCTTCAGACACAAACGCACCAGCATCGTTTGTTTGTGTGTTGAATAGTGCTTCCTTCGTAAGACTAGCGTGTGAGCTTGGTGGGGGGCCCGATGGCACAGACGTGGCCTCTGGCCTGAAGGAGCCCCGGGGCGAGCGGGCAGACAGGTGCACGCAGGCGGCCGTCTCACCAAGGAGGTTTTCGGCGCACTGGATGTGCAGAGAGCCAGCTTGAGCAGGGCTGACTTCACACGGAAAGTGGTGTGGAGGCCGGTCTTGGGGCCCCTGGGGGCTACGCAGGCAGGGCTGGGTGGGAGGAGGTGGGGATGCAAAGGCAGATGACCCCGTGAAGATTCCGGGAAAAAAAATGTCACATTTGTAACCAAACCAACCTGGCTGCATAGAGTCAGCTCCGACTCACGGGCACCCGTGTGTGTCACTGAGCCCCGCAGAACCTTCAATGACCTGTGACCTTTTGGAAGAAGATGTCGCACAAGCCCCTTCTTCCAGAGACTGGATTAACAGCCAGGTTGTGATAACCTCTTGCTCACCTAGACAGGCTGGAGAAGTCGTACAAAGCTGTATAAATAAAAGTCCTCTACAGAAAAGACTCAAAGGTGATGTGACTTGTCCGGGGTCATCAATGGTTACTAAGAGACCACTCGCCTCTGGGCGCTCTATCGCCAGCCCTCATCCTCCCTCTGACCACTTGTTAGCGAGCTTCCTGGGCAGTGCGGAGCTTGTCTTGGGCCCGCGTCAGAAGACAAGGTCCTCAGGGATCTGACAGGTGACTGCTGTTAGGTGAGGCTCACATGCAGAACAAATGCGGCCTGCCCCCCACCTTCCTCACCATGGGGGCTGCGCTCGGCCCTGAGTTAGGCAGGGTGCTCTAGAGAAGCGAAACCAGGACCCTTATGATGTTATACATGTAAGAGGACAGGTTTATACAGCGAGAAGGAATCTAACAGCTAATCAGTCCACACAGCTGCACACAGGGCTCGGTTCAACTCACTTCTATGGAACAGTTCATACACTGGAAGTCCTTCAACTCACGTGGACTGTCGGGTCCAAGGTCAAGGAAGCAGACAGCAGAGTCCTCCTTCAGGCAAGGCAGGCAGAGTCTGCACACGGGCAGCAAACAGCAGGGCGGGTCAGCAACAGTCAGTAAATAGCTCAGGAGCATAGCAAAGCAGGCCCGGGTGGGATATCGAACGTAAGTAATGCAAGGCCACAGGATCCACCAGCCTCAAGCTCAAGGGATGTACGCACCAGCAACATCCCCAGCAACGTGGCAAAGTAAGTCTCAAAGGAGCCTCAAGCCCTCGAGAAGCAATCCAGGAGTTGGTCTGACCCACAATTGAGCCAGAGAAGTAGCTAAAGCAGCAGCACGCATGCTCTAGCACACTCTGACCACCAGAGAGCAAGAGAGAGGGGGGTGGGCCTTGCAGAGCCAAGTATCTCTATGCCCTCCAATCAAACTGTGACCTGATTGCTCCTGCATGTTCCTATTGGCCGGGTAGGCACAAAAAACCTATCACAGCCCCGCCGCAGCCACTGTGTCACACTATCTCTTTGAGGGGCTTCCTCGTCTCTGTTGGCCTCTAACTTTGCCAGACGGGATGATCTTACAGGAATGGGGCTCTCCGGATGCCATGTCTAGGCCTCACATACCATACGTGAGACCAGGCCTTAATACCCGCGCTTCTCAGGAGTGCTCGGGCTGGACTGCACATCTCCCGGCAGCCCCTGGAAGAGTCAGTATCCTCACCGGCACCCCCGCTCAGAGACATCAATTCCGCTCCGTCTCCCTGACTCGCTGTCCAGCTTCACAGGCATACGAGGCACCTGAACATGCCGCGGCTTGGCTGCGGCTCAACGTGGCCTCTTTGCTTTTTACAATATTTTAAAGAGCTCTTTTGCAGCGGATGGCCTGGATCCCTTCACCCCAAGCCCCGTGTTGTACATCCTCGGCCTTTCTCATGGGGAGGCGCCTCCTTCTGAGGACAGGTTCCCTATTAACTTAACAAGGCACGCCGGGAGAGAGCGTGTCCGAAGCTGATCGCTTTTGAGATTGAAAAGGAGCAGACTGACCACAGAAGCAACGGCAAATGGGGAGTGAGATGCCGCGTGAAGATGGGCAAGGACCACAGGGACGGAGGCCGAGAGACAGGGATCCTCCTCCACAGCCAGCAGAGGGCCTTCCCCTGCGCGGGATCACTGACATTGGAGACATATCTCCCTTCGGGAAAGCCACCGCATGTACTGGCTTAGAAGACGGTCCCCTAAGCCCACCCTCAACACAGCAGGTCTGGCCACCCCCCAGCACAGTAAAGGGTCAGCCTCTGCCAGGGACATCAAGCCCAGGCAGGAGGTAGGCACAGGAGCCCTGTGCACGACGGGCCAGGCTGGGACCTGGAAAATGAGAGCTCTGGGCACGGGCTCCTTGAAGGTTTATTAACACCCACACCGGGGAGTCCCGGGCTCTCGCCCCAGGAAAGGGGCTGAACCCATCCAGGAAAAACCAGGCCACCACCGCAGGCCTCCGCAGGCCAAGTTCAGGTCTAGCACCCATGAAGACGGGGCTGTTTCTGCTTCCAGCACGGCCAGCTCACCCTCCATTTCCCTCCAGGCCCCCTGCTGAATAGGCAGGGCTGTCCTCTCCATGAGAAGAGAGGGCTCCGGACTTAGTTGGCACGTGCCAGGCCCCAGAAACCTAGACTGGAGCCCTCTGGGCCAGCATCAGCACCCCCGTGTCCAGCAGGCAGCCGCGGGATGGGCAGGGCCGGGCAGGGAGCCTGGCGACTAGAGTCTGGAGTGGACGAAGGCCAGCAGGTTCTGCAGCTGCCCCTCGAGGCGCTGCTCCTCGTCGTGGTTCTCGATGACCCAGTCGAAGTCTCCAAAGTCGTCCAGGCCGCATTCTGACTCGGCGTCGTCCACTCCTGTGGAGGAGGCAGGGCGAGGTCAAGCCCGTCCTTCCCAACACACCCAAACCAGCAACCCCTCCCTGTATCCAGCGCCAACGTCCACCCCACCCCAGGGCAGTCCCCGCCCCCTGAGACATTTTGGTGGCAGGTTCAGTGGTCACCTGAGCCCCAGAAGGTCCTAAGAAGTCCGATCATTGTTACCTGAGTTGGTGCCCTGGCACAGTGACCCCCTGCACAGCAGGCCCGGACCCCTGGGGTCCGGAAGGCTCACACTGCCTGGCTTCTCAGACGCAGGCCCCCAGGCCCGCCTTCCCAGTCTGTCTTAGTCTGGAAGCTCCACCGACGCCTGCTCGGCATGAGAGCACACACGGGACAGAGGGAGCCTCTCCCCAGGGCCATCAAGTCCGTTCCAACTACAGGGCAAAATAGAATGGCCCTGGGGGGCAGGGGGAGCTCCAAACCACCACTCTGTCCAGGAGCAGAACACCCGCCTTTCTCTGGGTGGCTGGCGGTTTCGAACCGTACACCTTGAGGTTAGCAGCCCAAGCCGTAACCACTCTGCAAGCAGGGCTCCCAAGAGAGGGCAGACTAGGCCATCCAAGACCACAGTGGACCCAAAAGGGCACATCGTGGCTCATCTCCCGGGGAGCTGATCCTGACCATTCCTACTGCTAAAGCTGAGCCTGTTCCTGGGGAAAGCAGTACTGCAGTAGTTGAGAGCAGAGGACAGGACATCCCGGGAAGGCCACGCCCGCACTCAGTGGTCCTGCAAAACGGACTCAGCCTTCCATCCAGCAATGGACCCCGTCCGAGCAGCGCCCACCTGAGACGTTGCTGGGTGGTTAGTGAGGCTGCTAGAGGCGGGGCCCGCTACTCTCCCAGGTCAGCAAGGAGGCGGGGCTGTGCCTCTGGACCACCCGCAGAGCAGATCCTGGCCCTGCCCTGCCAAGGCTGCCCCCACCACCACTGTGTATAAAACAGGGAGGGATGCCTGCCAGCCTGCCTGCCTGCCAGGGCTGCTCTCTCACCACCCCAGCCATGCCAGGCTGGAAAGAAGAGGTAAAGGGCCAAGGACGCAGGTCCCGGCCAGACAGCCTGCCAGAGAAGCCCAGGAGCCCAGGGAAGGGGCCCACAGCCCCGCCATCCCCCAGGTCTAGCACGCCTCAGATTCTGGTTCATAACCCACCTTCAGCTCCCACCCACCCAGGCGGTCCAGGGTGAGGGCAGGGCCCCAGAGCATCAGTGCTGGGCTCTGAGCCCCCTGGGGGTCAAGGTGACTCTCGGCTCACCCTGTGTGAAGACCCAGCCGCGCTGCTGCCGGCTCTGCTCGGAGGCCATCACGCGCACCGTCTGCGTCACTGCCCCGTAGACCTCCCGGAACCACTGGATGTCCGACGGGCGCCGGGTGTCGCTCACCAGCTATAGGAGAAACACAGGCAGTGACCAACAGGACATGGTGGGAGGGGAGGGGCAGCCCCAGTGCCCTAAAGCAGCAGGAACCCAGGGGCAGGGTAGCCCACCCTGGCAGGCCAACCCCCTCCAGGCAGCACCCGGTCAGGTCAGTGCAGCTACTTCTTGGCCTCCACTGTCGACCCAGGACAGTTCTAGAATAGCGTCAGTCCTCACTGTGCTCGAGAAGAGGCTGCAGGCTTTGGGTCCCTACCGGCCAATGCAACCCCCTCTTTTACACATGGGTAAACTGAGACCATAATCATGGGCCTCAGCTCCCAGCACCATTTTGAACTCCAGTCCGTGTGACCCATCCTCCTCTGCTCTAAGCCTCTCAGAGGTTTCCCATCACTCTGAAAGCTCTTCCCCTAACTGATGAGGCACCCCAGATCCCGCCCAGCATCCCCCTGGGGCCCAGCCTCAAGCCACTCATTCCAGTTGCAGCCGCCTGGGCCCCTGCTGTGTCTCCAAGGCACTCACCACACCCCCTCCAGTGGCCTTGGCCCTGTGCCTGGATCACCCCCAGCTAGGCTCCCCACTTCAGGACTGTCTCGGATGACACATCACCTCCTCAAGGAGGCCTTCCCTGACTACGCTGGCTCCCACCCCATCTGTCCCTCTCCGTCCCCCTACCTGGCTCGTTTCATCTTAGCACGAAGCACTCCCCCAAATCATCAATACTTCATATTGGTTTTTGTCTGCCTGTCCCACTGGCACCAGCTCCCTGAGGACAGGGATTTTGTCTCAGACACCGCTAAATGCCGGGCCCCTGGAACCGAACCGGATACCAGAATCGCTCAACAGGACAGGTTCATCAACCAGTGAGCACATCATCAGTGCTGCCGCCGACAGCTCACTCAGCCCCTTACCTACATACGAGGCCTGGCCGCTCATCTCAGTGGGCAGCAAGCCCTCCCCAGCCCTCCTCTCACCTCCTTCCTTGGCTCCTGAGTGTGTCTCCACCCAGCATAACCCAAGTCTCTGAGTGGGCAGACAGGTCAGCACTCAGCTACTGACTTTCCGCAAGGTGAGCGGAGCAGAGTCAAGCGACTGACCCCCAAAAGGGCATGGCCATCGAAAGCCTGACGCCACGCCTTCTCAGACACAGACGCACACACTGGCCATCAGAAGTCATGGACTCAGCAGCTACTGGCAGGCTGACCCCCTCTCTGCTCATTGACTTCATGCTCTTCTCCGCCAGCCCGCCCCAGCTGTGAAGGAGGCTCCCTGGGGGGCAGAGCCTGAATCCCATTCAGGCACTGGTGTGTCCCCAGAACCTGGAGCCACAATCCCCCATGTCAGACTCACTGTCATCAAGTCATTCCTGGCTCATCAGGACCCCACAGGACAGGACAGAACTGCCTCTCTGGGTTTCTGAGATGGTAACTCTTTCCCGGAGCAGAAAATCTTGTCTTTCTCCTGAGCAGCAACTGGTGGATTTGAACTGCTGACCTGGTGGTGTAACCCACTATGCCACCAGGGCCTCTATCACAAGTAAGATCAGTCACCATTGCCTCCCAGGATGAAGGGGGGGAAGGCCCAGGGCGGGTGCTATGGGAGCACCTCCAGGAGCATGGCTTGAGAGCCCCGCTATCAGGGAAGGCTTCCTGGAGGAGACGGTAGTCAGGCTGAGCTGGAGGGAGCCATGAGAAGTGAGGGAGGGAGCCATGGGCAGCCCAGGGGGGTCTTTCCCAGCTGCCATCCGGTCCTCTTACCCAGACAGGCTGGGCGACGCCCTCCACAACCTTCCTGCAGAAGAAGCCGGGGTCGGCCTGGCGCTTCTCCTCGCCCCAGCGGATCATGTCCTTGCGGTAGGCCTCCTTGTAGGTGCTGGCGTCCAGGAGTCTCTGGAAGTCCAGGCCGTGCTCCTGCCCAAAGCAGACACCGCTGTCCCCAGGCCCTCTACCCCTCGGCATCCCCTCTGTCTCCCCCCACCCCTGACCCCCCAGCCCGGACCCCAGCGGCCAGGGCAGAGCCCTGTGAGGGAGAAAGCCCTAGAGAGGAGAGTCTCCATCACCCTCCAGCGGAGGAAGGGCTAGGACCATCCAGAGATCCTTGTTTGTCTTTGAAATGTATGCTGTGCTTTTCTGTCCTGCCTTCCCAATTATCCCTGGCTTAAACTAATCCTGAAATTAGTCTGCATCCCTTGGGCACGGGCTCGGTCCACCACTGAAGTGGGAAATCTGGAAACAATGCACTCTGAGCCCTCCCACTGCCCCTCTGTCACCCCCCCCCAAGAAAGCCTGGGAGGCTTCACTCCCCTGCCTCTCTCCTCTCTCCCTCACCCCTACCCTCACCCCACACACCCCAATGCCTGGCACCTTTGCTGCACCAGCAAAGAGCCTGGTCAGCCTGGCCCTCCCACCTCCAGGGGGCTCCTTAGGCAGTAAGGGGGCAAGGGGCCTCTCTAGCCACCCTGGAGGACCGCTCCCAGACCCAGTCTCCATTCTCCAGAGACACTGACAAGTGGGGAGGTCCCTCCCAGGAGCTTCAGAAACCATCACCAGTTCAGAGTCTGGCGCCCCTAGAACACTGCAGCAGATAGTCTGTCCTCGGGTGCTTGGTTTCTGCATCTGAAAAATGGGGGGAGGGGGGCAGGGTGATGCAGCCCCTCAAGCCTCTATGTATACCCCTATCGAGGGCGGCAGCCAGCTGTCTGGGTAAACTGCTGTCAGGATCCTCTGGACCACTGAGGAGGAGCAGGACATCGGGGTCTGCTTGTCAGGTGTATTTCCCACTGTGAGTTGGTATGTCCTTTGACTTGCCTTGGGTTTTTAATGGGAGTGGGAGGGGGCGGGGGAGGGGCTTCTGAACAAACTTCTCGGTCCTCCCCTTCCCAGAGGATGGAGTGACTCCACCCCGGGGCCTGTGGAAGTTGACTGTGGTCTCCAACTGCTTCTAGGAGCCTTGGTGATCCTGAAATGGACCCAGGCCCACTGGAAAGCTGACCAGCCTCTCCTCCCCTGACTCCCCAATCAGAGCAGCTCCTACATCGTTCACTGGACACCAGGCACTGAGGCATTTGGAAGAAGTTCCCATTAATAATATTTGAAAACCACCAACCTACTGACCACCATGAGCCCCTCAGACTCCAACAGACGGGCCTGCTGGTGGGAGAAAACCCAGAGGGGGCCGGGGACAAGGGAACTCTTCCCAGAGGCAGGGCGGGACCGACCCAGGAAGGCCGGCCTCAAACCAGCTGAGCAGGGCCAACAAAGAGAGCCTGGCTTCTGTGCTGGCCAGAGCTCCTGCAGGGCCCAGGGGAGGCCAAAGACAGGTTCACAAGTGAGAAGACTCCTCCCTGTGTGGGAAGCTGCTCTTGCTTGCCTCTGGATCCCTTTCCAAGAAATAAGGCTCTAAGGTACAATCGGAAGAATACATATGTACTTACAGGAGGTGGGGGGAGGGATTTGAACCATTCACCTGCTTTAAAATTCGAGAGATCCACCTGCAGGTGCAATGAAAAATCTCTCCTTTCTCACCCCCAGCCTCTAGCCCTTCCCTGGAGACCACCAACGTTGGAACACCCTCTGCTTTCCTTCCAAGCACTTCCCCACTCTGGCCACCAGGAGGCACGGTTTCCATAACCAGGTTTCCATAACCTGCCCACCCCACCAGTATTTGGAGAGCAAATGTCAGTTTCCCCTTTTCATATACAAAGGTACTTTTATGCACACTGTTGCACATCTCGTTTTTCCGTTCTTGCTGCTGCTGCTGCTTGTCTTTTTTGTATTTCACATTGATCTTGACAACCTATGTGACTACATTTCCCAGGGCGGTGGCTGGCCCGCCAGCTTGGCAGGCAGAGGTTGGTCCATGAGATGTCACATTTTTAGTTAAGTGGATGTGTGCTGGTCTTTCCAATCACACCATGTCAGCAGCTGCCACCTCAAACCTTTCTTAAACACTGTGGTGGGCAGACCAGAACTGAGACCAGGGACAGCAGCTGAAAATGCCCACCGACCCAGCAGGCCCCCGAGTCACCACCTACCTGAGCATACTGCTCCTTGAGGGGCCCGGAGAGCCGGAGGATGGCACAGACGCTGGCACCGAGTCTGAAATGGGGAGACCAGGACCCAGTGAGCCAGGAGCTCTGCCGCCCAGCCCTGGAGCCTGGAAGCGCCTGCTGAGGCCGTTTCTGCTCCTGGTGTCTGCGTGACTCCCTCGGGCTCACCTGCCACGTGGAGCCCTGGTGGATAGTGTAGTTGTGTGAAACTCACGCGGAGGGAAATATGACGAGGACTAGAGTCCCTAACTGATCACAGAGGGAATCTGGAAAGCTGGTACTCCACGGTAGGAGAGCCTCCACTTTGATACGTGAGAGGTGAAGTCCAAGTGCATGATCCTGCTTTAAATATCACTCCCACAGATTCTCCCCTAACAGCTAGGCTGCCGTAAAGTGAGCACAGGGTTGATTCGGTCTCCCTATGGAAGCAGACACCCTTTTGCTCTCTCTTCCTGCTGAGACACCCAACCTCCCTTGCACCTTCCTCCAATGCAGGTACTAGGTTTCCTCACCTGTGAGCTCAGGGACCTTAATGTAGATTCCACCCACCTTGTGATGCACGTAATTGCTGACTATGCAGGACTTATGTCTACCTATAAATGTCCCATGATAGTAAAGGTTCTCTCTCACTTCTCCCAGTTCCACATGGACCGTCAAGAGGGGCTGAGGTGAGCATGCCACGGTAACTGTGTCTGTCTCCTCTGTTTTACTCTCTCTCCCATCTTGCTTAGCTTCTATGACTTTACTATCATCTTTATATGATATCACCATACATTTGTACCTTCTGGCCCTTCAGTTGTTGGAGGCTGGTTGCCTCAGACATGTAGTGGTTACTCACTGGGCTGCCAACCACAGGTCAGCTGTTCAAAACCACTGTCAGCTCCTGGGAGAAAAATGAGGCTTTCTACTCCGGACAGAGTGACAGTCTTGGACAGCCACAGGGGCAGTTCTACCCTGGCCTGTGGGGCTGCTGTGAGTGGGTATTAACTCAAGGGCAGGGAGGGGGTTTATCAAATGGGGATAGCAATTTCTTATTTTTCAAATTTTGGGGACTCTTACAGCTCTCATAACAATCCACACATCAATTGTATCAAGTATATTTGTACATAGGTTGTCCTCATTATTTTCTAGACACTTACTTTCTATTGAGCCCTTGCTGTCAGCTCCTCTTTTTTCCCTCCCTCCCCCCTTGTGACCCCTTGATAAATTGTTATTATTATTATTTTCATATCTTACACTGACTGCTATTTTCCTTCCCCCATGGTTTCTGTTGTTTGTCCCCTGGAGGGGATGTGTGTGTGTGGTTATGGGTCAATCATTGTGCTCGATTCCCCCTTCCTTCCCTCCTCTCCCCACCTTCACCCTACTTCCCACCCCCACCCCACCCTCTGGTATCGCTACTCCCACTCCTGGTCCTGGATTTCTGATTGGCCTTCCTCACAGGATGATGATGAGACTCAAATCCAAAATCGAACCCCATTACCATCGAGTCAATCGAGACTCTTGGTGGCCCTACCTAGAGCTTCCAAGGATGTCAATCTTCAAGGAAGCAGCCAGCCTCATCTTTCTCCCAAGGAGCGGCTGGTGGGTTCAAATTACCAACCTTGCAGTTACCAGTCTACCGCTTATCCGAAAGCAACACTAAGCACTCCCCTGCGAAACTCAAGTGAGTGGGAAAGAGCGCTGAAGCGTCTCGCAGGTGAAACAGGTCATCAGGACTAAAATTCTAATGGAGGGGGACCATCCATGCTGGAGGCAGTGTGGCTGCACTGTGTTACTGCAGCGCCCTGAACGAGGCCTCCCGCCGCCAGAGACATTTCAGCCTCAACTGGCCTGGTCACTATAAGGCAAAGAAGTCACTCGGTCAGTCCATCATGTGCTCGGCCTACCATGTTTTGGGTACTCCATTAGGAGCCCGGTGGCACCATCGGGGAAGCATTGGACGGTTCAATGCTAGGCGGCAGCGCAAACCCAGCCGCTCCGTGGGAGACAGGAGGCTATATCTGCTCTCCTAACGATCCGCCTCCGCGGAAACTGCCCGTGGAGTCAGACTGAACGGACCGGACTCACGGCAGTGGATCTCTGGAGATACCATCAGCCTGTCCGTCTATCATACTGTGTGGCTGGTGTGTTACTACAGGTCACCTAAGTGGGCAGTTTCAGTGGAGCTTCCAGACCACCACCGATTAGAGGCCTGGAAATCCAATTCTGACCATCAGTCCTCCGAAACCTTATGGCTCACGCCAGAACACTACCCAACACACGGTTGGAAGACAGCCTCCCTCACAGGGAGGCAGGCCCGCGCCACAGGACTAGAGAAGCACTGCTGGGGCAGGGCCAACCTGAAGGACACGGAGGGACCTGCAGTGGCTGGCGGAGCCATAAGGTTTCGATAAACAAGTGGCCAGCTCGTTGAGAAGAAACCAAGCCCACAAAGAAGAAGCACACCAGCCTGTGTGATCATGAGGTGTCAATGGGATCAGGTATCAGACATCAAAGACCCAAAACAAAAAATCATATCAATGTGAATGAGGGGGCGTGCAGAGTGGAGAGCCAGAGCCCATCTGTAGACAACTGGACATCCCCTCCCAGAAGGGTCACAAGGAAGAGATGAGCCAGTTAGGGTGCAGTATAGCACTGGCAAAATATACAATTTTCCTCTAGTTCTTTAATGCTTCCTCTCCCCCACTATCATGACCCCAATTCTACCTTACAAATCCAGCTAAACTAGAGCATGTACACTGGTACAGATAAGAGCTCGCAACACAGGGAATCCAGGACAGACAAACCCCTCAGGATCAATCAAGAGAATAGCAATACCAGGAGGGTAGGGGGAAGGTGCGGAGAGAAAGGGGAAAACAATCACAATGACCTTCATATAAGCCCCCCACCCCCAGGGAGACAAACAACAGGAAAATGGGTGAAGGGAGATAGTGGTCAGTGTCAGACAAAAAATAATAAAAATTTATGAATTATCAAGGGTTCATGAGGGAGGGAAAAATGAGCTGAAACCAAGGGCTCAAGTTGAAAGAAATGTTTTGAAAATGACGGTGGCAACAAACGTACAAATGTGCTCGACACAATGGATGGATGGATGGGCTGGAATAAGAGCTGTAAGAGCTCCCAATAAAATGATTTTAAAAAAGAAAGAAAAGATGCTGGAACTAGGTAGCAGTGATGGTGGTACAATATAGGTATTACTAAATCGAATACCTCAAAATGTTTAAAATGGGGAATTTTATATTATGTGAATTGTACCTCAATAAATTAAAATGTATCTTTCCAAAAATAAGAGCTGTGAAGAGCCCCCAATAAAATGACTTTTTTTTAAAAGCAGAAAGCATCAGAAAGATATTTTACCAATTGCACTAAGGTATTTGACTATGTGGATCATAAATTATTGATAACGTTGCAAAGAATAAGAACCTTAATTATGCTTGTGCAGAAGCCGTGCACGGCTCAAGAGGCAGTCGTTGGAACAGAACCAGGGGACGCTGCAGGGCTCCGGACTGGAAAGGACAGCAGCTGCCTGTGCCCTTCCTGAGCACGCTGAGCAACCCCTCTGAGAGGCTGCATGAGAAGAGGAGCCAGGGCATCAGGACTGGAGGAAGACCCATTAGTTGCCTGCCACATGCAGATGACACGAGCTTGCTTGCTGGAAATGAAGACAACTTGAAGTACCTACTGTTGATGGTCAAAGATCACAGCTTCCCATGTGGATTGCACCGTAACAGTAAAAAAAAGAAAGTCTCACAACAGAAGTGTCCCACAGCTTCGTGATAAACGGAGACAGCGGAGCGCATTCCACCTGGGTTAGCATCCACGCAAGCAGCCCTCAAGAAGAAATCAAATAGGACACATTGATCACAGCGGGCAAAAGAGTTCTTCAAAGGGTTAAAAAGTAGGGATGTCATTTTGATGACAATGTAGTATCTGACCCAAGCCATGGTCTTTTCCATCGTCTCACGGGCATCAAAAGGTAGACAACGAAAAAAGAATGTATCCACTTGACATTCTGTGTTGGTGAAGATTATTGGATAGACTGTGGACTGTCAGAAGGATAAACCAATCAGTCTTGAAAAGACATAAAAAGCATGCTCCTTGGATGTGAGACTTGGCTCACTCTGGACACATCATCAAGAAAGAGGAATTGTAACAAAAGGACATCCTATCTTGTAAGGCGAGGATCAGCAAAAGCATGGAGAACTCTCGATGGGCTCAAGCCAAAACCAAGGTCACTGCCATCGAGGCCATTCTGACCCATAGTGACCGTGTTGGCCATTGCCTCAGCTAGCAAATGAGCCCTGGTTGCAGAGTGGTTACACATTAGGCTGCTCACCGCAAGGTCAGCCATGTGAAAGCACCTTCGCTCCTCAGGAGAAAGACCAGTGAAGAGTTACAGTCTCAGAAACCCACAGGGCCATCGACCCTGTCCTGTAGGCTCGCTATGTGTGGGCAACGACTGGATGACCTGACTGAATTTATCAAACGGGGACAACAATTTGTGATTAGTGTCCCTCACAGGAATTGGGATCAAACTCAAGTCCAAAATCTAAATCCATGACCACTGAACTGATCCCAACTCATATCTGTATAGGGTTTCCAAAGCGGTAAATCTTCGTGGAAGCAGCCTGCCTCATCTTTCTCCCACGGAGCACCTGGTGGTTTCGAACTCCTGACCTTGTAGTCAGATAGCAGCCCGTAACCACGGCGCCACCAGGGCTGCATCTCAGTGAGCTAGACTGGGATAATAGCCACAACAGTGGACTCAAGCATAGGATGACACAGACTGGGCCTCATTCTCATTCTGTTATGAATAAGTTCACCATCAGCTGGAGCTGACTTACCAGCAAACAGTAGCAGAATTGGCTCAAGTGAAACAAAAGTGAGTAAGACACATGACCCTTAGTGTCCCCTTGAGATGCTCACAGATGCATTTAAACACCAACATCATGTGATTTAAAAAAAAACTCACTGCCACCCGATTCCAACTCATGGTGACCCTACGGACAGAGTAGAACTGCCCCTGTGGGTTTCTGTGACTCATCTTTCTCCTGCAGAGCGGCTGGTGGTTTCAAACAGCTAACAGTCCAGAGTTTAACCACTGCACCACCAAAACTCCTGATGAGTATCCCCATTTCCATTTTCCAGATGAGGAAACTGAAGTTGGGTAAGAAGGCCTGACTAATGCAAGGCAACACTGTAAGTAGTCAAACTGGTTATTAGTAAATAATAAAAGACAATGTGTCTTCCCTGCATTTTCCCCAGGACACTAAGAGCTGCTGTAAACCCTTCAGACGTATTATTTAATCCTTACAGCCAACCTGCTATTATTCCTGTTTCATAAGGGGCAATACGGAGCCCAGAGTAGATAATCTGTGTAAGATTCCACCCGAAAAGAGTGGAGGTACAGTAGTTGAATTCAAGCAGTCTGATTCTAGAGTTTGTGCTTCTAACCACTACTGATTCCTATTTGGGGGTAAACAGAGAGGCAGTTTAGGAAGGAGGAGGTGGAACTCTTAGTGGTGAAATAGTTGGGGAGCAACCTCTGCCCTAAGCTCTCCCACACACTCTCAGCACCTCTGCCATGCCCCAACTCACCACAGTGGCCTTCCCGAGGAAGCCCCCACGCCACTCCCCGCAGCCCCTCTGCTTTCCCAGCCCACGCCCAGAAAACCTGCTTCCATCTCTCTCTCTCACCCCTTCAGTTTCTCCTCTGCAGTGGCGGTACTTACTAACCAGAGAGGAGGCGCATTAAAGGAGACTCTGTATGAACGGTGGCTGGCCCATACTAGTCGCTCTGGGCATGTGGTCATAGGTAAACCCTCACCTGTCACAGCTACACTGTGGTGAGGTTTAGGAAAGCGTGAAGGTGAAAAATACCACTAGCGTGGAGCGACCCACAGGTTAAGGTCTTCCGAGGGGCGGCCCCTTGGCTCTTCGAGGGATGCTGGCAGTTGCACCCCCGGCCCTCCGCTCCAGCAGCCCCCTCCAGCACGCCCGAACCCTCCCCTCCGGTCACGTGGCGCGGGGATCGTCCCCCCGCCCCCCCGCCCCCCCCCGCCCCAGGGTCACCTGCTCTGCAGCGCCTCCGTCACGTAGTCCTTCCCGGATTTCCTCTTCCCGCTGAACAGCAGCACCAGCCGCGGGCCGCAGGTCTGGGCCATGGAGCCGCCGCGCTCGGCCTCTGCTCCCGCCCCTCGGATCGGGCCACCTGGCGCGAGACAGACGCGGCCACCGCGCGGAGGGACGCCAAGGCGGGACCCGCCCCTCCCCTCCGTAGAGCTTGAGGACTGACGGCCAGCACACGTGTTTCCCTACTTTTTATTAGACGTTTAAACACATGTAAGAGGGGCGCTTCCCCTGGTAGCCCCGGGCCCCCCGCGGGCGCCCCCACCGGGCGCGTTTAGAACACTCCGGCCCCGCCCGCCGCGCGTCGCCGCCCCGCCCTCGGCCCGGGGACGGGCGCGGAGGAGGACGCAGCTACCGTCCCCGGAGGGGTGAGAGTTACTTAGAATTTCCTGGCGCTCGTCGCTCGTGCCCTTCCACGGCGCCCAACAGACGCGACCCAAAAACCAAAGCGTCGCCATATTGAAAGCGTTTCCAAAACTGTGTCTATTCGTGTACAACAGTGCATGAGCTCAAGCAAGCCTGCACTCCCCCCCCCACAAGGGAAAATGGGCCTTTCCGCAGATGGATCGGCTCCGGGACCGAAGAGGGTGGAGTCTGGTGGCGTCACGCCGGGGAAGGCGTCCAATCGAACCCTGCTATTTCATTGTTAAACAGGTCTTCCAGCTGGAAAAGTCGCCGAGATTCGATCCTTTAAGCCCAAGGGGAAAGCCTTTCACTTCTTTCCTAGCTTCGGCCTCCCCTCCAACAGTTTTCGCAAGCCAGGACCTTTGGAATGGTGCCCGTGAGGCAAAAGAAGCTTCCAAGCCGCCTGGGGCTCGGGGTCACAATGAAAGGGGTGGTAATGAGCCCTCAGTGCCGCCGCAGCCCTCCGCGGCTGACACCCACCGAGCACACAGGGTTTGCTTTAGCCCCAGGCTCTCCGCGCTGCAGTGTTTCAGAACCTGCCCAAGCAGTGGGCAACCCGGGACCGCCTCCGTGCCACTGGCTACAATGTAACCCAAGAGCAGCGAAGGTGTGGCGGCCTCCTTTGGGAAACACCATTCATTGCCTCAGTGTTAAAACCATGGCCCAGAAGAGGCTAAGAACACCCGAGTGTAGACTGCAAATAGTAGGGATTTCGGGAGGTTGGGAGTGTTCTGTTTTGTTTTAGCAAATCAGTATGCATTGGCCGAGTAGATACATTTAAAAAGATAGCATAGAGTGGAACGGCTTTTCATCTCAGTGTTGACACACCCCAGGACGGTGGCCTCTAGCAGGTCCCTGTGTGGACAGTGCCCACCTCTCAGAGCTGCAAGAAGGCACGCGTCCACTAACCCAACCCCACGACCATCAAGTCGATTCCCTACACAGCGACCCTATAGGACAGAGCAGAGCTGCTCCTTAGGGTTTCTGAGCCAGGAAAGAACTACAAAGCACTTTGTACATTTGAATTCGGTCTTCTCCGCACCTGTGAGTTTACAGTTTGTCCGTCAATCCAGGGAGTCCCGGATGGCCCCTCAGCTACTAATCAGAAGGTTTAGCGGTTGATATCCGAGTCCACCCAGTGGCACCTCGAAAGAAAAGCCTGGAGATCCACTTCTGAAAAGGCAGCTGGTGAACCCCTATAAAACATGATTCTACGCCAACACCCTTCACTCAACCGAGAGTCAGAATCAAAGGCAACTGGTAATTCAACGGGAGATCAGATTCTCCAGTGAACCTTCTTCAATCAACATCAACTCTGAACAACTCCCTTGCGATCCCAAATCCCAGCTCTGCCAGCAGCGACTAAAGCACATTAACGCCATCACCACATTCCTGCTTGCACGCAGGGCCACTAGGAAAAAGTCCAAGGCCACCTGTTAACCACCCCCCACCCCACCCCCGCAGTCTCATTCCTGACCTGACCCAAACCACAAACCCTCTTTCTCTCCCATCTACTTCTGGGAATCACACTTCCCTGGAAGTCCCAATCAAACCCCAACCCTACAGTTCCCTGCCTCCTCTGAGCCTCAGTGTTCCCTCCCGCCATCTTGATTCCTCCCTCCCTACCCCCAGTCCTCACACTGAAGCCCAGACTTCCTCCCTTCCCATCTCAGCCCTGCCTCTCCAGAACTGTGACTCCTGGAGGCTCAGACCCCCTGCCTGAGCTACCCGGTCCCCCTGCTCACAGCACCCCCAGTGGCTTCTCTCCCCGAAGTTTTAACCACTGATTCCTACCTAGTCTTCCTTGCCATCCTGTCCCTGTCATCATTCTCAGTGACGTTACTCTCCCCAGGACCAGCCCAGCCATCTCCTCCCCCACTCACTTCTTGGCCTCTGATGTCCTTGGGCTTTTTCCTCCTCTCTTGCTCAGACACCTGCCCAGGGAATGCACCCCAGGCCCTGTCAGCACCTGCAAATTCCCATATGCCCTGATACCCTGCCCCTCAAGGTCACTTGCTCAGGTGCCCCCCAGAGCAGTGCCCCTGTGGAGCACAAGCACTTGTCAATCAACCCCCTATGCTAGAGAATGCCTGATCCCGGGGCGCACGGGACAGTAGGTGCAGAAAGAGCCTCGTGAGCAGTAAAGGGTCCCACAAGTGTGAGGTGCTACCTTTAAGGCAGAATGGCCTGTCTGAAGGCCTGGATCAGCGGTTCTCAACCTGTGGGTCACGGCCCCTTTGGGGGTCGAACAACTCTTTCACAGGGGTTGCCTAAGACCATTGGAAAATACATATTTCTAATGGTCTTAGGAACCGAGACACCGCTCCTCTATCGTCTCCAGGTGGGTCCACCCACATGCAGAGATGCCCACATATGAGTACCTGACGTGAAGACTGTTACCCATGCTACACCATGCTTCAAGACAAAATTTCATTTATTTGTCATTAGACATAAACATTTCACAATATATAATTACATATTGTGTTGTGATGAATCACTATGCTTTAATTATGTTCAATTTGTGACAATGAAAATACATCCTGCCTATCAGGTATTTACATGATGATTCATGACAGTAGCAAAATGACAGTGATGAAGGAGCAATGAAAATAATGTTCTGGTTGGGGGGGGGGGTCACCACCACATGAGGAGCTGTGTGAAAGGGTTGTGGCATGAGGAAGGTTGAGAACCACTGGCCTAGATGCTGGAGATGAGTGAGGTAGGAACTGGGGGGGTGTGGGACACTGAGGACCTGGGAATGCATGCGGCCTAATCTGTGCTCATAAACCACCGAGTTTGGAAGACCGGCTCTGGTTACAGAACGGTCTCCACAGTTCTGAGCTAGAGATGCCGTCAAATACACTTTCTCCGGACTGAACCCCCCCCCCCCCGCCCCGATAGCCCTTCGCCAAGGTGCGACCATAAAAGAGGTCTCACACTTGCACCTGGAGGCCACCTGACTTGCTGAGCAATCGATTCTCTTGTCGTCCCACCCACATTGTTGCCGACTCCCTTCTGACTTCTCCAGCTACTGGTCACACATGACTCCCCGGGGAGAGCTCAGGGACTGACCAGGGTGAGCCGCTGACTCACTCTATTACCTGTCCACTCTAGTATGTGTGTGCCTGCTGGTGGCTTGTGAGCCTCGAGGTTATATAAAGCCATTGAAAACCACATTAGCTCTCTTGATTCCAACGTCAGCCCTGGGCCCCACTGTCTATCATCCTTTTCTTCCACACACAGGCCGCTCCTAAGGACCCATTCGCTTGCGGGGCTGGATCCCACAGGGAGGAGCTGAGGCAACCGGGGAAGCCAAGGGCATGGGCAGCGTCCTGGGAGACTCCGACTGAGGCCAGCAGCACAGACACCATTGCTTCATGTGGACTCAGGTACCACTCAAGACATAATAATGAACACAACTATGGGGGACCAGCCTCCCCGCAACCGAAGGAGTCCAAGGGGCGCTGGTGTAATGGAGCGGTAAGTGAAAGAGGCATCAGACAAGATGAGCATGCAAGGGCTCCCCTTTCCATGGTGACCGGAACCAGAACAAGACCGGGCTTGACTGACTCACAGACCGATGGAATCTCAGGCGTGCAAGCCACAGTGAGCACGCAGTGACAGGAAGGCATACACAGAACAGGAGGGGGACGAGCTAGGGGTACACACTCAACAGGAAGGGGAGGCACTGGAGACACACATGTGACAGGAAGAAACATATGTAACAAGATGGGCTGCTTCAGAATCAAGATAGCAGCCTAACCTTGGCCGTCTCTGAGCTGGCTGGACCTTAGATGTCTCTGAGCTCTTCTCCAGGAGAACAATCCATTAGCCTTGTCAGCAGGGAGTGGGCCCTACTTAGGGTGCGACAGACAATACGGTCTGATTACTTTTGAGGGCAGACAGCATTGAAGGAGATGACCTTCAAGAGCATAATCAGTGACCAGGTGCCTGCAAACAGCAACTTAAATTTGGCATTATTATGGGGGACATTGAAGGGAATGCATTTTACTTAGGAGAAGGGGAAGTGGGGCGCATCTCCAACCCACTAACGTGAAGGTTTCCTTCCACAGGAGCCCTGGCTTCCCAGACTCCTTAATGTATGAACATTGATAGTTTATCCTCACACACTCTCTTCCCAGTTCTGTTTCCCACACACAACCGAAGTTGTTCTCAAAAAAAAAAAGAACCCTGGCAGTGTAATGGGTTACACATCCAGGTCATAAGTTCAAACCCAGCATCCTCTCTTTGAGAGAAAGATGAGGCTTTCTGCTCCTGGAAATATGACCAGCTTCAGAAACCCACAGAATAGGTCTACCTTGTCCTATAGGGCCGTTATAAGTTTGAATCAATTCGTGGGTGAGGGAAGGAATTCTCAGCTCTCACTCCTGGGGGGAGATAAGCGATGACAAAATAGCTTTCAAATGCAACAAGGGAGACTGGGTCCCAACACTGCACAGGGAGAGTTGACAGAAACTAATATTTGCATGTCGCCTGATGTAAGCTCTAAATGGCTTTAACTAACTACGGATCCTCATGCTGTTCCTTTTGCCTCACACACCCTTTTCCCCTTTTCTGTGAAGCGAATTCCTAATGACTTCGTGGTGGTAGACTGTGTAGCCCACACATCCCTGTGCTCATGCTGAAGCTGCACTTGGATTCACCAGCACCTGCCAACAACCATGCCAACTGATTTTCCACACTTTGCTCCGTTGCCTCCACGGGGAACTTTCCTGACTGCCTAGCCCATCAGTTCCCAACCTGTGGGTCTCGACCCCTTTGGGGATCAAAGGCCCCTTTCACAGGGGTCGCCCGATTCATAACAGTGGCAAAATGACAGTGATGAAGTAGCAACGAAAATCATTTTATGGTTGGGGGGTGACCACAGGACGAGGAATTGTATGAAAGGGTCGCGGCATTCGGAAGGTTGAGAACCATGGGCCTGGCCTGACGTGTTCCTGCCGTTGAGTGGATTCGGACTCTTGGCGACTCCCTGTGTGCAAAGGATAATGGTGCTCAACAGAGGTTTCAATGGCTATGACCTTTCGGGAAGCAGACTGCCAGGCCTATCTCCTGAGACACCTTGGGGAGGTCAAGCCACCAAGCTTCTGGCTGGTCATCTAGCACTTAACTGTTGCCCCCACGGTCTGGGGTGTGGTTGGGCGCCCTTGAGTTCATTTTTGCCCTAGAGAGAGACCCCATGCCACGGAGCAGCTCTTCCTCGGTGGTCTGCAGCTCACCACAACTTTCTCCGCTGGAGCCCGGGTGGGCTCACCTTTTCAACCTCTTGGTTAGCTGTCAGGCACTTAACCAGTGAGCCACCACGGCTCCCCAGTCTGACTTAGCTACCTCCCTTCTGTTCTGGATAGAGCCGTGCTTACCCATATCACAGAATCTCATAGTTAACCACTGTGGGTCCGGAGGTTTACACCCGCCAGCTGCTCCTCAGCAGGTGAGACTTCCTGCCCGTGGGAAGAGTCACAGTCTCAGAAATCCCATGAGTCTGAATGGACGCAAGGGCAGCGGCTTGGGTTTGGGTTTATTGGGCACTTGCTAAGTGATATCGCGGTGCTATGGGGCCTATTCTGACTCTAGCAATCCTATCAGACAGGGCAGAACTTCCCCTGTGGGCTTCAGAGACTGTAACTCTTTACTCACCACCATGGGGCCAAGTCTGACTTGTCACACCCCCATAGGGCAGGCAAGGCCGAAAGAACTGCTCCTGTGGGTTTCTGAGACGGTTACTCCTGGACAGGCGTAGAAAAGTCTGTGTTTCCCCCTCAGAGAAGCGAGTGGTCTAGAACTGCTGACCTTGCAGTTAGCAGCACAACACATAACCACTACCCACCAGGGCTCCTCTGTGCGGGCGTGGAAAGCCCCATCTTTCTCCCTTGGAGGGACTGGTGGTTTCAAACTGCTGACCTTGCAGCGAACAGCCCAGCATGAGACCCACTGCGCCTCCAGGGCTCCTCACGAAGCGGCATGGACACTAGCGTCCCTCCTCCAGAGTAGGACTGCTGAAAAGAGCAACAGGGAAAACTGCGGCTAATCATAAGGAAGCCTACCCACGATCCACCAAATGAATACATTAGTCCAACGCGGGGCTCCCGTTAAGAGGAGGTGGGGTGGCAGCCAATCATTTTCAAGCAAACAGCAGAAGGGTCTGAGACTTAGGTCCCAGCAGGGGTGAAGCCAGAGATAGTCCAGGGCAGGGTGCTCCGTACATCGATCGCGATCTACTAGTCCATCTTAAATGGAGTGTGGGTAGATCGCATGGCATTTAAAAAAATAGACGTAAGCCTATCATCAGTCCCGTCACTTAACTAATATACAGCGCAGCCAATCAGAGGCGATCGTAGGTGTCAAACGCATGCGCAAACAACTGCGCTAAGTGCGGCAAAACTGACAAGCAGAGTTATCACCAAGTTTTAGACCTTGGTTTTTTTTCTCTTTAGTGTAAGAAAAGGTATTAAAATGAGTGGGGGAGCTGGACCAAGTAAGAAGACAAAAACGTATCACTTTCATTCGGAATGGGAGATTTTGACGCTACAAGCCGACATTCAGCTGAAGTCCAGAGCGCACGAACAGTTCTGGAACTTACTCACAGAGGGAACGTGCACAAACATGAGAAGATGTGCTACCTCCTTGACAGCATGATTCGGCTCTGCTTATTGATGTGAGTCAGCCTTTTCCCACATCAAGATCATTAAGTCCAAGTACCGTTCCACCATGACTGGTGATCATTAGGAAGTGTGCTTGAGGCTGGCTGTCAGCAGCTACTGTCCGGACTGTGCATCCTGGGCTCATTCCATTCAGTGCAAGTCATCAGAGTAAACTCAGGTAATGACAAATATAATGTACATAGTGAATTGTATTGTGTTGTGCAATATGGACTCATACGGTTATGCAAGGTACATAAACATACATTGTACATACAAAGGATTCTCCATGCATTTATGAATAAATGTAATACATAAATTAATAAAAATAAATGTTTTGCATTTTGTAGTTGGTAGATCATTGTGAGACTTGATCATTTTATAAGTAGCTCACATGCTGACACAGTGTGAGCACCCCAGGTCTAGGGTGCCTCCCAGCCCTGACCCCGCAGGGCTCTCTGGCTCTAAGCAATGCGTCAGGCAAACCCCCTCCCACAGGTGGGGAGCAGCTCCTCTGAGGCAGTGCCACACCCTGAAGGGCACCCCCACATGCTGGCCTCTTCCCCAGCAGTCCTGGCTCTACAGATGACTGCCCATCCTTCAACTCTGGCTCCACAAACCAAAGCCGTCGGGTCGATTCTGACTCATACCGACCCTGTAAGACAAAGTAGAGCTGCCCCTTTGGGTTTCCAAGATTTTTCAACCTCTATGGAAGCAGAAAGCCCTTTCTCCCAAGTAGCAATTGGTGGGTTTGAACCGCAGAACATGTATCCAACATTTAGCCCACTAACTATACCACCTGGTATCCTGCTATATGGTGCGGTAAAGTGCTTGGTTGCTGTGTTGGACTGGGTTGACTAGAGAAACAAATCCAGGGATATTCATATGTGTGTAAGAGAGAATTTGTATATTAAGAAAACATTTCAGCTCAGTCCAGATCAAGTCCTTAAGTCCATATTAGCCCATAGTCCGATACTACTCCATAAATCCTTCTGACTCACGCAGCACAGGCAATGATGCCAAATGCAGGAAGATCACAGGCCGGTGGGTGCAAAGTCCTGTGGATCCAGTGGCAGTGGACGTACCGCCAGGGCTCTGGCTGCCATCAGCATGGCTCCATGTGGCTTGTCAACAGGAAGGTGAAACAGAGAGAAAGGTGGCCCACCGCCAGGTCAAAAGACAGGAAGTGCCCAGAACCCCCATGAGAAGGCCACGCCCACAGGGAGTCATCAATTGGCCTTTGACCTGATTGACAGGCTAGATTCTACCCTGAGACCTATTTATCAAGTTGACATGAAATTATATAGCTATCACGGTTGCTAACAAAAAATGCTGGCAATTTGAACTCACCATCCACGCTGAGAGAGAAATATGTGATGCTCCACTCCCGTTCAGAGTCACAGCCTTGGAAGACCTAGGGAGCAAGGTGTGTGTGCTCTGTCTCCTAAGGTCGCTGTGAGTCGAGTGGCCTAAACAACAGTTTGGATTTGGTTCTTGAATTCTGGGTATAAATGATCTAATCCTTACAGCTCAGTAGAGAGATTGCCTTCATTTTAATGGTTGAAGATATGAAAACACAATTTAACGAACGTTGTGCAGCCAAGATAACATTTGAGCAACACCTTGTAAATTAATAGCAACTTATGGAAACACATCTGTCTAGCATGTCAGGTCAGCTTGTCGGGACTGCTAGCCGCAAGGTGGCTCCGTGAGGAAAGAGGGGACTGACCTCTGCTGTGAAGACTGACGGCTCAGAAACCTGACATGGGGTTGTTAAGAGTCGGATTCCACCCAGAGGGTGTTCCAGGAGCAGGCAGTGGTGGCTCAGTGCATAATATGTTTGAATCCTTGTCGGTCAGTAGGAGTGTGGTGGTTACATAATGTCCTGTCAATTTGAGCAAGGGGGTGGAGTCTAGCCTGTCAATCAAGCCATAGCCGATCAGGCTTCTGTATGGGCATGGCCTTCTCCTGAGGATTCTGGGAACTTCTGTCTTCCTCCCTGGAGGAGAGACATGCACTCTTTTCCTGCCTTCCCTTTCCTGCTGTTGAGACACTCAGAGCTTGAGGAGACACGTGGGGACCCGTGCCAGTGCTGAGATGCTTCCACTGCCACTGGATGCACAAAACCTTCCACCCACTGGCCTGTGACCTTCCTGCATTCAGCATCATTGCATGTGCTGCATGAGTCTAAAGAGGAATCTATGGACTAGTATGGGATATATGGGCTAATATCGGACTTATGGACTTGATCCAGACTAGTCTGGGATGTTTTCTCATTATATAATTGCTCTATTATATGAAGCTCATTCTTATAGAAGACTACAATCATACTGAATAGTTTGATGTGGAACTTTCAGACTAAGACTAGAAAGAGAGGCCTGGTGATCTACTTCCAAAAGCCAGTCAGTCAATGAAAGCCTATGGGTAGCCAAGGCCAGGAGAATAGTGGGGGTCAGCCAGCTGGCTGGTCGGACAGCACCTGGGCTCTGAGGGGGACAACGCAGCCAAAGCCCTGGAGGGGCCATGCCACCAGAGTCTGGACCAGCATGTCCCGACAGGTAGCTGGCCGCTGAGCGGCAGATGAAAAGTAAATTTCTGAGGCCCTAGATACAAGCGCTTAGCTGACCCCAATTATGATCTTTGTGCATGCTGTTACGAAAGTGTTTGGAGAGCAAGGAGGCCTGCCTGACCACCCAACACATGCACGTTAACGAGGGTCGATTTTAACTTGCCCTGCGGTGGGCTTTTTCTGTAGCACAGCCAGGCTTTCTCTTGTCCCTATTGTGGGAAAAGAGGCCAATGGAGAGCTCGCTTCAAGAAAATGCAGAAGCGTCCACACTAGCGGACAGTTCCACGTGGGCAGCCTTACCTGGAAGCGATGCTCATCACGTCACAAGCACTCTCACACCGGACATGGAGATGAACCGAGCCGTGTTCGCCACGTACCTAGAATGTCTTGGCCCGCCCGGGGATTAGGAGGTCCCGTGCTCCGAGATCAAACATGTACTGGACGAGCCCTTCTCCCGGTGGACTTCTTCCCCGCGTTCCTATTCTCCAAGCACCCGCCAGGCCCCTGATCTCACAGCTGAGCTTTCCTCTCGGTGCTCAGGGCCTAGACGCCCTGAGGGAGGATGGCTGATTCCGCTGGCCCTTCTGCTTCCCCCGGGATCCCTGCTGGAGCAGTGGTCAGACACTGGGCTGCCAGCCACAAGGTTGGCAGTTTGAAACCACCAGCAGCTTTGTGGGGGAAAGACAGGGCTTTGGACTCCCATGAAGAGGTCCAGGGCCACTCCCAACGATAGTGACAGTCTCCGAAAGGCACAGGGCAGTTCAACTCCGTCCTACAGGGCCACTAGGAGTCGGCATGGACCCAGTGGCAGGGAGTTTGGATTGGGGGATGGAGTGGGGTTCTGCTTCTCGATTACAACTGCCAACCCGCTGCATGTGCCCAGGCTGCGTGGCAACATCTGGAGACTGCAGGCGACTGCCCAGCGCACTCACACAGGTCTCGCCCCACAATCACACAGCCCACAGCAACAGCCAGCGCAGCTCACCCACAAGGCTGCCAGCAAGCGTGCCGCAAGTCCCGAGGGTCTTTTAACAAGGTTGAGGGATCCTGAAATGTCTGGGACAGGGAAGGGGGGTGGCACAAGCTGTCCGCAGCCTGTCTGTCCAAGAGCCGCCTCTGTCCACGTTAGTGCATGAAGGAGCTCCTTCCTCAGAGGAGGAGGAGCTGGGGAGATGGCGGATTTGGCGCTCTGGGCGGTGTTGATGTTTTGCCTTTAGACGCTGCTTTAGAAGATGTAAATGTAAAAGAATAATAAAGGTCACAAGCCTCCACGACCTCCCCTTTGCTGACATCCCAATGGGCAGACCAGGACCGTCCTTTGGGCCGTATTAGCCAATGAAAGCAGACGATCACTCTCTGGGGGTTGTTTGGTGACTGTGATTTCAGATCTGTTGTTCTTGTTACATTGCACACAATTAAACTCAGAAACACCAAACTCAGTGCCATTGTGTTGATCCTGACTCATAGCGACCCTACAGGACAGGGTAGAACCGCCCCTGTGTATTTGTGAATATTAATGAATAAAAAATGGTTTGGATGGTTTACCTTAAGCAATCAAGAATACAACAGGAACAGACATGTGAGGGGTACCCCCAAAACAGTAATTGCACCAGGCAGAGTAGCTTTCGCAGTATGCATTTTTCCCTTTAGGTGAGCATCCAGCCACTGGCTCTAAGGTAGTATACCCAGTGACATCACCTGGGAAGGTTCTCTCTGGTCACAGTGAATTTTTCATAAAAGCAGTTTCACTCGAGCCTCATTTTTTGTGATGGCTGATTTAAGAGAACAGCGTGTGACTGTGACATTTTGTTTCCTTCTCAGGAAAAATGCTACAGAAACTGTTGTGATGTTGAACACAGCTTACAAGGACAGCGCTACAGGAAAAACCCAAGTGTACAAATGGTGTTCTCATTTCATAAAAGCTGAAAAGTCAATTGATGACAAACCCTGTTCTGGATGTCTGTCAGCTTCCTGAATGGACAAAAATTGTAGTGCCTTTAGAGTTAGTTCCACCAGAACAGACTGTTAGTGGAGTTTTTATTTAGAGGTGCTGAAAAGATTGTGTAACAGTGTGCCACAAAAAGGCCTGATTCCAGGTGTGTCTAACTGAGATAGGCTGGATGAACAATCTGGAGGAGAAAGCAACAGACTGATGGTGGAGGGGCGGGGCATGGGAGAGGGGGATGGGGAGGGAAAGGAAGTGGTGTTAACAAACCAAAGGACAGAAAATACTTTGGACCTTTTCTTGGGACCAGTCTCTTGGGACTGCTTGGGAGCCCACTTTCTCAGGTCATTTAAGAAAATAAGTCCTGTTACGTTTGAGCCTTGGCTCCTTTTAACTCTTGAGAAGGAGTTAAAAGGTCCTCAGAGCCCATGAATCAACCTGGATACTTTACATAGCCGACTATCTCGGTAGGAAGAATGAAAGCCAATCTCTGGCAGGGACCGTGGGGGAGGGTGACGTTCTGTCATAAATAGGTGGAAATGTCCCACCACCAAGGACTCTCAGAAAACGATCCTCACCCCAGACGCCTGAAGCACTTTGAGAAGTAATTGTGCCAAGAGAGCCGGTCCCTCGTCGCATCTTTCCTGTGTCGTGGCTGCATGTTAAAGGGGTGAGCTCCCGGGTCCCTTCCAGTTCTCAGGCTGTGACTCACAGGCTGTGTCTCCTTCGGACAACCGGTGATCGACAAAGTCAGGAAAGCACCGACTGTCGCCAGTGCCTCACTGTACAGCAAGCAGCATGACCAACGGCCAGCTGCTGTCACGTGGGCTCCTACTGCTGGTGAGCCCCTGTGTCCTGTGTGTCGGCGGCCAGCTGTGCTCCAGGGCTTTCTTTTCTTTTTTGGCTTTTCATGAAATGCAATGATTTATTCAATGTTATTTATGCTCATGTCAGAGAAGAGTGCGCAGAACTTGTTCCTTAATCACATAATCAAACTCTGGCCATAAAAAAACAAAAACCCAGGGACAAGGGAACAAGTGATCCAAATTGGTGGTGAGAAGGTTGTAGGAGGCCTGGTAGGGAGTGATCAAGGGTAATGTAGCCAAAAAGAATTACTGAAACCCAAATGAAGACTGAGCATGATAATGGAACAAGAGGAAAGTCAAAGGAAATAGAGGAAAAAGCTAGGAGGCAAAGGGCATTTATAGGGGTCTAAATACAGGCATGTACATATGTAAATATATTGATATATGAGGATGGGGAAATAGATTTATGTGAATATATTTATAGGTTTAGTATTAAGGTAGCAGATGGACATTGGGCCCCCACTCAAGTACTCCCTCAATGCAAGAACACTTTGTTCTATTAAACTGGCATTCCATGATGTTCACCTTCCTGACACGGTCGCTGAAGACAAAGCGGGTGCATAAGCAAATGTGGTGAAGAAAGCTGATAGAGCCTGACTATCAAAAGATATAGCGTCTAGGGTCTTAAAGATGTGAAGGTGAACAAGCAGCCATCTAGCTGAGAAGCAACAAAGCCCACATGGAGGAAGCACACCAGCCTGTGTGATCATGAAGTGTCAATGGGATCATGTATCAGGCATCAAAGACCCAATACAAAAAATCATATTGATGTGAATGAGGGGAAGGACAGAGTGGAGACCCAAAGTCCATCTGTAGACAGTTGGACAGCCCCTTACAGAAGGGTCACAAGGAAGACAGGAGCCGGTGAAGGTGCAGTATAGCACTGATGAAACACACAACTTTCCTCTAGTTCTTGAATGCTTCTTCCTCCCCCCCGCTCCACTATCATGACCCCAAATCTACCTTCTGGCTAGATGAGAGCATGTACACGGGTACAGATAAAGGCTAGAAACACAGGGAATCCAGGACAGATAAACCCCTCAGGGCCAATATTGAGAGTAGCAATACCAGGAAGGGAAGGGGAGGTGGGGAAAAGGGGGGAACCCATTACAAGGATATACATATAACCCCCTCCCTGGAGGACGGGCAACAGAAAAGTGGGTGAAGGGAGACATTGGTCAGCGTAAGTCATGAAAAATAATACTTTATAAATAATCAAAGGTTCGTGAAGGAGGGATGGTAGTGGAGGGAGGACAAAAAAATGAGGAGCAGATACCAAGGGCTCAAGTAGAAAGAAAAATGTTTTGAAAATGATGATGGCAACAAGTGTACTTGATACAATGGATGAATATATGGGTTGTGATAAGAGCTGTATGGGTCCCCAATAAAAATTTTTTAAGCCTGATTTGTGACAGTTGGGGCCCTGGTTTTGCCACCACAACAATGTACCTGCTTACTCAGCCATCTCCGCGCACCAATTTTTGTCCAAAAAACAGCATGCTTCTCTTGCTCCATGCATCCTACTCACCTGACCTCACTCTCTGCAACTTCTTTTTGTTTCTGAGAATGAAAAGGAGCATGAAAGGACAGCTATTTGAGACGCAGAGGAGGTGAAGGGAAAAATGAGGGAAGTGCTGTCAGTCATCTAAGCAGATGAGTTTGAAAAATGTTTCCCAGAATGGAATCGCAAATTTGACAAATGGATCAAGTATAAGGGAGAGTACTCTGGAGGTGATCAGATTGTTTGTAAAGAAATGTAAACATATAGCTAGTTTATTGCAGAAATTTCCATAATAGCAAAAACACAAAAATAACCCAAAACCTCAATTACAAAGGAATAGACAAAGGAGCTCAAGTCCAGTCATACTATGGAATATTATGCATCAAGGAAAACAATAACAACTCTCTTAAACACCGCAAAACGTGGATAAAACTAGAGAACACTAGGCTTAGCAAACTTAGTCAGTCCTCCAGAGATACATATTGAATGTCACCATTGTTATAAGGGAAAATGAAGCAGAAGAAACGTGTGTGCGCCCCAATAGACAGGGTTTTGACGACTACGAGGAGGCCAGGGATGGGTGCAGGGACAGAGAGGAGGGTGCCGGACAAGCCCACATCTACGAGGAGTTTAATAGGAGATGGTTGTTGATTTCATTTCTTTTTTTTTTTTTTGTGAGTGAGTGAGTGAGTGAATGAGTGAGAGAGTGAGTGAGTGAGTGAGACAGTGAGTGAGTGAGTGAGTGAGAGAGTGAGAGAGTGAGTTAGTAGTCTGATTTCATTTCTTAACATGAGCTGGGTAAACATAGATAGTATGTTTCTTTAAAAACACGCCCAAAAAATGTATCCCCCAGATGCCTCATCCCTCAAAGCTACATTGTAGTTTCAGTGGCTTGAAAAAACGAGGGAGAGGAAAGGTAGAAACCTGGAGTCTTTAGTGACAGATAAGAACATCTCAACAACTACAGAAAGGGAAGGACCAGCGCAGTCCAGGAGGCGGGGCTCCTCTCCGTAGCAAGGACTTTCCAGGAGCAGTTACTTTTGAAAGCCACTGTGGATACTGTTACTGGGTAGGGAAAGCCAGTCTTCTGTTTCCATAGAAACCAGGGAGACCCTCCCTAGACGATGGCCCTCAGTCAGCCTTCAGGTCTGGAACTGAACATATCCCCATCCTAGAATAATGCGCCATTCCCTAAGGACAGCGGTCAGAGGGTTGGGAAAGAGAGGGTGGAAACAGGAAGCAGAGAGGACGTGGGGCGGGTGGCGGCCCCTTGAGGGGGCAGCAATGGGAGGTGAGCCAGAATGGGTATGCATAGTGGCACCGAAAGTTCTGCTTGCTCTGTAAACCTTCGCCCCGTTCACAATAGTTTGGGGTGTTTTTTTAAAAAGAACCAGGGTCTAAAGATGTAACTTGTGCACGCACGGATGAGGGCTATATCCAAAGTCAAGGCATGAGATGTGGGTAGTCCTCTTGAATTTTTGTCAGAATGTATTTTTTCTGTTTTTCAGTATCAGAAACCCAGGATTGAGGAACCTTTGGAAGCAACAAGTAGAATAAAGGGTGCTGGGG
Organism: Tenrec ecaudatus; assembly: GCF_050624435.1. Classification (NCBI taxonomy): domain Eukaryota; kingdom Metazoa; phylum Chordata; class Mammalia; order Afrosoricida; family Tenrecidae; genus Tenrec; species Tenrec ecaudatus. Next base: position 164,872,890 of record NC_134530.1, read on the forward strand.
GTACAGTGGGAAAGGGGAGCTGATATCAGGGAGTTCAAGAGGAAGAGAAGGTTTGGAAACTGATTGTGGTAGCGGTTGTACACACTGCCTGATGTGTTTGAACTATGGAATGGTTTGCTATCTGTATTCCCTCCCAATAAAGTGTTTCTGGGGGGAAAATACCACCATCAACCCCCCCCAAAAGAAGGATTATAATGAGGAAGCAAAAGGGTTTAAAGATGCATGATTTAGAAAAAATATATTTCATTTATCAATCAGTTTGTAGTGAATGCAAACTGGGAGTCGAGAAACCAACCTCATTTTAATTATTATTAAAGAGCAATGTCTTACTGGAAGAAAAATTATTCTTTTGTGTTTCATGTAGTGTTTAGGACATGCCTCAGGGAGCCCATTAAAAAGATGAAATAGGAGCATAAGTAAATAAAGAGCGATGCCTTGATTTTTATTTGACTGTTTCTTAATAATCCTAATGATAAAGGTTGATAATTATTTCCAAGGAAAATGAAGAGTCTGGTCTCAACGTCAGCTTATAAATGGTGGAGCCGGGATTCAAACCTAGCCCTGTCTGGGTCTAGAGCCAGGCTTTTCCCAGACCAGAGACAGCCTCTTAGACATGCAGCCCGCCACCTCCCCTTCCCTGTGTATCACCCGCCAGCCCTGCATCAGCACCTGTCACAGCCCAGGGCCAGGCACAAAGCAGATGCCCCAGAAAGGAGCAAGAGAGGGTTTGGGTGGGGGTGGGGTGGGGTGGGGTGGGGTGGGGTGGGGGTGGGGTGGGGTGGGGTGGGGTGGGGTGGGGGTAGTTAGGAGTTCAGTAAGGTCTCTAGGCAGCACAAGCAGCACGCACTCAGTTACTGTCTCAGGGGATGGGGGTTTGAAGCCACCAGGGTGCTACGGAAGAGAGGTCTGGCCATCTGAGCCGATCAAGGTCACAGCCAAGAAACACCTATGGACTGGCTCTGCTCAGGCAGACTCTCGGTGGAGTCACCATGCATCACAGCGAATGCCGCCCCCCCCCTCCCCGCCCCCACGGTGAGCAGGAGGACTGGCTGGTGGTTGGTTTGGTTAGGTTTGGTTAGGCTGGAAGGGCCGCTTAACCCGGGGAGAGGCTGAGACCTCAAGCCCTCATAACCCTTGCTCTGTTTCTAGAGGGAAGCCCACAGGCCAAGCCTCCTGCTCCTCCTGCTGCTGCACCCTGGAGACCACCATGAGAAAGGGCCCAAGGGGAGCGGGACCAGGAGCCGGCAGCTGCAGCAGAACTCACCTCAGGAGGAGGGCAGCAGAGAGCAGCAGGGGTGCCTGGGCTCAGCAGCCCTCGGCTGTCCCCCCTCTGTCCCTGGCAGCTCTGTGGGCTAGGACATGTCACTTCCCTAGGGGCCTGGTTCCGGCCCCACACAGCTAAGGCAGGTGCTCAAGCATGGCCCGCCCAAGACGGTGGCATCTTTTCACAAGAGGGTGCCAGAGAGATGACAACTGGTGACCAGAGAGGCCAGGCTTCTTCAGGCTCAGCGTTCAGTTAGTGCAGGTCTGGCCACAAAGCCTGGGGGAGCCGGAGACCAGTGGGAGCTCAGATGTTACTAGGAACCTCCCAGCCAGCCTGGGAAAAAGAGAAAGGGGGTGTGAGTTGGGGGAATAAGGGGGTGGAAATGAGCAAGGCCCAACCTGTCAAATGCTCTCTGGTGTCCCATGGCTTCTGCTGTCACTGTCCAGCTACGCGGTGGCCTTAGGCGAACTACCTGATGCATCTGCTTCTTCTTCAGTCTCTGACTCAAGCAGGATTGAAGGTAAAATATGCCACGGGTCTCCTTCCAGGTCTGTGTCGCTACTTCATCAAAGGCCCGGGGGCTTGCGCTGAAAGCAGTCTGCAGCTAGCTGAAAGCTGGGGTTTGGAGCAGCCTGGAAGGTGTGGCGCCGTTTCTGGATGACCGCAATGAAACCCACTGCCACCTTTACGGAAGCACACAGCCTGGCCTTTCTCCTTTCGGGGCGGTGGGGGGGGGGGTGTGAACTGCCGACCTTGTGGTCAGTCGTCCAGTGTTTATGTGACAGACTTGGGCCTCCTAGAGTGAGTATGCGTTGGAATGAACCTTCCTAAATCCATCTGGGCTTCCTTTGGGCCGCTGAGTATGCACCGCTCCCTCCTGCAGAGGGGCTCTCAGGTGGGCCAGTGGCCACATGCCAGTTGAGCACACCTTTAAGGCAGGTCAGTGTGACCCACTGGCCGTCCAGGGCTGCCTTCCCCAGGAGGGCTGTCTTCCTGTCCCTTTGATGGGGTGAAGAGTCACTGCTCTCAAGCCTGGTAAAGGTTGGTGTCTGGTGCCCCTGTCCTGGAGAGGAACGAAGGAATGAGGGTCTGCGAGTGGGAAGGGGTGGCAGAGAGGGGGTCGGGGTAAGGGGAAGTCAGGCAATGGGATCCACTGGAAGGCCCAGAAAAACAAGACCAGCAACACCACCCCAGTCCCCACCCCGACCCAGCTACCCTCCCAACTGCCCCCCTCTTGCCCCCCAGCTCTGGCCTTTCCTTTGCTCTGATACAAGTGCAGGGGTGCAGTCACCACTAAGTGGGCGGGAAAGCCTCTCCCATTCTATGCTGGTTGGGGGCCAGGCCTCCTCATTTCCTGTAGGAAGTGCCCCCCCCCCAACAGTCAGGCCATGGGAGAACCTCCTCCTACCCACGAGAGTAACCACTCACCAAAGGCAGCCCCATTCCCCCCATAGGCCTCCCTTCTCACCTGGCCCAGCCCCTCTCTGTAATCCCACCACCTTTCAGAGTCCAACCCAAAGCCCACCCTGCTTTCTCTTCACTCTCCTAGCAGAATGCTCCAGACACCACTGAGAGAGCTGGCTTATCTCAGGATCCCTGATGCCTGGCATCATGGGGCAGGTCGCCAGTTCAAAACCACCAGCCACTCCTCCGGCAGGTCCACCCTGTCCCAATGAGTCTGCATTGACAGGGACTTTGATTTTTGAGCTTTGTTTCTCTCTGCTTGGTGTTAAACTAACCCAGCTGGCCTCAGGGGGGCCAGGGTTGGAGACCCACAGCAGCCAGCACCCAGCACCCAGCACAGTGGAGGGCTTGGGTGCTCCACCCCTGATGCTGCTTCTGGATCCGAGAGCCAACACTGCCAGCCCTGGGCCCCATGGAGACCCGAGCTGAGAAGTCAAAATCACCCCACTGCTGAGGGCCCTGCATGTTTGCAAACCCTTGTCCTTTACAGCTCCCCACACCCCCAGAGGGAGTTCCTGCAGTGACAGGGGGTAGGGGGGCGGGCCTGTGGAACCAGGAGGGCCCAGCTTGTCCGAGGCCTGAAAGGGGCAGTGGTGCAGACCGCAGACTCCAAGTCCAGGCAGGTATGCAATCAGAGTGGTTCTAGGCTGGTCCCCACGGATGCGTGGGGATGAAGGGGGCTCTGCTTTTGTTCTATGCCCTCCTTTGAGGACAAGGGGAGACCCGACCCGCCTTGGGAACCAGAGGTGGGCAGCTACCTTGAGGGAGGGAATATGCTTCCAGACACCAAGAGCTCCAACTGGTGTGTGTGGCGGGGGAGGGTTTCCTGTGGCCCAGGGCCTGAGGTCAGACAGGGAGGGCGCCTGTCTGGTGACACTCTGGACACCCCTCCCCCCACCACAACAGGGTCCCCTCTGTGAGCACTTGACGGGATCAGGAGTGTCAGTGGCCCCAGAGGGTGTGTCCTCGTCGCCAGGCTGGCCCTGAGCTGTTCCTGTCTCTGGGTGGCTCTGGAGGTTCCCATGGCAACAGCCAGCCAGCCTGGCCTTCCCTTGGGAGGGTGCTGGGAACAGCTTCAACAGGAATGTGCCTCTGGTCCTGGAGGGGGCAGGGTGGCCCATTGCCACATGCTGGCCACCCCCACCCTCCTGCAGGTCACCTCAGGAAGCTGGGAGGGTGGGCAGCAAGGCAAGGATGGGGCCTGGGAGGACCTGGGGACACGGGGAGGTGGGCTGTCCCAGAGGGAACATGGCAACAGAAAGATGAGCAGAGAAGGGTAGGAGATCCCAGGAAGTGGGGTAAAGGCTGAAGAATGAGGTGTAGGCATTAGAAAGAGAAAAGGCCAATTGGGGGACCAAGCTAGGAAATTACTTTTGGGGGCTGGCCAAAGGAAGTTGAAGTTTTCCATTTGAGAGGGGAAGGGCCACCCCAGTGACTCCCCCTGAGGTCCCCGAGACTCTTCCTAGCCCAGAGGAAACATGGTAACTGGAAGAGACCTGGCCAGATGGGAGGGCACCCAGAAACATCCCCTACCACCCCCATTGCCCTCAGGCCAGGGGCAGCCCCTGAGCCCCTGGAAAAGGGAGTGGCAGGGCCGCTCCCCCAGCTCCGGCCTCACTCAGCAACCAGGCTGGCCCAATGGCAAGAAGAACGTCCCACAATCTGGGTCCTCGGGTCCTCTTTCTTCTCCCAGTGCTCCCAAGGGTGTGGGGTATGATGGGGAAGGGGGTGTGAGGCCCACCACCCAAAAGCACCCAGAGAAGGAAACCTGGGGCCAGTGCCCCCCGTTGCCTTGACTTTCCCTACACCTCCTCAGGTTCATGGCTGGTTCTACCTGATCAGCAGTTTCAGAAACATCCAGCTCAGCGTATCCTCTTCCTGGGTGGCTAAAGAAGTGGAGGGGGGCCTAGGGGAACCTCTCAGCCTCCCCCAGACTTCGTTATGCAAACTAAGACAAGGGCCCTGGAAATGAAACTGAGAAACCCCAAGCCGCTGAAATGGGAGTCAGCACCATCTCAGAATTGATTTTGCTGGTGAATGAATGCTTCCACCCCTAGTCCTGACTCTGGACCTCACCCTGGAGTTATGAGTCAATCTATGCAAAGCCTTAAACCGCCCCTGGCACTCTGCTCTTACCTACATGTGTTCTAATCAGAAATCAGTCACAGCCCCTCCTAGGACCTGCAGCCCCTGGGGGATTTCCAAAGGCCCAGAGTGCGGCCCACAGCACACTCCCAGGTGGAAGCTCAGGAAGGACTTCCTGAAGGGGAGCCACAGGTATCGGAGGCTTCCCACGAGAGTTCGCGGGGTGCACAGACCCAGGGGCGAGTGGGGTGGGCTCCAAGATTTCTGGAAATTGAGCAATGGGCAGAGGGGGAGGGGAGGTCTGGGGATAAAGTGGGGCTAGGGCGCCATCTAGTGACAAGATCACCCCCCCCAAGCAGGGAGAAGCCAGACCCCCTCAGCTCCTGGCCCGCCCCACCCACCAGAGGTACCACTGGGAAGGGGGTGGCGGGGTGGGGTGCTGGGGGTGCAGATTGCACAGGGTGATGCTATCAGAGAGGGTGACATGGAAATTTTAGCCTCCCATCCACATATTAGCCAGGCCCAAGCCTACTTAGTTTCCAAGCTCTGATGAGCAAGTCCAGGTGGTAGACCAGGATACAGTTTCTGCATAGGGTCCTAAAGAGGACAGCGCTACTATGTGTCACTAGCCACCAAGGCTCCTGTCATTTAGGGAAATAGTCCTGTAATTAGTTACAACAAAAACACTCTTAAGACCAGCTTGCACGAATCAATGTAGCGACAGGCTAAAACTTGACACCAATTTCCCTTCTGAAGCTAATGGGCTCTGGTCAGAGCTGCCATTACCACCGAATTACAAGGATTCTTCAAGCCCTGGGATTTCATCAGCGCACATTTAATTTTGCTGGGTGTTTATATCACTACTAATGCCATTACAGGGAGCCCTGGTGGCACAGTGGTTACTTGTTGGGCTGTGAACCATGAGCTCAGTCGTTCAAAACCACCAGCCACTCCTCAGAACAAAAATGAGGCTTTCTAGTTAGTCTCAGAAACCCACAGGGACAGTTCTACTGTCTTGATAGGAAAACTGACAACTCACTTGACAGTGAGCTCAAGTTTATTGGCATTGATATATGGGAGTTATGATTTAGGAGTAGCATCGGTACAGAAAGGAACATGAACAAGGAGTCCGTGTAGTCAAGAGATGAAGTCGCATCGCATTAGGTAAATCTGCTGGGATGTTACTTTAAGGACTAAGGTGTGCCTGACCCAAGCCATGGCGTTTGCCATTGCCTCACAGGCACATGAAAGTTGGACATTGAACAAGGAAGACAAGACGACTCGATTCATGTGAAATGTGCTGGAGAAGAGTACTGAAAGCACCGTGGACTGCTGAAAGGACACCCCATCGGTCTGGGAAGAAGTAAGGCCAGAGTGCTCCTCACAGGCAAGGATGGGGAGGCCTCTGCGGACATACTGCGGACATACTGGCAGGAGAGGAGAGGCCCCCCCGGAGGCCATCGGCTTGGCAATGCAGAGGAGAAACCCCCTAAGAGGATGGATGGACTCGGGGGCTGTAACGACGTGTGGACGGCACAGGGCTGGGCAGTGGTTCACTCTGTTGTACAAAGGGTCCCTAAGAGTCGGAACCACCTCAGTAGGCCCGAACAACATGGTCTGGTGCAGGAGGAGGTCCACGGGGGGGAGGGGGGGGGAGGCTGGGACCAACCCTAGTGACACTGCCCCTACCACCCGCTCTACTGAAGCAGCGACGCAAAACCTTAGAGTCAGACATGGGACAGACACGACTGACATCAGTTTAATCTCCCGCCAGCTCTCAACGCCCATTTCTGAGCACAAGAAACGTGAGGCTTCCACAGATTACCTTGCCCAAGACCACCACGCCCAAGGCTCCATTCCAGAACCCTCCCACGTGTTCGTACCTCTCCCAGGGGTGCAGCCAGGGCAGCTGGGAGCAAACTGGAGAAGCTCCACCCAGGGGACCTGGGGTGTGGTGGTGAGTGTATAGGGAGGAGCAAACAGAAGGGCCCAGTAGCCGTGCCTAAGGTGGCAGTGACTGTGGGGACCCCGCGCTGAGAAACCTGTGCAAGTGACAGACACCCCCCACCCCCCAATGTCAATGGCTCCAGCACCCCAGCAGCATTTTCCTACAGGGACCTGTGTCTACTGATCACAGAGGAAGGAGGCAGGGCTGAAAGGGGGGCTTCAGCCTGGGACAGCAGCTTCCAAATTTAAGGAGACCCAAGGGCATGCCTCATGCTGGACCCCCAGCCAGCAGCACTAGCTAGAGTCCATTCCTAGTGGGCACTGGGTCAGTGTGTGTACTGTGGGGGCACTCTAGGGTGGGACACACACAGGAGGGGAGGCAAGCTCCAGCTTCACAATCCCAGTTTCCCCCCCTCTCCTCCCACTCCTCCAAAACCCAAGGCAAACACAAAAGTAGGAGGCCCTCCTGCCGCCCCTCTGCACACAGACACAGCACATCCGCTGAAGGTCACCACCCAAGGGCCTGGGCATTTGCATACATTTGCATAGGCACAAGGCAGGTCTAGCTAAGGCCTTTTTCTAGCACAAATGGCATCAGTGCAGGTGCGGGTGAGCTGGCTCTCTCTGCTGGTCTGGACCCTGGCCAAGGGTGCCAGCGAGCCAGGGAGGGGCGGGGCTCAGCAGTCGGAGCCCCGCCCCGGGGCTGGGTACAAGTGAGCGGAAACAGGGGGCCTTAGCCCCTGTGCTGGTGGCTGTGTTCTTCTCTGGGCCCGAAGACTCTGGGGCCCCGGATGTGCTTGTCCTTCTTCCCTGACCTGTGGGAGACAATGGGGGGGGGGGGGTAAGGACGGTGAGGGGTGGGAGGGAGAAGGCCCTTGGGTGGAGGCAGGTCTAGGGAAGGCAGGAAACCCCCCAACCCAGGAGGGGAACCCCAGGAGCACTCTATGGGGCGGCCAGGCAGCTTCGGGCCCTCAGGAGACTTCTCTAGACCGCCCAACTCGGGGGGCCCAGCCCCGGCACCCGCGCCCCCCCCCTCCACCTCTTTTTGCGGGCTCTGTCTCCAAAGAAGTGGCTGAAGACGAAGTCCTCAAAGTCATCCACCTCGTCGTCATCGCCCGTCTGCCGCAAGGCCACCTCCTCCAAGCTGTCCTCCAGCGCGTCCACAAAATCCCGGAAGCGGAGGCGGTCGTGGCGGAAGATGCCATCCTCACCGAAGTAAGCCGGTGACAGGGGCAGCTGCTCGGTGAGCGGCCCCGCCCAGGGCAGCCGCGCCAGGTAGGTCCTCAGCAAATGGGCCAGCTCCTGCTGCCGCACTGGGGCCAGCTCCACGCCGAAGGCAGCCAGGCCCTCCTGCCGCGCGCACTCGGTCACCCCGGAGCAGCCCTGGGGTGCCCGGTACTCCTGCCGCAGGAGCTCTGCCCAGGGCGGGAGGGGGTCCTGCCGGCCTCTGGCCCCCTCCTTCCACTGAGGATGCTTCTGCCTTTCCCTGGGGGGCTGAGGGCGCCCCTCTTTCCTCGGGAGCTCCTTGGGGCCTTGCTGCTTGGCCTCCTTCCCCTTGCCCCCGTCCCAGCTCTTCTTCCGCTCCCGCTCGCGGCCCGGTTCCTCCTGCTTAGGCTTCCAATACTCAGCCTTCCCGTCCCCCTGGCCCTCGCGCCACTTTTCCTTCCCACCTCGTTCTCTGGGACTCTGGGAGGGGAGTTCCGGACCCCGGGTCCCTGAGGCATTGGCGGGCACCCTGGGGTCCTGGCCCTGACCCTGCAGCTTCTGGGCCAGTCTGTGGCCCAGCTTGGCCAGGCTAGACTGGGCTGGGTGCCCCCCGCCGGCCTCCCGCAAGCTGCGCGCCAGCTCCTGCTGCACGGAGCTCAGAAGCCGCCGCTGCTGCTCCAGCTCCTGCCTCAGTGCCTGGGCCTCAGCCTCCAGCTGCTCCTTCTGCTTCAGGAAGCCGGGATCTGGCTCCTGCCCCCCGGGGCCTTCCCCTGCCGGGGCCTTGCCGGCCTGCAGGCCTCTGCCCCAGTGGAGGCACACCCCATCTGGGCCCCGGACACAGCCGGCCTCCAGCCCCTGGAGCCGGGCCCGCAGCTGCTGCAGCTCTGCCTCCAGGGCCCGCTGGGCAGCCTCACCCTGCTGCAGGGCCCCGCGCAGGCGGGCGTTCTCCTCCTGTAGCCCTTTGGGCTGGCTCGCCAGGCTCAGGAGCTCTTCCTTCTGGGCCTGGAGTGGGAACAGGCAGGGGGTCACGGGCCGGGCAAGGCATCCTTGTCAGGTCAGGTCCAGTGCGCTTGCCTCCAATTCCATGCAATCCCAGCATGAGGCCGAAGCCCCTTTCAAGGGCTGAAAGGTGCAGAGGGTTTGCCTCTCAGCCTGCTCACCATCCCCATCCTACCCCGTGGAGTCCCACATTTCCCCCAGGACCACAGTTTCACCATCTTCATCAAATAAGCGTGTTTTTCAAATTTACCTAAGGATAGCCAATAGATGGCTCCCGGGCCCTAGACCCACCTCCCCTCCCCAGAACAGACATCATCAATTGAGCACAGCACTTCTTTCCCATCACGTCTTCAAATCCTTCTCCACACCCATCAGTTGGAGGTGGCATGCCATGTAAAACAGGCAGGCCAGCCTTGGCCTGGGTCTTAGCATGAGCAATGTGGACAGAGGGCTAGAGGAGTCAAAGCAGGGGAGCAGGGGACATTCTTTTGTGGCGATCAGAAAGACACAGGCTGGCCCAGCCCACCCCTCACCGATGCCCACCTGCAACTGAGCCTGCAGGAGCCGGATGTCCTGGTTCTCTTTAGCCAGCTTGTCCAACAGGAGGGCCATGCTCTGCAGGCTGGGGACACTGCCAGGGGGCGCTGAGGCCTGCATCGGCTCCCTCGGTGCATCCTGAGGTCAGAAGCCAATTACCCCACTGTCCAGGCAGCCCGGCTCTTCTCCCAGGGCTCCACACAACACGGAGACACTTACATGTGCCTGTCCACCCACCGCCACCGTCTCCTGCGACTCCGTGTCCCACCCAGTCTCTGGGAGGACCTGCAACTCCCCGCCTTCCTCCAGGGGCTCTGTGGGAGAGGGAGAGGGGTGCCGGGCTCAATGTAGCAAAGTCTGCTGTGGGGAGAGGAGGGGCGGGGCGGGGAGGGGGCCGTGAGAGCCGCAGAACAGCTATACAAAGTTACGTGCTTGGACAGGGGCAGGGAAGCGGAGGCCCCTGGGATTGGGGTCTGGTAAGGCTGTGAACTAGAACAAGACCCAAATCCTCTGCGTGGCTCAGATCCTAAATGGATCCCTAGAGGAGGGAAACCGGCTAGGGCGAGCTACAGGAGGTTTGATGAAGTTGTTTAGCTGAATACAAAAATTATCTAAAATGTAAACTCCAATCTAATTCACAATTTAAAAACAACACCACCACCAAACTCACTGCTATCGAGTCAATGACGATGCACAGCCACGCTACAAGATGGAACAGAACTAGCCCTGTGGGCCTGAGCCTGTAATTGCTGCTTACAGGAGGAGAAAGCCCTGTCTTTCTCCCTCGGAGGGGCTGGTGGTTTCGAACAGCTGACCTTGCAGATCACAGTTCAATGCATAACCACACCACCACCAGGGCAGAGCTCCTTAATTCACAATAGAAAGTTTAAAAAAAGAAAAAGGAGGGGGGTGAAGGGTGAATCATAGAGTCCATTCTGTCCCTAGACACACAAGATACACTAGTTCTCTCTCTCTCTCTCCCTCCCTCCCTCCTGCTCTATGGCTCAGAAATTCAAAGAAGTCCAGAGCCAGAGCTGACCCTTAGCACTGAAGAGGCCAATAACCGAACAGTAAGTAACTGCAGCCCCCAGCAGCGCCCCTCCATTCCTGACTCAGACAAGCACCCCTCAAACCCCCCATCACTGCCTCCGTGGGGCAGAGGGCAATCAGGCCCAGGACCCTCCACACTCACCGGGCTCCGAGTCTGAGAGGCCACCTGAGGATGAAGATAGAGGGGTGCGATAAGGCGGAGAGAGGAGGTGGGGGGCAGGGGGAGGAGAGGCTGAGGCAGGAGGGGCTGGGGAAGAGACCCAGGTCCCTTGGAGAGGCAGCACTCACCAGAGAACAGGAGGATGCCCAGGCCCAGCATGACTAATGCTCCGAGAAGGCACATGTTGAGGGAGATGCCCAGCTCCCCTACCACGCCCTCGCTGCCCGCCTGGTCCCCTGCACCTGGGGGCGTGGAGGGCTGGGCAGGGCTGGGGTCCCGGCCCCGCCGTCTCCGCAGGCCCTCGATGTCCACGTCTGTGTCGTCGTCACTACTGGAGCAGTGCAGCTCCTCCATGAGCCGAACTGGAGGGAAGGATGGGGCTCTTAGAGCCGAAATTGAAGGGGGACGTGGAGGAAGGCCAGTGGCGGGCTGCAGAGAGGCCACGGGGAGACCCTGGCCACTCGTGCAGTGACGATGGCTTCCAGCCCCTCTCGAGGCTTTTCCATCTGCAAACTACAAAAGCCCACTGCATCCTAAAGCAGAGTCCTCCTCCCAGCATGTGCCCCCTCCCCCCGCAGCCTGCCCCGCCCCGTGAGCACCTCACATCCTCCTGGTCACTCTGCGGCCTCCTGGCCCAGTTCTCTCCGATCCCCAGAGTGGTGGGCTCCCCACTGCCCTTTCCAGTTCTCTGTTCTTACTAGACCAGTGGTTCTCAACCTTCCTAATGCCGCAACGCAACCCTTCCATATAGTTCCTCATGGTGTGCTGGTCCCCAACCATAAAATTACTTTGTTGCTACTTCCTAGCTGTAATTTGGCTACTGTTAGGAATCTGGCAACCCTGTGAAAGGGTCGTTCAACCCCCAAAGGGGTCGCAACCCACAGGTTAAGAACCGCTGTTCTATACTATATGCACAGTCCCCACCTCTCCACCGGACCCACACCCCTGCTCGCCCCTCCCCTCCAGCCAGCGTACCTGGCCTCCTCGAGGTCCACAACTAGACGGCTGCATGTGGGTGGTCCTCAGGGACCGGGACCGTTTAACACAATGCCCTCTTTTCTGATGTTCCCCAACTCAGCAAAAGTTACAAGTGACATCACCAGCCTAACCCCAAGCCCCCTTTCATCACCCCAAGTCCAATAGCAAGTCTCCACAGTTCAACCCTTGACCATGTCATCAGCAGTCTACTCTTCTTCCCAGCGACTGCGACCACCTTACTTCTGCTCTCATCACTGTGGCTTCAAGGTCCCTGGTCTCTCCCTTCACAATGGATTCATGCACTCCTCGGCCACAGTCAAGGCCGCACAAGCGGCCCAACTCCTTCCCTCTCCGCCTGCAGAGCCCCTCCCCTGAGAGAACCCCTTGGATGGTGCCCCCAGGTCTTCCCTGAAGCTGCAGCCCTGCCTTGGATGTGCCAGTTCTCGGGACCCAACCTTCCACTGAGGAGCCCAGGTGGCGCAGTAGTTACAGTTGGGCTAACTACAAGGTCAGCAGTTCAAAGCCACCAGCTGTTTCTCAGGAGAATGATGAGGCTTCCTACTTCCTACTCCGTCATGAGTCACCATCTCGGAAACCCACCCGGGCACTTCTACCCTGTCCTGTGGTGTCGCTGTGAGTCGGCATTCACTCGATGACAGGGAGTCTGGCTTTGAGGTTTTGCACAAGGCTCTGTTCAAATACCACTTCCATTCGGAACCCTTCCCCAACAGTCTGTGTCTCTCCGATCCCTTCACTGTCCCAACTGAACCCCCCTCCTTCCTTTGGGACCCCTCCTGCTTGGCACACCTCTCGTTCTGACTGGCACCTCGGCGCCCTCCGTCGTGCTCTTTTACACTGGCCGAGAGCCACCGGCCCACCTCCCCTGGGACCAGAGCCAGCACATGGAAGGGGCTTTGAAGGAAGGGTCTGTTATACAAATGAGGGGAGGAGGGGGGCACTGGCGGAGAAGGAATAGTCAGTCAGCATCAGCTGTGCGTCAGGTCAAGGTCAAGTCACTTAACTTCTCTGAGTCCTCAGAGAGCAGTGGACTCAGAGCGAGGGCAAGGAGGGATCACCCCTCTGATTGAAGGAGGGGGCCACGCTGTGATGCCCAGGCCCGGCCCAGTGCTCTCGGGATGGCATTCTCACTGCCCCCCCCCCACCCATCTCCTTCTGGAAGGAAGATACACATGGGAGACCAGGAGAACACTCACCTGATTTTGGGGACGAGGGCAGGCTCTGTGGGGGACTCTGGTCATCCACGCCCTGTGTGTCCATTTCCAAGTCGGCCAGCAAGGAGGTCTCCTGCAAGTCGCTCTGGGCCACTGTGTCTCCTGGGCTCGGGGGCTCGGCATCACCACCATCGCCCCCCAGGGCCCCCTGGGGACGCAGACCCAGCTGTGAGCAGCTGCTCTCCCTCCCACTCCCAGTCCCCCACCGGAGAACACCCTCACCTTGGCCTCCAGCTCCTCGGGAGGAAAAGGAATGGCCCCAGACTGGGAGCCCTCACTCTTGAAGTGGGTCTCTGGGGTGGCGGGGGTGGGAGGGGGTAGAAAAAGCTCAGGAAAAACAGCAGCACCCCTGCCCCCCTGCTGAACACCCCTTTTCAGTTCTCTGGTTCCCGAAGCCCCTGCCAGGTCAGAAGGGGTGGGAAAAGTCCAGCAAATGGGATGGAACCAGGGAAGGTGTGGTTACACTGAGATCCATGAGGGCCCAAAGCCCCTCTTTCGGAGGGTAACTGGGAACAGACAGGAAGGGGAGCCACGCCCTCACCCGCAGCAAGACGCCCCTCACCTTCTGGCTCCACGGTTCCAGCTAACTCTTCACCACCGGCCTCTGAGGTGCTCTCGGGGGCCATGTCACTCTCTGGATCCGCCCTGGACTCTGGGCCCAAGGTCTCCACAGGCAGGCTCTGGGGGGAGGGGTCGAGTGGAAGGGCTGCTACAGAGGACAGGCAGTGGGCCAAAACCAACGGCTTGGAGCTGTCAGAGGGGCCCGCTCAGGGTCCCAGCCCCATCTCTCAAAGGTGCACCATGAGGGGGGATGAGTCCTACCAGACTGGCAGGGCTTGGTGAGCTGGCACCAGCTTCTCAGCTCAAAGGGGAAGCCTCCACTGCCTGATGGCACCTGCACTGTGGGAAGCTTTCAGAGACTGGCTTTCTCATGAACAGAGCAGCAAGCCTGCCCAGTCCACCACTACCCCCTTCCCGACAGATGAACCACCTTGGCATCTATTGGGTGGGGCGAGGGAACAGAATCCCTTGGGCACTCACGGTTACAGCTTTGTCCCTCCAGGCTTGCCCACATAACAGGCCAAACACTTACATCATCCTGGCATTTCCCACTAGCCCCCCACACTGCCTGCCCTCCCCTGACAGGTGCTCACAGAAGCCCCGCTCACCTGGCCACCGAGAGGCTGACCCGGTCTCCATGAGGCCCTCAGCCTCCCTCTCCCTGCATACTGCCCTGGGCAGGCCCACCACCCACCTCATCTTTGACTTAGTATGTCTGTCATTTTCAAAACGCTCAGAACAGAATTGTTCCATTCTGTTCTCATGCCCCCTCTACAAGGCCAGCGTCCAAACCCATCATGGCAAGGGGGGGGCGGGGGGGCAGAGGTGAGATGGTACCCAGGGCCCCCACCAGTCAGCAAGGTGCCTCTACAGGCAGCCAGGACACTGAACACAAGTCACCTGGTCCCCTCCTTCTCCACCCTGCTTCCTCCTCCCCTGCCAGGGAGCCCCAATCCATGTGTCCTGCTCTGGGGCCATCCTTGAGGCCCCCCACGCTCACCCAGTATGTCTACACTGAGCGCTCCCTGCTTCCCCTCCTGGTTATTCTAACAGACCCAGTCCCAGAGGCAGGAACACAGACACTCCCGTGTGACAAACTGTCTCCAGCCCCAGAATCCAACACCTCAAACCTGGAGCGCTCCCCTTGGGGAGCCTCCAAACATCCTCCCTGTTCCTCCCCAGCCATGCGGTGGGCCCCTCTTTCCAGTGAGGGTCCTAACACTGTCCAACGCACAGGCCTTCACGGGGTCCCCTTCAGGATGAGGCCAGATGCCTCCACCGGGCCTCTCAGCTCTGCTCGCACCTCATTCCATCACTGGCTTGGACACACATCCTCCTTGGCCCAGGGGTGCTCCTTCCCACCACTGTCCAAAGACCTTGGCACAAGCTGGTCTTCCCACTTTTCTCAGCATCAAGGCAGGTCCAAGTCCCAACACCTTCTCCATGAGTTCCTCCCCCCCTTAACCTCTGGGGCTTGAGCTCCTCCCCCTGCCTCTAGAGACAGGCCCAGGAAGCACCCCAGCCCCATTAGACGCCCCCAGCTTCCTACCTCTGTACCAGCAAGTACCCAACTATTATCCGAGTCTGGGCAGGAGGCCATCGCTGCTGCCGAGGTCCCCGGGCTGCTGTGACTGTGATCTGTAAATAAACTTCTTTCAAGGACCCCCCCAACTCCACATTCACACCCCACACCCGCAGCAGCAGCCTCAGAACCCAGCCTGGTTCTAGCCCTTCAGACCTCTACACCTGAAGTCACCTGCAGTATTTGCATTGTAAATCAACCCCTGCCCACAGCCAGGGGCAGAGTGGCTCTTCCAGGGCCAGCGGGTCCTTGGGAAACTGGACTGACCTTGAAAGGTCAGAGAAGCCTAGGGGTGGAAAGGCTTTGGGGAATATCCAGGCCAACTGCCCAGGGCTCCCCAAAGCCTGCCACTGCGTGGGGTCTGGCTCTGAGCTGTCTGTGCTTCAGACAGGGAAACACAAACCCCAGATGGCTGACTAACTCACCGTGCTAAAGACGACCGTGACTCAGAGGAGCAAGGAAAGTTAGCCAGTGCCAGGCCCCTCCACTGCCACCAATGCCCTCGGGCCAAGGTCTCTCACCAGAAGTCCCCGGCATGGTCTTGTTTGGGGGTTCTCAACACTGGTCCCTACCTGAGATTCTCATTCAGCTGGCTGGGGGTAGAGCCTTTCTTAAAGCCTCTCCAGATGTGTCAGGTGCAGCCAGGGTTGAGATCCGCTGAGATCACCTAGCTCCACCTGGATGTGCCTTTAGACTATCTCCTTGTCCCCCTCACTCTCCATCCAAAATCTTCTTCCCCTTCTTAGCGCATCCCCAGGGTGTTTCATCTCAGGGACAGTGATGGGGACTGACTGGGGAAAGTACCATGTGGCAACAATCGTGTAGAAAACACTTTCCAGTGTGCGACCCTCCCTGCTGCTTATCCGATCTGATCTGGCAGGAAGGGAGTCCTCCCACTTCCAAAGCCCTGGCACAGGGAAAGCTAGGAAGAGAGGGACTTATTCCTTCAGCCAAGACCAAGACTGCCCCCTCAGGCTGGGGCAGTTGCTGGTGGGGCCTGGCTAAGGAGGTGGAGGGGTAGGTGGGAGTCCTGGATTGTAATTCTTCAAGGACGGGTAAGTGACTGCTTAGTGAGGGACTAGAAGGAGCAGAATGTCTATATGTTGGGCTGCTAACCGCCAGGTCAGCAGTTCGAAACCACCTGCAGTTCTTCAGGATAAAGACCAAGCTTTCAACTCCTGTGAAGAGTTATAGTCTCGGACACCCACAGGAGCACTTCTACTCTGTCCTATGGGGTCGCTATGAGTGGAGACTGACTCAGAGGACAATAAGTGGGTGAAACCCTCAGAAGGAAAATAAGGGTGTCGCCTTCCATCTGAGCAGTTGTAAGCCCCACATAGTACCCTAATGATCTCCGTGGCCTTTGCCAGGGGACACCTAAGCTTGGGGCAGGGGAGGGATGTCTCCCAGACCCGTCCTCAGTGACACACCTTCCATCTCCCAGGGAGAAAGGATGGCTGCAGTGCCAGCCACTTGCCAAGTCCAACAGGACATGTTGGCAGGCCTTTACAGGCACTGCCGTCTGCTCTCGGGCCCTGCCGCCGCTGGTCTGTCATCATCTCCCGTCCCCAGTTGCTGCGTATGACTGTTAACAGGTGGTGGCAGGAAGGAAGTGGCAGCAGCTCGGGCTGAAGTCCCTGTTTATCCCGGGCTGTGTACAGCCTGCTCAGGTCCTCCGGAACTCCGCGGACACCATGGCAACCAGGATGATGTCAGACCCACTGTCTCCATGGAAACCAGCCATGGTATTTGGGTCAACAAGACAAACACTTCTGAGACCCTAACAGGAGGCATTCTGGAACCCTGGTCCACAGTGCCCCAAACTCGGATCCCTCTCTGCTGGGATCACCTAGGATTCCAAAAGTACTCTTCTTCTCCCAAACCAACCTCTGACTTCCTTATTAGGAAGTTCCTTCTGTCCTCTCTCCAAGCTTCTCTGCTGGGTTTTCATCAGCCTGTAAGAAAATCCACCTGGACCCACTCACTCAAGACCCCTCCCTTTTCTTTCTTAGTCTGCCCCAGGCAGGAGGCGGCAACAGCAACAGCAACAACAACAACAACATCAACATCAACATCAACATCCTGTGTGGATTGTCAAGAAACCCTGGTGGTATGGTGGTGAAGCTCCTGACTGCTAATCAAAAGGTGGGCATTTCAAGCCCCCAGACTGCTCTGTGGGAGCAAAGTCTGCTCCCTGAAAGATTTCCAGTCTTGGACACTCCGTGGGGCAGTTCTACTCTGTTCTAGAAGGCTGCTGTGCCTCAGAATTACCTGTAACAGGTTTGGGTTCTGAAAAAACAGGATGGTCAAACGTTGGCTATTTCTAAATGATAGCTAAAGGGGGAGCTCTCCCACTCTGCACAAGCTGGGAAACCTTGCCAATTTCAACCCCTCCAACAGTTGTGGCCCCGAACTCCCCGAAGCAAAGGACCTGAGGACACAAAATTGGCCCAGGAGTCCCACAGCCAAGTTCCTGTTTTGGAAATGTCTGCGTAGGGCCCTCCTTCCCCGGCCCAGAAGAGACCAGCGGGTCTGTGACCCTGGGGAAAGCCCAGTCCCTCGTGAGTCCCGCCCTCCCTGCCCTTGACCCTTCCTCTCTCAGGGTATCTCTGGTCCCCTTCCCGGCTGGGGCATTACCTGACCCAGCTTCGGTCTTCCGCTGAACTTGTTGCTGCCTCCCCTGGTTTCCAGCCCAAGAAAAAAGGGGGGGTCATGTGGCCAGTGGCTGACCAATGGCAAGTCAGCTTCCTCCAAGGGGCGGAAACTTTTGGCCAATACGCGCTGGAGTTGGAACCGGAGGGTGGGGCTACACAAGCCTTAAACCTGCGCTTTACCCTCCTGTGGTGGGAAACCCGGGACCCCGAAAACTGAATTTTACGCAACCTTCCCTCCTTTCCCAGTAACTACCGAGTTTTTTCAGGGAAGACCTGAAACAGGAAGGCTAAGGGTGGTGTCTCCTGGGACAAGCACCCAGGGGCCAAGTTGGCCCCAAAATAGGCCGTGACAGCTGCAGGCCGGGGGGAGGGGCCGGCAGGGGAGAGGCGGCCGACGGCTGGGCACTTCAATCCATTACACGGTTTAAGGAAGGGGTTGCCACACTATTTTAAAGCACGAGAGGCCTCCAGAGTCCCCCCCACCCAAACCTAATGTTAGGCCCAGGGCAGCTCCTCCCCAGCCCCTGGTGCTACCCTGGAAGGAACAACTGGCAAAGGGGGTGGTAAACCCAGAAGGGCTCCTCTCCCAGAAGCCTCGGAGCCAAAGCACTTTCTGGCTTGGGGCCTGACCCAGGAATGTGCTCAGAAAAACCCGGGCCCTTTCTCACAGCAGGGACACCACCCTTGTGGGCCCCTGCCCACCCACTCCAGTCAGTTCTGGGGCCTGACTCTTCCTCCCTTCCCACTCTGGGGGAATGCATGCCCACCCTAAGCCACCCTTCCCAGGGACGACTGTGGGTCTTTCCGACTGCTTTTGCACATAAATGCAAGGAGCCCTTATCTGGATTTTCAAGTCATTTTATTAATCCAACCGTACAAAACACTCCCCCACATCTCTGTCATCCTACTTTCTTCCAGGAAGTAGTGGAGGGAGAGAGCAAAGACACCCTGCAGCCCCAGGGCCTCCGTTTTTTTTACAAAAAAAGGGGGGGGTAGACAACACAAAAGTATCAAAAGATAAAAGGGGCAAACAGAAACACAAAGTTGGGTGGCAGGAGGTCTGTTCTAATGTGCCCAGGTCTGTTCTCCCAGCCTCAGAGGCTGCTGGCCCCTTGGCAGACCACTGGGTTCCTAGCCTAGGAGGGAGGGGGACATGGGAGGGGGGCTCTGCCACCTCACCCTGTGCTTCTAGACCACACTCCTGCCTGCCCTTCCCCCACCCCAGTGAAGAATGGAATGGGCAGAGCTGCAGGGATGAACAGCTGAGGATGTCAGCTCAGCCCCGGGCTCCTCCCTGGCAGCCAGTCCTTAAAAAAGAAAAAGCAAATTAAGTCCACAACTGGGCATGGCCTGAGAGGAAGAACTGCTGGATGATGAAGCCCAAGACGTGAAAAGCACAGCAAGGGCACGAGCACAGCCGGGTTCTTGGACCTTTTAGTACCATGAGTGGGGCTCCCGCCGTATCCAGTCCCCCACCCTCCCCATGGCCGAGGCAGGGCCTCCCTTGGGCCCCAGGACAAGGCTGGGAAATGAGGTATAGGGGCTCTGCCCCTCTTCAAGCTTTCCTTCACTCAGGCCAGGGAAGTACGGGCTGAAGAAAGGCGCAGGGGATAATGTGCAACAGACGGGCATGGTGAGGGACTGGGGGTGCGACCCCAGGGTCCAGACTTCTGGGATAGTCGACTTCAGCTATCCTGGCTGGTCAGACCACACATCCCACTTTTTTGGCAAAATAAACCCCAAAAAACAACAACCCAAGAACAAAAAACAAAACCACATGGTCATTAGAACTGCATGAGGGAGGGGCTGCTGAGGAGGAGCAGTGACTTTGGTATGAGGCAGGTAAGTCCTGTCAGCATCTCTTACCTACTGTCTTGAAGCCCCAAGTCACCAAGAACTCTCCAGCTCCTTAGAGCTATTTGGTTCTCTGCAGGGAGGTCGGGGACAAAGGGAGCAAAGGGGGGAGGTGGAAAAGGGTGGGGGGTAAGTCCCATTTTTGCCCTAGTGCCATCTCACAGAGCCCCCAAGGAGGACTACTGTGGGGAGGAAGAGACACCAGCTCTCCAGGCCAGAAACTTTGATGCCAAAATCTCAGGCTGGCGCCACGGCGTTTGATAGAGGCACAGTGTCAGCGGGTATCCACACCCAGCCCTCCAGGATCTCCTCTGGCCCCCACAGCCCTAGGCCTCCGGAGACAGCCATCCAGAGATGGCTCTGAGCTGCGAGACTTTGATTTCTGGGACCTCGGTAGATCTCAGCTGCCAAATTGCCAGAAAAGTCAGCGATCCGGGCCCTCTTCGACCTGCCCATCTCAGATCCTTTTCTGCCCCCATGGGAATGGGATCCCCCTGGAAACAGGCCGAGAGCCAGAGCGGGAAACAAGCACCCCACAAGGACAGGGAGGGATGTGCATACTTCCTTAGGCCACCCCCACAGCGTCACCCGTCATTGGCAGCCACCAGCTGCCCCATGCCCTCTCGGATGTAGACGGACTGAATCTCCTTGGTCTTGAGGCAGAGGTCGCAGGCCCAGACGGCAGAGGCCTCTGTGGTGAGCAGCCCGTAGGCGCTCTCAGTCATGCCCGTGCACTCCCGGTGGAACCACTTCTGGCACGAGGCCTCACATAGGATGGCGTCCTGGTCGTCGTTCACCTCACTCCGACAGGCACCACAGGGATACACCAGGCCTGGGGGCGGCTGGGGCCCGGAGCCCCCGCCTGCTTTGCCGGGGGGTGCCAAGCTGTTGGCATCCGGTGTGCCCCCTCCCCGCCCGCTGCTGTTTTGGGGGAAACTGGGTTGATTCCCATTCACTGCAGCAGCCGGGGAGCCCGAGTGGGGCTCCTGGGGAAAAGCGGTGGGGGCAGGTGGGTTTAAGGGCTTCCCCCCATCCTCACCACCAGGGCCAGGGAAGCTGGGGTCTGGCCCAGGAAAGGGGCTTGTGTTAGGGGGCAGGCTGGGGAGCCCCTGACCAGGTCTCTGGAGAGGAGAGGGGCCAAAAGGTGCTCCTGGCTGGGCAAAGCGCTGGGGGAGTGGCGGGCCCAGCTCCCCTCTGGGAGGCTGCCCCATGGTGGGGGAGATCATGGGGCCAAATCCTCCCACAGGGCCTGCCATCATCTGCCCACTCGGAGGGCTGAAGTTCTGGCCCAGAGGTTGGTTGAAGGGTTGGCTGGGAAAGTTCATGTTGCCTGGGGGTGGGTAGCCAGGGCCCTGGGGGGGCATGTTGAAAGCAGGGCCCATAGGATTGGGAGGGAAAGGAGGCGGCTGCCTGCGGAGAGGCTGGGGACCCCCTCCGCCCCCAGCTCCATAGCCTGGGGGGACCTGGCCAGCCATGCCCCCCTGTACTCGAAAGCCTCCAAAGGGCACAGGGCTGCCCAGGAAAGGAGGCGCTGCAGCCCCCACTTTTGGGGCTCCGAAGTCATCCTCAAAAGGGTTGGACGCAACCAGATGATCCACCATAGGAGTCGGGGGCGGCGCAAACTCCGTCAGATGTGAGTATGCAGGGCCCTGGGGGGAGAAGCGGGAAAGAGGGCAGTTGAAGACAGTGCTGGGTGAGGCCCGCAGAGCACCGGAAGGAAACGCCAGTCCGGGAGACGATGGGAGCTGGCTCAGAGCTGGAAGCAGGACGGGTCTGAGAATGCAACAAGGCAGGGAGAGCAAAGCCAGCGAGGGCAGCTGGCAGCGCTGAGCCAGCTGTGAGCTGGATGACCTTAGAGCGGGCACTTATTTTGTTCACCTTCAGATTTCTCCTTGGTAACATAGGGCTAAGGCCTCTCTCCCCAAAGCCTTAAAAGTAGCAGCCCGACCAAGGGCCCCTAGGCCAGCCCCAAGTTCCAATCAATGGCAACTGTTATCGTTGGGCACAGGAAGAGAAGCGGAAGGGAGAGGGGCTCTCACCCACCCCCTGCCTGGTGAGCTCGTCCATCAAAGCATCTCTTGAACAAAAACACAGTCCCGGGGTCCTGTCATCTAGCTGAATCCCACCCATGGCCACCCCCACCAGAACGGCTCTGGTGGGTCTCCAGGACTGTGTTCCCTCTTGAAGTGGCGGTGGTTTCCAACTGCTGACCTCACAGCGAGCAGCTCAAAGTGTCACTACTGTGCCTCGGGGCTGCTCCAGCTTCTCCTGGAGAGGCTTTCTCCGGGAATTTACAATGAAGTTGGAAACAGATACGGATGTGGCATGGTGCAGCGAGGCTGCCTCCCCCTACCCTCCCCCACCCCAATTCATTCATTCATTCACCTGAGTATTTGACTTCCTTCGCTTCTTTTCGGGGCTCTTCATTTGCAGACCTGGAAGAGCAGCACAGGGCAGTGGTGGACAAGGTTTCTCCAAACTCCTCCCCCAGGCCCTCCCGAGGAACTCCTGGAACTTTGATGGGATGCTCGTCCACCCAGCTCGGCAAGGCATGGGCTTTGAAACGGCATTGTGAGCGGGGCCACACGCGCAGCGACTTCCTGACACTGACTCCACGAGACTCCCGAATTCTGTGTACCCCCAAACTCGGGGACGCCCGCCCAGGGGGCCTTCACCCACCCACTCTCCATCCGAGCCGCCCTCCTTCAGTCTGAGACCCCCTCGTGCTCCCCACCGACTCCCCGCTTCGGGGTCCGCGAGTCCTCGGCCTGTCCAGCCCCCCAGCCCCACCGCGGCCCCTCGCAGCTCTCACCGGCCTTGCCCTGCTTCCTCCCGGTGCTGGGCGGCGCAGGGGGCGGTGCGGGGCCGCCACCTCCCTCCAGCTTGTCCGGTGGGGGCGGCGCCGAGGCGGCCATGGAGTGGGGGGCCCGGGCTAGCGAAGGCGGGGGGTGGGAGCGCCCTCGGGCGGCATCCTCGCCCGGAAGGGAAGTCAGGAGCCGCGCGGGCCCCCGGGCGGCAGCGACCCAGCGGCGCGGCGAGGGAGAGGCGCGGCGCTAAGGCACCAACTGCGCGCTCGCCCGGACGCGGCGCCCGCAGCAGCAGCAGCGGCAGCAGCGGCGGCGGCAGCAGCCACAGGAAGCGGAACTCGGCTGGGCCGCCACCACTGAGCCCGGCGCGGAGGGGGAGCGGGGGCCGCGCGCGGCTCTGCCCACCCCCGTGCCCGACCGCTCGGCCAGGGGGCGGCCGCAGCGCTGGGCGACGCGGGGGGGAGACCGGCTTCGCCGCTGGGCGGGGCGCTGCCAGCATCTCGGGCCGGCGGCAGCCCGCGCGGCCGGACTGTACCATTGCGGGCCGGGGGCCGCCGCAGGCGGGGTGCACTAGGGCGCGCGCCCGGGAAGCGCAGGCATCCCGGGGACCCGGCGCCAGCGGGGCCGCCAGCCGACACAGGCCCCACCCTGCGGGCCTTCCCGTAACTCGAGCCGTCGGCGGCCGGGTGGGTCGGCGCCCGCCCCGAACAAAGGCCCCAGAGAGGGGCAGAAGACGAGGCCGAGGTAGAAGAAATACGGACTTTAATAAGGATTGTTTCCCTTTGGTATGAGGTGAGACCCGTGAAACATCCAAACGAAACACGGACCGAGGTGCCCCCTTGATCCGCAAGGCCCGCGCCGGGCCGAGCCAGGGCTGGGCCGCAATCAATAGCTACTCAGCCCAACTCCTGTCCGCTGCCAGCAGGCCTCGGCCGCCAGGGACCCCGCTTCCTCCAGTCCCAGCTCCAAAGCCACTTTTCTCCGCCTTGGGTCTCCCTCCCGATGCCTCACAGAGCGGGGTGAGGAAATGCCAAGCGTTGTAAAAAGAGCTTTGCAGAGTTGGAGAGGGATTACATAAACGGAATCGATTATAATAACGCTGTGCTCCAGAGTAAGCCACGTAAAACAAAATCGGGAAATGTCCATCTACAGCCCTAAAAACCGATGCACATAAAATACAAAGTAAAAGCAGATCCAAGTCTTGAGATGGTCTTTGGGGATTGTCTACTGCTTTAGTCTTCATACCCGATCCCTCCTACAAAAATCCACTTGGGGAAATCTGTGCCCACCCACTGCTAGTACCACACAAAGCCTTAATGGTACCCACCCAAGTCTACCACCGTGCATGGCCATCCTAGACAGCTCGCTGGGGTGCAAATGTCTTAAGAGAGCAGACAGCTTCATCTTGCTCCTGTGGAGAGTGGCTGGTGGGTTTGAACTGCCTACTTGGGGATTAATAGCAACCCAACGCTTGCTCGTCCCCCCTCTCCCACCCTTCTGGCAGATGGAGGCCAGGCAGAAGCTGCTGGAAGAAGGGCTGCCCTTTGGCTGTAGAGTATTATGATTACTTGCATGCAACATGGGAGGGGGTGGAGGGGTTATGAAATGTATATACAGACCCCGTCTGTGAGGGGGCTCCCAGGCCAGGAGGCACTGAGCAAGGGAGGGATCCATCTCCCCTCTAGCGGGGAGAGGGACTCTGGGACCCTGACTTTATAGGGGCATATCCCCTGATGGGGACAGCTGCTCTTCCTGCCTGTTCTCCCAACTCACTATGAAGGAAATGCCTGGTAAGGCAAGGACGGTCCTGAAGTCAAGGTGTCCAGGACCCAAGTCCAGACCTCAGGGACCCAAGGAGAACTCTTTGCATAAAATATCTTCAGACCTAGGAGGTGGTCAAAGGCACAATGTTTAAACACTGGGGCGGGTGGGGGGGAGGGGAGGGACCCTGAGCCCGGGGGTAGACCAAAGGTATGACTCATTCCCCCTTCCCTGGAAGGATGACAGCTCACCACTGGACATTTTCTAGCACAAAGAGGTGCTGCCTAGGTCTCAAGCACCCACCTTCCTGGGGAAAGGGGTTACAGATTGGCACAGGCAGGCCCAGGGAAGGAGGCCACTCTGTACAGTAATACTTTGGTGAGGTTGGGGGAAAGCAAGGCTCTGCCAGAGTCTCCTGACTTAAACCCGCTCAGCCAGCCGCTGAGCTCAAGTGTCCAGGCCACCACCAGCTCTAACCCAAGGCCACAGCCACAGAGCTAGAGGTCCCGAAAGTCCGAAACAGGGCAGGCGGGCTTGAGGGCATCCTCAGGGAGATGGCAGCCAGATGGATCAGAGTTTCCGCTCCACAGGCTGCTGGAGACAAAGTTCGCTGCCCGCGGAGATGATGGGCAAGTGATTGTCCATGTGGTAGCTGATGAGATGACTGACGCTGTCAAAACGGTGATCCTTTGTCCGAACCTGGGGAAGGAAGGAGGAGAGGGGAAGAGGTGGAGAAGACACCAGTGTCCAGGGATGAGGAAGCTAGAATACTGAAGAGGGCTAGCATGGGGCTGGGACTGGCTGGTCACTGAAGCTGCTCTAGAAAGACAGCGGGCATGAGCAGGGCAGTGACCTGGGGAAAGGCAAAGCAGACATCTGCTCCTGCCTTGCCCTAGAGGAGGCTGGCATGTTCTTGGAGGAGGTGGCACAGGGAGAAAAAGATGTGAAGGAAGCAAAGCCGGTTAATGAGATCAAAGTTGTAAGGGGCAGAGTGAGGCCAGCACAGAAAGAAGATGGGCGCTGGTCTGAGTCTCCAATCTGGAGAGTGGGAGAGGATCCCTCAAGTACCGCAAGAGGAGGCTTGAAGTCTAGCCTCCATCTGACCAAGTACCAACCACCTTTCCAGTGTAGTGTGTGATGTGCCCAAGAGGGGCTCGGGCGAGATGACCACCAAAACCCTTCAACCCCCCAAGGGCTGAATATTCAGGACTTTGAGGGCTGGCTAGGGCTAGAGGGAGCAAAGCTCTCAGGCTCAGGGGTTTGAGAAGAGGAGGAACCCTAAGCTGCTGGAGAGGGGTACCAGGCTCTCTGAAGAACCAGAGTGCCCCCAGGGAGCATCTAGGGGGCAACGACTGAAAGAACTGCATTGGGAGGTACCATTCCTTCCTACACCGCCCCATACTCACCACACCCTCAGGGTCCACCAGCAGCAGGTGCTTGGGCTGCCCACTCTGCAGGCCGGTGAGCACATACTGGCCCGGCGTGGTGGTGCTCTCCCGCACCAGGAAATCCCCATTGAGCTGCAGCAGCGCCTCGGCCTCCCGCCGGCTCAGTTTCCCGTGGAACCAGGGCTCCCCTCGGAGCTGCTCAGCCATGGAAACCAACTGGGGAGGTGGAGGCCCCCGGAGGGCATCTTCAAAGGGCTCTGGAGGTGGAGAGGAAGGACTAGTAGAGACAGCTGGCACAGCACACAACCCAGGACCTAGACAGGCAGCAAGGGGAGGCCGGGAAGGAAAGAGCAGATACCTGGGCAGAAGAGAGGAACCCCAGAAGGAAGATGGGCATGCACAGTGGGAAAGGGGCGCTCACTCATGTCGAAAAGATCCCGAGGCGCACTGCCATTGACAGTAGGGTTGGGGGGCCCGCCCCCGGCTTGCCGGGCCTTGTCTAGGTTCTGGACATTAACGTAAGAGGGATCATCAAAGAGTTCTCGACCTGCTGAGGAAAGGGGGGGCGCTTTACCAAGACTCGGACTCTGGCCCCTATACCTCTGGCACGGCCCACCTCCACTCCCTTCATACCTCCCTTCATACCTGGGCAAGGTGGCGGAGCTGGCATCTGCTTCCGGACTTCTGGGTCTCCCCCCACAGGCTGTCCCACAGGCTGCAACAACAAAAATCAAGTGAAATCAGAAGCTCTAATCAGATATTTGCAGCCCAAGGCCAGCCTACCGCTATCCAAGCAACTTACCAGCGTAGCCCCCAGGTGGCTGGGGGTCTGGGTACTGGGAGGAGGAGGTCGAGCAGCCCCCGGGGTGGCTCCCTCCCGAAGCCTCATGTCCACCACCCCTCCGAGAGGGGGCTCCTTGCCGGGGAAGTCATTATAGTACTGATGGTCAGGTGGCTCTTCCTCCTCCTCATCCCAAGCTGAGCCATCAAAGCCAGCCATCCTGAGGAGACAAGGTCGAGCAAGAAGTCAACATATGGCGGGCGGCAGCGGGGCACCATGGGGAACTGGACAGTGGCCATGAACTGTGCACTGGCGGTTTTACAGACACTATCAATTTATCCCCAGCAACCCTGCCAGGTAGCTAGAGTTCCTTTCCCACGGTGTACAAAGGAGGAAAATGAGGGTCCAGGTGAAAAGATTTCTCCAAGAACATCAAACTACATGGTGTGGTGGCAGAGAACCTGTGAGGTCTCGGTTCAGGTTTGACTTGAAGCTCATGCCCCATTACTGTCTCCCAAGGTGGAGGAGGGGGGAGGAATCATGCAGTCTTTTAACCTCAATACGTCTTGGCTCCATTGTTTGTCCCTCTGGGCCCAAGTTGGCACGAGGAGGGATCTCGGAAAAGCTAGTCTCCCTCACCTCCATCCTCCTCGGGGCAGGAAGGGGCTGAGGGAAGCCAGAGGAATGGCAAGGCAGAGGGGTGGGCCAACAATCAAGAGGCTGGGTCGCCAGGAATGCGGCTCCATGGAGGGTACAGGGCCTCCAAGCCTTTCCTGCCTCAGATGGGCCACAGGAAAAATAAGAATAGAAGGAAGTGGGAAGGAGGGGCACACAGGTTACTTCCTGCCCCTGGCCACTGAGTGCAAGTATGGGAAGAACCAACCCGCTTTCCCAACTAGGTGGGGCCCTAAGAGCTGCCCACCCCCCTCCTCGCCCACTCACCTGTCATGGGGGGTGACCAACTTGGGTGGGTTCCTGAGGTACTGTTTGAACCGCAACTCAAAGGCCTGGCCAATGGTGCTGATGACATCCTGGGCCAGCCCTTCAGGACACTCCAAGATGTGGCAGGCTGGGGGCACAGCAGAGACTGTCAGTGAGCTCTGGCAGGGGGGGTGCTAGGGGGGTGGTGCCAGAGGGAGCATGGGCAGGGGTTCACATCTTCCTCAGCAAGAGTCTCTGCTTTTCTCTACCCCAAGCAGGAAAATAAGACCCTAGTCCTGCTCACCTGCCTCCCAGCCAGCCAGCCCCACCCAGTGCTCCCCCCCTGCGCCTCACCTCTCTGATTCACTGGGTCTTTGGCAACATAGGCGACATATTCAGCTGTGTCCTGGTGAGGGTAGAGTCAGAAAAGACCAGTTAGCTAAATCTTGCACCCTCCACCCATCCTGGCCCCCAACCCCTGGTTCTTCTAACATGCCCCTGCAAGTCATGCTCTGTCTAGCTCTTTCCGCCTGTCCCACCACTGGCACGGGCTTCCCTACTCACCGGGTCCCCGCCGGATGCAAAGGAGATGGACTGCATGTGGTGGTTGGCGATGATCTGAGGGGAAGGGCAGGGGACAGGGCAGGAAGGAGTGACACACGCATCAGGCAGCCTCAGGATCCCCCAACCCTGGACCACCTCTCACCCCACCCCACCCAGGTCCTCATGATCTCCTGGGCACTAATGCCCTCTCCTAGCTTTTTGCCCTCATGCTCAGACACCCCCACCAACCTGTTTGCAGTCAGCCGCCATGAGGTTGAGGCTGCTGGTGGAGACTGTGAGCGTGATTGGCATCCCGGCAAATTTCAGGTTACTCCTCCCCAGGATGGAGCTGAGGGGGCGGCTACAGGGCTAGGAAAGGCCTGGGGTCAGAAGCTGAGGGTTCCCAGCAACAGGAAACTACACCTCTGCCTTTTGGCCTTGTCTCCAAGTACCCTCCTGTCTTCCTCCTGCCCCTCCCTCCATGTCGCCCAACAGTACCCCGAGCCCCATCAGCCCCAGATACCTTTCTCCTCCTCGTGGCCCCCTTGGCACCCGGCACAGCCTCACACACCAGACTGATGGCCTCCCTGGGGAAAGAGGGGAACTCAGCTCCAGGGCCTGCATCCCACTCAGCTGGGGCTACCACGGGTTAGGGAGGCGAGGCCAGACGCCCAGGGCATGGCGGGCTCTTTGTCGTGGCGGATTGAATTAAGAGCTTTAATATTTGATGACACTGAGAGGCCGCTTCCTGGCTGATTGGGTTAGGGCCTCAATGAATACAGCCCCACCCCCTTCCAGCCACTCCATATTCTGGTCCCTTCCCAAAGGCAGCAGCCACCTCAATCTGTCCCCATTTTCCACTCAAGCCCCAGCTGCCAGCTGCCGTGGCCACCTCCCTGACATCCCCCAAGGCTGGGGAGGTATAGAGGGTCCAGGTCAGAACCCCTTCTCAGGCTGCTTCCTTCTCTTAGTCCAAGCTACTGCCCCGAAATATGACACTTCCGGTACCCTAACCATATGGCCCACCCACTCACCACTGACCTGGTGACTTGAGTCCGGGTGTTGAAGTCCAGGGCACGCATGGACTGCAGGACCTCCACACAGCCCATATACTGAGGAAAGGATGGGGGGGGGCAGTCAGTACTTCCCCCCCAGCCCCTTCACAAAGGGCCCCAGGTCTGTTCCCTCCCTCCTCAGTGAGAGGCCCTGAGGGAAGGACGCTGTGCGAGCCCTGCCCACCGGCCTGGGCCACAACCCACACCAAGCAAGACAAATGGAGGAAAACTGAAGGGCAGAGCTGAGGCCCCTGCATCTGGGAAGCGAATTTGGAGGGGAGGGCCAGGCCTGGGGTGGGGTGGAGACAATCCAGTGACATCTCCGAAAGGGGGAGGAGACTGGAGGGGCGCCTCTAGAAGCCACTCGTCCCAACCCTATCCAGGGGCTTACCCATGCCGGGCATCTTGCTGAGCACCGCAGGGTGGGGGCAGGGAGGCAGCTGAAGGAAGCCCCTTCCCCACAGAGCAGGAGGGGAAGGGGCTACCGCACAGGAGGCAGGTATGAGAGAGGCGAGATGGACGGCAGCCACTGAGCCCACCAGGAGGGGCTTGTTGGGGAAGGGCAGGGCAAAGACAGCAGTGGGGTTGGGTGAGCTGAGGGGCTGAGAGCCGGGCAGGGAAGGAGCGGGCGGCGAGGAGGGCGGAAGTTCACTCACCCGAACCAAGTAGGAAACCCCTGGTCCCATGACTTTGTCGTTGGGATGCAGCCAGCCCCGCGTGGGCTTGTTGACAAAGCTCCCGTGGCGGGTCCACTCCTCGCCCCCCAGCTGGCCCCCTTCCACCCGAGTCCTGCGCCCGCCGCCGCCGCTCAGCTTGTTCATGTCCTGGAGGAGGGGCAGGGGGCCCGAGTCCGGCATGGCGGCCCCCGAGATCCCCTCCCCATCCTCGGCTGCCCTTCCTGGCTCCCCTCTCGGCCCCGGGCGCCCCCCAGCTGGGTTAGCCAGCTTCAGGTTGCTCATCCGGGGGAAGAAGGAGCACAGGGTGGTGGGACTGTCGTCCCCAGGCAGAGGTGGCAGCATGGGCCCCAGGGATGAGGCCGATGGGGAAGGCAGCTCCTCCGGGGGCGTGGACCCAGAAGCCCCCTCTTCCAGCGATGACAGCGACTCATTCCGCAGGGGGTTGTACTTGGGCTTGGGGGGTAGGAGATCCATGGCTGGCGGGAGCGGGGTACTGCGGCCCGGCCCGGCCCCCCTGCCAGTCAGGGCAAGGGGGCCAGGCAGGGGGCATCCCCAGGCCCTTAGTCTGGCCAACCTCTATAGCCCAGGGGTCTCAGGGGTCCCGGGAGGGCGAGAGACAGGTGGCTTCAGCTGGCCCAGCTCAGACCCAGGCAGTATAGGGACCCATCCCCGCCCAGCGTGGAGCTGCTTCTCTGCCGAGAGCAGAGCCGAGCAGGCTGGACCCCGAGCTGCTTAGCTCCTCCCAAGGGGCGGGGAGCCGAAGGGAGAAACCAATCCCAAGGACAGTGCTGACTCACAGGCACAGAGGGGCTGAGCCCCCACTGACCCGCCGCCCCAACCTAGAACCCTAGCTAAGGCGAGGAGAGCCACGCCCCCTCTTCTTCCACCTCCAAACAAACTACCAGTCATCTGGGGAGGAGTCCCAAGGGAGAGCAGAGGAGACCTGCCCCGCCGGAACCGGGCAGGCTAGAGGGAGCAGGAAGCCAGGGGAAGGGAGAGGTGTGGTGGGGGAACCAGGAGAGAGGAAACAGCGGCAGCTGGGGGTGGGAAGGGAGGGGACCTCTGAGCTCAGCACTTTCTTTCCTGTCCTCCAGCCCCGGCCACCCCCACCCCCCACCCTCACTAGCATGCTGTGGGGCAGTGGCCCCAGGGAGCCTGGGCCATTAGCATCCTGGGCTAGCACAGCTGAGGGCTGGAGAACAGACGTGGGAAGGGAAAGAAGCGGTCCCCAGTGAGTGGAGAGAGGGACCAAGAGAAAGGCAGGATGAAGTTCCGTCTTCTTCCCTGTGCATGGCACCTACCAAGCCAAAAGCAGCGGCCCAGAGCCAGCCACTGGCTCAGCCCCTTCCTCAGGACTAGTAAGCAAAAAGCAAGCTGTCAGCATGAGAACCGGAGAGCCCCGGGCTCAGCTCCAAAGTCAGCCAAATATATCCAGACCCCTCCTTCTTGCGGTAATGACTGGGAAGGGTCCCCAGGGTCCCTCAGACCAGGTGTGGAGTCTGGCGGGGGGAGAAGTGGGAAGTACAGGTTACGAGAGTTCAAGAGGGCAGAGGACAGATGGATGGTAATAAACACCAGAGAGAGGCTGCCAGAAGAGGGGCTCAGACTGTGCAGAGAACAATCCCAAACCCATCCTTCCACCCACAACTTCATGCCCCGGCTGTGCGTGAGGGGCCACAGAGGAAGTGAGAAAGTACCCCAAAACAAGAAGTAACGGAGACACACACACCCAGGCTCACATCAGAATTACCCTATCTTCCGATTTGCTTCAGAAAATAAAAAGCAAATCATCGTATGATTATAGTGACTGCGACTACTGGTACTTAAAATGAGTTCTATACTGGGCTAACCTCTCCCATCTCCCCTTACTCCTCATCCCAGAAGAGCTTGTCACTCCATCTACCAATCCTGAAAAGAAATTCTAGCACTCAATTCCCTAAGGACCGAGCTTTCAGGCACTGACAGGATGAGAAAGAATTGTCACAGCCTTACAAAACACACACACACACACACACACACACACACACACCCAGGATATCCTAAGTGACAACAGGTAGGGGCACTTGGGAAGAAAGGAAAGAGGAAGTTTAACTCCAAATTTGCATAGGGAGAATGGACACTGCCTACTGGGTGTCCCGGTGATTGGGTACCAGGGCTTAGCAGCCCAGCAGAGGAGGAGAGAGGAGCGGGAAGCGGCAGGAAATGGCTGAAAGCCTCAGGAATGTTTCCAGTAGGAAAAGCGGGCCAGGAGGAATGCCCAGACCAGAAAGCCTCTTAAGGGGGAGGGGAAGAGCCAGAGAAGTGGTAGGGACCTAAGGCATCCCTTAAAAAAAATAAAAATAAAATAAATCAAACCGCCCAAAAGGGCAGTGCTCCCCAGCCCCACTGCACATCGCCATTCTGTCGGGTGATAAGACGCGTTGGCTCCTGCCACACCCACATGGCAAACACTAACGAATCCACGGCCCTACCCTACTCCTGCGGTACAGGTACAGTTTACAGCTGTTTGGGGGTGGAGTTGGGCCTTCGAAGTGGCCTGGGATCGGAGGGTCATCTATGAGCAAGTCAACCACGCTCTGGGCAGCCCACCACAAGCCGGTCCAGTCTAGGAGGAGTAGAGGAACAGGACACCTCTAGTCCTTCACTCCTCAGGGTCAGGGTCAGGGATGGGAACTTTGTCTTCCCATCCTCAAGCGCAAGACAGCTCAGGAAAACAGCCTGAAGACCTGGGGATGTGGAACTTTTGAGACTGAAGACAAAGCTTCAGAGGTGGGGATAACCTGGGTCCCAAAGGATAAAAGCCCCAGAGGGGGCGTGGTCCCCAGGACGCGTGTACCGGAAGCTTCGCGGAGAAGAGATTTCTGGACCATTAGTCTGGGATTGAGAAGGGGCGGGGCTTCGGGGGCGGGGCTCCTACGGAGGCGTGGCCTCGACGAATTCGAATAATTCTTTGAGGCACGAGATTTAGCCTTTAGGGAGATAGGCTTTTTGACAGACTGGAGTTAGCGGAGATTGTCGCGAAAAAGGCGGGGCTTCGGCGACTTGGAGGAATGAAGCAAGTTTCCCGTAGTAGGGTTTGGAAGGCAGCAAGTCTGGGAATGGTGCTTCCAGGAGAGCTGAGAGACCAGGTAGAATCAGGGCCAATAAAAAGAAAAATAAACCTGGGATGGGGAGACCGACCCCTGGAGCTAGGAAACGTAAGAGAGCGCCCCTCGGAGATGGGAGGTGGGACTTCCGGGGAGGGGGTCTCAGAGGGCGGGACTTATCCATGAAGACCGGAAGTGGGGTCCCGGGAGAGGGGTTCCGGGGTGGAGGTATGGGTCACCTCAGGAGAAAAGGCGTCGAAACTCACCAGGGCTGCATGGAGTTTCCGCACCGCACCGCGGGCCTATCTGGTTCCGGATTACGCCACTGCCTGCTTAGGTCGCCGCTCCAACTTTCTCCCCAGACCCAGCCTCCCTGGAGAAACTTTATTGCACTCACTTCCGGCCTCACTAACCCCTGACCCTCTACCTCACAGTCCCTCTTTCACCCTGCCCACTTTCCAAAATCAACCAATGGCAGCGCGAGAACACGCCGGCACTTAGTGGTAGCCAATAAAAGGCCTATTTTTCACCCACGCTGGTTCTTGAGAAACGTAAGCCTTACCCTCCAATGAGAGCACTAGGAGGAAAAAGTCTAAGCCAATCGGAGGCTTGAAGGTGGAGCTGTCCCGCCTTGGGCTAAAGAGACCAATAAGAAGTGCGGGCGGTGTGTTTGAAAGCGAGGCCAAAGAGGGTGGGAGCGCGTGCTGCTGGGAGTTGTTTGGAGGTTGGCGGCGAGGATCCGAAGTCCCTCAGAACGAGCATGTCGCACAAGCAAATTTACTATTCGGACAAATACGACGACGAGGAATTCGAGTACAGGTTAGTGCCGGCGCGGGGCGACTAACGAGGCTATAGCCCGTGACAAACGAGGGCACGAGAAGTTAGGAGGAATTAGGCGACAGGATCCGCGCATGCGCGAGGTTAACGGGAAGCGTTTGAGATCCGGCGAGGCGCTAAGGGCATGCGCGAAGGGTGGGACGCGCCCGTGTGAGGCGCTAAATTGGTTGAAACTTTGGAATCCTCTGTGGGCGTGGTTAGAGCGCCGGGGGCTTTCACCCCTGGGGTTTCCGAATCTCGGAACTTGCCATCCGTACCACGCCTCCTACCACAAGCATGCCTTAGGGACCTAAGGCCTCCTCGGGAGGAGGTGGGCACCGGGCTCGCGCCCTCGGTCTGAGGGGAGGCCTAGGTGCCGCGGGGTGGCTGCCTGGTTTATTTTAGATTGGGTGCTGGCTGCTGGGAACACTTGGGAAGCGAATTAAGGTGGACCTCAGAGATGGCTTCAGAATTTGAAGAGCCCCTGGCTGTTCGTGGGTAAATTACCGAATGCTTATAGGTTTCAGGTGTTCTTCCCGGGCGCACGACTGACAGCCTCTCAACGAACTTAAACTCGGTAGGACATACGACGACTCTAGAATGGCGATAAATGCGATCACAGAGATCTCTCAGAAAGTAGTGGGAGCACTGGAGACCTGCAGAAGATCTGGGAAAGCTTCCTAGAGGAACTTTCCTGAGATGAGGCTCAAAGAAGTAAAAAGGAGAAAACACCTCTGCCTGAAGTTGTTGTAGAAGATACTGGCTAGCCCCTACCCACCAAGGATGGGGCAAAAGGAATCCCAGAACTGGATGCAACCTTAGCTGTTGATAAGGCCCGGGTCCTGGAATCCTGGATTGGAAAGTGAGGGGAGACAAAGAATTAACTATGAATCGGAATGGCAGCACTCCCTGGTTTGCATCTTGCCTCTGCAATTCGGAGGACAGAACCTGGAAGCCTGCTTTCCATGGTGTGTCTCTCCGTCCACCCCAGTGGGGGGGGGGGAGGCGAGGGGAAGGGTGCTGGACACTGGATGGAGACCTCATGTTGACAATAAAAAGACATCTTGATGCCAGGGCCTTGGGCATCTTGATGCCCAGGCCATTGGTGGGCTCCATTAACTTGTCTTCCTCAGCTGCTTACATCTGAAGCAGACTAAGACTATGCTCATAGTCACCTGCGTAGGCTGAGGGGAAAGCCACTAGCTTGGTCCCTGGTGGTGGTTGATTTCAGAGGAATGGGTGGTGGTGGTTTGTTGTTGGTTATGCATTGAGGCCAAACTTTGTGCCCTGGGTTTGTTAGAATGTGAGCCGTTTTCAGACCTTTAGACTAGAATGCACTGTTGAGAAAACCTCTATTGAGCCCAGAGAGAGCATTTGTTACCCTTCCTTGTTGCAAGTAGCATCTAGGTTAATCTGATTCCAAATCAGTCCTTTTTTTTTTTTTACTTTGAAAAGACTAATCCTTAGGTCCGGAAGCATGGAAATTTCCCAAAAGACTCCTGGCATAGCCCTTCAGAATTGGGAAAATGAGCTTTTGGGTGGATGTTAAGGAATTAAGAAAGACGTTTCCATAGATTTGCTGAGGTGCACCCAGGAATCCTTGTAGGACTCTTCTCCACACAGCTCCTTTAACCATCCTGCTCACAGCCCATCTGGATTAACCACCAGTGTGGTCCTCAACCTTCTCAGGCCTCCACCTTTTCATACAGTTCCTGTGGTGGTGAGCCCCAACCATAACATTGTTTTCGTTGCTACTTCATAACTAGTTTTGCTACTGTTATGAATCGGGCGACCCCTGTGAAAGGGTCATTCCACCTCCCAAAGGGGTCACGACCCACAGGCTGAGAACCAATGTCCTAGGGGGAAAAAGATGTTTAGCTCCAGGACAATGTAATCAGCAGTGTACAGAACTCAGGGTCTCATCCCTTTAAATTACTGGTTAATTTTTACTTTTTGCCTACTTCGTTTACATACTTCGGTCTGTGTTTATAGCTGCCACTAT
This sequence comes from Tenrec ecaudatus, assembly GCF_050624435.1. Taxonomy (NCBI): domain Eukaryota; kingdom Metazoa; phylum Chordata; class Mammalia; order Afrosoricida; family Tenrecidae; genus Tenrec; species Tenrec ecaudatus. The sequence goes on from NC_134530.1 coordinate 164,908,300, forward strand.
CCCACAGTACGATTGTATAAACTCCCTGGTGTCAAACTGCCTCCTTCACTCCTGCTCCCTCCCACCCCCACCCAGTGTTTGTTTGCTGTTGAGTCCAACAGGCTAACCAATATTGACCAGGATGGCAAACAGGTTCCTTCAGGTCTGACCTCCTGCTGGGAATGTCCATTTCCACCTCATACACTAAATTAGAGTCTTATAACAAGATTCCTGGGTGATTCTCACTGGGGCCTTGGGGATCTGGGTAGAATGTAGGCTCTGATTCAATATATCTGGGGTAGAAAGGCAGATGGTCAGTGGGAAGGCCCAGCACTGACTCCAAGACCCCGCCTCTCCATGTTTCTGTTCCAGGCACGTCATGTTGCCCAAGGATATAGCCAAGCTGGTCCCGAAAACCCATTTGATGTCTGAATCTGAATGGAGGAATCTTGGCGTCCAGCAGAGTCAGGGATGGGTCCATTATATGATCCATGAACCAGGTCAGTGGTGCTGCCGGAAGCTGCTACACGGAGGGGAGAAGGAGTGAGACTGCATAACTAATAGTGGAGGGTGTCCCGTTTACTGGCCCTTTTCCATCAGCCATCTAGAAAAACCAGTGTAACCAAAAGTAGAGTGAAGTATGGGGGGAGGGGTGTCAGAGCCTGCCTTCCATCTGTAATGCAGTGGGAAGGTGCTCTTTGTAAGGCCTACTAGATAGAGGCTACAGCCTCTGCCTCCATTAGAAAGCCAATTCCTGGATGCAGTCCAAATAAGCCAAGGAAAGTCTATTTCTTGGTAAGACACCAGGCACCCAGCTGCCAGGCAAAACTAATAAAGGACACCCCAGGGCTGTCCAAACTCAGCAGATGACCTGATACTAACAATTCTGTACTTGGCAGATCGGCCCGACTTCTGGGTCTGCCGCTCAGACCATATGCTTCCTAACTTCATTACAGAAATTTGAGTGGGTGATCACTGGGACTGGAGTGGGGTGGGATAGACTAGAGCCTGTGCACCTAGAAGGTTGTATGAGCCTTTCTCTCAGGTGTCACTCCCTCTTCCAGAACCTCACATCTTGCTGTTCCGGCGGCCGCTGCCCAAGAAGCCAAAGAAATGAAGCTAGCCAGCCGCTTTGCAGCCTCAAGCTGTTCCAGCCTTCCTTTCTTGCTAACATCTTTCTAATAATGTTGCCTTCTCTGACGTTTCTCACTCTGATATTTAAAGGATGTTCCCTGCACTGTTTGAATGTGCCGGTGCGTGCTTTGCCGCGTGTGCAGAGCCACACCGCCCTGCCAGCTGTGCTCTGTGGGCCCCGGTCTCAGCTGCCCTTGTCCCCAGCAGCCATGGTGGGCTGTGTCCAGCAGAGCACCCCTGGCAGGCAGAGAAAGCACCTGGGAAGAGAAGATCACAGGGCTCAGTTTACAGGCATTGTGTAAACTTGCCATTGTTGGTGTTTGTGTTTCTATTTTTCATTTTCCCTGTTGAGTACCGTGTGTATGGCGACTGCTGGTGTGTGTTTTGATGTATTGGAAACTTTCCATTTTATTCAAGAAATCTGTTCCGTGTTTTAAAAAAAGCCCTTGATTAAAGAAGACATTTTTATAATCCACTTCTCTGATCGTTGTTTCTCGCCCCTACTCAGATGAGCATCAAATTCAAGAACCTGCTTCTAATTATCTACCAGCCAGTCAGATATCGAGGCTCAGCTCTTCCCTGATAATAAGGTTTAGTTCAACATGCAGGTAGCTGGTTTTTAATCTACTTGAAGCAGGCTTGGTGTCGAACATCTACTGAAATCTATTTCACTTGTAATTGCTGCCCTAGGGTAGAGGTTACTTAGGGACAGGCACCTCATGAAACACTTAAACTCAGTCATGTCACCTTGCTGCCTTTACTTAGCCTGGCCCCAATGTTTGAAGGGTGCATAAAAGCAGAGGAGGAGGCTCCTGGTGATTGTGGGTTAAGCGGTTAGTTGCTAACCACAAGGTCAGGCGTTCAAGTCTCAGAACTCAGGTGGAGGAGAAAGGCTGACTATTACCATAGAGAGTTGCAACCTCAGAAGACCCGGGTGGGGCCAGTTGAGGTGGGCTGGGTGGCAGGGGGTCTGGTTTGGCATGAGCGCCAAGGGAGCCGCTGGGAACCAGACTGCCAGCCAGTGTCCTTCAATTCCTGTCTGGCCTAAGGATGCTGGCACATCTGGAGATGCAATGTGCACTTGTTTGGGGGGTATCTTTAGGCTTCTTTGGGCATTCGGATCATCTATCTGTGAACGGAACTCTGAAAGTGTAGTGATTACTCACTGGACTGCGATCTGCAAGGTCAGCAGTTCAAAACCACCACCTACTCCTTTTCAGATGGGACTTTCTATTCCTGTGAAGAGTTTGTCTCAAAAGCTCAGGCAGTTCTCTCCTGTCCTAGAGGGTCACTGAGTTTGCATAAGTTATGGCAGTGAGTTTTGGTTTTGGGGAGCCTAGAGATTGTTGGTCTGGGGTGTGGCTTGAATGTAGGTATTTGAAGCATTCATATGTAAGTGAAGCCCCTGAGTGGCCCAAACAAAAAAGGATAGTCACAGTTAACTCACAGGTGCCTGCTGATCTGTTTGCTGATTTTCTTCAGTAAGCTTGCAGGCATGGAACCCCTGTGGAGCTATTCTCCTTAGCAACTGGGCAAGCTGGGCTGTTTTACAGATGCAGAGCACTGAACTTTGAGAAAACACTTATGGGCTGTATCAGCTGAAGAAACCTTTTCACCAATTATTATTTTCCCTGCTGCCTTTAAAGGTGCTAGCAGCACTACGGATTGTTCTCCCTCCCCATCTCCCATGCACGTCTTCCTAGAGAAGCAGTTCTCCCCAAAGTGTGGATCTGGGCAATCAGCATCACCTGGAGACGTATTAGAAATGCAAGTTGCTTTTTTTTTAACAGTTTTATTGAAACTTCATCCACATGTCATACAATTCAATAATTCAATCATAACAAGAAGAGCTGTACAATCATCACCGCAATCGACTCCAGAACATTTTCTTCCATGTAGTCATTGTTATTCATGTGCTTTTTTCCTAATTGTGGCAAAAATATACACATCAGAACTATCTCCAGTTCCATAACTTCTACTTGCATGATTCAGTGCCAATGGTTATACTCTTGTACAACCAAATTATTCAACCACCACTGATGGAAACGCAATGCCCCTATGCAACAAGTCTTTCCCCTTCACCTCTGGGCAAGTCTGGTTTCTTTTTTTCCTCCCTGTGGTTTTCTTGATGTAGTAGTCACATATACACTTTCATGGTTAAATCACTTTTAAAAAGAGTTGTATATACATCATCACAATCAGTTTTAGTGCTCCCTCCTGCATTCATTGTTCCCCAATTCCCTTCACCCTCTCTACTGCCCCCACCACCCCACCGGACACATCCCCGATAATTCATTGCATCAGTTATTATCTCTGCATCTACTCCTGTGCTTTACAAACTGGGAAACTCAACAGAAACAATAAAAAACAAAATAAAATGCCAGGGTAAAGTAATAACATAAAGATAAAAGTAAGTAAGAAAGGACCACCATCAATAATTGAACAGCCAGGGAAGAAATTGTTATTGTGAAACAAATACTTGGGCCTAGAACAAATTCAGGTTGGGTCAAGAGCAGAGTCAACTCATGGAGAGCAAATGTTTTGAGAATAATGAGGGCAGCGAATGTACAAATGTGCTTTACACAATTGATGTATTATGGATTGTGATAAGAGTTGTATGAGCCCCCAATAATATGATTTTTCAAAAAGCAGAGTCAGCTGACCGATCAAGTTCGATTTAGCATAATCAAGTTTACAAATGATCTTTGATAAAAGAGTTGTACAATCTTTACCACAATCAATTTTAGAACATTTTCTTCCCCGTACTCAATTGTTACTCATGTAATTTTTTAATTCAATTTTGACAAAAATATACACAACAAAACTCCAACCTGGGAGACCTAACCCAAAACACCAAACAGAAAGAAGGAAACAGTAATGGGGAGGGGAAGTTCAAAGGGAGCTGATGTCAAGGAGTTCAAGAAGGAAGAGAATGTTTTGAAACTGACTGTGGTAGCAATTGTACAACACTGCTTGATGTGATTGACCTGTGGAATGTTATCTGTTAGAGCTCAACTGACCACCAACTATCACAGTATCCCATAATAAAGTTTACAATAGTCGCTTCTGCAATGCAGGTTCTGGGTCCCATCTGCTGAACCAGACTGAGGTTTGGCCCAGAAACTTGTTAGCCAGCACTTCAGGTGATTCTGGTTCAAGCTTAAAGCCTTCACTGGTCCAGACCAGAGAGGATGGTCTGGACACTTAGTGCTCCAGCATCTCTTCCCCTTTCCAAGCCTTTTCCCATCTGTAAGATGTGTCTGATCCTATCTGGAGGATTTTTTTTCCCTTTAAAAACTTAACTGTGAATTAGGTGACGATTTAGCCCAAATCAGTTTTTCAGGCCATGGATGGCAGTTATAATTACCATTATCTTCCCACTTCCTCCCTGAGCTTCCAGTTTCCATCCCACCACCTGCGAACCCTTCTGAACGGTCTCCTGGGGAAGTGCAGCCTGTTAGGTCTCAAGCGGTCCCTTATCCTAAGGGGTGTGTCATTCTTCCAGGTTAGGCCCAGCTAGCATTTGGCTGACCACTGAACCACTTCAGACCTGAATACTAACGAAGAGTCTCCGGAGTTCCACTGGTCTCTAGCCTACCAGTAAGCCTAGGCAGGCTTTTCGTGATTTCGGAGCTTTGTCCTACATTTGACCTTCTAACGTCATCCTTTACAGAGTGGTTGGCAGTGGGTGCTGGGCACCATCTACTGATTAGAACTACATTCAAGTTCTTCAGGTCTCAGAGCTTCAGAGACTGCTGCTCACTCGGTCCATTAATGTAGTGATCCCAGTGTTTCCACGTGTGTCTGACTGATGGCACTGCCCCCCCCCTTTGGACAGGAGAGACCAATAGGCACCAATAGTTTGATGGCTGCTTTTAAGACCTGGTCCTGACTCACCAGAATAGTACGTGGAACTTTTGTGGAGCATGTTGTGCCCATTGACCTTGGTGTCCCCCAGACTATATAGGATCCTGAGCTCCTGGGCCCTGTAATTCATTCCCTCAAGGTGTGTGCTTATGTCCAAGAAGTTTTCATAGCTTTGCCCTCTGTGTGCTTCCTCCCCCACATTGAGGGATATAGATCTCAGCATATCTTAGGACTTTTAAGAGAGTAAAATGAGACCAGGTGTGGCCAGGTGGCATGGCAAACACAGTGGATAATAGAGCCTTACTGTTCAAGGAATCCCTGGGTGCTCGTTGCTAGTCAGAAGGTTGCTAGTTTGAAACCACCCCTCCCCCCACACAGGCCCATTGAGGTTGCACCTAACAGCTGCTACTCGGTATCCACCAGCAACATCCAGAGCCTGTGAAGGGCACATCTGAGTCCAAACAATTTGAAAGAATCGGATCTCTGTGTTAACTATACTTCAGGTCTGAATAGTAAGTTCTAAGAAGCACTTTAAGACCAGTTGCAACCAACATAGGAGTTGATATGAGAACACAGAGTAGACACAAAAAGCCCTCACGTGTGCCTACAAGACCAGTGATGGGAAACGGTGAGGTAACTAAGCACTCCTGGAGTAAATGGGGGGGGGGGGAGCAAAAGATTTTAGGGTTTTTCCTGTCAAAGAGGTTTAAACATTTTTATCATTCATACTAGAGCCAAATGAAAACTCATCTCCAAGATGTCCCTACCCCATCAGCTTGACATCTATCAGCTTCCTTCTGACGCCAGTATCAGCCCTTGACTTCAAAGCCTCGGACTGCTCGTGGTCAATAAAAACAGCATCTAAACTCACAGTCATGGTCATGCTGACTCAACGACCCCCAGTGGGTTTCCAACACTCAGTGTTTAAGGGAGTAGGAAGCCCAGTCTCTGCGGGCCCTGCAGAATCACTGGTACTATCACCACTTTACCACCAGAACTCCAGCATATGCAAACAAGTACTGGACAGAGGTCAGAGAATCCTCCCTGTGACTCCAACGCTGGAAGGAAGGACGGGCCCATCTCCATCCCCTTATCCCAAATACTCCATTAAAAACTCCCTAAAACGGTTCCTTAGCCAAAGGGATGTAAAGAAGCAATTTCCCTTTCTTGATATTGTAAACAATTTTGGTTGTCCAGACCCAGAAAACCAACTACTAAATAATACCAAAGAATGCGCAAAACCTAAACTGCCACTAACACGGAATTACAAAAGCAGGATGTTATATATAATACACCGTCTATGTCTCAAATCCCAAACTCACTGCCATGGAGTTGATTCGGACCAGAGCCACGAGAGCAGAGAGGACTGCCCTTTGGGGGTTGGAGGCCGTACGTCATGTGGGATGCAGAAAGCCTCGTCTTTCTCCCACGGGTTGAACTGGTGACTCTGGCACCCACAGCGCCCCTCACACCAAGTACAAAGAATAATAAGATGTATGTAGAAAGTAGACCGGGAAAGGAGCTGGGGGACACCACTTTTCCTGCTCTAGTGCGTGACACTGAACACTAGCTCACCCTTTTTCATAAAGCAAGACCCCTGGTCAGATCTCTTATGGTCTGTGAAAACCGGCAGTAAGGTGGGTCTTCCATAAAAGCGAAGTGGTGAGAGGGCGTTCGGTTAACGGGGGTGCCTGTACCCACGGTCCTCAGGACGCTACGCACCACAGCCGCTTTCAGGGCCCGGAGCCTCTAGGCCCCGCCCCCACACTTCCGGGTGAGGAGGGGCCACGTGGTTCCAACCACTCGGATGGTTCCCGCCCACTGGCTGAAGTCCGCGAGCGGCAATCGGCTTCGCCAATGGGAATCTTGACAGCCGGCTGAGTAGCTGTCAAAGTAGCCAATTAGTATACAGCAGGTGTGAGCCCAAGGCGGGACTCTGCGTACGGCAGCTCCCCGGGGACACGAGGAAAGGAAAGCGCTGGTTAAGGAGCGAAAGAGGCAGGTGAGCCCCTGGAAGAGTTCTGGAGCCTGGAGCTTGATGGGAGGAGAAGCGATTCCGGGCTAGAAAGGGTGCAGCGCCCGGAGAAGGAGGCGACTGGGTCCGGTTAGGGCCGGCGGGGGAGGGGGGAGTGTATTTAAATACCTACGGAAGGTGGACATTTAAAGGGGCAGGTGCCCGAGAGAAGAGACATTTAAAGGTGCAGGCACCTAAGAGTGCAGACCCTTGAAAACGACTGGCTCGGCATAAAAAAAAGACATCTATTTAAAGGGGTAGCTGCTCGCGAAAGCAGGTCTTGCCATGGAGACTAGAAGCAGGTTTGGAGGGCGTGTTTAAAGGAGCCTGAGCTGAGCGCACGCTTACTAACGAGCCAGGGCTAAAAGAGCCACTTGTCAACGGTGCGGTACAAAGGAAGACCGAAAGGAACGTGCACTCCTGTTTCCCAACCTGTCCTTTTCTGGCCCCAGGTTTGCTCCACCCAGGATCCCCTGGTGCCAGTCTATGGCCCCCAGTGCCCTGTAGATCTGGCGGGATCCCTATGTTTACGACCCCTGTCTCGGGGTCTGGGTGCCCACTGGAGGGCCTGGCAGAGGGGAAGAGAAAGCAGGACCATGGCATCTAGGGCCCCCGAGCCTCCCCCCGGGCGCAGCGTGACAGCCGGCATCATCATCGTTGGAGATGAGATCCTCAAGGTGTGTCTCTGGGGGGCGGTGTTGGTGGCGCGGTGGTATTTTCATGCCATGAGCACCCTGCCTGACAGCTTGCGTGCAGAGGGCGGGGGTGGTCCAGGGTGGAAGCCCTTTGGCTGCAGTCTGATTTGGGGTGAGGCCCACATGTTGAAGAAAGCATGACCTTTGCCCTCAATGACTGTCAAAATCTTGTAGCAAGTCCCCGCGTTTGCCAAGCTATGGCTTTTTCACCTCTAAGGAGGTCTAGGGAAGGTACAGACGAATGTAGCGTGTACTGAAGAGTTCTATGCACCTGGTTTGGGAAACGAGGCAACGCACCAGCAGAGTGGCTACAGGAGACAAGTCCTGCAAGGGACAAACCCTACAGAGTGACCGCAGCAGTCTTACTGGCTAGAGGTCATCATGGCCTTAGGGTTAGGAGTTAGGGCCGTCAAGATGGCGGGTTCTTTTGTTGTTGCTTTTACCCCCAATACTTTGTTTTCCAGGTGAGTGTTTACATAGTGAACTGGTTCCCACTCAACAATTTCCATCCACATTGTTCCATGACATTGGTTACAGTTTTCGTAATGTGTCAGTATAGTCTCATTATTTCCATTGATCTAGCTTCCCTTCCTGGCCTTGCCTTCTCATCTTTGTTTGGGGGTGAATGTTGATCATTTGGTCTCAGGTGGTTCATTATTTAAGGGACACCTCACCAGGATACTGTTTATTTTAGAATCCCACCTATTGGTGAGAGGCAGCTTTACTTCTGGGGCAGTTTAAGGTGAAAGGGGGTCTTTTCGACCCATCGTCTGTCAGCCTAGTGAGTCTGGTCTTTTTAATGAGTTTGAGTTTTGTTCTACGTGGACCTCCCATCCTAACCACAACCTCCAAGTTGTGTCCTTGGCAGAACAGTCCTCAGTGGTAGCCAGGTACCCTCTAGTTCTTCAGGTCTCGGGCTCCAAGAGGCCATGACTTGTGTCACCTCGTGGTCCTGTAGACCCATTCCTTGCATCTGGTCTGTTGCATTCTCTTGTACTCCGGATGAAGAGAAACCCACAGGTTGAATGGCCGCTCGCAGGCATTTAAGACCCTGGCGCTTCTCACCAAACTAGGGTCTAGCACGTTACCTTTGTGAACACGTTATGCCACTTGACCGAGTTAACAGATAGCAAGTTCTTCACAAGGGGTCATTAAAATGAAAGACTGAGAACTTCCAGAGAGCAAACGTCTGTAGAGAACAAAGGACAAGTAACCCAGTTTTACTAGGCTTCCAATTCATAAGGATAGTAACCGGGACCAAAGCCATTACCATTGAGTCAATTCCGACTCATAGCAGCCCTGTGGGGCTGGACGGACTGCCCCTTGTACTTTCCTAGCAGGCTGCTCATCTTTCTGAAGCAGACTTTCAGGTCTTCCTCCCGAGAGCAGCGGGCTGGGTTTCAGCCCCAACCTTTTCACTTATCAGGCAAGTGTTTAGCCACTGTCTCACAGAAACAAGCAAACAAGCAATCCGAACTCACTGCCATCAAGTCCGGTCAGAGTCATGGCGACTCTGTGGACAAAGGAGCCCTGCCCTTGTGGGTTTCCAAGGCAGTGAATCGTTATGGGAGCTGTTGGTGGGGTCGAACTGCCGGTCCATGGCTAGCAGCCCAGTGCGGAACCCACAACCCAATCAGGGCGCCTTGCGTAGTCAGAGTGACCCTATTGATTGAGTGGGGAGCCCTGGTAGTACGGTGGCTAAAGTGCCCAGTTGCTAACCAAAAGATCAGGAGTCCTAACACCCACCCACCCTCACCTCCTACCTGACATTCCACAGAAGAAAAAGAGGAGGAGTCTGCTTGTCTAGGAAAACCCAGGGAGCAGTTCCATCCTGTCTCTCCGCATTCAGATCTATGGCAGTGGGTTCAATTTGATTTTTGTATCTTTCTTGAGACTTAACAGGGTTTGAGAAACCCTAGCGGTGCAGTGGATTGTGGATTGGGCTGTGAACCAAGGCTGGTGGTTCTAACCTGCCAGCTACTCCTTGGGAGAATGAAGCCACGGCTCACAGAGATTCGTAGCCTTGGCAACACGGGCAGCCCTGCCCCGGCCCACAGGGTTGCTGTGAGCCAGCATTCACGGATGGCTGGAGATTGGAGGCTTGGCATTAACAGGGCCTGGCAAAATGCTTACGACACCATTTGTATAATGTTATTGACAAGATTATAGTTTTATTACAAATCTGAATTGTAGCTTATAAAACTGAGGCCCAGAGCAGTTGAGAAACCTCCCTGTGGTTACACAGCTAGGAAGGGGTGAGACGGAATTCCGACTGGATTCTCCCAAACTCTAGAGCACACATTGTGCCCACTAACCCCGCTGTAGAAAAGTAGGCAAGCGTTCCGGAAGAGAAGACTGGGTGAGTGTGCGTGCCACCAGAGAGGCCGCCTGGATACTCCAAAGAGGAACATGAACTTGAAAACAGCACGTGGCTGTTGAGTCCAAGAGCAAGGGCGCCCGGTGACACACTGGGCAGGTTACTCAGGAGGCCCTGGGCAGAGCACTGAAGCTGGAGGCTGGGAGCCTGGCCAAGAGGCTGTCGCCACTGTCCAGGTAAAAGGTGCCCAGGGCCTGCGTGAGAGAGCAGATGGGAAGAACTTCTGAGGTAGAATGGCCCGGGTGAGCACCATGCGCTCGTCCTGTGAGGACGGTGGAGAGTGCCTGGGTCCCCAGGGATCCCATTAGCCAAAGGGACCAAGCCAGGGACGTGAGGAGGCGGAGGACTCATCACCCAGACTGCGGTGCCCAACACCAGCCATAGTTTCTGTCATTGAGTCCACTGGACTCCTAACTGCCTGTGGGCAGGGTGGAACCCCTTGCGGGTAGTCTCTAGGGGAGTGGAGAGTCACGTCTCATTCCAGCAGAGGGGCGGGTGGTCTCCAGCTGCGACCTTAGGCTTACTAGCCGAGCACCGCCAGGGCTCCTTTGTTGCTCACTGCTGATCACGAGTGTAGGGTAGAGTTTACACGCTGTGACCTTCTGGAAGCAGCTTGCTGGGCCTGTCTTCCCAGACAAGGAGCCCTGGTGGCCTCGCAGCTACGAGCTGGGCCACTCCCAGCGAGGTCAGCAGTTCGAAACCACCGGCTACTCTGTGGGAGATAGACGGGCCTTCCTACTCCCATAAAGAATCACCGTCTACCCTGCGGTTGAATCGACCCCGTGGCAGTGCGTGAGTAAGTGAATGACACCTGTCAGCCCTGAAACCCACCACTACGACGTTGATTCCAGCCCTTGGCGACGCTCTGGAAGGTTTCTGAGGCTGTGAGTCCTTAACGGGAGCAGACAGCCTCCTGTGTGTCCTGCGAAGCAGCTGGGTGGTTTGCACTGCCAACCTTACAGTCAGCAGTCCAGTCTGCGCCGCCGCGATGCCTGTAGGGGGTTCAAGGAGAGCCTCCCCTTCGGCCAGTCCAGCACTGGGCCGCTGACACCACCCGGGGACTGCACAACTGCACACTCAGCCTAGAGCAACAGTTCTCAGCCTAGGGGCGCGACCCCTGTGGAGGTCGAAAGACCTTTTCACAGGGGTCACCCGACTCATCACGCTTGGGGGGTCACCACCACATGAGGAGCTGTATGAAAGGATGGCGGCATCAGGAAGATTGAGACCCACTGGCCTAGAAGCAGAGCTGAGGCCAGAGACGGGACGGAGATGGATGCAGGTCCAAATGGGGTTGCCTGTGCTATACTCGGCCCAGGCTCCTGGCAGCTTGAGGCAGTGTCCCCCCAAAGAACAGAACACACCTCCTGGGCGCTGTCATCCCCTTCCCCCTCGCTCATCCTCACGGCAGTGACCCTCTTGTCCTCTCCTCCCCTCCCCTCCAACCCAGGGCCACACGCAGGACACCAACACCTACTTTCTGTGCCGGACACTGCGCTCACTGGGGGTCCAAGTGCGCCAGGTCTCGGTTGTACCCGACGAGGTGGCCGCCATCGCGGCCGAGGTCGCCTCTTTCTCCAGCCAGTTCACCCACGTCCTCACGGCGGGCGGCATCGGCCCCACCCATGATGACGTGACCTTCGAGGCCGTGGCGCTGGCCTTCAATGAAGAGCTGCGGCCCCATCCTGAGCTGGATGCAGCCATCAGGGCCTTCGGAAGGGAGGGCCTGGAGAAGCTGTCCATGGTGCCCGCCTCTGCCCGCCTGCACTACGGCACAGACCCTCACACCGGCCGCCCCTTCCGCTTCCCGCTGGTCTCGGTCCAAAACGTCTACCTCTTCCCCGGCATCCCGGAGCTGCTGCAGCGGGCGCTGGAGGGCCTGCAGGGACTCTTCCAAAACAGGGCCGTGCAGTTCCACTTGCGGGAGCTGTACGTGGCTTCCGATGAGGCCTCCATCGCTCCCATCCTGGCCGAAGCCCAGGCCCACTTTGGGCCCAAGATCGGCCTTGGCTCCTACCCTGACTGGAGTAACAACTACTATAAGGTGCGGCTGACCCTGGACTCGAAGGAGGAAGGCTCCTTGGAGGAAGCTCTGGCCTACCTGACAGCCCATCTGCCCCAGGGGGTCCTGGTTCCCTACATGCCCAACGCTGTGGAGCAGGCCAGCGAGGTGGTGTATGAACTTCAGAACTCAGGTAGGGGTACCCCCAGCCCCCTTGCAGGGTCTCAGGGGTTCCAGGGCCCTCAGGGTGTCCCATAGGCCCAGGAGGGTCAACAACAGCAGCTGCCCTGGCTTCACTCATTCTCCCTGTGGCTGTTGGCCAAGCTGGGCATTGGGAGCTGTTTGCCAGGACCGGTGTCGCCTGCCCAGCCGAGAGTTTAACAGGAAAGGCAGATGTCACAGACCATCGTGTGAATGCCGTGGGCATGTGCACAAGCTGAGGGACAGGGGGGAGTGGCTGGTCAAACTGAGAGGGAGCCTGCAGGGAGGTGGCATGTGGTCAGAGGAACGGGCGGGAACCAGGGCCTGGACAGGCCACGAGGGGAGGACACGAGTGAGGTGAGGAGAGACGGGGCTGAAGGCAGACAGGAGCCGACTCTGCGGGGCCTAGAGGATCTCAGGAAGGAGTCCGAACCGGATGCTATTTTGGGAACACTACACCGGGAAGGTGACATGCCCCCCTTTGACGACTGTGCACATCTGTATCCTCTTCCCTGCCCACCCGGCAGGGTCTCCTCTGGGACAAAAGGTGGCAGGTGCGCTGCAGGTGATCGAGAAGGCCCTCGCTCAGTACAGCCTCCCCCAGCTCTGCGTGGGCTTCAATGGGGGCAAGGACGGCACCGCCCTCCTGCACCTCTTCCATGCAGCTGTGCAGAGGTAAGCCTGCGTCCCGGGAGAGGAGGCCCCAGAGACGCCTGGTCAACCCACTTCTCGGTCCCCCAACCCTGGAAGCAGGGAGGAGGGGAATGTCTGGGACATCTTAGCCACAGTGACTTCTGAGTCCCCTTCTCCCACCTTATTTATGGAGCCTGTGACACGTGTCTGGCCCTGGGTATGTGTGTGGAGGGCCCCCATCCCGCCCCCACCCCAGCCTTCCCTACAGGAAATTCCAGCCCTGTTGGGGAGGTGTGCTCAAAGGTGAGGGGTCAGAGTGGGCTCCCCAGAGAAAGTGGCTTCCGGTGCATGGAGAGGCCACGGTTGGGGAGAAGAGGCTGCCAGTGTCCTGAGAACAGTGTAAGAGCCACTTCCTGACCACAGAGGCAAACCTGTGGATTCTCCTCCTCCCTGCCAGGAAATTCCCGGGTGCCCACGAGCCCCTCCAGATCCTGTACATCCGCAACATCTCCCCGTTCCCCGAGCTGGAGCGGTTCCTCCAGGACACCATCACCAGGTATTAGCGGCCCAGGCTGTGCCCTGACGGTCAGGGGCTCTGCAGGGCCCACTCCTGATGCCTCCTCGCCTGCCTCCCTGCCAAGGTATGGTCTGCAGGTGCTGGAGGCACAGGGTGACATGAAGAAAGCCCTGTGTGAGCTGCAGGCCCGGCACCCCAAGCTGGAGGCTGTCCTGATGGGCACCCGCCGCACAGACCCCTACTCACGCAGCCTGTGCGCCTTCAGCCCCACCGATGCAGGCTGGCCTTCGTTCATGCGCGTCAACCCACTGCTGGTAATTGGCGCGGGGGTGGGGTGGGGGGCGGAGAACCCAGGGACATCATGACGGTCATCTTTGCACCTTGACTCCCTGAAGGTGACAGGGCTGGAGACAAGGACGGGGTCTCGTCGTCCAAGAGAAGCAGGGTTCTCTGTCCGTTCTGTCTTTGACCCTGTTTATTGCGCTCTGGACACACAAGGGTGAAGCGCTCAGCTAGCTGCTAACTGAACGGGTTTTGGGTTCAAGCTCACCCCGCTGTGCGGCAGAAGCAGGGCCTGGTCATCTGCATCTGTTGGCTTTTGGGCCCAGGAAACCCTGCGGGGCCGCTTCAGGGCGGCAGCAGCTAACAACCCAGTGGCAGGTGCTGTGCCCTCCACAGTGGACAGAGCAGTGGCACAGACCCGTGGTGCCGTGGTGGTGGTGGGGGTGCTGTGCAGCCCACCCTGTGTACAACAGGACAGACACCACCCAGCCCTGCGCCATCCTCAAATCCTTGGGTTTGAGCCCCTTGTTGCCAGCCACGGTGTCAGCCCATGTCATTGAGGGCCTTCCTCTGGTTCCCTGCCCGTCTTACCACGCACGGTGTCCTTTCCCGGCACTGGTCTCCTGACAACATGTCGAGGGGCTATGAGACAGTCTCGCCCTCCTTTCCTCTCAAGAGCCCTCCGGCCGCCCCTCTCCCAAGTCCATGGGTGTGTTTGCTCAGGGAGCAGCCCACAGGACTCCGGGTCTTTCTTGCCAGCCGGCACCATGGTCAAATGCAGCTCTCTCCAGCCTTCCCCTGCTCAGTGTCCCACTTTCACATGGTGCATGAGGCGACTGAAAGCGCCATGGCGTGGGTCCCCTCAAAGGGACATCCTTGCTTCTCACAACAAAGAGGCTCCGTGCAGCAGCGTGACCCAGTGCAGTGTGTCTTTTGCTCTCTGCATGGCTGCCCCATGAGCACTCATGGGGGATCCATGCCAGACGAAACCACCAGCCACCTCCCTCTTTCCTCCACTTACTCTGACGTGACCTGTTGGTCCGGTGGTAAGGCTTTGGGTGGTTGCTACTAACTATATATTTGTTTATTGTGAGGCTTATGGTGGCTGCTGCTGGCTACATACTGAAATAGCTACACAGACTTATGTTTTCATTCATTAAACCTCAATACAAGTGTCTGAAGACCAGTGAACCGTACACTCTGAAGAGGTGAGCTGTAGAATTCCGTCGCCATGTTTAAAGATGAAATACAATTAAAAATCCAATCTTTCTGTTTCCAGGGTGGCTCAGTAGTCACCTGTGACGGTGGCCGCCGTGTTGGACAGCAGACAGGACAGCTCCCTCCTGGGAGACCGTTCTGGTAGGCAGCACTGCCTGCCTTCCACAGGGCCCCTCCGGCCTGGAGCTGTCACGCCATTGTGGAGGGAAGGTTGGAAAGAGGAGTGTGTGGAGACATTCTCTTCCTCATTGTTTTGCCCGCCCTGAGCAGGGGATAGCCAAGAGCCAGGCCAATAATCCCTCTCCAGAGGCCAGGGAACCTAAGCCAGGACTCAGGAGGGAAGAGGCAGGAGAGGGGAGGTGGCTCTAGTGACCTTTCTGTTCCTCTGACTTCCCAGGACTGGACCTTCAGAGACATCTGGGACTTTCTGCGCCAGCTGTTTGTCCCATACTGTATCCTGTACGACCGGGGGTAAGGGTGTGCAGGGGGAAAAGAAGGGGTGGGTGGATGGGGAGTGGTAGGAAGTGGGGGAAGCCACCACACACACAGACTTGGTCTCCCCTCCCTCCCGCCCCAGTTACACGTCGCTGGGAAGCCCGGAGAACACCATGCAGAACCCGGCCCTGAAGTGCCTGAGCCCTGGAGGACAGGCCACCTACCGCCCAGCCTACCAGCTGGAAAATGAGGAAGAAGAGCGGAACTCCCGCCTGTGACGTCCTGCCTACCGCTGTCTGCTTCCAGAGGGAGGGAAGATCCTGGGTGGGACCTGCCAATAAACTCTGCCTCACACTGTGCCGGCTCCAACTACATCTTCCTTCCAAGAAGCGGGAGAGACCCTGCTCACTGGGAGGTACTAAAGTGAGGACCAGTGCTCCCTGAGGGGTCTCCAGGGAGCCTCTGGGAGTGCACCAGAGGACTGGAGCTGAGAGCCAGGCCCAGCACGGAGGAAGGAAAGCCAGGCAGGCACCGGGTTATCAAGGCCTGGGCTGGGAATGGGGACACTGAGCTGGCCTGGCTGTCCAGGATAAAAGGCAGAGGGGCCAGGCCCTCCCTGTGAGTGACCCCACCCGCCCCTGCTAGAGGCTGACTCAGCCTATTCTCAGGCCAATGGGAACCTTCCTTTGCTAGACCCTGAGCTCAGTCTCTAGTCATGAAGCCTGGGGGGGTGGGGCACTGCTGATAAAGGCGCGCCCGCAGCACCCACCCCACCCCAAGCCACTGCCTACATGCTGCCCCTAGCCCAGGCCCGGCCGGCCCTGCCCCCTCGAAGGGTCCTGCGAGATGCTGGGCTCCCAGTGCCTGTCAGAAAGGTGGCCATAGGGTGGGAGGGCCTGAAGGACCCTGAAGGACGTGGCCTTTGTCCTCTGCTAGATCAGTAGTGGCAGCACGCTACCCCCTCCCGCCCCCTTCCTACTGGCTTCCCTCAGAGGGCACAGTGGCTGCAGGATCCGTGGCAGAGCCCCCTCGCAGCCTGCGGGTCTCATCAGCACCCCACCCAACCCGACCACACAGCAGGACAGTGAACTGTGGCTTCTGCTTTGAACTGAGTGGTCTGTCAGGTCTGCCTTCTCCTCCAGGGGCCACCTCTGTTCTGCTGGGCAGGGGCTGGGCCTGCTGGCGAGGACCCCAGTAAGATCGCAGCCAGACCTGGAGCCCCTCCCAACCTGGCACAGTCAGCCCACCAGCCCGGCTGTGGCCACTCTGTGCCAGCAGTGGGCGGCTTCGCTCTGCCCCAGGTCTGTCTGAGCATCACTGAATTATGTGTCTAATAAATAGGCTTTGAAGTCAAAAGTACCAGATGTTTGAATGGGGGTTGGGGCAGGAACCCAGCCCTGGAAGGGTCTTGGGAGCCAGGGTGCAGAGCAGGGAGAAGGAGCTTGTTCTAAAAGCCAGGTCTCATTCACAGGGGCGGGGGCACTGCAGAAAGGCCAGGTTCCTCACAGTCTGGGTGGGGCAGGTCCAGCTTGGCTGGGGTCCTCTGTGAGGCCCTGGGCCTTAGCATAGGAACCTGTAGGGGTCAGACCCTTGCCCCGGTTTGGGCAGCTTTTCCCCTAAGGATTTGGAGAAAGCGCTGAGCTGTTGGCAGCTCTGCACCCACAGGAGGCAGGCCCAGCTCACACAGCTGCCGGAGAAAGGCCTCCGAGTGGTCCCTCGGGCCACAGCTCAGCCTGTCAGAGCAAACAGCCACCCTCAAGGGACGAACCACAGACACGCAGGTGAAGGAAGACGGCAGACGGGGTAAAATAGGAAAATAAAAATAATTTATAAATTATCAAGGGGTCATCAGAGCGGGAGAGGGAGGGGCAAAAAGAGGAGCTGATACTAAGGGCTCAAGTAGAAAGAACACATTTTGAAAAGGATGATGGCAATATAAGTACAAATATGCTTGATTCAGTGAATTGTTACAAGACCTGCAAGAGCCCCCAATAAAATAATTTTGGAAAATTTTCCATACATTTCTTTGACTCCCCTAAGAACAGAGGGGGTTCAAATGGCACTTTTCAAGGTGAAAATAGAGCTCACGGCGCTGAACAAAAAGAAAATAAAGGTTATAAAAGGTCCGAGTATAAAAAAGAACAAACACCCAGAGCGCGCAGGATGAGGGCCCCACCCCCACCCACGGCAGCTCGCGTTCCCCTACGTGGTCTGTGGTGGTGCGCATCAGCTTTCCACTTGCCCTTGCTAGCCCTCCCGTGCTCTCTCTCTCTGGCCTTTCTTCTTCCCCCAGATGCAGCCCCCCTCACCCCCCCTTTCTCACCTGGGGCACTGGGCTGCCCTCCTCTTCCCAGAGACCAGCTCCTCCCTTAGTTTTCTGAGTTCATTCCTTCTCTGGGCTTACATATTTAAAGAGTTATCTTTAAATTTTCTAAAGAATGTATACTTAAAGAACTCTGATAATAAGCAGTAAGTATCCCTCTTATATCTACCCCCCTGCCAACGCCCCCTCCCCCTCCCCCCACTACCATCCTCCCCACCTTCCCTGATGCCCCTAGTAACCAAGGTTCCTAGGGTGTGAGAGTCTGCACTGGCGGCCTCTTCATTCAGTCGCCTGCAGTATGCCAGGCTGGGGCTTGGGCCCAACAAGGGGTGGGACAGATCCCTGCACACTGGAGCTCACATAGCTGGAGGCAGAAGCAAACTGCACGCGCGCGCGCGCGCACACACAGATATGGACACAGAAATGAGACAGGACAATGAGATGGCAGGGAGGCTGGCCACGGAGGCCTTCAGTGGCATGAGAGATAACTGCAGGCTTTTGAGAACAGTCTTCGGCTTAAAAGGTCCCTGTTAGGAGGTAATGGGGGGCCGATTCAGGCCAGAGAGGTCAGTGGCAGCAGCCAGGGTCACAGCCATAGCAGTGTGGAGACGATGCCATCCAGATCCATGTACTCTTCAGAGTTGGGAGCACGCTACACCTGCCTCATTCTGCCCCGTGATGGGCCTTGTGCTTTATGTCAGTACATTTAGGCTCCTTGTTCTTTTCATGGCTGCATAGTACTCCCAAAGACTCCAGGCACCTCAGGCACCCACAAAGTCAAAGTCAGCACCCTGGCCTGATCCTTTTCAGAGCTCTCAACCCAACCCCAGGCACAGGAGTAAGATGGGGATGGTCTGGAAGGCAGCCAGAGAGACTACATCCACCATCTGAATCTGGTGCTCCTTCTCCCAGAGCCTCCAGGCCCACCTGGACCAAGCTCAGGCATCCTGCCTCCCTTTCCTGTTTTAGGATCCACTCCCACCAAAGGGATAGGTCTGCAGTCAGAGGGGCCTTTGCCAAGGATCGGTGTGGGGAGGGGATGTCTGGCACAGACCACTGGGGAAGTGGTGGATGGAGGAAGGCAGAGCACAAGACTGTGGCCTGTGGTGAAGATGGTGACAGAAGCCTGGAAGGGGTTGGGGGAGCAGGCACGCAGTGGCCCAAGGAAAGTTCCGGAGCTGGACAAAAAGACTTGAAAGTGGAAAGATCCAGGAGGAGCAGGCAGGAGGAATGAAATCACCTCACACAGCACCCTGAGAGTCCTTTCACCACACAAAGGGCTTTGAGCCTCTCAGAAGTCGGCAGAACAAGGGACACTATCCCATGGTGATGCTGTAAAGGCCTTGACTCTGGCCCACAGCAGTCAGTAAGGGACTGTCTCATTTATCTAGTGCTGGTGTACAGAAATACCACGAACAGGGGGCCTTAACAAACATTTATTTTTCTCTCAGTTTTGGAGAGTAGAAGCCCAAATTCAGGGTGCCGCCTCTCAGAGGAAGGTTCACTCTGCTCCCTGTGGTGGCTCTGAAGGGCCTGGGCTTTTGCTTCTGCTTCCTAGTTCCTTGGAAAGTGTGTGTGTGTGTGTGTGTGTGTGTGTGTGTGTGTGTGTGTGTGTGTGTGTGTGTGTGTGTGTGTGTGTCCTTCCCTCTGCTTGATGGTTTAATCTTTTGATTGTTTGGACAACTTTGATTTGAAAATGATTAATTCAACTGCTCACTGCGTCAGAGGTGCCTGTTTGAATGACTTTTAAAGCCTTTTATTGTGTATTAGGTGGTGGTTTGCATTTAAGATCATCAACTTGGCATTTACCGGTTTCATCTTTTTTATCTCAGCAAAGATTGACTCAAAATGTAACCTGCACTAATCCTGCCTCATTTACATAATAAAATAACCCATTCCTAAATGGGATGACAACGGGAGAGCACAGAATTTAGAGTTTCAGATACCTCATTGGAGAGACACAAGTAAATGTGTAAAGATTGACTCCAGGCTGAGCTCCAAGACGGGGTTTTTCTCCTCTTCTGGATGGGCGCTCTTTCAGTCCCAGGCCCTCTGTCTTCTCCCGTCAACCCTCATCTCCCGCGTTCTAGACTCCCAGCTCATCTGGGAGCCTAGCTGTGTTCCTTTCATCTAATAATCCAGATGAGGCCTACAGCTGCCTTCTCTGATCCACAGCCTCCAGAAGGTGGAGAGGAGCAGGCAGTTCCTCCTGCCGGATTCTCTTCCCACCTAGAGCATGCTCAGGTTTTGTGTGTCCGGGAACGTAGGGGAGGAGGCGCACCAGGTGGAAAATGGGGTGCCAAGGGGTGGGTAAAACCTCACCTACCCCTCGCCGCCTGGGTGCTCTCTGGCGGCCACAAGGGGTGGGGTTGAGTAGGAATGGGGACCGCTGAGGAAATGGACCAGGTGGGAGTCAGTATGCCAGATTCCCCTGAGGATTAAGTGGTGTTTGGACCCCAAGCTGTGTGGAAGGGCAGGAAAAGGGTGGGGTCCCGGCGTACAATTAATTGATTATAGTAATAATCTTGGGAGGAACCTATGTTTTCCAGCAACGCCAAGAGGCAGGGGTGGCTGGGAGAGGGATGGCCAGAGCACAAGACCACCACCAGGCCTCTCCACGTTGGCGCGCAGGTTCCCCTTTGCACCCCTCCTGGCATGTGGCTTGTGTGAGCTATTTTCCCCTAGGTGGCCAGGAATCCACAGTGACTCCCAGCGGAGACTCCAGGCTCTGTCGGGGTCGCAGCCGTTTCTCCGTCCTTGCGCTCTTGGCAGGCTCGGTAGCCTGCCGCGTTTCGGTGGAGCCCCCCAACTCCCAGCCGGGTTTGGGGCGCGGGCAGACCCGCGCCGCCTAGCGGCTGGAGGCAGGCAGCTGAGCGGTTCTGCTTTGCCCTCCCTGGGACGTGGAGTTTTGGAAAATGTTCCCCTGAGCTTCCTGAGGCTAAATTTACCTCCCTCCGCCCTGGGGGGCGCAGAGATCCCGGCGGCGATTAGCGAGGCGCGGCAGCGGGCTCCAGCCCAGAGGCCCGGAATAGGCCCGAGTTATAAATAGTGCCGCCCGCAGGTGTGGGGGGAGTCGGCGGGAGGGGGGTACCCCTGGCAGCCACGGCCCCTTCAGGTGGGTTGGGCGGTCGCGGTGGGGCGCCGGGGGGCGGCGGGCGGGGGGGCTGCGGTCTGAGCGCCCCCAGCGGTTTCCTGGGCGGCGGGTTTTTTCGAGGGAAGCGGAGGCAGCGGGCGGGGGGAGGGGTGGAGAGCGGTGGGCGCAGGCTGGCGCTCGGCTCCCACATTCTGCAGCCCCCCCCCACTCAGGTCCCCGCCCCAGCAGCGCCCCGGTGCCCCGGGCTCTGCAGGCATCCAACTCCTCTGCAGCTGCCCCTGGGCGCACGTGACCCGGCCGGGCCACCTGGCCGCCACTCCCAGTCGCTGTCGCCAGCTCCAGGTGTTAAGGACCTTCCTAGGAGGGGTTAGCCCTCAGCGGCAGCTTTCAATCGCCCCTGTGCAAATTCCTTACTTTCAGCGACTTTCTGCTCCTTTACTCAAATGTGAAGGTGCAGCTGGTGACCCCGAGATTTAATCTGAAGCCACGGGTCTGGGACACTCAACCCGGCCCCGGAGGACCCGTCAGGCCCCACATTTGCCCTCGAACTCCTGGTTTCAGTTGGTGGCAGGGCGGGGGCGTCAAGAGGCCCCAAGGGCCCAGCCGGGATTTTGTGGGAGGGGGTGGCGGCCCCCAGCCGGCGTTTCTGGGCTGCCGCTGTCTCGCTGGTTTGGCGCGGTTAAGAGCTGAGAGTTAGGGGATAGGCGGGAGTTTCAAGCTGGGGTTCCCCCCTGCAACTTCTTAGCTGAACCCTTCCAACTTGTTAGTCGAAAGGGGAGTTTTGTGGACCAGAGGAAAAGGGGAACTGGGCTCTTGGGGGAACTGACTGGAGAGTCGGGACTGTCAGGACGAGGGTGGGAACTAACAGTTCGCCTTCGGAATGATCTGGGTTTGTGTCCGGCCAGCCGCAGACGCGACCCCCAGAGATGGAGGAGAGGGGTCCGGGGCACTATACCGCTGGCTTCGCCCGCCTCTCTGTACCCAAGGATCGGTGCCCGGGCGCGCGCCCTCTCGCCTCTGGAGGCCCTGGCACTGCCCTCCCGGGGCCACTTTTCCGCCCCCTTCCCCCTCTTGGCCTCCCGCTCGAAGCAGCTCCCTCTCCATTTCACTGGGGCATCTGCCGCTCCCTCGCCCTTGGCACTGCCCTTCCCCCGGCCACACGACCCCGCCGACTGGTGGTCGAAGGAAAAAACCCCGGACTGGACCCCACCCGCTCCGGACTCTCACGGACCAGACTTGGGCGGAGCGGAAGAGAAAACCCGGAGCAGTGACCAGCCTCAGGGCCCAAGGGGGCAGCGATGAAAACCCGGAGCGGATCCCCTGTTATGGAGCGCCCCAGGACTATTGCTCCCCCACCCCTACCCCCGCGCCTCCTTTCTACAGCCCCCCTAATTCTCCAGTGAGATAATGTCTGGGGTGGGGGGCTGTTTGGTTTGGCCTGGGCCCTCAGGGGCGCCTCACACTTTCCGCCCCTGGCTGGGGCGCAGGGCAGCGGCCCCGAGGCTGAGTCACGGCCCGGGAGGGAGGGGCCCGGGCCCCGCCCCTCCCCCTGCGCGGGGATCCCGGGTCAGCCCGGGTGAGGGCCAGGGCCCCCTGGCGCCGCCCATTGTGGTCCAACAGGTTGAGCTGGTGTCCCGCGGAGCCACCTGCTGGAAGGGAGGGGGCCCCCTACAGAGGGGGGTGGGGAAGGGAAAGCAAGTCCTACCCGGTTCGTCCCGGCCGGCCCGGGAGAGCGGAACCTGGCCCGATGTAGCCGGATTTGATTCCGTTTGACGCCAGTGGGAGGGGCCCTTTGGGTACGTAGCCGGCCCAGTTGGAAGCGTCCCTCAAGCAACCTTCCTCAGCCGGGGGACCGCACCAAGTACTTATCTCCGTCCCCCACACACACAGACACGGGCACACACCCTGATACATGCAGGTTCCCCTGGGCCGCCTACATCTCAAAAGGAATCCTCCACTCGAAGTTGCTACTTGGCGGACTCAGTTTCTCCCCTTCGGGAGCCTGCGGGATGAAGGCCGGGACCCGGAGCGGGAACGCGCCTCCCTCCCCCCACCCCACCACCATCCGCAGACCCGCCCCTCCGATCATGCCAAGGCCGCAGCGGGCACCGGCTGGAGCGCAGAGACTGCGTGCCCGGGGCGCTGTCACGCGTGGGGAGGGACCCAGTGTGTCCGTAGCCTGGACTCTTCCGCTCCCACCGGGGGGAGGGGAGGAGGGACGTAGGGACCGAGGCAGAAGGTCTGTGAGCTCCCCTCCCCCTCCTCCCGGGGCCTTGGCCTGATTAAAGCCCCTCACAGGACCCTCTCCCACAAGACCCAGAGTCCCCGCCTCACCCCACCCAGCTGATCCTTAAACTCTCACCCCCTGCCCTCCTGAGTGCGGACCCAACAAAAGCCCCCCTGGAAGAGTGGAAGCCCTGACGGCAGCGTTCAGTTCCGCGGCCACTGCGGCCACTGCCCCTCCCCCTTCCCCTCCTCCGGGTCTCAGGCCTGCCCCCTCGGCTCCGCCCCCTCCAGGGCGGATCGCAGGGCGGGCTCCACTGGGGATGAGCGTGTGTTCAAGCCAATGGGCGAACGGGGCGGTGGAGTGCAGGGGGCGGGGCCGAGCGGCGGCGGAGGGACGGATAGGGTCGGGGGCGGAGTTCGAGTTAAGGTGGACTGGGAAAGATAGGGGAAGGAGCGGAGCAGGGGAGAAAGAGAGGGGGAGAAGAACCGCGGCAGGTGAAGGGAGCTAGAGAGAGAGAAGGAGGGACGAGAGGAGGGTGGGAAAGTCTCGGTGCGCCTAGTCCGAGCTCGGAGACCGAGAGCAAAAGCAGGAAGAAGGCTCCCAGTCTGCGCCCAGCAGGGGCTGGCTGAACGAAGGGGTTGAAGTTTATGTCCTTATTGGGCGGAGGGAGGGGGGCCTGGGGGGGCGGGTGAAAAACCAGGAAGTGACAGAGGGTGTTGCTAAGGATTGGGGGGGGAGTTTGGGGGGTGGCAAGGGGCGGGGGGAGGGATGGGGGGAAAGCAAGCAGGAGGACAGGTGAGACAGCAGGACAGGTGAGGCGGGCCCGGAGGGGGGGGCGGGTGGGAGCCAGGTGGATGTGCAGCACTTGGCGGCCGAGGGGGGGCGGGCGGCAGGAGGAGGCAGAGGGCGGCGGAGGAGGAGCCCCCCAGCAGCGAGAGGCGAGCGACTGACCGCGGCCTTCTGACCAGGACCGGAGCAGGGCCGCGAGCCCCCGGGCCTGGCGGGGGACGCGCCTCTGCTCACACCGGGTGCTCCAGCAGCTCCAGCCCGCGGACCTGACGGCCGAGAGGTGAGTGAACCCCACTTTGGACTCACGGCACTGGATCTCCTAGACTCCAGACCACTGCAGTGTCCTTCGTCCGTCCTGAAAGCGGGACCCCACCACCACCACCACCTTACACGCATGCAGACCAGATTCCCACCGCCCCGTGCCTTCCCAGCAGCCCGGGCTGTTGGAATTGGTTTTCACTGGATGGCAGGGAAGAGAAGGAACTACGACCGCCCCCCAGCCTCGAGCAGAGGGTCCCCAGAAACTTTCTCTGCACTTCTGCTGGAATCAGACAGACGGGCGACTCTGGGATGGAGGGGAGGTGAGCCGCGCTCAGCGCTCCCCCAGCCTCCTTTTTGACTTTAGGGGGAGACCCCGGCCGGACCGAGTTGAGAGAATGGAAACGCTGACCGATTCTAACTAGGACAACTCGCCCCCCCCCCTCTCCCGCGCCCCCTGGCGCGGTGGGTTGGACCGGGGCCAGTTGTAGGGGTGGAGGGGGTGCATCGAGGAGCCGCGGCTTGGGGGAAAGTTACCGGCTGGACTATTGGGTTTCCTGCGCTTCCCAAGCTGCGCTCTCTCAGCCGTAGGTGGGCTCGGCGACCACCTCCTAGCGCCATAGAAGGACCTCCTCTCCCCGCCGCCCCTCTATCCCACTGCCTTCCTCCAGGCTTCAGACCCGCCGCCGCCTGTTCAGAGCCTGCCCCTGCCCCCAGAACCCGAGATCGAGAATGGGGGACCGGGAGGAATTCGCCGGCGCACCTGCCCCTACCCGGGGTGGGGGTCGTCGCTACCGTGTTGTTGTGGAACCTACAGTGAGCGCCGCTTGCCCGCGGGCTGCCATTCTGAGGCGTGGGGGGCGCTGCTTTGGATCCCCAGTTTTTTTTCTCCCACCCCACCCCAAGTAAGAAAGCGACGTGTCCCGGCCAGAGCGAGGGGGGGCTGGGAGTGGGGGGGCGGCGTGGGCAGCGGGTTGTGCCCGGACACGTGCCTGCCCAGGCGCCCCGGCCCTGCTAGTGTTTAGAGAGAGGGCGGGTCCCCTGCCCCCCGCCCCGCACAACCCCCACGTATCAAAGGGCAGCTGAAACGTGGTGAGACCTCGGGGCGCCCTGGGGGGCAGGGGGAGCAGAGGGGGAGGCGGGGAGCCTGGGTCTGGAGCAGGGGAGGGGCAGAGGCGCCGGTGCTAGCTGACCCACAGGAAACGAGCGCTGCTGACCTAGTTTGGGACACCGGAAGTGGGTGCTAGGGAGTGGGGGAGACCAGCAGGCTGTCCTGGCTTCCGGGCCAGGTGGAGGGCGTTCTTGGATTGACCCACGCCCTAATGCCTTGGAGACCCCTGGCTTCAATTGAGAGTGGGAATGAGTCAGCGCAGCGATTTCCCACTTCCCCCAGCTTATTCCTGGAGGAGAGCTAGGTGGTTTATCAGGGACAGGGGGTCTAGATTGGGCGGTGAGGGGTTAATCCAGAATGGGAACTGACTGTTCCCTGGGGGAATGTGGTGTGGAAGGGGGTGGGGGTGGGGGTAGGGGGTTGAGGTCTGGAAGATTATGGGGTTGCCTCCTACTCCCCTCACACACCAACTGGTTTGGCTACCCTGTACCTGCTTGGCACTACAGGGAGCCTGCATGGAGGTGGGCAGTGGGTTGGGAATACTATGTGGGCTCCGGGGTGCTGGAAGGGGATGCATTTGCTCCTAGGCTGAGAGTCCCTCCTTGGCAGTGACTGGGGAGGGCAGGGGGCTCCCCCTGGAGCAGCTGATGAAACAAGGCGAAATCTCTGCCAGTGCCTCCTGTCCCTGGCCCCCGGGACCCCAGCTCCCCCAGCGTGCCTCTGTTTCATGGTTGCTGTGGGCACGACGCAGCCTCCTGGCACCCCCAGACACTGTCCGCTCCCTTGGGTGCCACCACCCCCTTTACCAAGCCTTGGGGCAGGGGTCAGGAAGGGGTTAACACCACCAGTAAGGGGCTCTGGGGAAGAAACAGGCAGTGCCCACTAGGCTCAGGTGTGAGGAGAAAGAGGCCTTGCCCTACTGGGGCGCCCTCATCACTGTTCAGCCTGGCTTCTATGGACCCTAGGGTTTGGGGGACAGGTGCTGCCCTCTTGCCTCTTACCCATGGTGCCCCCTGGCACCCAGGGCCCCCAGCTCCTCCTTGGCCTACTGCCCGCCTGGGAAGGCGCGGCGGGCAGCGGGGGCTGGGCTAACAATGCACCATCGGGCCCTTTGTGTGCTTGCACTTGGCACCCTGGGGAAGGGTGGGGGAGGGCCCCCCAGCGGGCATGGGGGGTGGAGCGTGCCTCTGGGGTGGGGACAGTAGGGCCAGGGGGGAGAGAAGCAAAGAATGAAAGCAGGTGGGGAGGAAAGGGAAGTAGGTCAGATAGGGTGCCAGGCCCCCCATTTCGAGCCAAGGCAGAGAGGTAGCCCCTGAACCCATGGCTGTCTGGACGACTTCAGGCTCAGGCTCAGACCCGGGGCACAGCCTGGGCCTGAGCATTTAGGGTCAGAAGTCACTGCCCAGGGGACTGTTAAGATGGAGGAGGCCTGGCTAGGAACTGCCCCTTCTTGGTGGCTGAGAGGCCCAGTTCTTCTGGCCCAAGGCCGAGGCCCTGAGATGCATGGTGACTGGGCTTCAGGCAGGGAGGGCACTGCCCTCAGATAGAAGCCTCTGGGCCTGCTCCGGGGCTTCCTGCCTCCACCGGCTTGGCTCCCTGACCTTCCTGAGATTTAAGACTGCCCTGACAGCAGGCCTTGGGGCCTAGACCTGTTGTGGCCTACTGCTGAAGAGGAGGGTGGGGAGGAAGGTGGGGACAGGCATACGGATAGGACCCTGGCATGGGGTGTGCCCGCCCTGGCCTCTTCCCCCTCCTTCTGCTGAGTAAACTCGTGAGTAAACTTGACGTTTTGCCCGGACAGTTTGAAGTTGCCTCGCCGCCCCCCCAGTCCTGCCAACACACAGGCGGCCAGGCGCCAAAGCGGGCCTGGGGGACTGGGGGAAGGGGCTAGGAAAGGGACTGCCAGCCATCATCATGGGCTTTGAGGGGGCAAGAAAGACCCCATACCCCAGCAGGCCCAAGTCTTGGCAAGGGCTTTGGCTGGGGCCTGTGTCTGTCCCAGGGCCTTGGGGAGGGCAGGAAAAGTGGCTTCCACAGGTCTTTGCCTATCTCTGGCCTTCCTGCTCCTCCACTCTGAGCTGCCACCTTTAATGTTCAAGGAGATGGCACCAGCGTAAACTACCTTATGGCCCAGGAAGAACAGACAGGGCTGCCCTCTCTGTTCTGTCCACCTCCACCCACCCCACCCCACCCCCGGCAGGGTCGGAGGGACGGAGGGAGGCAGGATGGTGGTCTCAGCAAAGTCTTCGCTCTCTTCCCTGAGGACTCCCATCTGCCACGGCCTCTGCATTAGAAGATGGCGTTCTCCTTATTGGCCAGCTTGCTTCCTTGACCCCACACCTGGGCCTGTTCCCACCACACTCACCACCAGGCCTGGCCCCGACCTCCCCAGCCCTTGGCCTGCCTGCAGGCATCTCCAGAAGCAGGGCTGCCTGCAGAGTGCCCCAGCCAGCTACCAGCTGTGCCCAGTCTAAGGGTTAAGGAGTGGTGGCAGGGATGTGGATCCAGTAAACCCCACAAACAGACCAATTAGCTGCCATGTGATGTCACGAATTCCTCTTAAGCCTCCCCTGGCCACCAGAAGGGGGTAGGTGGGAGGGTGCCTTCCCAGACCCTGCTAGGCCTCAGAGTGGGGCTCCCCCAGGCCCTTGCTTTCGACCTCACGCCTCTGGCTTCAGTTTCCTTCCTGTTTCCACCCCCCCCCCCAACTCCTCCCCCCCCATATGCCCCTTTCAACAGACATCCTCTCCTTCTTCCTTCCTCCTTTCCTCCCCCTTTGCCTGGGAACAGGGGTCTTCTCCCTCTACCTCAGGTTATGTAGCCTTTTGCCTGTTCTTAAGCCGGGTTCCCTTAGAGATTCTTGCTCAAGTCTACAACCCCCTTTAACTAGGCTCTGGGAGAGAGGAGCATGGGACTTCTCAGGGGAACTACAACTCCCAAAGTAACACACAGCAGTTGTGGTGCACACTGGGAGTTGTAGTTCATCTTCAGCTCTCAATTTGGAAGAATCTGGACATGTTTCTGGATGGGGGTAAAGGCCAGGCCTGGGGTTTCTGGGCACATGGGAGTGTCCTCTGCATGCCCCCACCCCCACCTTGTTCCATCCCATTCCCACGTCACACCATGAACCATACCTGCGATAGCCGTCCACCTCTGTTGCTGAGACATCATGTTGCCCATTCTCACCTTAGGGCTCCACCCAGGAGATGCCCACACCCTGCCCTGCTGCCCCTGGCAGGGGTGCAGTGGAGGGCCTCATGAACTCCTTCCCTGCCCCCTACCCTCTAGGCTGGGTCCCTTCCTTTATGGGGATCAAAGGGCAGAGAGCAGCCCCACCCCACACCCTCGCAGACTGTGGGCACTAGGGCTCTCAGGAATTGCAGGGACTTTGGTGCCCAAACAAATGCTTGGGCAAGGAGAATGCCCAGAGGCTGGCGCCTGGTGGCTGGGAGAGACATCACATCAGCCCCCCACCCTGGGGAGGGAGCCTCCATTCCAGTCACTGTACCTCGGACCACCCAGGCCTCCCATAGGCCCTGACCAGTGTACTGCCTCTGGAGAAGGTGGCTTGAGAACCACTTCTTGGGCCTAATCTGTAAGGTCTGGGGGCCTGGGCCCACTTGGCTGGAACCAAGACACAGGGGTGACCCTCCCCCACCCTAGGCCCACAGTTGGCATAGGGCTCTGGGAGCAGGGGGGTAGGAGGGAGCGGAGGGCAGGACTGCCAGCATCCTGGTGGGTAGGTGCCAACCGGGCCGGGAGCTGGTGAGGGGCAGCAGGCCAGCGGCACTGAGCCAGCAGCTGTTGGGGGAAAAGGGGAGGGGGTGGTTTAGGGGGCACTCCTGAGGTCCCCCCTTGCCTAGCAGGATTTGAGATAGCTCAGTGTCTTGGGGACACTGGGCTCTCCTCATTCTGGGACTTGAGGACCCCAGGAGCTGTTGCAGTGGAGCATGCTGCCCCCCCCCCCCCGCCCTCCATGTCTGGGCTCAGAGCTTCCCCTGAGTTGCCCCTCAGGCCCAGGCGGGTCCCACCCTACCGACCAACCAGGCCAGGGTGTCAGCAGCTTGCGCAAGGGGTGGGGCTCAGCTCTTCCCAGCAGATGCCCCCTCCCAGCTCCTTCCTCTTTCGGTGCCCACAGCTCCCCCCAACTGTCCACCCCCCTCAAGCCAGCTTGGTCCCCTTGGTCCCCCTGGCCATTGGGGGCTGGCATGGATGCTGCCCCCTGGCCTGGTTGGCAGGGGCTGGTGCCCGGGCGAGGAACTGTGGTATGTGAGTGGGTTTGGGGTGAGGCTACAGGGAGGGCGGGGTGCCGCCTTGCCCAGCCCCTGAGGGCCCCAGCCCAGCACAGGGTGGGGAGAATCCGGCCAGCTCACAGGGGGTGAGGGCCCTGCTGGGGTCTGGAGACCTTGAGGTCCCTTATCCCATATGCCTGGAGGGGCTGGGGCCTGGGCACCTGTCACCCTGGCACTGGCTGCCCAGGGCTCCCCTCCTCCCTCTTCTGGCCACTGCCACCTCCTGTCCCCTCCCCTCCCTCCTTCCTTCTCCTGGTCCCACCCCGCCAGGCAGGCAGCCTCTCCCATTGCTCCTCACCTCTGTCCTGGACCGCCCAGGGCCTACCTTCCCTACCCTTCACCTTTTCCCCTCTGGGGACTGAGCAAGGCCAGGCGGGGGTGGGGGCAGCTGGGACCATGGGCATAGCAGGCCAGGCTAGGCTCCCCAGGCTCTGGGTGCTCTCCCATGCTGCCAGACTCCTGTAACCCCTCCCTCTCAGCTGGGGGGAGGGGGGCCAGCACCCAGCGGGTTAAGGTTGTAGGGGGGAGGGGCTGGGCCAGGTCGTAGGCGGCCCCTTTGAAGGAGGGAGCTGGAGCGGGGACCAGCCACCCTGCCTCCCCCCACTCTGAGACCTCCCCAACCCCTCCCAGCCTGCTCCCCCCCAAAGGGCCTGGAGGAGTCACCGGCAAGGCCCCTTGGTGTTCAGGTGAGTAGACCTTGCTCTGGCCTGGGAGATCAGGCTCGAGGGGAGGCTCGGAGGCCTCAAATTGGCCAAGGGTCAGACGGGGACTAAAAAGCAGGCTGGGAAGGAGGTGCCCAGACTTCCCTGGGGGAGCCAGGGGCTGTGGGCCTGAGGCGCTGGCGTGGAGGAGGCTCTAGGTAGTGTGCGGGGCTGAGACAAGACGACAGGAGAAGGGCCTCAGGACCCGGACTGGCCTGTAGGAGGTTGGACAGGCTGGCAGGGAGCCTCGCCCCGGGGATCGGGCTGGGGTGTCCTCTGGGGCTGGGGGGCTCAGGTTTCTGCTGGCGGCTTGGCGGGTGTGGGGTTACCAGCCAGCTCGGTTACCCAGCGGGAGACTCTGAGCTGGGGGGAGGGGGTGGGCACAAGGGCAGACCCTGGCACCTTGCGTGATCTCCTCAGGCCCCAAAAAGAGCTAGCACCTCCCGCAGACCATGCTGGGACTCCCAATGGGCAGCGGCCTGGCCCAAGGGGGCCTCCTCTGGGACAGGCCAGTAGCTCCAGGCTGGAAACTCTGACGGGCAGTCACAGGTTGTCCGCCTACCCCCACCTTACATCCGCTCCTGCTGTACCCCCTTCCGCCACCCATCCTCCCCAAGGGGCCCCCAAGGCTTGGTCCCCTGCTTCTTCTGGAAGGGGCACATGGCTGCCTCCAACATGGTCATCTTTTAGCAGGCCGCCTGTCTGGCCTACAGGCAGCACCAGGACAGGATCGGCATGACCTGGTCCCTAACTCCCTCCCAGGTGCTTCCCTACCCCGCCCCCCTTCCACATGCCTAGGGGGAAGAGAAGGGATGCCTGGGGCGAGGGGCCATGGAGGAAGTGGGAGAGGCTTGACGGGAGGACAGATGGGAAAAGGAAGCCGGAGGTAGCCTGGTCCCTAGGCTGAGGCGGGCGGACAGTGATGAGCTAGAGAGAAGGTGAGGAGCCTGGCCGGACCCAGAGGCCCGAAGAGGACCAGGTAGTGAGGGGACAGGCAGGCAGCCCGTAGGAGGGATGAGCAGCCAGGGTATCTAAAGGTGGCATGGAGAAGAAAGCCGGCCAACTGGGGAAAGGCGCTGTCTCTGTCTTGCCATCTTTTCTCTCTCAAACCTCCCTTGATGGCGTCTGGGTGTGTGTGTGTGTGAGTGGGGAATCTGCGCCAACGCTGGTATCTTGGAAAGAAATTGTGGGGGACCAGAGTTTACCCTTATTTCAGGATCCCTAGTGCTTTGGTAGGAATAAGGGACTTGAGGGTGGGGGGAGACTTAACCCCCACAACACCGGGAAGCAGCCAACTCCCCTGGCCTCCTTCCCCCTTCTGGCTTGCGGTCTCTCTTCCCCGCCTCCCCCCAGGAAGTGTGAGTGCTGGGGGTGGTGAGGTTAGGAGGGGGGGGGGAAGCGTCATATGGGGGATGGGGGAGGCAGACACAAGCTTGGGGGGGCAGGGTGCAGAGAGAAGGGGTCCCTAAGTGCCTAGGGCATCTCTAGGCACAGACCTCTTGCTCAGAACCCCTCCAGTCCTCCGGTGGGACATGACTCAGCCCGGCACCCTGCCTCCCCAACTAGGCGGTCCAGGTCCGGATGACTGTGGCCTTTGGGTTCCAGAGAGGCCCTGGGAAGGGGGAGGGGAGGTACCAGGGAGTCAGGATTCCTGGGTCCCTGAGGACTTTGGACTGGATCGCTTGTCCCCCCCACCCCACCCCAGTCCAGCCACAGGCCAAAGATTTGACTTCTTGCAAACTTAGCTCCAAAAAAACAGGAAGAGAACCTGAGGCTGGAGTTGGGGTGGGGGCTGAGGGGGGGGCAGTAGAAAGAAGAAAGAAGTGAGCGGAGGGCTGGCTGGCAGGGCGCCTGGGGTCTTGGGAAGTCTCCAGTCTCTCCATCACCCCTGGCAGGGGGATGTCACAGCCTGCTCCTCTCCACGCCGCCCACCCGGAAATCTGACCAGGCCCCTCAAGTGCTCCTTGGCAGAGCCCGGGTGGGGGCACTCACTTTAGCCTGGGGAGGGGGGTGCCGGGGGTGCCCCTGTCTCAGGCCCATATCTATTTTCTTCTCCACTAATCCTGGTTCCGCCTGCTGCCCCCCACACTAAGCCTCACTCCGCTAATCCCCAGGGCTGGGGGGAGGGGGCCAGCTCTGCTCAGCCACCCCACTCAGGGCCTCCCCGCCCTCTGTCAGCTGGCTCCACCAACCGTGTTGGCCGGAGTGCCCCCAGCACACACTGGGCCTGCCTGAGGTCAGCACCTGGAAAGCGGTCCAGCTGCCTCGCTCTTTCCAAGGCCCGGCCAGTGCCTGCTATCTTTTGGTGGTGGACACACCCCAGAGCAGGTGCCCTTGGGCACTGAGGGGTAGGTGATAAGGACAACCACCTTTAAACCACCCTCCACCCCACCCCCCTGCTGCCCAATCTCCCCTCCACCAAAGATGGGGCAAGCTTGACTCAGGGCCCAGTTTCAAGAGAGCTGCCCACCGGCCTGGCCGGTCGAGCAGGCCTGACAGTGAGGGGAGCCTGGGGGGGTGGCAGCAGGGGGGGTGATGGGCGGGGCACTCCATTTTCCCCCTACCAGGCAAACAGACTGAACAGACCTCACCTGGTTCCCTGGCACAGCTTGTCCCCCCCACCAACCACTATACACGCCCATGCCCACAAGGTCTTAGCAAGAGGGGGCATGCCAGGCTGGGTGGAGATGGGCGGCCCTCATGGGCGTCAGGGGGCTGGGCCCTCTGGGATGCAGAGGTGGGAAAGGTGCCCAAGGTGGGGTGGGCACCCTGGCATGGGAGCCCCACCCTCACAGAAAGAAGGGGAGGCCTTACCACACCCACCACTCCCAGATGATGGGGCTAGGAGTGCCCCCTTGGCCTGGTTGGCACCAGCACAGCTCCAGGTGGCATCTGAGTTGGCATGGGTGGCAGGGCCCTGGGTAAGGTCTGGGGGAGTTTCCAGGAGTCCAGCACTCTCTGAGCACCCTCTTCCTCCCACGTGTGCCCTCTGTCTTTCCCCAGCACCCACCCTTGTGGTGTACCCCTCCCCTCCTTCACTGCTTCTTCCTAATCCTCAGGCCTTGGAGTTGGGCCTAAGGGGTTAAACACCCACCCAAACCCTGTGTGAGTTTCATGAACCAGCCTGAGCCTGTGACCTGACAGCGGGGTCAGCCAATCAGCACCCCTGCCACACAGAGTTGCCACAGAGACTGGCCCTGGGGTGGGAGAAAGGAGGCGGGCTTAGTGGCGGGAATGGGTGAGGTGGGGAGCAAAGAAGGGAGAGGGTAAGGTAAGCCATGTGCCGGCGGGTGCCTAGTGCTCTGCCAATGGACTAGGTGGCTGGCCTCCCCCATTCCTCCCCACCCAGGAGAGAGGAGACGTGCTCTCTGCCTGGGGCCAAGAGGGATCTCACTGCCGCCTCAGTGGCCAGTGGTGCCGCTTCCCACCCAGCGTTGGTTTGTTTCCAAGGCCGTTGACTGCTGGGACCCTTTGCACAGGGCATGCAGGGGCCTGGTGAGCTTGGGGAGGCGGTGCTTGGCCACCCTGGCATGGGTGAGAGGAGTGGTTGGGGGCACTCAGGGTGGGAGAGAGTGGACTAAGGGAACCTAGGTGTGGCTGACAAGCACAGACAGACACGTGGGTGCTGCTCACCCAGCGTCCATGCAGGAGCCAGGCCGGGCGGTGCAAGGAAGGTGGCAGGAGGGGAGGCGGCTCAGAGACAATGCCGCTGCTGTGTGTGCTGGAAAGGAAATGTGTGGCCCTGAAAACCCTACTTTCTCCATCAGCGGCCCAGAGGGAGCAGCTGCTGGGAGTAGTCGGGGGACAGTGACAAAATACAGAGGACCACCTGGGTCCTCCCCGATTCAGATGACAAGCCCAGGGCAGAGCTGTTCACCTGGCGCCCTTCAGTGGTTTGATTTTGGGGAGGGAAGGAGGCTGGCTGACCTGTCTCCAAGGAGTTTAGTAAGCATAGACCACCTGTGGAGTGAATGTACATTGTACACCCCCCACCCTACACCACCACCACCCCTTCGCTGCCACTGGCAAGCCCGTCCTGTTGCCTGCCTGGATCTCAGGGTTGGAGGAAAGGGGTTGCCCTCACTAAGCACTTGCAGTGGGGCCCAGATGGTCTTATTTAACCTTTTAACCCTCCCAGTCAGGTGGGTGTCTCCCTTTTGTGGTGGGGCACCGGGTGGGAAGCACCGCCTGGTTAAGGTTGCTGAGCGCATGAAAGGCCAAGCGCGTTTTCACGGGAAGGCTGCCTGCCTCTAAGCACCCAGCACTGGCTTCAGGTGCACCAGACCTCCCCAGTGTGGTAGGCTGGAAGGCTGGGGCCTTCTGCCTTCCACTGCCAGCCCCTCCTTATACAGCTGAGGGAGCTGGAGCCCGAGAAGTGACTTGCCCAAGGTCATTCAGCAAGATAGCAGCAGAGCCAGGGCTGGGAGCAGATCTTCCCCCCACCCCAGCTTTGGCACCTCTGCCACCCCGCCCCTTATCCGGCATGGTCTTGGAGGGGAAAGCAGAGCGGGTGGGGTGGTGGGCTCTAAGGTGCTGGATGGAGAAGGGTCCTTGAGGAATGAGGAGGGAGGTGGTGGGTGGTGGAGGGGGGAACTCAGCCTGTTGGGGGGAGGGGGCCAGGGCGATGCTTATCAGTGTGGGGCAGGAAGCACCAGCGCCAGCACCCAGCAAAGGGTGGCTGCTCCTTAGCCCCCGTGTGGGGGAGGGGAGGATGTGTGTGTGGGGGGGGGTGCTGCTGGGAGCTGTGTTTCCCTTGTAGTTTTTGCTAGAAGAGCAGATGAACTTTTGGTGGCTGGGGGAGAGCCGTGAGGAGCCTGGAGCCGGCGCACTTGGTGTCTGCATAGTGTTTAACTACTGTACTGGACGGTTTGGAGAGAGAGGACCAGGGCCAACGTGCCTGTGTTGTGCCTGGCCTCAAGCCAACCTTGAGCCAGTGGGAACCCCAACATTCCCATTGGCCTTCCCCTGGGCTGCAAGGAGGTCCCCTGCACAGACTTGTCACCCAGCCTTTCAGATGACTGAGACCAGTGGCCAGAGCCGCCAGGAGCCCTTCACCCACTTCTTCATTAAGCTTGTACCCAGACCCCCAAGCACTTTCTTCTCGACCCCAGGTTCCCTCCAAAGGGCGTGAGAGTGGGTCGGGGGATGGGCATGGATCTCATTTCTCTGAGGAAGAAAAGGTCAGAAAGGACAGGCCCACGGAGGTAGGGTTGGGGTGCTGTTGGCAGTTAGCGCTGCTGCCTGGGCCTGTGCGTGCAGTTTGTGCCCCACTTCCTTTGGAAGGCCACCTCACCTGTCTGAACCTCGGTCCCCCTTGTGTGTGGAATGGCTGGCTCAACAGGAATCTTTCAGAGGAATTAAAGGGACGGAAAGCATTTGGCCCTGGGCTCCAGTGAGGCAGGATGGCTAGATGCCAGGCTGCTCATGGGAAGGTCAGTGGTTAGAATACACTGGTGGCTCAATAAGCGAAAAGGCTTGGTAAGTTCCTCTGGTAAGGGCCACAGCCTAGAAAACCCGAGGAGACAGCTCTGCTCTGTGCTCGCAGGCTTGTCACAAACCAGAACCATTGTGAGCGCCCCATAAAGGCTGCCGGTCACCAGACCTCCCCCAGGCTGCCTTGCAGGGGTGCAAGTTCTTACCCCGTTCCTCTGCTTGCCCCTGCAGGAGAAGATGGGGAGCCCGGAGGATGACCTCATTGGGATTCCGTTCCCTGACCACAGCAGTGAGCTCCTGAGCTGCCTCAATGAGCAGCGCCAGCTGGGTCACCTGTGTGACCTCACCATCCGGACGCAGGGTCTGGAGTACCGCACCCACAGGGCCGTCCTGGCAGCCTGCAGCCACTACTTCAAGAAGCTCTTCACTGAGGGCGGGGGTAGCTCGGGGGGTGGGGTGGGGGGTGGAGGGCTGTCCGCTGGGGGTGGTGCGGGGGCCGCCGGCGTGTGTGAACTGGACTTTGTGGGGCCGGAGGCACTGGGTGCCCTGCTGGAGTTTGCCTACACGGCTACGCTGACCACCAGCAGCGCCAACATGCCAGCCGTGCTGCAGGCTGCCCGGCTGCTGGAGATCCCCTGCGTCATTGCCGCCTGCATGGAGATCCTGCAGGGCAGTGGGCTGGAAGCGCCCAGCCCTGACGAGGATGACTGTGAGCGGGCCCGCCAGTACCTGGAAGCCTTTGCCACAGCGGCGGCCTCTGGAGTGCCCAACGGTGAGGACAGCCCCCCACAGGCTCCCCTCCCACCGCCGCAGCTGCCACCGCCTCGGCCAGTCGCCCGCCGCAGCCGCAAGCCCCGGAAAGCTTTCCTGCAGACCAAGGGGGCCCGGGCGAACCACCTTGTGCCCGAGGTGCCCGCCCATCCCTTGACCGTGGAGGAAGAGGAGGTGGCAGGCAGAGTAGGCAGCAGTGGCGGCAGTGGGCTAGGGGACAGCTACAGCCCTCCTGCAGGAACTGCCTCACCCCCGGGCGGGCCCCTAAGCTATGAGGGCTACGAGGGTGAGGAAGAAGAGGAAGAGCTGGTCTATCCCCAAGCCTACGGGCTGGCCCAGGGCAGTGGGCCTCCGCTGTCCCCGGAGGAGCTGGGCTCTGATGAAGATGCCATCGATCCTGACCTGATGGCCTACCTGAGCTCCCTGCACCAGGACGCCCTGACGCCCGGCCTGGATGGCCCAGACAAACTGGTGCGCAAACGCCGCTCCCAGATGCCCCAGGAGTGCCCAGTCTGCCACAAGATTATCCACGGGGCCGGCAAGCTGCCTCGCCACATGCGGACCCACACGGGCGAGAAGCCCTTCGCCTGTGAGGTCTGCGGCGTCCGCTTCACCCGGTGAGCACCCCAGTGGAAGGCGGCAGGGGGGGGTGGGTTGCGTGCTGAAGCAGGGCAGGGGGAAAGAGGTAGGACCCCGGAGGCGTGGAAGTCAGCAGGTGAGGAGAGATGCCAACAAAGGAGGCCTGGAGGGCACAGGAGGGGGAGAAAGGAAGGAGAGGAGGTGGGTAGGCGCATGAAGGGTTTGGTGCCCAAGAAGGCAGGGCTGGAGGCAGAGGAGTGGGTGATGGCAAGTCTCAGCAAAGGCAGGGGCACATCAGCAAAGGGATTCTGGGTCAGATGGGCCACAGACGTCCAGGGACAGGCATGGGGCACGGCCTGGGCACCAGGTCTGGAAAGGCCAGGGTCCCATTCTGACCCCCTTCCTCGCTTGCCTCCCGACCCCCACCCTTGCCTGCGCTAGGAATGACAAGTTGAAGATCCACATGCGGAAGCACACAGGAGAGCGCCCCTACTCGTGCCCGCACTGCCCAGCCCGCTTCCTGCACAGCTACGACCTCAAGAACCACATGCACCTGCACACAGGGGACCGGCCCTACGAGTGCCACCTGTGCCACAAGGCGTTTGCCAAGGAGGACCACCTGCAACGCCACCTCAAGGGCCAGAACTGCCTGGAAGTGCGCACCCGGCGTCGTCGCAAGGATGATGCGCCCCCCCACTACCCACCACCCTCCACCGCCACCCCTTCACCTGCTGGGCTCGATCTCTCCCCTGCGGGGCTGGATCTCTCCAATGGCCACCTGGACACCTTCCGCCTCTCCCTGGCTCGATTTTGGGAGCAGTCAGCCCCCACTGGGCCTCCAGCCTCCACCCCCGGGCCCCCCGATGATGATGACGACGAGGGGACACCCACCACACCCCAGGCAGAAGGTGCCATGGAGTCCTCTTAAAGAGGGACAGGTGGCCGGGATGGAGCAGCACGAGGCCGTGGATACCCATGCCAAGCCGTGGGAGCAAGCAGGACAGCAAGCTGGGGCCAGGGGTGCGGAGCCCCATTCTCCCCAAGCCCTCATTCCAGTTCCAAGCTGAGAAGGTTTTGGGGCCGAGGCTCCCCAGATTGGGGTGATCCCCAAGGAGCGACACATAAGATATATATATTCATATATATATATATTTACAGCTCTATTGTAGAGGTGGGGTCCTGTCCCCAGCTGCTCCTGGGGAGTAGAAGCAATAATGTATTTCTGATTTGTGGGGTTCCTCTTCGGCTATGCGGGTTTCTAAGGGGTGGGGGCTTGGGACCAAATCCTTGCCCCGCCCCATACCCCCTTGGGGTTTTGGCTGTGTTAAGGGGGTGAAGGACTGCCCCTCCCTTCCGAGACCCCTCCTTCCTGGTTTCTGTTCCCTTTTCCAGGCCGTGAATTATGCAAAGAGGGGGCAGCGGAGGAAGGGTAGCAGTGGGGGAAGCAAGGTAGAAGCTTGAAAGACAGACGGGGGCCTGGGCCTGTAGGGAAGGAGCCATCCCAGTGCCCTCCGCCCTGCTCCCAGCGCTGAGTCATGGGGTCCTGGAGAAGGGGGCGGGGTGGCCTGATTGGCTCGCCCGCCCCTGGGGGCAGCGGGAGGGGCCCCGCCCGGTCAGGGGAGCCACTCTGCTCGCTCCGCACCGCTCCCCTCCCCTCCCGCGTCCCCGGGCAGGGAATGTCTTGTTCCCGCCGCTCCCTCCCCGGGGCCAGAGGGCAGGGCGGGCCGGGCTCCGTCCTCCCCACCCCCACCCCCAGCCTCCTACCCGCCCAGGTGCGAGCCGGAGCCGCCACCACTGCTGCCGCCCCTGACTCACGCCGCCCCCGGGCTGGCGGGGCGCAGGGGGTGGGGCCGCGGGAGAGGTTGGGGAGCCCCGCAGGGGGGCGAGCCGGCGCCATCTGGTGGCCGAGCCCTCCGCTGCCGGTAGCCGCCCCCCGCCCCCCGCCCCCCAAGGCAAGGCCACCCCAGCTGGTCAGAGCCAAGCAAAGACCTGCTCACCGGGCCTCTGGGCCCGAGGGTGCAGCGGTGGGAAGAGCGCCCTTGGGACAGACGGACCCTTGCTAGTCTGGCTTTTTGCTGTTGGGGGGAAGGGAGCAGTCTCCCCTCCCACTAGGAATGAATCCACCCCCACTCTGTACATAGCCTCTCCTGTTGGTCTTGTTGAAATCTAGTTTCAGATTTTTAACTCTCCACTCTTGCTGGGGGTGTGGGCTGTCTTCGCCCCTCGCTCGCTGGGTGCTGGACCCCCGTGTGGCCTGGGCTCTGCCTTGCACTATTTCCCCTCCCTGGCCTGGCGGCCCCTCCCCCTCCTTAAAAGGGGCAGGTTCAGGGGCCGGGTGCTCTCCCTCCTTCCCATGCACCCCATCCCATTTGCACAGCTGCCCAGGTACCCCCAACAGTGGGGGGGTCCTTGGGAGGGGGTAGCAGGACCAGTCCCTGTATCTATTTAAAAAGTGATGTAATATATTGGGGAGTGGGGAGGTGGGGTTGCCCTGGGCCTCATCTTAGCATTTCAGGTGATGTGGGGAGCCCTGGGGCTGGGGGGAGAACTGGGGCCTAGCTCCAGGGAGTGAGGACACTGGCCTCCCCTCCCCCTCCTTGTGGCTTTTCCAGTCAGTGCCTTAGGGGGGGGAGACCATCTCCCCTCTTCTGTTCCCTCCCCCTCCCCCACCTAGGGTGTAAGCGACAGGAAGAAATAATAATAATTTAAGATTCACACTTGTGTCCACCTTTGGTTCTTTTACTGGGGGGGGGGGCGGTGGAAGGGACGAGGGTTTCTGAGGCTGGCTGCTGGGGTGGGGAAGGGTCTCCAGGTCAGTAGGTCTGAGGGGTCCCAGGAATGCTGGCTGGCTGATGGGCTTCAGGCATGGGCTGCTGCTGCTGCTCCTCCTCCCTCTGTGGAGACTCCTCCTCTAGGTCACTAGTGAGGAGGAGGAGGCAGTGGCCAGGTCACCACCCCTCTGTTTTCTCTGCTGCATCCCTGCCCCTCCGTGCAGATTCAGCTCCTGTTCTTGACCAGCACTCCAGCTTGAGCTAGCCCACAGGGCACAGCAGCTCGGGGGTTGCAGCCAGCCCCTCAGGTGGAGGCCCCGGGCACACGTCGGTGGGCAGGAAGAGCAAAGCCAGCAGTGACCTCAGCGTCATGCCTGGTCTAGGCATAAACGGTGCCCTCTGCTAACCCAAATTTCCTGTCTGAGTCCGCTGGACAGAGATCATTGCTTCCCTGCGACCCCCAGAGGTTCCGTATTACCTCCTCCCGACACCAGGGCCCTGCTCAGTGCCATGCTCACACCACTACTTTCTGCAGCCTTCCTGGAGGCAGGTGGCTTGTTCTCAAACCCAGCGCCCGCCCGTCATGGGAGCCATGTCCCCAGTGCTCTAGCCGGCTGCCCTTCTCGCTGCTCAAGTCCAGTCCTTCGTCAGCCACTGGTTTCATCCAGGCCTCTCCCCCGAGTTTAAATCCCAAATCCAAACTCACTGCCATGGAATAGTTGATTCTGATTCCTGGCCACCCTACAGGACAGGGGAGAGTGGCCCCTGTGGGTTTCTTCACAGGACTAGAAAGCTCCCTCTGTCCCCTCAGGGAGACTGGTGTTTTTAAACTGCGGACCTGTGGGTATCCTGCCTCCTGGCCTGCTAGCTCTTCGTCCTCCCAGCCACCACCCCTACTCTGACACTTCATCAGGATACAGATCCTGGACCACTGGGTCTCCCCCCTCCCCCCCCCCGCACCTGTGGGAGGTGTCAGCCCCTTCCCTTCCCCAAGGCCAGTCATCTCACACAGGTCCTAAGGACACCTTCGGTCTCTCCCAGTCTCATCCTTCCCCTGACCTGACCAGAAAGCGCCCGAAACCCTTAAATCCCATTCACAGGGAACATCAGCCACGGAAAACCACTCAGTGGTGTGCCCACTGTAGCCGATGGTGCGGCTTTCCATGTTAGCTGACCCTTTACACGCCCTGCAAATCCCTTCAGCTCCAGTCAGCTTCTTTCACACTCCCCATGGCAGGTAGTTCTGCCCTTACCACCCACTCCTTCAACCTTCATTCCACTCCCAGCCACCCCGCACCCCAGCAGGTGTCCTGGCCTAATCCCCAGAGAAAAGAGAGGCCACCCAGCTGGAGCAGGCTCCACTGTTGGAGGGATGGATGTGCACCCTTCCCCCTGCCTCCAGTGAGCCTACTTCTTTCCAAGGTCAGCCTAGCCTGGAGCCCGGACCCTTGCCTCCCTCCATGGCCTTTCTTTCTCAGCTCTTAAATGCTCAAGTCTCCTTGTTACTATTTGCATCCTGTTGAAATCTCATTGTTATTTGCATCCCGTGGGAACCACTCCACGGGAACCTTTGAGATTGTGGCCTTTCTTCCAAAGAACTCTCTCTAGTCCACAGCCCTGCCCCTTTCCAACTACACACCCCTGGGTGTCCTACGCACCCCTCAGAGGTCTCAAGTGGAATGAGTTCTCTCTCTCCAGAGGCCTAGTCCCAGGCATGGATGTGCCCTCAGTCCAACGGAGGCCACCACGGCCTCTGGCCGCCCTGCTTCCCACCCTGCCCCCACTGTGCCTGAGCTTCCTTATCCTGAAAGATAAAAGTACGGACGTGTCACTCTCCAGCCGAAGATCTTCTGATGGCAAGTTGAGCCTGAGCCTTTCTGTCTCCATCTTGATTTCCAGCCTTATCTCCCAACATTCTCCAAGGTCCCCACCCAGACAGACACACGCAGACACACATTCTCTCTGTTTCCCCCTTAGGCTCTGCTCTCCCAAATGTCTCACATTCTTCACACTCACATGACTCTCCCCCTGGAATGCCTTTCTCAACTCCTTGGCCTGAGCAACCACCAGCTTGCCCCTAAAGCCCAGTGGCTCCTTTGCCCCCTTTTCTATGGAGCCTTCGAGAATATACCCCTATCCCAACTGGCTCTTCTCCCCACCCCCCT
This sequence comes from Tenrec ecaudatus, assembly GCF_050624435.1. Classification (NCBI taxonomy): domain Eukaryota; kingdom Metazoa; phylum Chordata; class Mammalia; order Afrosoricida; family Tenrecidae; genus Tenrec; species Tenrec ecaudatus. Next base: position 164,950,168 of record NC_134530.1, read on the forward strand.
GCTCCGCAGCCGCCAGACCTTGCCCCATGCCCTTACTGGGGCACTCTCCCTTCCCGCCCCCACTCACCTGGAGGGAGAGCTGGACCTGGAGGAGGTGCTGGTTCTCTCTGTTTCCCATGGTTCTGGGATCGTGGGCTGCAGTAACCATGCCTTCTCAGGCTCCTGTTTTGGAGCTGCAGGCAGCCATAGCGGGGGGCTCTCCTCCTCACTGGAGTCCCTGCAGAAGTCTCCTACTTCAGTGGCCCCATGATCCCTGGGGGGAGGGGCATTCCCACTATCCCCCTGGCTCCATACACCTCCTGTCACCAGAAGACTCACAGCTCCAGGTCCAGGTGTCCCTGGTCAGAGAGGGGCGACGCACACACGGAGCAGGTGTTGCCCAGAAGGCCGAAGCAGGTGGTACAGAAGAGGCCTGGGGGAGACCCAGAGGGAAGGATATGAAGGCGTTAGCACCCACTGTGCCCTCCCCCTCTCCCCCAAACCTGGGGACCTTCCTGGTCCACACCGGGGAACCACTTGCCTATGAGTCCTATTTCTAGGGGAGAATTTTAAGGTAAGTGTGATGGAGATGAGTTACCTGGGGGCTCTATGTAAATGAACGTGCACAGTGTGAAAGGGAGGATGTCAGAGGTAAGAAACGATATACCCAGGAAGGACCACCTTCGGGGGAGGGCTCTATGCCAAGGTGGTGAATCTGGCAGGCAGAAGCATGCTTGTCTGGGGGGCTTTCACCTCGGCAGCCTGGGGTGGGGCAGGACACGAAGTTCTCCATGTGCCTCTCGTCCTGGGGCTGCTCACAGGCCAAGCAGTAGAGCTGGTGTGACCGAAAGGGGCTGAGAAGTGGAGCCAGGAAGGGACACCTGTGGAGAAGCGCCCCAGACACTAAGCCAGCCAGTCCAGCCAGCCTTAGAAACTGGGAGCCTCTCTCCACTTCTGGGAACTACCTCCAACACTCCGGAGTCTAACCCCATCCGTTTGAATTTAGCAGCAACCTCTCTGTCTCCCAGTCCTCCCCCTGTCCTCGGTTCACCCCCACCCCTAATAATGCCGGCCCTTAGTTCTCCCTCTCAGACCATGAGTACCGTGGGATGCACACCTTGATGAACCAAACCAAATCTTTTGACACCCCGGCCTCTAGCTCTTTCTCGGTGGTCCTCTCTCAGCCCACCCTACTAAAGACCTCCGGGGCAGGAGAGGGGCTTCACCGGTGACCCAGCAGCTCCACGACGCTCCCTGGGTCCTGGTCAGTTGCACGCCGCCTCGCTGCTCGGCTCAGGGTGGACAGCAGGTTGGCCCGACGGCTCAGAAGCATGCTGTACAAGTAGGAGATCCTCTCCTGGGAGAGGACAGGCCAGGAGTGGGTCCTACTTGGCTCTCCGGCCCTAAGCTCGGTGGGCTTGGAATGTCTTCCCCGCTAGCTCCCCTTGGTCTTCTGTCCAGCACCTATGGACCCCTCTAGGCTATGCTCCAAGGACCTTCCCTCTGAGAAGGCTCTGGACTCCCTCAGGTGGAGGTCGCCCATCCCTCCCTCTGTGTTCCAAAGCCCCCTTCCTCTTCACGCTTTAATAAAGGTCACTTTTATTGGAATGTCTTATGGGAAGCCTCCCATGGCAGCCCGGGCTCCGACCCGTTCTGGTTCATCCTGTCAGCCTTGGAGCACAGCACAGCGAGTGGCAGGTGGCCGGCATAGGGGACGCAGGAGCAAATGGCAAGTTGCCATCCACACCTGAACATGCCACCACCTCCGCCCACTTCCGCGGCTTTACTCAGACTCTGCAAGCAGGCTGTCTCCGGGAGCCCTGCCCGGAGAGGGAGAGAGAGAGGGAGAGGAACCAGCCCCTCTGGGGTCCAGCCAGCAGCTGCTTCAATCAGAATGAGAAAGGGCCAGCTCAGTAGCTGAAGGACTTCAAGTTCCCCCAAGTCAAGGTAGAAGACCACTCATTTGGCAACCTGGGGAGCGGGGCAGGGCCTGGCTGGCCTCTCACCTGCTCCCGGGAGGGGTAGTAGGAGGCACAGATGAGCCGCCGCAGCCGACTGATGTAGGCACCAAACAGAGTGACGAAGAAGCACAGGCCGTACATGCTACCTGGAGCAAAGCGGGCACAGCCAGTGTTGCCAAGGGCACAAGGACCACGCCAATCCCCGGCACACGGTCCCAGGAGCCCATGTCCCTCATGCCCGTTCCCCCAGAGCCCTCAGGGATAGGGTGGGTGTTGATACCAATGACTAGGTAACCAGTGGGGTCTGGCTCCGAGGGACGCAGGAGGCAGCGCCGGGACAAGATAGTGATGTTGCCTTGTTGCAGGACATCGAAAGCAGACGCGAGATCACGGTAAATCTTCCCGGTGTAGCCTTCCCCTTCCACACTCACGGAAACCAGCACAGGGCCTGGGACAAAGATTCAGGCCGCGTGAGGACACTCGTGGTAGTGGCCCCCTCTGGCCTGCAAGTCAGGGGAGCAGGACTTGGGGTGCCCTAAGTGATTACCCTTCCTCTAAGAAGCCTCTGGACTGCCCCCAGGTGGGGTCACCCCCTCCTCGCTCTGTGTTTCCAAAGCCCCCCTTTTTTTCATTCTTTAATAAAGATCATTTTTGCTTGGAATGTCCCATGGCGAGCCTCCCACAGGACCGTGGGTGAAAGCGTTAGCCTGCTGTAAATCAAAGAGACTAGCAATATCACACAATGTGAGATTTAGCTGTTTAGAAAGCCAGAGTGGAGTTTTCGGTCAGCTGCGGGCACCAGCCCCCCTCCCTTGCAGTAAAAATTCCTTTTAAGCTTAATCAGTAGGGATGGTCCTCTACCTTTGGGATGTGGTAAGCAAGGCCATTAAGCCAGCCAGCCAGGCATGAAGCATCCCCCATTTAGATAAGCAACGGAGCATGGTGCTTTGGGGATGGTGGTCCGGTAAATAACGCATGCCAACGTAGCCCTTGGGAAAGTCTATGTATGGATGGCCATTTCCTGAGATTGCTGAAAAACCTGCTCTTGGTCACATAGTTTGGGGCGTAGCGCTTGCTTGACTCTCACTGGGTTTCAGAAGCAGTTTGGAGGCAGCAAACCCCACTGTTTCCTTCTGTCCCGTGCTTGCAGAATAAATGTTGGGAGTCTTTCGAAGGATCCTGGTCTGTCGTTGGATGAAACAGTGACAGGCGACCCACCCCCTGCCCTTGTTCCCAGAAACACAGGCAACCTCAGCCCCTGGCGCCCAAGACTGGCCCCCTGCTCTGGCTGGATGGCACTGGTGCCTGTCTGCCCAAGCCCCCGGATCTGAAATGACTTTAACACATGCCTGCCTCCACGACCCACCCAGGAGCACTTCTTTTAAGACATTTGCTGAGCACCCGGCTGGCTGGGCGGCAGGACTGGACTAGACGTCTTGTTTTGTTCTCCTCTGTTGACCCTCTGGTACAGAGAATTGGATTATCATCCCTGGTTCACGGCACACTCTCAATTAGCTACCAGACCCTTAACGTCCACAATCTGATCTCTTTGATTCCTTACTGCACTCATGGCTGCTCCCATTGTCGACTTAGTTTTTTTACCCGAGAAAATGGGAGCTCTGACAGGTTAGGCAACTCGCCGCAAGGTCCTTACCTGGGACCGGACAGAGGTAACATTTGCACCTAAGTCCCTCTGACGCTAGAACCTGTATTTATTTTTTAGACTGTTATACCCTCAAAGTGGTTGTAGGTGTTACTTATTATTTACTAGTTGGAAGAGGGGCAAAACCGGAGGGTGGTGAGTGACAGGGACATGGGAACCGGTGGTCCCTCCACGGTTAGGGGTGGGAAAGGGAAGATGTGGGAGAGGCTAGGGAGAAGGCAGACCAGGGCGAGGGGCCTTCCTGGGGCGCCACTCACTGCGGGCCACAATCTCCCCCTGCAAGTGGTGCCGGGCCAGGTCGAGGACCCAGAAGACCGCATAGTCCAGGAAGACCAGGAGCAGCACGAGCAGGAGGTGCTGTGTCAGTTTGAAGATGGCCAAGATGTAGAGAATCCGCTCCCAGCGGGACAAGAAGATGGAGCCTGCGTACAAGTCAGACAGTCAGGAGGCGGTCTTCCCACTCTCCTGCCCTCCAGACCTCTGCTCATGGACAGGGCTCCTGACCCTGGCTCAGTCGAGGTTTCCAGACTCCCTTCTGGAAAAAGGAATGCAAAAGAAGTCAGGGGACCCACAGGCAAGAGAAGCAAGCCCTCTGCAGCGACCGAGGGTCCCATGCTAGAGGTGCAGGCCTGGCTTCTCCCTCTGGACCTTAGAGGCCCATTCCCAAACTTGGGAGTCGTCTCCCCAGGAGCAGAGTCGCCTTCGCTGGGCTCCCTGCTTACCAGACTCCTCCCACCCAGGTTCCGGCTTCTCTTCACTGCCTGCACTTTCTGCCCTGCTGTCTCCCCAACTCTCAAATGCACCCATCGAGTGGATTTGACTCATGGAGGCCCTGCAGGACAGGGTAGACTGCCCCTGTGGGTTTCTGAGACTACAACTCCTTACCGGAGTAGAGAGCCTCATCCAGACACTCCGGTAGGGGGCTAGTGGCTCGAACTGTTGACCTTGCAGTCCAACGTGTCATCTAGGACGCCACCAAGGTGCCTCTCCTCACCCACAGCCCACCCATTCTCCTTTCCTGCTCCACATCTACTCCCGATCTGGACATCTAGACATCTAGAATGCCTCAAGAGTTAGCACCTGTCCCTTCTCGCTCTCCTTTCCCCATCTGACAGGGGTCCCCCAGGGACAGGGGCTATGTCTCCCTCTCAGTCTGACATTTCCTGGACATCTGGGCTGTCTGCCTTCCCTCCAGCTCTGCAGGTGTGAAAGGATGGCCGGGGAGGACCAAGGGGCAGGAGAGCCCTCTCCCTGCTGGCCTGGGCCCTCACCTGGCTGGATGTAGTGACTGGCCTCGTGGACACTGAGGGGCAGCACCGTGGGCAGCCCCGCCTGGGAGCGGACAGCCTCCATGCGCAAGAATTGTCTGGTGATATAGATGTTGTCGAAATTGTCCCAGTTCAGGTAGCAGTACCGGTAAAACAGGGCTCTGGTGGGATTGGGATAGAGTGCACGTGAAGCCCCTGTTCCGCCCTGGGGCCAAACCCCACAGGGCACTCCCTCCCTTCCTCCTTGCAATGTCCCCCTCCCAGGAGAGTCGATGGGATGGGCTAACCCTCCACCACCACCCCACCAGGAGGGCAGTCCTGGATCTCCGGGCCAGAACCCAGGTGGCTCCTCACTGAAGGTAGAGAAACAGGAGCAGCAGGGACGTGGTGTAGCCCATTAGAGCCAGGGTCTCTCGGACACGGTACAGCTTCAGGCTGATGGCCTCCTTGAGGTCCAGAGCGACCTGAGACAGGCTCTGAGAGGCATTGAGATTCACCGAGAAGTGGTGGGTGGCTGTTATATTGAACTCAAATTCCTGACGCACCCGGTTAATCAGCTTCATCACCGCTGGGGTCAGCAGGTCCGGAGGGAATGTGAGCAAGGAGCGTTAGAAGGGGGCAGGGCTGCCCTTGGAGAGGGGTGAGGGGCAGCCAGGAACCCCAGCATGGGGGCCTGTGGACTGACTGCTCCCTATCTGTGCCACCAACCACATCCCCAACCCCTGCCCATCTGTGCAGTGCACACTAAATGCTCCATCGAGAGATTGGTAAATGAATCCATGAACCGATCTCAATGGCCTGCCCTAGGCGCAGGGGCCCTGGGTCTGGTCCCAACTCCTGCCCTTAAGCCAAGCTGCTGGCAGGCTCCCCACTCCTCACTGGCTTCTGACTCCCAATCTATCCATGTGGGATGAGGCCCGCCTCGGTCACCCCCCCCCCGCCCCCAGGCTGTTTCCCCTCCTGCCTGGTCACACACTCCCACTCTGGGAAGAGGCAGTGGGGGGAGGATGGAGCTAGAAGGGGGTGGACTCACGGACTCCAATGTTCTGGCGCAAAAAGGGCTGGATGTAGCTGGGGATGATACAGAACACCTGGACCACTGAGAACAGGTGACAAAGGGGTGACAGGCGCTCGGAGAGGCAGAGGGTCAACCAGACCTCCCAACTCCAGAGACACACCCCCTTTCAAAGGGCCCCTTTTATGTTTTGGCCCTCCCAATGTCTGATGTCCCTTCCAGCCCGCCCCCCCCTGCCCCCGGCGGTGGTGGCCTTATGTGGACCCCCAACTCATAAAGACCCCATGTAGCAGACAGAACGGAACTGGTCCAGAATAGGAAACCCTTTGAAACACAATCGCAAACTCACTGCGGAAAAGACTGGAGTCTTTTCCGACTCACAGCGACCCTATCAGACAGGGTAGAACTGCCCTGTAGGTTTCTGAGACAGTAGCTCTTTACTCCAGAGGGCTCTGCAGCCTGTGGCTTATCTTCAGAGGCGCCTGAATTTCCAGGACTAAGAGCCTGTTCAGTGCTTCCAGCCTCTCCAAGACGCCCACTCTCTCGATCGGCCCCGCCCACCAAGCCGCGCCCCGCCCACCCCTACCCCCGGGTTTGCTCACCGCTGGCCAGGCCGCACAAGGCCAGTTTGAAGGGCATGAGCGCGTAGCACAGGTGGTAGGCATGCGGGATGACCTTCATGCAGTTGTCCTTGGCCTCCTCGAAGACCCCGGAGCACTTGGAGTAGGGGCTGCCCAGCTCGGAGTTGCACACGTCGCCGATGTGCAGGAGCCAGTGCCACACGTTGCGCAGGGCCCTGGCTGGGGACAGGGTCAGGGCTGGCGCCAAGGCAGCATCTTCTCAAGGGACTGGGGAACACGGGGAGACCCCGCCCCCACTCCCACCTCACCCCACAAGGGAGACTGCAGTCCAGGTCTCAGCAGTGCTGTATTCTGGGAGGTGCTAGTCAGCTCCCAGGGGGGACCAAAGAAGGTCCTGCCCAGACAGTGTTGGGGTGGGGGAGGTCAGGGTCGGGAGTATCAGGAGAGACTGGGTGCATTTTACACCCCGTTCCCGCAAAACTAAACAACAAAAGCAAATATGCTGACCCACGTGTTTCACACCATCCATGATGGACCGGAAGAACTTTCTAACTCGGTCACCCACTGCTTTGGCCTTCTGGGCAATGGCTTTAATCTTGCTCAGGGCACCTGAAAGGCATTGGGCAGGGGGGCAACTATAGGTCCCACGGCCTCTAGGGGCTGGCTTCTCACCATAGCCCCTGGGCCAGGGAGGAGAGAAGGGGCCGGCCGCCACCCTAGAACTGGAAGTTTGCATGCTGGGGCCTGGGAGAGTGGAGGAGGCCAGATCAAGGCTTGGGGTGCAGGGTGCTAGGACCAGACACTCCAGGCCAGGCTTCTGAAACTTTGAGGTTAGGACCCAGGAGTGCAGAGAGGGTCGGAACCCTAAGACTTTAGGGCATGTAGGATGGAAGAGGGGGGATATGGGACTTAGGAGGCTTACTGACAAGGGGTTGCTTGGCCTGCTCCAGCACCTTAGCAGACTGGTTCAGGGCCAGCTCAGCCCCACAGGCCACAGCCTCACTGGCCCGGGTGAAGTTATGCAGGGTGTTGGCACAAGGTCCTTGCAGGACCAACCCAAAGGAGGCCACCAAGAGCAGTATCTGGCCTTGTCCTGAGGGAGATAGCGTCATGGACCAGAACCCCTCTCCTGCCCAAGCCCAAGGACCTGTCCCGGGTACCACCACCACCGGCCCCCCCAGGTGCCAGGCTCACTGGAGAAGGCCTGGGGCAGCAGTAGCAGGACAGTCACTCGGACCTGGCGAGAGAAGCCCATGCCCAGGCTAAGGAAGGCGGCCAGAGTGAGGGTGCCCACCAGGCAGCCCCAGGGGCTACGCCCTTCCACCAGCAGTTCCAGGAGTCCATAGGCCGTGGCCAAGGTCAAGCCCAGGAGGAAAGCCGCCACACTCCGCACCACGGCCCGAGTCATGCTAGGCTCCTGGGCCCTCCAACGGGGCACAGCATTCCTCATGACTTGGGGCGTGGCTGCTGAGACGAATGTTTGCCTGTCTCCAGGAGATGCCCATGAGGTTCTGTGGCTCTTAAAGGGTCCTGGAATGTCTCACCCACCGTATTCTAAGATTCCAGAGGGCCTTTGCTGTGTCTCTCCAGGATTCCCTTAGCCAGTTCCTAAGGACTGAGGAGGGGAGAGGTGGGTCTCGGCTCCCCTTCTTTACCTGAGCCTTTAGTGCAGAGAAATGAAGACACAGCCTATGGGTGAGGCAAGGGAGAAGGCAGCCCATCCTTTCACTCACCAGAACCCTGCCTCCAAGGAGATCCCTCCGGAGACTTCCGGGAAGAGAGGGCAGATCCCAGAGCACAAGGATGGTCAGCCGGCTTGATAAGTGTGGAGCTGAGGGTCCAAGAAGGAAAACACCGCACACCAGTGAGTCCCAGTCACCGCAGGCCTCAATCTTTTCATCCAACCCCTCTTCCAGGGGTCCTTCTCATTGACCCCAGCATCCCCTCTCAGCAGCCCTGTCCTCTCCTCTCCCTCCCTCACACCTGCCCCTCTTCCTCAAAGTCCTTTGTCTCTTCCAAAATTCTCCGACTTTCTTGTCCCCTCCCTTACCAAGCCCCTCCAAGCTAGAAAGCCCCTAACCCTAAGGATCCTTGGCCCAGGCAGAAGAGTGGGCTGTGGGTCCTGCTAGGCTAACCCTTTGGCCCCCTCAGCGGTGCAGAGGCTCCTGAGTTGGGTGCTGCCGGCCCCCTGTAACCGATTCCTGCAGCGCCAGCCAGGCGAATTTCCTGTTACCGCCGTCCTGCTTGGGGCAGGCACTGGGGGGCTCCTTGCCATAGGTGAGTGTGGAAGCTGAAGGTTGGGGTGGGCGGGGGGTGGGTGGCGCTATCTTCTGATCTTTGGCCTGTGTCCCTAGGGCTCTTTCAGCTCCTGGTGAACCCCATGAACATCTACGAAGAGCAGAAGCTGGTGGTGTTGTACGGCTTGGTGGGTGAGTGCCAGCCGGGCTAGGAGCGGGCTAGGAGCCTGGGGAGCACAGCCCGGCCTGGCTGCCCCGGTTGGCATCTGAGCGCGTGTCTCCACTGAACCGGGACATCCCTGTGGCCTTGGCCTTGTCCTGGGCTTTGTGGGGAGAGGCCCTCCATCTGAGGAGGAAGACACATCCTGGTCTTTCAGGAGACTCCTCCATGGGAGGACCTTCCCGCTGCCCACATGATAGAGTCATTCAGAACCCCCCTCTACCCCAGCCTTGGGGGCCCCGTTGCCCGCTGCTTCTCTGAAGAACTTACTTGTTGATATTTATTGAGGCACATGCTGCTGATTCCGAGATGCCAGGGCCGGCAAGCCCCCTGCCCACTTGGAGTCTACATTCATTCCATCAGAGAAAGCTAAAGGATAAGTAAACAAGCCACCCGATCTTTCCAGAAGGCCCACAGGGAGCTCTGATAGAAGGCCACCCTAGCTTGAGTGGTTGGTCTGAGAAAGAGGTGATGTGTGAGACTTTGGACCAAGAGGGTTTAGGTGAATAGAAAAAGTCCGCCTGTCGGTGGTCTTCCAACAACGCAAGTTTATTTCTTCACGGAGCGGGAAGTCGCCAGGTCAGGGGATGCTGAGGTTCACATCAGTTCAGTGAGCCCACCGAGAAGCCAGGTTTGTGCTCTCTGCCGCCAGCAGCCGGTTGGAGCCTCTTGTTCAGGCTCCACACCAGCTGCAGGAGAGCCGGGCATCACATCTGCACACAATTACATCAAACCTGTAGGAAGTAGAAGAGGGCTTCTTTCCCTTGTCTCATTTCTCGCTCCCCCTCTTTTAGACACACACATAGATGGCAACAGCGTTTGCATTTCAACACTCTTGAGGTTGCTCACTTAATGATGCTCATGCGTTGTGCTAACCATCCCGTCATGTCTCTTGTTAAGAGGAAGGAAGCTTCCCATAAAAAGACGGAACCTGTATGACCTCACTCGCAAATATAGAGAAACTGAAATGATTAGTGGTTCCTGGGGGGAGGAGGGGTTTTTAATTTTTTGGCCTAGGAGTACTGAGTTTCAGTTAATCGTGGTGGGAATCTGGAAAAGAGTAACGAGGACAGTTGCCCAACATGGAAACTGTAGCCAGGGTCACTGTGTGACCCATGCAGAAATGGCTGGGCTGGTACATGCGCTGCTGGGGGCATGGTCCCCACAGAAGAAGAAAAAGAGCACGTAGCTTTCCCAGGATCCCCCCCCCCCCACGCCTTCCCACTTTAGGCAGAATCGTATCACATGCCCTTAGCTAAGCCTATCCTGGAATGAGCATCGTTGCCAGTTTATGGAATGGACTCATTTCTGTGGGAGACCAACAGGAAACGACTTTATTTGTCCCTGGTCACTGCAGTCCAGCGTACTCCCTGTAGATGACCTTTCAGCCAGACCCTGAGCTTTCCGGCTATTTTTCACGTAGAGTTGCTTCAGAAAGGAGGACACGACTTACTCTCAGGAAGTAGAAGGTCCAATCCAGTCTTTCTCAAGATTTAAATGCACCTCCACCCCCAGCATTTCCCCCCTCTCCCCTTGCAGCCCCGCCCCAGCCCCAGGCTTGATCCTGGAGTAGAGAAGGGGGCCTGGCTGGTGTTTTCACTTTCCCCCCAACTTCCTGCCCCTTCGGGCTATTGAGGGGCTGGAAGAATTAGAGGAAAAGGGACAGTCTTAAGTCACGGGGCCCTGGTGACTGCACTGCTGGTGCCCTCATGGCAGGCACCTCAGCCTTGGGGGGCTCTCTGGGTGGGTGCACACACCTCGAAGTGCCTGCATCCTGCTGAGGGCAGTGCGCTTTGGCTGAGGTTAGATGAAGCCCCCTTAGCCACCCACAGCCTCACTTCTGAGTCTCTTCCCTGAGTGGCCTGCCCTCCTGGATGGAGAACCCCCCCCCCCAAGAGGGGGTCCACCACTTGCCCCAGAGGAAGTGCACACTCCTTGTCTCACCAAACTGGGACAGTAGCCCCCGCCCTCCCCCCCCCCCGCTGCCCCCTCTTCTGCCCTCAAAGGCTGACTGTAGAGCTCCCCAGGCAACAGGGAGGAGCCCCTCACCGGGAGGGACCCTGCCAGGTTCTGTGGCTGGTCAGGAGTCAGGATGGTCGCCCCTCACCTGAAGTGAAACGCTTCCTGTTGGGGTCGAGGGTTGGGAGAACTCTGCTCACTCTAGAATCAGGGCGCCTAGGCATCGCATCTTGTGCTCAAGTTGAGCCCTTGGCTAGACAGCCAAGACCACGAACACGCCCCTTTCAATGTCCTGTTCTACCATGATGGGGTTTGGCAGCTCCAATCTACCCCCCGGGGCCAGGGCAGGACCCGACCATTACCCTTGAACAAAAGCCAAGCTGTGTTTGCAATGAGGACGGCTGGAAGCACTGCTGGGTGGCACCAGACAAGGTTTGCGACAAACCTGCATGACTGGGTAGCACCAGCCACGTGCTGAGCAGGGGAGGGGTGCTCCTGGCAGGGGGACCATCCAGGGCAAAGACCTACAAGGAGGAATCAGCAGGCAGGTTTGAGAAACAGCAGGAAGGCCCATGTGGGTGGCGTGGTGGACCAAGAGCTGAGGGGGCATTTCTTCAGCAGGTGGGCAGGGGCCGGAGGCCCAAGGGGGGCTAATAAAGAGGGAGGCAGGAAGGCACTGGATCTAATGTCTGTTTTGACAAGCTCACCCAGGCTGCTGCTGTGAACCTGGAAGCACTAAGGTGGTCAGAGAGGAGGAGGCAGGGACGCTCATTAGGTGACAGGGCTTGGTGACAAGGACAGTGGGGCCGACAGGCGGCCGAGGCAGGTCTGGGCTTTGCTTTGGCCGGCGTTGGGCAAACACAACATGGACATCGCGATCTTCTGGGTCCCCTGAGCTCAAACTGTTCCTTCTGCTTGGAATGCCGCCGCCGCTCCTCCTAACACCACTCACCCTTCCCCCAGGCCCGGCTGACACATCATCTCCTTTGTCCAGCCTTCCTGGCCCCACCCCACCCGCAGCGCGGAGATGCCCACTCCCTCCTTGGCGCTTCATAAGCACCTCCCTTGTGCACTTAGCACATCGTGCGGCGCTCTAGTCATTTGTTTACCCATCTGTCTCTCTCCCTGGATTACGAGCTTGTAGGAGCTCCCTGTCTCCTTGCAGTGACCACAGACAGAGACACACACACGTGAAACTACTAACACACACACACCAGGCAGCCTGTCATTAAACCAACATGGGGCACAGGTGGTCGGTGCTCAAGGTCTCAGAGCACGGGAGAGCAGGGGGCGGCTCTGAGCACCAGGTCTGTTCCCAGGAGCTTCCTCTTGCTCCCTCTGCACCCACAGAACCTCGGGTAAATGTGAAGCCAGCACAGAACACAACATGTTGGTCCCCTTCCCCAACACAAATGTGCGCGCACACACACCAACACCTTCTCCCCTGCTGGCTAGCAGACGCCAGCGTCCAGGGGTGCCCTGCACATGACTATTGAAGGAATCAGTGAGGAATGAGTGGCTGATGGGCCTACGCGGCCTGTCAGGGTCAGTAGACACACACACCAGGACCAGGGTGACTGCTGATGGTTGCAGAGCAAGAGTGTTAGGTGGGTGCTCTGATCACCTGGAGGGTGGGCAGTTTCTTCCTCACTCCAGCCTGCCCTCTCCTGAACAGGCTTGGGGGCCGTGGGCTGGGGGACCTCCCCTCACATCCGCTGTGCCAGCCTCCTGATAATACCCAAGATGCTGGGCAAAGAGGGCCGGCTCTTTGTGCTGGGATACGCCTTGGCAGCCATCTACGAGGGTGAGTATGTGTCCCTGCGAGGAACCAGCCAATGGGAAGCAGGCCCGGGGAAGGGGAGACGATGGGGTGCAGGTGGGGGCAGGGAGGGCAGGGCCTGGGTTCGAATCCTAGCTGCTCTAACTTGCTATATGCGCCTGAGTGGGTTCCTGCCTAGATCTCTGGGCGTCCTTCGTTGGCACAGTCGGTGCAGGGGTTTAAAGGGCCTGGCCTCTCACAGGGCTGCACGGCCCCCACCATTCTAGAAGGCAGTCACTACCCAGTGAGCGGGAGCTAGTTTGAGACAGTAATGGCTCCAGGGGAGGCAATCTACCAAGGTCTCTTCCCCCAGGGCCAGTGGCCAACCTGCGTTACAACCTCGATGAGGTGATAGCATCGCTAGGCTGTACCGTGGAGCTGCAGATCAACAATACCAAAGCGGCCTGGCGCACCTCCACCGCTCCCCTGCGGGCAGTGTTCAAGGACCTGCTGGTCAGGACCCCCATGGGCAGGGGCTGGGACCCCCTCCCCGGGGGCTGGTATGACTTGAGTGGGGAACTGTGCCCAGCTGTCCCCAAATGTGGAAGACCCTGTTCCTGGACGCTGACCATCAGGAACGCTAGCTCCAGTCCCTGGGGCAGCCTGACATGTTCCAGATGCAGTTCCTACCAGCTGGCCAGGCAGCCTCCTGGACAGCGGCCCTAGAATGTCTGGAGATGGAGGTCCTTGGCCTTGTGGAACTTGAAGGCCAGGGGAGTGAGAGATTGAGTGTGGACACTGGAGATGGGGAGCTGGAGAAATGGGGTGGATGGCCTTGGAGATCAGAAGCACTGAGAGGGCAAGGGACTCGGAGAGGTTAAGTGACAAGGGGTGAAGTCCAAGGATCAGTAGAACCAGGGGCCAGCAAGGAGCTGAGACAGGAGAATCCGGGAGCCTCGGGGTGGGCAGAGCAAAGGCATATGGGGCATTGGGATGAGGCACCCAGGGAGAGAAGACCGTCAACCGTGGAGAATCTGCGGTGAGCAGCTGAGTCTTAGGCCGGGGTAAGAGCCCCCAGTTTGACTGATGGAGGGTCGGACAGGTTAGTGGAGTGGAGCTTCAAGAATGGACTGTAGACCTTATTCCTGCCTGCCTCATCGAAACCAGGGCAGCAAAGCCTCTCTGAAAGCGGAGACTGCCAACATCTCCAACTCCTTTGAGGACCTCGACACCCAGGTCCTGAGTGAGGCCGGCTTCAATCCAGAGGATGCCAAGGGCTCAGAGGAGACAGCCCAGCCCAGACAGACTCGCCGGGGCCCCCTCTCCTCCCAGAAGATGTTTGAGCTGAAGACCAAGCTGCGCTGCTCTTGTGTGAGGTGTCCCTGGGCAGGGAGGGGGAGGGGGGAGAGGGCAGGCCTCTGGATCACCGTGCGGGGATCTCAGACACCCCTGGTCCCTCCCTGAAGATGTGGTGAACAAGGCCATGTTCAGCTGCCAGCGCTGGTTTGACCAGAAGCACCAACAGTGCCTGCAACGTGTCTGGGCCCCGCTCTTCAACCATCTGCTCTGCCTGCCCATGAAGTTCAAGTTCCTCTGTGGCATCACCAAGGGTGGGGACACCAAGACGGGGCTGGAAGTGGGGGGAGTTGGGTCTGGGGATATGTGTGTGGCAAGAGAGCAATGAAACAGAGTGTGGGCTGCCAACCCTCACCCTCAGCGCCAGCAACCCCCCTGGGTGGCACAGCCTGGACAGAGTGCTAGCTTTGTCTCCTAGGGGCACCTCTCCCACTGGGAGCTTCTGAGACTTTAAGAGGATAATGTATGGGAAGCAGGGAGTGGGGCGGCACACGGAGGGAGGAACTGCCCGCAGGTGCCAGCTGTCCTCAGTCTTTGCCCGATTGGAGACAGGTGGAAACTCGGAGACTCCGAGGCCGGTGGAGATGGTGCTGTAAAGTCAAGGCAGAGAAATAGGAGCATGCAAGCAAAGAACGTAGGGGATCACGGGAGGGGAGGCAGGCCCGCTGGGCCCAGACCCGGCAGCAAAGTGGGAGAGCCCCCTGACACAGCCCCAATGCCCACCAGTGATGGAACTCTGGTGCCGAAATCGCATCCCCGTGGAAGGCAACTTTGGGCAGACCTATGACTCGCTCAACCAGTCTGTTCATAGCCTGACAACGGAATTTTCAGCCAGCATTCACCTGAAAGTAAGAGTTGGGGGGCACTCGAGGGTGGGAGAAGGTGAGAGGGGACATGCAAACACGCCAGGTGACAGGAAACAGGTGGCTGGGTGCCAGGGACAGGGACATGGAGGATGGGGCTCTGAGGTAAGTGCTGGGGATGGCAAGGAGTGGGCTGGGGGTGAATTGGGAATGTGGGGGCCTGGCTTTGGCATGGAAGGGTCAGGCAGGCATAAGGCAGCGTCAGTAGATGCAGGGGTGGGGGCGGCGAACAGAAAGAGGACTCCTGAAAGGCTGTCAGGGAGAGGCGGGGGTGGGGGGCCCGGGTTCCATGTGCAGCGCAGGGTGTCTGTCTGCGGCCCCACCAGGAGCAGCGGCGCCCTGGCGTGCTGGGCCTGAACACCAGCTGGAAGCACGTGAGCGCGGAGGCCCGGGACTACGTGCGCGCACAGGAGGCCCAGCTGGAGTGGACCCTGGGGCTGCTGCAGGTGCTGCTGTCCTGCACCTTCTTGCTGGTTCTACACGCGTGAGTCAGCAGCCCCGCGCCGCCGCCCCTGCCCCAGTCCCCGCGGGAGAGCCCACCCCCACCCCCCTGAAGCTAAATGTTTGCTTTGAAACTTTGCCAGTTTATAAAGTGAAGTTTAATTGTTTACCAAAAAAAAAGGGAACCGTGGACCTTTTGCAAGAAGATCTGCATATGTTTCCGCCACCTTGAAAGGGCGGCCGCCCCCGTGCACGCACCCCCTGGCTCGCACCGTCTTTCATCCCCGTTCGCTTTACATTCAGCTCAGACCTTTGATTCCTTCCCCTTGCCCTTCATGTTCCCCTCGGCGCTGACTTTGTGCCATTTTTATCTTCCAATTCTGCTTTCATTTTCTCGCGCCAGCTGCGTTGGCAGCGACTTTCCTTCCCTTTGGACCAAAGTCCTGCACCCCACCCGATTCGGCGTCCAGCGGGGCTGCCCTAGGCCTTGCTGTCCAGCCCCGGCTGACCTCTGCACCCTCTGCTTCCTGTCTCCACCCGGCATGCCTGAGCTGGGTGGGCAGGGGCTGGGCACCGATGGTCCCAGGGGCCCTTACTCTGCTCCTGTTTGTGGGGCAAGAGCCGGGGGCCTGTGAGAGGACAGCAGAGGAACGAGCCACCGCCCTGCCCTCAAGGAACTTCTGATCCAGCTGGGGAAGCAAGAGCAGACAGACAAAACGCCCGCTGCCCTGACAGTTGTCACTCAGAGGGCTCTCCCCAGGGTTTCCAAGGACAGCCTCTGGGTGGGTTCAAGCCCCCCAGCTTCTACTAGAAGCCAAGTGCTTAGCTGTTTGTGAACCAGGTCCTGGAGTCAAGGTCCAGGTGTGAGAGCTGCCCAGGGCAGAGCTCCGCCGGCAGATGGGAGGCCTGGTCCACAGGAAGCGGATGTCCTTGGGCGAGCATCCTAACAGAGCCTGGGGTGGGGGACTACACTGAAGGTGGCCATGGCTGGAACCATCGAGAGCATGAACTGGGGCACTTGCAGATGGAACTGGGACAGGGTGGAGGCCAGCGGCCAGGTTGGGTCAGAGGTTAGGGAGCCTGGGTGTGGTGGGGCGTGGCAAGAAGTTGGCCTGAGCAGGGAGGGAGGACAGGAACACTGAGGCAAAAGGCAGCCTGGAGGCCACTTCCGCCCGGTGGAGCTGGCCGGTGGGTGTGGCCAGTGGGCAGGCGGCCCTGGCCACGCAGCGCCAGTCTCTCCACACGGGGGCGCGCACAGTCTGCATTTGCATTTATGGTGGCTGCCAGTTTAAAGGCAAAGGTAGACTGTGCCTGGGTTCCAGAAGCAACAGTGCTTCCACAGCTTGTATAGCCGAGCCCATGTCCTTTCACCCTTCCACAGCCACCTCCGACAGCTTGCACCGCTGCTTCAGCAAACAAGCCTTACGTAGGACGTTGGGAGACACTGGGAGGATGGCTACACACAGACACCTGCACTCACCCACAAATACCCCTATGCCTCCACACACACTCCTACCCAGCCACGCTCAGCCACCTCCACCCCTACACCCTCTACACCCCCACCTACGCTCACCCCCCTTACATCCACACCCATCCACCTCCACAAACACCCACCCCCCTAGACCCACGCTCACTCTCCTACACACTACACATGCACACGCATGTGCGTGCACTCTGTAGTGCTCAGGGGGAGCCAGGAGGGCAGGGGTCTGTCAGAGGAGCTGGTGGTTGGGGAGACGGTGGCTTCAGGGGGCGACCTTGCAGGAGCGATTCTGCAGGCTGAAGTGCGCCCACATGGGAGCCCCTTGAAAGGCTGTCGCTCCCACGGTTTCCTGTCCGACATGCACCCTGGAAGGTCCATGCCTGTGAGGCTTTCCCCTACCTCACAGGAGGACTCCTGACCCCAGCAGGCTGGCACCCGGACCCCCTGGCCCTTGTTTGTCTCCTTGGTTGTGTGGGAGGGTGACTTCACTTCGCGGTGCCCGGCACGGGGAGCAGTCTCCTTGCTGCCCCTCCCAGCACAGTGCCTAGGCCCTGGTGGGGCTGGTGTTGGGCGGTGGGCAGAAGTGGAGACCCACCCGTCCATCCATCTGAAGGTCCTTCTCCTACACGGACAACTATAACAAAGACATCCGCTTCGACAACGTCTACATCAGCACGTACTTCTGTCAGATCGATGAACGCAGGCAGAAGCTGGTGAGTGGGCACTCGCTGCCCTGGGTGCACTGCTGCGTCCTGGCTCCAGGGGGGGTGGGGAGCACAGGGCCACTGGGCCCCCTTCCTGCCTGTTTGCTTCCTTGCTCAGGGCAAACGGACGCTGCTGCCGCTTCGCAATGCTGAGAAGGCAGCTGTCATCTTGCCCTGCAAGCCCACCATCCAGGCCTCCGAAATGAAGAATGTGGTGAGGGGGCAGGTCGGGGGCCGGGGCGCCCAGGCAGGGCGGTGGGCAGCAGTGGTGCCCAGTGCAAGCCACCTGCTCCTGGAGCAGGTCAGGGAGCTCCTGGAGTCGGTGCCGGTTCTGCTGCTGCTGCTGCTGCTGTGTGGGTTGGACTGGGCGCTCTACTCCATCTTTGACACCATCCGCCACCACTCCTTCCTGCAGTACTCCTTCAGCAGTGAGTGTGCCCGCCCCTGCCTCAGAGCTCCAGATCCCCTTGTCCAACTCAGGACCCCAAGATACTCCACTACACACACACACACACACACACACACACACACACACACACACACACCAACACCAACACCTGTGCTGCCACCTCACCCCACATCTCCCAATTTCATCTCCTCCTGGGCTCCCCTCCACCAACCTGCTCAGGGTCAAGTCTCACCCTGGTGGCTGGCCCTGGGGGCCTCCAGTGCCACCCTTTGTACCTACAATGGGGAGAGTGGGGCTCAATGAGTGGACAGAAAGTCCTGGGCAGCCAAGGAGTAGCTCTCTGCCAGGACCCCTCCCCAACATTGGGCCCCGGTCCCACGCCACCCATGCCCTGGCCCCCGACAGGCAGCCATAAACTACAGGTGAGAGTGGAAGGGAACTCCATGCTTGCCCGGCTCCTCCGGAAAACCATCGGGGCCCTGAACACCTCCTCAGAGACAGCCGTGGAAACCAACAATATGCGTGAGCCAGGCCACCCTGAGGTGGGAGGGGGAAGGCATGGGTCAAGAGAGTCCAAGGTAAAATGTTGAGCGGGAGGCGGGGCAGTGCTGGGCCTGATGTCACCGGTGTGGATCTGGCTGTAAACTTGGTGCTGTCGAGTCCAAGTCCATGCGGACTCACAGTGACACCCCTTGGGGGTTTCCGAGACTGTAACTGTTGACAAGAATAGAAAGCCCAGCCTTTCTAGAACCCGAGGAGCTGCTGGTGGTTTCAAACTGCTGACCATGAGGACTGTAGTGCAGTGCTTAACCCCTACACCACCAGGGCTCCACTAGGGAGCAGTGCTGTGCCACAGAGCTTCCTGCCTGGTGCTCAGGCTCAATCTGTACCTGGTGGCGACCATGCTGACAGGGTGCTGGGCAGGCAGAGGGCGTAGTAAGCACAGGGTCCTCGGTGCTTATTTACTAATCAGCGGTAAGCAATTCCACACTGCTCCACCCCATCTTGGTGCAAAGATGTGAAATCAAACCCATGTTTATCGTTCACCACAGATTGGTAAGCACCGGGAAGCCTGTGCTTGCCTTGCCCACTGGGCACTCTACCCCTGTCAGGGACTGTCAGTGTTGAAGAGGCTTAGGCTCTGCAGGAAGGGGCTCCTGGGGGGCTGGGAGAGAGGCTGTAGCCAACAAAGACGAGTATCCGACATGCTGGGGAAACGTGAAGTTGTTCACTGTAGAGTCCCAAATAGACACAAGGAAGCCTGTGCTTACCTTGTTTGTTGGCTGCTCCCATACCAGGCAGGCAGGGGGAAAGCAGGATATCAGAGGAGAAGCCTGCACATCCCACTGGGGCAGGGATCCCACCCTGAGCTGTCCTGTCCTCCAGCTGGGCCTGGTCAGACCGCTGACAGGCCTGCTCCCACCCCCAGCCTGCCTGCCCCAGCCAGAGAGCCTGGATGCCAAGGGCTACCTCAGGGCCACACTCCCCACGGGCCTGCTGGTGTGTCTCTGCCTACTCCAGGCCTTTGGCTACCGGCTCCGCAGGGTCATCGCGGCCTTCTACTTTCCCAAGGTATGCCCTCCCCATGTCCTGGTACCCCGGCACACCTCCACACCTCAACCCCATCTTTTGAGGGGCGTCCCTTCTCCCCTGCTCCGTTGCTGTGTCCCTGCCCTCAGCGAGAGAAGAAGCGGATCTTGTTCTTCTACAATGACCTGCTGAGGAAGAGAGCGGCCTTCACCAAGCTGAGGAGGGCCGCCATTGTGCGGCGAGCCCGACAGCAGAGGACTCCAGTAAGCCTAGGCTTGTCCTGCCAGCCCCCGGCCCCCAGAGGACTGCAGGCCAGGGGTGTCTCACATGAGTCCACCTAGCTCCCAGCAAGACCCCAGGCCTCTTCGGGGTCCATGAGTCCTGGTGCGGTGCATGCTAAGGGCTCCAGGCACCCAGGACCGGGAGGTCTCAGCCATGCCTTGTTCTTGTACCTCATGAGCCGGCTTCAGTGGCCAGATGCACCGGGTCGGTGAGCAATATGGATGCACGAGGAGTTAGGCTTGATCCAGTCAGAGGACAGCAAGAGGGGCTCACCAGAAACAGGGTGGGGGGCACCGGTGCAGGCCAGAAGCTCAGCACAGTGCCGAGGCCGGGTGAAGGGCAGGTGCACAGGGGCCGGCAGAGCTTCATGAAGTAGGGCACGTGGTATACGGAAGGAGCACCGAGTTGGAAGAACCAGTTTCCCCCAGTCCACCCTCCATCATTAGCCTACATGACCTGGGCCACGGTCCTCACTGGGTCTGTTTCCTGCTCTGCAGAGCGAGCGAGTAGACCGGCCAGTCTGGTCTCTGGAGAGCAGTACGTGCGGTGGGGTGGTCCAGTGTGGGCCTGAGAGCCTGGGTTTGAATATCCTGGCTCCTCCCTTTAAGACGACAGCTGTGACCGTGACCCATGTTCCTTACCTCCATGGCTTGTCTTCCCCTCTGCAAGTTGGGGTTCCCTTCTCCACCGAGCTGTTGCAAGGATCAAGTGGCACTGTCATCCCACAGTGTCTGTCGGTGTGCACCAAGCAGTACAGGCGTGCCAGTTGTTCCCATGCCACCCTGGCTTAGGGGCCTGCCGCCACAAGCAGCACTGTTCTCAACTGACAGAGATGATGATGATGATGATGATGAAACAGTACCTGCCTGAGGTGGTCATCGTTTGAATTGCTCTACTTACAGTTTTTAGCACAGGCTCAAGATTGTACAGAGGGACACAGTGAACGACAGCCATTTTTATTTAACCCATCCCTTCAGGAAGCGCCAAAGGGGGAGAGGCTGTATTTTGCTCACGTTTTGCTGCAGTGCCTAGATCCTAAGGGCCCCCATAGAACACAACGGGGACAGAACAGATGTCTCATGTGCCAACACACATGCTGTGAGTCTATGACCCAGTTCTGAAATAAGCTGGTCTTCCCGGGACAGGTGGAAATGTGAAGATCACTTGATTCAGGCAGAAAGTAGAGAATGCACAGGGACCAATGCCAAGGGCAGGGAGCGTCCTTGGAGAAAAGCCCACAGAGGGGGAGGCAGCATTCAGGGAGGGGCATGGTGGGGCAGAAGGAGCCCTTGGCCCTACAAATGATCCAGTGCTCAGCTACTAACTGAGAGGACATTGGGTCAAACCCAGCCAAGGGTACCTCAAGAGAAGGGCCTGGTGGTCTGCTTCTGAGGGCCACCCGCAGGAAACCCATTAGCACGTGGGTCTGCCCTTTGGTTGGAGTAACTGGAGGTGGTTTATTTAAGGTAGAGGCTAGGAAGGAATTCGACTCTGGAAACCTCTAAATGCCAAAGCCAGTTTTGCCTTTGTCTGCAAGGCAGTGGTGGCCCCTGGAGTTTCTGGAGGGAGAGAATGAATGGCCGGATAAGGCTGGAAAGAATGCCTGGCCATTGTGTGCAGGAGGGAGGGCCCACTGGTGGCGTGTACTGACCCATGCTAGTGATCTCAACTCCAAGGACCTGGGTCCAATCCACCTGATTGTTCTCTAGCTAAATGCCTTTGGTAAAGTCATTTAATCTCTCTGAGATTTGCCGTGCTCACCTGGAAAGCGGGGATTGCGAGAGTGATCATCTCATCTGTCCTTGTTCACCTGTCAGCCCCACAGTGAGAACCAAGCAAAATTGATTTCTGGGCACGTGTGTAGCTGCTGCTGTTGGCTGGGGGAGTCCAGGGCTTGCTTCCCCCACTCTCCATCACACGGACCGAGTTAGGGGAGATCACGCTCTGCGATCCATGCCTACCTGCCAGCCCTGCCCCTTCCGGGGGTTTCTCCTCTCACCCGCTTTCAGCAACGCGTGGGCCTTGTCCGGCCTTGACATTTGGGAAGGCACTAGTCCAGGCCTCCCAGCAAGTGTCCCCTGCTGGCCCTAACCTTCGCCTTCCTCGTCTTCCACCAGCGCCACCACCTGGTGGACACCTTGCGCCGCCGCTGCCCCCTCCTGCAGCGCTGGCTGCGCCGCCGCTGCGTGGTGTGCACCGCACCTGAGATGGCCCAGTCCTACGTGTGCCCGACGCCGGGCTGCGCGGCCGTGTACTGCCGGTCGTGCTGGGTGGACATGCGGCAGCTGTGCCCGGTCTGCACGCCCCGGGAGGAGCTCTCCTCCTCCGACTTCGGCGACAGTAACGACGACGCCGCCTACGCGGAGTGACGGGGCTCACCCACCCTCCGAGCTCGCTCCTCCTCGATGAATAAAACGCCTCGCACACTCCTCCTGGTGCCCGCGGTTCCGCGCCTGGGGATCTAGCAGCCTCCTCGCGTGGCAGCCGGGAGGCGGGGGTACCCGCGAAGCGGCTAGGGAGGAGCTGGGCACGGCTGTCGCCCGGGGCTCGGCCCGGCTCGCCGGCCGCCCTGCACCGCGGCGGAAGGATAAGAAGCGGGATTGCACGGAGTGGGCGGAGTCGGCCTGGTGGGTGGAGTCTCCGCGGAGGGCCGGGCGCGCAGCGGGGGCGGGGCCTGGTGCCCGGTCGGGTCGGGGGTGAGGCGGGGCCTGGTGGCAGCGCGGCGCGGGGTGCGCGGAGCAGACTCGGCCGCCGGGGCTCTGGAGCGCGGGCCCGCACCTGCTGCCCCAGCCGGGCCCCGGGCGGCCGCTGTCATGCGGCTGGCGCTGCTCTGGGCGCTGGGGCTCCTGGGCGCTGGCAGCCCTCTGCCCTCCCGGCTGCTCCCAAACATAGGTGAGTCCTAGCCTGGAGTGGGCAAGGCACAGCCTGGAGGAGGGGCGGGGGGCACTGGGAACCGGGTCGCGTGGAGACTCTGATGGGAGAGCCCGACTAGAAGGCGGCCTGCCCTGGTCCGCTGGGTCTGAAGGACCCGAGACTTAGCGATGGAGGGGAGAAGGGAGGATGACGGTGTACCCCCAACGGTCAGTACTTGATGCCCTGGCATCAGAGGGCCTGGCCCAGTGCCCCTAGCAATCAGTCCTGGGAGATGGTAACTGGTCCCCAGAACTGACGTCTGTGCCCCTCTGGGGCCTCGCTGACCGCTCCACCCGGTGCCAGGGTGCCGAGAGGGTACGTACGGATCGTTTTGTTTGGCGAAGAGGGTTCTTTCCGGACCTTCCTTCATCCCAGGCCTGGGCGGCCAGACACCCATCTCCCTCAGCCTGATGCCACCAGAAGCCTGGCAAAGCGGGAGCCCGGGAGGCGCGGGGAGAATTGGCCAGGAAAGAGGCTGTGACAGCAGCGCCTCCTGGAACTTTCACTTCCCACTTGTGTCTTGGGCGGGGGGCCGAGGGCGAGGGCAGGCGGGGTGGAGTGTCCGGAGGAGAGAGGGCCATTGTGGGGCGGGAAGCGGAGGCTGCGGGGAGCGGGTGTGTCAGACTGGGCATGAGGGGTGTTTAGGGAGGTGGGAGTGTTTGCACTGCTCACCCAGAGAAGGGCGTTCCCGGCATCTCCAACGTGAAGGGAGGGGAGGGGTGGATGGGCACCCAACCAGCCCAGTTCAGAGAGAAGGCGTTCCTTTAGGGAGGGGGGGGGATCAGGCCGGAGTGGGAACAGGGGGAGGGTCCCTGTGAGAACCAGGGATTGGCCCGAGGGGGACGGGGAGGGGTGGTCGGCTGAGTGCCTTTCTCTGAGAACTGTGGATGAATTGGTAGGTTGAAAGGAGTACTTTAGAGGGAAGCCCCCTCCCCCTCCGGGGTCTCAAAGTTGCAGCGACCCTGCAGATTGATGGAATGTGTTGGGGGCTGGGTGGGCCGCAGGGGACTGGCCACCCCCAGCTCTGCTCCTGATGCGCTTTTCTTGGGTGTGTTCTGGGGACCTTGCAGGTGGAACTGAGAAGCAGGCGAAGCCAGAGAGATCCCTGAGCGGCGGGCCCTTAGAGCCCCAGCCCCTACAGGACCACCTTCCGCTCAGCCTGGTGGAAGTGCTTCAGGTAAGTCCTTCCTCCCTAACCAGGTGCCTGATGGTCAACTTTGGCTGAGGAATGGGGTGAGCAGACCCCAAGGCAGCGGGGGTCCATTCCAGCCCCAGCCCCCCCCCTACTGCATCCCGCACCTGACTTCACTTAGTCCACACATAATTGGCTGGCCCCACCCAACCCACCCATCTCCACAGGGAAAACTCTGAAGCCAAACTTGCTTTCTTGGTCTCTTGTTGGGTCTCTCTATGGGACATTTCTTGGAGAGGGTAAGGGCCTGGTGCACGGGCCCTCTCACCTTCCCCCAGTCTAAAGCTGAGTCAGAGGAAGGGCTGGGGCCTGCCCTGCCTTCTCCAAGAGGCTTCCTCTCTGGACAGGAAGCCGAGAGCTGTTCAGACACCTTCCTTGACCTCCCCACACAACCCCCCAAGAACAATGCCCCAGCCCAGGCAGGGTTTCCTGGTCCTTCCCTCAGCACCCCCCAGCCGGTGAGCTAATCCCTCGCACTCACCGCTCTTAGCTCTTCAGAGAGATAAGGTTTTCTGTCAGAGGGTAGGAGCCAGCTGTGGGCAGAACCCAGAAGTGACATGCCCCCCCTCCCCCGTACCCACAGACCAGTCTGCCTGAGGCCCTGCGGGTCAAGTTGGAGCTGGAGGGGGAGAACCACATCCTGGAGCTGCTGAAGAACAGGTAAGAGTGGCAGCTGGTCAGAGTCAGACCCCAAGCGGTTGAAATCATCTATCTCATCCTGACAAAGGCACGGGCACGGCGGCACACGGACTCTGGGCTGCTATCGCTCTTCTGGCATCATTCTCTCGTGGCGCTCTCTGTACCAAGAAGCCAAAGCACAGAGCAGTGGCCCAGTGTGCCCGGGGTCACACAGCGTGGTGAAAACCAGACGGGAGTCCAGATGGCCTGGCATAGTCTGCAGCCCAGTCCCTACATTCCGCTGCCCCTCGGGGAAACAGGAAGGCTGGGGGTGGGGTGGGGTGGGGTATATTTGCTACCTGCAGGCTTCCAAGCCTATGTCCCTCCACTGCCCTGAGTCCTGAGAGGTGGCCCTGACACTGTCCCGCTTTTTCTTCATTCTGCAGGGATCTGGTCCCAGGCCGCCCAACCCTGGTGTGGTATCAGCCCAATGGCACCAGGGTGGTCAGTGAGGGACATATGCTGGTGAGTCAGATCCCCGGTGCCCTGGTCCTGGGGGTGCCCTCCCGGGAGGGTGTGGGAAAACACAACACGGTTAACTAGTCGGCTAGACTCCTGGATCCAAGCCATGGTTCGGCCCTTCCAGTTGGTCTTCATGTTGTTTCTTTGCTGTAGGAAAGCTGCTGCTACCAGGGACATGTGCGCGGCCACACAGATTCCTGGGCTTCCCTCTGCACCTGCTCGGGGCTCAGGTATGATGGGTGGGCCCATTGAAGCAGAGTGCATACCGGAGGCACCTGGTGTGGGACTTAATGACTCTCTAACTTCCTTCGTCTGCCAATCTTTCCCTAGGGGCTTGGTGGTCCTGTCCCCAGAGAGAAGCTATGCCCTGGAGTTGGGGCCTGGGGACCCTCAGGGTCCTCCCGAGATCTTCAGGATCCAAGATCTCCTCCTGCCAGGCCACACCTGTGCAGGGCGCCAGACTGCACCCATGCCCCTCTATGCCCCACCTGAGCAGACCTGGAGGCAGCGCCACACTCGCCGGGAGAGGGTGAGCGGCAAGCAGGCTGGCTTCCGGGAGGGAGGGCTGACCCAGGCCCAGGGAGCTATGTCAGCGGTCTCAGCAGCTCCTAAGGTTTCCACATCCAGGCACTTGGCGAAGATGATTTCATTCGCTCTCCCCAGAAACTCCACGAGCCAGGAAGCATCACAAACGATTTTTAAATGAGGAAACCAACTAAGGGAGGTGAAGTGACTTGGCCCAGGCCACACAGCTAATAGGCCACACAGCATCCAGAACTCAGATATAGGTTTTTGACTCAAAGTCCTCCTCTGTTTGACGATGCCATTGGCAAAGAGCTCTGACATGAGTAGAGAAATAGAGTTACTGATCAAAAGCTATAAATACCCAGTTTCCTCATTTGTAGGATGGAAATTTAGGGGGGCGAGGGGGATAGAAACCTGATCGACTTCACGGGCTTCTGTGAAGACTAACTCAGTGGCAGTGAGTGTGAGTTCATTTTTTTTTTTTGGTGGGGGGAGTTAGTATGAGCCCTAGTGGTGAAGTGCTTACATGTTGGATGCTAACTTCAAGGTCGGCAGTTTGAAACCACCAGCTGCTCCACAGGACAAAGACGAGGCTTTCTACTCCCATAAAGAGTCTCAGAAACTCACAGGGGCAGTTCTACCCTGTCCTATGGGGTCACCGTGAGTCGGCATCGACTCAATGGCAGTGAGTTTCAGTGTTTTTTATTGTTTTAGTTTGGTCTAGCTAAGAGCCTTAGAATTGTGCCTGGGATATAGAAAAAAATACTCTAAAATCTCACTGCCATCAAGTCGATGCCAACTCATAGTGACCCACGAGGGCAGGGTAGAACTGGTCCTGAATTTCCGAGACTGGAACTCTTTTGGGGAGTAGAAAGCCCCATCTTTCCCCCAAGGAGCAGCTGGTGGTTTCAAACTACCCACCACGCAGTTAGCAGCCCAACCCGTAACCACAGCGCCACCAAGTGCTGGCTAAACTAGTTGCTGTCAAGACAACTCCCACTCAGTAGACCTTCCCCACCCCCCATGAGTCAGAGTAGACCCCCACTCCAGAGGGCATGCAATGGCTGGCTCTAAGGAGATCCCCAGCTCTTTCTTCTAAGTGCCCTCACGTTATCAGCTGACAGTCTTGACCACGTGCACTGTAAAGGCCTCAGTATTGTGGCTACATCACTATATTTAATTTGGTAGAGTACTATGTTTGGAGTTAAAAAAAAAATAGGGCTTTACTCCCAGCTTTAGATCCAATTTCTTGGCCCGGCTTTGGACAAGCCCCTGGCCTCTCTGGCTTCAGTGGTCCATCTGTAAAATGGGATCTTCACTCCTCTGTCTGACCACCCAGGGTAAGAGTGGACAGAGTTTGGCCAATCCTATGCAGCCGTGAAAGCGCCCTGGTGTCACAGAGGGTAATACATTGGCCTCTAACCTCAAGATCGGTGGTTCAAATCCACAAGCTGCTCTGCAGGAGAAAGATGAGCTTTTCTGCTCTCATAAAGATCTCTGGCGTCAGCACTGCACGGGGGCTGTTCTACACTGTCCTATAGGGTCGCTGTGAGTCATGTCGGCCTTGACTTGGTGGCAGTGAGTTTGGGGGTGTGCAGCTGTTGGCAGTGAGCATGGACCCTGCCTGATGGTCCTTCTCTTTGTCCACAGTGGAGGCGGGATGTGGTGACAGAGGCCAAAATTGTCGAGTTGGTGATTGTAGCCGACTATTCAGAGGTGAGTCTAGTGGCCTCCCACATGCATCCCCACCCCCTACCGGCCCTGTGGCCTTTCATGGTCACCTCTCTTGGCCCACAGGTCCAGCGGTACCCGGACTTCCAGCGCCTGCTGAACCGCACACTGGAAGTGGCCCTCCTCCTGGACGCAGTGAGTGTGGGCTGGGCAGCTTCTCTGTGGCCTCCGACCAGCTGTCAGAACCCATCCTGAGCCCTGACTCTCTTTCAGTTCTTCCGGCTCCTGAATGTACGAGTAGCACTAGTAGGCCTGGAGGCCTGGACCCAGAAGGACCTGGTGGAGATAAGCCCGAACCCAAGTGTCACATTAAACAACTTCCTCCAATGGCGCCGGGCAGAGTTGCTGCCCCGATTACCTCATGACAGTGCCCAGCTGGTGACGTAAGCTACCCCATCCCGCCCCCCACAGCCTTAGGCTCAGGCACCAGGGCCAACACTTCTTTCCCTGTTTGGGCCCAATCGCTACACGCCTTCAGCCCTGCACCCTGGCCTTTGACCCTCACCTGTGACCTCTTGGTCTTACAGGGCAACTTCATTCTCTGGGCCCATGGTGGGCATGGCCATTCAGAGCTCCATCTGCTCTCCGGACTTCTCGGGAGGCGTGAACATGGTAAGCTATTTCCAGGGTTTCTTCCACCCCAGCTGGGGTGCCATGGATCTCCCAGGTCCCATGACAAAGCTACCCAGCCCCCCCCCCCCACTACTGTGAGTGCCCAGTCATGGAACCTCTCACAGGTCCATGCCCTTAGCCTTCACCCCTGTGGGCTGCCCTCTGCTTGGGGGGTGGCAGAGGCCCCAGGCAGGGCCAGCACTCAAGACGCAGAGAGCCAGCGCAGGTTTCCTGCCCCCCAGGCCTGGGCTCTCCCCCTGCTTCAGGAGCAAGTCAGGGGATAGGCTGAGAGCCTCAGAAGTCAGGTGAGGGGAGAGCAGGCAGTCAAGATGAGCCAGACACGATGGTGGCAGCAGGCTGGACCTGGACCTGGGTGTCCCCTTCCCAATGACAGGACCACTCCATAAGCATTCTGGGGGTTGCCTCCTCGATAGCCCATGAGCTGGGCCACAGTCTGGGCCTGGACCACCACCCGCCTGGAAGCAGCTGCCCTTGTCCAGGTCCAGTCCCGGCCAAGAGCTGCATCATGGAGGCCTCCACCGAGTGAGTGACAGGGGCGTGGGAGGGTGGAAGGAGAGACGGGCAGGGAGAGGGCCCCATCCCAACTCCCCTGCCGCCCTCCCCAGCTTCCTGCCAGGCCTGAACTTCAGTAACTGCAGCCGCCTGGCCCTGGAGAAGGCGCTCGTGGGGGGCCTGGGAAGCTGCCTCTTTGACCGGCCGTCCAGCCTGGTCCCTGCAGAGCCTTTCTGCGGAAATCTCTTCCTGGAGCCAGGAGAGCAGTGTGATTGTGGCTTTCCAGATGTAAGCTCCTCAGTCAAGCCCCTGGCCCCTCACTCCTATGCCCATATCTGGTTGCACCCCTCTCTGCTCCCCTGGCCCCCGCTCACTCCACTCATGGCAGTCAGTCCTCTCTGGGAGGCCAACCCACTCCACTGCCTCCTCATGGTCCTTGTCCACAGGACTGCATGGACCCCTGCTGCGACCCCTTCATCTGCCAGCTGAGGCCACAGGCACAGTGTGCGTCTGATGGACCCTGCTGTCAGAACTGCCAGGTAAGCCACCCAGGGCCCCCCTGCTGGGCCGAGGGTGCGAAGGGTCATTCTAGTGGGTTTTGCCCAGCACCCTCAGTGACGCTTGCCCAACTTCCCCCAGCTGCGTCCGGCTGGATGGCAGTGCCGCCCCGCCAGAGGTGACTGTGACTTGCCAGAGTTCTGCCCAGGAGACAGCTCCCAGTGTCCCCCTGACGTCAGCCTGGGGGACGGTGAGCCCTGCGATGATGGACAGGCCGTGTGCATGCAGGGACGCTGTGCCTCTTATGCCCAGCAGTGCCAGGCACTCTGGGGTACAGGGGCCCAGCCAGCTGCACCCCTTTGCCTCCTTACCGCCAACACTCGGGGGGATGCCTTTGGGAGCTGTGGCCGCAACCCCAAGGGCAGCTACATGTCCTGCAGCCCTAGGTGAGTGAGGATAGCCGACCCCTCCCGAGTTTGTGGGCGCAGGGCCCCGCCCCCACTGGCCACCTACCCACCCCCATCCCTCTTCCCAGAGATGCAATCTGTGGGCAGCTCCAATGCCAGGGAGGTGGGACCCAGCCTTTGCTGGGCTCCACCCGGGACCTGAACTGGGAGATGCTGAATGCCAACGGGACCCAGCTGAATTGCAGCCGGGTACACCTGGACCTAGGCAACGATGTGGCCCAGCCCCTCCTGACTCTGCCTGGCACAGCCTGTGGCCCTGGCCTGGTGAGCACCCTGGGTGGGGTGGGGATCAGCACTGCCAGGCCGCCAGGCCTCACTGACCACCAGTTAAAGGGACCAGATCTGAGGAGACCTGCTTCCTCCACTCCCTCTACCCTCAGAGCACTTGTCTACCCATCTGTCAGGGGGATGGGACAGGGGGGTGGCCTCCACCTCAGAGGCTTCCAGTCCCAGTAAGGTTCCCTTGGTTCTTCTCTCCCCGCTGGACAGGTATGCATTGACCATCAATGCCAGTCCGTGGATCTCCTGGGGGCACAGCAATGTCGAAGCAAATGCCATGGGCATGGGGTGAGCTGACATGGTGTGGAAGGGGGCAGGCACCCTCTCCGGAGCAAAGGAAGATGGTCTTTGGAGAGTGGCATTCCCAGGCTCCAAGCCCTTGCTTTACTACTTCCCGGCTGGTTGACCTAGGGACAGGCGATTGATTATCCTCTCTGAGCTCCGTTTCCTCCCCTGCCACAGGGGCACAACACAGCACCACTCCCCGAATGGACAGGGTGCTCTGTGAATGTTGGCCGGTCTCTGCTTCTCTGCTGCGGCTCAGGGTTCCTTCCACCAGACTCTGTGCGGGGCTTCCCCACACACTCTCCCTACGCAAGGCAGACGGGAAGCCGAGACCCAAGGAGCAGCACCCTTGACCGCTCTCCTCCTCCCTGCTAGGTGTGCAACAGCCATCAGCACTGTCACTGTGAGAAGGGATGGGCACCCCCTGACTGCGCCACCCAGATCAGAGGTAGCAGGGGAAGGCAGGCACTGCCGGGAGGGTTTGGTTCACCTTTCCTCTTTCACCTTCCCCCTTGGTCCTCCTCTCTGACTCTCTGTCTTTGGCTCCATGTGACTCCCTGACTCCATGTGACCCGACTCCTTGCCCCTCTCCCTCCCTGCCCCTTGCTCCTGGGTGGGGGTGGGACAGCTTTCCTAAGCCTTCCCACCTGCAAGCCTGCCTTCACCCCCACAGAAACCAGCTCCCTGAACATAGGCCTGCTCCTGAGCCTCCTGTTGCTACTGGTTCTGGTGTTGCTTGGTGCCAGCTACTGGCACCGTGCCCGCCTACGCCAACAGCTCTGCCAGCTGAAGGGGCCCAGCTGCCACTACAGGTACCAGCATCGATCACCTCCCTGTTACCAACCCCCTCCACCAGGGACCCAGCACTAGAGCCATGCTGTGACCTCTCCACAGCCCCAGATACTTGGTGTCTGTGGACCATAAACTTGCCGATCGATGGCCAACCCCCCCACACCTTCCTCTCCTCTGTGTACCTCTTCACCTTACCTGCTAAAGCCTCCCCTCCTGCCCCCCACGTTTGCCACAGTACTCTGCTCTCCTCACTGGTGACCTACCTAAACCTCACATGCGCCTCTCCAAGGGGTTGCAGACAGCTGACATAAGGGTGGGACACAGGCTCTGGGTCTGGGCCTTACCCTTCCTGCCTTTCTTCACGCTCAGGGCAGCCCAGGCTGCTCCCCTGGAGCGCCCAGGACCCCCACAGAGGACCCTGCTCATGCCGAGCACCCAGGTGAGTCCTGGGTGCCAGAAGAGAAGGGGCCCAGCATCCAACTCAGGCCCTTGGGTGGGGGAGGCACCGAAGCTTCCAGCGTCCTCAGAGGAGCTAGGGCAGCCAGTCTGCCTCTCCCCTGGCCATCGTGGGGGAAGGGCGGTCACCCAGAGGAGACTCAGCTGAGCTCTTGGAGGTGGGTCTGTGTGTGTCCCAGCAGTGGCCCCTGGTGGGCACTAGGGGGTAGTGCTCAGAATGGCCTTCAGTGTGCCAGGACCTGCCCCTCAAGGCCCAGGTTGCCATGTATAGAAGGGCTGGTGAGTTCCCCCGTCCCAAGCCCTCTGGGTGCACTTCCCATGCCAAGAGCCTTACCCCAAATGTGCCCGCATGCCCACTGCACCGCTTGTCACGGCCGCTCTCTAACTGCACGCACAGCCCGGCGTCCTGGGGTGCCAGCTGCCCCACCCTGAGCACTAACCCCTCTCTGCCCACTGTGTCTCTCTGATCCTCCCCCCACCCCATTCTCACCCACTCTGTGCCCCTCCACTCTCCTGCTCTCTCAGCAGACTAGTGCTCTGGGCTTCCCGGCCCCCCCTTCCAGGCCGCTGCCACCTGACCCTGTACCCAAGAGACTGCAGGTAAATCTGGGCCAGGCCTGTCGTGGCCGGAGCAGGCTCCAAGGCCATGCACACCGGACTCCCTGCCACTGAGCACTTCCTTAGGTGACCAGGGTGCCCCTCAGCCTTAGCCTCAGCCAAGGGGGAGCTTCCTGCCTTAGTTTCTACTTCCATCTGGTGGTCACTGGCGGGACTGCAGCCAGCCAGACTATGGTGACCCACCCCTTTCCTCCCCAGAGGCATCTTCAGCATGGGCTGAGCCCTTTTGTGCATGCCCCCCATTTTCTCCCGGCCCTTGCCCCGCTGGCTTTGCACGTTGGCCTGAACCTCTCAGGTACTTCAGCATGCCCACTGTGCGCTCACACAGCCACTGCCCCTCTCTCTGTTCAGGCCAAGCTGGCTGACCGACCCAACCCCCCCACCCGCCCTCTGCCCGCTGACCCGGTGGTGAGGCACCCAAAGGTAATAGTGGGGAGAGACAAGGGCATGGCCCCTCCCCCCACCTAGGGCTGTGGTGCTGGTAGCCTTGGCGGTGGTGACCGTGGCAAGATGCCCCCTCTGTGCCCAGGGGCACATATCCCGGTGGCGACGTTAATGGTGACAGGTTTGTTTGGAGACAAGGGTGACCTCTGGGTGCTACTTACAAGCTGGTGCTCCCCAGTGCCAGTGCATTGGGGGCGGGCAGCTAGACACCTTCTCCCAAGCCAGCTTCCTGCCTTCTCTCTCAGTCTCAGGGGCCTACCAAGCCCCCGCCCCCAAGGAAGCCATTGCCTTCAGACCCCCAGGATCGGGGCCCACCGGATAGCCTGGCTGGCCCAGGAACTGGGGTCCTACCCCAGACGATGCCTTCCAGGTAAGCAAGGTGGGTGCTGAAGATGGGCAGGCTGCCAAGTGGTGGTGGTGGTGATGGAGGGGCTCCCATGGCCTTGTTTCTTGGCTCTCTCTACCCCAGGCCGGCGCCACCGCCCCCCGCAGGGTCCTCGCTCTACCGCTGACCGCTCTGAGGGGTCTGCGGCTTCCAACCTGGATTTAGGAGCACTTCAAGAGGCAGATCCGCCCACTAGACTCTCCGAGATGACTGAAGGGCCAGGAGCCTGGACACTGTCTTTGTACCCTGTCATCTGAGCAGGTGTCTCCCCACGAGCAATCAAAGGGCACCCAGTGGGCCCGCCACGCGGAGGTGGAAGGGCGGGGCTGGGAGCCAGACAGGGCAGGGGGAGGTGAGCCGAGCCTGTCTGCCAGCCCGCCCGCTCAGTGGCTGTAATAAACGTGAGATCTCGGAAGCACGCCTCAGAGCCTTTATTCAGAGCAGGCCTGGTCACCTCTGCTCTGACCAGTTCCAGGTCTGGCCGCCAGGAGACGCTGCTGCCCCAGATGAGGGCGGGCAGGGGTGGGGAGGAGGGAACCTCCCAGGCTGGGTCACCCGTGCTTCCCGGGATGTTCACAGCTAGTTTCTGCCCATTCTGGGTGACTCTCAGCGCTACTCACAGTCGCTGAGTCCCCTGAGTGCCAGGCCTCCCGGGGGCGGCTACTGACAAAAGTCGCCAAGCCGCCGGACCTGTGGTCCCCACCCTCCGGCCAGTGACTGGGAGAAGTGGATTTGGCTAGCGTTCCTCCGAGCGCCGAGCCCGGGCGGAACGGGGCGTCGGCTCCCACGGTCCCAAGGCCGCGCACCTGCCTCCTCCCCGTCCCCCGCCCGCACCTGAGGGCTCGAGAACAAAGGTGCTTTGAAAAGGCCGCAACCACCTCATCACTTTGTCTTTGGGGCTGCCCAGAACCAAGGTGGGGGTGGGGGGAGGGGAACATGAGCTAACTCTAAGATGGCATTGGGTGCTGCGCCCCAGGACGCGCTCTGTCCCTTCCAGTCGCAAACCCGGGCTGATGTGCAAAACAAACACGGGTAATGTGCTCAGGTGACAGGGCAGACTTCTTGGATCAGTGTCTGTGCCTCACTGTCCCCCGGGGGCGGGAAGCATCCCTATTTAACACCTGCCCGGTTTATAATAAAGTGTTCTACCCTGTAGTAGTACCGACCTTTATCTCTCTCAAACAACAAGAAGAACTATATAGTGTAATACGGCCGGCCCCCTGGGGTCCTCCCACCAAGGTCAGGCCACTGTACCAGCTCGGCTTTAAGTGGCGCGCGCTACGGCGCACCAAGAGTTAACCCGGAGTTGGCTCGGAGTGGAGGGGCGGACACGCGCCTCCATTGGTAGAAAGTTACCAGTGGGCGTGGCCTGTGAGTCTCCGCACCCCACCCCCTCCCAGCAACCCCCCCCTTCCCCTCCACTTTGTACCTTTCTGGCCCCGACTGCGAAACGGGCCGGGCCGGGCCGGACCAGAGCAGACCGGACCCTGGGGGCGATGCGGCTGCTGCCCCTGCTGTGGACTGTCCTCTGGGCCGCGCTCCTCGGCTCCCCGCTCCGGGGGGGCTCTGGCGTCCGCCACGCCGTCTACTGGAACTCCAGTAACCCCAGGTAGCCGGGCCGAACCGGACGGACGCCCCGCCGGGCTGGCGCGCTCCCGGCTGGAGCACGCACCCTGCACCCGCGCTGTGCCGGGCGCCGCTAGAGCCGGGCCGCGCGCCGGGGCTCCTTTGTTTGAGCCGGCGGGGGAGGGGGGAGGGGCGCGACGCGCCCCGAGGCTCCCCCGCCCGCATATTTTGGGGGGCGAGCGGAAGACCCCAGCCGGAGGGTGGGCGGTGGGGGTCTCCAAGCCCGGAGCTGAGGGGCCTCAGCTGCACTCTGGGCCCCGCCCCCTCGCCTCTCTGGTGGGTGCCCCAGCCTCCCGCCGGCGTAGGGGAGGCGAACCACTGGCGGAGGAGAAAGGGGGTTTACGCTGGTGAAAGAGTGTGGGCTGTTCTTCTTCTCCCGTGCCCTCCCCTGCGGCGCTCTCGCTGCCTCCAGAACGCATTCAGTATCTCTGCTTGCATCTCGGACTTGCTCAGAGCTGCTCCTTCCATCTGTCCAGTCTGGGCCCTTGCCGCCTGCCGTGAATCACCTTTGGGCAAGTCATTTGACCTCCCTCACCTCAGTTGTCTCATCTGCCAAATGGGCTAATAATACCTGCTACCCTGGGAAGTCAGGCAGGCTAGCCGAGGTCATGTGCGTGGAAAAGGTAGGTGTAGGACCGCCTGGATAGAAACTCATTGGTTTCTTTCTCCTGAGCTGCCTGTCTTTGAACCTCCGTATTTGTTACCATTTCCATCCCCCTCCCCAAGTCTCCCTGCCTCCCTGCGTTCCCATCTGTTTTCCGCTCCGATTTTCGCCTTGAGACAATCTGTGACTCTGTTCGTTTGTTCACACACTCACATTTATTTGAGCACATGCTTTGTGCTCCTGTAGCACGAGGGACACCAAGACTTTGCACCCACAGGTGCCGCCCTCCAAGAGAGGGCATGCATGCAAACAGGTCATTACAGTACCTTGTGATGGGCTATTGTTGGCTTCCACTCAGAATTCTTCTAGCTGTGTTCCAGACTAGTCTCTGAATCACTTGGAGGATTTGCTAAGAAATCAGGTTTCTAGCTCCCAGCCCTGACATTTCTGGTTCATTCATTCAATGCACAAATACTTACTGAATGCTGCTCCTGGGTAAGGCACTGTTCCTACATGCAAAGGGACAGTACATACAAAGGCGCTGTCCTGGTCCAGCATGTGTCCTGGACAGTCTAGGCCAGGCCCAGGAGTTTGCTCTCCTCATGAGAGCTCCCTGATGCCGGGTCAGGTGGTCCTCAGACCACCCATCATCCAGGGGCAGTTTGGAGCCCTTGGAAAGTCTCCCTGTGCTGTGTAATGGCTGGGCAGCGGGAACTGGTGCTGGGTGGACAACCGGCCCCTGTCCCTACCCTGTGCATCCGCTCGCTCTGCCAAGAGACACCAAGGGGAATCATGAGAAGACTAAAGACTGGGTGCTGGGTGCCTGGCTCCCTCCATGCCTGGAACTTCCGTGTCCTGCCCAAAGAAGAAACTGAGGGCCCCCAAACACACTCCCTCCCTCATTGCCCCCCCAGCCCCTCCCACCACCTGGTATTCTTCTCCCTATTGGATGGCGATCTAAAGGGCGCTCTCGCTCTCAGCCTCCATCTCCATCTCGGGGTCTGTCTCCCCATCCTGTGGGCTCCTGCCTGCCTCTCTGCCCAGGCCCCTTCACAGCATCTGTCCACCTAAGGCTGATGGAGCCCGGGCCCCGGGCCAGGTCCTGTGTCAGCCACCGAGGTGGCTGTCAGCTGTAGCACAGAAAGGGATGGTTGGCAACTGGCCTCCCACCCCCGGCTTCCACCTCCCCCCTTGGTGCTGTGAGCACTGCGGTCCCAGCCGAGCTCCTCAAGAACCTCCCTCTGCTCAGCTCTGAATCGGCCCCTTCATCCAGTCCTTGTGTTCTCTTTGTTTCTCAAGAGCTGTCTTCTGGGGAACTCAGGCCTCCCTGAACTACGGCTTCTCTAGTGGGCGAGAGAGAGGCTGGTGGGAGGGGGTATCTCAGCCCCCACCTCCCTTGTGCCTGCAGGCTGCTTCAAGGCGACACTGTGGTGGAGCTGGACCTCAACGATTACTTGGACATCTTCTGCCCACACTATGAAGGCCCAGGGCCTCCTGAAGGTCCAGAGACATTTGCCCTCTACATGGTGGACTGGCCTGGCTACGAGGCCTGCCAGGCAGAGGGGGCAGGTGCCTTCAAACGTTGGGAATGCTCACGCCCCTTCGCACCCTTTGGCCCTGTGCGATTCTCAGAGAAGATTCAGCGCTTCACACCCTTCTCCCTGGGCTTTGAGTTTCTGCCTGGAGAGACTTACTACTACATCTGTAAGTAAGGAAGGGCATACTGGGTGCCTGCCTATTTTGGTGGGGGGTGGTGGGTAAGGAAGATGGCTCCCTCATAGTGCCAAGCAAGGCAGAGAGCCTGGGAATAGGGGACCTGGGGTCCCCACCACTCAAGAGGGGGGCTGAGCCCAAAGTAAACCCAGGAGCCACAAAGAACTGATGTAGAGTGGATGGAGGGGAAGAGTGGGGTAGCCAGAGGGGCCTGGGGAAGTTAGCAGGGTGGTGGTTGTGGCCTGGCACCTGGGTATGGCCCCTGAGTAAGAAAAGGCATTCCAGGCAACTGGAGTGAGCAGAAGCCGCAAGGGTCTCACGCAGAGTCTGAGGCATGTAGGGCACAGACTCCTGGTGCGAACTGCTAACTGCTTCCTCCCGATTTCCCACCACTCAGCTGTGCCAACTCCGGAGAGTTCTGGCCATTGCTTGAGGCTCCAGGTGTCTGTCTGCTGCAAAGAGAACAGTAAGTGGGGCAGGCTGTGCTAAGGGGACCACTTCCTGTCTAGTGTGTGGCCCTTGGGAAGGAGAGAAGAGATGGGGAGACTGTGAGTGTATCAGGCTTTGGAGGATCCAGGTGGGGGCTTGAACCCTGTAGGAGCGTCCCCTGTGGGGCTGAGGTAACTGGGCTCTAGATTTCAAGGGGCAAAGCCTTTCTAGGCCTTAGCTCACCCTGATTGTCTCTAGTGGCAGGTTGGGGGAGACTTGGAAGGTCAAGTTAGAAAGGATGAAGTGGTATATTATGGGAAGGGGTGGCTGGTTTTGGATACCCTGGACAATCTAATAGGAGGGGACAGTTGGGGGTGGGGGTGAGGCAGGAGGGAAGCTACAGAAGTGAGAGGACCCGTCAGCGTTTCCCCTCTTCCCTCAGAACCTGAGTCAGCCCACCCTGTTGGGAGTCCTGGAGAGAGTGGTACCTCAGGGTGGCAAGGGGGTAGTGCGCCCAGCCCCCTCTGCCTGTTGCTGCTGCTGATGCTACCGATTCTGCGCTTCCTGCGAGTTCTCTGAGCCGAGCAGACCCTCCTGGCCACTCCCAGAAGCCAGTGCCCTGTCAGGACACCCTGGAGGAGGAAGAGCCCCTGTCACCTGAGCTGTGAATGCCAAGCCAGACCAACAAGCTGGAGCAGTGGCAGCAGAAATCAGAGGGTCGGAAGTGACCCGTGTAGAGCATGCTGAAGATGAGCCAGGGGCGCTGCAGACAGCCCTGAGCACCCTGGAAGGTCCTTGTCAGTGGCTTTGCTGGTCTCTCCCCATCCCCCTGGAAGCCCCAGGATTTGGCAGGATCCAATCCTTGAGCCAGCCGGAGGCCGAGGAGGACCTGGGGACAGGTGGATTGCTGGACCAGGACCATGAAGAAGCCCAAGCCTGGTGTCTATGCCCCGTATCCAGTGGGCTTTGCTCTGGGGTAGCACCTTGCCCTCCCCAGGGGGGGTGTCACTCTCTTGTCTTCTATGAAGACGGACTTGCTATTAGGTTGAATTTCATGCCAGTTTGTATTTTTATAAGAGCCTGGACCAAACCCTGAATAAACCACCCCTCTTGTTGCCTTCCCGACCCTCCTGCCCTCTGGCCCCTTCCCCGACACCAGGACTCTTGGGCCCCTGCTCCCAGCTTGACTTGGCCTGACCTTTTTGGCAGCTGTGCCCTGGCCACCCATTCCAGGCCTTGTTGGACACCCCTCTGTGTGGGCGGGGTGCCAGCAGCAGCTGTGGAGCTTGGCACCTTCTGCCTCCCCAGCGTTTCCTATGCTGAAGAGGGGCAGATGCCTCTTAGGGCCTGGATGCTTAGGGTACTGCCCAAGCCCAGGCAGGGGGGCTATGGGGCAAAAGCAAGAGGTCTACAGACTGTCTGGGTTTCAGAATGTCTGGGTCCCTCAGAGCTGGGCATACCCCCTTCCTTCCCGAGGGCATACTGGGCCGGGCCTGGCCTAGAACTGGGAAGGTGGGGTCAGATCAAAGCCGCCTTCCCCAGCGGCCTCTTTGTTCTCCGCTTTTATAAGGAGGAGGGGGTGGGGCCGAGGAGGGAGGGGGCCCCCTTTGCTCACAACCCTACACTGTCTCTCCCATCTCTGGCAGCAGATACGGTATTTCTCCCCCAAACCCAAGGGATCCCTAATAAATGGTGCCCTGGGTGGAGCCAGGGTGAGGGGTGTTCCTTTCCCTCTGTCGCTGTGCTCTGCCCGCCCTGGTACCCCCGCAGGCTCTCCTGGCACTGAGCCAGCCCGTCTGGCACTGAGCCAGGGATCGATAGGTGGATGTTGTGCTGATTAGTTCGCCCGGCTGCGGCAGCAAGAGTCGGCGTGTGAACATGGGGTGGGGGTGGGGGGCAGGGGTGTCTGGAGCCAGAGCCGGCACCATAATGCCGGAGAGCAGGAGACCCCCTTCTACCCCATTGTATCCCCAGGTCAAACCTGACCTCTTGATCAGCGGTGGGAACACTCCGCCCATCCACCACTACCACCAAGCACCCCACTAAGGTCCTGTAGTGGCTCCCCCTAATTCCATTGCTCCAAGGGTGGGGGTCCGGAAAGCCCGCAGGCAAGGCAGGCTGGAGCTGTGGACCCCTCCCTGCTATTTGGGGCCACTTTGAGAAAATGCCCTATCTGCCGTACATGTGCCTGCATAGTCCCATGTCAGACCCCTCCCTGCAGACATCTGTAGCAGGGCGAGGGGCTGGGCCGCCGACAAGAGCCTGCAGCCAGGAGCTGAAGGTGCCAAGCTGTAAACTCCGACTTCCAGTCCTGGATTCGAATTCAATTTCTACCCGCTTCCAGGATGTAATCTAGATGTTGCCATGGAAACCGGCTGTGCGGCTACCTCCGCCCCTCCCAATGGAACCTGGGACCGGGTCGACAGTTCCCAGTCCCTGGCCTTGATGGAGAATTTTGAGGGTCGCACACTGCTCCCAGCGGCCCCGACCCCCCCTCTTTGCTAACCGAGGCGGGGGTGGGGGGTGGCGCTCGTTCCCGAGTCTGGGGCTGGCGCGCGATCTGATAACTGATAACGCATGTGCGAAAGAGACATGGGGCCCAGTCGGCTCTCGGCGCTCTTAGACACACGCCCTCGGCCAGACGCGCACACTGGACACGGACGGACGCACGCCCTCGCCCGCAGCCCAGCTCCCTGCGGGCGGGCGCAAGGGCGGACCTACGCGAGGAGCTGGGCTTGGGGAACGAATGAGGGCGTCATAAACTCAGCCCACCCTACGCCCCCAGGTCGCAGATGCTCAGACCGAGCCTGCCTTCTCCCTGCGTACACTTTCTCCACAGCCTGGGCCAGGCACAGGCGCCTCCCGCCGTCCCGGGCGGGGCGCGTCCCCACGGAGAGCCCAGGCGGCTGCTAGGGCTGGACGAGCTGAAGGCACTGGGCGGTCTCCTGGGCACCGGGCCCTGGCCACGAGAAGTCCTCGAGGCGCATTCTGGGGCGCGGTTCCAGGAGGCTAGGCAGGCCTGCAAGTTTTGGGGCGTCACCGATTTCCCCTAAACTCAGCAGCGGTAGGCAGCCGAGGGTGGGGCCCTCAATTTGCTGGATCTGCCCCAGTCTCTCCAGAACAGATGACAAAGTGTCCCTCATCTTTGCCTCACCCCATCTCCCTGTTCCGAAGGAGCGCCCGAGTCTGCGCCTCTGCCACCAGCCAGCTCCTCACTTTCAGGGACTGCAAATCTTTCTTTTTCCCTCACGGCTAAGCCCTTACATTTTGGTCTTTTTTTTATTTCCCTCTGTGACCTCCTTTCTTTTGTTCTTCCCTTTCAATACTTCCCTCTTTCTCTCCCTTATTCATTCATTCAGCAATTGGTGAGCTCCTGGTGCGCCTTTCTTTGAGGGGGCCAGACCAGCTGGGGTCGTCGTCGGGGGATCCCCAGTGGTGACGCAGTTGAGGAGGGTGCACGCTGGCTCCCAAATAGCCAATAGAACCCTGGGGCCTGGGGCATGAGGTCATCAGCTGTGATGCCCATTGGTTCAGGCCTGGTGGGGGAGGGGAGTCCCCATAGCAACCGACGGTGCGTCCGAGCGTAACCCAGAGAGTGGTCTTTGCTGGAGCTGCTGTGGCAGCTTGAGTGGGTACTTGGAGTGGGGGGCGGGGCAGGCTGGTGGCACTGAGTTTACCAGGTCCTGCCACCCTCTTGAAGTCCTTTCTAAGTGGTCAGTGCCACTGGCAGCAGGGTGTTGGCGACAGCACTGGGGTATTGGGCTAGGAGCTGCTGCCACCCGGAATGTCAATACTGAATTCCTGGTGTTCATCTGCATATCGTCTGCATCTTATTTGCATTCTCTTCATTTAAGGTCTAATTGGGCAGACATCACATCCCCAGCCTTGCCACCCCCTGTATCCCTAATGCATCCCTTGTTGCCTGGCTCAGCCCACAACCCACCTCTCTCTCCTGCCTCCAGTGTCTCCTGGGCCAGTGGAGGTGAAACATGGTGAGAGGAGGCAGGGTGAGGAGTTGGCCTCTCCCTCAGGATGCTTGCTGACAGATGGGAAGGGCTGGCCTGTACTGCTCAGAGACTAAATTGGCAAAGCAAATGGCAGGGGCAGGTGCCCCAGCTGGGTTGAGGGTCTCCAGGGCCAAATCACCCACACACTCCTGCAGGGTGCTGGAAATAGG
The DNA here is from genome assembly GCF_050624435.1 of Tenrec ecaudatus. Taxonomy (NCBI): domain Eukaryota; kingdom Metazoa; phylum Chordata; class Mammalia; order Afrosoricida; family Tenrecidae; genus Tenrec; species Tenrec ecaudatus. The sequence continues at coordinate 164,991,277 of NC_134530.1, forward strand.
GATGCCTGGTTTCAGCAAGGGGCAGACCTGCCCACCTGTCTGGTGCCAGGGCAGCTTCCTTCCTCCAATTAAACACTAATGAGGTGTCATTAACCCTTACCTTGCCTGCCAAGTCTCAGGTGGAACTCAGGCTCTTGGTCCCAGACTGAGGGAGGAGGGGGAAAGAGGGCCTTTTGAGGAAATGGAGAAGCAGTAAGGTCGGAGGAGCAGGAGGCAAGAAGGCCAGGCAGCATGGACAGCATGCACTGATTACCTTGTGTGCTTCTGAGGGATTCTGGGAATGGGTGTCCACGGTCAGATGCATTTCTTCTTTTGCTCACTATATTTACTCCCGAAATGTTAGGCTGCACGCGCAGTGCTGGGGATACGTGCGCATTTACAGAAAACAAGAACCCTGACCTCGGGAAATCTTTGGAATGCCAGAGGAGAAGACTTGGCCAATATTTATAACACCAAACCCAAGTGCGATCATAGAGCTATGTACAAAGCGCTATGGGGAAAGTGTGCAAATGAGCTGCCAGAGAAGCCTTGGGTTCTGAAGGGCAACATTTAAGGCAGGGCAGGAATGGATAGACCGGCAACCTTGCCTACGGGCCGCAGCAAAGGTCCAGGTCTAGCTGTGTTTGGGGGACTGTCAGTGTCTGCCCTTTCAAGTTGTGTGTGTGTGTTGTCTGGATCTCTCTGCGTCTGGAATTGCTCCTCCTGGACACACATTGTGGCGTTATTACAGATCAATGTTTGCTGTGAAGTTCTTGAGCAGATTGGCCTGAACCTGCCCAGCCCAGGGGAGGGGAAAGAGAGAACTGATGTTGACTCCTTAGGAAGAAAGAGGTGGGCAGGCACCATCTTCACACCTGGGCACTCAGACCCCTCACTCTCCAATAGCAGTGGACTGTCCAAGGCAGGCAAGTGGCTGAGCCCTAGGCTATGATGGGGTGTGCCCAGGCATTAGCCCCTCTGGTCCTGGCTTCCCTGAAGAGACATGGGGGTTCCAAGCACCACTCCCCAACAATATTTTGGGGCCCCTCTCCCAGCTTGTTTCTCTTCTGTCTGCGGAGGGGCAGACCAGCTCAGACCTGTCTGCTGGCTCTCTACCTTGGGGAGCGGACCTTTTCCAGGGGACACCAAGGACTGGGGAATGCTGGAGCTTTCTGGGAAGCAGCCAGACTCTCCACCCTGGCCCTCTGCCTCTCTCTCCAGCCAGATTCTCCCCACTCACTCTGGGCTGCCACTCTCTGCTTTCTGCCCAGACACAGCCATCTCTGCCAGGGAAGCCCTCAAGGACCAGAGCTTGGGCAGCGAGGACTGCTCCCAGAGACCCCCAGTTCTCTCTGTTCCTTATATCCACTTGCTACATTTTGGTGGAGAGAGAAGAGAATCTGAATGTGGGGCAAGTTTGAGGAATGAAGGAGAAGAACAAAGGCCGCCGCACCCTCCACACCATCAAGGTTGGGGACCTCTTTCTTAACCATCCCTTCTTCTCATTCCAGCTAGTACAAGAGGAGGGGGTATCCGAATGTTCACGGACCAATGTCATTCTCTTTCCATTTCATGTCTCCACACATGGTGGAAACCCCCTGTCATTCTCTTACCGCGTCCACCTTCACACCAAGCTCCGAGTGACCTCTGTCAGCAGGCTGCTCGGAGATGGGGGAGAACAAATGGAAATGGGAGCCTGGGGCTGGTCCAGGTGGGGAGTCCTCCCTCAGCAGATAACCCTGAAGAGTAAGGATAGCGAAGGTCCCATTAATCAAGCACTCTTTGAGTCTCCAGCACTGTGTTCAGTGCTCCCCAGACGTGGGTTTCAATCCTCCTAACAACCAACTCCTTGAGGTAGGGTATCATTAGCTCCATTTCACAGATGTGGAAGCCGTGTCCCAGAAGGTGAGTCCTAGAGCTGGCACTGGAACGAAGCCCATGCTTTTCCATGCTCAGTCAGACCGTCTCCCTCTCCCTTGTTCTCAAATGGCACCCAGGGGCTCCCACACAGCTGCAGGGAGTCACTTCTGAGATGCCTCCGGCCCCTGGCTTCCGAACTCACCGGACCCATTCTAGAGATCCAGGCACGATGAGAGTCAGAGGTGATGACACCCCAGGCCACGCGCTCAGTCTGTGCCCTGGTTTCCTGGGTCCTGCTCTGTGCACCGGCTCCTTGCTGACAGGCATGTGTATAACTGCTTGCCAGCGGCTGGATGCATACTGGGTGGTCAGGAGGCACATGCATCGCTCCCCGGTCAGCACCCAGGTTTCAGTGTTAGGGCCACACCAACAGCTGGCCTGGGCTGGGCCACAGAGGGCCCTGTGCGAGGTGCAGACCTGTGAATATTTCATGTCTGGAGCTGGCGGCTGCCTCTCTGCTCACACGTATGCCCGATCCTCCCTCTCACAGGCTCCTTGTTTATTTGTTTAATGAATTATTTATCCGCCCCCCCCCCTCCTTCCTTCCTGCCCTCCCCCTCCCCCAGGCCCTAGCCTCCATGATTTATTGAATGCAGCTCAGCTCTGTGGTTGCCACCCACTGTCCTGGGAGCCACCTTGGGCCACACAGCCCAAGTGCTCCCCAGGTCCCAGACCTGCTCAGCTCCCTGCTTCCTTGGCCTCAGAGGGGAAAGGAGAGTGGGGACAAGGATCCTGTGCCAGGGCGTTCCCAGGAGCCTCTGCACAGGGCCTCTGGGGTGACTACACAGCCATGCGGTGGTCTGGCAAGCATGGGGGTCGGAGGAATGGCAGGCGGAGCCTGCTGGTGAGGAGGCCAAAGACCAGAAGCCAGAGGGAGAACCAGGTCCCTGGAAGGAACCCCAGCTCTGAAAAGCTCAGGCCCCAGCCTTAGACACTGGTGTTGCAGCTGAAAGGCGGTGACTCATTCCCAGAGCCAGCAGCCTTCAAGTGGATTCTGACTCAGAGCGACCCTCCTGTGTCAGAGCAGCACTGGGCTCCACCCGGTTCTCAGGGGCTGGTTTTTCAGAAGTGGATCGCCAGGCCTTTCTTCTGGGGCTCCCTTAGGTACCTGGTAAAATCCAGAAATCTAAACTTGATTAGATTGGGTGCCAGACAGTTTTAAAAAGAAGAAAAAAATCTGTATTTTAATTTCTAAGGGAAGCACCCAACCTCAGAGGGAATCTTGAATAGTAAGGTGAGTATTGTTTCATGACACTTCTGTTTCAGTTATGTGTAAGAGCGTGTGTCTGTGTGAGTGTGTGCATTGTGTGCGCGCGAGTTGGTGCTGGATTGCGATGAAAAACATCTTACTATGAATCATGGTCACAGTTTGAGTGGGTTTGAGTCACAGTTACAGAGACCTAGATCTCATTGACAAAGGTCTGACTCCTCCCAGGACCCAGATGCCACAGTGAGAGGCCTAGGCCTTCAGATCCAGTCCCAGGCATGTGGCCTGGGATGCAGAGTTTATCCACAGAGACTCTGTCCCTTGAGAAACCTAGACCCCATGAGTAGAGGCTTATAAACAGGCCTGGGCATCACAGCTAGAAGCACATATCCTAGAGAGGAGAGCATAGAGTTACTCCATTTGTGCCTGGCACAAAGGAGCCACCCTGGGGGCCAGTAGATGCTGACATCAGCCCAGGCTTCCTCACCAGGATAAGGAAACATATAGGGCCACCTCCCACTGAAGGAAGAGCACCTTGGTTGTTAAACAGATACCACTTGCCAAGAAGTGCACCCTAGGCATTGGGTCTTCATAAAGGGATGCTTTTTTCTATTTCCCTCCAAGGCCTAGCCCAGTGAGCATCCCTGTGGACAGAGGGCCAGCTAGGCAGAGCATCTGCTTCCATGGACAGAGACCTGGGCCCTATAGAGAGAGCGCCTTCAACCCTGTAGTGAAGGCACCAGATTGTAGAGAGAACTCAATTATTATATAGGGGCTGAGGGGTGGATGCGCTCAGTGCTAAAGAGACAAGGACCCAGACCCTTAAACGGAACCCATATTCTATTGTACACAGGGGGTTTTAGGCTTCTAAAGGGGAATGCAAAGTTCGAGACCGAAAAGGAAGTGTCCGCTCACTATGGATGTGAGCAACCTCTCTGCCAACTATGGGCACTACAGAGAAAGGCCGATCCGCTTGGAGCAGGGAGCACATGATCTGTGGCACCTGGACAGGCAGGTTAGTATCATGGGGTGAAATAAATCTCCCTACGGCTGAGGAGTCTGGGGGAAAGGAGAACTGTTTGCAAAGTCCCCCATTCCCACCCCTAGGGGCCTAATTTATTTTCTGACTCTTGAGAAGGGAGCGGTGATCTCCAGAGGCAGAGGGGGGCCCAGGGAGGACAGAGCCTGCTTTTGCCTGGCAGCAGCTAAGCAGGAAACCTACTGTGATGGCATTGCCCTTCCCCCTCCTCAGCCCCTGTGGCAGACTTGTGACCAGCTTGGCAGGGATAACCAGATATAGGGTGCATATGTGTCCTCTCTTTTCCTAGAGTCACAAAACACAGGCTCTAGGTGTGTGAGCTCTAAGAACCCAGTCTGAAGCCTGGTTCTGCCTGGTCTCTCAGGCAGGGCCTCACCCAAGGAGAAGGGGTCTGGGTCCATTCCTTTACCCTCTACTTTCTAGAAACAGACAAGAGAAGGCAAAGGAGGAGAGGAGGAATGTTTGGAGGAGAGATGTCAGTGGGTCAAGAGGTGCTTGTGGGTTGATTTGTGGGAGTCCATCATGCGTTACGTGTGTCTGGGAGTACCCGCCTTTGGCTCCATGAATGTACGTGCTGATTGTGTCTCTAAGTCTCTCTTTGTCTAGTTGTCTGTGCGCGCGTGTGTGTGTGTGTGTGTGTTTTCCCTCGGTGTCTGTAGTGCCTGTGTGTCCAGTGCCTGTTTTGTGCTTTGCCTCTGGGTATCTGTGGCTTCCTGTGTCTGATGCCTTTGCCCGGTTTCACAGTGGGACAATGACTGTGGAGAGAGCTGGAATGCCAGGTGCTCTGCCCTGGGTGTCAGTGTCTGCGAAGTGGGAGGGAGGATGCCTGGGGACACCTTTGGCTGGCCTGGGAGGGGCCCAGCCCGGCATGTGAGCGAAGAAGTCTGTACTCCCCACTCTTTCCTCAGCCCCTTTCTCCACCTTAGGTTCTGGACTTAAAAAGTGCCTACCAGGCCCCCCACCCCCTTCATCGTATTGATGTGCTTTGAGGCTGAACTCCTCCACCCCACCTGCAAAAAAAAACACAAAAAACTAGTCTCATGGCCAGCTGGGGACTTCAGGCCACCAGCTGTCGGGTCCTTGGTACCAGCTGTGGGTTTCTCTGCCGCCCTTCTGTGCACACCTGACTCCTAATACACACGAGAAGAGGGGGCATGGAAGGCCAGACTGTTCAGAAAGGAGGGGGTTCTTGTCCTACTTCTTCGTAAGAAATGCTAAGACCCCCAGCTTCTTTTGATGTCAGCTTTGCTCCCTGCCAGAGATGCACTCACAAGAAACTGCTATCATGGGTTCCCTAACCTTTCTCCTGGGCGAAAGAAAAAGAGACAGAGAGAGACACCAGGGAGGGAGAGAGAGAGAGAGAGAGAAACCAGGGAGAGAGAGAGAGACCAAGGAGAGAGAGAGAGAGAGAGAGAGAGAGAGAGAGAGAGAGAGAGAGAGAGAGAGAGAGAGAGAGAGAGAGAGAGAGAGAGACCAGCGAGGGAGAGAGAGAGAGAGAGATAGAGAGAGAGAGAGAGATCAGGAGTGCGCTGGCTTGTCCCTGAGTGATCAGCTCTGTTCCCTCCTCCCACGGGCCGCGCGCTCCCGCTCCGGGCGAGGCGGGGCCTGGCGGGAGCGCGCTAGAGGCGGGGCGCGCCCCGGAGGGCGGAGGGGCGGGTTGGGGGCGTGGCCTAGGGCTGGGGGCCGGCGGCGGCGGCGGCAGGGAGCTGGGAAGCCTAGAAGCCGGGAGCGCGGGGCTCAGTCGGGGGGCGGCGGCGGCGGCGGCTCCGGGGATGGCGGCGGCTCCGCTGCTGCTGCTGCTGCTGCTCGTGCCCGTGCCGCTGCTGCCGCTGCTGGCCCAGGGGCCTGGGGGGGCTCTGGGAAACCGGCATGCGGTGTACTGGAACAGCTCCAACCAGCAGTGAGTCGGGGGCCCGGGCAGCGCGAGCGTCCCGAGGCGCTGAGAGGGGGAGCTGGTGGGCTGCAGAAGTCCTGGGGGAACCCGGGGTGGAGGTCTAGGGAAACCACAGCTGGGGGCTGGGAGGCGAGGGGAAGGGGAACGCTCACGGTGGGCGTCTGGGAAACTCGAGGGGTGTCTGAGCAAGGCTGTTGGTGTATAGTGATAAAGGCTCGGCCGTGCGGGGGAGGCTGCTTGGGGATCCCCCACCCCACCGTGGCTTCTCCTCACTCCCGCCTCTGGAATTGCTACAACGGTCCGACAGCCCTCCCACCTCCTCAGCCCTTTCAGCGGGGGGTGGGGGGTTGGGGGTGCCCGTGCACTGGGGGTAGGCCGCCGCAGTTGGGGGGCTCACGGCTGACCTGTTTTCGGCCTAGAGGGTATCAAGAGGTTTTGTCTAGGTCTCCTGCCCTTAAAAGTAGGGTCCACAGCTGAGACCGGGAGTACGGCTAAGAGGACCTCCCCAAGAGCGAAGGCAAATGGGTGTCCTGGGTGTAGGGAGGGATGCGCCAGGTTGGGGTGAGCTAGGGCCGGGCGGCCGAGTTGGGGGTCCCTGGGAGTGCCTCTTGGTTAGGATAGAAATGTGGAATACCTTCGCGAGGAAAGGAGGCAGGAGCTGTCGGCGTGTCACACACACACACACACGCCCGGGCTGGGGACGGCGTGTGGCTCCAAGTGTGAGCGGGCGTGCGCGGCTGTCAGTGTGCGTGTGTGTCTGAGTGTGTGATTTGTGTGTCTGCGTCGGCGATCGCCTGTGGGTGGGAGCGGGCGGCAGGTCGGGGAGGGGGCTGCGGTCAGTGTCCGCGTGGCCGGCCGCGTCTGGGCTGGGTGGTTGTCGGCGCCACCGCGGTCTGGGCGGGTGTCAGGGCGGCCGTGTGGTTACCCGGGGTGTGTGGCGCGGCGGCCGGGTGCCGGCGGCGGGGCCGGGTCCTCAGTCGGCTGGATCCTCGCTGCCCTTGTCTTCTCCTCCCCGCCGAGCCGCTGTGTGTATCACCCCGGCCGCCTCCGTATGTGTCTATGTGGGCTGGGGGGGGGGTTCCCCGGGGACACGGGGGTCACTGTCACACCTGCCCGGGCGGCGGCGGTCGCACTGCCTCTGGCTCCCCACCCTGGGGACGACTCTGGAGCAAATGGGGAGGCCCCAGGGGAGGGGGCTGAGAGGGCCGGCGGCCGCGACCCCCAACCTCCCGGGGGAGGGGCTGCTGCTCGTCGCTTCGCTCTTTGTTGTTTGGGGCTCCGCGCCTCCCCCTCTCTTTCCTCGCGCCCGGAGTGTCAGACTGGGGGTGGGGATGAGCCAACGACGCCCCCCTCTCGCTTCCCATGGAAACCCCGGGAGTGGGGATTTGGTCCCTCCCCCCCACCTCCAGCGGAACTCGGAGCACTCCGGGGGGCGCGATGGCTGACTCCTCTGCTCTTTCTGGCTCCTACCTCTCCCCCAGACTCACACGTCTGCCCCTCCACCCTACTAGAATCTGGCGGGCAGTCGAGAGCGTCAAGGTGAGGGTCTCTAGATTCTCCGCCACTATCGGGGCACCCCCAAGCTTCTTTAGGGAAGCCGGAGCCAGGGGGATGTGAGAATGGCAGGGGGGGTGAGTCGATCAGGTTCCCCTCCCCCGCATACACCTGGGCGCAGGTGAAAGCCCAGGAGGGGGTGGGGGAGCCCGGGTGCCTGGAGTATCCTCGGCCCTCCCACTCCCTCGCCCGCTAGGACCAGCGCAGGTAGGAGGGGGCGCGCACTGGACTGGGAGGCCGTCGCCGCCCCCGCCTCGCTTCCCCGGCCTTTGTTGCCGCTGCGCCGGGCTCCCCGGCTCCCTCACTGCGGCAGCCGCGGCCCCATAAATCGTGAGAGCGACGTGCTCCGGAGCCGGGAGTGGAGAAGGCCGGGGAGCTGGGGGCGGGGCCGGGCCCAGCCACAGGCTCCCGCACCCCTCCCCCCGGTCACGTGAGCAGGGCTCCCGGCTCCCACCCACCCCCCATCACGTGCGGAGGGTCTGTGCCCCTTGGGGTCACGTGGGGAGGGTCTTGCGACCCCGCCTCCAGAGGTCACGTGGGAGGGTGCTAGTGGGACACGTGCGGCGGCCCTTTTTGACAGACCTGGGGGTAGTGCCCTGCACAGCGGCCACGACCTCGCCCCCTAGTCCCAACTCAGCCCTCCCATTTGGTCCCCCGAAATGGGCGAGACCTGCTTCCAGTCTGGTCCAGGGCCTAGGGATGAGGAGACTAATAAGATGAGGGGGACCCTGAGAGTGTGAGGTTAAGGGGTCCCACTACCCGGCATTGAACTTGGGGGGCGCTGGCCAGTGGCCAAATGTATGCCCCATCAGCTGTGTTTGATTTCTTTGCAGAAGTGAGTGTTGGGATTCGCCTCTGTCTCACAAAGCTTATAGAAGGTCTCTCTCTGGGTGTCTCCTTCCCTGTCTCGCTATCTCTGAACTGCTTCTGTTGCCGATGTCTCTTTCATTCATATATTCATTCAACACATATTTATTGAAGCTGCACCGTGTTCCCAGTGGTCTCTCCCTCTATTTTCTTCCCTGTCACCCAATTCTCTGCCCTGCACCTCTTCTCTGTCACCCGTCTCTGCTGTCTGTGGGCCTCTCTGGACCTGCCTCGCTGTCTCTCCCTTTCCCAAGGTCTCTCTCCGGGCTCAATCTCTGCCCTGTCTCTGGGATTATGGTTTCCCCCCGCTGGCTGTGACCCACGCCCCATCTCCTCTCTGGATCTCGTCTCTGTGGATCTCCCCGCTCCGTCTGTGTGTCTCTCCCTTCGTCTCTGTGTGTCTCGCTTTCGGCGGGTCTCTCGCTCCTCTCCGCCGCTGCAGATCAATAAACCTTCGCCGCCGCCGCCGCTGTCGCAGGGAGGAGGGGCGGGGGTGTCGGGAGCGCTGATTCTCCCCTACACGACGCGGGTCGGGGAAGCCCCAAGCCTGGGCCTAGGATGGCGGGGCCTGGCCCGCAGGGGCACCGCGACCGAGGGCGGCCGAGGGGCGCGGGGGTGTCAGTCGCGTGCACGCGCTTCGCGGTAGCGCTCCCCCCCCCCCCCCGCCTCCGCCCGCCCGCAGCCCCAGCGCGAGGACTCCACGCCGCGCACACGTGGTCTGGCCTCGCCTGGCGGAACAGCGGCGCGCAGCCTCGGGGGCGCGCGCGCTGGAGGGGAGGAGGGCAAGGGTCCCGTCTCTCTACAACCTGCTCCAGTTCCCTTCGCCCCTGCGCGCAGGGAGGCAGAGCGAGATTTAACCAGGCAGGCCCCTCGGGTCCTTTCCCCACTCCCTGGTCTTGTTAGACACCCTGTTTACCTGCCCTAATTGCCCCGGGGGGAGAGGCTTGCTTTGCCCCGCCCCCCCAGGCCCTGGAGGGCTGCGTGGGACCTGCCCTGTGCAGGCCCAGAAATCGATCTAACGGAGTGAGAGGTGCACCCCCGCCAGGTGGGGTATGTCGACACTCGCCTTTCAGCGAGAGGTGGGAGGCTAGTCGAGGAGGGAGGAGAGAAGAATAGAGAATTGTTTCCAGGGACAAGGCACATCCCAGGCCCCAATCCCAACCCCTCCCGGAGGTGGGGGGTGCGGCTCGAGGTGGGGGGTGCGGCTCTGGAGGCGGAGTTATCTGCGGAGCTTCGATCCAACTAGCGGCACCTCCCTTGTCACTGCCTGGGCGAGGGTGGCTGACAGATTCAATTAAAGAGCCTCAGCCAGCCCTGTCTCCCAGGAGTTTCAGCACCAGCCCCTCTGCCACTTGTGGGTCACATGCGGACTGGGCCCAGCATTCTAAGAGCCACGCGCCCGCGTTTCTTCAATCTTTTCTTTCTTTCTTTCTTGTGTGTGTGTGTGTGTGTGTGTGTTATTTCAAGGGCTATTGCTGCCACACTACACAGGGATGGGTAAGAAGTGACCTTCCTTCATTTGTGTTCATCCAGCAACCTTTCTCAAAGGTTCCCGCCCCACCTCATTGAGGAAACTGAGGCACCCATAGAATAGCTCTTGTTTAGGCATATGCCCAGCCTGCTAGAGTGGGGTGTGTGTGTGATAGGGGGACTTAGGGGTGGAGCTGCAAGGGGCTACTTTGGAGTGGGAAATCTGGGTGAAGCTGAAGAACAGAGATCCCAGGGTGACTATGCAGCTGCTTCAGGCCTGACCTCTCCTGTCAGTGGCCCCCTCCTCAAAGCCTGAGGGGACTCTGGGGGTCGGGATGGAAAGGCAGGCAGGGTGGTGGCTGGGAGCCCGGCCTTGTCTAACCTGTTTGCCTGCTCCCAGCGCCCTAGGCTGAGACTCCTGCCCACCAGAGTACCAGGGCCAGGGAGGGGCCTGAGTGACCTATCACTCCCATGGGAACCGAGTGGGGCTGGTGGCATTCCTGATGACTCAGGAGGCTGTGCCCATTCTTAATGGAGTGCCCAATACTAGCTCTCACCTGTCTCATCACCAGGCCTGGAGCAGGGTGTCTGGGGAGGGGGCAGCAGGCCAGGTCAGAGAAGAAGGGTGAGGTGAGGAGGGAGCTTCAAGGCCCCACCTCAAGCACAGGCCCTCCCAGTTCCTCTTGCTCGGGAATCTAATTACTGCTGTGGAGCTGGGCAGTGTCTGGGGCTAGAGAAAGCCAGCTCCTCCCCTCAGGGAGTTCCCAGGGACTAGGGACCCCTGTGGTGTGATGACTGCCAAGTACCCCCATACCTTCCTTTGTCCACCTGACTCCCTCACTGCCACTGCCAAGATGTGTGCATTCCTATGCCCAAGGAAGCTAGGGGACCCACCCCCCTGCCCACTTCTCTGAATTATTTTCTCAGAGATTTCCCCTATCCTCACCCCACTCAGGACCCACCCCCAGCCCTGGGGACTCAGCACCTGCCACTCTGCCCCATGTAGGATCAGGAAGTAAGGCACAGCCATCTTGTCTGGGCACTATGCCCATCTCTGCCATCATCACAGAGGCAGCCAGCGGTGCCCAGGTTGAAGAAGGTGTGCAATGAGGCGGAAGTGTGGATTGGTCGGCATGATGGATGGCCATGGGGCCTCAGTGCTGAGTGCCATCACTGTCACACCCTTATCAGCTGTGTCAGTGTATTGGGGACTTCACTGTTTGTGGTAGAGGGTCTTCAAAAGAGGCAGCCCCTCAAGGAGTGGCGGCAGCAATGGTGGTGAGGATGGCCCAGGACTGGGCAGAGTTGTATTCTGGGTCCATGTGGGTCAGAACGGACTGGACCGGTGGAACCTCACAGTACAATTTGCCCATGGCCTTAGGGGGGAGGTCAGTGGATGTTTGTGGTACTAAAAGTGCAGAGGTCAGAGAGAGAGAGAGAGAGAGAGAGAGAGAGAGAGAGAGAGAGAGAGACCGACCCCAGGGCATGTTGTGGAGACTGGAGTCTCATAGTTTCAGCTCAGACAGGGTTGTGAGGCAGAGAGAAGGGTTTTGGGGGACAGTCCGAGTTTGGGTTATAATATCCGTGTTTCTGTGAGGAACATTCCAGGGGGGCTTCTAGGACGTTGTAAAGGGGCTGCTAGGAAGCCGGGGAGCTGCTGAAGGGGACTGCCCTAGAGGGGCCTGTTGGAGGGCAGGTGGGGGTCGACCAACATCAGCATGCCAGCCCAGCACACATCCTGTCTAGCTTTTCTGTGGATGCCGCCTACGAGTGGGCGGTGGACATATTTGTGTGTGTGCCATAGAACTTGTGCATGTATATGCATGAAGCTGCCATGCCTGTGTATGTAAGAGGGCAGGTCCTGTTGGACTGGCCTTGGGGGTGGGCTGGCAGCAGCAAGGAAGCATGCTGGGAGAGGAGATGGAGGGGTGCTGGCCCTCAGAAGGGACCCCTCCCACTCTCACCCTTCCTTTCCAATCCTCCTATTCCTCCTCCCCGCCGGTGAATTATGGGGGATGGACGGAGGAAATCCGGGCCTGGGTCTGGGAGTCGCTGGGGCCTGCGCCGTTTCTGTGGTAACCAAAGCATAGGTTCCTTTTCCCCTCTCCTCCCGCCTCTTCCTTCGGTGACAGGGCCGGCCTTCCCTGCGCCTTTGCTACCCTCTGGTGGCCGCCAGGGGAAGGACAGAACCCGAGGGCGAGGGCACGGAAGGGTAGCGAGGGTGGTAGTGGTGCTGCGCCACTAGGGTCCTGGCGACCAGACTCGGGTTTGAGAAGAGAGGTTATCCGAGGAAAACGGGGGGGGGGGCGGTGTCCCTACGGGGACTTTGGGTAAGGTCTGCGGAGCGGCCAAGTGGAAAGCGCGTCGGCTTTGGGGTTTCTTCGTTCTGACTCGCTTCCTCCTCCCCCCTCCCCCCCAGTCTGCGGCGAGAGGGCTACACCGTGCAAGTGAACGTGAACGATTACCTGGATATTTACTGCCCGCACTACAACAGCTCGGGGGTGGGCCCGGGGGCGGGGCCGGGCCCCGGGGGCGGGGCGGAGCAGTATGTGCTCTACATGGTGAGCCAGGCGGGCTACCACACCTGCAACGCCAGCCAAGGCTTCAAGCGCTGGGAGTGCAACCGGCCGCACGCCCCCCACAGTCCCATCAAGTTCTCGGAGAAGTTCCAGCGCTACAGCGCCTTCTCGCTGGGCTACGAGTTCCACGCCGGCCACGAGTACTATTACATCTGTGAGTGCCTGCCTGCCTGCCGGCGGGGCGGGGCGGGGCGGGGCGGGGCGCGCGGCCGGGGCGGGACAGCGCCAGTTAGGGGGCGGAGCCTCAGGGCGGCGGGGCGGGACAGCGCCAGATAGGGGGCGGAGCCTCAGGGCGGCGGGGCGGGACAGCGCCAGATAGGGGGCGGAGCCTCAGGGCGGCGGGGCGGGGCAGCGCCAGATAGGGGGCGGAGCCTCAGGGCGGCGGGGCGGGGCAGCGCCAGATAGGGGGCGGAGCCTCAGGGCGGCGGGGCGCCAGCTCCCTGGGCCTCGGCGTGAGGCCCCAGGATGAGCGGCGGGGGTGGAGGCCCTCGGGCTCAGCCGCTGGACCAGAGGCTGATGGAGGGGTTTGGGGGGACAGCCCATGTCTGGGCCGCAGTGTCAGTGCATCCGTGCGGGACACTTCCAAGAGGCTTCTAGCCCTAGCGATGGAGGTCCAAAGGGCAGGAGTTACCGAAGGAGGTTGCCCTGGAGGCGCTCTGTGGGGGTGGGGGGCGCGGGGAGTGTCCGAGCTGAGGGCACGGGGCGGGTGGGAATCCGGGGAGCGAGACTCAGGCCCAGTCTCCTCCCCAGCCACGCCCACCCACCTGCACTGGAAGTGTCTGAGGATGAAGGTGTTCGTCTGCTGCGCCTCCAGTGAGTATAACCGGCTCCCAGCCGCGCCCGCATCCTCAGCTCCCCGCTTTGGGGCTCCCATTCCGACTTCCTGGGGGTGGGGGCGGAGGGCACAGGCGAGGGGAGGGGCTCGCTCCCCAGCTGTAGCGGAGGGAGGGATCCTGGCCCTGACTCTCCCCTCCTCTCTCCCCACCCGCACCCCACCCCGCAGCATCGCACTCCGGGGAGAAGCCGGTCCCCACTCTCCCCCAGTTCACCATGGGCCCTAATGTGAAGATCAACGTGCTGGGTGAGTCTGCGCAGCGCCCTCTGGTGGCCACTGCTAAAACCGCAGCCCCCTCCCCGGTGCCTGCTCACCTCGCATGCCTTCACTGACCGGGCCAGCGACCCTGCCTGCCCCTGGGTGGTCACGTCCCCAGGCCCACTGCTGCTGCCGCTGCCGCGTGCCCCGCCCCGGCTCGCCGCCCAAGCCTCACCAGTCCGTCTCTTCTTTCGTCCACAGAGGACTTTGAGGGCGAGAACCGCCAGGTGCCCAAGCTTGAGAAGAGCATCAGCGGGACCAGCCCCAAGCGGGAACACCTGCCTCTGGCCATGGGCATCGCCTTCTTCCTCATGACGCTCTGGGCCTCCTAGCTCTGTACTTCCCTGGGCAGGGAGAGATGGGGCGGGACTGGGAAGGAGCAGGGCGCTTTGGGCCTCTTAAAGCCAAACTGTGGGGCCTGGACCCCGTCCCCCATGGCTGGAAGTGGGGTATGCACCATACACCTGTGCCTGCCCCCTTTTTCCTCTCTCTCCAGGCAAGCACTGTAGTGGACCAGGTGCAGGGACGTCCACAGGTCCTGGGTGGCCTGGTGATGTTTGGTACCAAATTGGGGCCACAATGGGCAGTGCTCAGGACTCCCTGCCCACCGGTACTTTCCCTGCCCCCCCTGGTATCCTCCCCTTCTGACCTCCCAGAGAGGCGAATGTGCCCTAGAGAGAGCATATCCAAGTCTGGGGGTACCCCCACTCTCCCCTCCAGGGCAGAACATGGGGAGGGGACTAGATGGGCGAGGGGGTGGCACCACCCGCTGCCCCCTTCCCCTGTTTACAGCAATAAGCACGTCCTCCTCCCCCCACTCCCACCTCCAGGATTGTGGTTTGGATTGAATCCAAGTTTACAATTGACACCCTGGGGGGCAGGCCGTGGACTAGGGTGGCAAGGGGTGGGCATTGGGGTGCCGGGCAGGCATGTACAGACTCTATATCTCTATATATAATGTACAGACAGACAGACTCCCTCCCCCTCCTCAACCTCCTGACCTCCCTTGACTTCCCCTTGGAGAGCTTCAGACCCCTTCCCCTCCAGGCTAGGCCCCCCCCCCCGGGGGGGATCCCCTGGCCCCTCTTTTGTCTTCCGTGAAGACAGGACCTATGCAACGCACAGACACTTTCAGAGACGTGAGACAACACCCCCCCCAACCCCACCCCCTTCGAGCCACCTGACTCCCAGGACCTGTCCTGCCCACCCGATGTGGCCCCACCCATCCTCTGGGCCTTTTTCAAGTGCTTTGGCTGTGACTTTCATACTCTGCTCTTAGTCTAAAAAAAATAATAAACTGGAGATAAAAATAACTGAGTGTGTGTGATTCCAAGGGCCATCCCTCTCCTGTCACACTTTCCAAACCCCACAGGTCGCAGGGTGGGGGACCAGGGGCCTCCCTCTGTGGCTGTGCCCTTGATGGGAGGCAGCAGCTCTGTGTGGAGAGGCAACAAGTGGCTTCAGAGCTCAGCCCGAGTGAGTGTGGAGAAATCCTCTAACTTCTCTGAGCCCCACACAACCAGCCCCTCCGTAAAACTAGGTAATAGCACATCTCTCCCAGGATTAAATTAAGGATTAAATAGCGAAGAGGATATAAAGCCCAGTCTACGTTGGTTTTCTCCTCCCTGCCCATCTGTAATCAGGGGTTCGTTAATGGAGGATGTGGAATTCTGGGTGTTTGTGGGCCCAGATAGGGAGGGAGGAAATAGACATACAAGTGGCCTTCAAAGTTAGTGGAAAAACGGGATTGCACGGCAGTGGAATTTCCCCATAACTTTTTTGGAAATCCTCTTGTTTTTATTTTCACTCACCTCTCATTGAAATTTAGTCTTCTCTTAAGTGGCACTGTTGGGTAAACCCTGGACTGCTAACTAGCTGCAAGGCTGGTGGTTCAAACCTACCAGCTACTCTGTGGAAGAAAGTTGAGGCTGACCATTTCTCTAAAGATTGACAGCCTCAGAAACCCAGGGAGAGGGTCACCATGAGTCAGGATGGACTTGATGACAATGGGTTTGGGGATTTTCTTAGGTTCTTGAGCAAAAAGCTTTTTAAGTGTTAGTAATTACCTGGTACTTTGTAGCCAGAGAAATCCTAGATGAGGAAGAGGCTTCAAACTCACCTCTAGGCTCAATGTGAATTTGAAATTGCAGTAGTTGTTAGCCCTTTATTTTGAATGTGTTAATGAAGGAGCACACATTACTGTAACCAAACTTTAAAAATATTTTGATAATTGTTCATGAAAAATGATCTGGCTGCCTCTGACTTCACAAGGGGGAAAGAGGATCAAGACCAGCAGGCCAGGCTTGGCGGATTCTAGGAAGTGAAGGTCAGACATACCTCCGCTCTCCACCTTTTTTTTTTTTTTTAACCAATTCTGGCACCAACAACGGACCAAAGTATTCTCTACTTTCCTGCTGGGTTTGATAATTTGTTGCAATGGCTTCACAGAATTTACAGACCAAATTCACAGTACTGAGGTGGATGAGGGAAGTAATCGGTTATGAATCAGTATCAGGAACAACTCAGGATGCAGTTCTTCAATCGGGATTGTCTCTTCGTAGCCCTGCTCACTTGTAGGCTTTTCTCTGACCTCTTTGCTTTCCTGGTCCTCCACCCAGCCTTGCTCAGGCAACTGTTACCAAGCTCTTTTACTTCTGCCAACATACCCTACTCTGCCGCTAAGCCTTGGCCCGAAGGTGTTCAGCTCTCTTGCTCCTGGGTCAGCAAGCCTAGTTCCGCCTACAAGTGCCAGGAGGCACCCCACTCCACCAGGAAGCCACCTGCCCAAAGGCTCTGCACTCTGATCATGCCTTTCCCCATGAGCCAGGAAGTCCACCTGTCATCTCTTGCTTGTTTCCTGGTTCTACTGCCTCTGTTGACACTGTGCTTCACCCTCTCCATTAACAGAGCCATTGTCTGGGCCTAGGGCAGTGGTTCTCAACCTGTGGGTCGTGACCCCCTCTGGGGATCAAAAGACCCTCTCCTGAAAACATTTCTGATGGTCTTAGGAACCCAGACACTGCAAGCACCGGAGCACCCCCATGCTTCAAGACAAAATTTAATTTAGTTGCCATTAGAAATAAATATTGCATAATATAGAATTACATGTATTTGTGACACATGACTGTGCTTTAATGATGCTCAATTTGTAACAATGAAAATACATGCTGCATACCATATATTTACATTGTGGTTCATAACAGTAGCCAAATTACAGTATTGAAGTAGCTAGGGAAATCACTTGAAGGTTGGGGTCCCCACCACATGAAGAACTGTGTGAAAGGACCACCGCAAGTTGAGAAGGTTGAGAACCGCTGTACTAGGAAGCCCTCAGGCCCTGGAGATACATGCCGCTCTTGGCTCTTTTTAGTTGGGGTAACCAGTTTCCTATTTCTTCCTCTGGGATGGTTCATTTTAAACCCAGTAGGGACTGACCAATCTTCCTGTTAGGGTACCATGCCCCTTTATTTGTGTTATTAGCATGGGGTTCCATTCCCTGGGGAGCGCCGCAAGGACTTAATTTGCATAATCCCACCCAATCATTAGATAGGAGTTACTAGACCACAGCAGGGAAAAGGCCTAATAAAAGAGAATTGCATTACACTGTGTGTGTGTGTGTGTGTGAAGAATCACCCTGTATTTTAATGCAGTTGGTTTTCTTTTTAATCCTGTATGATTTTATTCTGTTCATTCAAACATCGCTATTCTGAGAAAGGGCCCACGGACTTCACCCCGTGGCAAAGGCGTCCACAGCACAAAACACGGCTCAGAGGCCGCGCTCTGTGGCAGCGCAGGTGCTGTGGCCAAGGGTGCAAAGCTCAAAGGCGCGCCTGCAGGCTGGAGATTGGCGGTTTCACCCTTTCCACCGGCTCAGCAGGAGAAAGGGCTGGCTATCTCTGTGAGAATTCCTGCTATCCTACCCCCCACAGGCTAGCTGTGAGTCAGCACCCCCGTGACAGCACCCAGTGAGGACCACGGAAGGCAGCAGGGCCCGGAGGGTGCCTGGCAGGGGTGCCACTGGACCGCAGCATCCCGCATGCATCCGGAGGCCAGCAGGAAAGATGGGGTGTGTCTTCTCCAGCGCAGCCAGCCCAGGCTGAGTCTAGGTGCTCCTGTAGTTCAGGAAACACCCTGGTGCGTCCCTACTGTGGAGTTGTTTGCTTTGTAGCAGTTTTATGGAGGACAGCTCTTGACTGGTGGGCCTGGGGCTTCTCCCCTGCCCTGCCCAGCCCAGCAGGGACCCTTCAGCTGGTCCTGGAGAGGCAGCAGCCGGCCGGCTGGCCCAGTAGTGGCCTGGGAGAGGAGGCAGGGAAAGCGCCAGGGAGCCAGTCTGAGACCCCCGGCTGAGTAGGCCACTTCCCATCGTTCATTCCAGGGACATTTACTGAGGACTTACCCCGTCACAGATTGGTGGGGCCTGCCTGGAGACAGAAAGGCTGCTGGTTTGCATCCACCCGGCAGTGTCACAGACAAGCAGGCCTGGTGATCTGTAGGATTTTAGCAACGGAAACCCCCTGGGCTCGAGGCCAGCGAGTTCTGCCAAGCGCCAAGCTCTCGCCTGGGTAGCGGAGATATGAGGAAAAGATGACCGCTACTCCCAGAGCAGCTCGTGGGTTAGTACATGTTGATGTGTGAAGAAGAAGTGAAACACACACACACAGGCATGACGTGCTGAGCACGGGAAGGAGGCTCCAGGGAGGAAGAGGGGCATATAGTGATCCCCTACGGTAGAGGGTTTGTTGGGGGGGGCTTGGTGCTTTGGGTTAACAATTTTATTGCCATATAATTCACATATCGTGCAAGCCAGTGGTCCAGGCACAGTCAAAAAGAGTTGTGCATTCATCACGACAATCCATTTGAGAATGTGTCTGCTTTCTTGTACTCTGTGTCCTGAGCCCCCGTGTCCCCCCAATTGCCCCTACTGTGGAGCTTGGAAGGCTGGCCCAGGAGGGTGGACTCGTCCCCTGGGGAGAGGCAGGGTCGTAGACATAGGCTGCAGGCTTCCCCAAACCTAGGGCCAGCTGCAGTTGGGACTGGCCAGCTGGCATAAAGTGGGGCCTTGGGCTTCAAAGATCTGAGAATGGGAAGACCGTGAAAGAGCCAGGCACTGGGAACCAGAACAAGGTGGCTTCTTTTTGCTGAGCACCTAGGACGTGCCAAGTGCTTTCTGTGGATTGTGAGCACCGTGTTCTTTCCAGTATCACCGTTCTAACGACCTGGGAGAGAGAGGAGGCCGTCTGCTCCCTTACAGATCTGCAGTCTCGGGAGGAGCCCTCTGCTCTGCCCTGTGAGGTCGCTGTGAGTTGGAATTGACTTGATGGCTGTTTTTTTAAATTGCCATCGTTGCCACTGTTGTTCAGTGCCGTCGAGTTGGTTCTGACCCGTGCACAACAGAAGGACACACCACCCAGTCCTGCGCCACCTCCACAAGGTTGCTCCTGTGTAGCCCGAGGTCGCAGCCATGGCGTCAGTCCCTCCCGTCCAGGGTCTTCCCTTCCCTCTACTTTATCAAACATGATGTCCTTGTCCAGGCACCAGCCTTTCCTAGTTAAACGTCCAAATGTGAGACGATGTCTCACCATCTGTGCTAGGCCGGACTGACTAGAGAAACAAATTCCGTCGCACTCATATAAGTGTAAGAAAGCGCTTAATATGAAGAGGCCAGCATCTCGCAGGAAAACATCCCAGCCCCGTCCAACTCAAGTCCGTCAGTTCTTACTCAGGCTCTCGCAGCCACATGCAATGATGCAGACTGCAGGAAGGCCATAGGTCGGTGGGTGAAAAGTCTCGTGGATCCAATGGCGATGGAAGCATCGCAGGGCTGGCGCAGGTCTCAGCGTGGCTTGCGGGCATGAAGAGAGAGGGAGTTCCCAGGACCCTCCTTATGAGAAGGCCACGCCCACAAGGAGGCACCATCAGCCTGTGACTTGATAGACAGGCCGGGCTCCACCCCTACACTTTCTTTTTCTTTCTTTCTTTCTTTTTTTAACATTTTATTAGGGACTCATACAACAACTCTTATCACAATCCATACATATACATACATCAATTGTATAAAGCACATCTGTACATTCTTTGCCCTCATCATTTTCAAAGCATTTGCTCTCCACTTAAGCCCTTTGCATCAGGTCCTCTTTTTTCACCTCCCTCCCTGCTCCCATCCCTTATGAGCCCTTGATAATTTATAGATTATTATTTTGTCATATCTTGCCCTATCCGGTGTCTCCCTTCACCCCCTTCTCTGTTGTCCGTCCCCCAGGGAGCAGGTCACATATGGATCCTTGTAATTGGTTCCCCCTTTCCAACCCACTCACCCTCCACTCTCCCAGCATCGCCCCTCACACCCCTGGTCCTGAAGGTATCATCCACCCTGGATTCCTTGTGCCTCCAGCTCCCATATGCACCAGTGTACAGCCTCTGCCCTATCCAGTCCTGCAAGGTAGAATTCGGATCATGGTAGTTGGCGGGGGGAGGAAGCATTTAGGATCTGGGGGAAAGCTGTATTCTTCATCGGTGTTATGTTGCACCCTGACTGACTCATCTCCTCTAGACCCCTCTGGGAGGGGATCTCCAGTGGCCAGCAGATGGACTTTGGGTCTCCACTCTGCACTTCCCCCTTCATTCTCTATGGTAAGGTTTTTGTTTTTTTTGATGATGCCTTATACCTGATCCCTTTGACACCTCGTGATCGCACTGGCTGGTGTTGCTTCTGAGCTAGATGGCCGCTGGTTCACCTTCAAGCCTTTAAGACCCCAGACACTATCTCTTTTGATAGCCGGGCACCATCAGCTTTCTTCACCACATTTGCTTATGCACCCGTTTGTCCTCAGCGATCATATCATGGAAGTGTGCACCCAATGATATGATTTTTTGTTCTTTGATGCCTGATAACTGATCCCTTCGGAACCACATGATCACACAGGCTGATGTGTTCTTCCATGTGGGCTTTGTTGCTTCTGAGTTAGATGGCCGCTTGTTTATCTTCAAGCCTTTAAGACACCAGATGCTATCTCTTTTGATAGCCAGGCACCATCAGCTTTCTTCACCACATTTACTTGTTCACCCGCTTTGGCTTCAGCAGTTGTGTCGGGAGGGTGAGCATCATAGAGCGCAAATTTAATAAAATAAAGTATTCATGCATTGAGGGAGTGCTTGAGTAGAGGCCCAAGGTCCTTCCGCCACCTTAGTACTAAACCTATAAATATAGGCACATAGATCTATTTCCCCATCCTCATATATATATTTGCATGTACATGTCTTTGTCTAAACATGCTCCGTCCCCACCTGGGTTACAGCTATACCTCTTCTTTACGTTACCTTACCCTTGATCATTCCCTACCAGGACTGCCACTCCCCCCTCACCACCAATTTGGATCCCATGTTGTTCCCTTGTCCCTGGGTTTGTTAACACCACTTCCTTACCCCCTACCTCCCCCTATCCCAAGTCCCCCTGGACTGTCGGTCCTGTTGTTTTTCCTCCAGATAGTTCATCCAGCCTATCTTATTCAGACAGACCTGTGGAGATAATAACATGCACAAAAACAAGACAGAGGAAAACAAAGCAACAGTATACAACCAGACAACAAAACAACAACAACAAACCACTGACAAAGAACACAACAAAATACATCAAGAAAGAAAAGCTTGTAGTTAGTTCAAGGATTGTTTGCTGGCCCTTAGGAGCGTTTTCCAGTCCAGTCTATTGGAGCACCACGCCCTGGCCCCAAAGTCCACTTTCAGCATTCCCTGGGGACCTTGCCACTCCATTCCCTTGCTGTTCCGCTGCACTCCCCCAGTGCTTTGCCTCGGTGTGGTGGGATCAGGTCAGGTGCAATTCCCACACTGTGTCTCCGGTGCAGTCCCCTGTATCGCCCTTAGTCACTGATTGGCATCATTTCTCATAGTGGGGCCAGCCATGTTGTTCTCTCTGTGGACTGGCTGCTCTACTCAGGAACATCATCCTCACGGCCTGGTGGGCCAGGCTGTGCTCCACTCTCTCCTCCTCCCCCTTCATCTCCCGTGTGCTCTGATCAGATATGTCCCTCTCCCAGAGCTGCAGATTCAATGTCGTCCTTTGAAACAAATTCTTCTGGGGGACACCCCTACACTTTCACACATTCAAGTTGACGCGAAGTTATCTAACTACCATCCCACCCTTACTTCTAAGGAACATTCTGGTTGTACTTCTTTCCAGACAGATCTGTTTGTTCTCTTGGCGGTCAGTCCGTGGTACTTCCAAAGGCCTTCATTAGCACCGTAGTTCAAGTGTATTCACTCCCCTTCCGTCTCCCGTATCCAATGTCCAACGTTCACATGCGTATGAGGCAAATGAAAACACCATGGCAAGGAATATGCCATGGCTCGGGTCAGGCACACCTAAGTCCTCAACGCGACAGCCTTACAGCCTTGCTCCTCCACACTATAAGGGGTCTTGTGCCGCAGATTCATCCAATGCGGTGCATCATCTGCGCTCTGGATGGCGACTTCGTGAGCGTCGACTGTGGATCCCAGCAAGATGAGATCCTTGACAGCTCACTCTCCTCCACGTGTCATGATGGTCCCCATCGGGCCAGTGGTGAGGATTCTGGTCCTCCTTACACTGACTGGTCATCCACACTGAAGGCTGCAGCCCTTGATCTTCACCAGCAAGTGCTTCAAGCCCTCCTGGTTTTCAGCCAGCAGGGTTGTGTCATCTGCATATCGCAGGTTGTGACTGCGCCTCCCTCCCGCCCTGAGGCTGCCACATTCTTCGTACACCCCAGCTTCTCGTCCTATTTGCTCAGCATACAGATTACGTATGGGGAAGGGATACAGTCCCGCAATAGTCCTTTGTTCTGCTCAAATGACTGCCTCTTGATCCGAGTCCAAGTTCCGCATGCACACCCTAATGTGTTCTGGAATTCTCGTCCTTCTCAGTGCCTTCGCACAATCAACCAAACACGAGTAAACGTCTTTCTGGTAGGCTCTGCTCTCAGCCCATCTCCATCCTGAAGCCAGTGAAAATACCCCTTGCTGCCCTCCTCCTCTGAATCCAGCCTGACACTCTGGCAGCTCCCTGTCCAGGCAACTGCTGTTGAACGATCTTCAGCAAAAGTTTACTCGCGTGTGATCTCAGCTACATTGTGAGGTCACTTTCCTTTGGAATGGACACGCACATATGGATCTCTTCCTGTCAGTTGGCCAACTAGCTGACTTCCAAATGTTTTGGCTATGCTGGTGAGGGCTTCATGAGCGTGCTGAAACATTTCCACCACACTCCATCCATTCTGGAAGCCTGCTTTTCCCTGATGCCTCCGAGTCATCAGTTCTTGATCTCTTGAACCAGTTGAATGTTGACTCGTTCTCTTCGATCTAGCGACTCTGCCGATTCCTTCCATCTTCCCTTGATGCTTCCTGCGTTGTTCGGCGTCTGTCTCAAAGTGCAGAGCTGTCTGTGAGAGTATCAACGCCGATAGATACACAAGTCGATACAGCTTTTATTCAGACTTACCCATCACCCAGAAATCGCAGAATCCTACCGATTTGCTCAGTCTCAACTGGATCAACCATGTGATCAAGATGCGTTGACAATTGTCGGCAACTGGAACGGGAGAGTTGGAAACAAGGGAAAGATCGATAGTTGGCACACAGCCTTGGTGATCAAAATGAGCTGGGGATTGTATGATAGCATTTCTCAAGACCAACAGCTTCTTCGTCGAAAAGACCCCTTTTCAACAGCACGAACAATGATGATAAGCGTGGATTTCTCCAGATGGGTTACAGAGAAATCAAGTAGACGACATTGGTGTCAAGAAATGACGGAGAAGCTCGAAAGCACCAGTCAAAAATGAGGCCAGGAGCTGGCTGCGGGACAGACCACCAGCTGCCTGTGTGTCGGTCCAAGTTAAAGTTGAAGAAAATGTAAACAGGTCCACCCACGAGAGCCAACACAGGACCTTGAGTCTGTCGCACCTGAATTTTGAGATCATCTCAAGAACCGGTTTGACGCAGTGACCACTGAAAGACAGAAGACTCGACCTGTGGGAGGGCATCAGATGGGCAGGAAGCGAAAGGTCATTTAAAAACATGACAGAAAAGGTTGAAGCTGATGGCTGGGGAGACTCTTGTTTGTGGAGTTGTTGTTGTTGTTGGTAGGTGCCTTTGACCCTGTTCGGACCAACAGCAACCCCACAGACAACCAAACGGCCCCCTGTCCAGCCCTGCCCCATCCTCACCGCTGTTCTTCTGTCCGCCCCGCCCATCGCTGCAGCCACTGCGTCCATCCATCTTGTCAGGGCCCTCAGCCTTTTCTTCACAGAGTAGCCAAGACAGATGAATGAATGATGAAGTCAAAGAGCTGAACAGAAAACTTCAGAGGGCAACTCATGAAGACAAGTGAAGTATTATCATGAACAGTGCCGAGACCGAGGGATAGACATGCTCGGCGTATCTTGAGCCGAAAGGACTGAATTAAAAACCCAAGCCTCCATGTGCAACATTGCAAGGTTCCAATAGGACAAGTGGGAACCCGAGTCTCCAGGGCGCGTGTCCTGAGAGCAGGGCGTGCCAGGGCTGGCTGGCATTCCCTGTGCTCTGTCTTCTGCACTGTCCCACCAGATGGGGCCCTTCCCACACCAGTCCTGATGCCTCCCTGCTGCGCAGAGCCTCTCACCCCTCCACCAAAGCCACCCGGAGGTTTTGGAGACAGCAGACACCAGGGCCCCAGATCTGAACCTCCTGAGTGAACCGATCCCAACTCCTCCTCCCACAGATAAGAAAACGGAGACTCCGAGAGAGCAAGCCACTTGCCCATAGATGGCTGGCAGGCGCCCCAGGTCCTCGCAATCTGCCCTTTCACAGGGCATGGACCAGAAAGAACATGCTTGCGTCCTCTCAGCTGCTAGCACTAGGCTGGGGGTCAGAGGCCCCTCAGAAGAAAGGCCTGGCCATCTACTTCCGAGTGACCACGGCAGCGAGCACCCAGCAGCACAGTTCTATCTGCCGCGCTGGGGCCGCCGTGAGTCAGGGTGGGGTTGTTGGGGTTTGGGGCATGGAAGCCACTACACACAGTGGCTATGGAGGGGGCACAACCTGCCTCAGTGGCCTGTCGTGACTCCGGGGTTGTGTGGACGAGTTCCCCTTCAGACAACAGTTTGGTTCTCAGGGCATGGGCAGGGGAGACGCCAGTAGCCCTGGGTCTGCACGGCACAGGCCTGTACCTCCCAGAGGGTCCTGGCCAAGGCTGAGTGAGAGAGCTAAGGGAGGGGGAGGGGGTGGAAGTAAGGGCAGGAGCTGCTGGAAGGGAAGGGAACGGAGGGAACCCCCCCCCCCATGGACACCCAATGCTTATGAACAGAGGAGGCCGGGCCAGGAGAGGCCAGGGTGGAACAGAACAGGCTGGTGAGGAACACAACCGCACGCTCGTGACCAGTCTGCATGGAGGTGGGCACTGAGGGAGCGGGCCCGAGGGTGCCGGGCAACAACGCCTGGTGAGAGGGAAGCCTGGGCTAAGCCACCTCCTTCTGGTTGTCCCTCCCTGCGGTCTGAGACATCCTTAGAATCCCTGGTGGCTGTCAGGGAGTGTCCCGGGGCCTGAGCAGTCTGCCACCGTGCTGTCCCCACTGAAGCGCAGGGCCCTGCGGCAAGGGCAGTTCAACCCCACAAACAGCGTCCCCCACAGTAGGGCTTCCTTCATCTTCCGGGAGCCTCGGTGGTGGTGCAGTGGTTATACATTGAGCCACTAACCCAAAGGTCAGCTGTTCAAATCCGCCAGCCGCTCAGTGGGAGAAAGAGGAGGCTTTCTGCTCCTTTACAGAGCCACGGTCTTGGGGACCCACAAGGGCAGTTCTACCCTGCCCTGTGGAGTCACTTTGAGTCAGAATCAGTTTGAGTGAGCTCCCCCACTTTTCCCATTTTGGCTGCTATCCCCAAAGGTATCAAGGGGTGGGGGGTCACACCAACATACGCTGGGATTCCCACAGGGGCCATCCTCAGGACACAGAGAGGGTCCCACATCATGGGATGCAGGGAGGGACATGGTTGGGACCAGAAAGACCCACTTCCCACAGCACAGATTTCTGTACACACACATGCACACACACAGAGTGAGCTGTCGGGAAGGGGCTTCAGGAGAGCTGCAGAGAGCCCACCCCACCCCATGTAGGGCCACACCACACCCGCCTGGGCACCAGCAAGGACCACTCTGGGTGCAGGCACCCCAGGCCCAGGCTCTCTGAGACATTGGTGCCCCTTGGTGCAAAAGGTTGATCCAAGGTGAAAAATAACAACTCACACAGTAACACAGATTCTGGGATGGGGGGTCTGTGAGGATCTGAGCCCACGAAGCCTCCCCCCTTCTCAGTGAGAGGCCATTCACCCCTCCCACATGCACCCAGCTTGGCTGTGGCTGTGTTCTCTAAGCCCAGCGGTTCCGCTACCCAGGATCCAGGACCTGCATGTCCATTAGATGTCCACCAGGTGGAGCAGCCGGGGTGGGGCCTGCCCAGGGGTGTGCTGCCTGTCCTGTGGAGCATAAGACACATTGGGTTCAACCCCAGGTCTCAGAGGACCTCAGAATTTCTCCCTACTTCCCCCACTTCTTTCTAGAAGCTGCAGGATCTGGAGTGGACTCGGGCCATGCCCACACCTGTCTGCCCCCAAGCCACTCAGTCCCAAATTGTACACACCCTTCCTCATTCTCCTCCTTCGAACGCATCCAGTTGTCACACCAGGGAATGTGGACAGGACTGGGGTGACAGGGCGGGGGACATGACATGCCTGTGGGGGTGGGGTGTCCAGTACCCCCCGGCTCTGGATGAAGGAGGGGAGGACAGGCTGGGACGAGGGCACACGAGGGCACACAGGCTGAGCAGCTGAGGTCACTGGAGGCCAGGCCAGCGCAGATGCAAGGGAACAGGCCAAAGTGCTGGGCCTAGCCAGTCAGAAGCATTCAGAGCCCAGAGCAGGGGGCTGGGCCAGCATCTGCCCTGACCACACCATAGGGCCCCTCCCCCAGAGGGTCGGCCCCAAAGCCTGGGCTTTGGCGGAGTCTGGCCCCTGGTAATTACAGGGTTGTGGGCCAGCCTGGGGGTGAAAGGGTGGGTGAACCAGCCCAGGGACCTGGGAGAGCCAGGTTCCATTGGGCCCAGGGTTTCCCCAGCCTGCCCCCAATCGGGCTGGTGTTGGTCAGGGGAGGAGGGGTAGCCCCCACCCCGCAGGCGCCTCCCAGTAACCGCCAGTCACACCCACTTGGACTCCCCCACCCCATAATCTCACAACCATATGACCCCACACAGTCAATCAAACCCCCTGCTCAGGGAGGGGGTGGGTAGGGGTCGACAACCCTGAGGGGCCTCTGAAAGGCAGGCAGGAGCTTTGTTTACACAGCTGAGGCTGGAGCTGGAGAGGCTGGCCAGGCCCTGGCTGGAGGACTTAGGCACACATGCCACCACCACCCACCACACCTCCCTGTCCTCCTCCCCATGCAGGCAGGGCTGCTGTCCCTTCCACACACACCCAGGAGTGCGTGCCGCACCCCACCCCCCTGTTGCCAGCGTCACACTCACGTCACATTGTCTAACAGGGGCTGTGTGCACCACGTCACTGGCACCTAAGGTCACGAGAGCTGGCATCCAGCTGATGTCACAGTCGGGCGCAGACGGCGCTGCCAGCCCAGCCAAGTAAACAGTGGTCCGTGCTGGACGGGCAGCTGCCAAACCGCCTGACCGGGCAAAGTCTGGAGTCCGGGACAGTGCTGGGGAGGGAGGGAGGAGTGCCACGTTCAAGCCCTCTGAAAACCCGCCAGTCACGTCCACAGCCACAAGGGACACAAAAGCACTCTGGGGCCCCAAAGGACCACACAGGCGACACTCTTACGAAAGGCAAATGCCCGGAGGCCTCCCTCAACCAGTCACAGCCCACACCAGGGTCAGCCACAGACAGCCACGACAGGGCCTCCCAGGACCGGGAGTGTCCCCTGACCACTGCCATGCGCTGATGCCGAAGATCATGTTAGGGAGGCAGTGTCTAGCTCCAGAGAGACCCCTTTCCTCGGTTGATGCGCGCGCGCACACACGAGTGAGCTGGGACATAGGAAGAGCCCACCCCACCTCAGAGGGGCCCCTCCTCCGCCTGCCATCCTGGGCCTCAGCATCCCCCCCAGGCCCAGGCTCTCTGCCATTAGCACCCTGGGCAGGGACAGTCAATGGGGATCCTGCTACCACTCTCTGGCCCGAGCCCTGCCACCTGAGTGTCTGGTAGGGTCTGACGGGATCTGGTCTTGACAGTAGAACAGGCCTCTCAGGAGGAGCCTTGGGAACATTTATGAAACACTGGGGGCTTAACTGCACCCCAGCTACGGCTGAGCTCGGAGTATACAACCGGAAGCAAAATGCCACTTGGCTGGGCCTGTGACAGGCTTGTCAGGGAAGGCTTTCAGAGAGATGAGCTGCTTCAGAGATGCCTGGGAGCTTGCCAGCCAGGGTGTGGGTGCTGGCTGGCAGGGAGGGGGCTGCCGAGGCAGGGGGGCAGCGTGTGATCCAAAGGGCAGAGGCGGTTATGCTTGTTTGTAGCACCAGCAGTCACAACCACATTCACACTCACAGCAGCCTCTTCACACTGGGCCCCTGGGTGCTCTGAGCCCAACACACCCCAGGCCACTTCCCTCCCGGGCAAACCTGGCACAGCAGTAGCACTGTGAATGGCGCCCCCGATAGGCCCTTTCACACATTGCTTATCTAGCCCACAGGGAACACCCAGCACCCAGACTAGGCAGGCCTCCTCTCAGGAGCCTGGCGGCTGCAAGGTCAAAACAGTTCTGAGGCTTCTTGGGATGAAGAGAGTGGGGAACCAGGGAGCCTGTGGCCAGGCGCCGGCGAACCTCGCCACCAGCTCTCGAAGCCTAAAGCACTGAAGCCGAGGTGAGGTTGGAGCTCCAGAGATGTGCTTGTTGACTGTCCCTACCTGTGCTGTCCCAAACACTTCTCAAGGCGCGTGGGACGCCCTCCCCACACTGCCCCCAGCCCACCACCTCGTCTGTCTGGCCTGCAGAGTAGGGCAGCTGACAAGACTGTGGACCACCCGTGGCCTTGACTCCAGTTCCTCCCCTTTATAGGTTTGTCGGGTGTGGGTGTGTTTCCCACACCTGACCACGTACTTCCAAGGGAGAGATGTGAAGCACAGGAAGCCCTTGGGCCATGGTTCTCAGACACACCTGGGTGGCGGGGAGTTGCCCAGCCCCCCCCCGCCCCCCCCCCACACACTTCACTGGCAGAGGAAGCGCAGGACTGCCGTCGGCCCCTCCCAGCCCCGTGTGATTGTCGTGCGTTCTTGTCTGCCTACCCTACCACCCCCGCAACACACAATTAGTCGGGTTTTAAATCCCCAACTATCTTGTAAAGAGAATTTTAAAATATGGGAGGAAAAAGCCCTTTCTATTTACCCACGTATTTACCATTTCCGGGGCTCTTCATTCTGCTGAGTAGATCAAGATTTCCATCTGGTATCGTTTTTCTGCTGCTTGAAAGATTTTTTTCCCCTTTTCTTTAAAAAAAAAACAAAACGACATTTCTTTCAGCGCAGGTCTGCTAGTGATGAATTCCTTCAGCTTTTGAAAGGAATCTTTGGAAAGATTCTTTCCGTCTGGAAAGAGATCTTCACTGCATTCTCGGCTGACAGTTTTTATCCTGGACTGTTTTAAAGGCGTCGCCCCGCTGTCTTCCAGCCTGCGTTGCTTCTGAGGAGAGCTCAAACCAAGCTCAAGGCCACTGCGGCCCCTGCTGTCCCTCGCAGCCCCCCAGGGCAAAGGAGAGCTGCCCCATCGAGTTTCCGAGGCTTTACCAGAGTAGGAAGCCTCACCCCTCTCCTGTGGAGCGGCTGGTGGGCTTGAACCACCCGCCCTCTGGTTGGCAGCCCGACTCGTCACCCGCTACGCCACCAGCGTTCCCTGCGTGCACGGGCTCCTCTGTGCACAGCGTGCTCGCTGTCTGGCTGTACTTCGAGGTGTCCTCTGGATCACTGTGGCTGAGCGTGACGCAGGCAGATCGTGACGGTCCCACGCGGTTTCCCTCTGGTTCTTGTGCTCACGGGTGAATTTCTTGCATCTGTGCGTTTACAGTTTCATCAAACTTGGAAAAACTGTTGGCCATTATCCCTTCTAACTTTTCTCTTTCAGACCCTCTTCCTTCCTGGACCTTCCATTACCGCTCTCTTAGACGGTTTAAAATTACCCACAATTCCCTGACGTTCTTTTTGAATTAATTTTTTCAGTCTTGTCATCTCCTCCCTGTGCTCCGTGGTCGATGCCTCCAGTCGCTAAGTTTCCTCCTCGGTGTCTGGAGTGCCTTTCATTTCATGGAGCGCACGCTTTCATCCCAGACATTTCACTGTCGTCCCTCCGAGCTCTGTGAGGGCCTTACTTTATAGCGCTCATATTGCTCTTTACTGTGTTTTCCCTTTATATTCTTATATCTCTGAAATATGCTTATTACAGCTGTGCTAGTCTGGGTTGACTAGAGAAACAAATCCAGAGACACTCGTGTGTGTGTAAAAGAGAGTTTATATCAGAGTAATTGTACATTGAGAAAACATCCCAGGCCCGTCCAGTTCAAGTCCATAAGTTTAATACGAGCCCACATGTCCGATACCAGTCTATAAATTCCTCTTCAGCACACTCAATGACACCGAATGCAGGAAGATCACAGGCCAGTGGGTGGAAGTCTTGTGGATCCAGTGGCCGTGGAAGCATCTCAGCGCTGGAGCGGGTCTCCATGTGGCTCCTCCAGCTCCAGGGCTCTGGCTCCATCAGCGTAGCTCTGTGTGGCTTGTCAACAGGGATGTCTTGCAGGGACAGTGTCGAAGCAGAGAGTGTCTCTGGCCTCCGTGAGCTATTTATCGCCTTCGGCCTCCAAAATGACGTCACCAAGCTGTGACCTGATTGACAGACTAAACGCTACCCCTTCGCAAGTTGACAGGGGATTAAGGAACTACCTCAATAGCTATTGTTAAGTCCTTGCAAAATAGAATTTTAAAATTTCAGAGAATCTAGACTTTCCGCAGCTGTTCAGGCTGGTTGAACTGCTGAAATGATCGCCCTGAGATGATCACAAAACATTAAACTTTAAGCTCAACGCACTTTCTAGAGTTTCCTTTGAACCAGTGTTGTGCTCTGCTGCGCTGACAGCCAGCTCAGTTTTCCCCTGAGGGCCTAGTTAACCAGATCCCTAGGTCTAGTTTCTCCCTTAGGGAGGTGAGTGGGATTGAACCACCAACCTGCCTTTCAGCTACTGAGCTCCCAACCACTCTGTCCTCAGGTTCCTAAAACCAAACAGTCCCAGGGAAACCGCACCCACTGCCGTTGCCTCAATCCCACTCACACGGAAGCCCCGTAGGGAGTTGCTGAGGCTGCAAATCGTCACAGGAATAGACAGCCTCATCTTTCTCCTAAGGAGTGGCTGGTGGGTTTGAACGCCTGACCTCGGGGTTAGCAGTCCCCCACTGTCCCCAACAGCACCACCAGGGCATTTGTTTAACTTAATCAGTAGAGAAGGCTTGCCTTAGGCATTATGAATAAGAGCAGCTAGAAAGGTCAGGCGAGAGGCGTCCAGCGAGGAGCATGA
The DNA here is from genome assembly GCF_050624435.1 of Tenrec ecaudatus. Lineage (NCBI taxonomy): Eukaryota > Metazoa > Chordata > Mammalia > Afrosoricida > Tenrecidae > Tenrec > Tenrec ecaudatus. The sequence goes on from NC_134530.1 coordinate 165,022,473, forward strand.
GTACGCAGGGAGGAGCCGCGAGGAGAGAGACAAAGCCAGGGGTCTGCGCCCCTGTCCACTGCGCCGGCCATCGGTGTCTTTCTGAACACGTTTTTGCTTGATTGAGTTTTTGCATGATTTGGGACATGTTTTCCTGTTTCTCCGCGTGCCTGGTAATCATTGGTTGGATGTTAGACATTATTAATTGTGCTGTTTGGTGCTGGATTTTTTTCCTGTATTTAAAAAAATATTTTTAAAAAAGGAAGAAGAAGATATTTTTGAGCTTTGTTCAGATACACAGCGAGTTACTTGGAAAGAAATTGATCGTGTGTGTGTGTGTGTGTGTGTGAAATATATTGTAACAAAACACCGTTACAATATGTGTTTATACATACAACTCAGGGACAAACGAATTTTGTCCATTATGTTACTTAAACATCACCACTCTGTTTCCCAAGTTTCTCACCATCCTTAACAGAAGCTCAAAGTCCCTAAACGATGAGTCCCCCTTGCCTCCTCCCTCCTTCCCACCTGCCCCCCTCTACTCAAAAGTTCACTGCTATCCTGTGGATCCCCCCAGCCTGGAATCAGCTCTGGCCTCTAGACCGCTGCCATAGAATTGATTCTGACTCTGGGTAGCCGAGTTGGTGTGAGCGCTGGACTTTGAATCAGGGAGCCCCAAGAAGAATCAATGCCTCTGAATTGCGGTGCTGGTGAAGGGTGTTGTAAATTCCACTGACAGCCAAGAGAACAAATAAACCTGTTTGGAAGAAGTACAGCCAGAACGCTCCCTAGCGGCAAGGCTGACGAGACTACGTCTCATGTAATGTGGACGTGTGGTCAGGAGAGACCAGTCCCTGTAAAGGACGTCGTGCTTGGTAAAGGGAGGGGCAGCGATAAATCGGAGGACCCTCGACTAGACAGACTGACCCAGTCGCTGCACCGAGGGGCTCACGCACGAGAGCGACTGTGAGGCTGCGTGGCACCTTCCTACCGTACACCACGGGTCGGGACCGAGGCGGGCCACACTCCAGGGACCTAACCGATGGAGCGCCCTGCTACGAAATTCCCAATGCTGTACCTCTCCGAAGAAGCTGGCGGCCTCAGTTTTTCTCCGTGGAGTAGCTGCTGGGTTCGAACTGCCAACTTCCAGTCAGCAACCCAACACTTACCATCCGCTCCCCAGGCCTCCTCTTCTGCCTCTATCCACAAAACTGCCGCAAAATAGTTCTTCCAAAGTCAAAAGCAAAGACGTCACTTTCGCGACTGAGCTGTGCTTGACCCAAGACACAGTGAAGGGAGAACAAGGAGAACCCAAGTCCGTGAGCTGTGGTTTTGGTGAAGCGTCTATTCCACCTGCGGCGGCTTCCTGAAGACCGAGCACACCTGTCTCAGGAGTGCGGCCAGAGTGCCGCTGAGAAACGAGCATTTCAGGCCCAGGCCCTCGGGACCTGTTACCAGGAGGAGCCTGCCCTGGGAGCGGGCATCATATTTGGGAAAGCTGGGGGGTCAGCAAAGAAGAGGAGCCCCTCTTCCCGATGAGCTGACACAGCGCTGCAGCCCGGGCTCCAGCCCGGCAAGGCTGACGATGGAGCTGGACCGGCCAGGCTTTGGTTCTGTTGCGCACAGGGTCCCGATGGAGGCAGCGCCCCCGTGGAGCAGGCCACCACACTGCCCAGTCTACGTATTTCCCCTAAGTGGGGCCCTGCGTTATTGGTCCTGCGTGACGGACTCGTTTCACGGCACAGTGATTTCGAGGTTCCCCCATGGCGTAGCATGCATCAGGACTTAATTTATGTTGATGGATGAGTAATAGATAATAAAATAAGATAAAACCCATCTCGCCGCCGCTGAGTTGATTCCGACTCACCATGACCTTGCCAGGGTCAGGTTAGAAGCATCCCTGGGGGTTGCTGAGACTGTAAGTCTTCATGGGAGTAGAACACCTCACCTTTCTACTCAGGAGCGGCTGTGGGTTTCAACCTGCTCCCCCGTGGTTAGCAGCCCCAAGTGAGTAACCACTGCACTACCAGGCTACCCAGGTAAGAGTTTAAACACACACACACACACATGCCTGCCCTCCCAGGGTTGAAATGGAGGTGTTTTGGGAGAGGGCACCGCTGTGGTTCAGTGGATGGCAGAGAGGTGGTGCATGCCGCTAGAACCTTCTGGAAACCTGCCCTCTAGGTGCTGGGGGAAGTCATGCCTGAGAAGACTCCTTCCCAGAGGCACTTGGCTCCAAAGCCATCTACTGAAGTGTTGGGGTGGCCTCTGCACCTGGCAAGAGCACTCTGCCTGCCGGGAAGGAAGGACGGAAAACCCCTTCTGCGGCCACATCTCTCCAGTGCCCTCTGCTGACAAAGCTGAAAGGAGAAAACCTCCTTAAAGTCGGTCCCAGCACAGACTGCGGAGAGCAAGCCCCTCCTCAAACCGAGAGGCAACCAACTGAGGCCTGGCACAGCCTGGTAGCTGTTAGGTGGTCTCCACTTTGCTGGGGGAGGGGGTGGAGCTGGGGGCGCGGCACACACACAAATTACTCCTGGCCCTGTCTGAGCTCTGAGGATTTATGTTGTCTGCTCCCTTGTGGTGGTTCTTTTCCTAAGCGGGTCAGTTCTGCAGCGGCAGGCACCGTGCAGCACACAGCTGGAGACTTGCGGGGCCTGCGGTACAAGAATCCTCCGTGCAGGCGCATCTGCTGCTCGGCCGCACCCTGCAGCCACCTGGACTCTGCAGCTCTGGGAGACCCCTCCAGCTGAGAGGGTGCCCTCTCCCAGATGCACTCCCCCTGGGCAGGTAAGTAGCGGTGGTAACTCCCCTCCCTGGGGATCACTGTCCCCGCTGCCTGCTGTCCACAGTCTAAGCAGTTGCCCCCGTGTTTGTCTGGCTCTTCAGCTCTTGAAGGTGTGAGGCAGGGCTCTGTGGCCAGATGTGAGTCTGCAAAGACACGCCTCTGAACCTGAGGTGGCCTACTTCTCAAAAAGACCTTGTGGGACCTTTTCCAGTCTCTGAACCTCTTCCTGCTTCAGTCGCTAGCATATTCTATACTATAGCTCAGGGTATACGATCTGCCCTTCAAAAACTACCAGCCAAACAAACACCTCCAATCCAAACTCACCGCCATCGAGTCCATTCAGCCCGTGGCCTGCCGCGGCTTCCAAGACGGCCCATCTTGGCGGGAGGAGAAGGCCCTTTCTTCCCAAGAGCAGCTCATGGTGGTTTCAAACCAATGACCTTGTGGTTAGCAGCCCAACGCATAACCATCCATGCCACCCACCTGTCCAAAACAAGGAGGTTTTATATTGAAATGTATACGCCATCCTTTTCAATGATATGTAATGAAGTTAACTTCATTAGTCACTTGCTACAATTTTAAACACCAAGTAAGACTAAATGGCTTTGGTACAAAATGATTGCCCCTCTATACCTTACCCCCCACTTCCAGGAGACACTGGCTCTCAAACCTCCTGGCATTTACGTTCACATTTCTAAATAAGCTGCTTCCCCTCCCCCCTGTGGTTGTTTGTTTGTTTGGTTTTTTTTTTTTTTCAGTTTTATTTTTTATTTTTTTCAGTTTTATACTTTTACCAAATGATCTCTTTCTTGTGGAAGCTGAAGACTTAGCTCTCTTACACTTTGCCCCTCCAAGTCCACACACACACACACACACACACACACACACACACACACACACACACACCATCCTCCCAGCATGGTGGAATCCAGGTTTTTGATTGCATTAATACTTAATCTTTAACTTGGAAAGCTGTGAGAATTATTCGTATTGTGATATGTCGTACTCATATACTACGATCCATTCCAGTTCTTTGGAACTCTCCTTTTTACTCCACCCCCCCCATTGGAGTTAATAATTATCCAGAAAGGCAGCAACCCAATAGAGACATAACCAAAGAACACAAGCAGTTCACAGGAGAGAAATGCAAATTGCTCTTCCATTTATGAGAACAGGCGCAATCTCACACGCAGACGAATGAAAATGAAAGCGACGCCGAGATTGCACTCCCCGTGTTTCAGCCTGGCAGACCTCCAGAAGTTTGTAGCACAGTCTGTGGATGAGGCTTCAGGGAAACGGGAATTTGCCTGCATTCCCCGTGGGAAGACGAAACAGGGTAACCGGTAGGGAGGGATTTGGAAAGAGCCAGCAACATCACACGCGCACTTACCCTGGGACCCAGCGATCCGCTGCTGGGGATCTGTCCTGACGCTATGCCTGCACCTGTTTAAGAAGACGCCTGTGTACAGTTATCCATTGTGGCGTTGCCCGTATCTGTTACGTGTTGGAAGCAATCCAAGTGAATTCCTATAGAGAATTGGTTACATTTACTCCTGTACATCCACACAATGGAACACAGACAAAAGAATGAGGAGGCTCTCCGTGGAAAAATCTGCAGGAAGCATGGTAAAGTGAAAACAGCAGTGTGTAGAACGAGGCATATAGTAAATAACAACCGATCACAAGGATCTACATGTGGCCTCCTCCCTGGGGGACGGACAACAGAAAAGGGGGTGAAGGGAGACGTCGGACAGGGAAAGATATAACAAAATAATAACTTATAAATTATCAAGGGTTCATGAGGGAGGGGGAAGAAGAAGGAGGGAGGGGTAAAATGAGGAGTTGATGCCAGGGGCTTAAGTGGAGAGCAAATGTTTTGAGAATGATGAGGGCAAAGAATGTACAAATGTGCTTTATACAATTGATGTATGTATGGGTTGTGATGAGAGTTGTATGAGCCCCTAATAAAACGATTATAAATAAATAAACAAAGTTAAACAAAACAAAAAAGAAGGTGATATAGTCACTGTTGCTTGTCCCTTATTATAAAGAAGCACCCAAGAAAGTAATTGACATGGCTGTCTGTCTGGAGGAAGAACAAAAGGTATTGGAATCCGTTACTTGGCTTTTCATGTCATTCTGACTTTTCAGCCATGTGAATTTATTTACCGATTGGGGCAAAAAAATCCCAGTGAAAAAACAAACAAACAAAAAATGACCTGGGTGTCTCTGCTCCGTGTCCTGTCACTTGCTCCTGGTTTATTCTTGTTGCCTGACCCCTCTTCCTTCTCAATAGGCGAGGGGACCAGTCCTGCCGCGTGATGTCGAAGACAGAGTCGAACGACACCTGGCCCGGCTTCAGAGAAGCTGGACGGTGGGAGTTGGCTGCCCAAACCCGCTCTCGACATGTATTTAGACTTGCTTGATTGGCCTTGCCATAACTATTTGGAGTGCTTTTGGGCAAGATTCTAAAAAAGTTTATCATCCAGTTTTTCCCTTTCCTTATCTTGGTTACCGCATAGGGGGCAGAATACGGCACCCCCCTCCAGGAAATAACCCAAAGAGAAACAGAGTTCCTGGCCCTGATTTACCTTATACGGGGGCTTACAATGACAATGGCATAAGAATAGTTAACAAAGAAGGTGTACAAGTTCCTTTTAGTAGTTTAAGCTTTATGGAACGGTTAGCAAGAAGAGGGCCTCCGCGATGTTTGAAGTCCACTGAAGCAAAGCTACCTATTGTGAGGCAACTCATGCCTTGGTACAGAAAGACTTTTGGGAGTTTAATTTATGTGAACTTAGTGAAAAAGTAAGAACAAGAAATGAAAGCCCTAGAGGAACAGCCTAAGAAAGAACAGCCAAAGCCTGTCAAGTAAGTTTTGATAATGAAAAGTATTAACGCTTTATTGATTTCATAGAACAATGTACCCTAGTTGGGTGAGGTGTGCTCAGTTATTGTTAGAAGGTTTACGTCTATCACCCTTGTATGAGAAAGTTTTAGTTTCAAGATGTACTAATCTTTAACCAAGAATCATGATGTGATTGATGTAACGTGTCACGGTCTTGTGGCCTGAGAATTTCCTGATGTATGATCTCAGGCCATAAGCTTTAAGCCAAGACAAAGAATATATAAGTTGAAGCTTTGCATGAATAAAATTGGAACAGTCACCGCAACCTTTGAGTCATGTGACTTCTGTCGCCCACTCGTCGACGCCTTACCCACTAGCAGGGGACCCCGACCCCCTGTGGCTGGACCGCGGCAAATAGGTCAAACTCCTCCGGTGGCTCCGTGCCTTTGCTCCCATCTGGATGGGTTGCTTTTTAGTTCTGCTACCCAGCTGCCAGAGAGCTGCAATCTGAAAGGTCAGCGGTTCTAAACCACCACCGGACGCCCGGAGGGAGACGGACAGGACTGTTTACTCCCAGTTACAGCCTGGGAAACTCGGTTCCGCCCCTCTCCCACAGAAGGGCCTGATGAGTCGGCATCCACTCGATGGGAGGGAGCTTGGGTCTAGCTGCCATTTTGAATTTCTCTTCGTCAACCTTCTGGGAATTGCGTTCTCACTTTCCCGTGTTTGAGCTCTGCTTCCTGAATCCCACGCCTGTCTCATTCTTGCTTTGTACCGTGGCACACGGACCGGCCGCTTCCTGAGGAAGGCTGCACGGGAAGTCCATGGCTTGCGTCACCCTCAGCTCATTCTTGGCCTTGGCTGGGGCTGAGTTCTAGGTCGGAGAAAAGTTTTCCCTCAAGACTTTATTTTTACATTTTCTTGTGGTACTATAGATAGATAGATAGATAGATGATAGATAGATAGATAGATAGATGGATGGAGATAATGTAAAGTTTTCCATTTTTACTTTATTGTGTGTGTGTGCATATATTGAACATGCTTATGCTTAGCTTTAGCCAGCTGGACTGAGTTGAGGTGATTCCAGTGTTGTTGGCAGCATCTAAAACGTCATCGTCAGGCCTTCTTTTCTCCCTCAGGACTCATCGGGAAGACGACGTTGGCTCTGTCCGTCACTGTCACCATCGGTTTGAGCCGGTGCCTGTTGGCTAGACAGGCACAGCGGACACAGTGTACTGTCCCCTGCCGGCTCCCTCCCGGCTCGCGCACTGGTCGCGCACTGAGGAAGGCCTAGTGGTCCAACTTGTCTCCCCTGGGGACAGCCTGCTCTCAGCCTGCGGGTCCTGGGCTCACAGGGGTGATGTGTCCTGCGGGGCTTTTCCGTGTGGCCCTGGGTGTTCTCTCAACTCCGCCTTCTTGGCCTCCAGCGCCTCTGCCGCCACTCCAGTTTCGGGGGAGGGGCAGGCGCTTCCTTCTCCGCTGCCATCTTCACAGACATAAATGAATCTGTATGTTGTTGTGAACACGTAAGCGAATATGTATGTTGTGAACACATAAATGAATCAGTATGTTGTTGTGAACACGTAAATGAATATGTATATTGTGAACACGTAAACGAATCTGTATGTTGTTGTGAACATGTAAATGAATCTGTATGTTGTTGTGAACACATAAATGAATCTGTATGTTGTTGTGAACACGTAAATGAATCTGTATGCTGTTGTGAACACATAAATGAATCTGTATGTTGTTGTGAACATGTAAGCGAATCTGTATGTTGTTGTGAACATGTAAATGACTATGTATGTTGTTGTGAACACGTAAATGAATATGTGTGTTGTTGTGAACACGTAAATGAATCTGTATGTTGTTGTGAGCACGTAAATGAATCTGTATGTTGTTGTGGAAGAGAAAAGCAACACGTCCGCATTCCTGACTAAGATGACAACTGAACAGAGGCATGATCGTCAACGGCAGGTCTCCTCTGTAGGTCTCCATTCTTTCACAAATGCCTTAAGATAAAAACACAGCAATGTTAAAGACTTAACTACTGTTTACGAGTTCAGTCCAGCGCCAAGGGTTCCATGCACAGCATTGTGCAATCCTCACGTGTCTCGGTCCTCCCCACAACAGCTGGTCCCATTCAGGAACCATCTCCTGGTTCCCCACCCCCTCCAGGTCCTGGCCGGCCCTAGTCGACTCTCGCTCTCCATGACGTCACCTGCTCTAGGTCCTCCCTCACATGACGTAATTGCCTTAAGGACATCTGCCCCAAAAGACTTCCTTCAAGTGTTCACAAACCAAGAAGTCAACTGGAGGACTAAGGTGCCCCTGTCCCAAGCCACAGTATTTTCAATTGTCTCAAAAGCACGTGAACCCTGAACAATGAATAAGGAAGACTCAAGGGGGAAAACAGATATATTTTAATTAGGGTGTTGGCAAAAAATATTGCACGGATGGCCAGGAGAACAAACAAATCTGTCTTGGAAGACGTCCAGCCGGAATGTTCCTTAGGAGCGAGGCTGGGCAGCCTTTGTGTCACATGCTTGTGACATTTTACCAGGAGAGACCAGTTCTGGGAAAGGACCTCAGGTGTGATCATCTAGCGGGTCAGCACCAAGCGGGAGACTCTCGAGGAGGCGGATTGCCACGGTGGCTCTCAGTGGGTCCAAACGGCAATGACTGGGAGGGGTGAGGCGGGCCGGGCAGTGCTTTGCTCGCTGTCCACAGGTGTGCTCCGCGTGCTGGCCAGCCTGGCCGCCCTCACAACAACCACAGCCGCAAGCCCGCTCACAGCAGAGGGACAGTACAGTCTTGGCCGCTGGAGGCTGACTGATTTCCCTCAACAGAATGCTTTCAGAGTCAATCCATGCATGGCCTGTGTCAGAACGCCGTTTCCCTGCATGGCAGGGTCATATTCCGTGGTGGCACCACGCCACAATGTCTACCCACTCATCTGTGAATGGGCCCTGGGGCTGTCTCCACCTCCCCGCGAGTGTGAGTGGGGCGGCAATGAACATTCACATGCAAGTGCGTGCTTGAGCCTCCGCCTGCCTCCTTGGGCATTTTGACTTCATTGCTTCATTTCTGCCGGTTTCTTCTCCTGTTGCTCTGGAGAAACCTAAGAACAAATGGACTCTTGATCCTCCGTGTGAAGAGAGTTGTGTGTGTGCTGTTGGTATTCCTTATCGTTGTTGTTTTAAGATCCCAGTACTTGGGAATGTTCTTGAAATATTTCCTTCACAGTTTCTTCTGATACCTTTTCTCCTCTTCGATGATCAGCTTCCTGGACGGATTCTCTAACTTTCGAGGAATTTCTTTCACCCTGTGTCACTGTTGTTATTTTTGAGACTGCACAGCAGACAGAGGCCAGTTCCATCCTCTCTGCACGTGCAATTCACTGGCATTGGTCCGATTCCATGACAGCGTCAGGTCATGCAGCCGTCCCTTCCCACCGGCTCCCCGCCCTCTGCATCTCACACCGAGTGTTCTTAGGGAACGTCCAGGTAGACATTCTTTACCAAGTGACCTCAACCAGCGTTTGCCTCTAAGAAGTCATGGCGGCGTAAGTTGACAGTCGGGGAGCACGCCTGGGCTTTCCACTCGTCTCAGAAACTCAGAGGCAGCCCGCGCCTGTCCTGCCGGGTCCCCGTGAGTCAGCGTCGAAGCGCTGACAGCGAGTTTGGTTTGGCTTGGATTGTCTGGCTTTAAGACGGTGAAAGGTGATCTCAGAGCACGTGTTTGGGACGGTCCATCCAAATGGCTCCAGGCAGCCGGGGTTCCAGGAGTGAGTCTCTCAGTTTTATATTTTCCTCTCCGACCCCTCAATCCTGTGTGTGTTTGTTTGCTTTCTTGGAGAAAGCAGTCTTTCAAGCTCAGGAGACTTCCCACTCCTCCGATCAATTTTTAACCCTTCTACATTTAATGCTTAGAAGCCCTGATGGTACTGTGAGTGAGGCACTGGGCTGCGAATCGGAAGGTTGGTGACTTGAACCCACCACCCACCCTGTGAGAGAAAGCTGAGGCTGCCTGTTCATCTTCACAGCCCTGGGAAGCCCTGTACGAAATCTATACCTTCTCAAGGGCTCCTGAGGGAGGGTGGGCGGGGGAGAGAAGGGGAAGAAATGTGGAGCAGATACCAGGGGCTCAAGTGGGAAGAGAATGCTTTGAAAATGATGATGGCGGCATATGTGCAAATGTGTTTGACACACTGCATGAATGTATGGATTGTGACAAGACATGTAAGAGCCCCCAATAAAAGTATTTAAAAAAAAGATTGCTATGGGTTGGAATCCACCACTAGCACTAGGTGTGATATGTTTAATTCTTAAGAATGTTATTTTATTTTTAATTATAGGCATGTGTTTATTTCAGGGATCCTCTCTTGCCTCTCAAAAAATAACGAATCCTCACTCTTAAAGTTTTAAGTTCTCTTCTGCTCCTTGTGCTAGTCCTCCTGTTCCCTGTCTGTAGACATTAAGTCTCCCTCTTTTTTTTCCCTCTCCTGTAGAGGCTTCCTGAAATCCCTGCTGGTCCTCGGCTAACCCGGCAGATCCCAGCACGACCCCGAGCAGACCAGACAGGACGCTGCGTGTGAGCCAGGGTTACAGAATGTGAGCTCCCCAAGACAAAGAGCTTCGTGAGCTTTGTTTACAGGTAGTCTGAGCACCCAGACCAGGATTTGGCAGAAACAAAAAGTCAGACCAAGCCCACAGCCTCCCGGTCCTTTCTGACTCATGGTAGCCTCACAGGGCAGAGAGCCGTGCTCCTTAGCATTCCCAAGAACGCTGCAAATCCCCACAGGAGCAGCAGGCCTCAGCTTTCGCCGCTGCCGCCGAGTGGGTCTGTCGAGTGGGTCTGTGGCTCTGAACTGTCAACCCTGTCTGTGGTCAGCAGGCGGGTGCTTCACCCACAGTGCTACCAGCGCTCTTCAGCGGCATCTCAGGACTAACCAGGCCCGACTCTGCTTAGCTCCCCAGACTGGAGGAGCATGTCCAGGCTCGTGGGGCCGGCAGGCAGGTATTCAGTAGTATGTGTAGCGCACAGGAAGGGAGAAATCTTTCTCCTGGGAGGGAGTGGAACTCAGGGGAGGGGCAGAAGTCTGGCCCTTCAACATGCAGCGGCCACTTAGCCTGTACGTCGCCCTTCAGCCCTCACCCACTTTGTCTGGTGGTGCTGAGGTCGGAATCACTCCCTTTCTTGGTTTGGTTTTGCTTTAAAATCCTACTGCTCTCTACAGCAGGGAGCAAACAAAGCCCTGCCCCCCGTGAAATGGACAATCTCCTGGGGAGAGACATAAGGTAGAAAAGAATGTGTGTGTGTGTGTGTGTGTGTGCGCGCCCGTGCACATGTGCCCAAGCCCACTATCATTGAGCTGAATCGGACTCATGGTGAGTAACCTTATAAAGACATTCCAAGGTTGCAAATGAATTTTTTCTTTTTCTTTATTTATCTTTAATCATTTTATTGGGGACTTGTACAACTCTTATCACAATCCATCCATCCATCCATTGTGTCAAGCACATTTGTACGTTTGTTGCCCTCATCATTCTCAAAACATTTGCCTTCTACTTGCCCTTGGTATCAGCTTCTTATTTTCCTCCCTCCCTCCCTGTAAATTAATATTTTAAAAATCTGATTTGTATTTGTTTTTGGGGGTTGGAAACATGACATATGAACGCACAGATATGTTTTAGTACTTGCATTCTAGGCTCGAACTTAATCCTAGCCCCAATCTGCGAACAATTCGTTCTTATGACAAGGCCCTGCTTGATGCTCACCCTCCTGCAGAGATCGCTGAAGAAGTGGTGCAACAGCAAAGTGTGGTGGGGAAAAAACAATGGTTCCCAGTTATCAGAAACAATAGTGTCGGGGCGAGGCAAAGCACGGGGCGGGGGAGTGGAGTGCAGCGGAACAGCAAGGGAATGGAGCGGCAAAGCCACAGGGAATGCTGAAAGTGGACTTTGGGGCCAGGGCGTGGTGCCCCAATAGACTGGAAAACATTTCTAAAGGCCAACAAACGATTCTTGAACTAACTACAAGCTTTTCTTTCTTGTTGTGCTTTGTTTTTTTGTCATTGGCTTGTTGTTGTTTTGTTGTATATTGTTGCTTGATTTTGCTCTGTCTTGTTCTTGTGCATGTTATTATCTCTGCAGGTCTGTCTAAATAAGATAGGCTGGATGAACAATCTGGAGGAAAAACAACGGGACCGACAGTTCCGGGGAGGGGACATGGGCTAGGGGGAGGTGGGGAGAAAGGCAGTGGTGTTAACAAACCCAGGGACAAGGGAACAACAAGTGATCCAAATCAGTGGTGAGGAGGGTGTGGGAGGCCTGGTAGGGCGTGATCAAGGGTAATGTAACCAAGAGGAATTGCTGAAACCCTGGTGAGGACTGAGCATGATGATGGGACAGGAGGAAAGTCAAAGGAAATAGAGGAAAGAGCTGGGAGGCAAAGGGCATTATAGAGGTCTAGATAAATACATGTACACAAGCATATATATTTATATATGAGGAGGGGGAAATAGATCTATGTGCCTATATTTATAGGTTTAGTATTAAGGTGGCGGAAGGACTTTGGGCCTCCACTCAAGTACTCCCTCAATGCAAGAATACTTTCTTCTATTAAATTGGCATTCTATAATGCTCACCTTTCCAACACAACCGCTGAAGACAGAGCGTGTAAATAAGCAAATGTGTTGAAGAAAGCTGATGGTGCCCGGCTATCAAAAGATATAGTGTCTGACAAGCGACCATCTGGCTCAGAAGCAACAGAGCCCACATGGAGGAAGCACACCAACTTGTGTGATCACGAGGTGTCGAAGGGATCAGTTATCAAGCATCAAAAAAACCAAAAGATCCTATCATTGTGAATGAGTTGGGGGGGGGGGGGAGTGTGGAGTAGAGACCCAAAGCCCATCTGTAGGCTACTAGACATCCTCTTACAGAAGGGTTGCGGGGAGGAGATGAGCCAGTCAGGGTGCAGTGTAGCACAGATGAAACATACAACTTTCCTCTATTTCTTTAATACTTCCTCTCCCCCTCCACCCCTCACTATTATGACCCCAATTCTACCTTACACATCTGGCTAGACCAGAGCATGTACACAGGTACAGATCAGAGCTGGAAACACAGGGAATCCAGGACAGATAAACCCCTCAGGACCAATAATGAGAGTAGTGATAACAGGAGGGGAAGAGAAAGGTGGAGTAGAAAGGGGGAACCAATCACAATGATCTACATATAGCCTCCTCCCTGGGGGAGAGACAGCAGAAAAGTAGGTGGAGGGGGACAACGGACAGTGTAAGACATGAAAAATAATCTATAAATGATCAAGGGTTCATAAGAGAAAAAGTGTGGTGGAGGGAGGGGAAAAATGAGGAGCGGATACCAAGGGCTCAAGTCAAAAGCAAATGTTTTGCGAATGATGACGGCAACTAATGTACAAATGTGCTCGACACAATGGATGGGTGGATTGTGATAGGAGTTGCACGAGCCCCCAATAAAATGATTTTACAAAGAAAAACAAGGAAGAAGGAAAAGGCCAGAATGGATGTCTGAAGAGACCCTAACGGTAAAGTGATGGGAGGAAGCGAAGCCCTAGGGGAGCTGAATAGGAAATGTCACAAGGGGGCGGGAGAAGACAAAGGTCAAGCCGTAGAGTGCTGTGTGCAAAGAGCTGAGATGGAAAACCCCCCTGGACTGACGCCCTCAGCATCCCTCCCTGCAGGCTGGGTGCACGCAGGCAGAGCAGCTACGTTTGTCCACACCCCCACCCGCACCCCCTCCCTGAACTAGAATGGAGAACCTTCTGCTGAGGCTTAGGGTGGAACGGAGGGAGGGCCCTTTAAGTGCTGTTTGTTTTTTTTAAAGCATCGCTAAAGGAATTTTGTAACATTGTCTGAGCAAGAGAGGCCAAGGACCTCTTGGTTGCCTGGTTGTGACATGGCTGAGAAGAGACTGTCCTGACTGAAGAATTGTATGCTGAACAAAACTGATCCTGCACGGGAACCTATTAACTTTCCCAATCAAGCCATAGTCATGGGGGGGGGGGGGGAATCCCCTCTGACCACCGTCCAGAGGTAGGAATTGCCTTGGGTGTTAGGCTGGGAGACTAGGAAACGCATCCAGTGACATACGCATTTGTGTAAGGAAGAGCTTTAGACCAAGAAGTCATTGTACATCAGGAAAACGTCCCAGCCCAGGCCCGCTCAAGTCCATGTCCAATGCTAGTCCATAAGATCCTCTTCAGATTCAAGAAGCCACAGGCAAGGATGCAGAATCCAGGAAGATCACAGGCCCGTGGGTGGTGGGTGCCGAGTCCCCTGGATCCAATGGCGGTGGACACATCTCCAGGGCTCTGCTAGGTCCCAGGGCGGCTCCCGGGCTGGAGGCTGAAGGCAGAGAGAGGGAAGGCCACGCCCACAAAGAGGCAGCATCAGGCTGTGACCTGATTGACAGGCTGAGGTCCACCCCTCCCCTTTTATGTGTCTTGAAGTTGACACGAAGTTGTGTAACTACCACACCTCACTATCAGAAAGAGCACTGTAAAGTCCCGTGATGGCAGGTGGAGAAGGTTAATGGGTAACACCTTCTCATTCCATCTCCCTTTTGTCCCATCCTAAAGCTGTTTCCGTTTTTGATATTTTTTGCTTCCTTCTTGGCTGAGATTTTTCCAAGTTCTGTCTAGTCCTTGCATTGGCTTTTTGTTTGTTTGTTTGCTCACCTCCTGTCTGTGTCTCGTGTGACTCAGTGCACGGAATCGGGACTGGTAGCTCCAGTAACTGGGCTGGTCACTGCCCAGGGGAGTGAAAGGGGATTAACAACAACAAGCAGGAGAATAAAATGTTCTGAACTTGATTGTGATGATGATTGTACACGCCTTCTTAATATCGTTGAACGGTTAAGTGGTACGCTGTGTGAAACACGCGTCGATAAAACTATTCTTAAGAAACTTCACAAATCATGAAAGTGTACTCCAACGACGGAGTTGGATGATCCGGGCGTTTTGCCAGTTGCGGTCAGGACTTCCCCTGTGGAAGGTTCTGGATCATCTGGTTCAGCCCTGGGGCGGGGTGAGAGCTGTAAGTGTGTTCTCACTGCTTCCCAAAGCTGCCTACAGAGTTTAGCAAAATGGTCAATATTCGGGTCCATGTCTTCAAGCGAGGCTGTAAATCTTTAGAAGTGCAGACAACCTCAACTTTCTCCCTCAAAATAGCTAGTGGATTTGAACTGTCAACCTTGCAGTTAGCAGTCTGATGTTTACCTGACTAGTCTTTCTCTCTCTCACTTTGGCTAGCAGCCACAGTGTGTACGCACACACCCACCCACACACTCACTCACACCACGCAGTTGGGACCCCCAGCAGCTCCGTGGGAGAAAGCCGGGGCTTTCTTTTCCTATGAACAGGCGCAGTCTCGGAAACCCACAGGGGTCGCTACAAGTCAGAACTGACTCCATGGCAGTGAGTGTTTTAACTCTATGGGGGTACGCAGGAAGATAAAGCCGAACACAAGGCAGAAGAACAGGCAGGAGGGAGGGTGTGTGCCTGTGTGGGGGCCGGCCGGCTAGAGTCCCCCAAAAGACCTTTTCAGCGGAGGCACCATTCGAAGGAGCTGTGTGTGTTTGTCTAGAGGGAGTTTTCCAGCCCACAGTTCGAAGTACACACTCTGTGAGGCTGGAGCGCGGTTGGGGAGATCGAGGAGTGCCCAGAAGGCCGGAGGGCAATGAGCAAGGCCAAGGCTGGGAGATAAAGCAGAGAGGGAGCCAGGGGCAGGGCCGTTGCATGTGGAAAACCCCAGCTGGGGGTGCTGGGTGCTGTACAGTCCATCTGCCCCGAGGGACAACTGCCCTGTCGGCCCTTCTGGGCTGTCATCTTGTCCAGGGAAGCTTGCCAGGTCTCTGTCCCGCAGAGATGCTGGGAGGACGTGAACCGCCAACCTTCCTGTTAGCATCTCGTCATTGCAGCCCCAAGGGAGCGCACGAGCCCAGGATGCGTGAAAACCCACACAGCGGAGACTGCTGTGCAGCCGCTTCCACACGGCTTGTGCTGAGTGCGGTCCAGGGTCAGCGAGAGGAGGAGACCCTCCAGGAGCCGCAGGACCCGGCGTGGCTGCTTCCGTGGGACCGAGGGTCTCGATGCGGCGCCCCGACATCAGCAACCACAACATGCCTCTGAATTAGCGTGGAACTGAACGTGGACAAGAGGTGGAGGAGAATGGAAAAGGCGGCCGACCAGGGATGAAGGTCCACAACCTAGCGCAGATAGGAAATCCTCACTCCGGCCCACTGCTCCGGAATCCATTCCAAACCAGGGACCCCGTAGGACAGGGTAGGGCTGCCCCTCGGGGTTCCCAAGGCTGTAATCGCTACAGAAGCCCACTCTGCCTCTTTCTCCCAAGGAGCTGCTGCTGAGTCCCAGAAACCAGCCCCCTGGAAGCCCCCAGGGCGTGCTTGCTGCTCATCTCCGGGGGAGGGAAGCACGCTCACCTACAATGGAGGCTCACTTTGAAGAGCAGCAAGGAAGTAACATTAATATGCGAATTGGAGCGCAGACAACAGAAGGGGCTACACTTCCATTTGGCGACCATAAACCTATCTTCCTGGAAGGGCTCTGGGAGTGGATGAGGGTCACTCCCAGACCCCTTACAGACCCCTGGCTTCAGAGGGAAGCACACCTTGGGGGACGGGGTATCGGAAACAGCTGATGAGCTACTGGGCTTGTCTTCGCTCCCCCCAAAGCACCACAGCCAGTCAGTTGCTTTCCAAACTCAAGCAAAACCAGAGAGCTCTAGAGCCACCCACACTGACCTCCTGGGCCCTGGCCAACCCTGCTGTCTGCTACATGTACACGTCATGCGTCACACGCCACGCCACGCCACACCACACCACCTCATGGACTTTGCCCAGGCTGAGTTTCACAATTATCTCAGATAGACACGCTATCGTTCTCCATGCACTAGAGCAAACAGCACTTTAGAAACTTCTAGAAGTTATGGAACGTCCCCATTCTTGTCTGAAAACCCTTGTCTCACAGTGCAGTTTGGGACGCAGGGACCAGATCACAATTCCACCGTGCCCAAGCCAGTTGTGATGACAGCGCCGCTCCTGTTTGACGTCTGTGTCTGAACGATACAGTGTGCAGACACTGGCGGGTGGGGCGGGGGGAGACTGGGAAAGAGCACACCCCTGGCCCAGGCCCTGGGCACCAGCAGCAGGGGACATGGCCGGAGGATTGGGCTCCACTCAGCATGTACCGGTGGGGCGGGGGTGGCCCGGACCCTCCGTGGGCATCCTTGGGCGTCCATCCTGGAGGATTTCTGTGACGGGCTGTGGACATCCCCTATGTACCTGGTACACCTGGAAGATTCCCGTCGCCAGCTGCTGCCAAGTCTGTTCCGACGCCTACGAGCCCCGTGGCCAACCGAGCGCGCCTCCTCAGCCCTGCACCACGCTCACCACCGTGGCTGCTTGAGCGCACGGTTTCAGGGTCTCTCAGTCCATCTCATCAAGGTCGTCCGCCTTTTCAAGCAACCGTTCATTTTAGCACACACGATGCCCTTCTCTGGGGACTGGCCCCTGCTGGCTACAGGACCAAAGTGCGTGAGACAGTCTTGTGATTGTCACGTCTAATTTATTGTAGTCTGGGTGGAAGTTTACAGAGCGAGTTCGCTTCTCATCCAACCATTGGAACATGTTCCTGTTTTGTGACGCTGGTTGGAATGCCCTGCCCGTAACACGGCTCTCTGCTTCCTCCTGGGCTCTCCCAGTCCATCCAGCCTTCTCTCCCCTGCCTTCGGCCGTCTGAGTTTTGTTTTGGGACAAGTACTGCCTGCTTGGTCTCCTAGAGTCGATTGTTCACTTTATAGGGTCCACTGGCGTGTGTGTGTGTGTGTGTGTGTGTGTGTGTGTGAGAGAGAGAGAGAGAGAGAGAGAGAGAGAGAGAGAGAGAGAGAGAGAGAGAGAGAGAGACTTCCGTTCCAGATTTGATGGGTATGGTCTATAAGGGCATGGTCTTAGGGGTTCCCCCAGTCTCTCAGACCACGACATCTGCTCTTTTCATGATTTTGAATTTTATTCTACATCCCTCTCCCCACCCCCACCCCCACACCCACACCCCAATTTTCCAGGACGTTCTACTGTGCTCCTAATCGGCACGGTAACTGGGTACCATGGGTTCTGGTCTCAGAGCAGTGAAGCTGGGGAGAGTGCTGTGTGCACTAATTGCTCCCTTGAGTCTTGTTTCTTTGCTCTGGACCCGGAGAGGCCCATCGCTGCATCTTAGATGGCCTGGCCCTTGCAAGCTTTTAGGACCCAGTTGCCACCCACCCAGGTGGATGCAGAGCCTTGTCTGGGTGAACTGTGTTATGCCAAGGGACCTGGAGGCCTTTTGAAGCTGTGGTTCTCAAGCCCCAAACCCAGAGACTCCACTCCATTCCTCAAATGTCTGGGAAACTAAGAAGTTGTCATACCTTTGCACCCTGTATACAAGTGTACTGTGGATATATTTGTAGCACACACAAGTCTGTATGATGAATCTCTTCTCCAACCTGCGGCTGTACTCTGGTAGGCCATCCCACACTGGCTCAGTCTGCACGTCTATGATGGTTTGTTCATGTTATTTCAGGATTGTGTGTGTGACAATATTTACCAATGATGCCATTTACTCTGTACCCCTCCCGGTGTCTCCTTTACCTGGGGTATGTTGTGGGGAACTCCCAATTACCACCCTCCTCCCAAGTTAATGATCCACTCTAGGAGTTAGTCATTTTCCCAGTCTCCCCCACTCCTGTTCCTGGTAACCATCAAAGATGGCCTGCTGTGTGTAAACTGCTCTTGACTTTATATAGCGTGACCTCATACAATGCCTGTCCTTTCGTGATGGACTTATTCCACTCAGCATAATGTCTTTCAGGTTCATTCATATTTCATGGATCCGTTACTGCTCTTCAATGTAGTGTCATATATTATTGGTGCCTGTACCGTTTTTGCTTCTCCATTCGTCCGTTGATGGGCACTTAGGCTGCTCCCATCGTCGTGCTCTGTGAAGAGTGCTGCAGTGAATGGGGGGCGGGGGTGGGGAGTAGGGGGTGAATCTATTGATCTATGCCATGGCTCTGATTTCTCCAGGATAAATGCTTAGTAATGGGATTGCTGGATCACATGGTGTCTTGCTCTCTAACTTTGTAAGGAGACACACAGTACTATTTTCTAGAGTGGTTGTACCATTTTACAGCCCCACCCATAGTGTATGAGAGTTCCACTCTCTCCACGTCGTTGCTAGCATTTGTTGTTTTTTACCATTGCGATTGTTACTGGAATTAGCTATCTTGTTGTTTTGGTTTGCATTTGATGGTGCTTTGGGGTAAATGTTGGGTCGGTCACCCCAAGATTGGTCGTTCAAACCTACTAGCCACTCTCAGGGAGCAAGATGAAACACCTCATCTGGCAAAGACCCGATCTAGCAGCGGTCCTCAACCTTTCTGATGCCGCCACCCTTTCCTACAGCACCTCATGTTGCCGTGACTCCCAACCATCACGCTATTTACCTTGCTATTTCATAGCTGCAATTTTGCTACTGTGATGGATCTGGCGAGCCCTGTGAAAGGGTCGATCAACCCCCAAAGGGGCTGTGACCCACAGGTTGAGAACCGCCAGCTCTGTCGGTTGCTGTGTGTCTACATCAAATCGTTGCCACGTGCTGAAAAGGCTAATGACTGAGAGCACTGCTTCGCGTCGTTGTTGGACAACTGGAGGTCATCTTTGGTGAGGCGTCTTTATGTTCTCTGCTCGGCTTTTGTCTTTTTAAAAAATCTTTTTGTTGCTGAGGTGTTGAAGTTTTCTATAAATTTTAGGTCTTAGTTCCTTGTCCTATGTGTTGATGTCAAAGTTGTTGCTTGTTTTTTTTTCTACCAGTCTATAGATTATCATTTTATGCTTTTAGAGACTTATTTTGATGAGCATAAATGCTTAATTTTTAGGAGGACTATTTATTTAGTACATTTTCTGTAGTTCATGCATTTTCAGTTATGGTGGGTAGTCTATTTGTGCCGTATATTAGGGTGCCTAGCATCGTTCTTATTTTTCCCTTCCATGATCTTTATAGTTTCAGGTTTTATGTTTAGGTCTTTGATTAATTTTGAATTATTTTTTGTATATGGTGTTAGGGATGGATCATGTCTCACTTTTCTGTAGGTAGATATTCAACTTCCCCAGCTTCATTTGTTTTTGTTTGTCTGTTTTTTAATCATTTTATTGGGGACTCTTACAGTTCCCACAATCCATCCATACATCAATTGTGTCACAATCCATCTTATCACAATCCATCCATTCCTCCATTGTGTTAAGCACATTTGTACATTTGTTGCCATCATCTTTCTCAAAGCATTTGCTTTCTACTTGAGCCCTTGGTATCAGCTCTTTTTTCCCTCTCCTCCCCCATCCTCTCTCATGAACCCTTGATAATTTATAAATTATTATTTTTTTCACGTCTTACACGGACAGTTGTCTCCCTTCACCCACTTTTCTGTTGTCATCCCCCTGGGAGGGGGTGATGTGTCGAGCGCCAGCTTCATTAGTTAAAGAGACCGTCTCTTCCTCATGTAATGGGCTTTGGTCCTTTGCCCAAGATCAGTTTTCCCTAGCGGATGGACTTACATCTAGGCTCTCAGTTCTTTTAGCAGCAGTACTAGGCTCTGAGATAGGCCTCCTACCTTGTTGCTGTTGTTCTTCTCTAATGCTTTACTTACCTGGGCCCTCCTTCTGATCCACAGAAAGTTGAGGAGCCATTTTCCCTGCTCATTAAAGGGTTCTGATGGAGTTTGGATCAGGGTTGCAGTAGATCTATAAATCACGTTGCAGAGCATTGGCACTTTTAGTGTTAGTCTTCCCATCCAAGAGCATGGCATGTGTTCCCATGTGTGTAGGGTTGTTTTGGTTTCTTGCAGCAGTGTTTTGTGGTTTTCTTTGTATGGGTCTTTGATGTCCTGGGCTAGGTTCATTTTATCTTTTGGAGGGTAGGGGTTACTGTGTATAGCATTGTTAAATTTATTCCTGTGTACTTTATCCTAGGGGCCCTGCTGTGAGTTTTCCTGTTCAAAGTTTTCTTTGCTGATATCATGCTGGCTGTGTGTGTGTGTAGTGTGTGTGTAGTGTGTGTGTGTTGATTATGTACCCTGCTACTTTGCTGAATCTCTCTACTAGTTCCAGTAGTTTTCTTGTGGAACCTTTGGGATTTTCTATCTATAGGATCAAATACTCTGTACATAGAGATAATTTTACTTCTCCCTTATCAATTTGAACGCCTGTCCCTCATTTTTCTCTTTGCTCCTCTTTCCAGAATTTCCACTGAAGGTTGCATGAGAGTCCAGGTCTTCTCAAGGGAAATGCTTTCGCTCTTTGTTCAGAATGACAATGGCTGGGGTGACTGAATAAATTCCTTTTATTATCTTGAGAAACGTTCCTATTTCTATTTTGCTGAGGATTTTTAAAATCAGAAATGGGTGTTGGATTTTGTCAGATACCTTCTCTGTGTCCATTGAAATGATCATGTGATTCTCTTATTGTATTTATGTGGTTCATTTATGATATTGATTCCTTTTCTGATGTTGAATCATCCTTGCGTGGCGTGCCTGCTGTGACTCCCACTTAGTCATAACGTTTTCGCTTTTTAATAATCTGCTGGGTTCTATTGGCTAGATTTCTCTTGAGAAATGTGTGTCTATATTCAATGAGGGTTAATAGTCTGTAACTTTCTTTTTTAAGTGTATATATATATGTTTTCTTTTATGCTTCATTGTGAAAGTTAAGATTGGCATCTTCGTTTCAGCATGTCACACTTGTTTTGTGCTGTAGAGCTGATCATTGTCATTTTCTCTTGTGGTGGTGTCTCTGCCTGGCTTTGGTCGCAGGTTATACTGGTTTTATAGAATAAAGGCAGGTGTAAATGACCTTTGCTAGCCTCCAAGGTGCTTTGAGAAGTTCTGGTGCAAGTTCCTCCCTGAATGCTTTCTAGAATTTTCCAGTGACGCCATCGGCACCAGGGTTTTTGTTGTCGTTGCGGTGGGGGGGATTGTTTGTTTGTCTTGCCTCTTACAGTGCAGTGACTTGTTCAGTAAGACTCTCATAGTCGTACCCTTCGTTACTCCCATCAAATGACCTTTCCCTGGTGGGTCTGGGTCAGAGAGGATGGAGGGAGACACTGGTAAGATTCAGCTGTGATTGTTAACAGGGTTCATTGCGATTGTCATCCTCCTGACTATAAAATGAACCATCTCAGAATCAGCAAGGGGACTCTCCTTACCCGCGAGGGAGCAGCCAGGAGCAGAGCCTGTCCTTTGGACCCCAAGAACCCTGGGCAGTGAACTGCCTTGATCAGGGAGCCAGCTTTGACCCCGGGGGAGGAGCAGCAGCGGCAGAACCAAGAGCCAATGAGTGAGATGGAGTGGTGGACGCCATGGCTCACAGAGAGCAAGCAAAGCCCAGTGCTTTCAGATAGGAGGCAGGTTTGTGGAGTGAGGTTCTTTCAAGCACTAATTGGGGGAACAAAAGCTGAGGTTTATGCAGGAGTGAAGTGCCCTTTGGGCATCCATTGACCCCCCTAAAAGGGCTCTGTAACATTTCAGGAGCAAGGCGGGAACCAGCAGGTCTTGTAGCTCAGAGACCAAAGACCAGAGAGAGGCCTCCTTGGGAGTAAAGCTAAGAGTCTTGTCCCTCTTGAATTAATTTTATCCTGAGCTTTTGTAGCCCTTTAGCATCCTTAATAGACTCCAGATTCATGAGTGTTGTCTGTGAGTTCTGTAGCCATTACGATGAATTTTTGAAGCCCAGCTGAGAAACAGGGCATACCTCGGGAGGGTTGGTGGTGGGTACATGTCAGACCTCAACCAAAAACATCCAAACTCACTGCCATCTGGTCGGTGCTACAGGGTCATAGCAACTCGATAGGACAGAGGAGAACGGCCCTGTGGGTTTCCGAGACTGTAACTGTTCACGGAGTAGAAGACCCCGGGCTTTCTCCCATGAAACGGTGGGTGGCTTTGAACTGCTGACCTTGCCGATCACAACCCAACTTGTCACCACAGGCCAGCAGGCAATGCTGATGAGGAATTTGATTTCCCTTCCCCCTACTCTGCTGCAGGTCTCAGGCCACCACCACATATCACCTCCCCTTTGGTACGCCTCTCTTTTGCTTTGAGTCTGCTCAGGCTTTTCTACCCTCAGTGTTAGTGTAAGGAGGTAGCGTGCTTCTGGAAAACTCTCGATCTCCCCTAGGTCTTCACTCTGGTTGCACTCTTGGCCCTCTTTGTCCCCCTTGGTTCTGCTGTAATGTCGCTCACCCAACATCCTCTCCGAGTTCTTCGCTTCTTCCCTGGCTTTTCTTTGGACAGTTTCTTATTGATTCTGTCAAAGAACCAACTCTGGTCTTGTTGATTTTTTCCCCCTTTCTATTTCCTGTTGCATTTCTTTCTGCTCAAATCTTTACTATTGATTTTGACAGGGGGCTGCAGGCTCCTTTTGCTGATCTGTTGCTAGTTGCTTGAGCTGTAGGTTAATACATTTATTCCAGCCCTTCCTTTTCGGTGCATATTTTTAGAGCGATCATCTGACTTCTGAACACTGCTGTGGGTGTGCCTCGGAGCTTCGGGCATGCTGTGTTTTCATTCTCCTTTGAGTCTGGGAATCCTTCATTCCATCTTCGATATCATCTGCTGTGTTGTTGAGATGGGCGGACACAGTGGTGCAGCACCGGGCTCAAACCGAGCAGCTCTTATGAGGGCAATGCATGACAGGACCGTGCTTTGTTCTGTCTGTGCCCAGGGTCCCTAGGGGTCAGAACTGACCCAATGCACTTAACAACAACAAAGAGTGACCGTCTCAGAAGTCCACGGGGGCAGTTCTACCCTGTCCTGTAGGGTCACTATGAATCAGCATCCAACTCGATGGCAGTGAGTTTGGTAGAGTATTTGTGTGTGAGTGTGTGTTTAATTGTCGCTGTTGCCAGGTGTTCTCAAGTGATCCTATGTACAACAGTAAAAAGCATGACCAGAACCCGCCCCATCCTCAGAATGATCACATACGAGCCCACGGTGAGCCCACTCTCTGCCGATCTTCTGGTGGAGAGGCTTCTTCCTGTTCACCCCCTTCTCCTGCAGCAAGCATGGTGCCCTATTCCAAGGACGGATCTCTCCGGTAAACACGTCCAAAGTATAGGAGCTCTCATCCTCTCTACCAAGGAGCGCTCTGCTGTACTTCTTCCAAGATCTGTTTGTTCTCCTGGCAGCCCCGGTCCTCTCAGTGTTCTTCACCAGTGTCATGATTCACAAGCATGGATTCTTCGTCAGCCGTCCTTATTCAATGCCCAACTTTCCCGTGTCCATGAGGTCACTGCAGACACCATGCTTGGGTCAGGGGCACTTTGGTCCTCAAAGAGGCACCTTGGTTCTGCAAGACTTTCAGACGTCTTGCGCTGCACATTTTCTGAATCAAATGTGTTATTTGATTTCTTGACTGCTGTTTCCATGAGTACTGATTGTGGATCCAAGAAAGATGAAATCTTTGATAACCTCTATATTTTCTGTTTACCATGCGGTTACCTATGAGTCCAATTGTGAGGATTTGGGTTTTCTGTACATTGGATTGTCAGCCCGACTGAAAGCGGAAATCCTTGATCCTCATCAGCAAGTGCTGCAAGTCCTCCTGGTTTCCAGCCAGCAAGGTTGAGTCATCTACATAATGCAAATTGTTAATAAACCTTCCTCCGAACCGGATTTTGTCATGTTCTTCCCAGAGCGACCTTCTTGTACTGTTTGTTTAGCAAACAGACTGAGGAAGGATGGGGAGAGGACACAACCGAGACACACACCTTTCCTGATTTTAAACCAGACACAATCTCCCTCTTCTGTTCCAAGGACTGCCTCTCGAGCCACACACAGATCCCACATGAGCACAAGGAATGTTCTGGAATTCCCATTCTTCTCAGTGCTGTCTCTCCTAGTTTGTTACGTTCTGCACACTGAATCCCTTTGCACCGTGAATAAAACACAAGTAAACATCTTTTTGGTGTTCTTCTACTACTCAGTAGATTTTTTTCTGTTGTTGTTTTTTTACTCAGTAGTTGTTTTTTTTTAACGTTTTCTTAGGGGCTCATACAACTTATCACAATCCATACATACATCAATTGTATAAAGCACATCCTTACATTCTTTGCTCTCATCATTTTCAAAGCATTTGCTCTCCACTTAAGCCCTTGGCATCAGCTCCTCATTTTTCCCCTCCCTCCCTGCTCCTCCTTCCCTCATGAACCCTCGATAATTTATAGATTATTATTTTGTCATATCTTGCCCTGTCCGACATCTCCCTTCACCCCCCTCTCTGTTGTCCATCCCCCAGGGAGGAGGTCACATGTAGATCCTTGTAATTGGTTCCCTCTTTCCAACCCACTCTCCCTCTACCCTCCCAGTATCGCCACTCACACCCCTGGTCCTGAAGGTATCATCCGCCCTGGATTCCCTGTGTTTCCAGCTCCTATCTGCACCAGTGTACATCCTCTGGTCTAGCCAGGCTTGCAAGGTAGAATTTGGATCATGGTAGTGGGGGCAGAGAAAGCATTTAGGAACTGGAGGATAGCTGTATTCTTCATCGGTGCTACATCGCACCCTGACAGACTCATCTCCTCCCCTAGACCCCTCTGTAAGGGGATCTCCAGTGGCCGACAGATGGGCTTTGGGTCTCCACTCTGCACTTCCCCCTTCACTCACTATGGTAAGATATTTTTGTTCTGATGATGCCTTATACCTGGTCCCTTCAACATCTCGTGATCGCACAGGCTGGTGTGCTTCTTCCATGTGGGTTTTGTTGCTTCTGAGCTAGATGGCTGCTTGTTTATCTTCAAGCCTTTAAGACCCCAGATGCTATATCTTTTGATAGCCGGGCACCATCTGCTTCCTTAGCCACATTTGCTTATGCACCCATTTGTCCTCGGTGATCATAACATGGAGGTGTGCACCCAATTATATGATTTTTTGTTCTTTGATGCCTGATAACTGATCCCTTCGGAACTACGTGATCACACAGGCTGGTGTGTTCTTCCGTGTGGGCTTTGTTGCTTCTGAGCTAGATGGCCGCTTGTTTATCTTCAAGCCTTTAAGACCCCAGATGCTATCTCTTTTGATAGCCAGA
Source organism: Tenrec ecaudatus (assembly GCF_050624435.1). Lineage (NCBI taxonomy): Eukaryota > Metazoa > Chordata > Mammalia > Afrosoricida > Tenrecidae > Tenrec > Tenrec ecaudatus. The sequence goes on from NC_134530.1 coordinate 165,048,268, forward strand.
CACCATCAGCTTTCTTCACCACATTTGCTTATTCACCTGCTTTATCTTCAGCGGTTGTGTCGGGAAGGTGAGCATCATAGAATGCCAATTTAATAGAAGAAAGTATTCATGCATTGAGGGAGTGCTTGAGTAGAGGCCCAAGGTCCTTCCGCCACCTTAATACTAAACCTATAAATATAGGCACATAGATCTATTTCCCCCTCCTCATATATAAATGTATTTGCATATGTACATATATTTATCTAGACCTCTATAAATGCCCTTTGCCTCCCAGCTCTTTCCTCTATTTCCTTTGACTTTCCTCCTGTCCCACTGTCATGCTCAGTCCCCCACCTGGGTTTCAGCAATAACTCTTCATTACATTACCCTTGATCATGCCCTACGAGCCCTCCCACACCCACCTCACCACCAATTTGGATCACTTGTTGTTCCCTTGTCCATGGGTTTGTTAACACCACTTCTTTACACACGTCCCCCACCTCCCCTTAGCCCATGTCCCCCCCCAGAACTGTCGGTCCTGTTGTTTTTCCTTGAGATTGTTCACCCAGCCTATCTTATTTAGACAGACCTGCGGAAATAACATGCACAAAAACAAGACAGAGCAAAACCAAGCAACAATATACAACAACAAACCACTGACAAAGAACAAAACAAAACACAACAATAAAGAAAACCTTGTAGTTAGTTCAAGGATCGATTGCTGGACTTTAGGAGGGTTTTCCAGTCCAGTCTGTTGGGGCACCACGCCCTGGCCCCAAAGTCCACTTTCAGCATTCCCTGGGGACCTTGCCGCTCCATTCCCTTGCTGTTCTGCTGCACTCCCCCAGCGCTTTGCCTCGGTGTGGTGGGATCAGGTTGGACGCAAATTACTTAGTAGTTTTTAAGCAAGAGTTTCAATTAGATTTTTGTGTATTTGCTTTCCCCCTCTCCTTGCTCTTCCTGTTTTTGATATCTACTTTGATAGCCTTGTGATCATAGAAAATTCATTGTGAAGGGGCAGGAGGAGAGAGTGGAGCACAGCCTGGCCCACCAGGCCGTGATGATGATGTTCCTGAGTAGAGCAGCCAGTCCACAGAGAGAACAACATGGCTGGCCCTACTATGAGACATGATGCCCCTCAGTGACTAAGGGCGATACAGGGGACAGCACCGGAGACACAGTGTGGGAATTGTACCTGACCTGATCCCACCACACTGAGGCAAATCACTGGGGGAGTGCAGCGGAACAGCAAAGGAATGGAGTGGCAAGGTCCCCAGGGAATGCTGAAAGTGGACTTTGGGGCCAGGGCGTGGTGCCCCAACAGACTGGACTGGAAAACGCTCCTAAGGACCAGCAAACGATCCCTGAACTAACTACAAGCTTTTCTCTTGTGAACTGTTTTGTTCTGTTCTTTGTCAGTGGTTTGTTTTTGTTGTTTTGTTGTCTGGTTGTATACTGTTGCTTTGTTTTCCTCTGTCTTGTTTTCGTGCATGTTAGTGACTCCACAGGTCTGTCTGAATAGGACAGGCTGGATGAACTATCTGGAGGAAAATCAACGGGACCGACAGTTCCGGGGGGACTTGGGGTGGGGGGGTAGGAGGGGTAAGGAAGTGGTGTTAACAAACCCAGGGACAAGGGAAAAACATGGGACCCCAAATGGTAGAGAAGGGGGAGTGGCAGGCATGGTGGGAAATGATCAAGGGTAAGGTTGCTTAGAGAAGAGGTATACTCTAGCCCAGGTGGCGATGAAGCATGGTAGTAGGGCAGGAGGAAAGTCAAGGGAGATGGAGGAAAGAGCTAGGAGTCAAAGGGCATTCATGGAGGTCTAGACAAAGACATGTACATGCAAATATATATAGGAGGATGGGGAAATAGATCTATGTGTCTATATTTATAGGTCAAGTATTAAGGTGGCAGAAGGACCTTGGGCCTCTACTCAAACACTCCCTCAATGCATGAATACCTTCTTTTATTAAATTGGAACTCTATGATGCTCACTCTCCCAACACAACAGCTGGAGCCAAAGTGGGTGAACAAGTAAATGTGGTGAAGAAAGCTGATGGTACCCGGCTATCAAAAGAGATAGTGACTGGGGTCTTAAAGGCTTGAAGGTGAACAAGCGGCCATCTAGCTCAGAAGCAACAAAGTCCACATGGAAGAACACACCAGCCTGTGTGATCGAGTGGTCCCAAAGGGATCAGTTACCAGGCATCAAAGAACAAAAAATCATATCATTGACTGCACACCTCCATGATAGGATCGCTGAAGACAAATGGGTGCATAAGCAAATGTGGTGAAGAAAGCTGATGGTGCCCGGCTATCAAAAGAGATAGTGTCTGGGGTCTTAAAGGCTTGAAGGTGAACAAGCGGCCATCAAGCTCAGAAGCAAAAAAGCCCACATGGAAGAAGCACAATGGCCAGTGCGATCACGAGGTGCCAAAGGACCAGGTATAAGGCATCATGCAAAAAAAAAACCAAACAACGATATAAGTGTGTGTATGTATGTGTATATATGTGTATATGTATATGTATATATATACCATATTAAATGAAGGGGGAAGTGCAGAGTGGAGACCCAAGGCCCAAGTGTCGGCCAATGGAGATCCCCTCATAGAGGCATTTAGGAGAGGAGATGGGTTAATTAGGGTGCGAGGTAGTACCGATGAAGAACACAGCTTTCCCCCAGATCCTGGATGCTTCCTCCCCCCAACTACCATGATCCGAATTCTACCTTGCAGGCCTGGATAGGACAGAGGCTGTACACTGGTACATATGAGGCCTGGAGGTACAGGGAATCCAGGGTGGATGATACCTTCAGGACCAAGGGTGTGAGGGACGATGCTGGGAGAGTGGAGGGTGAGTGGGTTGGAAAGGGAGAACTGATTACAAGGATCCACATGTGACCTCTTCCCTGGGAGTGGGACAGCAGAGAAGGGGGGAAGGGAGACTCCGGATAAGGCAAGATATGACAAAATAATGAGGTATAAATTACCAAGGGCACATGAGGGAGGGGGGAAAGGGGAGGGAGGGGAAAAAAAAAGAGGACCTGATGCAAGGGGTTTAAGTGGAGAGCAAATGCCTTGAGAATGATTGGGGCAGGGAATGTATGGATGTGCTTTATACAATTGATGTATGTATATGTATGGATGGTGATAAGAGTTGTATGAGTCCCTAATAAAATGTAAAAAAAGAAAAGAGAAAAAATGATTAGGGCAAAGACTGTACAGATGTGCTTTATACAACTGATGTATATATATGTATGAACTGTGATAAGAATTGTATGAGCCCCTAATAAATTGTTAAAATTTAAAAAAAAGAAAAGAAAATTCATTGTGTTATTTCAGTTTTTGAACATTTTACCGAGGCTTTCTTTGTGGCCTAACGTGTGTTCTATTCTGGAAAATGAGCCATGTGTGCTGGAAACATGCCTACTGTCTAAGGTCAGGTCGGTTAATTGTGGCGCTTACAGCGTCCGTGTGCTTGAGCTTCTTTCTGGTCGCTCTGTCTGCCACTGTAGGCCGTGTGCTGAAATCTCCCGCTGTGTTGCAGAACTGTCTCCTTCTTTTCCCAAGGCGCTGCAATTCACCCCATGCACCTTGGATCCCCGTCACTGGATGCACATTTACTTTGGCTGCATCCTCCTTGTGGACTGGCTTCGGTTATGACAGCCTGTCTTTCTTTGCCTTTGAGGGTAGATTTTGCACCAATGTCTGCTTCATCAAAGAGCAGCCCAGCCACGCCTGCCCTTTGGGGTGTTTGCTTGATATGTCTCTTCTGTCCTTGGAACTTCAGCTTGTGTCTTCGTGTCTGCAGTTGTGAAAACAACGCCTGTGTCGTCGTCCCCCTTACCCAGCACTGCTCTCACTGGCTTGCATAAACAGAAACGTGCTCGCCCAGTTCAAATCCGGGGCACCAGCTCCAGGGTGAGGCTTTTACCTCTGCAAGCTCACAGCTGGGAAGGAATGGCCTTGCCGCCTTCCAGCTTCTGTGGCCTGAAGTCCCCTGGACACCTTCAGGTGCCTTGCACCAATCGTCCCCTGAATCTCGGACACGCTGAGCCCAGGAGGCCCCGTCCAAAGTACACACCTGCTCTGACCTGTCCCCTTGGGGGCAGTCAGGTCCCTAGATCTGCTTACTTGTTTCGTATCTTTTATATTTCAAAAGAGATGGGCGGGTACAACCTCATCCTATAGATTGTAGCCTGCCTCATACACATCACTGCCTCTAATCCTGCTTCGTCAACATCATAGAGATTAGGATTTATAACAAGGTGACCAGATTTTAACATTGGTAAAGCAGGACACCATTGATAAAACTCATATCCTGGCAAAATAGCCGGCGTATACCCTAGTGTGTCATGCATTCTTTCCAAAAATCGGGATTTTTTTTTTAAACGCCGCAGGACGCGGGGAAAAATTGTTAAAAATCGGGACTGTCCCATCAAATGCGGGACGTCTGGTCACCTTAATTTATAACGCTTATGATAATTAGATCACATCATCAATTGGAAGACAATGATCTAATTTTGATGATCACAGCCTTGTCAAATTGACACATATTTTTGGAGAACAGAATTCAATGCATCACAGTGGGTTATATCTTTTATATCCATCCTGCCACTCTCTTGTCTCTTTGCTGGATCGTTTAAGCCATTTATATTTAATGTGCTTATCCATAGGCATGAATTCACTACTGCCATTTTGCTGTAGTGTGTGTGTGTGTGTGTGTGTGTGTGTGTGTGTGGTGTTGATAGTTTCCTTGTTCCACTTAACTTTCTGTGTTGAATTCTTCCTGCTTGTGGATTTTTTTTTTACCCTTCATTGTTTTGATTTTGTGTTTGCTGAGTATGTTTTTCTTCTTTTTCTATTTTGAAGAGTGTGTTCACGTGTGTGTGGTAACCTTTTTTTTCCTTCTTAAATCATTTTATTGGGGGGCTCTTACAGCTCTTATAACATTCCATACATCAATTTTATCAAGCCTATGTGTACATATGTTGCCAGCATCATTTCCAAAACATTTTCTACTTGAGCCCTTGGTATAAGCTTCTCTTTTTCCCCCTCCCTCCCTCATGAATCCTCGATCAAATAGATATTTTATCATTATTTTGTATCTGACTGTCCGTTGTCTCCCTTCACCCACGTTTCTGTTATTCGTCCCCTTTGGCGGGGTGGTGATTATATATCCAATCTTGTAATAAGTTTTCCCTTTTACCCCCTTCCCCCTCCCCAACCATCCCCCTACCCTCATGACATCACTACTCCCACTACTGTTCCTGAGGGGTGTATCTGTCCTGAACTCCATGTGTCCAGAGCTCTTCTCTGTATCAATGTGTGCTCTTCAGTCTCGCCAGATTTGCAAGGTGGAACTGGGTCATGGTAGTGGGGGTGGGGGACAGCCATTGGGGAACTAAAGGAATGATGTGTGCTTCGTGGGCACTGTACTGCACCTTGGTTCAATCATTCCTTCCTATAACCCTTCTGTTGGGGGAGATGCAGTTATATACAGATAGACTTTGGGTCTCCACTTCAAATCCCCTCATTTACATCAATGTAGTTGTTTGTTCTGGATCTTTTTTAATACCTGATACCTGATCCTGTGGACACCTCAGGATCACACAGGCTGATGTGCTTCTTCCATGTGGGTTTATTTGCTTCCCTGCTGGATGGCTGCTTGTTTAACTTCAAGCCTTCAAGACCCCAGATGCTATATCTTTTGATAGCTGGGCACCATCAGCTTTCTTCACCACATTTGCTTATGCACCCATTTGTCTTCAGCGAGCATGTCAGGAAGGTGAGTATCAAAGAGTGCCAGGTTATTAGGGCAAAGTGTTCTTGTGTTGAGGGAGGCCTTGAGTAGAGGCCCAAAATCGGTTTGCTATCTTAATACTTAACATATAAATATATGCACATTGGCCTCTATCCCTTTCATTATAAATATATATATATATATATATTTCACGCCTATAGCTATAGCTCTATAGCTTTTGCCTCCTACTTCTTTTCACCTTCCTCCTGTCCCACAGTCATGCTCACCCTCCATCTGGCTCTCAGTAATCCCTCTCAGATACATTGCACTTGATCAAAACCCCACCAGGCATGATACACCCTCCTCACCATCCATTTTAGATCTCTTGTTGTTCCCTTGTCCCTGAGTTTGTTGGCCCCCCACTCCCTCTCCCCACCCTCTCTTCTCCCATGTCTACTGGTAACCGCAGGTCCCATTGTTTTCTCCTCGGGATTGTTCTTCCTGCCTATCTTATATAGATCGACATAAGGTGAAAGAAAAACAAACAAGAAAAAAACTAGCTAGTTCCAGGTCTGTCTGCTGACCCTGTGTAGTTACCTCGAGGTCTACCTTTCTCTTCCTAAGTGTAAAGAAGCCTTTTGGTTTGGGCTTTGTTTGAGCTCTTTGCCTTCCTCTTGATTTGAAAGTTCTTCCACTAGCCCAGGTCTTCTCCCCTTTTGCCCTGGTGTTGTCTGCATGTACAGATGGACATTTCCGGTCCCCTGCTCTCATTCTGAGACTGTATCTGCCCTGGAGCCTGGCGGTGCTGCCTGAGTCCTGGCACAAGCTGCTGTCTTATGGGTCCTCTGCCTGAAGGATGGAGCCCCCATGGAGAAGTGGGGCTGCAAGGTCAGCAGTTTGAAACCACCAGCTGCTCAGAGGAAGAAAGTTGGGCTTTGGACTCCTGTCACGAGTTCCTGCCTGCAAACAAGCAGCCCTCCTACTGAGATGGCAGCTTAGTGCACGTGGAGGAAGGCCTGTGAGCTGTGCCATCTGAAGCCAAGGGGGAGACTCGTGAAATCTCCACCGGCCTACTGTCCACAGTGGGGGGAGGGAGGAAACTGGTTCCCACAGGAGAGCTGACTCTAGGAGAGCAAATGATGAACCTTACTTGAACGAAGGCTGGAACCTTGTCAGTTGATCCACACACTCCCGCCCCGCCCCCAGTGCACACTGGACCTGATCCAGTTTTCAACATTTTCTGCTGCTTTTTTATTTTTATGTTTTCATATTGGGGCTTATCTCAGATGTATTTTATAACCCGGGGTAACCTTTTGAATTTTTGTTAGAAGTCTGTTTTTCAGCACATGAAACCCAGGATTGATGACCCAATAGAGACAGCAAGTGGAATACGGGTGCCCGGGGGTTACCTTGGGGAAGGGGCTGGTTAAAGGGGAGCTGATATCAAGGAGTCCCGGAAGGAAGGCGACGTTTGAAGCAGATTGTGGTCGCAGTGATACCGTGCGGCCTGATGTGCTTGTGATGTCTGTATTTGCTCCCAGTAGATGGTTTTGGGGGGAAAGAGTTACTGTCTCAGAAACTCCTGGGGGGAGTTTGACCCTGTCCCCTAGGGTCTCTCTGAACCAGCATTGACTCGATGGCAGTGAGTTTGGTTTGTCATTCCAAAGAACAAACTCCTTTTAATATTTCTTATATGGTTGGTCTGGCTTTTACAAAAACTTTTGAAATGTCCTAATTTCACTATCATATTTAAAAGATGCTTTTTCCCTCTGGAGATGTAATTCTTGGTTGGTCATTTTTTCCTTTCAAGGGCGTATGAACGTCATTTCACTGCCTCCTTGTCTGTGTGGATTCTGCTGATTAATCAGAGCACAATCTGACTGGTCTGCTTTTGCAGGTGACCTTGCTTATCCCGAGCTGCTCTGGAAATGCTTGCTGTTTGCTTCTCTTTGGTTTTGCCAAGTTTGACTAGGATACGTCTTATTGATTTTCTTTGAGGGGTCTCTCCTGTATAGGGTTTGTTGAGCTTCTTGAAGGAATATCATCTTGTCTTTCAAGCTATTAGGGAAGGTTTCTGCCAGCAAATCTTCAACAATTGTGTGTGTGTGTGTGTGTGTGTGTGTGTGTGTGTTTTGAGCTGACTCCTGTTCTAAATTTGTAGTTTATTTTTAAAGTCACTGGGCAGTCTGCACTCTACTAGCCGAGGTAGCTACACAATCTGGTGCCAACTTGAGACTATTAAGAGTGAAGGGTTGGAGTCTAGCCTGTCAGTCAGGTTGCAGCTTGACCTCATTTGGAGGCGCTACGGAGATAAATAGCTCACGGAAAGCTAGATGCACTCTCTCCCTGAAAGACATCCCTGTTGACAAGCCACATGGAGCTACGTTGATGAGCCAGAGCTCTGTTGCTGGAGGAGCCACGTGGAGACCCACGCCAGCACTGAGATGCTTTCACAGCCACTGGATCCACAAGACTTTCCACCCGCTGTGATCTTGCGGCATTCGGCATCATTGCATGTGTTGTTTGAGTCTGAAGAGGAATTTATAGACTGGTATCGGACACATGGGCTAATATCAGACTTGTGGACTGGATTTGGACTGGGCTGGGATGTTTTGTCAATATGCAATTGCGCTTTGATATAAAGTTCTTTCCTATACACATATGAGTGTCTCTGGATTTGTTTCTTGAGTGAACCCAGACTCACACACTAGCCTAAAGGTCGGTAGTTTGAGCCTCACCAGTGGGCCTGGAAATCTGCTTCCATAAAGATCACAGTCGGGATCGGGAGGGTGCATGGGTGCTGGCCGTGATGGTGTGTAGACAGCCCTCTTTCATCTGGCTGGACTGTGGGAACGTAGAGTGTGTGGATTTTAGCTCAGTAGAGCCAGGTGGGGAGGATGGAAAGCTTACAGCCCGTAGAACTCTGTCCACCATCTCCTCTGTCATTCATGCGGTTGCCCTGAGCTGGAACTGGCAGCAGTGGGATCTCGTTTGTAATTGAGCACCGAGCCCAGCAGCTGGACTTCCAGACGGCCACTCCCTGTAACATTTCCATCTACCCAGGTGGCACGAGGGCTACCTCTCATCACCCCTATGGGTCCAGTGTCCCCTCCCCGCTCAGTGCTGTGGTCCATCACAGCCATCCCCAGAAACCACCGCGGAGAACAGTGCCGTCCATCAGGTGGCAGGAATCGTCGTGGTCAAGTTTGCCGCAGACCTTCTTGGCCCCAGAAATCCCATCTCCAAACAGAGGACTCCCCTAAAAAGAAGGGCATCATGCATTAGAACGGCAGCGACACCACAGCACGTTTACTTCATGTAAAATCTGGAAGTGCTCCCATTTTCAAGACAGTGTCCGTGCATCTGCACCTCGACATGATGGACAATCCAAACAGGGGGAAGAAAGAATGGCTGTGAAGAGTGATTTTTGTTTTCTCTCCTCTTTCTGTTGCTGTTGTTGCTTTAACCAAATTAGGGACATGCCAACACGGGGTCTTAATTTTCTGCAGAGTAATCTTGTTGAAAACAAAAACAAAGGCCAGGCAGTTGAACTCGACCGACATTGACCAAGCACCCACTCTGAGCCTGGCGCTGCAGGAGCGATGCCGGAAGCCAAGACACCGCGGTTCTGGTCTTCAAAAGACGCGTGACAGGGAGCGGACACAGATTCAGCTCAGTTCCAGACGAGAGGAACAAAGTAAACACTGTACCAGACAAAATGTCAGGGGGCCCGGAAGAGGGAGTGATTAATTCTCACTGTGGGGAGGTGGTACGGAGCCAGGCCGGCAAGGATGTGTAGGATCTTGACAGCTGGTGACAGGATGCCAGGCAGAGGGAAGGGCTTAAGCAAAGGTAGAAGGCCGTGATGTGCTGGAAGACTCATCATCACCTAATTTATCAGAACGTATATCGCCACATTCTCATTATCCTAGGTTGTCACAGAATAGCACGTCTCCTCGCTTCAGAAGCAAGAATCACATTTTTGCCGTTGTTGTCCCGAGAGGCTTTCACTAATGATTTATTGGGGTAGTGGTTTTGGGAAAGATGCTAATTTCCCACACTAAGCCCCCCTCCCCCGTCCCGAGGCCCTTTACGCACATTCCAACACTAGGAACACACACCCAGACCCACAACAGCGCCCTTTCCGCCCTCTGCTTGTGGCATCGCTGCCTCTCACCGCCCTCGTTAACACGGGGCGCCGGGCCACACAGGCACATGCAGAGCCCACCCCTGCCCCCCCCCCCACGCCCGACCCGCTGCCAGACAGGAAACGCACTGGGAGGATTTGAAACCATTTTAAAATGGGCCTTCAAATTTTACAACTGGCTTTATTCGCCCGAGGGAGGAACCAAGCCTCTTCTATAAACATCGCCCCCATACAGGCCTGCTCGGCATCCCACCCAGCTCGGGGAGCCTGGTGGGCTTTTCTGTGTGAGCCTGGGGTAGGCTGGTGGAGAGGGGGGTGCTTGTTTATTTTTATTGATTGTTTTATTTCGTCGGCGTCTTCGGCGGTCCCTGGTTCTTCTAACCCCATTATTGTCGTGGGCACCCTCGGTAGGAAGCCGGGAGAGAGGAGGCGTTCTTGCTCGCGCATGCACGATGACTTCCTCCGAGAAGCAGCCAAGGGCAAAACCACTTACCAGGTTCGCCGAGGGCCTACACAGGCCCTGGTCGTGCGGTGTTTGCCGAGCTTGGCTGTGAACCATCAGGTCGGTGGTCCAAGCCCAAGCCCACCAACCACCCCAGGGTAGCGGGAGCCTGTTTCCATCAGGAGCCAGAGCCCTGGAGCCCCTATGGGCATTGTGCCTGTCCTCCAGGGTCCGCACGACTCAGAACCCGCTGGGAAGCATCGGGTCGGGTTTTGGAGGACCTGCAAGTAAACAACTTAAGGAAAGGCTTTTCTGGACAGTCCCTAGAATTGGGTGGCAGCGGGACAGAGCTGCACCCTGATGGTGCTGTGTGGGAGGGGCCCGCTAGGGCACCCGGCCCCCTAGCGCAAGGAGCGCCTTCAGTTCTGCCAGATGCCCTCTGGAGGCCAGCCCTGCTGCCTCACCCAGCGTCCTGCTTGCTGGCTCGAAAGCTGGTCCCTAGTCACCTCTTTCTCTTCTTTTCCGGTTCTTTGTATTTTTAATCGGCTCTCATGCTTTCAGAACCAGTCATTTTAAGTCTGCAGTTGATGACTTTTAGCAAATGCACCCACCACCCTTCTAGTCGGGGTCACCCAGCCCAGCCCACCCCGACGCTTTCTGTGGAGCAGACTGGCCTGTTCTACAATCAGACAGGCAGGCACTGTGGCTGGTGGGGCCAGGTCCTAGCTCCACCCCAAGACTGCGGTCCTAGAGAATCCAGGGGCTTCCCCTGATGTACAAAGGCATTTGGGTGGGGTGGGGGGACTTCAAAAAGTTTGGAAATTTTTAATGAAAAGATCATAGAATTTCTCCAAGAACTTTTTGAAGTCCCTCTGTGTGTGCATGTGTGTGCGCGTGCGTGTGTGTGTGTGTGTGTGTGTGTGTGTGTAAGGAGGAAGAGGCTGTTCTATCAGGAGAAGTTGGGAGTGAGGGGCACGTGCTGGATGACTGGTGTGGGAAGGGCCTCGGGGACCCAGGGCCTGACACAACTGAAGGTGGGAGAAGTAGCCGGGCTGCTGGTTGGCAGCTGTATCCTCCATCGCTGCACGCCTCTCCTTGGCTGTCCTTGCCCGGAGCAGAGATGGCCCTGATTTGCCCTGGTTCCTGTAGAAGGATGTGGCTGGGCTGCCGCCCCCAGAGGGGCTGAGCCAGGACATTCCCGAAGAGTCCAATGAACTGTGTGCACACAGGTGTCTAACAACAAAAGGCAGTCAGGAGGGGCACCTCACAGGAGCGGGAATCGCCCGAGAGATGGAAGAAGCCCCCCAATGACAGAGTAGCAAAGTCCTCACCCCCAGGAAACCAAAGCCCACGGTCGAGGAGCCTGTACAGGATTTCTGAGCCGAAATCTTCATGGAAGCAGGCGGCCAGGTTTTCTCCTTTGGGGGAGCAAATGGCTTTGAACCACCAAACATTACCTCACAGTGCCACCAGGCCCCCCTCACCCTGGGGGAGGACAAGGTGCGCAGGGCTCAGCAAGGCACAAGCCCTCCAGCCTCACTGATAACAAAGAAGACGCCCTCATGCCTCCACCAAGCCCTCAGGGGAGACTCAGGTGGCCTTTCCAGGTGACAGGAGGGCCGTCTGCAGAAGTGCTGCTCACAGAACAGTGGCAGTGCTGAGCGAGCGTGCGGCTACGTCTGTGAGCCCACAGGAGATACGGGGTGGGCGGCAGGAGACCAAGGTCCAGCCTCTCACTAAGGACCCCTGGAAGCACAGTGGTTACATGTTGGGCTGCTAACTGCAAGGTCCGCAGTTCGGAACCACCAGCCACCCCACAGGAGGAAGATGAGGCTTTCTGTTCCCATAAGGAATTACAGTCTCTGGGGAGAGGGGGCACTAGAACTGATGGTGATTACACAACTCACTTTAAAGGTAATTTAACCATTGGGGGGGGGGGTTCAAAAAATTGAGGAAAATTTTTAAAAGAATATCACAGTCTCCAAGAAAAAACAACCCTCTGAGAAGGTGCCCAAAGGACCCGAACCAATGACTCACAAAGGATGATGCTGGAATGGCTAATCAACCCATGAGGAAATGCTCTCCTTCACCCGCCATCCAGGAAACACAAGGCAAAACAACCAGGAGATACCATCTAACACCCAGAACCGGAGCCCAATTTAAAAGCACTGAGAGCAACACATGCTGGAGAGGGTGTGGGGAGATAGGAACTCTAGCCACTGCTGATAACTTGTAAGTACGCCCAGCCCCTGAGGAAATCGATACCAATTCCTAAAACAGATGGCAGTCGAAATACCAAATGACCCAGCAACACGGTTACTGGGCATATCCCCCAAAGAAATAAGAGACAGACACGGACAGACGTTTGCACCCCATGCTCACTGCAGCATGGTTCACAATGGCAAGAAGCTGGAGACAGCCTAAATTACAATCAGTAAAAGATTGGATAAAAGAAACTCTGGTGTATACACACAACGGAATGCTACACATCCCTAAAAATCAGCGATGAAACCATGAAGCACCTCAAGTCGTGGAGGGACCTGGAAGTGAAGTCAGTGGATGGGCCCAGTGCTGCAGGAACACGTGGCAGGACGGGCGGGCATGAGCTCGGGCTTGCAGGGCATCCAGTCTGCTGACGCCGGGGGCCAGACAGCCTGGTAGAGAGCCTGGCGGGTACCAGTGGACCAGACCATTCTTTCCAGTCTATGAAACCCAGGATTGATGAACCTACAGAGTCAGCAGAATAGGGTTTCTACGGGGTACCTTGGGGTGCAGTTTGTCATGAGTCCCGCCCATGGGATTCCACTCCCTCCAGTGCTTCCCATCAAACTGCCCTGCCTTGCAGTCCTGACCCCCAGCCCCCTCCCCCTCCCTCCACCAAGCCTTGCCTCCTCTCCTGTTCTTCCAACAGCCCTCCCCCTAAGGCCCCTTCTACTCAGTCACCCCTGCTCCTCTTTAAGACCCACCTCAGGATGCCCAGGGCCAAAGAGAACCTGGCACAGGGTGGTGGGTGGTGATGAGGCCAAGGATGAGAGACAGTGTGGCTGGAGAGGGTGGGGCCGGGCAGAGAGAAGGAACCGGGAGGAGGTAAGAGCAGCCAGGTTCTCAACATTCCCTCACCCAGGAGTCCCAGAACCCCTTCGCTGCATGCACTATGCACACACGCACAGGCCCTTGGCGAGCAGCATGTTCCTGCACACCAGGAAACCGCTGTTTCTTCCTTGGGTGTCCTTGGGTTGGTCTGACTCGTAGGGACCCTGTGTGCAACAAAACCAAACCCCGGCCCGTCTGTGCCACACTGCGCTTCGGCCCCTTCCTGCAGCCACCGGGTCAGTCCAGCTCACTGAGGGCCTTCTGTTGGGGGACCCTCGACTTTTTTATCATTTTATTAGGGGCTCATACAACTCTTATCACAATCCATACATACATCAATCGTGTAAAGTACATTTGTACATTCATTGCCCTCATCATTCTCAAAACATTTGCTTTCCACTTAAGCCCCTGGCATCAGCTCCTCATTTTTCCCTCTCCCTCCCCGCTCGCCCCGCAATGAACCCTTGATAATTTATAAATTATTATTTTGTCATATCTTGTACTGTCCGACGTCTCCCTTCACCCACTTTTCTGTTGTCCATCTCCCAGGAAGTAGGTTATACGTAGATCCTTGCAATCAGTTCCCCTTTTCCACCCCACCTTCCCTCCACCCTCCTGGTATCCTCACTCTCACCACTGGTCCTGAAGAGATCATCCGCTCTGGATTCCCTGTGTTCCCAGTTCCTATCTGTATCAATGTACATCATCTGATCTAGCCAGATTTGCAAGGTGGAATTGGGATCATCATAGCGAGGGGGGAGGGGAGGAAGCATTAAAGAACTAGAGGAAAGTTGTATGTTTCATTGTTGCTACACTCCACCCTGACTGGCTCTTCTCCCTGCGACCCTTCCATAAGGGGATGTACAGTTGCCTACAGATGGACTTTGGGTCTCCACTCTGCACTTCCCTCCTCATTCACAATGATAAGATTTTTTGTTCTGATGATGCCTGATACCTGATCCCTTCGACATCTCGTGATCACACAGGCTGGTGTGCTTCTTCCATGTGGGTTTTGTTGCTTCTGAGCTAGATGGTCACTTGTTTACCTTCAAGCCTTTAAGACCCCAGATGTTATATCTTTTGGTAGCCGGGCACCATCAGCTTTCTTCACCACATTTGCTTATGCACCCATTTATCTTCAGCGATCTTATGAGGGAGGTGAGCATACAATGATGATTTTTTGTTCTTTGATGCCTGATAACGGATCCCTTCAGAACCTCGTGATCGCGCAGGCTGGTGTGCTTCCTCTATGTGGGCTTTGTTGCTTCTCAGCTAGATGGCCGTTTGTTTACCTTCAAGCCTTTAAGACCCCAGACGCTATACCTTTTGAAAGCCGGGCACCATCAGCTTTCTTTACCACATTTGCTTATGCACCCACTTTGTCTTCAGCAATTGTGTCAGGAAGGTGAGCATCATGGAATGCCAGTTTAACAGAATCAAGTATTCTTGCATTGAGGGAGTACTTGAGTGGAGGCCCAATGTGCATCTGCTACCTTAGTACTAAACCTACACATATATGCATGTAGATCTATGGGACCCTCGACTTTGCAGGGCACGATGGCCTTCTCCAGGGACTAGTGCTCCCTAAGCATAGGTCCAAACGCCGGGAGGCACAGTCTCGCCATGGTCTCTTCCGCGAGCGCCCACTGTGCTGTGCTTCCTCCGAGAGAGGTTCGTGCACACTCCTGGCCATCCTGGCTACGGTTCATATATTCTTTCTCAGCAGACACTTGAGCGGCATCTTCACTTGCTTCGAGTCTTCTCCAGCTTTTGTGAAGATGTGCGCCTGAGGTAATTGAACACACCGTGGCTTAGGCTTCTCCCGGGGACCCTCAAGCCCCACCTCTCTGTCCAGCTCTCTGCACCAGCTGGATCTCAGTGCTGTTGGCTGCCACGGCCTGAGGACACTCATTACCCCATCACCTGACACCATAAATAATCCGAGTTCCCGAGATTCCCCCAACTCCACCCCAGCCTCGCAGCATACCCAGGAGTTCATTTCTACTCCTAGCAACCCTACAGAACAGAATAGACGAGTTCCACAGCCTCCGGAGACTGTACATGCCTCCTTCTCCCCCAGAGTGGTTCGTGGGCTCCAACCCTGCACGTGTCCGTTGGCGGAACCACTGGGAAAGCTGCCCATCCTTCCCCCTCCAGAAGGCTTTCCTCACCTCTTCCCCAGTGATGCATATTTATCTCTAAGCATCTCCAATCAGCCCCTTAGGGTCAGGATGCTGGGAATAGAAAAGCCTTCTGATGGCTCTTGATAACCTCTTCCCCAGGCTGCTCACGGCCCTCAGCTCATTGGATCCCCCAGGCGATGCTTTGAGGGAGGTCCACTGGGCAGCACCACAGGGATGTAGAAAAAGACAACAAAAGGAAAACTGAGCAGCAGAGAGCTTAGCTGGCTGTCCCACTGTCCAGAGCTGGAGCCCAAACTCTGTTCTCTCCATCTTCTCGGGGGCAATTACCCAGCATCCTCTGCAGCACCTCCAGCACAGGCCAGCACGGGCCTCTGACCTTGTTTGATGAAGTGGAGTGCGGAGCCATTAGCCAGACATCGCCCGCCTTCAGGGAGAGGCCAGTCCTGAGGGACTCTGTCTCAGGAGCCTGTTCCTCAAAGGCCCTCCCGCTGCCCAGCGTCCCCCTTCCTCCGCACCTGTCGGCTCACACTCTGGAAGGAGCTGGACATTCCTTCACCCCGTCCCCTGCCCTTTCCTTTCCAAGCTTGCTCTCTGCTCAGTCCCTCTCAGCAGAGGTGTCACCGTGTCCCAAGACCTTTCCATAGCAGCCAAGGCAGGGGGTCTCCCGGTGAGCCTGGTTGAGGCAGTGTGCACCCCAGCCCCCCCCCTAGGGTGCCGATGTCAGTGCTGAGTACCGTTCCCTTCCCGTGCCTCTGTTTCCTCACCTGGCCAGTGGGCACCTCGTTTCTACCTTTGCCCCTTCGCAAGCTGAAATGTGGAATATGCTGTGATAGGTTCCACAGCGACAACAGCGACAGGGAACGATCATCAGCTGTGGCTCCACTGGAGAGGACAAGCCGGCTGTCACAGGAACCTGACATTAAACTCTCCCACAGATACTTACCCTCACAAAACTGCTAAAGACCTGGGGGACAGGGGAGAGGGCAGAGGTGCAGTCCAGGCATTCAAGAAGGAAGAACGTGTTCTGAAACGGACTGGGGGTGCAGTTGTACAGGACTGCTCGACGTGACTGGACAGTGGAATGGTGCTGTGTCTGGATTCACTCCTAATGAAATGGTTTGGCAAAAAAGATAAGGAAAGTCCTCGAAGCCAACGCTCTAGTCATACGAACAGAGAAAGAGCAGATACTGTTCAGAATGAGAAACGAAAGTACCTACTCACAAACTAACCAGGAAGGGACAGAGCCGTGCGAACAGCACGGGGACGCAGGTTCCTCCTGAAAGGCCCCTTCTGGAGGCCATTCCCCGGGCGCCAGGTTTTCTACACGGTCAACCCGACTAGGCTCCTGCGCTCGCTCGGGCTGAGCTGTCAGGGAGGGGGCTGCAGCCTGGGGTGGTTCCACGGAGGAGGAGGTTGGTCAGCGGCCCTGAGAGGGACTGTCTTCACACAAAGTGTATGGATGAGGCAAGGTCACGAGCTTGCTCCATAGCCCTTTACCCAAGCCACAAGCCACAGTTCAACGTCCACAACACAGGCAGCGGTCAGCAGAGAGCGAGAGGGAGAGAGAGGACGCGTGACCGTCCTGCTGCCCGCCCAACTTTCCACCCCAGCAGGCCTGCACCTGCAGGGCTGGGGGGCAGGAATTTCTCCCCAGGCAAACTCAAGGGATGGGCCCTGCCTCCACCTTGCTTCACTCTGCCGCCAGAAGCCTTGCTGTCTGGAGGGGCCCATCGCACGTGCCGCAGGGTTCACCCTATGAGCCCCAAACATTACTTTTTATTTTCCCAGCTGCCCACATGTCAGAGCCCCCTATCCAACTGCTCCTCTGGACACCTCTCCCTGGCCCCGGAGGTGCACCATGTCTACACTGCCTGCTGCCTCCAGGCTAACAGAACGCCAGTCTCCTCTAACGCACTGCCACCAGCTCAATGCTGCCGCCTAGGAACTCTGCCCCTGGGGCTGTAGCTCTTGGTGGGAGTAGAAAGGCCCCTCTTTTTCCAGAGGCGTGGCTGGTAGTTTCGAACTGCTGACCTGAAGGATTGCAGGCCAACTTGTAACCGCTATGCCACTAGGGTCAGGGACCCAGTCACCGGCTGTGTCGGTGAGGTTTTCAGTGGCTGACTTTGCACAAGCAGATCTGCATCCCTTCTCCCGTGGCACCTCTGGGTGCGTTCAAACCATGAGCCCACTGGTTAGCAGCCAAGCATACTAACCTCGGGTGTCGCCCAGGGGCTTCTCAGGGCGCACAAGAGATCCTTCTTTGAGAGCATGGGCCCCCAAGGTTGGTGGTTCAAACCCATGAGCTGCTCCCCAGGAGAAAGATGAGGTGGCCTGCTCCTGCGAAAATTGAGTCTTAGAAACCCTGGGGAGCGGTTTGACTCTGTCCTGTGGGGTTGCTAAGGGTCAGAAGGGACACTATGCAGCGGGCTTGCACAGGGCGCGCCCCCTCCTTTGCAGGAACGGGGTGGGAAGGAGAGCTAGTTCAGTGCTGGGAGGGGACACTGGCTGGCACTCAGCTGCACACGACTTTCTTAGCAGATGAACAGTGTCTGAGCACAGCTGGGACAGAGGCCAGCACGTTGTGAGCAGGCTGGAGGACAGGGGAGCAGGGGTTGGCTCTCTGGTGACGCCGTCCACCTCCAGACTGCTCGTTATGGGGGGCAACACACGTTTGCTGACATCACTAGTAGTTGGACAATCTCTTACTTCCAGCCTACAGCATTCCTAAGTGACCCACACTTGTCTAAACAGAACTCTCCGCTCCTCAACACTTCCCCCCTCAGCGGCACTTCTGCTCCCATGCTCCTCTCTGCCGCCCACCGAGGCTCCGCCATCATCACACTGGTCAGTCCGTGCTCTGCCTTCCCTTCCCGTCAGGCGCACGTCACTCCCAGAGGAACTCCTGCAATCAGGCCTGACTGGGACCCCTACTCTCCCACCCACATTCCATTCCCCCATAGAAAAACAACCCAAACACCCTCCGTGCCATCCAATCTCTCCCACTCCTGGCAGCCCTGCCGGACAGAGGAGACCCCGCCCTGTGGGTTTCTGAGGCCCGACTTGTCCCTGGAGGAGAAAGCCCCGTCTTCTCCCTCCCGTGGAGTGGCCGGTGGTTTCCAGCGGCTGATCTCGTGCTGGGCATCCAACTTGCAGCCCGTTATGCCACAGGGCACCTGTGCCCAACAGATACATCTGATCAGATTTCCTTTTTAAGGCTCTGAGGCTCTGTCGTTCAAAATCCTGAACCTGGCATCCAAGGCCCTTAGCAACATGGCCTCCAGATCACCTTCTGTCCCCATCGCCTGCCACACCCCCAGACACATTCTATTATTACAGCTGTGCCCTTGGTTTCCTCTTCCCTGAATATGAACTCCTACTTAGGTTCCAAAACCCATTTCAAAAATCCCTGTGAAGCTCAGAGCCTCCCAAATAAGCATTCTTTCCTCTGTAAGCCCATAACCTGTTAAACCAATTTTGCCTCTTATCTCCTATCCTGCTTGTCCTTTTGTCAGTAGATTATATTCCTGAGGGCAAGAATATATTTTCTAGTCGCCAGCACTTCCAACACAGTCCTTGGTACAAGTGGTTGGTGCATCTCAAAAATAAAATGCATTTTCTTTTTTATTGCTGTTGAAAAGATACATCAGCAGAGCATACACCAGTTCAAGACGTCTACATGTGACATCAATTACATTCTCCTTGTCCACATCGCTCTTCCTCCATTCCTAACACACCTAAATAAAACCAGCCGACTGCCAGTGAGTCCATCCCAATCGATGCGGACCCTACCTAGAGGTTCTTGAGACTTTCAATATTTCAGGAGCACATATTGTGCGCTGGATTTGAACCATCAATCTTGCAGTAAGCAGTCCCAAAACTCACCCAGCAGTGCCACCAGGCCTCCTTAAGCTCACCTAAATGCCCTACTGTGACAGGTAATTTCACATCAACTTGGTAAATTAGTGCAGGGGTGGAGTCTAGCCTGTCAATCAGGCCACAGCCTGATGATGCCTCTGTGTGGGCGTGGCCTTCTCATGAGGATTCTGGGAACTTCCTCTCTTTCTCTCTGGAGACAGACAGAACACACACTTTTTCTCTGCTTCACATTCCTTTTGATGAGACACGTGGAGCCACGCTGAGACCTGCAAGGGCCCTGGAGATGCTTCCACAGCCACTGGATCCACAAGACTTTTTAATTCGCTGGCCTATGATCTTTCATTTTGCATCACTGTACATGGCTTTGAGTCTGGAGAGGGATTTGTGGACTAGTATCGGACTTCCGGGTTAATATCACTCTTGTAGACTTGATCTGGACTGGGTTGGGACATTTTCTTAATATACATTTACTCTTTGATATAGAAAGCTCTTTCTTATATGAATGTGTCTGGATTTGTTTCTCTGGTCTACCTGGCCTAACGCACCAACCAAACCTTTCAAGTTGCTGTGGTCAGTTAGTTCCTTTGACAAGCTCAAGGTGGATATGGTTTACTGACTGGCATAGTGGGAACGCATTGAGCCGTGATCCACAGGGTCAACAGTTCAAAACCGCCAGACACACCTTAGGAGAAAGACAGGGATCTCGACTCCTGTTAACACTTGGTCTCGGAACCTCAGGGACAGTGCTGCCCTGTCCTATAGAGCCGTATGAGTCAGCATCGACTCCATGTCAGCAGACTATGCCGAGGACAAAGGAGCGCTGGTGGTGGAGTGGTTACGAGTTGGGCTGCTAACAGCAAGGTCAGCAGTTCTAAACCACCGGCTGATCTGCAGGAGAGAGATGGAGCTGTCTACTCCCGTGTGCTAGTTACACAATTTCGTGTGAACTTGAGGTGTAGCGGTGGAGTCTGGGCGGTCAATAAGTGAAAGCCTGATGGTGCCTCCTTGTGAGTGTGACCTCCTCATAAGGAGGGGCCTGGGAACACCCCTCCCCCTGCACCTTCTTGCTGTTGAGTCACTCAGAGAACTGCCAGAGACCCCGCCATTGGCTCACACCACTCTGCACCCACCTGCCTGTGCTCTCCCTGCATTCTGCATCATTGCACGCACCTGCGTGAAGCTGGAGAGGGACTTATGCACTAGTATGGGACTTAAGGGCTTGAGTTGGACCGGGCTGGGATGTTTGCTTGATGCATAATTACCTCTTGATATAAAGCTCTCTCTTACACACATATGAGTGTGCCTGGACTTGTTTCTCTGGTCAACCCAGCCTAACACATCCTGTAAAGGGATACAGTCTCAGAAACTCACGGAGTGCTTCCACCCTGTCCTAGCGGGTGCCTTTGAGTCAGCATTGACTCCATAGGAGCAAGATGGGGATGAGATGCAGAGGACAGAGCCATGCTCGCTGACAGTCAGGAGGAGCTGAAGCTGATGACGATCGAGGACTGCAGCCTTCAGCATGGAATATGACTCATTGTCCAGAACACCAAGCCTCACGACTGCCCCTCAGAGAAAGAGAAAATATGAAGTTTGTCAAGGATCTCATTTTGCTTGACTCAGCACCAGTGCTCATGGAAGCAGCAGTCAAGAAAGCAAACGACGTGGCGGTGGGCAAACCTGCTACCCAAGACCCCTTCAAAGTGCTGAGGAGCAAGGATGTGGCTCTGAGGACGGAGGAGCACCTGACCTGAGTCATGGTGCCTTCAGTCACTCCGCATGCACGTGACGGCTGGACACGGAGTGAAGGAGACCAAAGAACCATTGGTGCAGACGAAGGACAGCGTTGCCAGAGAAATCCCAAGAGTGCGCGGACGGCCAGAGTTCCAAGTGAAGGAAGACAGCCGTAGGGCAACAAAGGTACACACGTGCTCGACACATGCATGCATGGATGGAGTGTGATGGGAGCTGCACGAGCCCCCAATAAAATGATTTTAAAAGAAGGAAAGAAATACAGCCAGAATGCTCCTTAGACCCAGGATTGAGGAACCTACAGAGACAGCAAGAAGAATAAGGGTTCATGGGGGTTGGGGGGTAGGGGGTGGGGTAAAAGGGAGCTGATATCAAGGAGTTCAAGAAGGGAGGAAATGTTCCGAAGGAGATTGTGGGAGCCGTTGTAGTCACTGCTTGGTGTGATTGACTATGAAATGATAGGATATCTGTATTAGGTCCCAATAAAATGGTTTTGGAAAAAAAAAACACCAACCAGAATGCTCCTTAGAAGCAAGGATGCTCAGACTTTGTCTCATGTACATGAGACATTTTATCAGGAGAGACTAGCCCCTGGAAAAGGACATGATGCTTTCTTTTTTTTAAATCATTTTACTGGGGGATCATACAACTCTTATCACAATCCATACATACATCAACTGTATAAAGCACATTTGTACATTCATTACCCTCATCATTCTCAAAGCATTTGCTCTCCACTTAAGTCCCTGGCATCAACTCCTCATTTTCCCCCTCCCTCCCCGCTCCCCCCTCCCTCAGGAACCCTTGATAATTTATAAATTATTACTTTGTCATATCTTACACAGTCCGACGACGTCTCCCCTCACCCACTTCTCTGCTGTCCATCCCCCAGGGAGGAGGCTATATGTAGATCCTTATAATCAGTTCCCCCTCTCTACCCCAACCTCCCTAACCTCCCAGTATTGCCACTCTCACCACTGATCCTGAAGGGATCATCTGCCCTGGATTCCCTGTTTCCAGTTCCTATCTGTACCAGTGTACATCCTCTGGTCTAGCCAGATTTGTAAGGTAGAATTGGGATCATGATAGTGAGAGGAGAGAAAGCATTTAGGAACAAGAGGAAAGTTGTTTGTTTCATTGTTGCTACACTGACCCTGACCGGCTCGTCTCCTTCCCACGACCCTTCCATAAGGGGATGTCCAGTTGCCTACAAATGGGCTTTGGTCCCTACTCCACACTCCCCCTCATTCACAATGATATGATGTTTTGTTCTGGGACATCATGCTTAGTAAAACAAAAAATCATCCAAAAAGGGGAAGAACCTTGACTCAATGAATTGATACAATGACTTTAACAATGAGTTCAAACGTAACAGTTGTGAAGATGGTACAGAACTAGGTAATGTTTGGTCCTTACATACATTGGGTTACTATGACCAATATTACTGGGTGTTAAGAAGACTTCATGGTCTGAGAGGCCAGCCCCAATCCAACTACATGGACAGACCCCCCTCCCCGCAGAAGAATTCACTCCAGAGGACAACACCAAAGATACAGGGAGAGGGACATGTTGGACCAGAGCACACAGGAGCAAATGAAGGGGAAGGGAGATGGAGTGGAGCACATCCTGGCCCACCAAGCCCTGAGGACAATATTCCTGCTCAGAACAGCCAATGCACAGAGATGACCATAGGGTTGGCCTTACGATCAGACATGACATCCCTCACTGACCCATAGCCCTATGGGGGACAACACTGGAGGCACAGTGAGGGAATTGTGCCCCATCTTACCCCCCCCACACACACACCGAGGCAGAACACTAAAGGCATGCAACAGAACAACAAGGGGAACAAAGCAACAAAGTCCCCAGGGAATAACAAAAATAGACTGGGAGACCAGGGCATGGCACCCCATCAGGCTCAACCAGAAAATATTCCTGAAGGTCAACAAACAGACTTTGAACTATTTACAGGTCTTTCTTTCCTTCTTTTTTGTTGTTTTGTTGTGGTTTTGTTACTATGTTTTGCTCTGTCTTGCTTTTGAGCACATTATTATCTCTGCATGTCTCTCTAGATAAGATAGGCGGGATAAACAATTTGAAGGAGAAAACAACAGGACCTATGTTCCAGGGGACAAGGGAGAGGGGGAAGCAGGGAAATAAAGTGGTGTTAGCAAACCCAGAGACAAGGGAACAACAAGTGATCCAAAATCGATGACAAGGAGGGTGTAGGAGGCCTGGCCTGGTAAGGCTTGATCAAGAGCAATGTAACCGGGAGGCATTTCTGAAGCCCAAATGAAGACTAAGCATGATAGTGGAGCAAGAGGAAAGTAAGAGGAAATAGAGGAAAGAACTAGGAGGCAAAGGGCATTTACAGAAGTCTAAATACAGGCATGTACATATGTAAATATATTTATATATGATGATGGGGAAATAGATAGATCTATGTACATATATTTATAGGTTTAGTACTAAGGTATCAGATGGACATTGGGTCTCTACTCAAGTACTCCCTCAACACAAAAACACTTTGTTCTATTAACCTGGGATTCCATGATGCTCACTTTCCCTACACAATGGCTGAAAACAAATGTGTGCATAAGCAAATGTGGTGAAGAAAGCTGATGGTGCCTGGCTAACAAAAGATATAGCATCTGGGGTCTTAAAAGCTTGAAAATAAACAAGTGGCCAACTGGCTGAGAAGCAACAAAGTCCACATGGAAGAAGCACGTCAGCCTGTGTGATCACGAGGTGTCAACAGGATCAGGTATCAGGCATCAAAGACCCAAAACAAAAAAACATAACACTGTGAAAGAGGGGGAGTGCAGAGTGGAGACCCAAAGTCCATCTGTAGGCAATTGGACATCCTCTTACAGAAGGGTTGCAGGGAGGAGAGGAGCCAGTCAGGGTGCAGTATAGCACTGATGAAACACACAATTTTCCTCTAGTTCTTTAATGCTTCCTCGCCCCACCCCCCATTATCATGACCTCAATTCTACCTTACAAATCTGGCTAGACCAGAGCATATACACATGTAGAGATAAGAGCTGGAAACCCAAGGAATCCAGGACAGATAACCCCTCAAGACCAATGAAGAGCGAAGCCATACCAGGAGGGGAAGGGGAAGGTGTGGGGGAGAAAAGGGGAACCAATCACAATGATCTACCTATGACCCCCTCCCAGGTGGATGGACAACAGAAGAGTGGGTGAAGGGAGACATCAGTCAGTGTAAGACATGAAAAAATAATAATAATTTATAAATCATCAAGGGTTCAGGAGGGAAGGACAGTGGGGGAAGAAGGGGGAAAAATGAGGAGCTGATACCATGGGCTCAAGTAGAAAGAAACTGTTTTGAGAATGATGATGGCAACAAATGTACAAATGTGCTTGACACAATGGATGGATGGATGGATGGATGGATGGATGGATGGATGGATGGATGGATTGTGATAAGAGTTAAACGAGCCCCCAATAAAATGATTTTTAAATGACTTCGTGGGGGGTGGGGTTGGCTTAAGGTTGAAATATTATCTCAGGGTAATAGTTTAGAGGATTTAAAGTTGGAATCCCACGAGAATTTTTATTCTGTTCTGCATTTCCTCCCTTTTGATCAGGACTCTTCTCTTGAACCTAGGACCAAAATGTTAATAACGGTAGCCAGGCAGCACTCAGTCCTGGTCTTAAGGTAAAGAAAACAATTGTTCATGGAGGCACTTAGCATTCATTCCCTCTCTGTCTTCTATTCCTGATTCAGGGAGCCCTGGTGGCTTAGTGTTATAAGTTGGAACGATGACTGCAAGGTCAGCAGTTCAAAACCACCAGCCACTCCATGGGCAAAAGAGGAGGCTTTCTACTCTCTTGAAGAGTTATAGTCTCGAAAACGCACAGGGTAGCTCTACTCCGTCCTATAGCGTCGATATGAGCCCGGGTGAACTTAATGGCAGCAAGTATGGTTCCGGTTAATTCCTCACTGCTCTGGCAAACAGACACCAGTTATTGCACCTTGGATGGCAACTTGCCAGCCTGATTGGTACATTTTGGTGGAAAAGGGCCCCACTACAACACAGTGTCTGAGGAGGGCCACAGAAATCACCACCGTATCCCCTTTTAGCATCTGCCCATTTCCATGTCTCTCCTACTCCCTGCCTCAACCTTCTCGTCTTCCTCTGAGGGAGAGTCCACTCTCTCAGGCCCCTCCCGAGTCGACGTGGGAAGGCCAGTTTCCACCAAGTTCCAGTTCCCTTCATCCTCAGTAAGAGAACTGTCCTATTAGCCCAAAGATCTGGCTTTGGTTTGGTGCTATCAAACATATTCTCTGAAGCTCCCCAACATCTAGAAAAGCCCATGCCCCTGTGCCATCTAACATGTAAGTTTCATGGGAGCAAGACCCTCAGCTATTGGTCTCCCAGGATCCCCAGGGCTCAGCCCAGAGCCTGGTCCAGAGTAAACTTCAAGTCAAACTCCCTGCCATCAAAGTGATGCCAACTCATAGCGACCCCATAGGACGGGGTGGGGAACTAGCTATTGTTGTTGGGTGCCATTGAGCCAGTTCCTACTCATAGATGTTTTAGGGCAGAAAAGAGACCTCATCTCAAATATAACTTATGGAGAGCATTCACTAAGTCTTAAAAGAGACAAAGACGACACACATCATCTGATGTGGGAGGCCATTAGCACGAGGTCGAAATGGCATCCAAGGATCCAAGTTGGGACACTCGTTAAATAAGGCATGGCACAAAGGCAGCTGTCACAAACTCAAGATTGGTGGCAGAGGAATCCATCACAGTGACAGTGGGGCTGTAGAAGCAGGAGCGGGACCAGGATTGGGACAAGCACATTCTATTTCAAGCTTGATCCAGGGCCTTCTGACCAGCACAGTCCAGGACAGGACTGATAGATAGGGCCTGATGACTGTCTATGTGACCCCCTGTATTGTCCCCAGTAGGGTGGGTGACTTCCATCAAAGACCCACCCAGGCAAGTCCCTAAGAGACTGCCCCTCCCTGGCTGGAGAGGGGTTGGGGCAATGCACATCCCAAGGCATTCTGCCTGAGGGCAAGATGATCTGTTTGTTTGTTTGTTGTTGTTGTTGTTGTTAGGTTCTCCAGAGTTAGTTCGGGACCTTCGGTATAGCCCTCTCCTGCCCCAGCTTCACAATTGTCCTTATGTTTGGGCCCATTGTGGTAGTCACTGTAAGTTCATCTTATCCAGCCTCTTGATACTTGACCAAGCATTGTGTCCTTCTCCATTGTATCTCTCCTGATAACACGTCCAAAGTCCGTCAACATCCTCGCTTCCAAGGAGCTCTCTGGCTGCACTTCTTCTAGGACACCTCTGTTTGTTCTCCTGGCGGCCCTTCAATGTTCTTCACCAGTGTCATGATTCACATGCACCGATCCTTCTTCAGTCTCCCTTATTCAATGTCCTGCTTTCACATGCATAGGAGGCAAATGAAAACACCCTGGCTTGGGCCAGGCACACCTCAGTCCTCAAAGTAACATCCTTGCTTTTCAACACTTCAAAGAGGTCTTGTGAGGCAGGGTCACCCGATGCCATTCTTTGTCCTTGGTTCTCAACTGCTGCTTCTGTGAGGGTTGATTGTGGATCCAAGCAAGACGAAATCCTAAATCCTTGACATCTTCAATATTTTCTCTGTCTGTCATGATGTTACCCACTGGCCCAGTGGTGAAGATTTTTTTGTTTTCTTTACACTGAGTTGTCATCCACACCGAAGGCTGCGACCTTTGAGCTTCATCAGCAAGTGCCAAGTCCTGGCCCTTAGCAAACAAAGGTCTGTCATCTGCCTATCGAAGGTTGTTAACAAGCCTTCCTCCAATCCTGAAGCCAGCTTCTCCTATGACTTGCTCAGCATACAGACTGAACAAGTATGCTGAGAGGATACAACCGTGATGCACACCTTCCCTGATTTTAAACCAGGCAGGATTCCCTTGTTCTGTCTGCACAACTGCCTCTTGATCCACGGACAGGTTCCACATGAGCAGAATGAAGTGTCCTGGGATTCCCATTCTTCTCAAGCCTGTCATAGTTTTCTTATGGCTAAATATCTTAACATTGTCAATAAAGCAAGTAAACTTCTTTCTGATAGTCTCCGTTTTCAATGAAGATCCAGTTGACATCAGCAATGACACTCCTTGTTACATATCCCTTTTCAGAATCCTGCCTGAACCTCTAGCACAGTGGTTCTCAACCTGTGGGTCGTGACCCTTTTGGGGGGTAGAACGACCCTTTCACAGGGTTCACCTGATTCATAACGGTAGCAAAATGACAGTGATGAAGTAGCAATGAAAATGATGTTCTGTTTGGGGGTCACCACCACACGAGGAGCTGTCTGAAAGGGTCACGGCCTGAGGAAGGGCAAGGACCACTGCTCCAGCAGGTCCCTGTCAAGGTACTGCATAACCGTTGGTTAATGATCTTCAGCAAAGTTTTACTTGCGTGTGCTATTGGTGACATCGTTCTATAACGTAGGCCTTCTGTGGGCCCTGTTCTTTGGAAGGGTTCAAACACAGGTCTCTTGTCCAGTTAGCGCCCTCTTTTCTGTTGCTGTAGCGGGGCGCCATAGAGTTAGTTCCAGCTCACAACGACCCTGGTGACAGTAGAGAGACGGGCCCTGCCTGCCGCTGCCGCCTCACAAGTGTGGGCTTCAGGAGCCCGCTGTGGCGTCAACTGTCTCGGTCCGTCTGACAAAGGATCGTCCTTGTGTACTTGACCAAGCGCGATGCCCTTCTCCAGGGACGGATCTCTCCTGACAGCACATCAAAAGTACATGAGGGAAAGTCTTGCCTCCCTTGTCTCTAAGAAGCATTGGCTGTACTTCTTCCAAGACAGATTTGTTGGTTCTTTTGGCAGTCGTGGTGTTGTGGTACTGTCAAGATTCTTCGCCAGCACCACAATTCAAATGCATCGATTCCTAAAAACCTCCTCTGGCTCCCTCGGAGCACCTGGTAGTTTCAAACTGCCGACCTTGGGGTTCGCGAGCCAGTGCGCAAACCACTGCTCCACCACTGCTGCCGTGTGGTCTGGAGCGGCTGCTCTACAAATGTCTCTTCAATGAAAGTTAATCGTGGGATTATAAGGGGCAGTCAAACAGTAATTCTGCAAAAGCACAGAAACCTTTATAAAACAAAACTATCCAAAAAATTTAAGGAAAAAAATACCAAACTGTGAAGCTATTGTTTCTTGCATATTCCCCGTCGAGAAGGTCTACAGTCTGTCATCTCTCTAACCCTGCCTGCCCCAGAGATTTCTGTACCCTTCGATTTACACTGCATCAAACAGCAATGTTGGCATCCTCAGGGCACTCAGAATGAGTTCCCTTTAGATGTTCTTTGAGTTTCAGGAACAAAGAGAAGTCTGAAGGGGCAAAGTCAGAGTGATGAGGTGAGGCCTCCCAGTGAAGTGCTTGAAGGAAAGTCCTGGCTACCGTCCATCGATGAGCCAGTGCCGGGTCGTGATGGGGGGACACGTGTTGATGCAAACTTCCTGAACTTTATCGGAAACCACAGCTTTCCATGTCCCTAAAACAGCAATAAGTTTCCACGATCATCCTATGTGCTTCCAGAAAATCTACCAAGATGACCCTTTGGGAATCTTCACTTATTGTTGCCATAACTTCTCAGCTGCCCCCTCGTCTGGAACCTCCTTAGGAGTCGCTGTTTGGATTGGCCTTTGGGTTACAAAGCACCCTAGAGAGACTAAGGAGACGAGGGTATTGCTGAGAGAGCTTGTCTGCCACCGTCCGCCCAGGACAGAGGCGTGTCTGCGCACATTTTGGTTGGAATCCGCCAGCACACGTCGGAATTGGCACCCTAGTAACAACCCTTCTTTACTTACCCTCAGATTCGCAAGTTCTAAGAACAAGCCAACCCAACGACCCGGCAACTGGGGCATGACGGAGAGAGCGTGGGGTTGCGTTTATTTATGCCCTGCCTGGTGCCAAGCTCTGATACACTCACCCACCAAAACATTATGGTACTGTTACCGGGTTGTTTACAGATGCACAACAAAATTCTGAATCATAACAAAGACCAGACTGACTGGTCTGGTAGAGACTGGGGGAACCCCAGGCTGTGGTCCTTAGACACCTTCCAAGCTGGAACTGAAACCACTCCTGGGGTTGCCTTGTAGCCATACAGCAGGGAGGCCTATAAATCGAACAATAGCACTCCTGAGAGCCACTCCCCAGACAATCCCCAGAGTTCAAAAGGCCACACAGCAAAGCAAAGCGCTGGAGGCAGGAAGGGCCAGGGGCACCCACTCCGGGAAGAAGTGAGAGGAGGGCTCTCACCCTGCAGGAGCTGCAACTACGTTGTGAATTAAAATGAGCATAAACTGTTGGCCGGGAATGGAATCTGCTCTGTAAAAATCCACCCAAAGCACAATAAATAAGTGAGTGTGTGTGTGTGTAACATGTCTTATATTAAAGGGGGGAGGGAGTACAAAATTGAAATGAGTTATTTGTCACAACTCTCTAAAAGCGAGCAGACAAAACTCCACACAAGCAAAAGGCTACTAGGGAAAGGTGTCAGATGTTAAGTTATTGGTGATCCCCAAGCCCTCCCTTAGTTCTATTTTCCGCTGTGTGTACTGCATGCACACACATTACGATAAAGAGAACATGACATTGCTAATAACGGAGAAACACTTTATTTTCCAAATGGCATTGCAGGAGTGGTTAACGGTGAAGAGGCTGCTAGCGTTGAGAACCAGCCTGCCTCAATCCAAGCAGCCCCACCCACTACTGGGAGATGCCTTTCAGAACTGAGCCTGGCTAGACAGCGCCCCAGGGCCCTGTGGGTCGGGGCCTACCCCACCCCAAAACCACAGGACACTTAGCAAGGGCGAAACCACCCCTGGGGTTGCTGTAGCTGTCCTGGAAATGCTACCTCCAGTCGGGCAGTATACCCCACAGGTGGCAGCACCTGCGCCCTGAAAGGGTTAACCTGGTTCCTCAGGAATTCCCAGAAAGTACTCCTGGGAGGAATTTCCCAGACTGGTAGACACAGACAGACAGACACCCCAGACTACTTCAGCCACTGAGCACACAGATGTTTGCCCGCGGGGTGCGGTGCTGAAAGCCAACACGTCTTTGCGGTGAGAGGTTGCCCAAGGCTGAAGCGCCATGAGACCCAGCCAGAGCCGACTAGGGGCGGGGCGACAGAGGCACCCTGGCAGAGTTGGTGCCCAGGGCCCCCAGGGCGGGCAAGTCCTTCCTGTTGTCCCCGTGTAAGTCGCACAGGAACTGCAGTTCTCCTCTGAGCCCAGCAGGCGTCTGGGCTCTAGGTGCGAGGGTGGGTCGCGGGTAGTCTGGCTGGCTGGGCAAATTTGTTGTATAACTAGCTGGTGGCTTTGTTTATTTATCCAACAGGTCTGCTGGGGACGTCCCGGGGGCAGGGATTTTGTTTCAAGCTCACCCTTACACCATCGGGGCCCACCACGGCGCCAGGCACCTAGGGCTGTTCCCTTAGGTCGGATGAAGTCCTCCACAGGCTGCCTGGTGCGACTGATGCACCAGTGAGAATGGCAACCCCTGGAAGGAGGGCCTAGCGTCCCGCCGGTGCCTGGAGCCCTTCCCCTCCCCTCTCAGCGCGGCTGGGGCTACTCCTTGCTGGATGCAGGTGGGGTGGGAGCGGAGCAAGCCCCCACCAGCTGGGCTGAGCGAGCCTGAACCCGCCCTGGCTAAGCGACGCAGTCCCGGGACCCCACACGTCCCCATCCAAACCGGGCCATCGAGGAACAGCGGCCTCTACCCCTAGCCGCCACCCCCAGGGGACCATCCTGTGCCAGGAGCTCTCAAGCGCGCTGGGCTCCCCAGCTCCTCGCTTTGTTTCTTTTCAGCGCTCTCACGTCCAGCAGAAGTTAAAGTTCACTCAACAGTGATTTCGCTCACTCAGCAAATATTTATTGATCATCTACTGTGTGTGAAGCGCAGTGCCGGGCTCTGGAAAGACGGCAGCGAACAAAACGGCCAGAGATCCCTGCCCACATGTAGCTTGGATTCTGTGGCACGTGTGCGCTGGGATGAAGTGGGGGGAGGGGGACGCGAGGGAGGCCCACACGTAGCTGTACTCTCTGGTGAGCCAGAGGCGCCTGAGGCGCCGCCCGGGGCCACTCCGCAGGTAGACTTCGGCCCTGGAGGGAGGGGCGGGCCGCAGGTCTGGAAACGCGGAGCTAGGCACGTCGGCCAGGGCAGGTGCACCATGGGTGGGGGGACAGCAGAGGTGGGGGGATGGGGTTAGCCGTCCCAAAGCCCGGCC
This sequence comes from Tenrec ecaudatus, assembly GCF_050624435.1. Classification (NCBI taxonomy): domain Eukaryota; kingdom Metazoa; phylum Chordata; class Mammalia; order Afrosoricida; family Tenrecidae; genus Tenrec; species Tenrec ecaudatus. The sequence goes on from NC_134530.1 coordinate 165,079,719, forward strand.
CAGACACAGCCGCGGGGTTACTGGGCCAAGCACACCCTCGGCGCTCTGTAAACGTCCACGCTCCGCGCCGCAAGCCGGCCTCCCGCGGCCTGCACCCTTCTGGGGGTGGGAGCCGGCCCGCCCCACCCCCACTCCGCCCGGGCTCCTCGGCCGCGGGGTCAGCGCCGGACTCGGCGCGGCGTCCGGGCCCAGCGTAATTACAGGGGTTGTCGCCAGGCCTGGCCGTAAAAGAAGGGGATGAAACGGCCTGGGAACTCGGGAAGCTGGGCCCGAGCTGGCGGGGGGCCTCAGGCCCGCGCCCTCCCGCGATGCACAGCCGCCTGGAGGAGTCGGCCTCGGGGTGCCGAGAGCCACGCGGGAGACGAATAGTCTCTGCGTGCACGGAGAGCCCCCGAGCCCGAGCAGACGCGCGGCGTGCGGGGCGCGCGCACACGCACAGGCACAGGCGCGCGCGGGCGTCCTCAAACACCTGCCCGCTCTCCCACCCCGGAGCTGGGAGCAGACGCTGCCCGCCCAGCCCGGTGCAGACGGCCGCGATCCTGGCGGGGAGAGGCGCCCCGAGAGACGAATTCCAGCGGGTTTGTTTACACGGCGCGGGGGAGGGGGCCTGCGCTGGGTACAGGGGCTCGACTGACTGCGAGACCCAGCCGCCCAGCCCGGGGGCGCCACCCGACACCCCCTACACACGAGCACACCCCCTGCACGCCCACACACGTTCCCCCTCCTCTTCACACGCCTTCACAACCATTGGCATACGACATGAAGGAGGTTCACACGCTCCCCTTCACGCGGTTGTGGTACGACTCACAAATGTTTTCACACTGGCGCGCCATCGCTCGCATTGACACACGCCAGATGCACATGTGTGGCTACAGTTTGTCACCCTTCCTGCCCAGACTCTCACGGCCCATATTCAAGAGCCCATTCGCACGGGGCACACACGCGTTGCTCTCTCACCCTCTTACACACACACACACACACACACACACACCCCGCGGACCCCCTCACGGCCCAGGATCTCGCGCACATGCATTGGTAGACAAATGCACCCTTCGCCTCGGCCTCACACGTTACACACTCGATCACACACAGGGTCGCACTTTATTCCCAGCATCCAGGCGATGACACAATCTCTTGGAACAAAGGCAACATTGACAAACCCAACAAAAACAAACAGCCGCGTGTGTGTCGGGAGGGGCAGCGGAGCGCAGAGTCCGGGAACCCGGCGCGGGGGAGGGGGCGGGAGTGGAAGAAAGTAAGCGAACCCGGACACCCGGTCCCGCGCGTGCAGAGCGAGGGGGACATCGTGCACCGTGCGCTCGGCGCGACCCTCGGGGGCCAGCAAAGCCCTGCCCGCGTCCGCGCGCCCGCAGACCCGCGCGTGCGAGTTCCTGGCCTTGTCCCACTTGCAACTCAGCCCAGGTCCCCAGCCAGCACGGGCCCACGGAGCTGCACGCCCACCCACAAGTGAGCGCGCGCACAGCCCGGGGCGGCCGGCGGTCCCTAGGCTTGAGCGCGCTCCCTCCCAGCGCGGCCGCCCCCTCCCCTGCCCCCCTCTCCGCGGCTCGGCCCCCCCGCCCCCCGGCCTCCGGGCAGCCGCGCGCCGGGCGGGGCGGGGGCGGGGCGGGGCGGGCGGCGCCGGCCCAAAAGGCGGAGTCGTCAGTCTTAGGGGCCAGAGCCGTGAGCGCGGCGCTGAGTGCCGCGACGGAGAGAGCCAGGCGGAGCTCAGACGCAGAGGAGCCCCTCGTCCCCCACCGGCCTGGCCAGGCCCCGCGCTATGGAGTTTCTCTGGGCCCCTCTCTTGGGTCTCTGCTGCAGTCTGGCCGCCGCGGATCGCCACACGGTCTTCTGGAACAGTTCAAACCCCAAGTAAGCCCTTAGCTCTCGCGGCGGCCCGGGCGCCTGGTGGACACTGCCTCAGTCTCTCCAGAGCTGGCTACCCCGGGCCAGTCCCCGGGCCGAGCCTGGGGGGGGTGCTGCAGGCGGGAGGGATCTGGGAGAGGTCCCTGGCCTCGCTTCTCGCCAGGAGCTGGGAGCACGCACCTTGGGACTGGAACCTGCCCGTGCCTGCTTGTCTGGGCACTCTAGCCCTTCCCTTCCTGCCTCCTGGTTCCTCTGCATGATTACACCCTGATTGCTCTTACTCGGGACCCGTGCTGGGCAGTGCCCCTTGCAAGCACCGGACCATCCTCCTTGCCCCCCAAGCCCCTACAGTGAGAACGCCTGTGCCCCCCTGCTGTTTGTCACTTAGGCAACTCCGCCTGCCGCGGCAGACAGGTACCTGAGGTGACATTCGGAGTTCCACCCGAACGCTGGAAGGAGCACTCTAGGAGGGGAGGGGAGGGGAGGGGCTGTGGCCTTGGAGCCCGCCCCCTATTCATAGTGCCTCTGCAAAGCTCCCTGGGGTTCGGTGCCAGTGGCCTCAAGGGGACACATGCCACTTCGGGGTGGATAGAGGGATCCACCTCTTTATGAGGTTCTGGTCAGTTGGGGGCGAGGGGGTGGTCTTGGGAAAGGAGAGTCAGAAGACAGGAAACGCGTTCGTAGGGTTCCCGGGGGCTCGGGCAGGAAGGGGTTAATTTCTCGCGCGCAGGTTTAGGGCCGGGAGGCAAATGGTACGTGGGGGCGGGGGGCGCTGGCTGGGGCTCGGACCCTTTGTTCTTGCCCTTGAGTTTTCCGAAGTTGAGGGAACGGTGATATTTGCGGGAAACCCGGAGACCGGAGGGGGAGGAGCTAGGCCAGGAGGGCTGGGCGGCTTGGGGTCTCCAAAAACACTTCCCTCGGCGCGCGCACCCGCTCCAGCCCGGCACTCCAGTCCCCCCTCCTCCCCTGGAGAAGTCCTTAGTCTGTCCCAGCTTCCTGTGACTCTGTGGCACTGCCTGGCGAGGCCCCATCCTGCTGCCCACTCCAAAGGGCAGTGCTCTTTGGCCAGCAGGTTCTAGTGCAGCCCGTCGGCCAGCCTTCACCTCACTCCGAGCTGTCTGTTCTCCGCTTCTTTGACCCAGTCTCATCCTAGTGGGAGAGAGCAAAGTCCCTGTTTATGCCCATGCCAGGTGTTGGCTGAAGGAGGAGGAGGGGACAGGAAGCCCTGAGGAGGGAGGGGGGACCCTGGCCTTTTCCGTTCCCAAGCTCCCAGGTTTCCTTTCTTTCAGGAAGGAGCCTCTTCCTTGCCCCCCCCCCCAGCCTTCCCTGACGCCGCTGCCCTCCTTTCCCAGATGGAGAGCAGGAGTCAAACTGGGGCTAAGTGGAGCAGATTGTACCCCAGAAGGGGGTGAAGGGTGTCCCGCCAACCACAACCACAGCTTCAGCCTTGTCCATCTGGGCGCACTCGTGTACCACACACACACACACACACACACACTCGTGAACCACACACACACACACACACACACACACACCCAGAGTGGAGGCCAGCCAGGCTAGACCCAGCTTGGGGCAAAGATGAGGTGGCGATGAGTTGAGCAGTTGTGAGGCTGGCAAGGGTGACTCAGGGCCCTGGGCATCAGCCCTGGGATCTCCACGCTTGAGAAGGGTGGTGCCACTGTGAGCTGAAGCTGGCCGCCTTGGCACAGCAGGAGCAGCAGCCGCCGGTGGGCAGTTACCCACCAGACTCCTCAGCTCCCTTGGCATGGAGAACAGAATCTAGGGTCAGATGGGCACTGTGCCACCCAGGGGGCCTGTGGGGGCCAGTCCACGTTTGCCAAGTGAATGTTCCCAGCTTCCCCTGAGTGCTGGGCGGGAGGCAGAGGTGGGTGAGGAATGAGTCAGTGCCCGTCACGGGAATGAGGGAAAGACGCCAGGCTCAGAGCTGAAATACCTGTTCCGAAATGGCTTCTATGTTTATCTCTCGGGAGAGGAATTTTAAAAGCCTCTCTCCACTGCTTCTCTCTCTCTCTCTTTTCCCTGGGGTGGGGGAGGGGCTTGGTAAGCCTATCCCTGGCACTGACTTGCGCCTGCTAGGCCAGACCTCTGTGGGGTACTTTGGGTGGGCAGCGGGTGCCCACCATGGCTGAAGGCCTCTGGGCCTAACCCCTGCCCTTCCCCTTCCCCTCCCCCTCCACCCCCACCCAGGCGCAAAGCTTTGGTCTGAGCAAGTTGGCAGCGACTCTGCTGAGTCTCTAGCTGGCAGGGCTTGGGGGAATTAGAGAAGCTGACCAGCTCCGAAGAGGGGATGAGGTGGAGGCACTTTCCCCCCTCGCTCCGACCCCACCCAGGCTGGAGCCAGGTGTCTGGGGCTGGGAGGAGGGGGGTGGGCAGTCCGGCTGGAGCTTGTGCGGCCTGGGGGAGGGGAGCTGGCTCCACCTCTTGTGGTGGGGAGGGAGAGGCCCTCCCAGAATGGTCTCCCGGCCAGGTGGGAGTGGGCTGTCGGAGATAAAGCTGTTTGGAGAGTGCTTTGAAAGAAGTGGACGGGGAGGCCACTTGAGGAGCTTGGGAAAGAATGATGAGAGGTGTCACTTACAGGACCAGGGGCTGGGCACAGGGGGAAGCTGGGAAACGGCGTCTTCCTGGTGGCCCTGGGAGCCCTTTAAGGGCAGTGAGAGAAGGGAAGAGCTGGCAGTGTGGGGTGCTGAGTGCAGGTCCCCTGAGGGCTCACAGCATTTGCAGGAGCTCGGACTGTGGGAGAACGGTTTAGGAGAAGGGATTGGAGAGGGAGGGAGTTCCCGGGCTCTCCAGAAGCCCATCCTTTCGCAAATATCAGTGTGGGTTGCGGGAAGTGCTTTGAAACCTGAAAGATAATGGGTGGAAGCTATTTGAAGGATTAATGGGAAACAATGAGGGTGAGGAGACTGTTTGGAGATGGTGGGACCATAATAAAGACAATCATATTAAAGACAATCAAGCACCATCCATATATGAGGGCTTGAGATTTTGAAAGAATCTTTGGGGTGGGAGTGGGCGTCCCTGTGAAAGGGGTGGGGTCCTGTAAACATGTGGAGGCTGCAGGCTCGCTGGTTCTCTGGTCTAGTTCCCGAGTGACCACCTGCTTCCTCCCTGCCTGTGTGTGCCCAGGTTCCGGAATGAGGACTACACGGTCCACGTCCAGCTGAATGACCACCTAGACATCATCTGTCCTCATTATGAGGACGACTCTGTGGCCGATACGGCCATGGAGCGGTACACCTTGTACCTGGTGGAGCAGGAGGAGTACCAGCTGTGCCAGCCCCAATCCAAGGACCGGGTGCGCTGGAAGTGCAACCAGCCCAATGCCAGGCATGGCCCCGAGAAGCTGTCTGAGAAATTCCAGCGCTTCACACCCTTCACCCTGGGCAAGGAGTTCAAGGAAGGGCACAGCTACTACTACATCTGTGAGTGCCCGGGAGACACACCCCCAAGTGGGCGCCCTCGGTGGGGACAGGGTCCTTTTCAGTCCTGGGAGTCTATTCATTCACTCATATTTCAAGTGTGTCCTGAGTGTCTAGTGGGCACTGGGCACCGTTTGGCTCGGCAGGCACAGAGATAAATAAAGCATTGCTGAGATCCTCGGGGGTGCTGGAAAGAGACTCACAAAAGTGACTGGGCCATTATGATATCCCCCCGGGAAGATGACTGGGTCACTGGCCAGCTTGGAGAGCTCTCTGGAGAAGATGACCGCAGAGCGGTGGGCAGGCAGAGCTGGCTGGGTGTGAGGGTACAGATGCAAAGTGAACGCCAGCCCAGGGAGCCCCGGGTGTGGCAGAGAGCCACTCTGCAATCCTGGGTTTGAAATCGCTGACTTGTTGGAAGGTGGATCACCAGGTCTTTCTTGTGAGGCACCTCTGGGTTGACTCCAACCTCCGACCTTCCCAAACCCTGGGTGAGCAGCCCAGCACCCACCTTCAGGGCACTGAAAGCAAGTTAGCCTGGCCAGAGTGGGAGGAGCATGGGGTGTGGGAAGCAAAGAGCTTGGAGGGCCTAAGAAGATCTAAGGAGTCGAGACCTGAACTTGAGGGTGGTCGATGGCTGCGTTTTGAGGGTGAGCACATCAGCTCTGTGAGGGATGGGCTGCAGGACTCACGCCGGGGGTGGGGGGAGAAGCCCAGGGAAGAGGAGCCCATGTGCTGTCCTCACCCACTCTCACCCGGGCTCGGCAGTGGAGGGGGAGTGGCCTGTGTGGGACCCAGACACTGTCTGCACTCTTTCTTTCACCACTGTGGCCAACCACAGGAAATAAAACCACCCCAGAGGCATAGTGGGGAGCCCATTGGGCTGCTAAGTACAAGGTCAGCAGTCTGAAACCACTAGCTACTCCTTGGGAGAAGGATGAGGCGCTCTACTCCCGTGAGGCGGTGCAGTGTCGGAAACCCAGAGGGGCAGTTATACCCTGTCCTATAGGGTCACTCTCACACACCAGAGAGCTCCCACCAGAGGGGAGGGCTTTGCCGAGAATGGGCACTCGGACTGAATATTGGACAGAAGATGAGCGAAAACTAAGGATGGTAACAATTGAGAGCGATTAGGTGTCAGAGGCATGTATTTAGAGGGGAGCCTCGGCGTCATAGTGGTTACGCGTTGGGCTGCTAACTGTAAGGTCAGCCGTTCGAACCCACCAGCTGCTCTGCAGGAGAGCCACGGAGGGCTTCCCATGCCCTTAGACTTACACTCTCAGAAACCCACAAGGACAGTGCTACCCTGTCCTACAGGGTCCCTATAAGCCCCAGTAGATTTGGTGGCACTGAGTGAATGAGACATTTTTGGAGCATATCTTTTCATCCCACAAAGATTCCTTCCTTAACACCCTGCGGGTTTTACTTTGCAGCTAAGCCCCTTCACCACCACGAAGACCACTGCTTGCGCTTAAAGGTGACCGTCAACGGCAAAACCAGTGAGTATCTGGGCCTGTGGACCTCCCTGCCCATAAGTCAGCCCCACTTCCCCATCACCACCACCCCACCCCACCCCGGGTACAGCGACTGATCTAGTGCCACTCTTCTTGTCTTTCAGCTCACAGTCCTCAGGCCCACATCAACCCGCAGGAAAAGAGACTTCCAGCAGGTGGGTAGCAGGAGCAGATCAGGGAGCTGTTGGGGATGGCGGGGTACAGGAGTTGGGTCCCTGCCAGGCAGGGGCTGGAGAAATATCTTTGGGTTGAAGACTAGTGTCAGCAAGGGGACCACTCAGCATGGGGCCTGGGCTCTCTCTCCCACATTGCAGATGACCCACAGGTGCAAGTTCTGCATAGCATCGGCGACAGTGCGGCACCCTGCCTCTCTCCATTTGCCTGGGCACTGCTGCTCGTGCCACCGCTGCTGCTGCAAGCCCCATGAAAGGCGAATGCCACACCTGACTTAAGGATTGGCACTGGATTGAGGGGGCAGGGGCAGGTACCCCTCAACTGTCTTGTGACAGCTCCTACACCCCTAGCCTTGGGAGCCATTCCCACCACATGCACAAGCTGCTACCCAGCAGCCTCGAAACGGGTCAGTATTAAGGAGTTCGGCCAGCCTGTCTGTGCCATCACTGCCTCCGCCTCAGAAGGATGGGCAAGAGAAATGGGGGAGAACCTTCCTGCAGCTGCGACGTTCCTGCCCTGAAGCCAAAGCAACAAGCTGTGCGGACAGGGCCCCGAAAAGGACCCAGAGGCACCTAGCCGCAGGTGCTTGGGGTCATGGACGGATGGATGCTGAGGTGCCTCTCCCGGAGAGAGCCAGGATGCCCAGATGAACGGACAGAAAGAAAACTGAGCAACAGTTTCCCGCTGGGAAGCCAGGGGCTGGAGAAGTGACCTGCCTGGGCTGACCCAGAGTCCCCTGCAAGACTTCATCTGGGGAGCTGCCTGCCACTGGGCACAGCATCCTTTCCCCTCCCCAGGCCCAGGGGCAGCAGGCCCCAGAGCTGTGCCAGCAGGGGGCTGTGCCAACCTGTTGTTAGACTGTCGCTGGAAGGGCAGTGCCCATGGGTACCGAGTCTGTTCCTAGCGTGTAGCCTGCCGGGCAGGGCCCACATGCACAGTGTCTGTATATATACTTCCTGTATGTCTGTGCTGATTTCTACAACTGGAGTTTTTATACGGTGTCCTTTGTCTCAAAATAAAGTCATGTGTTTTTTGTTTGTTTGGCTTTTTCGGACTTGCTCTTTCTTCTCCTTCCTTGCCAGCTTATTCAGTCGCAAGTCTTGAGTCCCTGCTGAGTTGAGTGCCAGCCTCTCCAGGACACCTGTGGCCACTGGCTCTCACTTCCTTTCTGACCTTGCCCAAGGCGAAGCGCTCCTGTCAAGCCAAAGCAGCAGCGTGTTTCCCCTTCGGGAGGGGTGTCCAGGGTGGGAGTGCCCCGAGAGCAGTCGCTCAGGTTCTAGGCTGCACCCCAGTTTGCAAGTTCTTGCCCACCCTCTGCACCACTCCCACCCCCTCAGCGCTAGGCGCTGGCATATGGTTCACACACTCAAGCTGTTGGGGTGAGTCAGAGCATCCACTCAAGGGAATGCCAGCTGAGGCACGCGGCCTGCCCCACCAGTGTGTGGGAGGCTGGCAGGGGAAGTTCCCGGCGGTATGGAGGATGGAGTCCAGGGTCAGTGACGGGACTCAGTGGAGGAGTAAAGGAGGAGACCATCTGATCTAGTCTTGCATCACTGACTGAAGAAAGGCTGGGCTGAAGCAGTAGCCAACTGAGAGGTGGGAGTCCCAACCCTGGGAAACTGAGGTTCTGAACTGGAGCTCCGGGTGGGAGGAGGGGCTCGCCATCTTTCTGTTGCTGTCTGTGTGCCACATAGACTTCGGCCCTGTGGGAGTGGCAGGGTTGAAGCGGAGGGCAGAGGCTGGCTACGGTATGGCTTAGGCGGGCCCCACTTGAAGGCAGAGCCACGTTAACCAGGACGTTTCCATTGCCGGCTGGGAAAGATCGCTCAGCAGGTCCAAGTGATTACGTTCACGTTTGGCAGGCTCCGTGGGACGAGGCAGTCCTGCCTCGCGTGGAGAAAAGCAGTAAAAGTGACCATGGAGCGCCAGTGAGGCCGTTGCCATCAATGGAAGCAAGGAAGGGGCTAAGTAATTTCTGAGTTGGTATTTCGGAAGGTTATTCGAAAGATGCGGTGTCCAATGTGTGGACAAGGGCGGAGACGCGCTAGGCGCGATTTCCCAGAGATACACTTCCGGCTGAAGGCCTAGGGGACCACAGGTAAGTAAGCATGAGTGAGTAACGGGGTGGAGATGAATTCGTGGACCCCTAGGCCCGGGTCCGACCGGGATCTGGAGGGCAAGGTCAGGACCTGGAACCCTGGGAGCTGGCAGGCAGCGAGTCCGCCCGGCCCGGGCACCCGGGGGGCAGGGCCCGAGTTCCGGTTTGGCGGTCTAGGGGCAGGCCTGGTTCCGGTTCAGTTTCCGGGAGGGACTGCCAGAGCGTGCGGGGGCGGGGCCGAGTGTGCGGAGGGGCGGGGCTCCCGCTCGGCCCGCCCGCCCGCCCGAGCCCAGCTCACCAGCGCGCGGCCGACCCGACGCGCGCGGGCTCGGTCTCCCGGAGCGATGGAAGCGGGCGGCGCCGTGGACTCGCTCCTCTCCGGAGCCTGTGTGGTCTTCACCCTGGGCATGTTCTCCACCGGCCTGTGAGAGCGCGGCCGGGCTGGGCTGGGGCAGGACCAGGAAGTCAGGAAAGAAGAGAGGGGCAGACACTTGCCCGCAGCCCCAGCCTGCGAGTCAAAGTGAAATCGGGTCTCGGGGACGGGGAACAGGGGCGTGGTGCGGCCACTTGATCTAGGGGAGAAAGCGAGGGGCCGGGTGGGACTGGGGACTGGAGGACTCAGGGTCGGCCGTGACCCTGGGAGGATTCCAGGTATTGGATGTGCAGAACCCCGCCCCCTCTAACACCCCAGAACTTCCTTCTCACCCCGTTACTCTTCTTTTGGGGCCCTGTTGCAGGTCGGACCTCAGGCACATGCAAGTGACCCGGAGTGTGGAGAGCGTCCAGTTCCTGCCCTTTCTCACTACGGATGTCAAGTGAGAGGCGCGATGACTAAGGCGGGAAGGGGAGAGGGGGCAAGGGTGGAGAACAGCCCCACCCCACCGTCGAGGGTCTTAGAGTCCAATGTATGATATCCCTCCCCTCCACCCGGCAGCAACCTGAGCTGGCTGAGCTATGGGGTCTTGAAGGGAGACTGGACCCTTATCATCGTGAACGCCGTGGGCGCTGTGCTTCAGACCGTGTACATCCTGGCGTATCTCCACTACTGCCCTCGCAAGGTAGAGGGCCTCCCGCACCCACCTGTGCCGTGCCCCGCCTAGCTGCCAGAGCAAACACTCCTTCCTAGAAGACCAACAGCTGGCACTGCCACCTTTTCCTGGAAGGTCTCTGCAGCCCCTCCTCTCTCCACGAAGCCAGGTTTCTGAGACTCACATTGTCCCCAAATCTGGCAAGGCTGGTAGCTGGGCCTACCCCCATGGCTCCTGGACTGCCCAGAGCTTCTGCCCCTGCAGCTGGACAGAGGGCCTTCCTTGCCTCTGATAGCTCCTCCAGAGGTTGGGTGGGCCAGTGGCTGAGGAGGAGGTGGTTAGCTGGGCCTCCTCGTGAAAGTTCAGGGACACAAACGTCTATTAAGCTCACAAAGTACCCTGCCTTCCCTAGAGACCGCCAGTGTTGTGAGTGGCTCAGACGTAAGTCCAAGTCACTGGTGGGAAGGAGGCTGTGCCAAGTGCAGTTACTGGAGACTTGGACAGAGGCTGGCTCTCCCCCTGGGAGGCTGGGAGAGGGCAGATGAGCTCACCTCTGCAGGGGTCGAGAGTGGGCTGGCACCTGGAGAAGAAGTAAGGCTGCTCTCTCCCCGCAGCAAGCCTTGCTCCTGCAGAGTGCCACTCTGCTGGCGGTTCTTCTCGTGGGGTATGGCTACTTTTGGCTCATGGTGCCCGACCCTGACACCCGACTCCAGCAGCTGGGCCTCTTCTGCAGTGTCTTCACCATCAGCATGTACCTCTCACCACTGGCTGACTTGGTGAGTGAGGGGGTGGCCTCGAGGGTGTCGGGGATCAGAAAGAAGGGTCCGGATCCCGTGGCCAGTGACTGGGTTACCCCCAGAAGGAGGCACTCCAGGGGGAATGGGAGGCAGGAGGAAAGGGTCGAGTGACAGGAGATGAAAGAGGATGTTTAACCTTTTTCCTGGGAAAACTCGTAGGCTAAGTCCATCTGCAGGCTGTGTGTCTGGGCTAGGAGAGGACATCTTCCAGAGACCTCTGGCCAGGCTTTATCTTTTGTCCTTTCCCACAGGCCAAAGCCATTCAGACCCAGTCAATGCAGCGCTTCTCCTACTCGCTCACCATTGCCACCCTCCTCACCTCGGCCTCCTGGTCCCTCTATGGGCTTCGCCTCAGAGATCCCTACATCATGGTAAGCAGAACAGGAAAGGGCGACTGGCCTGCAAGGTGGAAACCCAGCTCCTCTCTTCACAGTGGCCTTCCGATTCCAGGTGCCCAACCTTCCAGGAATCTTCACCAGCTTCATCCGCCTCTGGCTTTTCTGGAAGTATCCCCAGGAGCAAGACAAGAACTATCGGCTCCTGCAGACCTGAGGTGTCTCACTTGACCTCTGGCCACCTTCACGGCAATCCAGTACCAAAGAGACCCCTTCCTTTCCACTGTTCCTGTTGACCAGCTCCACGGTCGAAGTGGGTCATGGGAAAGAAAAAGGGATGACTGACTAGAAAGAGCTTTACTTCAAAGACAGGGTGGAACTTGGGAGAGGAATTGCCTTTTATATCTTAAAGAGATTATTTTTTGTAATTTCAGAGGTTGGGGTGATAGATTTCAAATGTGCCTTGGAATAAATTGTTCCTCCTCCCTGCTGCCCATCACAGCTCATTCCTTCCTCGGCGATCCCCAGCCTGCCTGCTTTGGTGAAGGACACGGTGACCGGGCAATTTTATTGGCAAGGGAGGGATACATTGCCTGATCTACAGTTATTTTAGGGCCCAGCTCAAAAGAGAGGTGTGGTGGTGCAGTGGCTTCAGCACTGGGCTGCGTATAGAGAAGTCTGCTGTTCTAACTGCAGTGAGCTTGTGAGGTTTTCAAAGGTTGACTCAGGAGTTTCTGGTGGTGAAAATAGGTTGTTTACCACTAGCTTGATGGTTGGAACCTACCCAGAGGTACCGCTGAAGATAAGCCCAACAATCTGCTTCCCAAAGGCCACAGCCTTTAAAAAAAAGAATGAAAAATACTGGGCACTGGTCTACTCTGCAAGGCAATGGCGTGCCCAGGAATTGGAATCAACTGGGTGGCAATTAATGACAGCAAGGGTAGGAACAAAACAAAAACAACCCCCCACCCCCACGACGTTGGAAAGACTCCCCACCCCCACCACCAAGACCTTGGAAAGACTCAGAAAAGACTCAGACGGAATGGAGATTGGCTTTTATTAAGGATAATACAGTTGAGGCATCAGGAAATGTTTTCTGACAGGGTCAAGAGGGTCAGGAAGGTGGAATGACATCTCCATTCTGAGAGATCTGGAGAGGAGCTCTTGGCCTCCGGTCCAAAACAGGGATGCCAGCAAGCGGCAGCTGGAACCCTGCGCATCTCCACTGCTGGCACACATCCCTAATCACCGTCCTCCACACGGAAACCCAACCACATACAAAATGCAATGGGGGCTGGGAAGGGGAGCTGCCCAGGCGGGGGTTGGGGGTAGGGCGCATTAGAAGCGCAGACCCTTGCGGACAAGATCGGCGCGGGCCTCCTGGATCTGAGTCTGCAGCTCCAGGGCGGCGTCCTCGCAGTCATGAAAAGTGGCCACGCGATAGCCCACGGTACCCAGGGCAAAGCAGCCGACGGTCACCAGCAGATAGGCGGGCAGGGGCCACAAGACCTCCCGGCAGGTCAGGGGCAGCTCCAGGCCCAGGGTGGGGCCCATGGTCAGGGCCGCCCAGGTGGAGCCCAGGAGCGCCAGACCCCACAGCCACTGCGCTAGCTTCGTCATGGTCCCTGTAGGTAAAACAAAAAAATAGCAAGGCTCGGATTCCGGATCCCCCCACCCAGCCCGCCATCCCCGGTGCCTTTGAGACCTATTCCCGGTCTTCTCACTCACCCACCGTTCGGATCACCTAGCTCAGCTCCGCTCCTCGGTGATTTTCGATGGGCTCACCCTCCCCATTCAGCGCTGAACCTACCTCTAGGCTCTGCGTCTGCTTTTCCTCCCGCGGCTCCAACGTCAGTGTCCTGAAGCTCTCTACGGCGCATGCTCTGCTTCTGCGCGGCCTGCTGGGAAATGTAGTCTTCCTTCGTGGAGGCGCGTAGAGGGCCTCGCCACTGCAGTCTTCTGCAAAGCGACGTCCAGGGACACCGTAAACGACGGCGCGGGTCCGCGGAGGCTTCGCGTCCGCCCGCTTTCGCTCCACATCCCGCTTCAGCTGCTCTTAGCAGATGGCCGGGGGCTACACCCTTCCTTACATTTTGCAGCAAATTGGGAATGTCATGCTGATTCTCCTTAAATACTGTTCTCCCCCACAGGATTCCCATTTATTCATTCGCTCATTCGTTTGTTTGCTAACTTAACCTTTCATTCATTTATTCCCTCGAACGTTTTTTTCCAGCGCCACCAACGATGGGGGTAAAGAGGGTAAAGAGACTGCCTCTTGGCCTTGGGCTGGAGGGAGGGGGAGGGGAGCAGGAGTCAGAGAGCAGATGCATTGTCAACTCTGCAGTGATGCCTTGAGGTAAGCGTTGGAACAAAATTGCCACGTTTTAAGAAAAGAAACTCTAGGTTAAAAGCTCGGAGCAAAAGGATGCACTGGGGGCGGGGAGCGGGGAGTGTTGCCCTTTAGGAAGAACTCAGAGGAGGGTACAAGGGTGGCTACAGAGGCATTGAACTTGTTTTCTTCTCTCAGCCTTTTGGGGATGAAAACCACATAAAAACAAAAGCCTCTATTCAATCGAGGGGTGGGAGTGGAGATGCAAGGCCTATCTGCAAACAAATAAACATCCCTTCAGAGAAGGGTCACAGCAAGGGACCAGTCAGCCACGGTGCAGTATAGCACACCATTCCTCTAAGTTCTTTCATGCTTCCTCCCCTCCCACTATCATGACCCCAGTTCTGCCGTACAAATCTGGCGAGGTCGGAGCTTGTACACTGGTGCAAATAAGAGCTCTGACACTCTGAACCCAGGACAGTTACCTCCCCGCCCCCCAACAGTAATAGGAGTATCGATACCATGTGCATAGAAGGAAGGTGGGGGGTGCAGGGGGAGAAAGGGGAACCATTTGCAATGATCAATGTATAACACACACCCCGGGGACGGACGATTAGAAACGTAGGTGAAGGGAGACAGTGGATGGTACAAGGCATGAAAATAATTTATAATTTATCAAAGGGTCACAAGGGTGGAAGAGTGGGAGAGGAGAGAGATGGGGAGAGAGGAGAAAGAGTTGATACCAAGGACTCAAGTAGAAAGAAAATGTTTTGAACATGATGAAGGCAACATAGTACAAATGTGCTTGACACAATGGATGTTTAATTGTTAAAAGAGCTGTAAGAGCCCCCATAAAATGATTTATGAAAAAAAGTGGGGCCACTGTGGCTGACCACATCCGGTGGTCTCAGAGAAGATGGGCACATATGATGACGGCCTTCATAAACCAGGCCCAGAGTAAAGAGCTGGACATGATCCCAACAGATGTAAACAGAGAGGAGGGACTGGGTCCCAGGGGGCGGGGTCCATGTGGAGGGGAGTCACAAGCCCCTTCTCCAAAAGGTCCAGGGCTGACCTAACCCTTCTCCCCACCCCAGAAAAATAAATAAATAAGAACTCACAGTCTAAAGAAAGAAAAAGACAATTTTCAACTTCAGGGAAAACTCAGAGTGATTAAAAAGAGAAAGAAAAGAAGACTGGAGACCACCTGTCAGAAAGAGACCCCCTGGGACACACCTGTGGCTGGGCTGCCACTGCCTCACCAAAGGACCCGGTGGCATCTTTGCAGGATATTCTCATGAGTGGGTGGGGCGGGGGTGGGGCTGAAAAGTGAGCGTTCTTCATTACTGACCGAAAGTTAGAGGTTCGAGTCTGCCCAGACACACCGAGGAAGTTTCCCCAGTGATCTTCCACGGTTTCCATCCAAGCCCAAATCAAATCAGATCACCGCCATGGAGCTGACTCCGCCCTCAAGGACAGAGCAGAGCCAGCCCTATGGTTTCCCAGACTGAGACTCTGGACCACAGTAGACAGCCCGTCTCTCCCCGCTAAGAGTTTGGTGGGTTCAACGGCTGAGCTTACAGATAACAAAAGACCGAACCCCCACACCCACGGAGCCCAGCTCTGCGCTGGCTGACAATCATGTCCGAATCACCCTGAGTTGAGTCCACGGGCTGGCCTGGGGCATTTGAGTGTAGGTAATATCGAAAAGAGGTCGTGTTTTCCAAAGGGAAGCAAGACAGACTGTGAAGGAAGCACCACCAGCTAAGGGGGCTGAGAAGTGGACTTGACCCTGCTGGAAAGCACAGGGCAGAGCTAAGGAGGAATGTTGTGCGCTAAAGACCACTGTGGAAGCTTGGCACCAGGGTTGGAAATCAAGGCTGCCCCTCTGGTGACAGTCACAAACCTGGCCCAGTGTCCAGGCAATCGTGCAATATTCTATGATTTCAAATGGCCAAGTTTGTGACCGTCTATGCTTAGACAGGACAAAGTTTCTCAAGCCTATGTCCCTGATATAAAGTAACAAAAGCCTTTTTTTAAAGCAGGTTCACGGAGTCTTCGTACAAACACTGCCGAGCTCACCTGTGAGGAATATTTTCACAGTGTAATAATGTAAACACTGAGTATTAATTTAACTAGCAAAAAGTGGGAGCAATTTAAATTGAGAAGAGGAGGAGGGAGAGCCAGGAAGAGGGAAAATGAAACACTCATATTCGGAACTCAATCCATTACATGAAAAGTGGGGGTCTGTCAAGAGATCATAATATGGGCGTGTTGTTTAGAGACGTACAGGTAAAGGCCAGAAAAGGCAGCCAAGACACGTGAGGGAGGTTGTCTGTGTCTGCTGGGGGGAGAAGCCAGCAGGGGCCATGACCAACCAGCCTTGCAGAGGCCTTGGACTTGACAGGCAGCCGTCAGCACGAAGGCACAGTGCAAGTACTGTATCCTCCCCTTGGAAGGAAGCTCTGGGTTTGAGGATTGACCCCCGTCTTCATTGTCCTTGGTCTCTCCCACCTTTGGTGTGGACAGCCGGACAGTGCATCTTCCTCCTTCACCACCTTGAAGCCATTCCTCTATAGTAATTTTTTAATTTAAAAAAATCTGGTAATATAAGAGAATCTGAAAGAAAAACTCCTTGAAAATAATTTCCATTATCTTTTCATTTCATTTTCCCCCACACTCTTTGAAGGCCCCTGGTATGTGCCTGATAGTCAGACAGAGGCCCCTCAGAAGAAAGGTCCGGCAGTCTCCGGGGCCCGATATCAGCCCGTGAGAACTCTGCTGTTGACGCAGATGGGGTCACCAGGAATTGGAATCCACTGGACAGCAACTGCTGTGAGTGTTTTTTAAAGACGTAGGGAAGGATGGGAAGTGCAGGGGTCTCCGTGCCAGTAAAACAAACAGCCCAACTAGCCCAACATTTAAAGGCGCTCTGGTGGTATAGCAAGTCAGAACTAAGCTGCCAACCACCAGATCAGTGGTTCAAGCACACCCACTGCTCTGAAGGAGACAGATGAGGCAGTGTGATCCTGCGAAGATGTGTAGACTCGGAAACTCCAAGGAGCAGGTTTCCTGGCCCTATGGGGTCACTGTGAGTCAGAATCAACTGGATGACAGGAGATTCTGTAAGTCTGAAGTCCCCATCCTCATCTCCTCAGGCCTCCCTGCTTCCAGGAGGTGGGCACCATCTCTGCAGATCTGGAAACTGTATTTTATTAGCCCAGGGTAGGCCTGGCCCTGGAAGACTGACTATCCATCCCTAGGAACATTGGGGGGAAAGGGAGACATTACAAGGAGGGGTTGCCCCCCCTCCACCAGACACAGAGCTGTATAATTACCATCCACCGCAGAAGCGCCATCTACAGAGGGGCTATTAGGTGCACGCTGCATGACGTTGTCATGTCTGGTTTTCACAACAGCTGCAGTGAGTGCTTTGTGTCTCTGTCGCTGGGGAGCCCAGAGGTAGAGAGGACAAAGGCACGTAACTTGCTCAAGGTCATGCCAACAGTAAGTGGCAGAGCTGGCTTCTTCCCAGTCACAGCCGTGCCCGGGCAACTTCACACTCCGTATTTGGTGTCAGACAGGGGCGGGCAGACAAGGAGCATCTTAATGCCTGATACTCATCGATGACTATGTGCCAGGGGCTCTGAAGTGCTGTGTGGGCACCTCCTCATGGACTCTTTACAGCAACCCTAGGGAGTAGGTACCTGTTATTATCCCATTTCCCAGATGAGGAAACTGAGGCAGCGCTCAGCCGCTCTGACTCCAGCCTCCGGGTACTTGATCACTGCACAGCAGCCTCTCCCTCCCCCCAGTGGAACAGACGAGCCAGGGAAGGGGGGACAAACACGCATGGAAGTTCAGCATGGGACCCGGGGGCCCCGCCCGCGAGTGAGGAGCCGTGAAGGTTTGAACCGTTGCCAACTCTGGCCATTTGAAAATGTAAATTCAGCGAGCGGTCAGCCTCACCCCTTAGAACCAGAGGTTCCCGGTACTTTCAAAAGTAAGTTCATTTAGAGTCTGACTTTGTAAATAAGGCTAAAAAGCGAAGCATATACATGCTACAAGGAAAGGCGGGTCCTTCCTGCTCTCATTCTGAGCTGACGTGAACCTTCGGGAGGCCTGGCCTGGGACCTGCTTACAGCACCCTTAGTGCTCCCATGGGCTCTCATTGCCCGATGACACTGGGCTGCCCAAGACATCATGTCTCCAGGAGCAGGCACAGCATGGGACACCCAGCCGAGGGAGGTGAGAAAGGACCCCTTGACACCTACCTGCTGGTTTCAAGGCCACTGAAACCTGTCCCAGGAAATGTGCTCCATGGACGCCCATCTGCCACACTCAGAACCTTTGGCTTTGGGCAGTACTGACCAAGCTGGCATGGGGGGGGGACTTGAAAGACTTCAGGGAAGTTTTACTTTTTTTTTTTTTTAGGAAGTTTTACTTAAAAATAATGGGATCTTTGGGTCAACATTTGGAAGCCCCTTACGTGGCCCACCCCCCCACCCCCCTTTCAGGGCGTCCCGCCCTCCTCCTGTCCCATCAGGAGGCAGGAGGGGGCAATGGCAACAGAGGGTGACAAGGCACCGCAGGCCTGGCACGTACCCCAGCCGCCACCAAAAGGGGCGCCACTGAGCTGTCTCCACCGTCAGCTGAAAAAGAGAGCCCATTTGGCAGGCTTGGTATTTGAAGACCTCCAGGAGGACTTGCGGGAGTCAGGACCCCCTGTGGCGCAGTGGGTGGGCGTTTTGCTGTGAATTCAGTGGATACCATACCTGAAATAAGATCATCCAGCGTGACTTGGGTTTCTGAGCCGATTGCATGGTTGAGTCATCCAAGAGATGGCTGCCGGGTGTTCCCAATGGCAGCACCGCACGTGGCCGCTATTTGCTGCCAACTGGTCTCTGGAGAGCCGGGGTGGGAGCGGGATAACTGGAGGGTTGACAGTTTGGGCTTCTAGGGTCCACTTGTCGTGGGCTGGCTCCTGGCTCCTTTGTTTATTAGCTGTATGACCTTGGGAATGTAGCAGTGCAGTTGAGCCTCTGCTTCCCCAGCTGTACAATGGAACTCAGAGATGCTGCAGGCTGTTGTCCTTGTTCGGTTGTCTCCAACTCGCGGCAGCCTTCTGGCTCAGGACAAGCCATGGCCCAGGCCTGTGTGGGGAGGTGGTGGCTGGCATGAGGTGCCCTCGATCAATTCTGATGCAGAATGGCCCCACACCCCGCACGATCCTCACGACCATGCTTATGTTTGAGCCCACGGTCGCAGGCACTGTGTCCATCCCTCTCTTCCGCTGCCCCACTACTCTCCCAAGCGTGATGCCCTTCCCAGGGACTGGTCTCTCCTGACGGCACGTCCAAAGTACACCAGCCGCCGTCTCACCATCTTTGCCAGCAAGGAGCATTCTGACTCCTTCTTCCAGCACGGACCCGTTTGTGCTTTCGGCAGTCCATGGAACTTTCTTCTTTATTTTTTAATTCGTTTTACTAGGAGCTCACACAACACTTATCACAATCCATACATAAATCAATCGTGTAAAGCACATTTGTACATTCATTGCCCCCATTATTCTCAAAACATTTGCTCTCCACTTAAGCCCCTGGCATCAGCTCCTCACTTTCCCCTTTCCTCCCCGCTCCCCCCTTCCTCATGAACCCTTGATAATTTATAAATTATTATTTTGTCATATCTTGCCCTGTCTGATGTCTCCCTTCACCCACTTTTCTGTTGTCCGTTCCCCAGGGAGGAGGTCACATGTAGATCCTTGCAATTGGTCCCCCCTTTTCAACCTACCCTCCCAGTATTGCCACTCACACCACTGGTCCTGAAAGGATCATCTGCCCTGGATACCTTGCATTTCCAGTTCCTATCTGTACCAGTGTATATCCTCTGGTCTGACCAGATGTGTAAGGTAGAATTGGGATCATGATCGTGGGGGAGGAGGAAGCATTTAGGAACTAGAGGAAAGTTGATGTTTCATCATTGCTACATTGCACCCTGACTGGCTCATCTCCTCCCCAAGACCCCTCTTTAAGGAGTTATCCAGTGGCCGACAAATGGGCTTTGGGTCTCCACTCCACACTCCTACCCTCATTCACTATGGTAAGATTTTTTGTTCTGATGATGCCTTATACCTGATCCCTTCGACAACTCGTGATTGCACAGGCTGGTGTGGTTCTTCCATGTGGGCTCGGTTGCTTCTGAGCTAGATGGCCACTTGTTTACCTTCAAGCCTTTAAGACCCAGATGCTATCTCTTTTGATAGCCAAGTACCATCAGCTTTCTTCATCACATTTGTTTATTCACCCGCTTTGTCTTCAGCGGTTGTGTCAGGAGGGTGAACATCATAGAATGCCAATTTAATAGAAGAAAGTGTTCTTGCATTGAGGGAGTACTTGAGTGGAGGCCCAACGTCCTTCTGCTACCTTAATACTAAACCTATACATATATGCACATAGATCTATTTCCCCATCCTCATATATAAATATATTTACATATGTACATGCCTGTATTTAGACCTCTATAAATGCCCTTTGCCTCCTAGCTCTTTCCTCTGTTTCCTTTGACTTTCGTCTTGTCCCACTGTCATGCTCAGTCTTCAGTCCGTGGGACTTTCAATAGGCTTTGCCACCACCATAGTGCCAGCGATTTTTCTTCGGTTTTCCTTATTGACTGTCCAACTTTCCCAGGCATGGGAGGCGACTGAAAATACCAGGGTTTGGGCCAGGCGCACCTCAAAGCTCACCCCCTGCTTCTCAACCCGTCACAGAGGTCTGTGCCGCAGATGGACCCAGTGGCGTCGCCCTTTGAGCTCTTGACTGCTGCTTCCATGACGCACCGGCTGTGTACCCAAGCAAGAGGACATGCAGGTCGAGGGTGCCTCAAACGTGTGGCCAACATGGTCACTGTGAACTGATACCCCAAACTGAAACACGTTGATTGGCAAATGTTGAGCTGAAAGTATTTTTACCTGAAAAGAACAAAACAGAGGAAGCGGGGTGTCTGGGTAACGGCTGCCCAGAGGCCCTGCTGCATGAGCCGGAGAGCCCAGATGAGTAAGAGCTGCTCAGGTCCAGGCAGGTGGCGGGGCCTGCGGAGCCCAGAGAGCTGCCTGCACAAAGGCAGAGAAGCGTGCACGCTCCCGTGAATAAGCCCACGCGGCAGCCTCTGGGACAAAGAACACTTCCTGAGGAAGTGGTCGGAGACCTGGAAAAACCAGAGCCTGCTTCAGTCGAACCCAAAGCCAAACCCGGTGACATCAAACCGCTTCAATGCACAGGGATCCTGTAGGACAGGGTGGAGCGGACCTTTGGGTTTCTGAGAGCATCAGTCTTTTTTTTTTTAATTTATTTTAATCATTTTATTGGGGGCTCATACAATTCTTATCTCACAGCATCAGTCTGTAAGGGACCAGAAAGCCACATCTTTCTCCCAAGGAACTGTTGGTGGGTTTGAACTGCTGACCTTTTGAACTCTTAATTAAAGACTCTGTATAAGTATTTGTGTTGGGGAGGTCGGTCCCTAGAGGGTTGGAGAACACACACACACACACACACACACTCTGCCCGCCTCGGGTGTGCCTGTGCATCTCTGTCTGGCTTTCTGGGCCCCTGAGGGTGCCCGAGTGACTGCCAGGTCCTTGGGGAGCATTCCAGGGCAGTCAGCCTGTGCCACCTCCATCTCTGCCCTAAGGACACTCACAGTCCCATAGGGGAAAGATATGATAGAGGCCTATGTCATCAACTCAACACCTACTTACAAAATTATAGACAGGCCTTCCAGGGAGATGATGGGGCAGAGATGGTGTTGCTGATTGGAGAAGCTGAGCCCTCCCCCCCAACCCCCCCCCCCCACTGAGTCAGGGCTTCCTAAAATAGGTATCCTAGAGGAGATCAAGACAGGAAGAGATGGCAGCCTGAGGGAGGGAGGGACCCAAGGACAGGCCTGGGCGGCTCTGGAAAACATCTGGCTTGTTCTAGGGATTGAGCAGTTTGGAGTTGTGGCAGGTGGAAGCTCCCTTTCTGCCAGAATCTCCCAGTGAGAGACTAGCTTGTTCATGGGAATCCTGGCTCTTGGGCTTGCTGTAAGCCCTTGTGGGGCGTGTGTACATATGCACTCAACAGCAGTCTGGGGCTGGCTTCCAGAGTGAGCTCAACTGGTCCCCTGCCTCCAGTGAGGCTTAGATGCCAATGGTGGGAGGCAGACAGACACAGGTAAAGTATAAAGAAATGTATATTTCATGTACCACATAGGCAGAAGCACAGGAGGAGAACAATACATAGCCAGGTAAGGAGGCTGAGACTGAGAGGGTGTACTCTTGCTGGCACAAGACCTGAGGGCTGATCTGTCAAGAAGTCCTCCTGGCAGTGGGAACAGCAAGTGCAAAGCCAGGGGTATGGGAGGCCCCTGAGTGGCCCCTGGGTTTGTCTCTGGCTGGAAACCAAAGGGTCAGCAGTTTGAGGTCACATCTGCAAAGTCTGCGCCCAGAAAGGCCCAGAAGCGGCTCTACGTTACATGCAGGCCAACCCCGGAGGCCTGCCTGGCTCAGGGGCACAGGGGCCTGGTATCCCGGGAACCCCGCCCACTGGAGGCAGGCCTGGGATTTTGAATTCGGAAGAACTTGAAGCACGCACGCACGCACACACACACATACACACACACACACAAATGGAGATTGGAGGCTAGTTGGCAGCCCGGACCTCCAGCAACCCCCGGTCTAGTCCAGGTCTTTCTGTGGTCATATGCAAATCACATCCCCTTTTTCTTGGTTCTGGGAATGACTCAAAATATATGGAAGATAAGATCACCTCAGCTCTCACCACCCTCAAAAAAAGTTAGCAATGATTCCTTTAAGGTCATTAAATGTCCATTCGATGTTTAGGGAAAAAGCAAGAAAGTAAAACTGACTTCTGAAGGGATCTGCTGAGCCAGCTGAGTCAAGTGGAGAGGTCAGCTGAGAAGGTGGAGGCGACTGTTTGGGGGAATTCTAAAGCAGTCATCTTGACAGGTTGTCTCCAAGGACAGAGGGTGGGAGGCTGTGATGAAGAACTTTCTAGAAGATGGAAAATGCGCCTGTGAGAAGAAGAGAAAATGCATCTCCAGAAATCATTTCCGCGATGACAACGGCCCCCTGATTCTCTGAGGGTTGGCAGCAAGGGCCATTCCAAAGAACTTCACTGGCAATCCGTCCCCAGCCGCCTTCCAGCCCTGACTTCCTGTCCCCAACGCTCAGGAAACACTGAGAGGGAATGGGAGTTGGGACCCTGAGAGGAGGCCAAAGCTGCCAGTCCAGAATCCCTTGGGGGAAGGGTTACAGAGATGGAAACTCAGCCTTCAGAAGCACGCTGCCCGAATACACTTAGGTGGAGATGTCGA
This sequence comes from Tenrec ecaudatus, assembly GCF_050624435.1. Lineage (NCBI taxonomy): Eukaryota > Metazoa > Chordata > Mammalia > Afrosoricida > Tenrecidae > Tenrec > Tenrec ecaudatus. The sequence goes on from NC_134530.1 coordinate 165,102,672, forward strand.
GAGGCAGTCCCTAGCTTCCCCGCTGGATATTTCTGTGACTCAGCAGCAATGCGTTCTGACCCACCCTCCTACAGAGGGTTGCTATGGGTCAGAGCGGACCTGAAGGACCAGGGCTGGCGGAAGGGTTAAAAGTGAGACGACCTGTAAAGCACCATGTGTGGGGAATGGCAAGGGCAGTGGCTCGGACAGGGGCGGCGTCAGTTGCCAGCACCTAGGAAAGGAAAGAAAGGAGCACCTGCCCAACCCTACTGGGCCCAGCTCCCTGCTGGGCCCTCCACTCCACTCCGTCCTCATGACCATGACCGTGTGGGCAGTCGCTACATCATCATCTCCACGGTACAGCTGAGGATGGGAAGGAGCCAGGGTCTGATCAACCTGCCTAATGTCAGAGCTCAGGCCTAAGCCCTTTCCCAGCTCCCCTCGCGTACTGTCTGTCATCGGGAAACCTGAAAGCTTCTCAAGTTTAAGGCTCAGATCTCAGAAGCCAGAAGTGAGACCTGGAGGTTTTCCCTGTGTGTGTGTGTGTGTGTGTGTGTGTGTGTGTGAAGTGTTCCTTCTCCCGTCCTTCTCAGATATGGACACACATACCCCTCAGTCCCAGAAGGGGGTTCCAAGGGAGGGTCTTCTCCATGGAACCCAGCGCAACCCTGTGAAATGGACAACTTCCTTGAGGGCGAGCAGAGTCTCAGAAAAGAGGCCCTCACAGGCCATTTGGCTGTGACCATCTTGCCACACGGGGTCCTGGGTATAGCAGACATCTGGTGGCGTCTCCAAACACAGTGACAGCCAGTCAGCGTATTGCTGCTCTCTGACAGGAGTGACCCACACGGCTAGGCAGTGGAAAACCCTTGTGTGCCAAACGTGGGGGAGATAGTATTCACCCACTGTGCCCACTGCCGCAGGACTCTAACTCCACGGTTCTCAACCTGTGGGTCGTGACCCCTTTGGGGGTCGAATGACCCTTTCACAGGGGTCACTCAATTCATCACAGTAGCAAATGACAGTGATGAAGGAGCAATGACAGTAATGTTATGGTTGGGAGGGTCAGCACCACCTGAGGAGCTGTGTGAAGGAGGCACCTCACTGGGAAGGTTGGGAACCACTGCTCTAAATATTAAAAGAGGGCCTGCCATCCTCTCTGAACAAAGCTTTTCCGTATATCCTATCATGAGCTTAGGAACAGCACAGTCACATGCACTATAGTGCCTGCCCTGTCCACAGTGTTAATGGGTTAGGAGTATGGCAAGCCCGCCTCCGTTTGTGTGCACTTCCCTGCCTGGTCCCGACTCTCCCTTCCCCACGGCCCAAGTACCTAACTCCAGGGCCAGGGCAACAGCTTCTTCCGGCCTCCACTGGAACTCAAGCAAATAAATAGCTTCTAGCCTGCAGAGCCAGAGGGGTGGGGGTGCGACAGGAACCTGGAGGAACTTCCAGTCTCCTAAGGAGACAAACATGTACCTGCAGCAAAGCTGTCAAGTGCCCCCAAAGGTGCGAGTACTCGGGTTCCACCCATTGTCCGCTTGAGGTGGGGTGTGGGGAGGCCAGGGCAGCCCTGGGAGTGACCCCAAGTCAAGCAGGAGTGTGCAGGGGGCTGGCAGGCCTGGAGGTCCCCAGGGCAGGGCCCTCCAACAACTTCCTATTCTCCCGTGGTTCCCACAGTGCCCGGGCCCCACTTGCCTCACAATGGACGTCCACGCTTTGCTTTGTGTCTGTCTCTGTGTCTCTCCACATCTCTGTGTCTCCAGGTCTCTGGCTCCCTCTTGTTTCCTTCCCGATCCCCTGGGGAGTAGGGCTGGGGGGGTAGGGGCCAGGCAGTGGGAACAGGACGCTGTCCTGTTCTCACCAAGGACAATAAGGGCCGGAAAGGGCTGGAGCCAAGGCCTGGCGTGGGCTCCCCCTCCCTGCCTGCCCTGGCGCCCGCGCCCTGACCCTCTAGTGAGCCCTAGGTGCCAGGCAGCCCTGGCGAAGAAGGAGCCAGGCCTGGGGAGTCCTGGCCCAGGGGCTCCCCTGGAGGCTGGGCCTCGGTGGGTGGGGTCGGTGGGCGGCTCTCTGAGCGACCTGGGGTTCCAGAGCACCTCCCCCACCAGGCCACCCTCCTGCATTATTTACTCCCATTTCCGGAGCTGGCGGCGGGTGTCAGGGGCGCGTGTGAGGGAGCGGGAGGAAACACCTGGCTCCCCTCTGTCCTGGGCCTGCGGCCTCGCTCCCAGGCCTCCAGCCTCCCTGGGGTGGAGCGGGAGGGCCTGCGCCTGGCCAGCGCCTTTGCCCTTCTCACCCACAGGCCTCCGGAAGCCACGAAGGCCTGCCCCCCATACTTAATGATGGTGATTAGGTGGCGGTGATACCCCTGCCAGGGGTAATTAGCGGCCTGCAGCCACGGAGCCCGGAGATAGGCTGGGTGGAGAGTCAAGGATGGCGCCAACCGCCTTGTAAATGCACCCAGGCCCAGAGAGAGGAAGGGGTCATTACGCCAGGCAGCGGAACAGCACCTGCTCCCAGCGCCTCCCTGCCCTCCTGGTTCCACCCACGCCCACTCCTGCGAGGCACGGTGCCCTCCCCAGGCTGCGTCCTCCTCGGCTAGCCCTCTGCTCCCATCCCAGGCGAGGAGACCGAGTCAGGCTCTCCACAGGGCTGCGCCTCTTCTCTCCTAGAGGCCCCCCATACCACCCCCCTTCCCGCATCCCAGGTGAGCCCCAGGCCGGACCTGCGGTACTGCCACGGCAGTCCCGTTCTCCACCAGCCCTGCTCCCACGCCCAGGCCCGAGGGGACGGACGGCCAGCCCTCCAAGCCTGCCGTGCCCTGCGCCGCTCCCGCCCGGCCTCCAGACCGCGGGCTTCCACGGCTGGGCGGCCCGGGTGCTCCGGCGGCGCCCTGGGCACAGGTGTGGGCCCGTGCCGCCCTCTGCAGGCAGACAGGGAAACTGCACAGCACTCCCTCAGCCCCGTGATGGGAAGAAAGGGCTCTCCTGGGATTCTGGCCACCAAGGCAGGAAAGAGGGATGCACTCCCACTCGGTCGTCTTCTTCCCTAACAGAGGTGCCTCTCTCGTTACAGGACTCCATCCTAGAAAGGGGTGTTTTCCCTAAAGCACCCCCCTGCTTGCCGCCCATGTGTGGCCCTGACAGATGCAGTGTCGGAGGGCAGGAAAGGGGGTCCCTAGGTGTCTTGAATGACAGGCACCCCAGACAGAGGAACTCCTCTGACCGGTGGGCCCCAGCAGTCACCTTCTGTTTTCACAGACACAGACTGTAAGCTCGGTTGACATTTAGGATGTCTTATGTCTTGGCTGAGACACAGGAGAAAAATGAAGGTATCAGAAGGTGAAGCATGGGTGGTGATCCACCTGGGGGCAATCCAGGTGTGAGCTTCAGCCAGGAATTCCCACACAGGGACGTGGGCAGAACGGGCAGGAGGGACATGAATTAGTTCAAGGTAGAGAGTTGGGGTCACAGGGTGCCCGCAGGGGGCAAAGGAACCCCATGGCAGGCACAGTGCAGGCCTGAAAGGCTTTTCCTCTTATTATTGTCCCTCCCTGGGTCTGTCTGGTCCTGATGGGCAGGACTGTCCCCATTACAGCCTTCAACGTGTGTCCTCCGGGTCCACGCCACAAGTCGTCTGTGTCCTTTTCTTCCACAATGGGAGGGGTGTCACTCCAGCACATGCCACTGCACAGTTTGGCAAAGTGCCAGGCACTGATGGCACCTAATAATGTCTGGTGAACAAACCTAGAGGGAAAGCCCCTTTGCGCCCCACACATGCCCCCAAGGTCTGAAAACCTAGAGCAACTGCCAGCTGCACCGAGACCTTTCATACCCAAGGCAGGCATTGGCAGGGGAGGCGCCTCATGGCACACAGCTCACAGAACTACAAAGAATTAACTTTATTGGACATTTAGGGTCAGTTTCTCTTCTTGCCCTTGCCCGTGACCTTGGCCGGGGCGAGGACCGGCACTGTTGCCTGGTACAGCGTGGAAGAGATCTTGTTGATGTAGTACAGACCAACCATGGAGAAGATGAAGCTGTGGGGTGAAGACAGAAAGAGGCTCACGTCAGCAGCAGAGCCCAGCCCAGTGCTTCCCAGGGTAGACACCAGCCTCAGAGCAAGAATCCAGGTTCAGGTATAAGAAAATGGGGAAGGATAAAGGGGAGAGGGAGGGAAGCCTAGGGAAGAAGGCCTGGGAGGGTCCAGTCCCAAAGGCCGGGGAGTTGCACCCCTTCCCCAGCTGCCAGGCACATACCAGGTGGTGACACATACTCGGTGGATCAGGCCAGATGCAAAGAGAGCCAACAAGAGGCAGAGGAGAACTAGGGAGGCAAGAGGGGACCAAAACACAGTTGTTAGAGCAGATGTAGCAGGAGAAAACTGAGACTTTCTGAATCTGGGGGGGCCTGCTTGAAAGGGCATGGCATGACGATGATACGGCTTCAGATGGCCTTGATGACACTCTACACAATGGAATTCACGAAAATTGGCTTGAGAAGAGTCACCGTCACACCCCACCCACTCTGGAACTCAGCCCTGTTTCTTCTGGTACAAAGGGGAGAGCCCCGCCCTTGGATGGATAAGCCGACTCAGCCCAAACTGGCCTGTTCCGAAAGGGCCCTGTGAGCCAATCAGAGACCATCTCTTCCAGGCCCCAAAGCTAGGAAGGCCCTGGGTCTAAAAGCCTCCTGTTTGCGGAGAGCTTTTATTTCCTCCCCCTCAGCCACCTTTGGCGTCCCAAGGGGACACAGTTGGGTATGTGCTGGGCCACTGACAGAAGGATTGGTGGTCCAACCCCACCCATGGTGTCTCACAAGCCTGGCAATTGGCTGCCAAAAGGTGGCAGCCATAAGACCCTTGTGGAGCACATATGGGGTCCCCCTACGCCAGAATTCACTCAAAAGCAACAACCGCCTTTTCGATCTCAAGCCAAAACGCACTGCCATCTAGTTGATGCCAACTTATAGCCACACTTATGAGACTGAGTAGAACAGCCCTGTGAGTTTCTGAGCCTGAGTTGAAAGCACCACCTTCTCCTGCAGAGCAGAAGCTGGTTAAGAACTGCTGGCCTTGCAGTTAGCGGCCCAATGGTAACCACTACACCACCAGGGTGCCCTGCACATTAAATACCTTGTGGTCATAAGGTAGTAAAGAGGCCGCGTGTGTGGGGCCAGGTTTGGAAAAGTCCGCTCTGGGAGAGAAAATCGGGGCTTTCTGCTCTTGTAAAGAGTTAAACAGTTACAGTCTCAGAGCCTCACAGAGGCAGTCCTACCCTGTCCCATAGGGTCACTGGGCGGCAGTGAGTTTGGGTTTTAGTTGGGGGGGGGGGCCGCTAAAGAGGAGAGGATCCCTCACTTTGCACTTACTCTCCGGAAAGATCTTTGCCTGGAATCCTTTGCCAAAGACAAGATTCTCCAGGTTATTGAAGGCCTGGGTTTCGAGTTAAGGAATAGGGCAAGAAATGGGCGCAGAGCCCGGGCGGTATCACCCCCTCTCCCAGCCTTCACACACCCCTTCCCGCTCGCCTGGGGAGGATACAGTGAGGGAGAAGACGAAGAGGCCGGAGCCCAGCAGGCCGCCCTGGATGGTGAGCCACTCTGTGGAGGCTAGTTGGCGGCTGTACATCTGCATCCCCGCGAAGAGCAGCAGGGACAGGAGAGAGGAGAGCGCCAGCGACGTGCCTGTACCCACCACTGGAAGTGGGGCGAGAAGAGGGGCAGTCAGACCCAGGCCCCCAGCAAGAGGGCTCGGCCGGTCCGTCCACCTCCCGGGGCTGCAGCCACACTCACTCTTCCAGTTCCCCCACTGTGCAGCGGTCCCGATGGGCTCCCCAGCCCCGGGCGCCCGGAACCCTTCCCAAGGAAATGCCCACTCCCTAGCCTGGAGGACACGTCAGCGCTGCAGCAACGGGGAGAGACCAGCCCGCCCCGACTCCGGCCCCGCTAGTCCGCCCCGGGGATCTCCGCAGTGCCGGTACCCATCATGCCCTGCCGGAGTCCAGTCGGTGCCACTGGCCAAGAAAGTGCCGGAGCCGAACCGGGTGTCGTTGGCAGTGCGCATGCGTCATCCAAACGCAGCCTTCGCCTGCCCGGCTTCCTCCCTCTCCGGGGCGGCTCCTGGTCGCAGCGCCCTCTAGCGGACGGGAGGAGCTCCCGGGCGTTGAAGCGCATCCTGGCCCCCGCCCACGTCCTCCGCCTTTCCCGGTACCCAAGAGCATCTGCTGTTTCCAGTGCGAACTGCATGCACTGGGTCTCTTCTTCGAGTCACTGAGCCCAGGGCGCATCACCTCATGCCTGCGACTCTGCCTCCCTTGCCATTCACGTCTCCCCCCGGGAACCACCCTCCTCCACGATCGTTGCCTGAGCAGCTCCCGTGGACTCTTGCCCAAGCCCACGTCCAGTGCACCCCGGAACCATCTTACTCTGGAACTAGCCTCCCGTCTTCCATTAGGGGCCAGTGAAGGATGCGAACATACGAAATGGCTACCCACTCAAATATTCTTCCAAGATCCCCAACCCCCGACCGCCTTCGGAGAACCACGTGGGGAGAGCTGTTTCCCACCCCCTACCCCGACGGGCGCTGGTCCAGGCGAGTCCCTGGAGCATGCGCAGTGACATCTCACCCCCACCCCTCCCTACACCCCCACTGGGTGCCTGCATTAAGCCCTGGGTTCGCAGCCGCAGCCAGGACCGGGCACCTAGGGGCGGGCGGGCAGCGGCGGGGACAGCAGGGCCATGGCCGAGGGTGACGACATGCAGACCTTCGCTTCCATCATGGACGCACTGGTCCGCATCAGTGTGAGTTGAGGTGGGGTCGAGGGGAAAGGGAGGTCGGGGCAGGCTGGGACCTAGAACAGGTGTGGGTTTGGATTCGGGGAGATGCTGGAATGTGTGCCGGGGTGTCAAAGGGGCTGATGACGCGGAAATCAGAAATCGGGGTGCAGGAGTGAGAGTAATCCCGGGCTGCTCAGAGGTGAGCGCCCTGAAGGTGTCTGCCGGGGCGTGAGGAGCTAGGAGCTGCCCGGACGCGGCGGTGGGCTGGGGTGGCGGCCAGCTGAGCACTGGGGCTGGGGCTGCGGGGGAGAGGGCTCTGCTACCAAGAGGGGTGTGTGGAGCTTGGAAAATTAAAAACTCAGAACAAGTGGGGGTGCGATGAAGGATACTCCCCAGGGTACTGTCCCCAATTTGGACCTTCTCGAAGACCCCACCGCACCCCCACTCGGGGGCCGCCTCGGAGCCCGAGGTTGTCTTGACAACCGGTGCCCGGCTCTCCCAGGGGCGGTGCCAACCCTGCTCCCCCCACCACTTCCTTCCACCTCCCTCCCTGCCCCTCCCTCCTTTGTGTCAGCTGCGCCCCTGACCGGGATGGCTGCGAAGAGAGGGACCAAGGTGAGGCGTGGGGGGGTGGGGCAGAGCCTGCGGACACCCCCTGCCACAAAAGGGGGAGGGGTACTTCCGGTGGGGAGGGGGCGAGGAGGTGAGGCCTGTCTCCCCCTAGCGTGGGGAGGGGGTTGTCGCCCCCCGGAGGAGGCGTGGGGGGGATGAGGGGGGATCGGAGACGGGAGGGGGGCGCCGGGGACTGGGCTGGGTCGGGGCTGGAGGAGGCAACTGAGAAAAGGGAAGATGAGGGGTGATGGCTGGGCGGCCGCAGGCCCAAGCGGCGGCGGGAGGACCGATGGGGCGAGCTCGCAGTGTGGAGAGCAAGCGGCGCGTGGCTGTGAGCAGTTGTCTTGAGGGGGGCTGCCGCCAAGGGGGTGGGGGTCCGCGCCCATCTGCGGAATGGGCGCTGTCCTTGAGAGGAGCGCCGGTGCGGGCAGCCTGGGGAAGGGGGATGGGATGAAGGCCAGGTGAGGAGGTGCGTGCTGGACTGCTGCAGCGGGAGTTGGGGGGGGGGGGAGTGGGGGCTCGTGCTCCCACCTGCCCTGCGCCTCAGGGGGGCCTGGCACTTGGCCAGAGGGAAATGGAGAAGGAGTTAGACAACCGGCCAGGTCTGAGAGGGGCAGTGCTGGGGAGAGGCTACTTGTCTCAGTCCTTCCTGAGATCCCTGGAGCCCCTAAGGGCAGCCTAGGGTCCTGCCCCGTTGATAGTCCCCCCCCCCTGACCTCCCCCCTGGTCCTTCCACAGACGAGCATGAAGAACATGGAGAAGGAGCTGCTGTGCCCAGTGTGCCAAGAGATGTACAAGCAGCCACTGGTGCTGCCTTGTACCCACAACGTCTGCCAGGCCTGTGCCCGGGAGGTGCTGGGCCAGCAGGGCTATGTGGGCCATGGTGGGGACCCCAGCTCGGAGCCTACCTCTCCTGCTTCAACCCCGTCCACCCGCAGCCCCCGCCTTTCCCGCAGGACTCTCCCCAAGCCAGATCGCCTGGACCGGCTGCTTAAGTCAGGTGGGGCTAGGGTCTGAGGTAGGGAGGGGGTGGGGTGCTCAGATGTCTGTGAGAAGGGGCCCATCACTGGTCAGGAGCATCCAGCTGTCTTTCTGTGGGTGCGGATGCTGCTTCTCCAGGCTCCTACCAGACAAATCTAATTTTTCAAATGGACGTGAACGTGTTCCCACCCAGTCACCTGTGACACTCTCCCTGGCCCCGTCCACAGGCTTTGGGACATACCCCGGGCGGAAGCGAGGCGCTTTGCACCCCCAGGTGATCATGTTCCCGTGCCCAGCCTGCCAGGGTGATGTGGAACTGGGGGAGAGGGGCCTGGCAGGACTCTTCCGGAACCTGACTTTGGAGCGGGTGGTGGAGCGCTACCGGCAGAGTGTGAGTGTGGGCGGTGCCATCCTGTGCCAACTGTGCAAGCCCCCTCCTCTGGAGGCCACCAAGGGCTGTGCGGAGTGCCGCGCCACCTTCTGCAATGAGTGCTTCAAACTCTTCCACCCCTGGGGCACCCAGAAGGCCCAGCACGAGCCCACCCTGCCCACCCTCTCCTTCCGCCCCAAGGTAAGTCAGCGCCTAAGGAGGGAAGGCGGAGGGGTGGGGGCCGCTTTGTTTCTGGGAGCAGCAGGGAGCGGAGCATTTGCAGAGGCCTGCAGGGGTGCTCTGGAACCAGCATTGGACAAAGCCCCTGACCTCTCCACACCGAGCCTCCATCTCCCGCTGCAAGCCGTGATGGTCTCTGCCCCGCAAGGTCTATCTCTGCCTGTAGAGAGTTGAGAGAACGCTGAGATAATGTTTGTGAAAGGTCTGAGAAGGGCTGGACACATTCATTTCCTAGAACAAATATTTATTGAGCACCTATTTGCTCCGTGCTGTTCTAGGCTCTGTGGATACAGCCAGGATAATGGGCAAGGTTAATTATTAACTGTAAGGCCACGATTAATCCTCCTCCTCATTGTCACCACCATACAGCACCACCCCCACCCCCGGGAGGTAGAGGAAGGGGGGTGCTGTGCCCTGCTGGTGAAATAAATGCCGAGACTGCAGGAAAGGCTCTCCTTGCTGCTGGTGTGCGCCACCACCAGGTGGCGCTGTGAAGCACCACTAGCCAGCACACCCCTCCATCCACCTGCACCTGCCCTGTGGGCGAGCGCACCAAGTTGTTCTTGTGGGTAGGTCAGACCCTTAGGCCACTGGCTGGCTGACTGTCTAAATGCTCTTTATGCCTCTAGGGCCTGATGTGCCCAGACCACAAGGAAGAGGTGACCCATTACTGCAAGACGTGCCAGCGGCTTGTATGCCAACTCTGCCGCGTGCGGCGCACCCACAGTGGGCACAAGATCACACCGGTGCTCAGCGCGTACCAGGCCCTCAAGGTGAGGGCCCCTGCTCAGTAAACACTAGTTTAACACACTGACCGCCCCCCTCAGCGCCACCTTCCCACTACAGGTTTCTGCCAGGCCGGGCATGATGCCCACCTCTTTCTTCCCCCTCAGGACAAGCTGACAAAGAGCCTGACATACATCCTTGGAAATCAGGACACGGTGCAGACCCAGATCTGTGAGCTAGAGGAGACTGTGAGGCACACGGAGGTGAGGGAGGCCGTGGATGTGGACCCAGGGCCTGGGAGTGGGCCAAGAGCTGGTGCCAGTAGGTTCAGCCCAGTCACCTGGTTGCAGGTTCAGGAAGCCTGGAGGAGGAGGAGGCTCACTGGTGGTAAAGTTCTTGTGAAACCTGGTTGGCAAGAACGTTGGTGCCCTGGGTCAGGCTGTGCCTGGGGTTGCACTGGGGGCAGGGTCCGCTGCAGCTCAGGACAGGGAGAGCACAGAAAGCCACAGGGACTTGACTCCGGAACCCACAGTCCCAGCTACCTGCTGGGATGGCACATGTGCCTGGCATGGGAGCCAGAGTGAGGCTCTGATACCTCCTGCCAGATCGAGAGCCGACTGAGCTAGGATGGCAGTGAGATGGCACAGAGGCCAGCGGACACGAGTGCTTCCGTCTGGGGCTCGTTAATGGGTCAGGATGCTGAGGCGGGCATCCCAGAAAGCTCAGCGCAAATGGTCAGGGGCTGAACCCACAGGGGTCATCAAGCGCCTGCTCCTACTGGAATGGGGGTGTAGGCCCTTCCCCGTCACTTAGGACTCTAGCTGTGGTGTGGTGCCCAGGAGGCTGGCACAGGTGCTTGCTGTGCTGCCTTCAAAAGGACACAGGAAGTCAGGCTCCTACGGCTGTTTTTCTTTGGGCAGGTGAGTGGCCTTCAGGCCAGGGAAGAGGTGTCCCAGCTGGTGCGGGGGCTGGGGGCTGTGCTGGAGGAGAAGCGGGCATCGCTGCTTCAGGCCATTGAGGAATGCCAGCAAGAGCGGCTGGCCCGCCTCAACGCCCAGATCCAGGAACACAGGAGCCTGCTGGATGGCTCGGGGCTGGTGGGCTACGCCCAGGAGGTCCTTAAAGAAACAGACCAGCCCTGCTTTGTGCAAGCAGCCAAGCAGCTGCACAACAGGTACCTGGGGCCTGGCAAGTGGGGGCGGGGGCTTCTACCCTTCAGGGGCATTCTGGGTATAGCCAACATCTAAGATGGTGTCGAGAATACTGGTCGCCAGGTGGAGAGCTGGGGGCCCTGGGTATTGTCATAAGACCAAACTGATGCACCACTTGCTCTTCAGGGGCCAAGCAGAAGACCAAGCCAGATGCCCAGGCCCTCGGGGCAGACAAGAAAGACTCAACGGGGAAGGAGGGTGGCTGCCCACCTGGCTGGACCTGACCCTCTCCCGCCCTTCCCACAGGATCGCCCGAGCAACTGAGGCCCTCCAGACCTTCCGGCCAGCGGCCAGTTCCTCTTTCCGCCACTGCCAGCTGGACGTGGGCCGTGAGATGAAGCTGCTGACGGAGCTTAACTTCCTGCGAGGTGAGGAGGTGGCCAGGCCCCATACCCAACCACAGCCTTCCTCCCTCCCTCCCCAGCAGCGGGCCCGGGGGGCAGTGCCCACCGGGGACCTCCCTGGCCTCTCCCCTTCCCTCCTAGCCCACCCTGCCACACTGCCCCAGCCCCACCGCGCTCAGCGCCGCTTCTCCCTCTCTTTGTTTGTAGGCTGTGGCCACCGCAGACTGCTCCGGAGCACCCAGGCAAGTCAGCGGCCCTGCCCGGGAGTCCTGCCGCCCCCACCCCACTCATTGCCTCCTCCTTTCCCACCTTCCCCAGCCCTCTCTCGGGCCTCCCCCTGGACCACTGCCCACTGTCTCCCTTCACCTTCTTCCTGCTCTGCTCCTCCCTGCTGCCCTTGTGACCCTTGCCCTGGACTTCCCTGACTTTGCCCTTGACCTCCACCTCAACGCCCCCCCCCCCCCAGCTCTTGCATTCCCTCTGTCCTTTCCATCCTGCTCACGCCTGCCTCTCCCTCCCCATCGCCCTCCTCCTCCTGCTCAGCGCCCTCTTGCCTGGGTTCCCGGGGCCTCTGCCTGCATCTCCCGGGTGCCTCTGTAGGCCTAGAATGTCAAAGGTGGAGGGCCCCCAAGACTTATTGGTCTGATCCCCTCAATCTCACAGCGGAGGAAACTGAGGGTCAGGGAGGGAAAGTGACCTGTGGAAGGCTGGAACAAGATAGTGGCCCAACTAGAACACAGCTGGCCCTGCCTCTTGCTCAGTGCTCTCCTGCCCCCCACCCCCACCCCCTGCTCTCTCCCTCCCCTGGGGCTCTGCCCCTGCTGGCTGTGCCCTGGGCCCAGCCCCCTCACTCGCACTCACCCCCCGGCTCCCGCTGCTTGCCCTGCCCCTGCCCCTGCCCGCCCCCACCTTCCATGCCACCCCATGGCCAGGCCCTGACTGACCCCACCCGCCCGTTCTCCCTGCAGTGCCGGAAGCGCCCGTCATCGACACCCAGCGGACCTTCGCCTACGACCAGATCTTCCTGTGCTGGCGGCTGCCCCCTCACTCGCCGCCTGCCTGGCATTACACCATTGAGTTCCGGCGCACAGACGTGCAGCCCCAGCCGGGCCCCACCCGCTGGCAGCGGCGGGAGGAGGTGAGGGGCACCAGCGCCCTGCTGGAGAACCCTGACACGGGCTCCGTGTACGTGCTGCGCGTCCGCGGCTGCAACAAGGCGGGCTACGGCGAGTACAGCGAGGATGTGCACCTGCACACGCCCCCTGCGCCAGGTGAGGGAGGGAGGGAGGGAGCCGGCGCAGGGGCGCTGCGGGCGGGGTCGCACACCCTAGCTGCGGAGCAAGCCGGTGGCTGGGCTCATGCTCCAGCTCCGCTGTGTGGCTTTGGACACACACGTCACTCAGCCCCTCTGTGTGCTCCAGGGTGCCTGTATGAAGACAGATGACCGCCTGAGCAGGGCGGCAGAAAGTGGAATGAGGTCGTGGGGCTTTATTCCCACGCGCTTTTTGGAGTCCCCACATGTTACCTCTTCCCTCACCCCCACTCTCACTGCCGCCCCGACTCACAGCCACCCTAGAAGGCTGGTTCTCTGCCCCTGTGAGTTTCTGAACCTGTAACTCTTCACTCACCGGAGTAGAAACCCTGTCTGGCTCCCACTGGCTCCTTAGGGTTGTGGAGTCCAGTGAGGTGAGAGAAGGTGTTTGTCATGGGTAGGTGCCGTTTCTGGCCCTGGGGTGTGAAGCAGCAGCTTTCTCCAGCCTCAGGGCAAGGCTGAGTGTGAGCAGGGCTGAAGGGTGGGGCTGGGAAAGCCCGCACCCTGGGGCCTGTGAGGGAGCGGGTCTCCTGGCTCACCAGCGGCCACTAAAACTCTTCCTGGGGGGCAGTGGGGGGAACAAAAACTCTTCCTGGGGTCCCATGCCCTTTGAGAATGCCCCTTCTTTTTTCTTTATGCCCCCATGCCAGCTCCCAGACCCCGTCCCCCTACACCCTGCCCATCCCTGGTGACTGAATCTTATGGCAACTTGTACCCAGTTTTGAAGTCTCCCAGAGTCCTGTGCTGACACCTCACAGTCCCCAGGGGCCATGGGTGTCCCTGAAGCCCTTCTGTCTCAACCCTTCCCCTCCCCACAGTCCTGCACTTCTTCCTCGATGGCCGCTGGGGCGCAGGTCGAGAGCGGCTGGCCATCAGCAAGGACCAGCGAGCAGTGCGGAGCGTCCCCGGGCTGCCCCTGCTGCTCGCTGCCGAGCGGCTGCTGACTGGATGTCACCTGAGTGTGGATGTGGTCCTGGGGGACGTGGCTGTGACCCAGGGCCGCAGCTACTGGGCCTGCGCCGTGGACCCAGCTTCCTACTTGGTCAAGGTGGGCGTCGGGCTGGAGAGCAAGCTTCAGGAAAGCTTCCAGGGCGCCCCTGATGTGATCAGCCCCAGGTCAGGTCCCTCCCGATGTGGGTGAGGCCCTGGGGGGTGGGGGGGGCGGCTTGCGCTGGACCATGACAGGTGGGGGAGGGTAGCAGGAGGTGGCGGTAGGAGTGTGGCAGCCAGACTGGGAACCCACGGAAGGGCTTTGGGGACTGCTGTCCATTCAGAGCCGGAGGCAGTCACTCGGGAAGGGTGGGCAGAGAGGGGTCATCTGCCCTACCGCCTGTCGGGGGAAGGCGTGATGCGCACATCTTTCGAAGCTTCCATGCCCTTTCTCCACAAACGCCTGCTCGCCTGCTCCAGGCCCTCCTTCACCCCCACACCTTTTCTTAAGGTCCTACTAAACAATTCCCTGAAACACCCATCCAGTGACATAACCTTCTGTCCCCAACCTATTCCAGCACCCCTCCCACGCATGCGTTTCTCCTAGTGTCCCATTTCCTCCCTCCCACTCAGCTCTCTCCTAGCCCCACCCCTGCCTATGGCGCCCCCCCCCCCCGCCCCAATCCGGACACTGTCATCGTCTCTCCCCACACCACTTTCCCAGCACCCTTCTCTGCCCCTCTCCCTTATTTCTTATTCACTAATCCTGCTTTTCCCAACATTCCTCAGTAACAAACCCCTCCCTGCCCCCCTCATGCCCACCTCCTTTTTCTCACCACCAATCTCTGTCTTCTTCCCCTGCTGAGTCTGCAGCTTGTCTTTCACACACACACACACACACACACACACACACACCACCTATAGCCAATGAGACGCCCCCTTCTCCCCAAACCAAACCGCCAACCCCATAGATCCGCTAACACATGGTCCACCGGACACCCAAACCACACCCCTCTACGCCCCACCACCCCATTCTGTCAACAACTCTACCCTGCTACCCATGCTGCTGGTCTGACTCTACCCAACACCCGCTCCCGCAGGTACGACCCGGACAGCGGGCATGACAGCGGTGCCGAAGATGCCACCGTGGAGGCGTTGCCCCCCTTTGCCTTCCTGACCATTGGCATGGGCAAGATCCTACTGGGGGCGGCGGCGAGTGCCAGCGCCGGGTTGACCGGGAGGGACGGCCCCGCCGGCTGCACGGTGCCGCTGCCGCCGAGACTGGGCATCTGCCTGGACTACGAGCGGGGCAGGGTCTCCTTCCTGGACGCAGTGTCCTTCCGCGGGCTCTTGGAGTGCCCCCTGGACTGCTCGGGGCCCGTCTGCCCAGCCTTTTGCTTCATCGGTGGCGGGGCGGTGCAGCTACAGGAGCCCGTGGGTACTAAGCCCGAGAGGAAGGTCACCATTGGCGGCTTCGCCAAGCTGGACTGACCCCTCTTCAGGGCCCTGGCTCCCCAAGCCTCCTGGTGCCAGCTTAGTCCTCCGGCAACTTTGTCCCCCCCTAACTGCCTACAACTTGGCCCGGACCTGTCCCTGTGTCTGTGTCTCCCCAGACTCCTCCACCCAGACGCCCCTTCTCTCCATTGCCTGTTAGCCCTGCCCCACCCCATGCCCGGTCCTTGGCACCTAGCCCAAAGGCCCCCAGAGAGTCCCTGCCCATCCCTGTCCTGTGCTCCTCCTGTCCTGGCCAGGAGGGAGGGCACCTCAACATCAGGTGTGATCTGCAGCTCTGCCCAGCTCCTTGCCCCGGACATGCCCAATGACATCCAACCTTGGGGTAGACACTGGCCAGGCACCCCCTGGTAAGGGGAGGGGGAACCTGGCAGCTGCTTTACTTGGGTCTTCATGCCCCCAGCCGCATGCTCCATAGGCCCTTCCTCGCTTTCCTGCATGCTTCACCCAGCCCACACTCATGCCAATGTGCCATGTCTCCCTTGGAGCCCCTTTCTGAGGCTGGATGTCCCCACTGGGTTGGGCCAGGCAAGGCCTCTGGTGCCCACTGCTGCCCACCCGTGATGGGCACTGCCAGGCCTGGGCCAAGCAACAGCTGTGAATGTCATGGTTTATCAACAATAAACTATGCCTTCCCCGCGCCTGGCCTTCCTCCTGGTTTCTGTGCTTGGAATGGCAGATGGGAGGATCCAGGGGCCCCTGCTGTCTCAGGGCTGAGGCTGGGTGGGTGGGGGCTTCCCAGTTATTTTGGCACCTAAAGAAGGGAAGCCCCCCCCACCCCGTGGCCAGGCCTCCTGAGCCCCTCCCACACACTTAGCCTCCTCCAGGAGCCCACCCCACCCACCCAGAAGCACACCTTTCTGGCTGTGGCACCCCGCCCCTGGGAAAATGAGGTGGAGAGAGGTAGGCACGGTGCCTGGGCCCAAAGGAGTCAGAGAAGCAGAACCACTTCCCCATTCCCAGGGTGCTGGGCAGTGGACCCCAGAGTCAGCAAGATGGGTGGGGCAGTGAGGAGTGAGGGGTGGGGGCTAAGGGGGAACCAGGCCTGGCATCAGTGATGGATCTGACACAACCCTGCTTAGCTTATCAAACCCCTGTTGACTCTGCCACTGTTATCGCTACCCAAGGATTTACTTCACACCCGGGCAGCTAAAAATAGAGCTGCCTGGGGGCACCATGCCAGGGGAGAGCAGGGCGAGGGCCACTGCACACAGGTGAAACCTGGAGCTGGGGACCGAGAGTTCAGGTGGAGTCTGGTCACTGCAGCCTCCTCGCTGCCAGCCAGCCAGCCCAGGTTTCGTTTCCTCCTTCCTCCTCGATCTCAGGGATGGAAGAGAGGGAACTTCCAGCCACCCTGGGCCCCAGTGTCCCCTCTCCATGCCTCTTGTTCCTCCTTAAATGAGCCCCCCTCTTTCTTGCCTCCCAGCCTCCTCCCCAGAGACTCCTTCGGGGCACCCTCTCACTACCCCCTCACACGCCCTCTGGACCATGGATGAAAGAGCAGAAGCTGTTGAGGAAAAGAGGCCTAAGTTTTATTCAGCCAAGTTCAGGTTTCTAGCCCCACCATTGGGGCTCTTTGGGCTGGCCTTCCCATCAGGGAGCAGCTTCTGCCCTGGGCATCTCCCCTTCGCCAGGGGTGGGCTTCACCAGGGCTCCCATGTCTTCAAGAACCAGGAGGGACCCCGCAGGGAGGCTGCTCACCGCCTCCCTGACAGGGGCAGCAGTGGCGGCGGCAGGGCTCTGGCCTGAGGAACCAGAAGCAGGCAGGAACTGCTGGCCCAGAAGTCCCTACAAGTCTGCAGAGGTGGTAGCTGGGTTGGTGAAGGACAGGCTGCTGCCCCCATTGCCCGCAGTTACCTGGGTGCAGGGAGAAGGGGTTCTGGATGAGGGACAGAGGTTAGGCTGGGGTAACAGTCCCAAGAGCCTGGCCAGTCCCCAAATGGTTAATTCTGAGGGAGCACCTGCTGGCCCCAGGGCAACCAGGTGACTATAAACAGGACACACCTCCTCCCCTAGCACCACCACCCTCCCTCCCTCCTTCCCAGTCTTTGACTTCAACCAGCCCCCACACCACCTTCTCTCCCTCCCTCCCTCCCTCCCTCCCTCTGCCCAGCCCTGTTCTCCCTCCATTCTCTGGTCCTCCTGCCAAGGAGGGGTAGTGGAAACTGGGAATGGGAGGTCTCCAGGGGAAAGAGAAATGGGGTAGGCAAAGCCTCGCCTCCCCCACAGGAGCGGCACTCTAGCCCCAGGTGGCTACAGTAATCATTTACTAGGTCCCCTGGGAAAAGCACGAGGGTCCCTAGTGGTCCAGCAGCGGGCCCTCTGTGCTTGCATGGGGAATGGTCCTGAGAAAGGAGAGCAGGAAGCCTGCCCTGCTCAGAAGCCTTGGCAAGACCCACACCTTCACATGTGACACCCCCACCCCACCTTTCTCCATCTCCCTTCCATTCTTAGAAAATGGGAGGGGACACAGGTGCTGAGTCCTGTGGACATGGGCAGGAAAGGCTCCCTGAGGTGCAGCGCCCCACCCAGTCACCTCTGGGCAACCAGCTCAGCCAGGCGGTGCCCACAGGAATGTGGGGAATGGAGCCCTCCCAGCCGACTTTGGGCCCCCTTCTAGCCTGTCTCTGCCCCAGGCCTTCTCCTCCACCACCACCCCAGTCCACCCCGGAACTCCACTGACCCCCATGGCCTCCATGTCAGCCTTACACTGCTGACCTCCAGTCGCCTCTCACCTCTCCCAAGACTGTGGAAGTTTTCATGAACTCCCTTGGAACCCCTGCCCAGCCAAGCACCCTGTCACCCCCTGGGCCATTCTCACCTCCTGATAGGGGTTTCCTTTGGCACTGCCGGGGGGTATGTAACGCCCATGGGTGTGGTAGGTGGGGTACTCGCTCATAGGGTGGTAGGCATCACGGGCTGGAAAGATGTCCAGCTCCCCATAACTCCTGCGACGGCACTGGCAAAAGGCCTGTGAGACCAGAGGTTAGGGGGCTCGTGGGGCACCTTCGGGAGGGCTAGGCAGTCAGGGCCAGAGATGGCACTTACCAGGGTGATGACATAGATGATGGCCAGTGCGACCAGGACACAGACCAGCACCAGCAGGGCGATGCCCCAGCCTGGCACCCCAGACCCGGCCTGGGCAGAGGGAGCAAAGGACACCTTTTGCACTGGAAGGAGAAACCGAGGTCAGGTGACTTCCTAAGACCCGAGGGCCCTCCCCAGGCCCAGAAGAGGAGAGCAGGGACCCGGATGCTGGTGGGTCTCACCATTGATATTGGAGATGGACAAGGTGTCATTGTGTTCACTTGTCTGCTGGACAAATCGCTGCTCCACGCTGTCGGCGTCAGTGGTGCCTTCTCGAAAGGCGAGAGCGGCCTCTACCACCACGGATCCCGGACTGGGCACAGGGAGACGCGCAACTGCATCTCACATGGTCCCCCCAAAAGTCCCAGCCCCTCCTCTCCCACACCGCCACTCCCCAGTGTTGTACCTGAACAGGATTTGAGAGACGCCTACGAAGGCTTCCTGTGCATAGATCTGTGAAAACTAGAAAGAAGGCCAAGGGCTTAGGACTGGTGCTAGTGGATTGAGAACGAGGGACTACGCGAGTGCGGGGGGGGTGGGGGGGAGCTGATACTCACCAACTTAGAGATGTTTCTCTGCAGTTCTTGGTAGTAGTTGGAGTTGGGGTCTTCCAGGGAAGAGTTAAACGGGAGACTTGTAATGTGGAAAGAGAGGGAAAAGATGGAGATCCTGACAAATTGGGAAGACGTGCTGTGATGGGAGGTGGTTGGAGAAACAGCGCCTCCGCTAGTGCTAATGGTGGAGGTCACATGGTGGGCTGGAGAGGAGGTGGCCCCGGTGGACTTGTCGTGGTGGACTGGAGAGGTGGTGGTGGCCCCGGTGGACTTGTCGTGGTGGGCTGGAGAGGAGGTGGTAGCCCCGGTGGACTTGTCATGGTGGACTGGAGAGGAGGTGGTGGCCCCGGTAGAGTTGTCGTGGTGGGCTGGAGAGGAGGTGGTGGCCCCGGTGGACTTGTCATGGTGGACTGGAGAGGAGGTGGTGGCCCCGGTAGAGTTGTCGTGGTGGACTGGAGAGGTGGTGGTGGCCCCGGTGGACTTGTCGTGGTGGGCTGGAGAGGAGGTGGTAGCCCCGGTAGAGTTGTCGTGGTGGGCTGGAGAGGAGGTGGTGGCCCCGGTGGACTTGTCATGGTGGACTGGAGAGGAGGTGGTGGCCCCGGTAGAGTTGTCGTGGTGGGCTGGAGAGGAGGTGGTGGCCCCGGTGGACTTGTCATGGTGGACTGGAGAGGAGGTGGTGGCCCCGGTAGAGTTGTCGTGGTGGGCTGGAGAGGCGGTGGTGGCCCCGGTGGAGTTGTCGTGGTGGGCTGGAGAGGAGGTGGTGGCCCCGGTGGACTTGTCATGGTGGACTGGAGAGGAGGTGGTGGCCCCGGTAGAGTTGTCGTGGTGGGCTGGAGAGGCAGTGGTGGCCCCGGTAGACTTGTCGTGGTGGACTGGAGAGGAGGTGGTGGCCCCGGTAGAGTTGTCGTGGTGGGCTGGAGAGGCGGTGGTGGCCCCGGTGGAGTTGTCGTGGTGGGCTGGAGAGGAGGTGGTGGCCCCGGTGGACTTGTCATGGTGGACTGGAGAGGAGGTGGTGGCCCCGGTAGAGTTGTCGTGGTGGGCTGGAGAGGCGGTGGTGGCCCCGGTGGACTTGTCATGGTGGACTGGAGAGGAGGTGGTGGCCCCGGTGGAGTTGTCGTGGTGGGCTGGAGAGGCGGTGGTGGCCCCGGTGGAGTTGTCATGGTGGACTGCAGAGGCGGTGGTGGCCCCGGTGGACTTGTCGTGGTGGGCTGGAGAGGCGGTAGTGGCCCCTGTAGACTTGTCATGGTGGGATGCAGAGGTGGTGGTGGCCCCGGTGGAGTTGTCATGGTGGGCTGGAGAGGCGGTGGTGGCCCCGGTGGACTTGTCGTGGTGGACTGGAGAGGCGGTGGTGGCCCCGGTGGAGTTGTCATGGTGGGCTGCAGAGATGGTGGTGGCCCCGGTGGAGTTGTCATGGTGGGATGCAGAGATGGTGGTGGCCCCGGTGGAGTTGTCATGGTGGGATGCAGAGGCGGTGGTGGCCCCGGTGGAGTTGTCATGGTGGACTGCAGAGGCGGTGGTGGCCCCGGTGGAGTTGTCGTGGTGGGATGCAGAGGCATGGGAGGGTGGTGTAGGGGTGGTGGCCTGGGTGGAACCTGAACTGGTCCTCAGATTTGAGGTGCCAGGGTTGGTTGAAGAGGCATCCACGTTGTGGTTGGGGGTTACACTGCTGGCTGATTTCAAAGTACTGGCTGTTGGGTTACTATGGGGCGTGGGTGTGTCTGTACTGTTGTTCTGGGAGTTCTTTGCGACGGCTGTGAGAAATGGAAGTCACAGAGTTGGAGTTGGAGGGCAAACCCAAGCAAGGAGAAAACGTAACTTCTGCCAGCTAACAAGTAATGCCGAGAGGATTTGGGGAGAAGGCGGCCAGCCAGGCGGATCCTGGGCTAGCTGGCCCTGCTCCTTCTTCATGGTAATGCCGCCCCACCCCCTCTGCCCCTTTGCTCCTGGCTTGTCCATTTTTCAACTCCCATGACCTCTCTTAAATCACCCCCACCACCCGCACACACACACATCAGAGTCCTCTGAGGCTATTCAATTCAATTGCCCAATGACACCCACTTTCCTTCTCTGCTCCTCCCCTTCATTCTGGTTCAGATGGGGGCCACCCCTGTCTACTACTCCTGTGTCTTCTGGTGCCATCTTCCGGAACCAACCCCACAGAAGCCTCTGGAATACCATGAGTAGGGCAGCCCCTCCTCCCATGTACCCCTCACCTGTGACCACTGGTAGGATCAGCAGGAGGAAGAACGAGGACTTCAGGCCCCAGGTCCAGATGGTGGGGGACATGGTGGCGGGGAGGGGGCACAGCTGACTCAGGCAGGTAGGCGCTGCTGGTGCGGTGAGGTGGAGCAGTCACAGGCGCCTGCTGCTTTATACCAGTCCCCCGCCCTAGGCACAGCCGGAGCAGGTGACAGGTGACAAACTACCCGCCTCCTCCCCCTTTCCCTCTCTCTTTCCTCCTCCTCCTCCCCAGTTTCCTGGCCCCTCAGGTCCTTGGGGCTCCAATCACTCAACCTTCTCATAACCTGTTTGTTCTCTAGCTGGCCTCCCCCCTTTCACAACCACTCCCTAGCTACAGGAGAGAGAGTGTGTGTGAGTGTGAGTGTGTGTGTGTGAGTGTACACACGCATGTGGTGGGGCGCCTTGGGGTCCCAAGCCCCCATGATTCTCGTTTCTGGCCTGACAGCAATAGGGAGGGTGAGAGAAGGGCACGGAGACTTAAGTCAGGGTCCTGGACAACAACACTCTGAACCCACTCTGACACCCTCCATTCAGTTCCTCTTCCGGCTCTTATCCAAGCCCCGGTCTGAGGGCTGGGGGGCTGGGGAGGGAAGGGTTTAATAATTAGTGGATTAAGTGCTAGTGGTGGACTCCCCCCGCTACCACTTCTCGGAATAGCCCCACCCTTCTAACCGTTCCTTGTCCTGTCCTGTTCCCCGTGCGTGCGGTTTTACCCTGAAACCCACAGCCCCCGCCCGCCCGAGGCGGGCCTTCCAGCAGGTCGGTCTCTCGCGGGCGGGAGCGGGGAAGGCATAGTTCCACTTAAAGCAGGCCAAAGCCCGGCTCGAGGAACCGGGGGTCGGCCCTGCCCTGCCCTGCCCAGCCTGCCTTCCACCCTCCAGCGCAGCCGGCCGCCTGGCGCTCCTGCCCTCTGGCGGCCACCGAGCCACGCGGGCCGGCCGGGCAGTGCGGGGCGGCGGGGCAGAGCACTGGGCAGCACGCGGGCGCGGGGCAGAGAGCTGCGAAGGCCGGCTCAATGTCAAGGGCAGAGAAAAAGATCCCGAGTGCAGGGCCTGGAGCGGCGGGAAGGGCACAGTGGGGCGCGGGGGTTGACGCCGGGAATTGGCGGGAAGTAGGTGAGGTCTTGAGGTTTGTGCAAGGGGCACGCGGGAAATGTGAGAGGCCGTCGGAATGTGGGAGGGACCTGGGACGGGGCTGTGGGGCAGTTAGGTATTTATGAGTAGGTGGGGTGCCGGGATGATGGTATCCGAGGGCATGCAGGGGACAGAACGCTCTGGCGTCTTGTTCGGGTGTACAGAGAGGGTTGCTGACAGCAGACTTGGGGGGCGGGGGTAGAGGTGTACACGAGGGCTCGTAAATTGGGAGAGCCGAGTGACATTTTGCAGGGTGGCCCCGGGTCGCGGCGGCGCCTCGGGAGAGCAGTGCTTTCCGGGGAGACGTGCAGGGAGCGGCCCTGGAGGCTGGGGGCCGGCGGGGACCCCGCGCGCACTGGGGGCCGGGCGCACGTCAGCACGCAGGTCGCGGGCCGGCGCGAGGCGAGGCGGGGCGTCCCCGAGCCGCGGCAGAGAAAGCACGAGGAGCTGGGGGCGGCTCCGGCCCCCCCGCGTTGCCAGGCAACAGCCATTCACCCCGGTTGCTGGGACACGCGTTACCATGGCGGCGGCTCCGCGGCGCAGTCTGAGTATTTAAAGGACAAGCGCGCTCACCGTCTGGGCGTCGGAGAGCGGCCTGCCGGGGTTCCGTGGCCTTGCCTTCCTCCCGTCCCTTCTCCCCCACCCTCTCTCTGACCTTCAAGGGGAGCCCACCTGCCAGCTCACCCCCGTTTGTTCCTCCGGCGGTGGGGAGCGGGATGCCGGCCCCGGGCGGGCGGGAGGGACGGGACGCGGTGCAGTGTTGTTCTTTGCCCCGCCAATATTGCACTCGTCCCGGCCTCCGGCCCCCTCGGCCCCCCGGACCCCCTTACCCCGCGGGGCGGCTCCAGCCCTCCTGACTTTTGAGCCCGGCTGATCTCGGACGGACTGGAGTGCCGCCGCCGCCGTGAGTAAGTGGGGCTGAGCGGGCTTCAGCCAGCTCCGATGGCACCTCTTCCCTCGCCTGACCCCAACCGGCGCCTTCCCCGCCCGCTGCCCAACTTCCCGGAGGTTTCTTAACTTTCTCTCCCAACTTCCATCCTCCTGGGCCGCTTCCCTGTTCCCCCACACAGGCCGGCAGCGCCCCTGAAGTAGGCGATCGCACGGGATTAGAAAACAACGCGACTTTATGGCAGCGGGCAGCGATCTTTCCTGGGCAGTTAGGCTCCGGGGTGGGTGCCTGAGAAATGCCCCTGCAAGTCTTCCCCTTCTCAGCCCCTCCTGATGGGCGCGGAAGGAGAGTCTGTGTGTGGCCGAGTGAGGGGCTGTAGATTAGACCCCCGGGTCTCCAGGACGGATCCCAAGGGTCTACAATCAGGATTCTGAGTCTGCTGGCGGCCACGTCACAGCCTTCCCTGCAGCAGCTGCCTCCGGAGTGGCTCAAAGTCCTCGGGCACTGTGTCTGCGGAAGGGGAGACGGGAGGGTCAGGGCGCGGGGCTTCTCCAGCAGGGCTGGAGCGCAGGCGTCTTTGGGGCTGGAGCCTCACCATTGCATCGGTACTGGAGGTTGGACCAAATGATGTTTTCTTGGGAGAAGCAGAATACGCCGAGACGCCCCCCTCGCATGGATGTGTCAATGATCACCCCAGAGTCTGCCACCAGCTGGGACCCCTCATAGAGCTTCACCCTGTCCAGGAAAGGGGTGTCCACTGGTGCTGGGGAACCTGTAGGCGCAGCAGCACGGGTGCTTGGCCCTGCCCGTTTCCAGCCCCCGGGAGCTCACCCGGCCCCAGAGAGAAGGGTGGGTGGGGGGAGGGCAGGGTACTTTTTCTCAGGCCAGGGGCCCCAGGCTCTTTGTCCGGCCCCCTTTGCATCTCAAAGCACAAGCCGCATTTCTAGCTAGGATTGAGTTGCCATGACGATGAGCACAATGGACTAGGGGGTGAAGTCACCAGGCTCCCAGGCTCCAGTCCACCTCTCCCCTATCCCCTGCCCTGGCCCCCCACAGCCCCCAAGCACCTTAAAGGGGAACCAACCCAGATTCCTGGACTCTTGAGTTCTGGACAGTGGATATTCCAGCCTCCAGGCAGACCCGGCTCCCCGCCCATCCTGGCACCAGC
This sequence comes from Tenrec ecaudatus, assembly GCF_050624435.1. Taxonomy (NCBI): domain Eukaryota; kingdom Metazoa; phylum Chordata; class Mammalia; order Afrosoricida; family Tenrecidae; genus Tenrec; species Tenrec ecaudatus. The sequence goes on from NC_134530.1 coordinate 165,126,737, forward strand.
TTTCCGCCTTTAGCAGCGCCACCTCCCCACCTACTGGGGCCACTAGTCCCAGGGAAATGCAGAGTGGTGGCCAAAATGCCCGACTGCCCGCCTTAGGGGGTGCACCAGCCTGACTCTTCTGTCTGGCAGGAGCCAGACTTAGTGAGGTGAGCTTTTGACTGGACCATGGAAGGGGCAAGGAGCCCTGATGGTGCAGTGGGTCAGCGCTGGGCTGCCTACCAAAAGTCTATCAGTTCAAATCCACCAGCCGCACCTTGGGAGAAAGATGAGGCTGACTGCTCCCACAAAGCCTTCAAGCATCAGAAGCCCTAGGTAGGATTGCTGTGGGCTGGAATTTAAGGGGCTGGGTGAGATGGGCCCCTCCACAGATTAGCTGGGGTTTGTAGAACCCTGGAGGACCACACAGGACATTGAGTCCCAGCACAGAAGGGCTTGCCAGCCAGTCCCCAGGCTGCCTGCCATCAGCAAGAATACAGCAGTAAGGTGTGTCTGGTAAATGGACCGGGGAGAGAAGCAGCCCTGGCCCAGCCAGCGGTCCCAAGGAATGAAGGACAGGTAAGGTCATGGTAAGTCTCCACTGAAGGAGAAGGAACAGCCAGGCCTGGAAGCCCCCAGGAAGGCTCAGCCCTTCCCCTCACCGAATGTAGCCAACTTGAGGCCGGTGCAGCAGTTGCCAGCGGTAGGAGGTCTTATCTTGCCAGCCCACGTTTCGTGGGTCAGTCCACAGCAACCGCACTTGGTCGGGGGTATGACCCGTATGCCACAGGGCATTCCGGAGGTGTTCGCCTGGCCCAGACACTGATGTCACTGCCTGGAGGTGGAGGTGGGAGGATGATGAAGACATGTTGAAGGGCCACAGTGGCAGGGTGGAGGCGGGAGGCAACAGGGCAGGTGGGGAAGGGCTCAGGATGCTCGGGAGAAGGTGCTGGTGGTCTCAGGGAGCAGACCTCCTAGTTAGGCAGGACCTAGGGAGGTCTTAGGGTGAGGGGGAACGTGAGACTCGGTTCTGGGCCAAGGAGTCTGAGTAATTGGAGGACCTTCAGCTGCAGTCCAGGCTGGGCGACAGCTCGGAAGGGTGTGGCCTGCCAGTAGGTCTGCTCCGTCTGCTTCCACATGACCACGTAGAACCGGCCACTGTCCTGGTAGCTGAAGAGAAAGCCTGCGTAGTCATCATCCGTCACCGTGTTCACGTGGAAGGTACCTTCAAAGTCCACGCCGTTGAAGGCTGTGTATCCTGGGGGTGGGGAGGGGGCAGTCGGAGCAGCAACGCTGCTGATGGCAGAGACGAGCATTCCTGGCCCTCTCCTCCCCCCCCCCCCCCCGTGGGGTGGAGGGCATGCCTGCGCTGCTTTTGCCAACTTGTTGCCCCACCTCCACTCTCCCTAGCCTCCCTGCCCCTGTGGGGCTTCTCCATCCAGAACCCATGTGAGTGGGTGTCCCTTACATACCAACTGCCAGGCCAGGGTCACTGTTCATGGTCTGAACGATTTCCATGCCCTTGGGGGTTAAGTGGTGGAGAAGGCCTTGGTACAGGTGTCCCCACCCAGCCTGGGTCTCACTCCCAGCCCACTGCCCTGAGTACCTGGTTGAGCACGACCCAATTGGGGTCGATCTGAGCATCTCCCTCCGGGTCCAGAACAACGGTCTGATAGGCCCGGAAGTCTGTGAGGGTCACCTCTGCGCTCTCAGGACAGACGTCTAGAGGGTCGATCACGGCGTCATTGTCAAAGTCATCCTCACACACGTCCCCCACGCCGTTGCCTGGGCAGGGAGGTGGGGTGCTCAGGAAGGCCCTGGTGATGGCTCGGTACCCTGCCTCGCCTCGCCCTGCTTCACCCCTCCCTTCTCCCCAGCAGAGCCTGCGGCCTTGGCAAGAGCCACCCCAGCAGCCTTACCGTCAGAGTCCTTCTGGTTGGGGTTGGGTACCAGGCGGCAGTTATCGGGACCGGGAGGCACATAATCCGGGATGCCGTCGTTGTCATCGTCTCCGTCGCACTCGTCCCCCAGACCATCGTTGTCAGAGTCCAGCTGGGAGCTGTTGGGCAGCTGCGGGCAGTTATCCTTGGTGTCCTGATGCCCGTCTCCATCACTGGCCGAGAGAGAAGGCCCCAAATAAGAGGCTCAGAAGTCACCAGCGCACCCCGCTTTCGACCACTGGGATGTCTCGCGGAGGCCTGTGGTCAGCCCTATGGGATGAAGGGGTGGCCATGGGAGGGACCCCTACTCGACAATGGTGGAGAATGATGGCTGAGCTCTAGCAGGAACTGAGCAGGCTGGAGGAAAGGAGACACCCCCGGTGAAGCCTTCTGAAGTCCCTTGGCCAGGACCCTACCTGTCTTCATTGGTGTCACACACATCTCCCACCAGGTCACTGTCCGCATCTGTCTGAGAGAGGGGCCTGTTCTCACCGGGCCACTTTCCACCCCGAGGGCTGGGGCTTCATCCGCCAGTCTGCCCTCCCCCTGCCCTTTCCAATCCCCTGTACCTGGGTAGGATTGCTTATTTCAGGGCAGCTGTCACAGGCATCTCCAACTCCATCCTCGTCCCTGTCTGTCTGTAGGGGGTTGGGGACTTTAGGGCAATTGTCCAATCCATTAGGGATGCCTAGAACACACGGGGGCAGTGCAAAGTTAGGCCCAGAACACAGCACACACTTCTAGCCCGGTGGGAACCCAAGCTTTGGCTCCTCGCCCACCCACAAGGCGACTGGTCAGGAAGTCTGCCCTATGCCACACCCTCCGACCTGCCCACTTCCAAACCTACCTTCTCCTCCACGGACATGCGCTGCTTGGTCCTCTCCCTGGCCCAGACCACATCCACACGCACTTCCCCATGACTCTCACAGATGTCCTAGCCTCCCTGATCGCTACCCCCATGCCCTCTCAGCCTCCTCTCTGCCCCAGGCTCGCACCGTCCCCATCCACATCGTTGTCGCAAGCATCTCCTTCCCCGTTGCCGTCCGTGTCCTTCTGGTCATTGTTCGGGACGTTGGGGCAGTTGTCACAGGCGTCGCCGAAGGAATCTGTGTCTGAGTTCTGCTGGTCTTTATTGGGGAGCAGCCGGCAGTTGTCCTAGGCAAGGGGAGGGGATGGGGTCAGGAAGGTTAGATTCTCACTGGCCACTTTGTCCCTATACCCCTAAAATCCCCACGCCTGCGATGGCCAGGCTGCTTGGCACAGCCACGCCCACCCAGCCTGCATGCAGCCCACCTGAAGGGGCACCAGGCAGGTGTCTAATTCAGAGCAGGTCTGCGGAGACTTCCTTCACTTAAGACCCCGCTGCTAGAAGCCCCTCAGATCCACGACACATTGGGTTTTGAATTAACTTTTGGCTTTCTGGTGTCAGATTTTCACCAATGCCCACATTCAGTTATGGGGCCCCCTATGGGGCCACAACCCTGGTTAAGCAGCTTTGAATAGCATTGGGGCCCCCTCCCCAGAGAGCAGCCTAGAGCCAAAAGAGGAGCAATGATGGACATGGCCTCCGAGGTGCGGGGAGGACCGAGGGAGTCACCTCGACATTCTTGATGCCGTCCCCATCGGCATCGTCGTCACACTGGTCGCCCACGCCATCATTATCGGCATCTTCCTGCCCCGAGTTGGGCGTCAGGAGGCAATTGTCCTGTAGGTTCCGGAGAAGATGACGGCTGGCTGAGTTGCAGCTGGGGCTCCAGGCCCTGCCCACCCACCCCCGGCGCCCCCACCTGCTTGCAGTGTTTGTTGTTGTCCATGCAGGGCAGCGCTTGGTCCGGGTAGCCATCGATGTCTGTGTCGGGCCCACACACGTTCCCGTTCCCTGCCCAGCCCACGTTGCACTGTGCGGCACAGAGAGTGGTGTCAGCATGCTGGGCTTGCTCCCTGCCCCCATTTCTCCAGCTCTAGGCTGAGCCAGAACCATGTCCTCGGGCTCTGCCTGGCCCCCTCTGGGATCTCCTGACACCCGCCAAGCCCTGGGCCCAGCTCACCGAGCAGGAGACCGCGCCATTTCGTTCAAAGAGGCAGTGAGCGTGGACATGGCAGGGGCTGTGGGCCGGGCTTTGGCAGGTCCTTGCCGGCAGGCAGCCCTGGCTCTGGTTGCCCAGGAAACCCAGGCGGCAGGGCCCGCACTTGAAGGAGCCCTAGGAATGGGCAGCAGGACTCAGAAACTGCTGGCCAACTGCTGCAATGTCTCCTTCAGGCTCCCATTTTTCAGAAAGGGGAGATAGTAAGAGCGACCTGGAGGAGCTGCTCCAGGCATTGCCCCCGGGAGGCTGAAGGGAGTGCCCCTGCCTGAGATGCCCTGGACTGCTAGCTCACCATGGTGTTGGTGCAGACGGAGTTGGGGTCACAACCACCGTTGTTCCCATCATTGCACTCATCCACATCGCTGCACACCTGAGGGGACAGACTGGGCGTGGAACCAGGTCTGGGGAGCACTCAGGTCCAGAGCAGACACTGAACGCTGACGCCAAGTCCAAAGCCACCAGCCTCCTCTCCCGAGTCCAACCCAGAAGGCCCTGGGAGGCCAGGCCCCCTGCCCGACCTGACCTGTTTGCTGGCCCTGGCATAGTCAATGCCTACGCCAGAGACCTGGTTGCCCTTGTACCCTCGAGGGCAGGCCTCACAGTGGAAGCCAGGCAGGGTGTTGATGCAGTTGGAGCCCGGGAAGCAGGGGTCCGAATGAGCACACTGGGGACCAGATAAAGAGCCAGCAGTGAGGAGCCTCCTGGGAGCCCAGCCCTGCCTCTCTGGATGCTCCCTCCAGCCTTTGCCCCCTTTGTCACCCTTCCCTGCAGCTGTCCCCACCCAGGCTCACTGTGTTCCCAGGGACACACCCCCTCCCACTGTACTCCGTCCCACACACACCCGGCTGTCCCAGTCCTCCTCCCCTTCTACCCAGCTTCTTCCCTATTGGCTTCTGGCCTTTGTCTTATGTCTCCCCTGCCTGGCCCCCCTCATGCCCACTCTGGTCTCCAGCCTCTTTGAGCCTTGCGGCCTCCACTTTCCACCAACATTCATCCCACCCTCCCAGCGCTCACCCACACACACCTCATTGATGTCGGTGCAGTGGGTGCCGTTGCCTTGCAAGCCAGGAGGACAGGGCCCACAGCGGTAGCCTGGGTACTCATACACCTCCATGCAGTCCACGCCTCGGAAGCAGGGGTTGGGGCTACAGTGGGACCGCTGCTCATGGAAGCCTGGTGGGCGGGCAAAGTCAGGGCCACTCCAGGGCACTGCACAACTCGCCACGAGGGGGAGCTGGCTGGTGTGGCGGGGTGGGAAGGCCATGATGCCACCTGTAGCCCAGCCCTGCTCTCCCACTCACCGCACACCTGACACTCCATGATGGTGTTTCGGATCAGGGACATTTCCTTCACCTGGAGAGGGGGTGGGGGGGTGATCAGCTGTTGGCAAATGCCACCCAGCCCCAGTGTTGGGGCCTCCCTCAGTTGCTGGCCCACCCCTGACCTGATCTCGGATGTCATCACGCAGCTCCACCAGGATCTGGTTGAACAGGGTGAGTTGGGTGACCAGTGCCTTGGTCTGCTCCCCTGTCAGGGCCCAAGGTGTGGAGAGGCTCAGAAGTGGGGGGCCACAGCTCTAGCCCCTCCCTGCCACCGATGCCACCCCCGGGCATTAAACCCCACTCACCTAGGATGGAGTGGAGGGCACTGGACACTGGAGGCCAGAAGAAAGCACAGTCAGGGAGTGGCGAGGAGGAGGGACAGAGACAAAGGACTAGAGGCTTGGAATAAAGCATAGAGAGAGGGCAGCGGGCCGGGGGCTGGGAGGCCAGCAAGGGCTTGGGCGCTGCAGCTACACGACGCAGCCAGGCTCCTCTGGGTTTTCCCATGGTGGCCACCCAGGGGTCCACAGGAGAGCTGGCTCAGAGCACAGCCACCATCAAGACCTTCCCATGGCCTTCCTCCAGAGCTTCCCCCCCCCCACCCCCGTGGGCTCTCTCTGTGGCCCATCTGGGAGAAGTAGGAGCCACTGCCTGCCTTAGAGAGCAGGTGCATGGTGGGCCGTGCTCAGCGAAGGGCTGGGAGCCCGCAGCTCAGCCACCTCGCACTTCCTCCCTTGGGGGTCAGGCAGGATAACCTCAGCAAGGGGATTTGTGTCAACAGCCCCGCCTGCGATGGCTATGTTTGGAGTTCAGAGATTTGGAGTGATGGCCCCAAGGCCCCAGGAACAGGGAAAAGGCTCAAGAATGGCGGTCCCTGAGGACCCCAGGGAGAATGTCAGCTCACCCCTTCCTGTGTTACCTGCACTGTGAATGGACTCGTCCCCCTGGAACGGACACTCACTCAGGGCTCCAACCCGGGCCATGGACCCACCCAGGATCATCTTCATTGACTCCATGAAGCCCTGGGGTGGGGGGTGACAGGGGTACCAGGGAGGAGGACATGCCAACTCCTCCTCCAACAGGGTAACAGGGTTTCCTCAGAAGCAGCATCTTCCCATCAGCCTCACCTGCACCCTCAAGTAGGCTTTCTGTCCCGTCCGTATCTCCAGCCCAGCAACCTCTGCTGGGGGGATGGGCGCAAGTGGCGGGAGGCCCGAGTGCTGGTCTCCCAGTTTGCAGTCCACATATAGCTGCAGAGCGGGGCCCGGTCGGGCCGGCCCTCGGAGGCGCAGGAGAGCCGTGTGCGTGCGGCCATCAGCCAGGCCTGCTTGCTGGAGGTTCACCGCGTGGACCTTGCCATCCTCCCGCTGGTACCGCACCAGCACTGCCCAGGAAGGGAGATCAGTATGGGCATTGCCCGCTACACCCCATCTCCTAGTTGAGCCATAAGTCCATTCTTTTCCAAACACCTTTCTCTAGGCAACCTTCCCTTCCTCTGAGACACTAGGTATCTAATCTACCTATCTTTGCAGACCTTGGATACAAACTCCCAAAACCAAAGTCACTGCCAAGCCAGTCCATGTCGACTCACAGCGTCCCTACAGCTCAGGGTAGACCTGCCCTTGTGGGTTTCCGAGACGGTAACCATTTGTGGGAGTAGAAAGGGCCTGTCTTTCCCCTGAAGAGTGGCTGGTGGTTTTGAACTTCTGACCTTCTGGTCAGCAGCCCAACGTGTAACCACTAGGGCACTGATGACTTTGTATAGGTGGGCTAGCTAGTGGCGGGTTTGAGATTGCACTTTTCCTGTTCTTCAGTGCACTAGGTTTTTCCATGCATCCGCTAGGAAGGCCACCAGTTCTCCCAGGGACTGGAGGGGCCTCTGAACCCTGGGGTCAAGTGCAACATCCCTCTCCTCAGGGACCAGGCGTTGCCCTGCCTTTGGGACATCACAGTAACACTCCCCACCAGCACCCTGTCCCACAGGGGAGGCCCAGAGAAAGAGGAGGGGCCACAGTTTCAGGGAAGGAGCTCTTGGGGCAGTCAGTCACCTTTGTTGATTTTGCCCACAACCGAGGCCTCCAGCCACCGCGTGTTGTCCTGGCGAGAATAGAGACCAAAGAGGACCCCACCCTGCTTGGGGGGCAGGCGGAAGGTGGACAAGAGATAGATGTCGTCAGCAGTGAGCAGGGCCTTCCGGATCTTCTCTGCCACAGCCGTCATTTGCCGGGCCTCCCCCATGGTCAGCAGGTCGATCACTGTCAGGCAGGGGTTGTCAAGGTAACCCAGCCCTCGGGGTTGGGCACTCACCTTCCCCTCCCACCTCCACCAGGAACATTAGTCACCTTCTCACTCAACACTGATCTGGCCAGGGGGCGCCCTGGGCTACCACCTTTGGGGACCCACCAGCGGGAGGCCCACTTGGGAACGTGGAAGCAGAGTTCCCTTGTGAGCTTGAGGTGCCTCCACCAGGTGGCGCGAGGGAGTCGCGGTGGGATCCCCGGCAGGGGTGGCACCTGGTGCCCCGCAGCGCAGAAATGGGAAGCCAACTTCTTTCCACTGTAGGGTTTGGCTCTTTCCACAACCCAGTGCCCCTCCTCCCATGCTAGGGGCCCAACACGCTGGCTCAGGGTGAGAACAGCTGCCCACTCAGGGCTCCAGCCGCCCTCTGGCTGGGCTTTCTCCCACGGGAACGTAGGACCCAGCCCCGCTGCCTCCTGCGTCCTGGCCAATCTGCGGTCGCCCCTTCAGCTAGCAAAGAATCTGTGTGTCATCGGCTCTGGCCACCTCTCCCACCCCCATGGGGCCCATCCCACCACCAGACCTCCGGGGGAGAGTGCCCAGACCTCTCGGTCCCCACCCCCACTCCATCCCATGGCAGCCTGGAGCTAGGAGACTTGGGAGCCCAGAGTGCTGACAGTACAGTCACCTTGGAGCTGCCCTTCCAAACTCGGGTGCCTGCCGATGGCGGGGAGCCCCAACCCCAGCATCCATCTCCTGAGCGCTCTACACTAGCCTCATGACCCATCCTGACCAGCTCCCGCCACCCCACCCCCACCGCCCAGCCCTCCCCACCGGACGGACTATAATTTCACCAACTCTAGGCAGGATAACACTTTCCTCTGGCTCATTTCCAAGACGCTTCCTCTTTCCCCTTGGCCATACGTTCCCTGCTAACCTGGGCGAGAGGCAGACAGAGCCATCAGGGAAAGGTCAAAGTGGATGAGGCAGGCTTACCCTGCAGGTCCTGGCTGGCAGCCGCGAAAGAGCAGAGGAGGAGGAGAGCCAGGGCCCCCCGAAGTTCCTGCGTCTCCATGCCGCTCAGCCGGCTCACTACCCCTGGCAGGCGGGCGGCTGGGAGGGGAAAAGGCTAGGCGGAGAGAGCCTGAGAGGGGGGCGGAGGGATGGGGGGGAGAGCCGAGGGGGGGGGCCAGCAGGCGGGTGAGGGGGGGCTGAAACAAAGAGCTGCCAATCACCCTGGAGGCATCCCCAGCTCCCAGAACCAGGGGTCCTGGGAGTGTCCTGGAGACCCCCTACCCTGGTGCCAGTCTCTTCCAGCATCCTCTCTTTGGGGGGTGGGGGGTGTCTAGGCGCACAGCTCTACCAAGTGCTACTGTTTCCTGGAAGCCACAGCTGAGGACTGCAGGAGCCCCTGGCAGAGCAGTGCGACAGTGGGCATGATTCTCCTGCTGGCCTGCCAAGGGAGTGGCTGACACTAGCTTGCCTAGTGCCCAGGGGATGCCCACACGGCATGAAACTGGCTGCTCTCAGAGAGCAAGTCCTCTTTATTGGGGTGGGGGGTCCCCGACATGTGCCTGTGCCTCCATTTTCCCTCATTCCTGAGAACACTCGAGTCTGGAAAGCGTCCTGTGGGAGGTAGGAGGTACAACGGTCAGCGAGGTCAGGGTGAAGAAATCGGAATAAATCAGGAGAGGACGACAAGGGCTAGGCCAGGAGCCACTGGGGTGCACTGGGGGAGTGGGGTGGGGGTACGGGCCGTGACCCGGATGAAGCAGAGGGGCGTCTCTAGTTCTGGTTACCAAGGTAACAGCTCCCGAGTCCCGCCGCCCCTCCCCCCACCACGGCCCCATTCCGGCCGCGCCGCCGCCCCTGTTTTGTTTCCATGGCGACAGGCGGCGCGGGGCCGGCTCCAAACATAACGCGCTGTGGAAAACATGCGGCTCGGGGGACCCCCCCGCGGGCCTCGCTCCGAAAAGGGCCACGAGGGGCCTCGGAGCAACCAAGGCCACGTGCAGTTTTTCGAGACCCGGGAGGGTCGGCCCAGGCCCCAGAGAACCCCCTCTCCTAGGCCTGCCACGCCTTCGCGGGTTCGGGGCGCCCCTCGGCCGCGGCGCCCGGACTCCCCGGCCCGCCTCGGGTCGGCGGCCCTTCCCCACGATGGGGCTCGCTTCTGGCTGGGCTGGCGGGAGCCCACCCGGGCGGCCCGCGGCCCCGCCCCCCGCCGCCCGGCCGCCCTCCGGGCCGGGGATCGCTGCGCGCGGAGCCGGGCGGCGGGAGGGGCGGGGCCGGCGAGGGCCTTGGTTCAGGGGGAGGAACTTCCGGGTCAGAGGGCGGGCAAGATGGCGGCGCCCACGGAGCTTTTCTGCTGGGCTGGGGGCTGGGGGCTGCCGTCCGTGGACCTGGACAGCCTGACCGTGCTGGTGAGGAGTGCCGCGGACGCCCTGTGTTGTCCGCTGGGTGACTGGGGCGGGGATCCGAACTAGCTGAGCTCCCGAGTTTTGCCGAGGCGCCTCGGCACGGGATGCTTTGCAGAAAACTGAGGCAGGCCAAGCGGAGGTGGCCGATGTGGGCTCATTTGCCTTGTGCCTTAGCAGCGTAGGCTTCGTGCAGAAATAGAGAGAGGCCTGGGCGGAGGCACCGGCGATGGGTCTTTGCTCTGCCACGCGGGCTGTGTGACCTTGGAGCGATCCCTTATCTGGGCGCGGGTCTCTATCGGAGGTGTATTAGGCTGGATGGACGGTTGTCTACGATTTGACATTCCTATCTTCCCCTTCGCTGCCTTTTTTCCTCCTCCTAGCTAAAAAAGCATGTGTGGAGCCTGTTGCTGGTTACACCAAGAAGCTCAAAGTCAGGTTCAGAGAAAGCTTTGGAATCGAAAGAGACGTTCACCTCATTCTCTCATCCCATAAGCGTGTGCCAGGCCTCTTTCTAATTCCAAACACTGGCATGCAAAGGTGAATTAGACCTCCAGGCAGATATAGATGCGAACAAAGGCAGTACATGTTTAGGTGCTGCATCTAAGTAGGTTCTTCAGTCTTCAAGAAGGATCCTAGTTGGGAAGAGCTCCCAAGTATCAGAGGACTCCCAAGTATCGGGGTTCACCAGGCAGATAGGGAGGAAAGAAGAGAGCCCCTGGGGCTTCACTGGTTGACAGAGCAGTGTTTTGTAATTATGGACGTGCTCCATCATCTGTAAATCCTATGTGGCCCATTTGTAAAAAAACGGATCAATAGCACCTTTTTTTTTTTTGATGAGGCAAGTCGCAAGTACTAAGTAGAAGGTGTGTGTCACTTCAGGTGTTCTTTTGATTGCCTTGTGTGAGCCATGCCCCATACCCTCTCTGCCTGCTCTCTTTCCCTGCAGACCTATGCCAGATTCACTGGCGCTCCACTCAAGGTGCACAAGATCACCAACCCCTGGCGGAGCCCTTCAGGTACCTTGCATCTCTGGGGAGGTGAGGAATGGACAGGGGGACATGTGAGGGTGGGATGCGGTTGTATATAATAGGCAAGGTCGGCAGTTCAAACCCATCAGCTGCTGCTCAGATGAAAGACGAGGCTGTGTGCTCCTCCTAGTCAGTCTGGGACACCATGTAGGGTCGTTGTGCATTGGAACGGGCTCGAGGGTCGTGGGGTGGGGGTCTGGCAGGGAGACCTGGTGGTGTGCTGAGTTAGAGGTTGGGCTACTAACCATTGGGTCTGTGGTTCAAACCCACCAGCTGCTCCCTGAGAGAAAGATGCGGCAGCTGAGGGACTTCAGTTAAGATGCTGCACTCAAGTTAAGTCTCTGGAGCAGTTCTTTGGGTTATCAGGTGGCTCTGCCTGGAAAGTGACTCCAAAGTGGCAGGTTGAGAGTCTGGTGGGCATATTTCTCTCTCAATGTCAGGGACCCTGCCCGCCCTGCGCACCACTCACGGAGAGATCATCACAACACCACACAAAATCATCACCCACCTTCAGAAACAGGTAGGTGGCTTGGGGGTGGCCGGTTGGCCAGTGTGGGAAGTTCGGTCAAATGGGAATAACATATTTATTGAGTGCCAGATAGATGCCAGCGAGACTCAGGTGACAGAGCTTCAAGGAGGCTACAGTCTGATGAGGAGCGCACACACAGTGTCGCTGTGATAGAGAGCTGTGGGCCAGAGAAGTTCCAGGGGTAGGGGAAGTGTTTGGAGGCCACCCAATAGGCAGGGCAGGCAGATGACCCCTGCAAGGGGCAGACGAGCAGCTGGCTCAGAGGTGGGGCAGAGAGATGGCTGAGGACCCCCTCTCAGACCAGGTGGGGCTGGACCTGGGGCTCAGAATGTACAGATCCTAGAGCCCTGGGGTTGGCGTAGGGGGTAGGGAGTTGAAGGAGCATCCCAGGAGTGGGAGGCTTAGGCTGTGCTCTTCGCTCCGCACTCGCCATGTGCCCTTGAGTGAGGCATTTCACTTCCCAGAGCCGCAAGCTCCTGGGGATGAGTTTCACCAGGATTCTTTCCAAAGTTTTTCTAGCACTCATGGTTGGGTTCTAAGAAGGGACACCGTATGAAAGGTGGCACCTTGCTCACATCAGAGGGGAGGCAGTTAAGGAATTACTGAAAGCTTGAGAGGCATGGGTGTAAGAGCCCTGGCAGCGTAGTGGTTATGATTTCAGCTGCTGTCCACAAGGTCAGCAGTTCGATACCACCGGACAGGGCTTTCTACTCCAATGGAGTGTTACAGTCTCAGAGACTTACAGGGGCAGTTCGACCCTGTCTTACAAGGTAGCTATAAGATGACATCAGCTCAATGGCAGTAAGGGTTGGTTGGTTGGTTTTGAGAGTTGAACTCCAATGAAAGCCATGGCCGCAAGCTGGGGCTGTCCTGCTGCTCAGGTCCGGTATGTACCCAAGGGCTTCAGAAAGTTCGTGAAAAAGTGGAATTAAACTAAAGTGGCATTTACCCCTTGAACTTTGTTGATTGCCCTTGTGTATGCATGAATATTCTTTCCAGATTACAGTTTTCTTTGAATTTATTTCCTAGCACAGCTGTATTAAGGGGAGAAACTGAGGGCCACAGACGCTTAGACATCACACTCCTGGAGGTTATTTGGGGATAGTGCTTATTTCGGAGCAGGGGAAGGGGTGGGGTAAAGGCGAGGGCTGGGGAAGGTAGGACAGGCGGTGTCTGGGGCTATGGAATGTGTGTGTGGTGGCGGCACCTGGGCCAGGCAGTGAGGGAGCAAGCCAGGGGGTCCTGGGTCCCGGGAGGCTGAGGATGGCGTCTCCTAGATCTGAAGTCTGGCCTGGTGCCCACCTTGCGCCTGGCTGCACTCCGCTAGCTTTGCGGTGCCTGGATCGGGAAAGTTACTGTTAGAACGCTGCTGTCCACAGGCAGACTGCCAGCTTTCCGTGGAAACTCTGGGAGCTGCTCCTAGTTTGTGGCTGGGCTTCCTCCCTCCTCCCCCACCGGCCCCCAGATGGGCGTGGGACCTTGACAGCCAGCCGGCTCCAAGACCTCAGCTGTCTGCCAACAGCAATAGCCTACTGGCTGGGCCCCGGCAGGGGAGCCTCAGTGGGAAAGGCTTCTCTACCTTGTCCTACACTTGAGGCAGGGGCTGAGGGGGCACTAGATAGGATGCCTCCCTCCCCAGCGTGCCCGAGAGTCCCCCCATGCCCACTTCAGCTATTTCTTCCACAGAAGTACAATGCCGATTACGACCTGTCAGCCCGGCAGAGGGCAGACACCCTGGCCTTCATGTCCCTCTTAGAAGAGAAGCTGCTTCCGGTGCTGGTGAGTGCGCCCAGCCCACCCAGCGCTTAAGGCCCGCAGGGGGGAGGTGGGGTCAGTTCAGGGGTCAGAGGTCCACCCTGAGCCAAGCTGGTCCACTGTCTTCAGACCTGCCTCTCCTTGCCTCCCCAATCCAGATACATACATTTTGGGTAGACACCAAGAACTATGTGGAAGTGACCCGGAAGTGGTACGCAGAGGCGATGCCCTTTCCTCTCAACTTCTTCCTGCCTGGCCGCATGCAGCGGCAGCACATGGAACATCTGCAGCTGCTGTGTGGGGAACCCCGGCCGGAGAACGAGGAAGAGCTGGAGAAGGAGGTACCTCGGGGTACCAGAGGAGGTGGGCAAGAATGGAAATGCCCGGGAGGGGGGGCGGCCTGTGTCTGCAGCCCGAGCCCACCGTGCGTCCTCCCTATAGCTGTACCAAGAAGCTCGGGAGTGCCTGACTCTTCTCTCGCAGCGCCTGGGTTCAAAGAAATTCTTCTTTGGAGATGCGTAAGTCTGAGCACCGGTGGGGGGGGGGAGGAGACACAGGTTCAGATGTAGGCACAGGGGGTGGGGGTGGGGCCAAGGGCATTACAGGCCTCTGGACAAGAGGTCCTAGAGACAGACATTGGTCTGGTGACAGTGGGACCGTGTGTGGGGCCATAGCGGTCTCGGTGGTCCAGGAGAATGGGAGGGCAGCCAGGCCCAGGAGGGGCCCACAGGGCTGTGGGCACTCAATGCGCCCTTTATGCAGCCTGGGGATAGAACTGCATTCAGGGCCAGGCTGGCGCCACCTGGGGAGCCCTGCCGACAGCAGGGCCAGAGCTGGGTGTCCTCTCTCCCTGGGCAGTGCCCTGCTGCTGAAGAGCCCCTTCGCCTCCCAGGGCCAGGTCCCTGCCTCCTGCTCAGTCTTCCCCTCTCTGCCCAGCATCCTCCTTCAGTCCGCCCACTTCATCTCTGTTCCAGCCCCGCGTCCCTGGACGCCTTTGTCTTTAGCTGCTTGGCCCTGCTGCTACAGACCAAGCTGCCCAGCGGGAAGCTACAGGCCCACCTCCGGGGGCTGCACAACCTCTGTGCCTACTGCAGCCACATCCTCAGCCTCTATTTCCCCTGGGAAGGAGGTAAGGTAGTGGGGAAGGGATCAGCCCTGGGGAGAGTGGGCAGGGATACAGAGACCAGCCCCCCTGCCCACTCTCCTTCCTTGCTCGCCAGCTGAGGCACCACCCCCACGTCCAGCACCCGCGGGCCCAGACACCGAGGAGGAGCCCTACCGGCGTCGGAGCCAGGTCCTGTCCGTGCTCGCAGGCCTGGCAGCCATGATGGGCTATGCCCTGCTCAGCGGCATTGTCTCCATCCAGCGGGCAGCGCCAGCTCGGTCCCCTGGGCCCCGCGCCCTGAGCATGGCTGAGGAGGATGAAGAGGAATGAGTCTTCCTCAGCCCCTGGACTGAGTTTTCTACTGTCACGCATTCCAGAGGTGGTACGCCCCCACCCCCCTGTTGTCAGCACAGCCACAAGTGGGGCACCACTCCTCAGAATAAACCTGCTCACGGACTGAGGTCAAACACTCTCCTTAAAGGGGCTGCCCTGGGGTCTCCCTGGTGCCGAGCATGTCCACCGTGCTGGCATTCTGAGCTGCATCTCTGCCTGGTGCTGGCAGTCTTCCCCCCCACTCCTCGGAGCCTGTCAGCCTCTTCAGGAAGGAGGAACAGGCCCCGTTGTGGGTCCAGCCTCTGTCTGCGCCCCAACCCTATGTTTGTACGGTGAGCTCACCCTGGGCCCGGGCCCAGTTTCCACAGAAAACCAGCCCAGAGCACAGGCTCACCCGAGCAGAGGGGGCCAGGGGGTGGGGTGGGGGGACTTCCCGAGCCCCTGGCACCACCTAGAGGGGAAAGTGAGTCACCCAAACCACTCTTGGTGGGCTTCCACCACTGTGAGCGCTCCCCAGCCCTGCTATGCAGTGTGTGTGAAATGACTGTCCTTTTAATGCCTGTGTGCGACCCAGGCGCCTGTCTGCCCAGGGCGTCTGTCCTGGCGTCACTGGCGACGCCACAGGTAGGTGTGGATGGAGTTGCCTGGCGCCATCGTCTCCAGGAAGCCCACAGCAGGGTCCTCAATGGTGAGAGGCACGTCCTTGGAGGAACTGTTGTGGGAGGGGGAGAGGGAGCTGAGGGGGGCATCCTCGGCGGCCCAGCCCCTGCTGCCTCTCGGCCCTGCCCGGCAGCAGCTGCCCACATGCCCAGGCCTGCTGTGCTCACCGGTTCAGCACGACCACAACTGCAGAGCCATCGGGGCGTATCAGCGCCACTGCATCCAACTCGGTCGTCTCGCTGGCAGCCAGCCCCACTCTCTGGGAACCCTCCGGAATGAACTTGCTGGGACCCGGGACAGGCATTGTCAGGGATGCTGGCCGGCCCCTCCCGGGCCACCAAGTAGCTCCCATCACACCTCTCCCACTCCGTCCCAGGGCTCCGGCTCCTTCCTGTCCTTAAGAGGTCTGCTCTAAACTAGGCCCGGCCCTAGGACCCGGCAACGTCTGACGGCACCTAGTCACTTCCTGCCAAGATGGCGCAAGAGGGGATGGTGTACCCCTCCCACGGGTCCCACCCTCCTCGCCTCCCAGCTCTCTGTGGGGCAGTGCGGGTGGCTGCCTGCGCCCCACTCACCTGAAGTGGCCCAGGTGGTAGAACATGGGCTGTTTGTAAAAGGTGTCCTTGGCGATGTCCACAATGATGGGGCTGTCGACAAAGTTGCGGACCCAGTTGGGGCCCCCTTCAGGGTTCAGGGCGAGATTCCAGTCTGTCCAGCCAGCCACGTGATAGAGAAGATTCTAGGGTAGGGGCAGAGCACAGAGAAACTCCAGCCTGGGCCCCCGCGGATGGGTGTGGCTAAGGGTCCCAGTAAGGGAGCTGGGTGCTGTGGGTGAGGAGCACTGACACTAGTCCCGAAACCTGCAACTACCTGAGCGCCAAGCACAGGGACGGGGGAGTGTGTGTGCCTGGGCCCGGAAGGGAAGCTAGGGAACCCTGGTGCCCCAGAGAGCAAGCCCGCAGCGGGAAAGATGGGGGGTCCTTGGGCGAGGGCTCGAGGTGGCTCACCGTGATGATGCTCTGGCTGTACTGCACCCCCCGGCTCCAGGAACCCAGCCGCACGCTCTGCTCCCAAAACTTGGAGCCCACGCAGGCCTCCGAGGCAAAGAGCATGGTGTCGGGGAATAGGCGGTGCGTCTCTCCCAGCGTGGACTTGGCCGGAGCCAGAAAGTCCAGGTACCAGTGCACAGCGATGCCATGAACGTACTTGGCCGCCTCCGGATCCTTCAGCACCTGCAGTGAGAAGGAACAGGACTCCTGGGGAGGGAGGCTGCTGAACCTGGACCCCGCCTGGAGGGCCCTGGAAGAGGCGAGGGATAGGTGAAGGCGGCTATCAAGACAACCATTGGGGTAGCCTGACGATCCAGAGTGCCTAGATACAGGGATGTCCTCGGAGTCACGACGTGGTAGGGAAGGGCCCCCTCAAGGCTGGGGATAGTGGGTTAGGATCCCTGAGGCACCCTTGGAAGCCCTGGGCCTTACCACCTTGGCCCAATGGGGCAGCAGCAGGCGCTGGTCATCCAGCATGAGCAGCTGGACATTGCGGTGGGTGCTGTTAGCGAGGGCGGGGCCCAGGTCACGGGCAATAAAGTCTCGCTGGTGTTCCGCTGTGAAGCCCAGGCACTGAAACGGGTACCCACTGATGAGACCGGCCGAAGGCTCGTTCTCGGCCGTCACCGCCCAGAACCGCAAGTTATGCTCTGCATAGGCATCTAGAAACCTGGCAGTGGGAAAGGGTGTGGGTGAGGTCAGCCGAGAAGAGGAACCGAGACCCGCCACTCTCCCGGAGAATGAGAGGACCAATTGGGGGAGGGGGCAGAATGGAGGGCCTGATGGAAAGAAGTGGCTGATTGAGAGGTGAACTGAGGGCGTCAGAGGTGGAGCCAGGTTAACAGTTGGTATGAACCCGGAGGATCCAGTCTAGACAGGACCCTGTTGCTCCCTTACTTGACAAAGTATTTGGCCCAGGTCTGGTGGTAGATATCCCCTGGCTGGCCTTTGAGTGACCCCTTCCCATTCACTGCCCCATTGGTCTTCAGCCAAGTGGGCGATGTCCAGGGGCTGGCGAAGAGCGACAGGGGGCGCTGGGTCATATTCAGGGCTCGGTGAATCAAGGGTATCTGGAGACGGGTAGTGAGGAGAGACACCCAGAGTTGGAACATTGACAGACTGGCCCAACCAGTGCGGCAGGCCCAGCTGTCAGTCCCCACCCTCCCACCCCCAGGGGAAAACAGCAGGGGCCAGCTTCTATGGTTCTTGGCACACTTAGCCTGAGGCTTCTTGGCCGCTGGGAAGCGTGCCAGTACCACCAAGGTCTGGAGCAGCCAAAATGGCCCACCTTGAGCTTGGTATCTTCCTCAAGGAGACTGAAGTTGCTCAGCTGGAAATCGTCAGGGGTGTCGGCATACGTCAAGGTACGGATGGAAAAGTCGCAGCTGGCCATTGGTACCCGGATGATGTTGTACTCGATCCCTGCAGAAAAGGATGACCAGTTAAGGCAGTCTGAGCCAGCAGAGTAGAGGTACCTGTTCCAAAATGATGCCTGCATCAGGACCAAAGGGGACTTGGGCTCCTAAGGTTGAGGCCTTTGGATCCGGGTGCCTGCTGAAACTCAGGCTTTTGAAGCTGAGAGCCTGCAAGCACTGAGCACGTGGGGGGGCTGGGGTAGTGCTGGGCAATCGTACAGGATCCAAAAGACAGGTGATGGTCAGAAGGCAGGGTCCAAGGAAAAGTGTCGACTCAATGCCCCTGCCTCACCTTCCTCAGAGAAGTAGGATCTGAGCAGCTTGTTCTGCACAGTGGGTGACAGCGCAAGGATGTTGAGAGAGGCCGCGTCCGTCATGGCCCCTCCAAATCCCTTCACTTTCTGGAACTTCTGTTGTGGCTGCAAGGTCAGCAGCAAGCCTGGGGGCACAGTGGAGAATGAAGGGCGAGCCAGTCCACAGTGCTCACCGACGTAAGCCGGCTCTGGGAAGACCACAGCCTGGCTTGGGGTAGAGGGTCAGCGCGGTTACCTGTGCCTGTGTGGCTGGCCTGGAAGGTCCCCTGACTCAGCTCCATCCGACGTCCACTACGTGTGGTCTCATAGAGGCTGAAGGTGCCAGGGGCGGGAAGTTTCAGGGGGTCAAGAGAGTCACAGTGTGTGGCATTGCAGACACAGACCACCGAGCTGTAGCCAAAGCTTTGAGGGATGCAGGGGTAAGCACCTGGGCAGGAGGGGGCAGAGGCAGAGGCAAGGGCTGAAGGCTGAGGACAGGGAGGTCGGACAGAGAGACTGGACACCTGTTTGAAAAGCCCTCTCCCTGCGTCCCCTCTCCAAGGTGGGTCTCCATCTGTCCAAAGGACGGATTGAGCAGTTTCCAAAGCCCTCCCCCAGTATCCCAGACAGCTACATGAAGATCAGGAAGCAAAAGAGCCAAAGCACAGCTCTCTCTTCCTTTAACTCCCTTACCTGATGCCCACGACACTGCTTGAAGTAGAAGCAATCCCACGAGGGTGGCAGCCATGATGCCTACCCTGCTCGGCGGCTGCTTGGGACATTCCTGAGAACAGAGTGAGGAGTGGCTACCAGCAAGCCCCTCTCCACCCTTCAACCCCTTCTCTGAGCAGGGCTTGGCTGCCTATGGGAACCCACGGCCTAGTTTCCATCCATTACTCGGGATGGGACGAGGGCCACAGGCACCTGGGTGCAGCCTCACCCCTCCAACTCCTGCCTCCCCTCTGCCGGTGACAGCTCTCTGTCCTCCATCCCGGCCAGGACCTCCCTCCACCTCTCCCCGCCCTTCCATCTGCCCTGGCTCAAAAGAAGGGTCTAGAGAGCTTGTTGTCCTGCAGTGAATTCCAGGGCCGGAGTGACTGGGCCTCCAGCAGCAGTGACATAAAGCCAATTAATTGTCTACTCACGCCTTTGGAAGAATCTGAAAGCATCGTCTTCGGGCTCTCAGACGGGGCGAAGGCTGTGGCGCTTTCAGAGCCCGGGAGGGATGGAGGAGCCTCTTGAGAAAACAGCGATGTAGGGCCTGGCGGCAACTACAGTCTGGGTTAATTCCTGCACCGGGTGTGGGTGGATCACGTGACGGCGACAGGAGCGTCACATGACCCGGGGTGAGACAATCACGGCCATATTTGTGTAGGGCACTTGGCTTCCTTCTGGTTGATGGCGATTATGACCGGCTGCTCTGTCGCCCCTCTCACCGTGACCCCTGCGTGTGTGTGTGTGTGTGTGTGTGTGTAATAACGCGCCCCGTGGGGTTTCAAGTGGAGGGAGTTTTTGGAAGTCGATCTCCGGGGAGGCTCCCAAACCTCCAGTTGGTCGCAGCCGGGCGCGTTAACCCTTTGTACACCGGGCAGGGGTGCGGTGGAAGTGCGAGGCACCTTCGGACCCCCTGAGAGCAGAGATCTGTGCGGGTATCGGGGAGGCTCCGAGGACGGGGAGCACGTCGGAACGATCAAAGAGCTCACCGTGCAAAACACGGCGCCCCCAAAGGTGCTGGTTCAGTAGGGCTTCGTGGAGGCGCAGATAGAGACCGAAGCGGGAACAGGTGGGCGGGGAGCACTTCCGGAAACAAAGACGGACGCCCCACCTGCCGGGAGTTATCCGGAAGGCTTCACCAAGGACATTCCTCAGGCCCCGGGCCAGGAGGGAGCTTCGGAACCGAGGTGCGGACGTAGACCGAGGCAGTGGTTTAGTGACCGGCCCACGGCCCTGGGGTAGAGCCGCGCCAGGGGCTCCGGGCTGTCACCGTCACACAAGCCCTTCCTCTGGGGACCGGCGGGGCACCTCCCGCTGCTGTACGTGGACTGCCCCCAGTGGGTGGGTTAACTGGGCAGAAGCGGACTTGCGCACATTTGAGGACGCTGCACGTCCACGGTCCACGGCTGCGGTTCTGGGGGAGTCGTCTTCCCTCTCCCGGCGCTTGCCGGCTCCTCTCCCTTCCTGCGTGTGTCCCCGGCCACCTGTTTGCTGCTCGGTGCCCACTCGGCCCTCTTTAGCTCTCCTTATTAATGTCACGCAAAAAGCCCATCCCCAGATGCGATGATCACCGCAAGCATCCACTGCCATCGGTTCTGTCCCAGAGCGGCCCGTGCAGGATTTCTGAGACTAAATCTTTATGGGAATCGCAGTGGGGATGATTGCCACCAAATGAGAAGCAACCACGTGAACCCATCCAAGGTGGCCCATCTTAAAAGCCACAAACGCTTTATGGGGCAGACAGCCTCATCTCACAGCCAAGAAGCAGCAGGTGCATCGGACCCACCCGCGTTAGGGTAGCCGTGCAACAGTTTGGGGGAATGGGACACTATGTAACCATCATAGTCCGCAAGACTGAATGCAGGGAGGGAACCGTCCATCTGTGTCCCATTTCTCTCCCTGGGCTCCTGACATGTGGATCCCAGTAACCGTTACCCCTTTCTCACAAGACAGGGACACGGTGTGAACTACAACACCGGAAAGTCACGTGTTGCTGGATGGAGTGCCTCAAACATGCGTGTGTGGGAGGGACACATGCCATTACCAGCTGCCTACCTGAACGGACTTCCTCACTTGTAAAACGGAGGAAATGCTACAACTTGACGGGAATCAGGGCAGTAAACACATGCCTGGCTCGGAGCAGGTGCTCCCAAAGGGCTGGTGTGTTGTTCCCTGTGTTTCTTTAGAAAGCACTTCTGCCAAGTCTCTCCAGACACACCCCAGCTCAGATGGATCTTTCCTTCTTCCAGGTCCCTACAGCACTTTTGTAAGTCCTGGTGCCAGGGAGCGGCTGGCCTTCCCTCCTCACTCTGCCCATTACTGACTGACCTTCAGTACACTGCTTCATCCTCCCAAGTCTGTTCTTCCCCTGGACCAGAGGATTCATGGCCCCTCCCTCCCAGAGTTGTGTGCAGATGGAGTGTGATCTGGCTTGTGTCTAGTATGCTGCGTGGGGTCCCTGGGGAGCACAAAGTTAGGCGTTCCACTACCAGCCTAGAAGGAACCTATTAGCTGAAGAGTTGGAGCATTTGACCCCTCCCAGAGGCTCAGCGGGAGAACTGCCTGGTGGTCTGCGCCATAAAGGCCACGGCCACGGGAATCTCTGTGGGGCGGTTCTACTCGGTCTTCTGCAGCCGCAGTGCATCAAACCGACTTGACAGCACCTTAGAACTAGCCTCGGGTACAGATGGGAACTGGAAACACGGGATCCAGGACAGATGACCCCTTCAGAACCAGTGGTGAGAGTGGCGATGCCTGGAGGGTGGAGAGAATGTGGGGTAGAAAGGGGGAACTGATTACAAGAATCTACGTATAGCCTCCTCCCTGGGGGAGGGACAGCAGAGAAGAAGGCGGGGGGGGGGCATCAGACAGTGTAACATGACAAAATAATAATAATTTATGAATTATGAAGGGTTCATGAGGTGGGGGGGGAGGGAGGGAGGGAAATGAGCAGCAGATATTAAGGGCTCAAATAGAAGGGAAATATTTTGAGAATGATGATGGTAACAAATGTACATACGTCTTGACACAATGGATATATGTGTGGATTGTGATGAGAATTGTATGAGCCCCCAAAAAAATGATTTAAAAAAAAAAGAACTAGCCTCAGAAAACAGCATAAGCATCTGCTGCAGACAGGTCCCCACCTGGAACCCCTCTGGAGCAAGTCTAGGGTGCACACACAGGGCGGCCATGGGTCAGAATCTACCCAAAGGCAGCTAACAACAACAACACCACCACGACACGGCACAGCACCGAATACTGCGACCAGGACGCCTGGTGATGGAAGAAGCTGGACACCCTTCCCCATCGTGAGGGATCTCATATTTCTAGGGCGCACCGACCACGGAGCCCGTGAAGGCTACTTGGGGGACTGAATTGAGCTGCTAGCATCACCGTGTCAATCTCCATCCCTTGTACACTTCCTGCTTTTCCAGGAAATCTTGCTTAGGAGTTATTCTGCAAGAGAGGGCAGGTCATACCTAGTACCCTGCTTCCTTCTGTTTCATTCATCCCACAAGTATGCATTGAGCACACGCTCTGCCTGCTCTGTTGGGTCAGCGTCTCCCAGGCCTCCTCTCGGCTCCACTCTGTACACACAGAGCTACAAGGAGTCCCCGGTTTCTTCTTGTTCGTTTCATTTGAACATTTTGTGGGGGTGGTTGTTTAGGGCAGATGTCATCTCATCTTTTACATTTCATCTTTTACATTTGATAGTTTATTTTCTAAACACAGTTAACCTATTTAAAGGTGCCTGTGGACTGAGTGCATCCCTGAATGTTCTGTGTACTCTACCTTCGTCACAGAACCTGGACCAGGATTTCATGTCTCTTCGAGGCTGAGAAGGATTCTGTTACTAATGTACTCATTGACATCAGACTGACACTCATGTTCAGTGGTTTTTGACTAGGGCAAAGACGTGGGGACACTCCCAGCGTCCACCAGCAGATGAATGGATAAGCGCAATGTAAACCATGGCGTGCTGTGTCATGATGAGGAGGAACCGTGGGCGAGTGACACATGACAAAGATACAGCTGGAAGGATGAGGCTGAGTGTAAGGCATCAGTCATGAAAGGACAAATGCTATACGATATCACTTTGACTAAAAGTTAAGACAAGGTCTACCCACTGAAAGAAACAGTCTTCTATGGCTACCAGGGAAGGGGGAGGGGGGAGCAAGACAGAATCAAGAGATCCTAAAAATAAAAAACAGAGGGAAAACACAAACTCCATGTTGACTCCTCGTCTTTCTCCAGGGGAGCAGCTGGTAAGATTGAAACACCTTCCCCCTTACCTTGCAGTTAGCAGCTAAACACCTCACCCACAGCGCCACCATGGCTTATGGGTGGTGAAGGGAGCGACAGTACACGGTCTAGGGGAAGTCAGCACATGTGACCGAGGCACATGAAGACACTCAGAGGAACACAGAATAAAGCACAACTTCCCCTGCTGGTGCTGTGGTTATACATCGGTCTGCTGACCATAACGTCAGCAGTTTGAAACCACCAGTGGCTCCAAGGGAGAAAGGAGAGGCTTTCTACTTCTATAAGACTTAACAGTCTTTGTCAGTGGTTTGTTTATGTTGTTTTGTTGTCTGTTGCATACTGTTGCTTTGTTTTCCTCTGTCTTGTTTTCGTGCATGTTAGTGTCTCCACAGGTCTGTCTGAATAGGACAGGCTGGATGAACTATCTGGAGGAAAAACAACAGGACCGACAGTTCCGGGGGGACTTGGGGTGGGGGGGTAGTTGTGTTAACAAACACAGGGAAAAGGGAAAAACATGGGACCCAAAATGGTAGAGAAGGGGGAGTGGCAGGCCTGGTGGGAAATGATCAAGGGTAAGGTTGCTTAGAGAAGAGGTATACTCTAGCCCAGGTGGCAACGAAGCATGGTAGTAGGGCAGGAGGAAAGTCAAGGGAGATGGAGGAAAGAGCTAGGAGTCAAAGGGCACTTATGGAGGTCTAGACAAAGACATGTACATGCAAATATAAATAGGAGGATGGGGAAATAGATCGATGTGTCTATATTTATAGGTTAAGTATTAAGGTGGCGGAAGGACCTTGGGCCTCTACTCACAAACACTCCCTCAATGCATGAATACCTTCTTTTATTAAATTGGAACTCTATTATGCTCACTCTCCCGACACAACGGCTGGAACCAAAGTGGGTGAACAAGTAAATGTGGTGAAGAAAGCTGATGATGCCTGGCTATCAAAAGAGATAGTGACTGGGGTCTTAAAGGCTTGAAAATAAACAAGCGGCCATCTAGCTCAGAAGCAACAAAGTCCACATGGAAGAACACACCAGCCTGTGTGATCGAGTGATCCCGAAGGGATCAGTTACCAGGCATCAAAGAACAAAAAATCATATCATTGACTGCACACCTCCATGATAGGATCGCTGAAGACAAATGGGTGCATAAGCAAATGTAGTGAAGAAAGCTGATGGTGCCCAGCTATCAAAAGAGATAGTGTCTGGGGTCTTAAAGTCTTGAAGGTGAACAAGCGGCCATCTAGCTCAGAAGCAAAAAATCCCACATGGAAGAAGCACACTGGCCAGTGCGATCACGAGGTGTCAAGGGACCAGGTATAAGGCATCATGCAAAAAAAAAAGATATATGTGTATATATATGTGTATATATATATATATATATATATATATATATATATATATATATACCATATTAAATGAAGGGGGAAGTGCAGAGTGGAGACCCAAGGCCCAAGTGTCGGC
Organism: Tenrec ecaudatus; assembly: GCF_050624435.1. NCBI lineage: Eukaryota > Metazoa > Chordata > Mammalia > Afrosoricida > Tenrecidae > Tenrec > Tenrec ecaudatus. Next base: position 165,151,331 of record NC_134530.1, read on the forward strand.
CACTGGAGATCCCCTCACAGAGTGGTTTGGGAGAGGAGATGGGTCAGTCACGGTGCGATGTAGTACCGATGAAGAACACAGCTTTCCCCCAGATCCTGGATGCTTCCTCCCCCAACTACCATGATCCGAATTCTCCCTTGCCGGGCTGGATAGAGCAGAGGTTGTACACTGGGAGCTGGAGACAGAGGGAATCCAGGGTGGACGATACCTTCAGGACCAGGGGTGTGAGGGGCAATGCTGGGAGAGTGGAGGGTGAGTGGGTTGGAAAGGGGGAACTGATTACAAGGATCCACATGTGACCTCTTCCCTGGGAGAGGGACAGCAGAGAAGGGGGGGGGAAGGGAGACTCCGGATAGGGCAAGATATGACAAAATAACGATGTATAAATTACCAAGGGCACATGAGGGAGGGGGGAGAGGGGAAGAAGGGGGAAAAAAAAAGAGGACCTGATGTAAAGGGCTTAAGTAGAGAGCAAATGCTTTGAGAATGATTGGAGCAGGGAATGTATGGATGTGCTTTATACAATTGATGTATGTATATGTATGGATTGTGATAAGAGTTGTATGAGTCCCTAATAAAATGTAAAAAAAAAAAAAAAAAAAAAAGACTTAACAGTCCTGGAAAGCCACAGGGCAGGTCTAGTCTGTCCTATGAGGTGGCTAGTTGGAATTAACTTGATGGCAGTGAACTTTTTTTTAAAATCATTTTATTGGGGCAGCGGTTCTCAACCTGTGGGTGGCAACCCCTTTGGGGGTCAAATGACAGGAGTCGCCCAATTCATCACAGTAGCAAAATTACAGTGATGAAGTAGCAATGAAAATAATGTTATGGCTGGGGGTGGGTCACCACAACATGAGGAACTGCACTAAAGGGTCAAGGCATGAGGAAGGTTGAGGACCACTCTACTGGGGCCTCTTACAGCTCTTATCACAATCCACACATCCATCCATTGTGTCAAGCACATTTGTACATAGGTTGCCATCATCATTTTCTTTTTACTTGAGCCCTTGGTATCAGCTCATTTTCCCCCTCCCCCTTCCTCTCTCATGAACGCTTGATAGTTTATTTTTTTTAATTTTTCATGTCTTACACTGCTATTTCCCTTCACCCACTTTTCTGTTGTCCATCCCCCTGGGAGGGGGTTATAGTAGATCATTGTGATCGGTTCCCCGTTTCTTCCCCAACCTGCCCCTTCCCCTCCTGGGAATTTTGTTTTTTAAGACGTTAAGTATACTGATGCAATTCAGCAACAATAGCAAGAACACCTAAACTTTGTGAGTGGTGACAGAGGCAAATACATATGCTACGAAGAGCATATGTAAGGACATACATACACTTCCTTCTGTGTATATTCCAAACCCAAAACCAGTCCTCCTGCCATGCACCCAAGGGTGACCACACGTCAATCCCTCACTTACTGTCAGTCTCCACAAGAGCAGGCAGCCTGGTCTCTCTCCCGGCCTCCGCTCCACGTGGGAGTGGCTGGTGTTTGAACAAATGACCTTGCCGTTAGCAGACTGAGACCTAACGTGCATCACCACCAGGACCCCTTGATATCTGAGTATAAACTGAGCTGATCCCATTGTCTTTGAGTCGATTCTGACTCATAGGGACCATCCCGGGTTTCCCAGGCTGAGAGTTGTTAGGATAGCTTCAGCCTTCCGCTGTCGAGCAGGTGGTGGGTCTCAACAGCCAACCATGACCAGCGGCGCAGTGCTTACCTGACCGTGCCGCCAGGCCTCCTTTTCCATGTGTCGATGGTGTGTGTCTGTAGATATGGACGTATGTATATACACATATGTCTGCGCTGTGTGTATGTATATTTACATGCGCTGCATACACACCATATAGCACAGGGGTGTCGTCATGGAAACTTCCTAGACATATCCAACAACCTTGTGGGACTGTCACTGGGTCCAAAGGCTAAGGACCTTAATCTCAGGGGGCATTTAATGTAATTGGTATAACCTGGTTCATTCAGACAGTGCTCTCTGTCCCCCAGTTTGGTGAGTGGCATCCAGAGCCTTAAAAGCTTTGGAGCAGCCATCTAAGAAACAACTGTTGTTTTCTCCCCTTCTGGAGAGTAACGGAAATCAAAGACTCAAAGAAGAAATTAGTCCTGAGGACAGTGGCTGCAGGGGAGAGGAGGGCCCCCAACAAATCATCACTGGCCTGGTAGGCGCAATTGTATGGCGATAATAAGTAAAGATCATAGTGAAGTCACGGAGAGCATGAGAGATAGAAGAGACTGAAGCAATGGAGTCAGACAAGATTCATGGTAGCATGCTCACCTCAGCCCTGCTTGGTGGTCCTCCTGGGGAGAGCCGGGGGAGCAAGAGCAGGAGAGCACCACTTTATTGCTAACCAAGGGTTATGACTACTTAGGGGGGCGTGATTACAGGTCACCACAGGTCTCAGGAAGGGGCAGTACAATAGGCATACGCATCATAGGAAGGGGATGTACGATACGCATAAGTGTGGCAGGAAGGCGATGAGCTAGGAGTGTGCACATAGGAAGGGGAGGGACTAGAGGTATACATGTGATAAGATGGGCGGACCCTAGACTCATGATGGTGGCCTAACCTTGGTCACCCTTGGGTGGGCTTGACCTTTCTGGGGTCTCCTACAAGGAAACAGTCAACTACTATCCTTATCAGAAGGAAGTGGCCCTACTTGCTGTGGGATAAACAGTGGCGACTGCTTGCTCTGGATGGCTAACCCTTAGAGAGAACAACCTCTGATCTACTTCTGTTGACCTCCAAGAGTATTCGCAAGCAGCTAAGTTTGGCATATATTGGGGGGAGACAACTTGGGAGAAATCCTTCTGTTTCCCACAAGTGGCCTATGTGAACCTCCTGCAGCCTGAGACCAGGAGAACTAGATGGTGCCACACACCACTCCTGACTGCTGTGACCAAGCACCCGATAGAAGGCCTCAGGGAGACTGGGGGGGGGTTGTCTTAGAGCTTAAATTCTGAGCACCCCGGTTTGTGAAAGGCTATGGGCAGCAGACGATCCATTTGCAGGGCTCCTGACTGGAGGAAGAAGCCTCCACTGAATTCTTTGTGATTCTTAACCAAGGATGCAGATAATCTTGCTCTCCAGAAGATTGCCTGGGAAAGTAAATTCCCTCCACCCTTCTCCAGCCAGGCAGGCAGGGAGGGCAGGTCTCTCTCTCTCTTAAAGGCTTCCCTGGGTGTATCCTTGTTGGAGGTCACTCTGCTAGGAACAGTTCAGGAGGTGGCATAGTCCTGAGTCATGTCCTATCAGCCTTCCCCTGAATGGGTTGGCTCCAAGGCCCGGGACCAATCTTGTAAGCCCTTCTAGTCAATGATGTACATGTCTGTAGACCCACCTCTTACTGTGCTGTATTAACCTGCCACCAGTCATGTTTTGTGACAATCTGCTTGGAGAGGTCACAGCCCTTGAAAAGCAAGCAGGTTGTCAGGCATTTCTTCTGAGGGACCTCTGTGTGGATTCAAGCCACTGATCTCTCCCTTAGGACCTGAGTGTTGCATCGCTGGTGCCTCTCAGGGACTTACAGTCTTCACTGTCCTGAAATGAAATCTAGATGATAGAGCTTACAATACACATAGGAAACCAACATATATATATATATATATATAATTACTTACTTGGGATGTAAAGTTAAAATAACAAGAATGTGGTTCATAATAAGATATTCTGTAGTATACAATGATTAGGCATAACTGCCTAGAAGGCATAGGAGCCCCAGTGGTGTACTGGGTTATGAGTTGGCCTGCTACTGAAAAGTCAGAAGTTCAAGACCACCAGCCGCTCGCAAGGAGAAAGACAGGCGTTCTGCTCCCATAAAGATTTACAGACTGGGGCCAGGAACCGTATACAGCAGCTGTAGGGTGTGAACCAGGGTTGAAGAGCACGGGGAACACTTGGAGGGCTCCCCACATGCTGGCCGTCAACAATTTCAAGCATATCTAGTAATTCACATGTACACAGCCAGTAGACAAGGGAACATAGGGTGTGTGACATACTTGGACTCTCCAGTCAACTCACGATCAGCTACTTCTTTGTGATTGGGCCTGTTAAGGTCCGCCTCAAGAAAGACATCATTGGTATGAATGCAACCTGCCACATGAAGCAGAGAACCAGTGGAGAGGTCTGAGGGGCCGACCCCAGTCCCAACTACGTGGACAGCTGCCCCTTCCCCCAGGAGAATTTACTTCAGAGGACAGCACTGAAGCTGCAGCTCAGGGAGAGGGACATGTCTGATCAGAGCACACAGCGAACAAATGAAAGAGGAGGAAGAGGGAGTGGAGCACATCCTGGCCTTGAGGATGATATCCCTGCTCAGAGCAGGAAGTGCTTGGAGAAGGCCATATGGCCGGCCCAACTATGAGGCAGGACATTCCTCACTGACCGATAGCCCTACAGTGGACAACACTGGAGACAGTGTGGGAATTGCACCAGATCTGACCCCAACACACTAAGGCAAAACACTAAGACCATGCAACAGAACAGCAAGGGGAGCAGAGCAAGGAAGTCCAGAGGGAATACTAAAAATAGACTGTGGGGGCGGGGCACCCCATCAGACTGGACCAGAAAACACTCCTAAAGGTCAACAAATAGACCTTGAACTATTTACAGGCTTTTCTTTTTTGTGTCCTTGGCTTGTTGTTGTTTTGTTGCTTTGTTTTACATGTACATATGTAAATATATTTTTATATGATGATGGGGAAATAGATCTATATGCATATATTTATAGGCTTATTATTAAGGTAGCAGATGGACATCAGGCCTCCACTCAAGTACTCCCTCAATGCAAGAACACTTTGTTCTATTAAACTGGCATTCCATAATGCTCACCTTCCCACACAATCGCTGAAGACAAATGGGTGCATAAGCAAATGTGGTGAAGAAAGCTGATGATGCCCAGCTATCAAAAAATATAGGATCTGGGTTCTTAAAGGTTTGAAGATAAACAAGTGGTCATCTAGCTGAGAAGCAACAAAACCCACATGGAAGAAGCACACCAGCCTGTGTGACTACAAGGTGTCTAAGGGATTAGGTATCAGGCACCAAGGAACAAAAATCACATCATTGTGAATGAAGGGGAGTGCGGAGTGGGGACCCAAAGCCCATCTGTAGGCAATTGGACATCCCTTTACAGAAGGGTTGCGGGGAGGAGATGAGTCAGTCAGGGAGCAGGGGAGCCGTGATGAAACATACAACTTTCCTCTAGTTCTTTAATGGTTCTTCCCCCACTATCATGATCCCAGTTCTACCTTACAAATCTGGCTACACCAGAGAATGTACACTGGTACAGATAAGAACTGGAAACACAGGGAATCCAGGACAGATGATCCCTCAGGAGCACTGGTGAGAGTGACGATACCAGGATGGTGGAGGGAAGGTGGGGTAGAAAGGGGGAACCGATTACAAGGATCTACATATAACGCCCTCCCTGAGGCACAGACAAGAGAAAAGTGGGTGAAGGGAGACGTCAGACAGCATAAGACATAACAAAATAATAATAATTTAGAAATTATCACGGGTTCATAGGGGAGGGGGGCAGGGAAGGATGGGGGGAAAATGAGCTGATACCAAGGGCTTAAGTAGAAAGAAAATATTTTGAGAATGATGAGGCAACAAATGTGCTTGACACAATGGATGGATGTATGGATTGTGATCAGAATTATACGAGCCCTCAATAAAATGATTTTAAGAAAAAAAGAAAGACATCATTGGATGCACGCTCAAGAGGGCCCTGCCAGGTTTGCCTGACCCTCTTAAGTGCTAAAGGGCAGCGCCTTCAGACTTGGGTGCATGCCAGTACCAGCAAAAGAGTCAACCGACCAGCTCCTCTGTTTTGCCAAGTAGCTTTATGCCCTTCCTAACAAAGCAGAGGAAGCCAGGTGTCTCTCTATATCAGCGCCACGAACCGATAACGTGCAAGAAAGACAAATCCACACTGGACTCTTCAGGATGTCTCTCAGGAAGTGAGCCATGCCAGCTAAGGCAGTCACACACTGGTCTGACCATCAGAAAACAAGAAAGTCGAGGGCCACAGAGCCATTTATCACTCCGCCCTTCAATTAATCTTACATGTGTTTGTCGGTCAGGTTTGCACAATAAACCTTCACAATCTCAACCCACCCCTTGCCAACATGGCGCCTGTACACAATTGCCTACAATTGCAGTTAAATAACACCTACACCTTAATCCTATAATCCTCTGAATATATTCCCCACCTATGAAAGTTGGTAAGCCAACCACTTCATGCCTTTATCCCAATATGGAGTATCCAATTTCTATACTGCCCACTTACATCTAACCAGTGTTCTGAGGAGATAATCCTATTTTTTAACCTGAAGAATCTTATTCCAGTTGGAACCTTGTGAAGTCCGCATCCACAAGCAGTCAAATCAGGACAGGCCATCCATAAAAGCAGCAATATTCACTAGTTCACAGGCTATTCATTTGCTTGGGTCTGGTCAACTCAGTGTGGGATGTCTCGTTCCGCCTCCACAGGGTGTCCACTGGTTGCCTTTTCTTTAGACCATGGGCTCTCACCAACACTCAACAAGCCCCTCCTGCTAGGTCATTGTGGAGTCACCTAATCTGGTGACTACCACAATGGATTAAGAGTGTAGGGGTGGAGTCTAGGTTGTCAATCGGGAGATGCCCAGTGAGACTTCTGTGTGGGCATGGCCTTCTCCTGGGAAATCTAGGGTTTTCTTCTTGGAGGCAAAAGACACCTCTCTCTCTCTGCCACTCCCTGGGAGACATTGCAGAAGACAAGCCACATGAATGCAACCAGACCTCAGAAGCCAGAGAGGCCCCAGAGAGACCCTTGGCCAGCACTGAGATGCTTACAACACCACTGGACCCAAAGACTTTCTACCCATGGGCTTGTGGTATCCTGCATTTGGCATCATTGCATGTGTTTCGTGAATCTGAAGAGGACTTTATAGACTGATATCGGAAATATGGGCTAATGTAGAATTTATGGACTTGATCTAGGCTGGGCTGGGATGTTTTCTTGATGTGCAATTGCTCTTGTATATAAACCTCTTCCTTATATGCATATGTGTGCCATGGATTTGTTTCTCTAGTCTACCCAGACTAACACAGTCATGAACCTTAGACCAGTCAACCCGCTGTCGTCTTCTCCTTGTTTTCCTGTAAACCAAGTTCACAGACATCAGTGACTAGACTCAACCAGTCTCTTTATTGCTGCATTTCTCCCATTTCCAAGTGGATCCAGACAAGTGGATCCAGGTGGTCACCTAGCAAGCATTTCAGCCTTCCCACAAGCTCCCTATAATGTTCAGTCCCAGAGAAGAGTTTTCCTCATGGTTCCAGATTTTTTCCAGCTACTGGCACAAAATTCAAAAATCCACAGTTCTCTTTTTCCTTCAGTCTGTCCATCTTGCCCCCAGGCTAGTCTCTTGGAATGCAAATGTCCTGAATACTCCAAAGCACTGGGTGGGGCTTATCTTTTTAAAGCTTTCTTTGTAGTCATGGCCTAAACCTATCGAAAGATCAAATTTTAATGGCTGAAAGCAAGTGGGCTTACAAGCTTTCTATTTTCATACTTCCCAATAAACATTTCTATAAATTATATTGATAATAAGAAATCAGTATAAACAAAAATAGAATCAGATACTAAATTAAGTTCTTTTCTTTTTTTTTTTAAATTGGGCGCTGGTTTAATGTGTCCGTTTGATCTGCAGAAAGCCCAGTTCAACTGGGACCCAGAGGTTGTTAGCCTCATACATGGCTCCTTTTTTTGGGGTTACATTGTTACCCAGATCCCCGGAGGATTTATCTGCCAAAAATTTGTAGCCAACAGGTACAACAGAGGTGGAACCTCCCACTGCGCGGGGATCAAGGCAGTGGATGGGGTTGGAGGGCACGGGCTTCTAGCTGTGCACCGACCTTGGGGGACTGGGAGCAGCCTAGGATTTGGGCGGGGTCTTCAAATGAGGGCTTGAGTTTGTGGAAGGCGGGGCCCGGGACTCCCAGAAAGGCAGAGTCTGTGGTGCTGTAGCGGGGGGGGGTGGGGGGTGGGGGGGTGGCGGGGAGGGGGCGGAACCATAGGCAGAGCAGATTGCTGGACCCTTCTGGGGACCATGGTCTCCTCTCCTCGGGGTTTGCCATCGTGGCGACGTCCACGACAAACATGCTGACCCCGCTGCAGCTCGTGGCTACTACCTGAGGATCTCCCAGCATCTCGGAGACGCGCAAGTGCATGTAGGATGCCATCGGCCAGAGTGCCAAACTCATGAGTCCAGTCATGGTTCGGTTCTGACTGGGCTGTGGGTGGGGGCGGTGGACAGGACGGCCCGCGGGGACCTGGCGGTGGGGGTCGGGGGGAGAGCGGGGTGCGACAGGGCGGGGCAGACCTGGGAGACACTGAGGTTGCCAATCAAAAGGGCTTTGAACCCGCGCCACTTTTTAAAACTTAAATTCTTAAAACAGTCAAGTTCAATGCTTATCTAGCTTATCTAAATCCTTATATAAACTATTCGATTTGTACAACAATATGGGATTCGGTCTCTGACAGCATCCAACCAGCTCCAGGCTTGCTGTCGGCCATCTTCCTCAAGCAGCATGGTTCTGAGACATTCAGAAGGCTGTTTCTACCCCTGAGCTCAAAATACACATCAATCACATTCATTTTCACCATTTTAAACAGGAAGAACCAAAGACTACAACCAAACAAAATAATCAAAACTTTCACTTCCCATATTCTTCCCAGAAAACAATGGAGTCAGCAGTGTGACTTTATCTGGCCTCTGGTGAGCCAGAGAAGAAAAACTGCCATGAGGGAGAGGTCAAGCGAACATCCACTCTCCATCTTTATGATGTGGTTCTCCAGTACCCCACTCCCAAGGTACCATAATGTGTTAGCCTGGGTAGACTAGAGAAACAAATCCACAGAAACTCATATATACCTATATATGAGAGTTATATAAAAGCTAAGTGTACATTAAGAAAGCATCCCAACCTAGTACTGTCCAAGCCTATAAGTACAACATTGGCCCATAAGTCCTCCTTGATCTCACAAAACACATGCAATGACACCGACTGCAGGAGGAAAGCTGAATCAATGAATATGTAAGCATCTGAGAGCTGGCAGGGGTCTCCATGCAGCTGCTCCAGCACCGAGGGTTGCATCGGGGTAGGTCCCTGTGGCTTCTCCTCTGGGTTATCTTGCAGGAAGTGAGCCTTGCCAGCTGAAGCGGGGAATTGGCTAAGACAACTGCTCCCTGGTCTGACCATCAGAAAACAAGAGACCAGAGAACAAGAAAGGCAAGGCTCACCAAGCCATTTCTCTCTCTGCCCTTCAACTAATCCCATATGTGTGTATGGGCCAGGTTGGCACAATAAACCTTAACAGAGACACTCTCCTAAGGGACTGTGGGTTGGACTGAGAGATTGCTAAAACAAGCCTGTAACCAGGCTGGCTGTTGGGTGTCTGTTGCCTTTGTGCCTCCTGCTTCCACATTGCGTCCTTTGGGTTCTCTCTGTAGACCCCGATGTTCGCGGAGAACTTGCACTGCCCTGACTGTGGACAGCAGTGGCTCCTTCATTTAGAACTAGGCCATGGGCTGTACCAGACCGGACTTACTGAAAATGAATGCTACCAAGCCTCCTTACACGCCATGCACAGAGCAGATGACTGCCCTGAGGGTTACCCCGGGAATCCCACTGATAGCAGCCTTGTTCTTCCTTGGTCTGTCACCCTTGCGTGGTCTCCCCAAAACCTCTCCAGGTAGACCTTTGAAAAAGCTTGCCACCCATCTCTTCTGGACCCACCCCTGGTTAGGGAAAGGAAAGGACCCAGCCGATTTTGACCCGGCTAGCCTGGAGAAGAACTGACAAAACCCTCAACAAAAACCTCGGTCAAAGCAAGGAACTTTTTAATCTATTGATTTTTTTAATTTAATAAATCACTTTACTGGAAGCTCTTACAATTATTCCAACAATCCATTATATCAATCAGACATGTACAATTGTTGGCATCGACAATTTCTAAACATTATCTTTCTTCTTGAGCTCTTTGACATCAGCTCTGTTCCCCTCCCTTGCCCACCCTGCCACCTTAATATATATTATGTATTGTTATTAGTTATCCATCTCTTACACCGCCCATTCTATCCCTTCACCTACTCTCCTGGTTCATCTCCCACCAAGGACGAGTATTCTGCTATCATTGCTATCCGTTCCCCATGCCCCCCGCTTCCTTCTCCTTCCCTTCCCCTACCCTCCTGGAATCCATACTCTCCCTACTGATTCGGAGGGGGTTTATCTGTTTTGATTTCTGAATATTGAAAGCTCTGTCTGTGCCACTGTATGTACAGCGGTCTAGTGGGATTTTCGAGGTGGGACTGAGATCATAATAGTGGGGGGAGGAAGGATTAAAGAAGCAGAGGAGTGTTGTGTGTTTGATCGGTGTTAAACTGCCCCCTGGGTGTATCTTCTCTGCTGTGCAGCGCCTCTGTGTAGGGATGAGGGACTTTGGGGATAGTTACAAGTCCATAGGATTTTGGGGTAGAAGCCTAGTAGATGGAGCAATGACTAATCTCTGCAGATGATCCATGCTGTCACTGCTGTGGGTCTGCTCCCCTGGCCTAGGCACATTTTATTCAGCAGGAATTAAGTCAGTATTCTAGCTAGGTTGTTCATCTAGAACCAAGCAGATCCTGCCCCGCAAGTGATGTGAGACTGAACTCCTTCTAAGAAGTCTCACATCCTCATCATTGCCGTGCAGCAAGTGCATCCCAGAGGAGAGGCCGCACAGGGACATGCCGGGGATAGTTTGGGGGGATAGTGTCCTCACTGTAGTTGGACCTGGCTTATTCCAGGACAACAACTCGACACTTTGCTCTTTGATAAGAAGCTCCATTCTGAATCCACCCTCTTTATATATTGATCAGTGATGAAGATGTGGATCTATGTGTGTGCACACACCTACTACACACACACACACCATTTATCCATGTATTCCTCGGATTCATCATTGCCTAGGTTAGCACCATCTTCCATATGGCTATGATCTTATTGATAACTAGTTTTTTAAAAAAATCATTGTATTGGGGGCTCCTACAACAATTTTCCCCATCCATCCATCCATCCATGCATTGCGTCAAGCACATTGGCACTTTTGTTGCCATCATCATTCTCAAAACCTTTGCTTTCCACTTGAGCCCTCCGTAGATTGGCAGTCCATGGTATGTCCAATATGCTTCACCGCACCGTAATCCAAAGGCATCCGTTCTTCCTTCCGCCTTCTTTATTCAATGTCCAACTTTCACATGCAGATGAGGCCACTGAAAATAGCTTGACTTGGGTCAGGCATACTTTAGGCCTCAAAGTGATATCCTTGCTTTTCAGCACTTTTTAGGACATCTGACAATGTTCCACTGTGTGGGAAACAGAAGGATTTCTCCCAAGTTGCCTCCCTCCAAATATATGCCAAACTTAGCTGCTTGCTACACATGACAGAATGTGACTATACACTTGGGTGTCAACAGAAGTAGGTCAGGGGTTATTCTCCCTAAGGGTCATCAGCCATCCAGAGCAAGCAGTCACCACTGTTTATCCCACAAGCAGGGCCCACTCCCTTCTGATAAGGATAGTAGTAAATTGTTTCCCTGAAGGAGAGCCCAGGGAGGTCAAGCCCACCCAAGGGTGACCCATATTAGGCCGCCATATTGAATCGAGGGTCCACCCCTCTTGTCACATGTATACCTCTAGTCCCTCCCCTTCCTATCATGCATACACTCCTAGCTCATCCCCTTCCTGTTACACTTTTGACCATTGTATAGCCTCCTCCTATTGCTTGTATTGCCAATGGTACAGCCCCTTCCCGTGACGTGTGTGGTTACCTGTAATCATGCCCCTAAGTAGATCTAAGCCTGGGTTAGCTAAGCGTTGGGGGCAATAAATTAATGCACCTGGTCTTTGCCCCACTTTGCCTCAGCCCACGCTGTGCACGGACCTGGCTGGTAAGATCATGGCCATCCAGAAGGTGAGCATGCTACCATTATGTGTCTGACTCCATTATTTCAATCTTTCTTATATCTCTCATGCTCTCTATGACTTTATTATAATCTCTATATAGCTCCCCCGTACAATTGCGCCTATGGAACCTGTGATTAGTTGTGGGGCCTAGCCTTCTCCCCCACACTACTGATATTCATAAGGTTCCCAGGAGCTAATCTCTCCACAGCAGGCCACCTCTCCTTCCTCATTGTCTGTCCTTACATTGGAACCCCCCCTGACACCTGTTCCCCTGGGGTGACCCTGCTGGCATTTGGAATGCCAGTAGCTTCTGGCATCTCAGCAACACTTGTGCCACCACAGCACCATGGACCTGGCCAGCGCGGTGCTGAGTTCTGTTTTGGGTCTAGAGTGCTTCCAGGGGATAAATTTTAGGAGTAGACCCCTCAGTCTTTCTTCCTAGTCTGCCTTGGTCTGGAAGTGCTGCTGAAATCTATCTATATGGGTGACCCTGATGAGATTGAAATACCAGTGGCACAGCTCCCAGTGTCGTAACAGCATGTAAGCCACCACTGTGCGACACACTGACCATCAAGTGGCAGGGATGTATCATTGTCGTTGTCAGCTACTGTGGAGGTGGCTGTCACTTCCAGTGGCCTGATGTACAGAAGGACACACAGCCCGGTCCTGTGCTATCCTCACACTGGGCGCTGTGTCTGAGCCCATTGTTGCAGCCAGCTTGTCTGTCGATGGATTGGCCTGAGAGCCATCATCCCCTGTGCTTCACCAAGCACAACGCCCTTCTCCAGGAGTGGACCTTTCCGAAGCACATGACATCGAGTCTTTCTCTTTGCTTCTAATGAGCATTCTGCCTCTGCTTCTCCAATGCAGCTCTGTTTGTTCTTCTGGGAGACCGTTAGTGTGCTCATGGACTGCTCGGCGGTCTTCCCCAACCCCGTCATGCAGCTGTGCCCCTGCCCTTCCTTACTCACTGTCCAGCTTGCCCATGAAGCCACTGGCAACCCCATGGTTTGGGTCAAATACACTGTGCTTGTCCGGGTAGACGAGAGAAACAAATCCGGGGAGACTTATAGGTATATAACACAGCACTTTATGTCAAAGAGTCATTGTACATGAAGAAAGCATCCTGGCCCAGTCCTGATCAAGTCCATAAGTCCGATATTAGCCCATAAGTCGATACCAATCTATAAATTCCTCTTCAGACTCACACATCCATGCAATGAACTGAATGTAGGAAGGTCACAGGCCAGTTGGTGGCAAGTCTTGTGGATTCAGTGGCGGTGGAAGCATCTCTGCTCTGGCGTGGGTCTCCACGTGGCTGCTTCAGCCCCAGGGCTCTAAGGCTAGGATTGGCGTGGCTCCCTATGTCCCTATGTCTTGTCAGCAGGAAGGCAAAGCAGAGAGAGTGTGTGTCCCACCTGCAGGGAGGAAGACAGGAGTTCCCAGAATCCTCAGGAGAAGGCCACGCCCACACAGAGGCATTATTGGCTATGGCCTGATTGACAGGCTAGACTCCACCCCTTCACAAATTGATAGATGATGTAGTTGCCATATACACCTTGGTCCTCAAAGTGACATCTTTGCTTTCAACACTTTCAACAGAGATCTTTTGCAACACATTTGCCCAATGTAGAGAAATGTCTTTTGATCTCTTGTCTTCTTCTTCCATGAGTGTTGACTGTGGAGTTCAGTAGAATGACCTCCTTGAAAGCGTCCATCTTTTCTCCGTTTATCATGAGGTCATGACGCTGCCGTGACCCTGTTGTAAGGACTTTTATTTATTTTTATGTGGATGTGTAATGCACACTGAAGACTTTTAGTCTTTTTGAATGCATATGCCCATTCAATTTTTTACAGGTGTACAACCTATCGACAGCAATGACAATAATTGCATATACCTACCTTTAATCAATGTGATTTTAACACTTCTGTTAAGTGTCCACATCTTCCTGGCAAGTACTAATAAGCTTTGGACTATATACACCTGGAAGGTTGTCTACTTTGACACGCTCTGCTCTCTTTCTTCTGCATATCAACAGGCCAGGGAGTCTTCCTGAGTCTTCCTCAAAACTCACTGCCAGCCAGTCAATTCCCACTCAGAGTGACCCTATATTCAATTTCCAAGGCTGTCAATCTTTACAGGAGCAGAGAGCCTCATCTTTCACCTGTGGAGCAGCTGGTGGGTTTGAACCATCGACCTTGCAGTTAGCAGTCCAAATCTTCTTACCAGTCAGGGTTCCTTTACTATAACTCAGAAGGACTTTATGACGTAATAATGCAGAGTCCTTTAGGAGAAGGTCATGGAATGTAAATGTAAATAAAACAAACACCTTGTCTTGAATTATCAAATTCTGACTATTCAATATACCTCCAACTTGCATTATATTCTGTGGGAAATGGTTTCAATACTGTTATGCAATTCCTGCTAAGTCAATGAACAGCCTGCTAATATAGAAGAAAAAAATTAATAGCTTTAAAGTATAATTTACATATTATAAAAGTCTCATTTTAAGTATATATTCAGTGATTTTTAGGAAACTTGCTGAGTTACTCAAATATCATCGTAATTCAGTTTTAGAATATTTACATACCCCCAGTGAGAATCCTTCTGCCTGATTCCAGTTCATTTCCATTCTTGGCTCAGCCCCAGGCAATCATTGCTGTGTTTTCTGCCTCTATAGACTTTCCTCTTCTGGAATTCTCTGTACCTGGAATGTGGGGCCTCCTTTCACTTAGCATAATATTTTCAAGGTTCATCGATGTGGTAGCAAATGTCCGTATTTTGTTCCTTCTTATTGCTAAATAATACTCCACAGTACTATATAGTACTCCCTAGTACTAAATCATAATTTGTTCATTAATGTACCAATGAATGGGAACTGGTATTGTTTTGACTTTATGCTGTATGAATAGTGTTACTGCAAACACTAACGTGCAAGTCTTTTTTTTAATTAATCATTTTATTGGGGGGCTCTTACAAATCTTATGACAATTCATCACTCAATTGCATTAAGCACACTTGTACATATGTTACCATCCACATTTCCAAAACATTTTCTTTCTACTTGAGCCCTTGGTATCAACTCCTTTTTCCCCCTCCCTCTCCCCCTGCAGAATGCTTGATCAATTATATATTATTGTTTTTATTTCATGTCTTACACTGTTAACATGCATGTCTTTATGTAGACACATGTTTTTCATTTCTTACAAGGAATTGAGAAGACAGCTACCTGGCCAACCTATTGAAAGAGATTCATATTTGTGACCATTCCAGTGAAATAGGATCCAACAGAATGCAGAAAGTATAGGACAGTAAAGTGGATGTCATGAAAAATATTATATTTACTGAAGATAATTTTAAAAAGTGGTTATAGTAATGCAGCTATAGGGAACTGTCGGAAATCCAAACCGGATTCAGAAGATGACACGCAATGCAGGATATCCCTGCTAATGTCCGATGGCTCTGGCTGTAGTTAGAGACCACCAGAAAGGGACTTACCTGTTTTATTTCCTAGACCAAGGCATTTGACTATGTGGATCATAACAAATAATGAATAACACCAGGAAAAATGTGATTTTCAAGACACTTAACTGTGTGTGTGTGTGTGGAATCTGTACACAGACCAAGAGGAAGTTGTTGAAACAGAACCTGGGAATGAATACTAGGTGGTTTGAAATTGAGAAAGGTGTGTGTGTGTCTGGGTTGGGGCCTTTCACTGTATTTATTCAGCCTATGTGCTGAGAAAATAACCCTAGAAGCTGGACTAAATACTGAAGAATATGGCATCAGGAAACTCACCACTAATCTCCTGGTAAACAAGTGAATGGGACAAAGATGGGGCTTTCCACACCTGTAAGAAGCTATGGTAGCGGAAACCCACAGGGGCAGTTCTACCCTGTCCCGGAGAGTTGCTATGAGTGGGCATCGACCTGATGGCAGTGAGTTTTTGAGTTTATGTAGGTAAGACGGAAGAGGACTCAAAGCAGGTACTGGTGAAAATCAACCGAGACCGCCTTCCGATGGCACAGGGTGCAAAGCTTATTAGCAGTCGCCGGCGCACGAGGTAAAGAAGAATGAAAACAGGTATTAAAATCACAACTATGAAGGGTTCGGCTACGCAGAAGATTATTAGGATTCTTGTCAATACGTTGCACACCTGTAAAAAGTGGGATTGGCGACCAACAACAAGAACAGAAGGAGACTACCGCTCTCCGTATGCCTGACATGGCAACAGAAAGACAACACAAGTCTCCACACCAGGACCCCTAGACAGCATCAGGGAGACGACAACGACTGAAGCTGCCAAAGACTTCCTTTTCCTTGGATCTGCAACCAATGTCCAAGGAAGCAGCAGTCAAGAAATCCGTGAGCCGCCCAGAGGAGGGGACCGGAGGGCAGGCCATACTCAGGCCTCTCAGGAGGAGCACCGGGGCTGGAGGTGAAGATGAGGGAACCAAAGCTAACTAAAAAGTCATCCAAACCATCTCTTTGGAGAGCTCATGAAGAGAGAAAGGACTCTGCAAGGGACACCCAGAGACAGAAGGAGGAAGCGCAGCCTGCAAAGAACTCAGAAGCGGGACCGAAGTCACACCAGCAGTGGCTGGAGTCCGGAAGCAAAGGAGCTTCAGGAAGGCAGGGGCTGAGTGTCAGCAGAGACTCAAAGTCAAGGCAAAGAAGGGCTGAACATTACCCATCGGCACTAGCGATGAAGCCATCAGCCATGGTCATGACGTGAGCGATTTTGGAGTGGGAGGGGGCAGGAAGTGTGAGAAAGACCTCATCAAGGCTAGCAACTTGTTCAAGGTTGGGCTACAAATTATATTACACACCTGGGTTTAGTAAACCTTCATACTAACCCTTGAGGCATGTGTTCTGGAGTTGAGGAAACGAGCTGAGAGGAGTTAAGCAACTCCCTAATACCTCAGCTCTAGTGAGCAATGGAAGGATTCAAATCTTAGAGACTCACTCTCATGCCGAAGCTAAACACCCTTCCATGTTGGTTCTCCTGAGGTGGATGAGAGAGAAACGGTGGCAGGCAAGGGAGCACGGGTGGAAGATGCCATGTGGGGCAAGAGTAGATGCTTGCGACGGTACCCGGAGGGTAAAAAGGATGAAGACCCCTAGCAGTAAGAATCCCTGCCTTCCATGTGGACGCTTGGGGGACAGAGCCCCGTGGCAGAGTGGGTTACACATCAGGCTGCTAACTACAAGGACAGCGGGTGAAACCCACCGGCTCGGGGAGAAAAATGTGTCTTTCTACACCCATAAACAGTGACATTCTCCAACCGACAGGGGTTGGTCCTTCCTGTCCTGGGAGTCAGCATCAACTGGATGGCAGTGAGCTGGTTTTACACGGAGCTGAGAGTCCTGACTTGCAGGTGGGCTGGGTGTCGAAGTGCTACATGTGAGGTTGGGAGCTCAAGTCCACCCAGGGTTCATTGGGATTCACAGTGCCCTCTCCCACCCAGGATCACGGTGCGTGAGAATCAACTTGACGGTGGCACAGACGGTTAGGGCATGACTACTCGCCTAAAGATCGGTGCTTACGACACACTGCTCCCATGAGCACCGCAGAAGACAAAGCCGGGCGATTCACTTCACTGCGATGACTGCCCCACACACACACACAAACCTCGTGGAGGAGAGCAGTCCTTGTTCACACTCTGCTGGCACGAGGAGAGCCTCCCTTCCTGAAGTACTCTTGCTTCAAGACTCCACACACATCCCCTCCCACTTCCTAGCTGCGCCTTCTTTGGAGGCTTCGCCGCCTCGTTCTGTTCGAGTGTGGGCTTGTCCTCAGTCTTCTCACAATTCACGCTTTCTCCAAAGAAGTAGGTAGCTTCGATTGGTTTCCAGTTTTTTGGGGGCACAAACACCTTCCTCTCCAGCCCCAATCTTCCTTCCCCCTGATGGGCTTCTCCCCTGGGCCAGCTCACAGACACCTCAGCATGACCAGCACAAGGTCATCATTTCCCCCAGTCCAACCTGCTCTTCTTCCTGTCTGTCTCTGCAGGAAGGAGACCTCTTCAGGAAAGGGCTCACCTTTGACTCCCCTTCCTCTCACACCTCTCCTCCCACAGGGTTTCTCTCTAGACTTCGATCAGAGTTCTTGTTACCCTGTGGATTGTGTCCCCCTCAAGATGCATGCTGACTCCTAACCTCCATGTCGGTGGCCGAAGAGCCCGGGGGACCCTCGAGGTTAAGCGCTGGAAGGCTAACTTCAAGGCCAGCGATTCAAACCCACTCCTCAGGAGACAGGCCAGGCCGTCTGTTCTGGTGAGGCTCTAGTCTCAGAAATGCTCCACAGGGCCTCCAGGACTTACAGCTGCCTGGCGGGCA
Source organism: Tenrec ecaudatus (assembly GCF_050624435.1). Classification (NCBI taxonomy): domain Eukaryota; kingdom Metazoa; phylum Chordata; class Mammalia; order Afrosoricida; family Tenrecidae; genus Tenrec; species Tenrec ecaudatus. The sequence goes on from NC_134530.1 coordinate 165,169,682, forward strand.
GCGGGTTCCTTCCGTTTGGTTTGAGTTGGGGCCCCTGTGAATCCCACTGTGAATGGATTGTCTGTCTTTTTATGGTAGTGAGGCCAGATTAGTGCAGGGTGTGTCTTGAATCAATTATTTTTGAAATATAAATGGTATGAACAAGCACAAACACACAAACAAACAAAAGATGAGAGGAAAGAGATATCAAGCCAGGAACCAACACTCGAAGAGCTTGGGATCTCCCTCCAGAGCCGAGAGACGGAAGCTGTCCCCTGGATAGTACGATACCATGAGTGTTTAAAAAAAATTGAAAAAATACTGAGTGACTGGTCACAAGAAATTTGAAAACTTAGATGAAATGGACAGATTTCTAGAAACGCACTCCCTACTCTCTCTTTAAAAATCATTTTATTGGGAGTTCATACAACTCATCACAATCCATACATATATCCATTGTGTCAAGCACATTTGTATATTTGTTACCTTCATCATTCTCAAAACATTTGCTCTCCATGTAAGCCCCTTGTATTAGCTCCTCATTTTACCCCCTCCCGCCCCGCTCTCCCTCCCTCATGAACCCTTGATAATTCATAAGTTATTATTTTGCCATATCTTACAGTGTCTCCCTTCACCACCTTTTCTGTTGTCCATCCCTCAGGGAGGAGGTTATATGTAGATCCTTATAATCGGTTTCCTCTCTACCCGACCCTCCCTTCACCCTCCCAGTATCGCCATTCTCTCACCACTGGTCCTGAAGGGATCATCCATCCTGGATTCCCTGTGTTTCTAGTTCCTGTCTGTACCAGTGTACATACTCTGGTCTAGCCAGATTTGTAAGGTAGAATTGGGATCATGATCGTGGGTAGGGAAGGAAGCATTTAGGAACTAGAGGAAAGTTGTATGTTTCATCATTACTATACCTCACCCTGACTGGCTCATCTCCCCGTGACTCTTCATAAGGGGATGTCCAGTTTTCTACAGATGGGCTTTGGGTCCCCACTCTGCACTCCCCCTGATTCAAAATGATATGATTTTTTGTTTTTTGATGCCTGATATCTCATCCCTTTGACCCCTCATGACCACACAGGCTGGTGTGCTTCTTCCATCTGGGCTTGTTGCTTCTGAACTAGATGTCTGTAAGACCCTAGACATTATATCTTTTGATAGCCAGGCACCATCAGCTTTCTTCACATTTGCTTATGCACCCGCTTTGTCTTCAGTGGTTGTGTCGGGAAGGTGAGCATCATGGAATGCCAGTTTAATAGAACAAAGTATTTTTGTATTGAGGGAGTACTTGAGTGGAAGCCCAATGTCCATCTGCTACCTTAATACTAAACTTATACATATATGCACATAGATCCATTTCCACACCCTCATATATAAATATAATTATATATGTAAATGCATGTATTTAGACCTCTATAAATGCCCTGTGCCTCCTAGTTCTTTCCTCTATTACCTTTTACTTTCCTCTTGTCCCACTATCATGCTCAGCCTTCATTTGGGTTACAGTAATTCCTCTTGGTTACATTACCCTTGATCACACCCTACCAGGCCTCCTACACCCTCCTCACCACTGATCTGGATCACTTGTTCCCTGATCCCTGGATTTGTTAACTCCATTTCCTTTCCCCTTCCCTCTCCCCTCCCATGTTCCCCCAGAACTGTCAGTCCCTTTGTTGCCCTTTTGTTTTCTTCTCCAGATTGTTCATCCAGCCAATCTTATTTAGACAGGCCTGCGGAGATAATAACATGCACAGAAACAAGACAGAGCAAAAGCAAGCAACAAAAGAAAACAACAACAAAAAGCCAATGAAAAAAACACATACAACAACAATAAAAAAGAAAAGCTTGTAATTAGGTCAAGGACTGTTTGTTGGCCTTTAGGAGTGTTTTCTGGTCGAGTCTGATGGGGTGCCAAGCCTTGGCCCCAAAGTCTGGTTTTGGTATTCCCTGGGGACTTTGTTGCTCTGTTCCCCTTGCTGTTCAGTTGCATACCCCCAGTGTTTTGCCTCGGTGTGGTGGGATCAGATTGGGTGCAATTCCCACACTGTGTCTCCAGTGTTGTCTCCCCTAGGGCTATGGGTCAGTGAGGGATGTTGTGTCTCATAGCGGGGCCGGCCATATGGTCTTCTCTGTGCATTGGCTGCTCTGAGTGGGAATATTATCCTGAAGGCTTGGTGGGCCAGGATGTGTTCCTCTCTCTCTTCCTCCCCCTTCATTTGTTCCCATGTGCTCTGATCAGACATGTCCCTCTCCCTGACCTGCCTCTTCAGTGCCGGCCTCTGAAGTGAATTCTTCTGGGGGGAGGGGCAGTTTTCCAGGTAGTTGGGATTGGGGCCGGACCCTTGACTGCACATTAGTTTTAATAATGCAGCCTTACCAAGGGCTCAAGGAGAAAGAAAATGTTTTGAAAATGATGATGGCAACATATGTACAAATGTGTTGGATACAATTGATGTATGGATTGTTGGACGAGCTATAAGAGCCCCCAATAAAATGATTTATTAATAAAAAATAAAAATAGTGAAGGTTACATACACACATCATAAAAACATCAGCCTCTACCACCCTGAGAACAGAAGAGCTAGTGCTTGGCTACTCCTGCTCTGAAATGGACTACATTAGAAGGCCCTAGGAAGAGTGGGAGAAAAATGTGGAACAAAACCCCATATCATAAAAGAGACCAGGCCTCCTGCTCAGATAGACTGGTGGGAGCTAGGAGGAGCCTGTGGTTTCAATCACCCTTCACACCTGGAATTGAACTCAAGCCCTGACACCTCTTTTTAGAAAGCAATGACTTAGTTCAAAAAGGCAGCGTTCCCTGAAGCACCAGGAGGGATGGAAACAGGAAGCCAGGGGCAAGTGGCACATTGAGGGATTGCTAAGGGTGAGTTGAAACGTGTACGAGAGTGCACTCTGCAAACCTTCACCTAATTCATAATAAGACGTTAACAAAAGAAAGAAAAGACAGGCCCATCACGCTGCTCTGCGGGGAAAAGACGGAAAGTCAGCTTCCCAGAAAAACCCTAGGGACCAGCGTGTCCACGCGGTCCTCCCAGCGCATGCATTGCCCAGCTCTGGCTTAATGTCAGTTCAGGCACCCAGCTCGGCAGCGATGCTGGTGTGTCGGCGCGGAAGCCCCTCTTGCCCCGCCCTCCCCTCATCGCGGATTTTCAGTCGTCACACTGAAAATGCTCGAATTGTGCAGCCTTCTCGCTCCCCTGGAAGACTGCACACTCTTCCTTATCGGTCACATGCGACCTCCTCTACATCGAACAACCGCAAGGACGGTGATGGGGGGCGGGGGGCGGGGAAGAGGGGGGGCGTGCTCCAGCCCCTTCTCAGGGCAAACCCATCCGAGGGCAGCGCTCCGCACTCGCCCCGCGGGGCACAGCCTCGGACCTCCCGGGTCTCGGGTCAGGTGTCGGCTGCACCCCCAGGCTAGATGGAGCGTGAGCAAGAGCGCGTGTGTGTGCACGAGCACACGGTGCGGGAGCCTACTCAGAGAACCACGCACGCGCCTTGCTGTCCATCCATTACCATATCCCTAATAAGGAAGGAGGTGGGGCTGCGGGGGTGGGTGCATGAATTCCCTCCTGGAGTCCTGCCGCCTGGAGCTGAGCAGGCTTCCCGAGCTTCCTCCTTAGGGAGCCTCAGGATAGGGAACATTCAGTGCTCAGAAATGATCCCAGTGGAACCCCAATCTCCACTCCCTCCTCCCGCATTTTGTTGCCCTGGCCCCACCCCACCCCTCCCTAAGCCGAGCCGGCTGCTGGATTGTTAGGAAGTGAATTATTCAAGAAGCTTGCAGCCTGACGCCATCTCTGGGCAGTGCCCCTCCCGCCACCCTTTCCTCCCTTGAGGGTACCATGCCGGGCTGTCCCCGGGCCCCGCCTCCCCCCTAGGCACCCTGGAGGCACCAAACCACTTCCAATGCCCCTCGCTGCTACTCTGGTAACCTGTGAAGTGCTTGTTGAGGACCTACCTGCTCCAGGTGAGGCCCAGAGTATGGAAAAGACCCGGGCTGCCAAAAGAACGGATCTGCTTTGGAGGCAACCTCCCGTACTTGAACACATTCTCAGGAGAGGCCAGTCCCTGGAAAAGGGCTCATGCTTGGTAAAGTGGAGGGTAGCCTAAAAGAGGAAGGCCCCCAAGGAGCTGGAGTGATGCGGGCTGTGGCAGGGGCCTCCCACCTAATGATTGTGAGGATGGTGCAGGACCTGGCAGCCTTTGGTTCCGGTGTGAAGGAGGCTGCTGTGGGTCTGAATGAACCAACGCTACTGCACCTTAGACCACAGATTCAAAGCAGGGCCTGGTTGCTAAACACAAAGGTTAGAGGCTCTCGAGGAGAAAGACCTATTATCTGCTCTGATAAAGAGGACGGCTTCCTAAACCCCAAGTCTACTCTCTCGCACAAGGAATCAAGGCTCCATGATGCCTACCAGCAAACCCAACGCAGCAGATAAGCCCCTGACCACCAGCGTTTGTCTGTAATGGGGTGAGACAAATCAACAAGGGAGATAGGCTCAGAAAGAGCCAAATGCTCCCAAGGAGATGAGCTAGAATGACAGGAGGCGCTCAGGGAAGAGGCGAGTGAAGAGCTGAGACCCAAATGACTACAGGAAAGCAACTGTCAGGCCCTGCGGGCCGTGGTGGAGTGAGCGAGTCAGGCTGCCCTGAGCCTACAAAGGAGTTTGGGGATTGCGCTGAACACGTGGGAGGCAGAGCTTCGCTGGCTGTGGCATGAGTTAGTCACTACTCTGGTGAGCTGGGGGATGGACGACGGAGGAGAGCGGAAAGAACAGATCAATGTGGCAACTGTGGAGAATGCAGTGGCCGAGAAGTAGACGATGAGGCAGGCGTGTAAGAGTTCAGGACGTACTTGCTAATGGTTGAACGTGTCAGAGGAGAGGAGGAGAAAAGTGGGTAATTCCTAAGGCTTGGGCTTGTACAGCCAGGTGGTAGTGGCGGTCACTGAGATAGGAGCGCTACAAGAGGAATGATGCAGACGCTGGGCACTCAGTTGAGTCTCAGATGCCCATTAGCACACAAGCAGAGATGCCCAGGGCAAGGGCAAGGGTGGAGTTGTACAGATAGTATTTAAATATAAGAAGCCTGCTGAGCCAGCATCGAATGGAGAGGTGAAAGAGAGGCCTGAGGAGAGAGCCCTGGGGCCCTCCAGCATTAGAAGGCCCAGCAGGGGGGTCAGAGCTGGCACAGGAAGACCAGAGAGTGGGGACTAGGAGGAAAATGAGGAGCAGGTGACATCTTCAAAGATGAGGGGAATTTTCAATAAAGATGCCACTTGGAGCTCAAGTGAGACACACACTGGGTGTGAGAACTGTGACTGGCCAAGGGACCTTGCCAAGAGCAGGGCTGAGGGGAGGGAGGGCATGAGCCCGCTGGGAGCAGGTGATGAGGATGGGTGGTCCAGTAGTAGAGGGCAAGAGAGAAGACATGTTACCGGGGAAAGGAACAGAGACCCAGTGGCGCTAAGAAGGAACAGCCAGTGTCTCGGGAGCATCTTAAAGGTGACGCGAAGCAAACGTCCCTGCTGGTAAAGGAAGACTCCGGAGAGAGGCGGACACTGACATTTATTGAAGGCTTCCTTAGGTTAGGAGCTTTACTCCCGTACAGTGTTTTATGATCAGGCAATTGAGGTTAAATAACTGGCCCAAGGTCATGCAGCCAGGGGTGGCAGCACTGGGAGGCCCATCGCATTGTGCTGACTCTGCATGCCTCACCACCCCGTGGCACAGGCACCCAATGCCCTGCACCTGACCGCCGGGACCTGTCTCCGTCTTGGCCCTCGTGCCCCTGTCGAGTCAGAAGGCTACTCTCATGCTAAGGGTCCAGGAGTTTGCTGGCTTTCCTGCTCCAGGGCTGTAAGCAGGGCCACCTCCCCAGACCCCAGCCGGAATATCCATGCAGCACAGGACAGAAGCGCTCCCAGGCTGGAGTGGGCAGAGGCAAGCGGCAGGAGCCCCCCACCCGGAGAGATAGGAGGGGCAGAGGGACAAATTTGGGGGATTCAGCAGGTATTTTGTGTGTAACAGCTAGAGCAAGAGGGTGGGGGTTGGGCTGCTGACCCCAACCAGCTGGGGCCTGTGGCCCCAACAGTCATCTCCTGGCCCTGTTCAGTCTGCCAAGCAGCCAGTCAGAGCCCCGTCTCCCGGCTGCCAGCATTGAGGCTGAGGCTGTGCGGGCGGGCACTGCGCTCCAGCCGCCGCGCCGACAGGAGGCGCCTCAGGGAGGAGCCTGAGCTCAGATCCCCACAGCTGCGAAGGTGCAGACTCTCTCGGCCCGGCCGGCCCCACGGGGTCCGGGGTACCTGGAGGCAGAATAGGACAAGGCGGGTCCATTTGGCTCAACCAGGCATTCTAGCTTTGCCTCCTGCCTTGGCTCCCCAGACTCTTACCTGCTTGTGTCCACGGGTTCCAATCCCATTGGGGTCTGGGGCCTTCCTAGACATCTGGAGGAAGCGAGTGACCAGGCCCCGGCCTGGCCAGCTGCCCTTCAGGTCCCCTAGGGAGTGGGCAGGTGCAGGGCCTGATGGTAGGGGAACCTTCTGGAAGGTGGGCACAGGGCGCCGCTTCTCGGCTGAGCGGGCGCGGAGCAGCTTAGGGGAAGGGCAGTGGGCTAGGCGGAAGAGGCAGGCCTCGGAGCAGAGCCCTGCAGGAGTGGAGCGTGTCAGTGGGTGGACCGTGGGGGATAGAGAGGGCTGGGTGGGATCCTGCACCTCCCACCTCGGCACCACCAGCCACATGCCTGACCTGTATCTGCAGAGGAAACGGAAGCAGCTTCTTCCTCAAGCACTTTGGTATAAAGGTCCCTGAAGCCAGCTGCAGTGTAGGGCGGGGGGGGAGGAGAGAAACAGGGTCTGAGGGGGTGGGGAGGGTGCTCTGTGGACTTGCTTGCCCATCACCCTCTGAGAACTCCTGTCCAGGCGCTTAGCTTAACCCCATAGCCTCAGCCCAGGGGACATCATCTCTGCCCCGCCCACCATGACCAAACTGCTATAATGACCCCCCTAGATCCTGGCGGTCAGCGCCATCACACACCAGTGGGAAGCCCTGTCACTTCCCTTAGCTCTTCTCTCAGTGACACAATCGGGCTGTGGGGCAGGCAGGATTAGTCTTATCTTTCTCTTACAGGTGAGAAAATGAGACTTGGTGAGAGAGATTCCATGACTACTTGCCCAAGCTGGGGGCTGTGGAATTCCCAGTTCTAAAACACAAACCCTCCTTTTTTAGCTACTAAGTTATGCATACTGGGCCCCTCAGGAGGGCGGCGACAGGACTGAACCCTCCTTGGGGCCCGGTGTCCCAAGCACCAGGGGGCACCCCCCCTTCTTCCTACTGGGGGAGTGGGGCAGGCTCACCAGTGTCGCTGGAGGTGGTGATGCCAGGGTCGCTGTGGGACCGAGGCAGCAGTAGTGGTGTGGGGGGAGCCGGATGAGGAGGCCGGTGCCCCGGGGGGGTGAGGGAACCTGAGCTATCGCTAAAGCGTCGAGCGGGGGCTCGGGAGGGGGCGGCTGCTGCTGCTGGCCGGCTGCCTCCCCGGGGGACCCGGCGCCTCAGCTCGGGGAAGCAGGGTCCCACCCAGGGCGGCCAGCCCTCCAGCCGGTGGCAGCTTCGAGCAGCTGTGGGGGGACCCAGTGGGGGTGGGGGAGCCTCGGGGGCAGAGCAAGAGTAGGAGCGGGCAGCCCGAGGAGGCCGCCGGGGCAAGGGGCTGTCCTCCTCAAAGGGGCCCCGAAGGCCACAGTCCAGGCTGAGGCAGTAGCCCGCGCGGCTGCGCTGGATGGAGCGGAAGAGCACATAGTCGACGGAGCGCACAGAGCCCTGTAGTTCCAGCAGGCATGAATCCTCAGACGGGCTGGAGCCCCCCGGGAGGTCACCGATGGCGGACAGCACCAGAGACCCGCTGTCCATGGACACTGTGGGTGGCAGGAGGCTCTGGGTAGCCCTGGGACCCAGGCCTGCCTCTCAGCCTGCGCTTTGGCTCAGGGGTGAATGATAAATCTGGGGTTCCAAGAAGCTACAGCCTAGACCAGGGCCCTCTCTAAACCACCAAACTCAGCCTGCGTCCCCCTTCCCCTCCCCCCCAACCCAGCTACACCCTCCCAGGCAGCCCTCCACTGTCACGGTCACTGTTGCTGGACTCACCATCGACAATGGAAGCCACGCGCTCACAGATGCAGGGGCCATCGTGCAGCTGAGGGTCAAAGAGGGTGGCCTGAGGAAGACACAGCGTCTGGGGTCCAGCCCCACCCAGGGACATGGTCCAGCCCCACCCAGGGACATGCTCCAGCCCCAGGCGTCGGCACCCGAGACTGCAGCCCACTTTGTACATGGCACCTTCCTGATTTGGGCTTCAGTCTCCACGTGCCCAAAATAGAAATGACAGCTCCTACAACCCTGACCTGCCCCCCAACGGGCTCCAAGGAAGATCAGTGTCGACAGCAGCGAGTTGGTGCAATAAAGACCGTGAGTCTACTGTGACCTACGTCCAGGGCCTGCAACCTACTCAGCCTTCCAGGCTCCACCCGGCTGCCCAGCCCTGCTCTCACCTGGCTGTCTCCTCGGAGGCCCATGACAGCCTCATAAGAAGGAGGGCAATCGGTCGGGTACAAGGGCACAGGACTGTCCATGGAGCCATTGTAGGTGATGCTGACGGATGAGGGGGAGTGTCAATGCCTGGATCCAACCCCGACTCCACCAGAACCCTCCGCGGCAGCCCCCACTCCAGCCCCAGCCCCTCCGGAGGCTTCCCCAGCAGGGCCTGCCGGGCCTCACCTCTGGGCATCTGTTTCTGAGCTGCAGGTGTACTCGGGGGGATAGTAGGGTGGTGGGGGCACGGGCGGTACAAATTCCTCCAAGTCCAGCATGGTGTGTAGAAGAGGGGCCGGCGGTGAGGAAGCACAGCCCAGCGGCCCCAGGGCACCTGAGATGGAGCGGTCGGGGGCCAGCTGCTGGAGGGCAAGCCGGTCAGCAAAAGGTGACTTCCGGGGATATGACCAGCTCTCCCTTACCTCTCCCTTCTTTATGACTCCTGAACCCCATCACCACCAAGAAGCTGCCCCACACTGTCCCCTCTCTCGCCCAGAACTAGGTCTTCCTCTAACCCAGCCTCCACATGGGCCTCGAGCTCTGGCCTCTCCCATTCAGAAACTCCTCCCGGGGGCTCTGCCCCATCCGGAATCTCACCTGTTCTCACGGGATTCATCCCTATGAAGCGTCCATCATTGCCCCCTCCCCGCCTCCCTTCTCTAGGATCTTCTAGACCTGGCTCATCCTTACTCTCTAAAGACCCTGCGCTCAGACGGGCGTCACCTGCTTCACTCACTCTCTGCCGTCCCCCTCTTCACCATGCCCTGGGCCCCCTAGACATCCCTCCCTCCAGCAGGCATGCCAGGGCAGCTCAGAGACCCGTGCTGCAGCCACCAGCCCCCTCTGGCCCAAGCAGATGCTTCTCCCTGAGGCAGTCCTTGGCTCTACACCCCACCCCCCCTCACCGTGTGCACCAGGTCCAGGGAGAAGATTTGGATACAGCAGACGATAGCGGAGAGGGCACAGAGTACAGCGGCACAGACGGTCAGCCCACAGACACTAAAGAGCAAGTTCTTGAGGAGGGAAGAGAAAGGAGCAGGGTGAGCAGAGGGGAGAGGTGGAGCCCTTGGACCCAGGGGCACAGGGCTAAGGGCTGTGACTGGGGAGGCTGAAAGTTGGGGGGGGGGTTGGGATGCATGCTCACCTTGAGGGCCCCTCGAGCTTCATCACAGGTGGAGTTCAGGGCAACTTTCAGTTCCTGCCCCGAATCTGGACAGGGCCGGGGGAGTGGAACAGAGGGGCAGCACACACAGACCTTGCCTTCCTGATCGGGAGCCAGGGTCAGGACGGAGCCAGGGGTCCGGCTTGCCGCCTCCGACCCACCCGCTCTTCCTAGCAATCTCTCCTTAAAGCTCACCATAGAGCAGTCTCGGAAGTCTCGGGCCAGCTGGGCATTCTTACAGGAGAGCACCGAGCCAGCCATGCTGAGCATGACACAGAGCACGGAGAGCAGGGAGAAGAAGGAGATCTGGGAAGAGGGCACAGTCTGAGGGCGGGGACCCCACAGCACCTCCACCACCACTACCACCAGACCACCGCCTTCACCAACTGGAGCGGCAGCCCGTTCCTTCAGGGCATTAATGGACCCGGGACCCTAGGCACCTACCACTAGAGTAAATGGCCGCTTCCAAGACACGATGCCAACCACTCCGGAGAACGCCAGCTGGGGATAGAGGGTCACAGGCTCAGAATGGCAGGGAAGCACCTGAGTGAACCCCTCACCAGGGTGCACCCAGCCTTGTAAGGAGGGAGGGGACCAGGAGAGGGAGGAGAGTCCAGGAGTGGACTTGGAGCCGGTGTGGAGGGTTGGGGACTTAAGTGCATCCCCCACCCAACTGTGCACCCAACTCACCGAGAACCCAGCCCAAGATGGGCAGGACCTCTTGATGCTCTCGGTGGTGGTAACGGAGGAGGCCACCATGCTGAAGGTGACCACCAAGATGCCCAGAAGCACCTGGGCCAGCCCCAGCGTGAGCAGGGCCTGCAGCCAGGGTCGGTGGAGGCGGAGGTGGGTAAGGCCCCGGGTGCTGGGCCGGCTGGTCAGCGAGCGGCTGGAGTCACTAGGGGAGGTCATCATGCCGACCGCCCGGCTGCTTGTGCCTCGCTCGGCCCGCCCTGGCGCTTGGGAGCATCTCAGAGGCGCCCAAGGCCCCGTCCTTCCTCCTCTCCACCCGCCTCGCTCTAGAGCCCACCCCCTGGCTGGGTCCCCTGGGACATGGCCCCGGGACGCCAGCTGCGGGGGACCCCAAGGGAGGGGCGTCACGGAGGGGCCTCGGGGTGCTCCCTCCCCACCACGGGCACCGGGCGGGCACCGTGCCCAGGGTGGCGGTGAGGACACGGGGGCACCAGTTCATCGCATCTCCCTAGAGAGGAGGGGCGCGAGAAGGGGCGGACTGGGAGTGAGGGGTGGGGCGGTGGTAGGGAGCCCGGGAAGGGTGGGGAGGAGAAAGGCTAGAAGGATGGCGAAGGACTCTGGAGAAGAGGGGAGGGGTCAGAGAAGGGTGACTCTAGGTGCGGCCGGTGTGCCTCGCCTGGGGTGTCTAGTGGGATCCGGGCCGCCTGGTGGGGAGAGGCCACGGTGCTGCGCCGATGCCGCCCCGCTCCCCATCCGCCCGTCCGGCTCCCCTCCCCACCTAGCTCAAGCTGCTGCAGGTCCCGGGCTGAAGGCGGGGGATGGGGCTAGGAGAGGGGGGAGGGCGTGGCTACAAGGACCTGCGGTGCACCCCGGGAGTTGTAGTCTGGGGTGGAGATCCCCGTACAAGGGGAAGGGCAGAGGCGGGGCAAACCTGCTTTATCTACCAGTAATAGGGGCTCCTTCAGCTCTGGATTACCCGCGCTCCCCCGGGCTCCAGGCTCCACCCCCTTTTCGCCACACCCACTTGAGCCCCACCCAGCGTCGCAGGCCCTAGGGCTCAAGGCCTTTCCAACAGAGGCAGAGGTAGAGGGTCTTCCCAGGTCTTTAAGGGTGGGCGGCAGGCTTGGCAGTGGCTCTACACCCACCTTAAGGCTTCCCTTCCTCCCCTAGGGCCAGCCCGCTGTCCCTCAGGCCTGGGCCTGACTTTTCAGGCGTTCATATGCCACTTCTACTCCGGCCCCCTCTGCGTTCTCTCCTTCCTATGGGCCCCAATTCCCAATACAGTCATCCAACAGGGTCTTAATTCCAGTTCCACTTCCTTTTTATTTAAATAACCGAAGCAACAGCCTTGGCACAGCAGAAGGAAGCTTGGGTCAGTCGTGGTGGTGTGGGAGGGGCAGCGGTGTGGCCTGATGGGGGATTGGGAGCCAGCAATGGGATTGACTCCCTGGGGCTGAGGCTCTGGTGGGGATTGACAAGCAGTGATGCCTCTCCAAGTCCCAGACACCCCAAGGATGGGTGCTATGTTAGCTCCCCCAAGTGGCAGGGCCAGGGATCCCAGTCAGGGATCATGGGGCCCGGAAGGCATTTTCTGCAGCGCCAGCGGCTGCGTTGGCAGCTGCTGTCCGGACCGCGGGGTTGGAAAAGACACCTGCCGCGAACTCTTGCTGGGCCTTCTGAAAGCTGGCACCTGTGCGGCGATACAGGGAGTGGATCTGCAGCGAGCGGAGGGCAGAGATGTGACAGCAGGTTGGCCACCCACCCAAGATGGCCACCACCCAACCACCAGCCTGCTCTACTAGCTTCTTCTGGGCTCAACACTCATCCACAGAGAACCTCCCCACCCCCCCCACACGCCCGGCCTCCAGAGGTCCATTATCTGGGAATTCACCCATCAGCCTGGCCCTTTTCTGTTCCCCAACCCCCAGGGACCATGAGCTCACCCGCTTTAGCATCACGATCCCCAGCACGGCGATGGCGGTGAAGAGCAGGGCAACCAGCAGCATGAGCACAGCCACAGCCTTGTTGATCTTTAGCACCACCAGAGCCGAGAGCCAGCCGCTGCAAGTAGGGGAAGGCCAGGGGCAGTGAAGCGGGGCCACGCCTAGCTGGGTTTCTGTCCTTCCAGATTCTCCACGACTGCCCCACACGGGCCCCATCTCCCCCCAGCAGTCACCGCCAGGCAGAATCCACCTGTCAATCTGGCAGCACTCCACACATGAACACCCCAAGACATCTTCTCTCCTTGCAGCTTGTTCCCAAGCTTCCAGACCATTAGGAACTAGCTCCCCAGGATCTTCAGGGCCCCCCTAGTCTGCAGGACTGCCCCTCCCCTCCTCCAGGAAGCCCTCAAGGGTCAGAGGGTTGACCACTTCTAGGCTGTCTCTCCTCCATCCATGCCTTGGGACGGCTGGCTGGGCTCTCAACCCTGGAGCTATGACCTGTTTCTCCCATTAAACAAGAATGTCCCAAGGTTGAAGAGCAGTCTTCCTGATTCTGAGCAACTACTCCAATGCTCTGCATGCTGGGTCAAAAGGCGTGTGGGGAGGGCGGTGGAGGGGGATGGCAGCCTCACAGACCTGAAGCCCCAACCCCGAATGCCAATGGCCTGGAGCACAAAGAGCACATCCTGGACGAAGAAGATGAAGAAGAAAATGAAGAAGTTGAATGAACTGTCGCTCCTGCAGGGACAAAAGAATAGGGTTGGTGGAAGAATCAGCGTTGGCAGAGTGGGGCAAAGCCCATCCCAGGTCCCTGGCCCGGTCACCCCAACTGGTCCCGGCCCCCCTTACCGGAAAGCCTTGTACATTGGGCGGTACCAGCAGACAAAGGAACAAGGAGTGAAGAGGAGGACCCAGATGATGGAAAGCCCAAAGTCCGAGCCACTGGTCTCCACACAGAAACTGGCCAGGCAGGCGAGGAAGTTCAGAAGCAGAGCTACGGTGCTGCCTGAGGGGCCAATGGGAGGGCGGGGTGATGGGGCCTGTGGATGGCGCAGGACTGCTTCCCAGACACACCCATCCGACCCTCCCCAGAGAAAGGCAAGGAGGGCAGCTCTGCCTTCTTGGCATCTTCAAACCAACGGGGAACACAGGACAAGCCAATCTAAGTCACAGGTGATCGCATTTAAGGGACTGAGACTATGCTGGGGCACCAGGGGCATGCGTCCCCACACTCACACATCCAGAGGTAGTACATGGTGGAAACCGTCTTCTGAAACTCCTGAGGGATCTCCATGGAGATGTCCTGGAAGAAGCAGGGCTGCACTGGGCAGAAGGATGGCAGTGGGGGCCAATTGTTCTGCCGAGCTGTAAGACACAGGGAGCAGAACTTCAGAAGTCAGACAGGGGCTCGCTCCTCCTGGGCTCCCTCATCAACTTCTAATTCAGGATCCAAGGCAGTCAGAGGCTGTGTGTGTGCGTGTATGTAATAAAAGCAATGATGTGTGAACATGTAAAGGCTCACATTGCCACTCATTCTGGAGAAGCAGAGGCCGGGCTTCAGGACAGGCACCCCCCCCCCCCCCCGGGAACTCTACAGAGCAGCCAGCCCTACCTGGCCTGATAGGACTGCTTTCAGTTGCTTGAGGACAATGCTTGTTTTTTTTTTTGGGGGGGGAGGTATTCTTGAAGTCCTTTGCATATGTGGCCTTGTTTAACCTTCACAATAGTCTCTAAATCTAAAGCCTAACAGGTATACATGTTGATTTCACTTTAGATACTGTGGTTAATAAGGGACAATCAAAATTCAAACTCGGCAGTCTGGCTCCAGAGGCCAGGCTCTGAAGTTCATGTTTCCAAATAGCCAGCCCGCCTCCTGGCGCGTTTCAGTGGATGTCCCTGACCGCAGGCTCACTTACTCGCTGAGCCCCCCAAGGCGGCAGCATGCTGCAGCTCCCGCTCCCTCCGGTCCAGCTCCTCGGCCTTGCGGTTGAGCTCCTCCTGCTTCTTAAGCAGCTCGGCGGTGGCTGCGGCTGCGGCAGCAGAGGCCTGGCCGGACACGCAGCGGGAGGGGGCCGTGAGTCTAGTCTCAGGAGGGGCCCTCTCCCCAGGTCCGCCCAGGGTCCCTCTATACCTGAGTGTTGTAAGAGCCGTAGTTCTTAGGTTCTGTGGGACTGAGCTTTCTCGAAGGCTGTGAAGGGGGTGCTGAGGGTGGAGGCAACGGGGCAGGGGCAGAAGGCTCATAGGCTGCTGATGGCTGTTGGGTTCGAAAAAGACCAGAAGCTACCATCTACCTGAATGCCGAGAGGCCATGAACTCACTAGCCAAGCCAGCAGCCCCTCGCCCAGCAGTCAGAGTGAGTTCTTTCTGGCAAGGGGTACATGCTGGAGAAGTCGCCGGTGACTGATAGCAGCCCCATGCCCCAACCTCCAATTCCTCAGCAAGGCTTCAAGGTCCTCAGGACAATGTCAACCCTGAATGCCACCCCCCCCCCAGTCTTTACCCTTCTCGACTACTAACAAACAGCCCTCCTCCATCCTCAGAGCATGTGAAAGGTACCCCTAACCACAGTGTGGGTGGAGGTCTTCCCAGACAGACTGGGCCAGATTCCACCTCCTCCCAGGATGGGCTCAACCCTGATTTGTTGGCGGCTCTGGAACAATGGCCAAATCGTGGCACACAGCCTCTCTCAGGGGTCCAGAGCACAATGCCAGCCTTTCTCACTGGCAGTTGGAAGGGGATTTACGGACACACCCCTCTCCTTCCTTGCCTCCTCGGAAACTCACCTCCCGGGTCTCAAAAGGGTTGTAGACATCAAGCGTGGCATACTGCGGGCTGGGCCGGTGCTGGATCACAGCTGGGTCCTGAGGGCAGAGTTCTGGGGCTCACTCAGCTGGCACCTGGTGCCTCGTGAGGGGAAATTCCCAGGGAATGCTCTCACATGCTTGTGGCTCCAAGAACTGCATTCTAAGCGCCACACAGTTGTCCAAACCCTAGCCCCACGCCCTTCACCCCGCAGTGTTCACTTTGCACGAGCTGGGCCCGCCCCCTAAGGTGTTCACGAGTCTGGAGACTCCCTCACCCGCACGTGGTGGCCCTCGCGGGATCAAGTGCCATTAATGCAAAACAAGTTTGCCTGACCCTCCAGAACCCGGGGAGTTTTGACCCAACTGCCCCACGGAGGTCGGCGCAATTCACCTGGAAGGGATTATCGAGCTCGCTGGGCTCGGCGAACGGGTTCCCGCCGTCCCTGCTCTGAGCCATGTCTGCAAGCGCGGGCCCGGCCGCCCCCAGCCCTCCACGCCCCTGCCGCGGCAGTGGTTCTCGGGGCCTCCTCTCCGGCCTCCCTGCTTCCTGTGCACCGATTGGCCGCCCAGACCGGAAGGATCACAAGGATCCCCGCTGCAGCAGCTGACTACGCTTGCGCCTGCGGAAAGACGGAAGTATCCCACGTGACACCACAGACCGGGTCCCAGGCGAAGTACCGCCTCCTCCACGTGACTGCCCCCTACTTAGAACTACACTTCCCAGCAAGCTTCTGACGTCGCGTGGCCTCGGCGACCACCCCGAGGTGGACGATGGGAGAATTCTGAAAGATCCTGGCATACCCCCCCTGAGCCTGGTTCTGCCAGACTTTCACCTGGGTCCTAGGGGCAGCCTAATGGTTAAATAGTAGGAGACTTTTCCCAACTGTCACTACTCTTGATGGCAGGCATCCTCCTAACCCCACGGGTGCTAGCCCACCCACCACCATCTCCGGCAGCTGGTGACCACTGTAGGGGCCT
This sequence comes from Tenrec ecaudatus, assembly GCF_050624435.1. NCBI lineage: Eukaryota > Metazoa > Chordata > Mammalia > Afrosoricida > Tenrecidae > Tenrec > Tenrec ecaudatus. Next base: position 165,185,856 of record NC_134530.1, read on the forward strand.
CGGGAGGGTAAGGTGACTTTCACACCCAACTCCGAGAGGTTGCCAGTCTTCTCAGCCCTCCAACCCCATCAGCCCCAAGCCTCAAACTCCAGGGTGGGGTCAGATGGAGCACGCCATTTTATTTCACAAAGACTGTACAAAATTCCTTATAAAACACAGGGTAGATGCCACCTGGTTACCTCATTCTGCCCCCAGCCAACTCCAGGAGAAGGAGCGGGTGAGGGCGGGAGAGTGTGGGGTAGAATGGCATTATGTACAAGGCAGAGCCTGAATTCATAGGTACAAGTTCTGTCATATTTACACTATTCCACATATTCACAGATGTGTAGGGAGCCAGGAGGAAGGAGTGGGCTCCGGTTCCACTCATGTATAAAAAAGCACCAGTGTCCTGGACTGGACACCCCCTGCTCTAAAAGACGCAGGGGGGCCCAGGGCCTGATCGTCACCGACTGATATCCCGACTGGAGTCCCACAACTTGGCGCTGGGTGGCTCGGCCCGAAGCCGGGTGAAGAAAGGGTGTTGAAGGGCTTCCCCCAAGGTTAGCCGCTTGGCAGGTTCATATTCTAGCATGCTTTCAATCAGATCGAAGAGCTGGTGGTGGTCCTCTGCCTCTGAGGTCAGATACCGCTGGTGGTGGAGGGCGGGAGAGAGGTGAGGCAGAGTGTCTAAGAAACCCTACCTTCTTCCAGGCTCTCACTTTTTTTTTTTTTTTTTGTATTTTTTTTTCTTTGTTGTTTGGGCTCTCACTTTCAATCTTGGAGAGCCAAGCCTCTGCTGGGAACCAGCTGGAGTGCTGCCTGACCGTGACCGTGTAGCATGAGCAGTGCTTCGGGCATAAGCTCAAGCTGCCGTATTACTAACACAGGTACGCCTACAGACTCTTGAGAGCTCCACTTGGATATCCTTGTCAGCTTCACGGGTCTTCTAGCTCCTCATTAAGGGGTGAGCTCTTCCCAAGAAGTTTAGTCTTCTAATGCAGAGGGCATTACTTTGAGCTCTGCTTGGCTCAAGACAGACGTGGCTGCCTCCTTCCCCTCCACAAAAATCACTGCCCTCAGCTCTCCTCTGTTGACCAGAGATGGCTTCCTTTCCTAACCCTCTGCACGGGGCACACCCCCCAAGCAGGAAGTGACCTCTGGGTGGTGGGCGTGCTGCTCACCTGCAGTGGTTGGCAGTTTTCGCGCACATAGCGCCCAGCTGATGTGTTTTCCTCCCAGTCCAGTCGTCCCCGGTAAAAATACTTCTGCTTCCTAGAGGGGAAGGGGAGGTTGAGGAACCAGGAGGTTCCTCTTGTTATGAGATAATTCTTTTATTCCCCCATCTGAGAGTAGCTGGGGGAGAGGGGAGGCATCAAAGAAAAAAAGAAAATGATGTGAAACAGACCAATTCTGTAGAGAGAAAAGGGGAAAGGTCACATCCCTCCCACTCAAGGTTCACCTGGTCTTCCGGATCATCCGGGAAGGGATAGGACCCAAGATCCTCTCCATCATGGCCAGATGTTCTCTGTTGTCATGAGTCTGGGGAACAGAGACCAGCACAGAGGATGAGAAGGCAGGAAATGCGAGACGGGCGTGAGGGCGCCAACAGCACGGAGGTGCTCAGCAGACTAGAAAGCAGTTGGGAAAAGAGCAAGGGCCGACCGACCCTATGAGACACCCCCACTGACCTGGAAGAGAGTGAAGCCGACGTAGTACTCGAAGATGATACAGCCTATGCTCCACACATCACAAGGCTGCGACCAGCCCAACTCTGGGAGGGAGGGAGAGGGACAGAGGAAAAGGTGGTATGAGGTCAGTGGGCCCCCCATCCCCACACCACATCTCCTCATGCACTTGGGCAGCCTTGCCCTCCCTTACCAAGGATGACCTCTGGTGCGCGGTAGTGGCGAGTGGAGACGATGGTGCTGTGGTGCTCGTGGTCAAAGGTGGCACTGCCGAAGTCTACCACCCGCACGGCCGTGCTCTTCACGCTGCGCTCGTCCCGCTTCTAGAAGCAGAGGGGGACGCGTCGTCTCAGACCAACACCCCCACCGTTCTCTAAAGTGCTCCTGAGTCCGGACAGCCAATGTGGCTTTCTGCCTGCCCCCGAAGGTCCCCTTGCCAAGTTGAGCCGTGCCCCCTCACTACCCGGGCTGACCGCACGGAAGAAAGGACTACTGCGGAGCAGTGCAGTGGCCGGTCTGTATGGACCTGAAAACCACACCAAGTGGTCAGCGTACACTTTTTCTAAAAACATGGTCACAGAGGAATCGAGGGAAGCCGCTTTCTGAGCCCTCCACTCCCCGCATCTTCAGTTGGTCAAGGACAGCTGCTTGCTACCTTACAGAAATGTATGCCTGAGAGAAGGGGGTCGAAACCAAGAAAGCTCAGTGTTGGGAAATTAACTGACCACCTCCCCCATCCCCACACACACCCCCGGGTCCTCTTCCTACCAGCTCCAGCCCTCTCCCATTGCTTTCAGCCCGCTCTAGGACTCGGCTGTACTTGGCCTCTCTGGCACACTGCTTTTGCTCACCAGAGCCAGTCAGGGCGGAAATGAGGGGGAGAGAAGTGAAAACGAGAACGGACAGGGCTAACGGCACAGCTGCCAGCCCCCACTGGCCCGGGCAGCCCCTATCCACTTACCTTCTCCAGGTTATAGGTGAGCTCGTAGTCCGAGTTCACGAACAGGATGTTTTCAGGTTTGAGGTCCGTGTGTGTCAGCTTGTTATCATGCAGGACTGCAGGGGAGAAAGCCCGGTCAGGGTCGGCCCAGGGGGCCAGGGGATGCTAACTAGCACCTGCCATGTGGGCCCAGCCCTGGTCACCTGGCGAGGGGACAGGTCCAACAGGCCTGGGGCTACTCTCTGCGCAGCCTGAGAGCCAGGTTCAATGCCTGGTCTGAGCAGCCCTACTCTTACTGAGACCCAGGCTATTCCCACGGGTCTAAGACACCGAGTGGGCTGAGGGTCCTATTCTGGCATTGACTTGGGCACCTGTACAGTCGGTAAGCTCACGCCTATGGGCCTGCATTGTTGTGAAGCATCCAGAGGAACTGTGTGCTAGTCTGCATTCTGTAACCAGTCCCCGGGCTCAACTCTGCCCCGACCCCATGTGCTCTGCTGGGAACCAGAGAGCACCTCACTGCTGAAACAGGCCAACCTCCAGCCTCAGTGGAGGGTTGTGTCTTTGTTTCCTGCCTGACAACACTTTGCCAAGGAAGGGGAAAATGAGGACATTACGGGCTTCGCTTTCAAAGGTTCTCTCTTCAAGCTCCTGCTGGGTTCATTGGGGACATCAGTCAAGAAGTTGAGCCAGAAAAGGTGATGTCAGGGTGACCATGAATTAATGAACTGCAGATAATCGAGAGTTGACTGTCGAGGGACTTCACCAGTGCACCGAGATGGCAGAGGTCCAGTGGAGGGAGGGGCTGCCCCAGAGTCCACCTCGGCCTATCCCACTCACACTTGACGGCCTGGCACAGCTGGAAGGCCATGTGTCGCACTTGGTGGATGGGGTAGGGCAGGTAGTTGTTGTCCTTGAGGAAATCGAAGGTGCTAAGGCCCAGGAGTTCAAAGGAGATACACATGTGGCCGTGGTAGTCAAACCAGTCAAACATCTGGACACAGAGGCTGGGAATAGAGACGGGGGAAGGAGGATAAAGCCCACCACCCCTTGGTACAAAGGACCACACAGCTGGGGAGTCTCCCTACAGCAGTGCTGGTTACACCGTTCACCACAGGGAAGCGATGGCCTGACTCATGAACAGAGCTAACACGGCAGGCTGTAAAGCACTCTGTTACATTGTAAAAAGTCAGGCAACATCAAAGTAACAGTAACTAAAAAACCCACTTGATTAGCTTAAGAGCTGTTGAGTGGCACTCTGCGGCCAGTGTGCACCCTGGCTGTGGAACTGTCAATGCCAGCCGTGAGCCTCTAGCCCCGTTCTTGAGGTTTCCGCTCATCGGCTACCACCAGGGCCAGGCTGAGACCAATTCCCCCCCTTCTTGACTTGTAATCTTCTGTCCCACACTCAGGCGGGAGCAGAACTACTACCACGTCAATGTCTGTAGCCTCAGCTGAATACGCCAGGGACAAAAATGTATTCATTTAAAATCAAACGAGTCACACCCAGGAGCCCTTGCAGCAGAGTGGTCGCTTGTTAGGCTGCTAACCAGAGTCAGCAGTTCGAAACCACCAGCCATTCTGCAGGAGAAAGACAGGGTTTTCTGCTCCAGTAAAGAGTTACAGTCTTAAAAAAAAAAACCAGAAAGTTACAGCCTCAGAATTCACAGGGGTAGTTCTAGCCTGTCCTGTAGGGTTGCTATGAAGTGGCATCGCCCAGATGGCAGGGAGCTGTTGACATGCAGGGTCGGGATTGCCCTGGAGACCAGGGGAAGGGTTAGAGACGTCTCAGGCCCTGATGGTGCACTACTGGCGAGGGATGAGCAAACAGCAGTGGGATGACAAGGTCTAGGACAAGGGTCCTCAAATCTTTTAAACACGGGGCCAGTTCACTGTCCCTCAGACCCATTGGAGGGCCGGACTATAGTTTGAACAAATTCCTATGCACACTGCACATATCTTATTTTGAAGTACAAAACAGGGCAAAAACACCCAGCGGGCCACATAAATGTCCTCAGTGGGCCGCATGTGGCCTGCAGCCGTCGTTTGAGGAAGCCTGGTCTAGGACTTCCTTGCCGGCCTGCTCAGGCTTGGGGGTCTCTCCTGGGGCAGCTGGGGCTCTCTGACTCCCCTTATTCTCTTGAGCTGCTTACTTCGAGTTGTCAGGATCCTTCTCATTGATTTTCTCCAGCACATTGATTTCAAGGCGAGCTGCCTCCTTGTACTTCTCCACGTTCTTAATGATCTTCAGGGCCACTCGTGCCCCGCCCCTGGGGGTTGGCAGGAGAGGCTTTTGCTGGGTTCTCTAGAACACCCCTGATGGGACAGACTCTCCTGTCAGCTCACACCCTCCCTCTAAATGGAGCTGCTGGACAGCCCCTCCTCCTGACACCTAGAGTCGGCTTGGGGCCAGGAGGGGCTGGTAGTTACCTGCGATGGTCCACACACTGTACAACTCTGCCGAAGGTGCCTTCTCCTAAGGTGCTTATGATTTCGTCTGCAATGACAGAGCAGGGTTGGGGAGAGGGAGGGAGGGAGAGAAGGCGGGGGATGAGCTGAATTGGAAGCAAAACAGAGCACAGCAACCTGGGGTGGAGATGAAGGAAGGGGAACAGATACAGATGGTCACAGGGGCAGCAAACCCCTGGGTGAGCCCCACCACCTTTAACCCAGGGGCCATGAGAGTGGGGAGTGGACAGCAGAGGCCAAGTCTCAACAGCAACTCAAACCACCCAGATAACAACACCACTGAGAAGGCGAAAGAGGCCAGGACTTGGGTTGGCTGGGGACGTTAGGATGGCTATGGGACCATTACAGGCTATAGGATTGTTACGATTTGGCTTGTACATCGCTCTTGTAGCCAGTCCCCGACGTGGTAGATGAGGTGGCCCTCAGCGTCGTCCTCTACACTCTTGGCTCTCCGGCTGCTGTGCTGCTGTCGGGGGGCGGGGGGGTTCGGAGCAGGGGCCGGAGGGAGGCGGGGTGGGTGGTGGAGGGGTCACAGGTCACAGACGCCCAGCCAGGGGGACAGACGATGATGGGGGACAGTGGAAGGGAACACGTCAGATGCAGTAAGGCGGATGGGGCGAGAGAGAGAGAGCGGCGCACGATCCCAGGTCCCCAAACCCACATCAGGGACAGGGAGAGGCATGGGCGGAGCAAAGAAGTGGTGTCGTTGCTGGTGTCACCCACAGCCCCATGCTCTACCCAATGCCCTTTCAAGAACAGACGGCCCTAGTCCCCACCCAAGCCTGCCTGGCAAGGGGCCCCCAAAGTCCAGGGCTGGGGTAGAAAGGCCCCCAAGGTCCCCAAGAGTGGAGGCCTTTGGGCTGGAGGAGCTCCTCCGGGACACAGTACAAAGCCCAGCATGCAGGGAGGGCAGTGGGCACAGACCATCTGTGCCCACACATCAAAGCCACTCGCCTGCCGAGCATGCCGGCAGGGCCGGTGCCCACCTCCACGTGCATCCCCCAGGGCTCAGCTGGGAGTGAGAACTCGGATCACTTACCAGGCTCCGAGAGGGCCTGAGCGGAGAGGGCAGAAAGGTAAAGCAGGCACTCACCGAAGACGAGTGGCTGAAGGTCCGGCTGCGTCGCCTCCGCCGCCTGTGCTTCCTGCGGCTGCTGCGCTGGCTGCGGTAGCTGCTGTCCTCCCGCTGGTACTCGCAGGAGTGTCGGTAGTCTGTGTCGTAGTAGGCCTCGCCCCGGTCCCGGCTGTAGTCATTGCGCCTGTAGCTGCCACAGTACCTCCGGTCATACGCTCTTCGGTCTGACGAACGGTCGTCATAGCTGCTATTGGGTCACAAAGAGAATGCTTGTTATGCATGGCCATTAGGCCCCATCGTGTGATGAGATCGTCCTCCTTTCGAGAAAAAGTGTCCCCGACACTCGTTCAGCTATGAGGATCAAGACCAGAGGGGGTGACTAAACAAAGGTGGACACCCGAATCTGTGTGTCACCAAGACCTCAGAAAAGGGGGGCTCCTCCTGTCCTTCAGTGAGACACGAGAACGAGCACAAGGCCACTTCTTTCCCAAGCCCTCTCTGGTTGAAACTCAGCTTTGCTCCACGCCATGCCCGTGTGCTACTAGGAGGATTCGAACCACCTAAATGCCTTGCCCTTTAGAGCCTATCTCAGACCCCCATGCCTTCCCGTGCGTTGTCCTCCAGCCCCGGCCTCAGTTCCACTTGTCCCCCAGAGGCGCTCAGGTGTCACTTTCTCTGGGAAGTTCCCCAATGACAGAGACTGGTTGGCGCCGCCTCCACCTGTCCATAAGCACGCACACGCACTTCCCTGTGAGAACCTTCCTCGAGGAGCGTGTGGTTGTGGTGTCAGGGACAGTTTACGGAGCACACTCCTTTCCCAGTCCACTCGCTTTCCCCATTCCGTTTGGCATCGGTTGCCATCCGGCAGCGTGCCACACTCTTCCCTCTTCCTCCCTGTGTTCCTCCTTCCCACCCACCTCCCCATCCCACCTGCCCCCTCCAACCCCTGCTGCTGGCTTGTCCCAGGGGCCCGCTCCTCCCTGGTGCTCCTTTTCCCACCATACAGTTTGGCTGAAAGGTACTCTCTGGACTGGGATCAGTTCCAGGCCTGAAGAGTGTCTAGGGGCCACAGACTCCCAGGTAACACTTCGGCGTAAATGGCCTTTCTCATTACCCACCCCGAACATCATCTTCACGCATCAGCTGAGCACAGTGCCCTCAGCATGCAGCCAGCGTCATCAACAGCAAGGGACCCGAGGTTGAGTTCACCTCCTGCCATCTCACCTCCGAGAACGGACATGGTAGCTGTCTTCTCGCCGCCGCCGCCTTGTCCGGTCACTGCTACTAGACCAGGAGCGGCTTCTTCGTCGTTTATGCTTCCGGCTGCGATAGTGTTCATGGTAACTCCCCCGGCTGCCTCGCTCTGAGGAGTGGTATCTTCGGGGATGTGGCATCTGGGCGAGAAAGAAAAAAAGAAATCGTGAGGGAAGGTTTGAGTTCCCAGAGGCTCCCTCCAAGGACCCCTAAGTCAGTGGTTCTCAACCTTCCTCATGCCGCGACCCTTTCATCCAGTCCTCATGGTGTGGTGACCCCAACCCTAAAATCATTTTCGTTGCTACTTCATCACTGTGATTTTGCAACTATTATGAATAGGGCGACCCCTGTGAAAGGGTCATTCGACCCCCAAAGGGTTCTCGGCCCCCAGGTTGAGAACTGCTGATGTAGGAAGTTATCCCTGCCCTAGTAATTCCTCGAAGGAGCCCTGATGGCATTATGGGTCAAGCATTTGGGCTGCTAACCCCAAGGTGGATGGTTCAAACCTACTGGCAGCTCAGCGGGAGGAAGATGAAGCCAACTGCTCTGGAAAACTATTTCCGGTCTCAGAAACATGAAGGAGCAGCCCTCTGCTGTCCTTTTAGTGTTGCTATGGGTCAGATCCAGGTCCCTGGCAGTGGGCTTGGTATATGTGGTTCTGGGACCCATTGCTTGACCTTGCTTTTCCCCAAACCAGGCTCCAAGAAGACCCTCAAGCCTGGGTCATGGTTCCATTACGGATGTGTCACATGTGGCTGAGCCCCAAGCTCGATCAGTGCCACACTGAGGTGCACGTCTCAGAAGATAACACTTAGTCCTTACATAGGCCACCTCCACAAATGGACCGTGAATGTCCTGAGTGAGGAATCCATGATAACAGGAATATATCAGGTGTAGGGCAAAGTCCAGCAATCTGGGCCTGGCCCTTTGACCTCTCTGGACCAAGTCCCTTGAGAGGTTTTAATAGATAGCAGGCCCCAGACTATAGTCCACTTCCTATGTGGCCCTGCCTCTTGAGCAAAAGAGTCGAGAACAACTCGTTTTTAATTAATGTCAGCACACTAGGCTAAGAGCTGGCAGCTTGTAAGTTACTGGGGGATGGAATGGCCCGGTCTTCAATCCCTTTTTTCCTTCAGGAAACATCAGAGAAACTACCAGTCCCATTCCAGGTGAAGGAAGAAGGAGGGCAGAAGGAAATGGGAGGGTCCAAGGACAGTCGTGTGTGTGTGTGTGTGTGTGTGTGTGTTTGTGTGTGTGTGTGGTATGGGGGTTACGGGACTGGTGGGAAGACGTGGAAACTCCTAACGGCGCCAACAGGACTTGCATTCTGAGCCACTTCTTCCCAACTTCTCAAACTGCAGAGGGCTGCACTTGACTCATTCCTGTCCTACCAGGGCTGGAGGAAAACACTGAGCCTAAGTGCCACCGGGCCACCTACAACATCCTGCCACCAAAGTAGCCCACAAGCCTTTTCTCCAGAGCCATCTCCCACCTAGGGCTTTCTGTATGTTTTCCCCTTTCTCATTCAACAAATCCATTAGCAAGCGCTATCCTCCAAGTGCCAATCCATGTTGTCGGAATTGCTGGGCCCTCTTAGCTCCGTCCGAGTTCGCTATTCTCATCTCTCGAACTTCTAGCTCTACTCCATCGTCCCCACTACTCCGGCCCCTCCCAAGTTCCCTGCAGGCTTTACTGACTGTATCGGGGAACCGACCTGCTCCCACCTCACGCCCCAACTCCCCACCTCTGCAGGTCTCAACCCTCCTCCCCTCTCCCCATCTTCGCCCCGTGCCGTGCCCCCCGTCTGATCCGGTCCTCGCTAGCCGCGCAGGGCGCGCCCCCGCGCTCGCCATCTTTCTGCACGGCCCCGCGGCCCACCAGCCCGCGCGCTCACCGTTCTGGCGGCGAGGCCCGTGCGCTTGTCCCACAGGAAGTCCGTGATGGCGGCGGCACTGCGGCCGGAGTCCCGGCACCCCCGCGGCGACGAAGTGCGGCTCCACCCGCCCAACCCGGGACCTAGGACCTCCCGCCCCGTTCCCAGGCTCCACTCCAGTCCCGCCCGCCCCGGCTCCGCTCCCGCCCCCAAGATCCGCCGGGCGCCGCTCGCAACGCCCCCGCCCGGGGCCCGATCCCAGCTCCGTCCGGCTCAGGCCTCTCCGCTCCGCCGCCGCCGCCGCCGCCGCCGCCGTGAGCGAGCACGTACACACGTACACACATACGCACGCACGTCCTGCGTCGCTTCCCAGCGACCCTTGAGTCCCGCCCCCAGGACCGCGCGCGCGCCGCCGCGTGCACACGTAGCCTGCGGAGAGGTGCTGGGGGCGGGGAAGGCCCCGGGAGACGCGCTTGGGTACCTGCCAGGCTGCTCGAGTGCGCCTCTGGCCGTCAGCCCTTCACCTTCTCCAGTCGCCACGCCGCGTTCCGTAGTTAGGTCTGCAGATGTCCAAGAAAGGGGGTCGCCACTCCGCAAACCTGACTCTCGTGAGGCTTGGCGGTGAAGTCTCTGTCCCTAAGACAGGTTACCCACACGGCCCTCAAAAAGAAGGGCTTTGATCTTTTGTCCTGAGCAACAAAATGCACATGTGGTACTGAGGGACATGGACAGAGAGGAGACAGAGCCCACAGGTGGAGCGACGGAAAGAGGCTGGCAGCCGGAAGCCTTGGGAGGGCATGTGTCTGGAAGGTGATCCCAGCAGCCTGGGACAATCTAAAACAGGGGTGCTCACCCCTTTTCAGCATGCGAGCTACTTAGAAAATTATCAAATCAAGATGATCTACCATCTACAAAAATGCAAAACATTTATTTTTATTTATTACATTTATTCATAAATGCATTGAGAATCCTTTGTGTGTACAATGTATGTTTATGTACCTTGCATAACCGAATAAGTCCGTATTGCACAACACAACACAACACAATTCACTATGTACATTATATTTGTCATTCCCTGAGTACTCTGATGACTTGCACTGAATGGAACGAGCCAGGGATGCACAGTCCGGACAGTAGCTGCTGACAGCCAGCCTCAAGCATACTTCCAAATCATCATCGGTCGTGGTGGAAGGGTACTTGGACTTGATCTTGATGTGGGAAAAGCCTGACTCACCTAAGTAAGCAGAGCCGAATGATGCCGTCAAGGAGGTAGCACATTTTCTCATGTTTGGATACTTACCCTCTGCGAGTAAGTTCCAGAACTGTTCCTGTGCTCTGGACTTCAGCTGAATGTCGGCTTGTAGTGTCAAAATCCCCCATTCTGTATGAAAGTGATATGATTTTGTCTTCTTATTGGTCCAGCGCCCCCACTCATTTTAATACCCTTTCTTATGCTAAAGAGAAAAAAATCCTAGGTCTTAAAAATTGGCCATAACTTAGCTTGTCAGTTTTACTGCATGCATTTGACACTTACGTCTGATTGGCTGCGCTGTATATCAATTAAGTGACAGGACTGATGATAGGTTTACATCTATTTTCTTAATGCCATGCGATCTACCCACACTACATTTTTGATTGAGTAGTAGATCGAGATCAACGTATTGAGCACCCGTGATCTAAAGCCTCTAGGCATCCGATCCCTAAACTTGATTCTAAACCCCAAGGTCAGCAAACCCAAGACTCTTTTTGGGGAAATCAGATGCTTACCTCCCTATCTATGCCCAGGCAAGACCCAGCGGAGGGAAGAGCGCGACCAAGTTTATTACTGGACCTGAGAAATAAGAGCAGGCGTAGGAACAATGGCGAGGGTGGCACAGCACTGCCATGCAGTGTTTCCTTGTACACTGGGTCACCATGGGGATGGGTCGGAGCTGACTCGATGGCACCCAACAGCAGACACTGTGGACTGAGCAGCAACTCACTGGAGTCCCCACCCACCTGCTGCCTCAGGGGCTTGCCTTTCCTTTCTAAACAAACTCTGCTTTCTTCCCTGAGACCATGGCTTGGTTGTCAAGGCCACGAGCCCCTGGACCTCTTAGAGCAGGTGCAACAACATGACCAGGGAGGACAGGGCTCAGAAGTGGAGGGACGGAGACTCTGATATCCTTTAGGGGACATCACTTGTGAGCTCTACAAGGGAGGTGAGGCTGCATCTTCAAAAGGTTGGTAGGAAGTGGAATTAAAACGTATTCGGTTTCCCCACCAAGGCTTTTGAAGCCAATCTCATAGCGGACGTGCTTTGAGCAGAATATGTGAAAAGTAGAAACTGACTGAGGTGTCCTGGTGGGTGAAAAGTCTGAAGCCCTTGGCTGCCAAGCGAAAAGGTAGGGGGCTTGGAACCAGGTCACGAGCTGCTCCTCGGGAAAACGATGTGGTAGTCTGCCTCTAAAGCTGGACAGCCTGGGGAACCCACTGGAGCACTTCTGCTCTGTCCTAAGGACATTGTGAGCCCGTGTGAATTGACTGAACTGGGAAATATGATCAAGTAGAAGAGGGAAAGATGGATGGAGGCTGAGGAGACCGTACAGAAAGAATAGAAAAATGATCAGAAAGGAAAGTTGAAAAGGATAAAAAAGAATAACCAAAGGCTCCCCCTTAGAGAGCATAAATGTTGCTCTAAGATAGTGGACAGTCAGATTAGGACAATGTCAGCTCAGCAGAGGCAGCTCAGTGGAGACCTGGGAGAGGAAGTGTCATAAAAAGCATTGGGAGCAAGATTGGAGCATTTATGTCCTCATCTCTGGACGCCTTCTTTTCCAGACTTGTCACTCAACAAGCATTAACAGAATGCCCACTATTGGTCCAGCAGCATGCCGGGCACAGGATTATGGTTCTCCTAACTTCACAAGCTAATGCACATTAAAAAAAACACACATTTTATTGAGTTTACAGTTTATGTAACAATCCATACATCAATTGTATCAAGCACATTTATACATATGTTGCCATTGTTATTTTCTAGACACTTACTTTCTACTGGGCCCTTGGTGTCAGCTCCTCCCCTCCTCTCCCCCTCCCCCACCCTTGTGACCCCTTGATAAATTATAAATTATTATTTTCATATATTACACCGTCCTCCATCTCCCTTCTCCCACAGTTTCTGTTGTTCATCCCGGGGGGTGGGGGTGGTGAAGGGGTGGAGGCGGGGTGTGAGGTTATGTGTCCATGGTTGCGATTCGTTCCCCCTTTCTCCCCTCCTACATTTCTTATAATGAGATACTGATGGGTAAACAAATAACGGCAGTCGCGGGGGACAAGTGCCGATCTGAGTGTACTGCCAACTGTAAGAAAGTTCTAGACTAAGCTCTCACAGCTGTCTGATCTGCAGCACATCCTTGATATGGTGCAGGAGTGGGAGGCACCAGGTTTCAGCGTGCACAGGAGCACCACAAGAAGGGGGCTGACTTGAAGGCTCCTAAGAACAAGACTCTAGATAGTCCCTCTGAACCAACGAGTGGAATGTGAACTGGAGAATCGGGCAGAGAACACCTTGGCAAAGGCTGAAGGCCAAACAAGACATTTCAGGGAACTGCCAGACGCTCTTGGTTGCTAACCAAACTGTTAGGGATCCCTCCTGGCACAGCAGTTAGGCAGTCAGTTGCTCACCAAAAGCCTGGTGGGTCGAGCTCACTGGCTGCTCCACAGGGAGGTGGAGAAGGCACCCTGTTTCTGTAACAGCCACGGCTTTGGGAACCCTAGGGGACAGTTCTACTCTCTCCTATAGTGCCATTGCAAGCAGATGTGGACTCAGCAGCAATGGGTTCCATGCTTTGGTTTAACTGTAAGGTTGGAAGTTTGCGTCTACCCAGTGGCACTTCTGAAAACATCCAGAAGAATGGCAAACTGCCAGTTCTCGAAACCCCTGTGAAACAGCGTTCTCTACTGGCACCACTCTGCTCTAGGGTGGCCCGGAGTGGGAGTCAAGGTGCTGGCAACTGGTTGGGGGAAGGGCGGGGAGAGGGCATTTCAGCATGCTTAGAACACGAGTTTCAAGAGTGTGACTATTAGAAGAGATGGAGTTGACACTGAGTCCAATTTTTGGAGGGTTTTGTATGCCATGCTAAAAAATTTAAATGTAAAAAGGGGACATTGTGAAGGGTTTCAAGCAAGGGGCTGATAGAGTAACATTTGGATTTTACGAAGGTCATTCCAGCAGAAGGTGAAAGAGCAGGGCCGGGCAAGACTGGAAGCCCTTGCAGAGGCATCTGAAGTTTGGTGAAAATGCTAAAGGATTGAAGTAAGATCATAGTTCTACTGCCAGTTCAAGTCAATTCCAACTCCTAGTGACCCTCTGGGGCAGTGGTTCTCAGTCTTCCTAATGCCTCGCCCCTTTAATACAGTTCCTCAGGTTGTGGTGACCCTCAACCATAACATTATTTTCGTTGCTACTTCATCACTGTAATTTTGCTACTGTTATGAATCATCATGTAAACATCTGATATTCAGGATGTATTTTCATTGTGACAAATTGAACATCATTAGAGTATGGTGATTAATCACAAAACAATATATAATTCTATATTGTGAACTATTTATTTCTAATGACAAATAAATGAAATTTTGTCTTGAAGCATTGTATAGCATGGGTAACAGTCTTCTCACCTGGTACTCCTATGTGGGCATCTCTGCATGTGGGCAGACCCCCCTGGAGATGGGTAGAGGTTCTGACGGTCTTAGGTGACCCCTGTGAAAGGGTCATTCGCCCCCCAAAGGGGTTGTGACCCACAGGTTGAGAACCACTGCTCTAGGGCTCCCTTAGCAATACGAAATGAAGATGAAGAGAATTGAGGGACTTGTGTTGTTTTCGGATGACATTGACTGAGCTTTGACTCCAAGGGACTCCATGTGCCAGAGTAGAAAGGTCCCATAGGGTTGTGGGCTTTACTGCAAATTGCAGGGCTAATGAAGAATATTAAATACACCACGGACGGTCAGAGCACAAACAATTCCATCTAGGAAGAAGTATCGTCACAATGATCCTTGGAAGCAAAGTTAGCAGGACTTTGGATTCTTCTCAGGGAAGATCAGTCTTTGAAAGAAGATGCCATGCTTGGTAGAGGATCAGCAAAAAAAGAAGGAGAAATAGCAATTGTACAATTATACTTGATCTAATTAACTATTATAATATCTGTGAGAGCTCTCAATAAAGTGATTAATAATAAATACATAAAACTATAAAAAAAGAAAAAGAAAACCCTTTGAAAGACTTAATAGAGTCTTCTGGGAACCAAAGGTCCTCCATGTTTGCCCGGAGCCCACCCTGTACAGTTCTTCCCCAAGGCGGAACCTGTAAAAAGTCCTGCACAAACAGGAGAGAATGGGCCTTTGTCAGAAACAGCGAACCAAGGGCAGTGAGTGACCACCACGGAGGAGTCAGCGAGCCAGGAAGGATGACCACCGAACATGGCCACCTGGAGCTCTCGTGATGCCGATCGATCAAGAAGACCTCAGCCTGGCTTTCCCACCCGAGGGGCCAAGTGCATGCCTTCCTTCTTCGGTGCAGTACATTACGTAAGGTCCCTGAGCTCGGGGTTGATGCATCTGTAGCCTCAGCCTGGGCGGATAGGCTGTACTGCCTCAGCCTGTCTTCACCCAGGCGAGAAAAATAAACTTGGCCCTTTGCAACCCACCTGGTCTCGTGACTGACTTGAATCTCTTCTTGTAAGCTTACACCCTTAAGGGGATGGATTGACACAGTGGCTGCAGGGATGAATGCACACGCAGCAACACTGATGAGAACGGCGCAGGGCAGGGCAGCGTTTTGTTCTGCTGCATGTTGGGTTCCTGTGATTCACATAACACTCCATGATCACCCTGACGGTTAACAGCCAAATGATCAATGGTGGTCCCACCAGAGCTCTTTTCAGGTCACATAGCACTGTAATTTAAATGTATTCCCCGTCTGTCCGTGGGCACAGACACGCATCCTCCGTGGCTGGGATTTTCATATTCACTTTGGTGTCCTCCGCATCCACGTAGAGGCCGAGTCACCCTTGGTGAAGGTTGGCAGAATGAATTCGGAAATGAAAATACTAGGGGGAGAAGTTTGGCGATCAGAGAGTGCTGAGGGACCGAAGGTGAAAAGCAGGAGGGTAGAAGTCCACGGCGGCGGAGGGTAAGGAAGGATTCCAGGGCTGTGCTGCATCCCTCCCACTGGCACCCAGCCCCTGCCCTCCCCAGGCTCTGGAGATACAATGCTTGGTCTGCTTTTCCCGCCGCTAGCAGGTGGCTCCACCCCCTTGACTCCCAGTGGCTAAAGGCCTTTAACTCAAAGCCACGCCCCTCGATTCCCGGAGTGCGGCCCCGCCCTTCACGTGGAGAACCGCCTCCAGTTATTAAGCCACGCCCACCGGAGTCCCTCCTAGGCGCGAGTCCATTGGCCCCGCCCCCGCCTGGGAAGAAGCTCGGCCGGCTCCGCCCCCGCGGGCCCTTCGCGCGGCCCTCGCCAGGGGGCGCAGCGCAGCCCGCCCGCCACCCGCCCTCGAGTCTGTCGCACACACCCCCTCCGCCCCGCGCGCCGGCATTCCCAGCCGAAGCCGCCTCCGCTCCGGGCCCGCCGGGCTGCGCCCGCTCCGGCTCCCGGAGGGGTCGGGAGAGGATTCCCGATGGCGGCGGCGGGGTCCTCGAGGCCACGGGTCTAAGCGGCCGGGCGTCATGGAGGCGGAGCCGAGGCCGGCGGCGGGGCCCGGCGGCGGGGCGACCCCTGGGCTGGAGGCGGCGCCGCCCGCTGCCCCGGCGCCTGCGACCGTGGCCCCCGGTCCGACCCCCGGGTCCCGACCGGAGCCCAAGAGGAGGCAGCTGAGGACGCTGCTCCAGCCCACGGTCAACAAGTTCTCCCTCCGCGTGTTCGGCAGCCACAAAGCCGTGGAAATCGAGCAGGAGCGGGTCAAGTCAGCGGGGGCCTGGATCATCCACCCCTACAGCGACTTCCGGTACTGGGGGCCTGGCGGGGCGCGGGGCGCACGGACCCGCTGCGTGGGCTGCGGCGCAGGGGCTGGGTCCGCTCCACCCTCCGCGGTCACCTCCTTGCCGGCCCTGGGGTCCCAGGGCGTGCCGGGGGAGTAACTTCTTCCCACCTCCCCGGGAATTCCTGGGTAGGAGATCCCCGGCCGGGGGTCCTCGGTGACTTCTCCGACTTGGGGCACCAGAAGGGGCATGCAGACATCAGTGATCTCTGGGGCCCTGGATTTACCGTTTCGGGAACCGGAACACCCCACTTGGACCTCAGGGACTGCTGGCGTTAGGAGCCGCTGCTTCCTTCAGCCTTTCTTGCTTGCCAACCGGGATATTCTGTCGTATCCCGCGGCTCGGCTCGGGGGCAGCTGGAGGCAAGAGCCGAGCTTCGCTACGCCCCCACCACCTCCAGCACCTGCCTAGTTCGGCAGGGCAGGCCATCAGGAAAATTAAGGGGGTGGGCATCCTGGAGCTGTCCCTGGTGCTGAAGTGTTAGGGGGAGGGGCGGGGCGGCGACTCAGAGCCGTTGAGGTAGCAGGGAAAGGGCACAGCCACCGCCCAGGTGACTCCGAGGGAGGGGTGGGGGTGGGGCCATTTCTTGAGCCCATCAGGCTTGTACCTCTACATCAAGGTCGCTAGGGGAGGAGCGCAGCCGGCCTGTCCTTGGGGGGGATGAAGGGCAGCTTTTGGACAGCTACCGGAGGAGCAGGGAGATGAGGTGTGAAGCAGGAAGCCTGAAAACACAACCAGAGACAGACATCATCTTGAATTCACAGAGATACACACTCCCCAAATGTGCCTCTTCGCCCATTGTTCCTCTCACTTCCCCCACCCAGCTCTTCTGCCTCATCCCCATCCCTACAGTGCACCTTTTCTAGCCTCTTGTGAGTGTCCCTCCCACCCCGCCCCCCTTGCATCCCCAGAGTCCATGTATCCCCCTTATGATCGTGCTGCTCCCTGCCCTCTCTCCTGCATCACCCGCGGGGCTTGTGACCGCCTGTGTGAGTCAGGCTGTGAAGACGCACCATGGTTAGGCAGACCTTCTTTCCCTCCCTTCTCCCAGCAGGCAGAACAGGATCTCCGCTCAGGGGTTCAGGAGGGAGAAGGAGGAGAGGGGTCAGGCCATGCTGGGTCAAAGCACAGTCTCTGAGAGCTTTCCTGGAAGCTGCAGGGAAAGCCTAGACTTGGAGACCACCAAACCCCCTTGCAGAGGTCGTAGGCAGGAGTGGTTTTGCAGTCTGGATCTCAGGCACTGGGTCTGGCTGGCTGCTTGAAGCTGTTTCCTGGAAATTAAACCACGATCGGTCATGGAGACCCTAAGATTGTCCAGTGATTTTTTTTTCCCAAAGGGACCTTGAGCCAGCTCCCTCCTGGCCTCTTCTTTCTGCAGCTGCCCCCACAGCAGTGTGGCTGCCCCTTTCTCCTGCCCTTGCCCAGTCTTGGATACAGTCCTGGTGCAAGTGGGAGGGCATGTGGAGAGGAAGGACACATAGAGCTTTGCGCTTGCTGGGGGGGGGGGCCTCCTGTGGAGCCTCTGGCTGTGCAGCCCTGTTGGAGGGGCTGCCGATGGGGGGAGGGCAGCCTTGAAAAGCTCAGTTCAGATGGGGAGAGGGCAGATCCTTGGTACACCGAGGAATTGATCCAGGCAGAGAGGTGGCTCAGAGGTCCAGCAGTGGTGGGGAGGTGCAGAAGGCTCCAGGGTGTGAGCACCCAGATCAGGAAGGGGCAGAGAGCTGGCAATGGGAGAGCAGCAACCTCTCCCACAGAGGAGACAGAGCGGGTGAGTCATGCCACCAACTAGAGCTTTTATAGCACTGTCACTTCCATTGTCTCAGGGGGTATTTTTTGGCAACAGCCTTTGAGAGTAACACAGGGTACTTTATTTTTAAAATTTAGGATAGTTCATAAGGGTAGTCTCTAGCATATCTATTCGAGAGGGGCATAGGACATACATGTACACGTGTCCATTGATCATAAAGCAAGCCTCCCATGTAACAGTTATCTAGGTCAAGAGAGGCTACTTTGCCCGTTCCTCAGAAACCCCCCTCGGGTTCTCCTGTGGAATCCACACTGCGTTCTTCCCGTGCTTTTTTTTCATGTGTAGTCAGCACTTTTGCATGAGCCCCTAATACAATGCCGGCTGAGTTTCATCCGGTTTTGAACTTGATAACCTGATAGGATTCCTTTCTGCGTCTGGCTGCTCTTTCTCAACATGGAATTAGCCAGGTTGAACTGGCGGGGAGAGGGAATCGTGATTGTGGAGTGACCTGCGATGTGCAGGCACTCCGTGTACATATCCATCGTCCATTCTTCTATTGGTACATGCACTCCGGTCGTCTCCTTGGGCGTGGTGCTGAGGGCATTTCTGAGAAGGGATGGGATTGCTGGCCGGTTAAGCGAATGCTTAACTTTGCCATCCTACCGCTTGGTGGTCCCAATTTACTTCCACCCAAGGTCAAGTGGCCATTCGTTGTTCTGCACTGTTGCCCACTCTCGGCCCCCCCGGATTGTTTATCTCTGTCAGCCAGGTGGCTGTTGGTGGCCTCGTGGACTCACTCCCCGTCCCACCCCCACATTAGGTTTTACTGGGACCTAATCATGCTGCTGCTGATGGTGGGGAACCTCATTGTGCTGCCCGTGGGCATCACCTTCTTCAAAGAGGAGAACTCCCCCCCCTGGATCGTCTTTAACGTCCTCTCTGACACTTTCTTCCTGCTGGACCTGGCGCTCAACTTCCGAACGGGCATCGTGGTTGAAGAGGGTGCGGAGATCCTGCTGGCCCCTCGGGCCATCCGTACACGCTACCTGCGCACCTGGTTCCTGGTGGACCTCATCTCTTCCATCCCTGTGGATTACATTTTCCTGGTGGTGGAGCTGGAGCCTCGCCTGGACGCAGAGGTCTACAAGACGGCCCGGGCCCTGCGTATCGTGCGCTTCACCAAGATCCTCAGCCTGCTCAGGCTGCTCCGCCTCTCCCGCCTCATCCGATACATCCACCAGTGGGAGGAGGTGGGGCAGGCAGGGGGTGCTCCAGGATGGGGCTGTGGGCCAGGCTCCTGGGGGCTCCAAGGGGTGGATGATGGGTGGGCCCTCTCCAAAGTGGGTGGGGAGGGAGAAGCAGAGGCAGATTGAGGGTTCCGGGAGGGGACAGGATGGGGTGGTGACAGAGGAGAGTGGAACCCAGCGCAGTGGGCGGGCTGGGCAAGCGGGAGGTGGGGGTGGGTGGGTTAGTTGGATGCTGGCAGGAGCATGAGATGTGGCGAGGGAGCTAGGAAGGAAGGAGTGGCAGGCTGTGGAAGAAGCTGGCTGGGGGAGAGAGGAGGCTGGCTGGAAGCTCTCTGCCGGGTGGCTGTGATGGTGGGCTGGTTGGTTTTACAGAAGAGCTGGCTCCAGCCTTACCTTGAGGTTCAGCGCCTGGGTTCACAGTACGTGCTCGGCATCTCACTGACTGCAGGCCGAGCCCCGTCTTGGTATGTCCCACATTGAGACTCCATTTCCCCTTCCACAAAGCGGGATGCTAGCCGCACTGGTCTTAAGCGAGAACAGGTTGCGAGGGTCTGAGAAGAGTGGCTGGCCTGGCCTCATCTCAGTAAGTTAGCTGTTACTATGAGTGGAGGGGAAGAGGCTGCGGGCTCTTATCCACACGACGCACGCCCCAGGGTCAGTGCCCTGTGAAATGCCCTCCCCTGTCCAGCCTAAGCCATCCGTGGAGTTTGAGTCTCTGCTGTGGCACAAAGTGGCCCTGGCATGTGGCTGCCCTTTTCCTGTCTGTAACATGGTAGTAGTTAAAAACCAATGTGGCCATGTAAAGCCTGCCCAGTGGGAGGAGGAAGCGGGCAGCGATCTGCTCTCCTAATGGTGACAGCCGGGCAGCCCTCTGGGACAGTTGTACTGTCCGTACAGTAACTCTGGGTCGGACTCGTCTTGATGGTACAGCAATGGCAGGAGGAGCACAGCCTGTCCTGTGTGTCCGCACAAGAGGAGCCCTGGTGGCTTCATGGTTCTACACTGGGCTGCGATTCGCAAGGTTGGCAGTTCATAAACCACCAGCCACTCCTCAGGTGAAAGACAAGGCTTTCAACCCCTGTAAAAAGTTTCAGTCTCGGAAACCCATGGGTATCTCTACCTGGTGCTGGTGGTCACCGTGAGTCAGAATTGACTCAATGGCAGTGGCTTTGGATCTCAGGAGGTTGGGAGAAGTTCAAAGGGAGAATTTGTGAGGCTGGGACTGGTGGAGGACCAGCAGGGAGGGATTCTTGTCCACAGTGGGCCCCTCCTCGGACCCCTCAGATCTTCCACATGACCTACGACCTGGCCAGCGCCGTGGTGCGCATCTTCAACCTCATCGGCATGATGCTGCTGCTTTGCCACTGGGACGGCTGCCTGCAGTTCCTGGTGCCCATGCTGCAGGACTTCCCCGACGACTGCTGGGTCGCCATCAACCACATGGTGGTGAGACTTCCGGGGCCTCCCAAGGGCACCAGGGACAGGAGGCAGGAGATGGTCAAGGGACGACCAGTGAAGACAGGAGGGCGGGAGGGAAGGGGGGCGCGGCAGAGGGGAAGAGATCCTGAAGAAATGTCTGCATGTTGGAGGAAGCGGGTAAGGCAGGCAGGCAAGGCAAAAGAGGCCCCCTCCGCCTTAGCACGGCCCCTGGGAATCAGAGGCAGGCAGGGGCAGCAGGGGAGGGGGCTCTGAAGGGACCGAGCACAGCTCTGTGACATGCTCTGCCCCCAGAACCACTCGTGGGGCCGCCAGTACTCCCACGCCCTGTTCAAGGCCATGAGCCACATGCTGTGCATCGGCTACGGGCAGCAGGCGCCCGTGGGCATGCCCGACGTCTGGCTCACCATGCTCAGCATGATCGTGGGAGCCACGTGCTACGCCATGTTCATCGGCCACGCCACCGCCCTCATCCAGTCCCTCGACTCCTCCCGGCGCCAGTACCAGGAGAAGGTCAGTGGAGGGCAGGAGAAGGAAGTGTGGGCATGGAGGGGTCCCAAGCCCGAGGCTGCTCGGCTCGATGCTCATTATGATGTGTCCCCCTGTTGGTCTCTGCGCCCTTCCTCGTCCTCCTGTTCATACCTATCCTCCGTGTGCCCTGTCCCTGGACCCCTCCTCTGCCCGCATCTGGCTTCTTGGCCTGTGGCGTGTGCCGCCCACTGTTTCCTGTGCTGCTCGGCGGCCCTGCGTACCCATCTGTTTGGACTCCCCGCCACACCCACTGCGCCTGGCCTGTGACTCACCTCTGTGGCGGCCCCGCAGTACAAGCAGGTGGAGCAGTACATGTCCTTCCACAAGCTGCCGGCCGACACGCGGCAGCGCATCCACGAGTACTACGAGCACCGCTACCAGGGCAAGATGTTTGACGAGGAGAGCATCCTGGGCGAGCTGAGCGAGCCGCTGCGGGAGGTGGGCTCCTGGGGATGCTGCGTGGGGGTAGGGGCAAGGGACACTCTGGGGGGCCTTCAGGGCTTAGAATCTCTCACAAAGGTGTTATGGGGATGGAGGAGGCGTGGGGAGGAATGGCAGGGACTTGTTTGGGTAGGTGGTTCTGCTCAGGGCTTCCCGGGAGGAGTTCAGGACCCCAGAGCTAGGGCACCAAGGGTGGGTGGGCTGGGAGCAGTGACTGCCTGACTTGCCCCTGCCCCTCCCAGGAGATCATTAACTTCACCTGCCGGGGCCTGGTGGCCCACATGCCGCTGTTCGCCCATGCTGACCCCAGCTTCGTCACCGCCGTGCTCACCAAGCTGCGCTTTGAGGTCTTCCAGCCGGGGGACCTCGTGGTGCGTGAGGGCTCCGTGGGCAGGAAGATGTACTTCATCCAGCACGGGCTGCTGAGTGTGCTGGCGCGAGGCGCCCGGGACACCCGCCTCACTGACGGATCCTACTTCGGGGGTCAGCAAGCCTCTGGGAGGGAGGGGGATCAGGAGAGGAGGAGAGAGGGCAGCTGCTCCCCCAGATCAGGGTCCTTGCCTGGCTATGCTGCAGAACCATAGTGTCCCAATGCCCCTCCCCACCGCACAACACTCCCACTCACCAGCCCCTGGGCCTGGACTTGTCCTCAGTTTCCCTGCACAGCCAGGTTGATAGGGCCTGAGCAGAGGGCCTTCAGAGCTTAAAGGGAGGAAGGGGAGGGTTGGATGATGAATGGGGGGTGGTGGGTGAGGAACAAGGCAGGGATTCGAGCTTTGGGGCTCCCTTCACTGCTGCCCTGGTTGGGGGGACAGTTTGCTCAGCTGCTGCCCCAAGTGACTTGAGGCTCCTAGGCCTTCTCAGTTCCCACTGCACGCCCCCTCCAGCCCCCCCTCACTTGGCCCTTTGCCCTCGGGAACTTCTGTTCTCCCCTAGGGCTGCCCTCAGGTTCACTCACTCCTGCTTCCAGCCCTGGGCCCACCCCTGGGGTTGGAGCCCTGGGGACTGGGTCCATCCGCCAGAGATGAAAGAGTGAGGGGTGAGCCGGGCAGCATTCCAGAGAGAGGCATCCGGAGAGCTGGACAGACACACGGACCCTCCCGGCAGCACGGGGTCATCACCGGTGCCCACCCCCCCCCCCCAAGTCTGGGGAAGAGCCTAAGGAAGCTGAATCAGCAGCAGCAGCCTGGTGAGAAGGGGGCTCCGGGACACTGATTCTGAATACCCCGCCCCAACTCCTGCAGAGATTTGCCTGCTGACCCGGGGCCGGCGCACGGCCAGCGTGCGTGCTGACACCTACTGCCGCCTCTATTCGCTCAGCGTGGACCACTTCAACGCTGTGCTGGAGGAGTTCCCCATGATGCGCCGGGCCTTCGAGACCGTGGCCATGGACCGGCTGCGCCGCATCGGTGAGGCTGGCCTGCCCCAGCCCCTCCCCTGCTCCAGAACCAGGCTCCCCCCCATCCCAGCAAAGCCCCCCCTGCTCCAGAACCAGGCTCCCCCCCATCCCAGCAAAGCCCCCCCTGCTCCAGAACCAGGCTCCCCCCATCCCAGCAAAGCCCCCCCTGCTCCAGAACCAGGCTCCCCCCCATCCCAGCAAAGCCCCCCACAGGCTTTTCAACAGAGCAGCAGTGTCCTAATCTCCTTGTGTCTCCTACCCCATCCTCTGGAGGCTTCCTCCGCTGCCAGCCACTGACGCTCACTCTCTGGGATACCCTCTGCCCTGCCCTGGCCACCTTTGCCCAACCCCACCTCTCACCACCTCCGGAACCCCCACTCCCATCTCTTTCCTCTCACCCACTCCCTCTGTCCCACTCCTCTTGGGATTCTTTCCCTGTCCCTAACCCCTCCCTCCCTGGACAACTCGCAGGGAAGAAGAACTCTGTCCTGCGGCGGAAGCGCTCTGAGCCGAGCCCAGGCAGCAGCAGTGGCCTCCTGGAGCAGCACCTGGTGCAGCATGACAGAGACATGGCACGGGGCGTTCGGGGTCTGGCCCCGGGCACAGGGGCTCGGCTCAGTGGGAAGCCGGTGCTGTGGGAGCCCCTGGTGCACGCGCCCCTACAGGCAGCTGCTGTGACCTCCAGCGTGGCCATTGCCCTGACTCACCAGCGGGGCCCTCTGCCCCTCTCGCCTGACTCTCCAGCTGCTCTCCTTGCCCATTCTGCTCGCCGCTCAGCAGGCTCCCCAGCGTCCCCTCTGGTGCCTGTCCGAGCCACCCCTCTGCTGGTCCGGGGGCCATGGGCATCCACTTCCCGTCTGCCTGCCCCAGCTGCCCGAACCTTACATGCCAGCCTGTCCAGGGCTGGGCGCTCCCAAGTCTCCCTGCTGGGTCCCCCACCAGGAGGTGGCGGAAAACGGCTGGGACCTCGGGGCCGCCCGCTCTCAGCCTCCCAGCCCTCCCTGCCACAGCGAGCAGCAGGGGACGGCTCTCCTGGGCGGAAGGGCTCAGGAAATGAGCGCCTGCCCCCCTCAGGGCTCCTGGCCAAGTCTCTAGGGACAGCCCAGCCCCCCAGGCCACCAGTGCCTGAGCCAGTTGCTCCTCGGGGCCCCCAGCTCTCTGCCAACATGTGAGCCCCTTGGGCTTAGCTGGCCTTAGCCCTCGGGGTGCAGTACTGTGTACCTGGGGGCAGATGCCTTTTGAGAGACCGAGGGGACCTGAACCACTGTCCTCTAGGAACGTCTTCCCATCCAAGAAGTTGGTCTGTGTCCTCGGTGCAGGCCCTGCAGCCTGACACTCTCCGAATCCACTCATCTTCATCACGTGGCCCAAGTGCCCGCCACATCCCAGCCACAGGGTCAGGCTCCATAATGGCCACTGCCAAGTAGAAGTGACTCCAAGCCCTTTTAGGTGGGGACACCCTGGGGCCATGGTCCTGCCGGGTGCAGTTCTGGCCCGTGATCCCACCTTATAAGCACAAGTACCTGCCGCCACCATCACTGCCAAGTCCTAGCCATTTCATGTCTCCACATGCTGCTCACCCTACCTGTGGTCTGGCAGCTTCTGCCTGGGCCAGGTACCTTCCTCTCCTCAGCACTGCCTGGCATTGCCAACTGGGCTTCCATGGCTGCCAAGAGCAAATGCCCTGGGTCCCCAGCCTGGACACCCACTTTTGCCCTCACTACTGTCTGCAGACTCTCCCTGCCTTCCCTCTGAGTGGACACACACACACACACACACACACACACACACACCACCTGACATGTTCCCGGCAGTCTCTGTGGCAAAACCTCCTTGTTCTGTCCCAGACCCTTAAAGCCAGGGATCACTGGCCCAAGACAACTTCATAGTGGGCTAGCCTAGATCCCCCCTAGGAGGGGGCAGGTGGCTGAACCCTTAGATGATGGTAACCCCATTCCTTCTGTCTGTCTGTATTTATTTATTATTCAATCACCTTATTTATTTGTTCCTACCCTAATGTTACATGTTTATTCATTAGCAAATTTTAGTATGAAGGAGCTCCAGTGGCACCGTGGGCTAGGTGTCAGGCTGCTAACCATAAGCAGTTCAAACCCACCAGCCTCTCTTTGGGAGAAGGACGAGGTTGTCTGCTCCTGTAAAAAAGGTACATGCTTGGAAACCCCACGTGGGGCCGCTGAGTCAGCATGGCTCAGAGGACAGCGGGGTGGAGGGTCATCATTTGGTGACTACTTCATTTCGTTCACCTACCCACCCATTCATCTGCCCTCCACCCAGTCTTGGTGGTGCCTGTGGCCCTTGTCTAACTCCATCAGCAGCAATACTTGGACTGTCGCTCGACTGAGGTCACCGGAGGGCCACCCAAGTCCGGGAGGAGGGCTCTTCACTTTATGGGTGGTTTCTTTTCCTTCTGCTGAGTTTGAGGCTGGTGCAGCAGCCGGGCGGGGGGAGCCTAGGGAGAGGCCAGCCAGCCAGCCAGCACCAATGCCTTCTCAGGGACCAGAGAATCCTCTCACACACACACTTGCGCCCTTCCTGTCCCCTCTCCCACTCAGGCCTCTCCATCCCCTTTCCTTCAGGGTGTGTGGGTACTGGGGTCCTTGGTGTGTAAGGAAAGTTTTATAATCACTTCCAAACAGCTTTTTAAAAGATGATGGAGACACTCCTCCTGGCTCCGGGTTTGTGTGTGGGTGCGAGGTGGGCAGGAAGGGACAGACAGCAGGGCATCGTGTCCAATGGGGCATGAGAGCAGCATCCATTACTGTGCCCAGCCCCCTGGGCTCTCTAAAAAGGGTGGGTGTCAGCCTCTGTCACCATGAGGGGGGAGCACTGCCCTGGCATCAGGCCATCCCATCGGGAGGAGGTGGTACTCTCCTTGGGGATGCCAGGTCCTCGGGCCACACATGAGCACATCACACTGCATGGACACAAAACGTTTTTAAGATAGCGATTTTGTGGAGAGAGGACAAACGGTCCTGGCTGCACTCCCCCCGCCCCCCCCCCAGGAATGGGCGGACCTGGGCATGGAATTAAACTGCTATGCTGGCATTAAAGGCTCAGCATGTCTTGGGGCCCTGATGAGAGGGCTGGGTGCAGGGAATATAATACAATTGGCACTGCTGGGTGCACAGTGCTCTGCTGGCCTGTGTGGCGTGGAGAGGGGGAGGGCCCCTGAACTGGAGAGGGATGGCAGATGAGGGCTGGAACTGGGAGGTTTGGGTAGAGGGGCTGGCTGTAAGAGGGGTGTCCGGAAGAGGATGCTGGGAGGAAGGGTGGGTACAGGGTGGTCCGGGTCAGAGCTGGGGGCATCTCAGGATACGCTCAGCACCCGCATTATGTTGGTGTAGCCAGCACCAGGCCGCCATCCTGTCACCACAATCACCAGGTCCCCAACACGGAGGAAGCCGCGGAGCTTTCCTGGGCATGGAGAGAAGACAGCAGGGTGTTACTAGGGGTTGTCAGAGAGCAGACCTCCCTGATCTCTGAAGAGCCAGCTCTTGAAGGAAGGAACCTGGTACAGACTGTCTAATGAATCCCACTGGTGACCATAGGGTATGGACCCCAGGTGTGTCTCCTGGTAGAATGGGAGGTGTGGTTGCTAAAGAGCAAGCCTGCAGTCCAGCTGGGTTGCCATGGCTGGTGGAGGAATGAGCTGAGCATGTATTACTTGTAAGTTACATTGTTTCAGTTTCTGCTCTTGGGAAGTGGGCCCCCTTCCCCCTTTCCTCTCCCGTGTCCTAAGTCCAGCCTGGCTCTTGCTCCTCAGGAAGCAACTGGTGACTTATTTAGGGAACAAGACCCTCCGCGATCTGTGGGTCTCAGTGTACCTCACAGGGCCAATCTGGCACCACAGCAGAGGGGCTGGCAGGAGGGGGGGTGTCTAGGCAACTCACCACTTTCAATGCCAAACTGAACCCGGCGATCCACATCGTCTGCCCAGACGGCCACTGGAGCCTCACGGTAGAGCAAGGGGAAGACTCCTCGGCACAGGTGGGCCTGGCGGGCGGCCTGGGCCGAGCGGGTGACCGCAATGACCGCGGCCCGAGGTCGGTACCGAGAGAGAAGCTGGGCCGAGCTGGAGGAGGTAGAGAAGGTCAGCCCAGAGCCGCGACCAGGGGCTGGACCAGCAGACATGAGTCTGGGCACAACTTCCATGCAGCACCCATAAGCTGTGGGACCCTGGGTACTTAACTGGGTGTGCTCACCTGGCAACAGGAATACCTAATCCTTTCTGTCGCACGAGGAAGACAGGTAACCAATGAGGTCATGCGACACCTAAAGCCCATGTGAATTTGTCCACTCACACTGCTTAATTCCTAAAGTGACGTTTTGTTGTCCTTAGCTGTCACTCAGCCGGATGCTGACACATGATGACCCCACTCGGGATGAAAGGAAACACTGCACCACCCCCAAAGCTGTTGGGGGCTAGACCGTGACCATGCTTAGGGTTTTCCGTGGCTAGTTCAGGAGATAGCCAGGCCTTTCTTACTAGTTCGTCTTAGTTTGGAAACACCACTGAAACACGGTCAGCATCACAGCAACATGCCAGTCTCCACCTACTAGGCAGCACTGGCATGGCACAGAACCTGGGACCCCTATCTGGACAGTGCAAATTCCACCATGGCGTCCCCTACAGCCTCCCCACCCACACACAGCCCAGCTCCATGGTCTCCTCCCAGGCCCACCAGCTCCATCATCAAACCCCCTGAGGTCG
This sequence comes from Tenrec ecaudatus, assembly GCF_050624435.1. NCBI lineage: Eukaryota > Metazoa > Chordata > Mammalia > Afrosoricida > Tenrecidae > Tenrec > Tenrec ecaudatus. The sequence goes on from NC_134530.1 coordinate 165,213,691, forward strand.
AGTCAATTAGCCCTGTAGGGCTACGCAGCACCGGCACCAAAGCTGATGGCTTAGTGGTTACACGCCAGGCTGCTAACAGCAAGGTCAGCAGTTTGAAACCACCAGCCACACCACAGGGCAAAGATGGCGCTTTCTACACACTGTAATGAGTTAGAGGTTCGGGATCTCAGGAGCAGTTCCACCCTGTCCTAAAAGGCTCTTAGGAGTCAGCCTTGACTCGATGGCGGGGAGTTTGGTTTGGGTTTTGGAACCTTTATGGGACCGACTGCCACGCCTTTCTCCCTTAGAGCAGCCCATCAGGTTAGCAGCTGAGCGCGCCCCGCCCCTGCTGCACCCCTGGGCTTCCCAGCGCCGTCAGAGGAGGAAACTGAGGGGGCACAGCCTGAGCGGCTCACTCAGGGCTCCCAAGAAAAGACTAGAACTCAGACTTTCTGGGTCTTTCCATGAGAGAGCACCATGAGATTGTTTGTGGATAAAATGGATGGGACACCAAACAGCCTCCATGTCGGTGTGCACTGTAGGACCACCTTCCTCTCCCAGACTCCTGGGCGCACTGGCACTAGTGCCCTCCGGGACCTGCCTTCCCGGCCTCCAATTTCCACAGCTACCTCCTCTCCTTTTGTCCCAGAAGCTGTTCCTCATCACCGAGGGCCAGACGGCACCCAGGTTCATGGCCGGCCTGACCCGAAGTCCATCCAGTACAGACGTCCCCAGTGGCCCCTCACCGGCCAGTCTTGGTCAGCACGATGATGGCAGCAGCACAGCACTTGAAGGCGGCCTCCACGGCCCCGATGGCGGTGACCTCGGTGAGGTCGCGGCTCAGTGGCGCTGCCCGGCGCAGCTCCTCAAACAGCTGCCGGTGGTAGACGGCAGCCTCTGCCTCACGGGCAATCTGCAGGCAGCAGGAGGTCAGGGGGCCACAGAAGCGGCTTGGTCCCCTGGCCCACGTGCCCGCATCCTGAGCTCCTACCGCGTGCTGCATCTTCACGGCCTCCACAGGGAAGCTGCCCTTGGCCGTTTCCCCCGACAGCATGATGCAGTCTGCCCCGTCCAGCACGGCGTTGGCCACGTCGCTTGTCTCGGCCCGAGTCGGCCTGGGCTTCGAGATCATGCTCTCCAGCATCTAGGGGCACCTCAGGGAGTCAGGTGCCCAGACAGGGCTTTGCCCAGGCAACCCTCCGACACCCACACTCTGAGTGCCCCGTGAGACCCAGAGCCTCAGACCCACACTGGGTCCTCCTGACAGTGGGGCTCCTCCTCTGAAAAGGAGGGGTGACATGATGTCTCCCTAAAGTCACTGTGTTTGGGGATCAAACGCTAGAGAGCAACACTCAAGACAGCCCTCAAAGGTGGGCCTCCTCCCTTGAGGTGCCCCATCCCCGCCAGGCCCAAGGGCTCAGGCCCAATCCAGACCTGTGTGGCACAGACAACAGGTTTGCCTGCCAGGTTACAGCGCCCGATCATCATCTTCTGAGCCAGGAAAACCTTCTCGGCTGGGATCTCGATACCCAGGTCTCCTCGGGCCACCATGATGCCGTCGCTCACCTCCAGGATCTCATCAAACCTGGGGGGTGGGAGAGTCAGGAGGCACCCATGAGGGGGTCGGGGGGAGCAGAAGAAGGGGTGGAGGGGGCGGCACAGGGTCTGATGGGACAGTTAGTGACCAAGCCTCACTTCAGCACGCCTTCGTGGTTTTCAATTTTGCTGATGATCTTGATGCCCTGTCCTTCCGGCCCCAGGGCAGCCCGGACAGCCAGCACATCGCTGGCCTTCCGCACAAAGGAGGCAAAGATGATGTCCACGCCATGTTGTACCCCAAAGGCCAGGTCCTTGACATCTTGCTCAGATAGTCCAGGCAAGTCCACTTGGGCGCCAGGCAGGTTCACCCCCTTCCTGCTGCCCAGCACGCCGCCATTTTCCACCTCTGTCACCAGCCCATCTGGGCCTGTTGAGAGAGCCAGCGAGGTCAGAATATCCGGTAAACAGGGCAAGCGCAGGGTGACTTGTGTTTACTTACTAATCTGCCTGGAACAATTTCAGACACTCAAGTGGCTTTGATTCTGTGGGGCGAGGACAGAGACAGATGCCAGCCCTCTCTAGAAGCAGAACTGTAGATGTGACGCTAAGAAGAGACGGGGTCTCCTACAGATGGGGGTAGAAGCACACATAAGCCCGGGTTTACCTTGCTTATTGGGAACCCAGTGCTGACCATGCCCTATGGGCCTCTCCGTCCCTGGTCTGGCCCTTGTACCGAATAGAACCAGGTGGGCGACTAAACCACAAAAACAGGACCCTGGGATGTCGGAGAGAGGCGTGGCCTGACTACAGGGGCGAGGGAAGAGGGTGCGCCCAGTGCCTGGGCGGGGCTAGGGCGAGAGGCGCGTCCGCACCAGTGTCCAGGACCACGAGGGAGATGAGCCCGTCGTCGATGTAGATGCGGCCCCCCACCGGCACGACCCGGACGATATTGGGGTAGTCCACCCACACGGTGTCCGCGTCCCCTCGTGTCCGGAACGCCGGGTCCACCGTCACCAGCACCCGGGAGCCCTTCGCTAGCTCCACCTCGGCCTCGGGGCCCTGGGGGCGGAGCCAGAGGGGACGTGAGCGCGGTCTCCACGCTGCCCTGGACCCGCCCCTCGGCCCCGCCCACAGCGCCGCGCCGCCCCCTCGCCCGCCCGCCCGCCCTCCAGGATGCGCGGCTCTCCCGGGGTCCCCAGGCCAAGTCCCCCGCGCCAGGGCCCCTCCCGCGGGTCCTTAATCCCACCGGAGGCCCTTCTCCAGGCCCGCCTCTCACCCCCCGGAGGATCCCGGTGCGAATCTCCGGGCCCTTGGTGTCCAGAGCGATGGCCACAGGCCGGTAGCTGAGCGAGGAAGTTGCGAAGCTCTCCACCGCCTCCCTGACGTTGGCGATGGACACGGCGTGGTACTGGGGGCCGGAGAGGAGCAGGCTCTCAGAATCCGGAGCCCGGCGCCCCCACCCCCCGTGCCCGTCCCCGCCCCGGGCGCCCGCGCGCACCTCGTGGGAGCCGTGGGAGAAGTTGAGCCGCGCTATGTTCATGCCCGCCTTGATCATTTCCTTCAGGCGCTCCACGGAGCGAGAGGCCGGCCCTGGGACCGGAGAGCCCGCTGAGCACCCAGTCCTCCCACCCATCCCGGCCCAGGGGGTCTTGGTTCCCACCGCCCTCGCAGCCCGTCCGAAAGCCCACCGCCCTCGCTGCCGACGACATGGACGTTGTCGTCTGGGTAGGTCAGGGCTTCTTAGAGAGGCTTGGGGTGCCTGGCCTGGGTTTTCCGTAACAAAAGGACTCCCGCAAAGAGGGGATCCCCACTCTCAGCGGGCCTGCAGGACAGGGTAGAGCAGCCCCTGTGGGTTTCCCAGACTGTCAGCCTTCACAAGAGGAGAAGGCCTGCGGCCCGAGCTAGGCCTGAGAACCCGGGTGTTGACAGTGATGGAGGTGTTGAATTTCGGGAACTCTGGAGGGCGGGTGTTGGGGAGGGCAGTGGGGGTAGAGGCTTAGAGCTGAGAGACCCCCTGCCGCCTGGGGAGCAGTGAGTTCAGTCCTGCTCTGTGGGGAACTAGCCCCTCTAACTTGGGGTCCCCATGCACCATGGAGGTATCTTCTTGCTCACCAGACTCAGGATGGAAAGAAGCGTTTCTTCCCCCACTTTATTCCTCACCCTTTTCCTTTTGATGAGATCACTCCCACCGGCCTAGACACCTGCTGCTCGGTCTTTCATTATTATTTTTCTCCTCAAAAGCCAGTTCTCCTTTCAGCTAGGGTCCTATTGCTCATCAGAGTCTCTTGTATCTGCTGCCTTCCCAGTAAAGGTTACCCCCGTGGAGTGTCTGAGAGGCCTGGGGAGGAGTCCCGCGAATCCGTCATGTGACCCTCACCGCTGCCTGAGGATGGTTGGATGGACCAAACAGTGAGGCTGCGCGCAGCAGCTGGCACCTGTAGCTGCACCTGGAGAATCCACAGCCGGGCTCTGGCGCGGAGGCCCAGATTCGGAGGCTGCGGGCCCAAAGCCAGGTCAGGCTGCTCTGCTTGGTGCTTCTTGCTGCCTTTCTTCTGGCTCACGGCCCAAACCGCGGACATTGACCTGGACCCCAGGCATCCTGTCTTTCTCAGCTCCCCGCTCCATCCCAACGCGGGTACCCTGTCCGCCCTAGCTCCACGTTATATTCGGAATCTGACCGCTTGCCAGCTAACTCCACTCCCACCACTGTGCCTCAGCCCCTCCCAGGAATACTGCAGAAGGAGCTCCTGCCCTTGCCCTCCCCCCTCTCCCTACCCACATGCAGCAGCCAGGAGAGTTCTGCCCAGGCAGAAGCAGGGTCATGGAGAGCCTCTGCTACAAATCCGGAAATGGTTTCCCAGTTCACTCAAAGGGATAGCCCCCTTCCCATTCTAACTGTGACCCCACAGAGCCCTACCCATCCACTGCCAAGTCAATCTGACCCCTAGTGGCCCTATGGGACAGAGTAGAACTGCCCTTCTGGGATTTCCAAGACTAAATGTTTACAGGAGTAGATAGACGACTCATTTTTCTCCCTAGGAGCAGCTGGTGGGTTTGAACCACTAACCTTGCACTTAGCAGCTGAATGTGTCACCCACTGTGCCAGGAGGGTGCCTTCAGGCCCTCCAGTCTTTCCTGCTGCTGCTCTTCTAGGTGACTGCCAGCCCCACTGGCCTCCTAGAATCTGGAGCTTTGCGCTGGCTATCCCCTCTGCTGGGCACCCTCTCCCCCAGAGGTCGGCAGGGTGAATTCTCTCAGCTCCTTCCAGGCTTTGCTCAATATTGCCTGCCCCTGCCCCCTGACTTAAGACTGTAGCTCACCTCTACCCTCACACTACTGTTGCCCCATTACCATGATGGGTTTTCGATTTTTCTTCTCAGCTAGCATATTAGCTTACTCCCCCCACCCAAATCTTTTCTAAGTATAATTTTGTTTACATTTTAATACATAGCTAAAGTTATCCCTGGTGTCCTAGTGGGTAGCGCAGTGAGCTCTTAACCTCAAGATCGGCAGTTCCAAACCACCAACTGCTCTTTGGGAGGAAAATGAGGCTTCCTACTCCCATAAAGAGGGACAGTCTCAGAAACCCACATGGACCATTTTATCTTGTCTATAACCCAATTTTACCTTGGGTCACTATGAGTCAGAATTGACTTGTGAGTAGTGAGTGATATAGACGATATCAGGCTTTCATTAGTGACATGTCCATAAACACATTTTATATTCTTTGGTATACATAATCCCCAATAACTGTGTCATGTTTATGATGATACGGATTGAACTGTGTTGTTACCCGAGCCTCTCTGCCTGTGGGGCGAGTGCCACCTGGGCTGTCTTGTGTTGTTAATGGGCAGGAGGGTGCAGGTTGTGTTCTGAGTCACTCTCTTTTGAGATAGAGAAGAGATTGAACAAGCAAGTGAACAGCAGGCCATGGAGATGGGGGAAGAGCCATGCCAAGCCACACAAAGATCGCCGCCCGTGCCGACACAGGGAGCAAGCCTTCCCCAACAGGCCCCTCGAGTTAGGGTTTGTAGCCTCCGAAACTGTAGCAGAGAAACTGCTCTGGTTAGAGTCGCTGGTGGTGGTGCTTCTGGGCTAGCAGTGCGAGGGAACTAAGATGGATTTCGGTCCAGTAGAAGTGGGGGTGCTGCTGTAACCAGCACCTGCAACGTCTGTGTGGTTTCGGAACTGGCTAACAGGTGCCTAATTATAAAAGTAGGAACTCCCCAGGGACAAGGGAACTACAAGGGATCCAAAGTCGGTCTCAGGAGGGTGTGGGAGGTCTGGCAGGGCTGGATCAAGGGCAATGTAACCGAGAGGAATTCCTGAAACCCAAATGAAGGCAGAACATGATAGTGGGATAAAGAGGAAAGTACAAAGAAACAGGAAAGAACTAGGAGGCAAAGGGTAGTCATAGAGATTAAAATAAAGACATATAAAGATGTAAATATGTTTATATATGATGAGGGGGGAATAGATCTATGTACATATATTTATAGGTTTAGTATTAAGGAAACTGATGGACAGTGGGCCCCTGCTCAAGTACTCCCTCAACACAAGGACACTTTGTTCTAACAATTCGGCAGTCAGAGATGCTCACCTGCCTGGCACGATCGCTGATGACAATGGGTGCACAGGCAAATGTGGTGAAGAAAGCTGATGGTGCCCGGCTACCAAAATATATAGCACCTAAAGTCTTAAAGACCTGAAGATAAACAAGCAGCCATCTAGCTGAGAGACAACAAAACCCACATGGAAGAAGCACACCGGCCTGTCCAGACTAGATCACTAAGGACAAAGTGGGTGCATAGCAAAAGTTGTGAACAAAGCTGATGGTGCCTGGCTATCAAATGATACAGCATCTGGGTCTTAAAGGCTTGAAGACAATCAGGCGGCCATCTAGCTAAGAAACAACAAAGCCCACATCAAAGAAGCACACCAACCTACCCCAACACGAACACTGAAGACAAAGTGGGTGCAAGGGCAAGTGCGGTAAAGAAAGCTGATGGTAAAAAAAAAAAGCTGATGGTGCCCAGTTGTCAAAATATATAGAATCTGGGGTCCCATAGGCTGGAAGATAAACAAGGGGCCATCTAACTAAAGAACAACAAAGCCCACATGGAAAATGCACACCAGCCTGTGAGATGACAAGGCATCAAAGGGATCAGGTTTCAGGCATCAAAGACAAAAAAACCCCAAAATCATAGCATTGTGAATGAGGGGGAGTGCAGAGTGGGGACCCAGGGCCCATCTGGGGGAAATTGGACATCCCCTTGCAGAAGGGCTGTGGGGAGATGATGAACCAGTCAGAGTGCAGTGTAGCAACAATGAAACATACAATTTTCCTCTAGTTCTTGAACGTTTCCTTCCCCCCACTATCATGATCCCAATTCTACCGTACATAACCGGTTGGACCAGAAGATGTACACTGGAAATACAGAGAATCCAGGACAGATGAGGCCCTCAGGAACAGTGGTGAGAGTGGCGATATCGGGAAGGTGGAGAGAGGATGAGGGAGAAAGGGGGAACGGATGACAAGGTCTACATGTAACCTCCTCCCTGGAGGACAGACAGCGGAGAACTGGGTGAGGGAGACGTCGGATGGTGTAAGATATAGAATAATAATTATTTATAAATTATCAAGGGTCCGGGGAAGGGGGAGCAGGGGGGAAATGGGCTGATACCAAGGGCTCAAGTAGAAAGCATGTGTTTCGAGAATGATGATGGCAACATATGTACGAATGTGCTGGACACAAATGATATATGTACGGATGGTAAAAAGAGTTGTATAAGCCCCTAATAAAATGATTTAATAAAATAAAATAAAAGTAGGAAGTCGGGTGGCATAGTGGTTATGCGTTGAGCTGAGATCCACAAGGTCAGCAGTTTGAAACTTTCTCCATGGGGGAAAGACAGGGCTTTCTACACCCTTAAAAGAGTGACAGTCTCAGAAACTCACAGACACAGTTCCACCCGTCAGCTTCCACTCGATGGCAGTGAGTGAGGAAGAGTAAAAGTTGCCCAGTGAGTCACGAAGACCTGAGAAGGACGGATGCATTGAATTCTGGTTCTGGCAAAGACTATCCAAAGGACCGTGAACTGCCAAAAGAACCAACAGCTGTGTCTTGGAAGAAGTACACCAGAGTCCTTAGAAGCGAGGGAGTGAGACTTTGTCTTGTGCACTTTGTGCGTGGTGTCAGGAGAGGCCAGTCCCCGGGAGAAGATGTGCGTTGTCATAAATCAGGAGAGCGGCGAAGAAGAGGAGGACTCGGGGCGATGGACGGAAGCCGTGGCTGCAAGGACGGGCTGGCGGAAAGCAGCTGTGAGCAGGGCAGGGGACCAGGGTCAGAGGATGGGGCCACAGCTTCTCCCCTTTCACAGTCAGATGTCCTGGGGTCGGGGACTGCCGTGCCAGGGCCAGGGACTGGGTGGATGGCTGAGTGATTGGACTAACTCATTTTTTATTATATTTTGTTATTTATTATTATTTTGGTGGTGTTGTTTATTGATGGGTCTAGCCAGAGAGACGGCCCTTTCCCCGAAGGAAGAAACTTTTTCTTGTTTTCTCCCCACCGACCTTTGCCTAGAACCCAGAGCCCTGTCTAGGGCATGCTCCATCCGGAGGCAACCTGCTGCCATTGAGTCCGCTCCGACTCCCAGCAAGGGGAGGACATGGTAGGTCTGCCCTCCGGGATCTCCATGGCTGTACGTCTTTCTTTTTGCTAAGTGACAATCCCACCCCACCCCCGCCCCCCAACTTATTCCAAGGGAGAAACCCACTGCCTAAAACCTTAGCCTACATATCTGTTTCCTACCACGTGCCATATGAGACAACAAGCAGGTCTTTCATGCTGTGAGTGCATGGTATTTATTTTCTCTTGTAGCGAGACTACACAGTGTAAGAATGGCTGCTTGCATTACTTAGTGCTAGTTACCTTGAAATCCACATCTGACCGAGAGCGACTCCCTTCCAAACAGAGCCACACACTGCCCAGGCCTGCTCCATCCTCACACTCATGCCTCCGCCTCAGCCTTACGACACAGCCACGGGGTGTGGGATCCCTCTTCCTGCCACCCCTCCACATTGGCAAACACAATGTCCTTCTCCAGGGCCTGTCTCTCTTCGCAATATGTCCAATGGACACACCAAGGATTCCTGCTGTCCAAGCCTCTGAGGGGCAACTCTGGCCGTACTTCTTCCAGTACTGATGAGCTTCGCCTCTGACCAGTCCATGGCAATTTCAAGACAGTTCCCCAACACCACAATCCTAATGCTGGAACCCTTCCACCGTCTTCCTCATTCCCTGTCCTACTTTCACGTGCATGTGCGGCAGGGCAGAATGCCATGGCTCGGCTCAGGCACACCGTAGCCCTCAAAGTAGCTCTCCAGTGCTCCAAAGAGATCTTGTGGGCAGATTTACTTCAGGAAAAATGAACTTGGATCTCTGGAATACTGCTTCCATGACCATTGATTGTGGGTTATCCAAGCAGACAACTTCCTGGACAATTTCAAACTTTTCTCCATTTGTCCTGATGTAGTCAATGGGTCCAGTTATGAGGGGATTGATGGACTTTTAATCCATATGTCTTGCTCTTGGACACTGTGCTGCAGTGAGCATGGGAGAGCATCCCTGTTTCTGAGACGTCTCATTTCTTTGGACTGTATGCCCAACAATGGCCTTGCTGGGCCCTTTGCTATTTCTATTCCCAGCTCTTTCAGAAATCACCGGGTGGCTTTCCACAGGGCTTGCATCGATTCAGCAGCCTGCCGCCTTGGAAGAATTCCAATCTCACTGCATCTTCTGCAGCGTTTGTTACTGTCTGTTACGCTTTGTTTATTTAATTGGGCTACGGTTGTGGGTGTTATGTTGGGTCTCATCATTGTCCGTTACTTTATTGCTATATCTATTTTCCCAGTGTCTGACCTTTTATTTTAATCACTTAATTTTTTTTTAAGATTTGAAAATAGCATATCTATTTGATGATTCATCTGTTTCTTTTTTTTAATTAAAAGCTTATCATATTGGGGCTCTTACAGCTCTTATCACAATCCATCCATCAACTGTATCAAGCATATTTGTACATATGTTGCCATCATTATTTTTTCGACATTTACTTTCTATTAAGCCCTTGGTATCAGCACCTCTCCCTATCCCCCTATCCCCGTTACTTTTTGAAAAATGATCAATTATTATTATTTTCATATCTTACATTGACCACAGTCTGTCTTCCCCAGGTTCCTGTTGTCCCTCCCCCTAGAAGTGCGGGGTGGGGGTGTTTGTTATGTGTCCATCATTGCAATCCATTCTGTTTTCATCTTTTGATGGAGTCTTCGGAAGTTCACGTGTTTTATTCTCCTAGGTGCCGCTCCTCTGTGTTGTCATCCGTGGGGTGACATCTGCAGCCTGTGTATGACCTGCTCTAGGGCTGTTACCTGTGTCCCGATTTCAGCAGGGAAGATCTTCCCCAGATCCAGCTCAAAGCCAGAGAGTTTCCTGGAAGCCTCATGTGTGGGAAGAATGCGGCTGTAAGGACACTACGTCAATGGGAGAATTGAGCCTGCTTTACACGGCTGAATATGCAACTCTGACACGATTTCCATTCTCCCATTGCCCAAGCAGGGCTGTGGGTACAGTGTTATTGATATAATATTCACAGTCCGTGCACCCCCACAGTTAGGTTGCTTGTGAAAAGCGGCTGTACGTCTTTTATGGGAGTCGGAGCCTCATCTTTCATTTGTGGAGGGCCTGGTGGTTTCAAACTGCCAACGAGTGACCAGGGCTCCTCATTACGAAGGGGGCTTCACAATCCTCATGGGAGAATGGAATGGAAAGATGGTGGAAGGTCCCCATGGACATCTTACGCTTCCTCGTATTTATTGGATAAGCAACCTGGTTGGACCTGAAACCATCTCGCAGGGCACAGGCCACGAGGAATCACCTTGGGGAAACAAAAGAACCAGAGAGGCCCTGAGCGAGGCTGCAGGCTGGTGGGATGGGGGCGCTTACCGATGGTGGCGATGATACTGGTGCTGCGGGCGGCCACGGGCTCCGAGTCGATGTCCAGCAGGCAGAGGTGCTCCAGGAATGTGTCCGCCATGGCCGCTGACAGCTGCTGCCGCTGGAAGAAGGCAGCGCCCAGCTCCTGGGTCAGTTGGGACACGCTGGCCCGCCGCAGGTACCCCGCTGGCCCTGCCGCAGAGGAAGGCTCAGTGGGGTGATTGGGACACTTGGCTCAGCTCTCACCGTTGACCTCTTCCCCCAAGCTCTGGAACTCGAAGTCCCAGTTCTTGCCGATGGCGACACCAGTCCCTCATCACCCTGGCGCCTTGTCCGTTAGCTGGAGGCTTGCCTGAGCCTCAGCCCATCTTACCGCCCGGTTCACAACGGGCCCTCCCTTTCCACTCTCAGAATCACTCACCCTTGTCTGGTCAGAAACCTGCATGGAGAAGGGCCCTATTTCCCTGCAGTTAGCCAGTGATGGCAGGAGTGTGTGTGTGTGTGTGTGTGTGTGTGTGTGTGTGTGTGAGTGTGTGTGAGTATGAGTGTGTGTGAGTGTGTGTGTATGTGAGTGTGTGAGTGTGTGAGTATGTGTGTGTGAGAGTGTGTGTGTGAGTGTGAGAGTGTGTGAGAGTGTGAGAGTGTGTGTGTGTGTGTGTGCGTGATGGTTGGCCATCGGCTGCTAACCTAAAGGACCAACATAAGACTGCCTGGAAGCAAAGCCTGCCGAACTGCTTCCATAACCGTCTTCTAAGGTCCCTGTTTGCTTCCTTCCCACCCCTGGTGGTTGGATGGTCCTCTCTCCCTCTTCTAAAAATGTCCAGCTCCTGTCATGCTACCCCAGGCCCTGGGTCCCCCACATGTAGCCTCACCCTCCATGTTACCGCTCGCTTGCCTGCTGGCCTCTCTGCGTCTGTCTGAGGGATGAGGCTCGCTGGGCTGAGGACTGGTTAAAATGTCACTAGGGTCTCATCTGCCACTGGGATTTCTCCATGCCAGGGGCCAGAGTCCAGGAACCACGGGAGTGGCCCGTGGCCGGCCTCATGCTGCAGGCTCCCCGCAGCAGGGCCTATAGCTTGACTTCAAGGAGACCAGAGGCTACAGGTCCTCCCAGATTCCTTCTGGGTAGCAGCACATGTTGGGCAGACTCCTGATCCCACCACCCTCACTCCCCCCTCCGCTCAGTGGCCCCAGTCTCTGTGTGGCACAAACACTTAAGCCCTCTGCCATTAGCTGGAAGTTGGGCGGTTGGAATCCACCCAGGGGCGCCTCAGAAGGCAGGTCGAGCTGTATGCTTACAAAGCACAGTGAACGTCCACTCCGAGCACATGGCCAGGCCCGACCGGAGTGGACGGCAACTGACAACCACAGCCCACAGCTTCCTTACCGCCCGGCGCTCCAATCAGGATGGACTTCGCCAGGTCCCTCTGGGGCCTGGAGATCGAGGACCAGGTCTGCTGGGGTGCTCTGTGCTCCTGGAGGGACATGCTTCTGAAGCCAGGCCTGCGGCTGCGGCTCAACAGGAAAGAGGAGGACAAACCTGCTGGCGTTATCTGAGCCAGCCAGAGAAAAGAAGGGGCACACCCAGGAGGCTGCTCCTGCCCCCACCCAGAGCCCCTCCTCCAGACCCGCTGGCTCTCTGCGCCTGTCTTCTGGCACCCCCACCCCACCCCCTACTTGAATCTAGTTCCTCTTAAACAGCTCAATCCATTCACCCTTGTCTGGTCATCAATCTGCATGGAGAGCTGACCAGTGAGGGGCCCTTTCTCTCTGCTTCCCTGCAGTTAGCCATTGATGACAGGAGCCCACGCGTGTGTGTGCGCGCGCGCGTGTGTGTGCGTGCACGTGTGTGTGCGCGCGCACGCCATGGTTTGGCATCGGCTGCTCACCTGAAGGTTGGAGTCGAGACCCACGCAAGACTCCCTGCAAGCAAAGGCTGTTGAAGTGCTTCCGTAAAGATTCCAGCCAAGAAAACCCTGTGGAGCCAGTTCTACTGTTAACCTACAGGGCTGCCCAGGGAGCAGAGCAGGGGCTGGAGACAGGAGAGGGGGCAGTTGGTGCAGTGGTGAGTTCCCCACTCGTGGTAATCATGGTCACCAGGGCGGCCACCCGCTCACTCAGCCTCCACCCTTCCTCTGAAGACTTTTGCCCTTCCATGGAAGGAGCCCTGTGGTGAGGGAAGAGTGGCCCAGCAGCCACTCTGTGGAGAGAGAGGAGGCTGTCTGCTCCCATCAAGTCACACAGAGCTGGGCGCCCTAGGGAGCCGGGCTGCCCTGGGGCATAAGGTCGCGGGGGTCTGAATGAACTCTGTGACAGTGGGTTGACTTGACTCGTGGGAGACACAGACTGTAACCATCCTTGTTAAATAAGGAAATAATAACATGACCAATCCTGTAAGTGCCGTTTCTTTAAAAATAAATAAATAAAACTTTCCCAATAAAGCTATTTTTAAAAATCCATCTTGGAACAGAGAAGCCAGCAGGGAGAAGAGGAGGGGGTTGTTTTAGAGGAGGGGGCCGGGGAAGGGCTCTGGAGCCATGATTGGTAGGTCAGGAGGGACAAGCAGCTTCCTGTGGGGGGTGGGAATCGAACCTGGCAGGGTCCTAAGGAGGAGAAAGAGGAAGAGCTGCCTGGAGGAGGTTGCTGGGTTGGAGAAGGGTGGTCTCGAGGCAGCGGGGCTGGATCCTAAGGTGACTGTGTGAGACAGACTAGCCATCTTAGTCACTCCTGAGTGACCTGCCTCCTCCCCCTCCCATCTCAGAACGTCCCACTAGAGATCGATTTTGCAATGCACTCTCATGTTCTTGAGATCAGAACATTGTAATCAATAATACTGTTGCACTTGATGTTGCAACCAGGGTATTACTATTTTTAATTGTATCTTCTTAATCGGGTTGACATCATCAGTGCTCTAAAGAATAATAAGATTAATTCTGCTCTCTGTTTCTGTCCATGCTTGCTTCAGTCCTAGACAAACAAGCTTTCTCCTTTAAAGACGGGCAGGAACGTCCACGCAGGACTGCAATCAAAGACTCACTCTTAGCAGTCTGCTTATAAACGAAGAAAAGACTCTTCGAAATTATCAAGGCATTACAGTAGCTGTCATTTATTTGAACCAGCAACCTGGGTCGGCCGGGGTGGGAGTTTGGACTCGGGTCTGCAATGCATTGAACCAGGGGAGTGACATGAGATCCCTGTGGCTGGTGGGTGGTGAATAGACATTGCCGGGTGGGATGGCGCAGGCCGAGCGGGGACAATGTAGGTGGCAAAGAGAAGGGGGCAGGCCTTGAAGGTGGCGCATGGGGTGGAAGGATGAGACGTGGGGAGAAGGAGAGGGAGCCTTCCACCGCGTGAAGAATGGTGTCACGTGTGAGGATTCTGGCTTGAGTGGTTGGGTGGATGGTCAAGCCATTTACCAAGGAGGCCCAAGAGGAAACCTGCTTGGGGAGAAAGGAGCCAGGTTCTGGTTTCAGTGAATCATGACAGTGAGCTGGCAGACGGGTCTGCCCACAGGGCATTTGGGAGGTACTGGAGCAGTGCTCTCTGAGGCCTTGAGGGCTGGTAGGATGAAAAGCCCGTTTACAGACCAGAGGCCTGGGCGAGGTTCAGCCAAGGGGTCCCGTGCTTCTCTGGGTTAAGGGCTGACCTCCAGGGACTGCGTCCACAGGCTCCCTGGCACCTAGAGTGTTAGGCCTGTTGAAGTCAGCACCAGTAGGAGCCGAGGCCAAAGAGAGTGAGGTGGGGGCATTTACCACCCAGCTCTCTCCTCGTGTGAGGTCCCTATAGGTCACAGCACCTCTCAGGGACCCCCCTTTCTCCACAGTCTGGGCATCATTTTCTGCCCATCCTCTGGGCCTCAAGGAAGCTGGCAGCCTGCTGTTAATAGACCTGCTAGCATATCACCCTCCCCTGTGGCTGCCAGAGGGGAGTCCTGGGGCCTAGGGGTCCAGAGCGACAGTCTCCGGAACTGAGGGAGCAGTGCCACCCTGTCCTGCAGGGTGGCCATGAATGGGCATTGACACTTTAGTAGTGAGTGCGCTTTGTGTTGTTGTTGCTGTTTACCTGTACCCTGCTTACCTCGTTGTCAAGAATCCTATCAGGAAACATCCCTCACATGATCCATTTTGAGAGAGCCCCCAGTTTTCCCGAGGACCCTCTGCCTGGCAGTCTTTTTTGCTTTTCCAAGTAAGAATATCACTGTATTTTCTTCCAGATAATTCTTCCATTGATTCGACACATTGTCAAATTAGAAAGATAAAACAAGGCATAGAACTGGATCACTTGGCCCTTTCTCTTCGGATCCCCTCCCCGTTCACAATGCTGGCCTCTCCTAGCAGCCAGCGTCCTTCTCGACCTGCAGTTGGGCTCAACGCATTCAAACCTCAGCACGACCTTCTCTGTGGTTTTAGCTTCTCCCAGAAACTTGGCTTTGCCCAGCACAGCCACCCTGCTTTGGGTCTTAGCGCCTCTTTCCTTGTGTGCACAGGGCGCCCTGCTGACACGGGTCCCTTTGTGAGGCGGAGACTGCCAGGTTCTGGGCACATTGACCGTCTTTGCAGAGACATGGTCTATGCAGGGTCAACGGGAACTTGAGCGTCTGCTAGTCTCACCTGCTGTGCTGGGCCTGCGGGCACTCTGGCCATCTTCTAAAGCAGGGGTTCTCAGCCTTCCTGATGCCGCAGCCCTTTCAGACAGCTCCTCATGTGGGGTGAACCCCCAACCAGAACATTATTTTCGTCGCTACTTCATCACTGTCATTTTGCCACTGTTATGAATCATCATGTAAATATCTGCTATGCAGGATGTATTTTCATTGTTACAAATGGAATATAATTAAAGCATCGTGATGAATCACAAAAGCAAGATGTAATTCTACATTGTGAAATATTTATATCTAATGACAAATACATGAAATTTTGTCTTGAAGCATGGTGTAGCGTGGGTAAGTCTTCACGCCGGGTACTCGGATGTGGGCGTCTCTGCATGTGGACGGAACCCCCTGCAGACAGATAGAGGAGCGGTGTCTCCGTTCAGGAGACCGTTGGAAAGACCTGTTTTCCGATGGTCTTAGGCAGCACGTGTGAAAGGGGTCGAGACCCACAGGTTGAGAACCGCTGTTCTAAGTGGGGTGGCCGGGCACTTTCACCTGAAAATGGGTCCAAGGGAGAAAGTGGTCAGGCTGTCCCTGACCCCACTGGAAGAGAGACTGTCTATGTCTCCCACCTGGCCAGGAGGCCAGTGAGTGAGGAAACCAGGAGAAAGGCAAAGCCGCGGGGTTCCACACAGGACAGGTGTGCTCAGTTTTACCATACCCGATTACATTCCAGCGCCCTCGACACCCAACCCTGGGCTACCAGGACAAGAGCCCTGAGATGAAGGGCGCTCAGGGACCTTCAGGGTTAGGGTACAGCCCACTGTAATTAGGGGGCTTGCATACACCCCTTCCCCCCTGAGAGTATATAGGCCTTGATTGGAAATATATTCTCTCTCTCTCTGCATGGACCTGGCTCCTAAAGTCGTGGTGGTCCTGGAGGTGAGCCCTTGCCTGCTTTATCTTGTCTGATGTCTCTTTAATTTTACCCCTCAAGTACACAACTGCCCCTTGGACCAGGTTGATTGTGGGGGCTGGTACCCCACAATGAGGTCCTTGACGCACCTGAGGAAAGTGACAGCGATGCTAACAGTTGCACTTACTACTTTTCTAAAGAAAACAATGCTTTTATTGTGAATTCGACAAGAGCTTAAATTTCAGGTAACAACTTTTATGTTTGACGGCTGATACTACTCATCAAATCTGGAAACAGTCTGCCAGCGCGGCCTCCACTTTGATTTCTCTTCTCCCGCACTCAGCACGTGGTCTTCTTCCCTTCGTGAACACCTGGGTTACCATCCAGCCCACGGTTCCCCAGTGCGGGCGACACTGCCCCTTGGGGGCTCCGGAACGATCAGGCGGACCGCCAAAGCAGTTACCTGCACTCTGTCCCAAAGAGCCCTGGAGGGGCAGTGCTTGCACACTGGACGGACCGAAAGGTCAGAGTTCAACAACCGGCTCCCTGCAGGAGAAAGACGGGCTTTCTACTGTCAAGAGTCACCGGCTCAGAAGCCCGCAGGGGCAATTCTACTGTCCTTTGGGGTCACTACGAGTCAGCATCAACTCAGTGGCTGGGAGTTCTCTTCATCCTAGACTATGGGCCAGTATACACAATGTTTTCATTGCCAGGGGGCACTGAGTAATCATTTTTTTCCTGAAAAGAGGGTGGTAGACCAAAAATAAATTTGGGAACCTGCGCATCTAGCCTGTTGCTTCCCTCCCCTCCGTCCCGGCCCTGCTAACCATCAAAGTCTGCCTCTTCTGGAAGCATATGCTTTCATCTCGATTTGTTTTTACAGTGTTTGTCCTCTTGTGAGAAATTGCACTGTCCTCCAAATCTACCCACGCCATGAGTTGCCCACCATTTCATTGTTGTTCTTTAGCGATGTGCATGATCCTATGGTGTGAGTGTGCCACGGCGTGTTTACCTATGCTTCCGCCGTCAGGCATTGCAACTGTGGACATCATCTTGAACTGACCCGTGGGGTTCAAGGACACAGATTCATGCAGGTGCCAACTGTCCCCTTTCCCGCCTGCCAAGCGGCTGGTGGTCTGTGCGGTGGCTCTCCCTTCTTCGGGACGCATCTCCAGTCGAGGATCGGAGGGTCACGTGGTGTTGATGTTCCCAGTGGTCTCAGGGAGCACCAGTCCACTTTCAGCCCCTCTGGCAGGGTATGAGGCTCCCAAACCATTGGTTTTTAACCTTTGCTAGCAATACCAATGTAGGAACCCTGGTGGGGACGTGCTTACGCGTGGGGCTGTGATCTGCATGGTTGTCAGTTCAAAACCACCAGCAGCTCCTCAGTTAAAGACCCGGCTTTCTGCTCCTGTAGAGCATTACAGTCCCGGAAACCCACGGGGGCAGCTCGGCGCTGTCCTGTAGGGTGGCTGTGAGTCAGAGACTGGATGGCCTGAGCTTGGTGTTGGTTTGGGCAGCACAGCACAGACTCGAAGTCGGGTTTAGGACACAGAGGGGCAGCACGAGACGGGTGGGGCAGGGCAGGAAGCCTGTGCAGAGGTGACACCAGAGAGGAAGGGAGTCTGCCCTTCACCAGGGTGCACGTGCACACACACACCTTACATATTGTCCTCTCATGCAACACACACACACACACCCTACAGTGTCATGTCTTACAACACACACACACACTCTACATAGTGTCCTCTCATACAACACACACAGAAACACCCTACATAGTGTCCTTTCATAAACACACACCCTACATAGTGTCCTCTCATACAGCACACACACACACACCCTACATAGTGTCCTTTCATAAACACTCATACACACACCCTACATAGTGTCATGTCTTACAACGCACACACACCCTACATAGTGTCCTTTCATAAACACACACACACACACACACACACACACACACACCCTACATAGTGTCCTTTCATAAACACACACACCAACACACACGAGGTCTGGGCACTGCCTTCTGCGAGGGGCGCTCGCAGTCACTGCCTTCTCAAGGGGAGAGGGTGGCTGCAAGGGTGACCCCCACTTCTGAACCAGCGGGGGGGCGGGGCGGGGCGGAGAGACAGACCCTCAGTTTCCTCCTCTGCTCAGCGAGATAAGGCGGGCCGTGGGCGTGGTGCCATCAAGTCCAGGAAGCGACGTGAGGGACGCGTGGAAGGCCAGCTCCCACCGTTGTGCCAGGCACACCCAGGGAAACCAAACCCGCTGCCCGTCGCTGGGCTCAGAGGCTGTTGCGCAGGGGTTTCCAAGCACATAGATTGTTCCACATGCAGAGTGGCTGATTGGGGACCGCTGTGCGTCATAACAGGTGGGCAGCCCAGCGCGTAATCCCCTAACCATAGGACTCCTCGCCAGGGATGACATTTTTCAAGGTCCCTTAAAATCTGTTCATTTTATATTTCTTTTTAGTTGACTAGACATCTGCAGAGCATGCAAAATTTAAAAAATCAAAGTTAATGACTAAGGGCCAAGAATTCCATCTCCCCAAATGTCAGCCCTCTGCCACCGGCCCTTCCCCTCCCCCCCAGACACTCAGTTGCTCCTGCAGCCTTGCTGATGTCTGGATTTTCCATGTGGTCTTCCAGAAACGGACGGCATGCATACAGGCATATACTCCACCTGCTTTCCATGTTACATGCAGATCTGCCAGCAACAGAACCGAACAAAGTCACTGCCGTCAAACCTATTCCGACTCACCGTGACCCTGTAGAACAGAGTCGAGCTGTCCCTGTGAGCTTCCGAGGATGGAAATCTTGATGGGAGCAGCAAGCCTCATCTGTCTCCTCAGGAGTGGCTGGTGGGTTTGAACCACTGATGCCCTCATGGTTAGCATCCCAGTAGGTAACCCCCTGTCTCCAAAGGTTGTATTACACATACCATTCTGCACACCCCCTTGCCCCATGTAATCAAAGATCTTCCGCAGGAAGAGAGTTCTCCACTTTTCTCACACTGTTGTGGGCTGCCCTGACATCTATCCGTGGAACCCTTTGGGTGTGAGGAAGCAGGCCGGAGAGAGAGGTGGCTGCCTGTGTCCATAGGTGATGCGCAGGGGCAGAAGCCGGCTGGGCCCAAGTCTGCAGTCTCTTCCTGGAGTTTCTATGGAGGTTGTGCCCGTCCTGCCCAGCCCCCATCCGTTTGCAAAACTAGCCCCTCCTTTTGGGCCTGGTTCCCTGGGGTGGTGGTCACCTTCTCCTTTCTGGTCACCTGCCTCCCCTTGGCTCGAATACTGGGCCCTGATACCAGCTGGGCCAAGCGGGTCTCTCCCAAGGCTTTCCCTGGAAGGTACCAACATGGGACCTGTTAACAAGTGTGAATTGAGGGACCGCTGACAGCGCAGACCCCCACTTTTACATTCAACAACTCATGGGGCCCCCAGTGACCTGCCCAGTGTCCACAGGTGAGGAGCTGGGGCCAGGGTCAGGCTTTCAGGATGAGGCCTGTTTGGTCGTCTCGAGCTGGGCAGGCACATGCCCTCTCAGAGGTAGACAGCTGCCACTTAGTGGACAGGGTGGAATACTGCCCAGTCCTGTGCCGCCCTCACAATCACGGACAGCCATGGCCTTGTCCAGGGGCCGCCTGCAAACCGCGGCTCGCGAGCTCATCCCGTTGGTGCGCCTGACTCTGAAGGAAACCATAAAGGGTATTATTCAGATAATGGTGACTCCGTTTCTTTGTAAAAATATACTTATGGAAAATATATATATATACTTATGACTCTTGAGTAGTGTTTTAAATTGTTGTGAGAGACACAATTGGCTCTTCCGTCTCAAACGTTTGCTGAGCCCAGGCCCAGCCCGTCGGCGCAGCGATGAGGCCAGTCCCTCTCAGTGAGTCCCCTTCGTCCTCACAGGCCTCTGCTTCACCAAGCAGGCTGGCCCCTCCGTAGCCAGAGAGGCAGGCGGCCCTCGGTGGTGATGCATGATGTTGGGGTTCCTCAGGAGGAGTTCGCCGGCCTTTCTTCCTGGTCTATTTTCGTCAGGAAGCTCCGCTGAACCCTATTCCCCGTGAAGAACCATGCTAGCGTTTGAACTACTGGTGGCGTCGCTTCCAGCTTCACACGCACTGAGCGACAGAGACTGACAGACAGACAGACGGCAAATCTTATTCATAGGGAGGCCAGAGGGCGGCTGGTGGTCTCGGTGTGGTCCCCGGAGAAAGGTGACCTGAGGGAAGGAGGCTGGTGTGTGGTGGAGAATGAAGGGACCAGCTGGTTCGTGGGGTGCGAGGGCGAGGGAGAGTCAGCCAAGGAGGGAGGGCTAAGAGATAGGGGGTGGGGGCTGGGGGCATTGCCTGCCCGGTTCCTGGGCACAGTGTTTCTGCTTATACACGCAAGCACACCCTTATCGACAAGTCACCTGACCCCTCATCCCGCCGTGGCCGGACAAAGGTGCGGATGGGTGCAGACACGTCCCAGGGGCAAGTTCAAGGAGACCAGTGAGTCCCTTTGGTAGAGAGAATATAATTTCCGGCAGCCCTGCCCTGAACCCTCGCCTCCATGTGATTGCTGGCTTCCAGGCGTCTGACCCATGGGCTGTTTCAGTCCCTTTACTAGAAGAGGAAGCTGAGGTCTGGGGAGCCGTCTGACCTTGGAGTGCCCTGGTGTTAGCACCCCCACTGTCCTTTCTGAATGACCCTGGACCCTGGGACCAACCCTCGAGGGGGGGGCGTAGTGGGCACAGATGTCAGCTCTGCCTCCGGGGACCGGTGCTGCACCGCCTGGACTGGAGGTGGGGGCTAAGCAGCCTGGACACGCAAAAAGTCATCTCCTGGGCGGGGGCTTTAGAAGGGAGAACATGCCGAGCACATCCCCGCTCTGCACAGAGCCCCCCGCCTCCCCGACCACACTCAGAGGCCAGGCCCAAGTCCCCTAACCTCTTGCTTGCCCTCTCTCAGACAAGGCCCCCAGTCCCTGCCGCAGGCGGGGCTGGCCTGTGCTCTCCCCTTCCTCCTGCGGAGAACTCCCTTCTAATCAGCTGCCGCCCTGCCCCACCGTGAGGCCTTCTGGTTCCTCATCTCGGGGCAGGCGCTCTTCAATATACCACCTGTCCTCACCCCCGCCCCTCGGCCGGCTCCACTTCCCTGTGTTTCACTTGTTCCCTGGGGTTCTCCTTCCCAGCCTCGGGTGCTAGTTCCACAGAACTAGCATTTCTAGTGCGTGGCACATCGTGAGGGCCCCGCTCCCCCTTTCCAAAGGAATGACAAAATGTGTGGTGTGCAGGCCCCAGCTCTGGGTGTGATTCAACAGGTCCAGCCCCAGCTCCTCTCGGGTTCTGGAGACTCGCTGCCAGCCCCGCAGGACACGGGAGAAGGGCCGTGTGGGTTTCCAGGGCTGTAAAGAAAGCCACGGAGGGGCTGGTGGCTTTACATTGCCAACCTTGTGGTCAGCCGCCCAATGCGTAACCATGACGCTACCAAGCCTCCTGAGCATCAGACCCATCTCCAGTGGTCTGTCCACACTGCTGTTCAGTCCCCTCCCCTAGACACTCTCTCTCTCCTATTATCAAGGGAACTTCCTTCACGTCCTGCTCAGCCTCCTCAGTTTCCCCAAGTGCCTCACTAAACCCAGGGCTTAACAGAACCTGAGGAAGACAAGCACTGCTAACTCCCTGAGCCTCTCCCTGCAGCCGGCTGTGGCCAAGCCTCTGCTAGTCAGCTGCTGGCTTCTTCCAGCCTGGGCTCTCTGGCTCTGATGGTGAACCTCCCGCTGCAACCAGATCTGATCCAAGGCTTCCCTGCTGGTCCAGGGGACGCAAAACCCTCTGCCATTGGGATCCAACTCACTGCTTCCTTTCCCTCCCAGGCCCTGCTCCCTCTCAGCAGCATCCCTTTGTAGGGTGCCCCTAGCCTGTGGGCCCTTCCCCACCTTCTTTGTTAGACACAATCCCCGTTCCAACCTTCTAAACTTGTCTCCTCTTGATGTTATCAATGTGCATCCATGTCTCTTTCGTATGTTGTGTTCAACGTAACACATGCGTCAATAGCTCCCCAAGCCCTCAGGTTTGGTGATGATGAAAAGCGGGTCTATCAGGCTGTGTGAGCCTCCTGACAAAACACACCTTGGCAGACTCCCCATGCCAGTGGAGCCTGGGAACTAGCTTGGTTCACCGGCAAGCTGGGGTGGATGAGCAGGTTTAGCCAACACCTGAGGATGCAATCAGCCACACTCCCTATTCAGGCGACTCCAGGAGCAAGGGACACGGTTTCACAAGCAACTAAATGACATGAAACAGGCGGGGATGCGCACTGCTTACTTGTAACAAATCATCACGGGTCCGGTAGGCGCAATTGGACAGCTATAATATAGAGGGATTATAGGAAAGTCATAGAGAATAAGAGAGATGGGGGAGAGAGTAAAATAAAGGAGTCAGACACATTTCATGGTAGCATGCTCATCTCAGCCTTTCTTGGTGGTCCACATGGGCATGTGGGAGGACAGGAGGAGAAAGTGATTTATTTCTAACCAGGGCCTATATATGTTTGGGGGCATGCAAGCCCCTGATTGTAGGTGAAAACATACGTCACAGGAAGGGGTTGTACCATAAATAATACAACAATGGGAGGGGCCGATCTAGGGGTGGACACGCAATAGGAAGGGAAGGGATTGGGGATATACATGTGACAAGATGGGCAGATCCTAGATTCATGATGGCAGCCTAACCTTGATTGTCCTTGACCTTGGGATTTGATTAATTCTAAGCTTTCAGAGGAAGCAATCCACTGTCCCTAACAGCAGCGAGTACACCCCACCCATGGCAGGACAGACAGTAGGCTCTGCTTGCTCAGGATGGCTGGAGTCTTCAGGGAGGTGACTTGATAATTATTTACCATTAGTTGCAAGCAGTGTCCGAGGTCTGACATTTATTTGGGGGAGACGAGCTGGGGAACAGTCTTTTTTTAAAATCATTTTATTAGGGGCTCATACATCTCTTTTTACAATCCGTACATACATCATTTGTGTCCAGCACATTCATATGTATGTTGCCATCATCATTCTCAAAACACCCACTCTCCACCTGAGCCCCTGGCATCAGCTCCTCATTTTCTCCTCCCCCCCGCGAACTCTTGATAATTTAGAAATAACTATTATTTTATCATATCTTACACCATCCGACATCTTCCTCACTCAGTTCTCCACTGTCCGTCCTCCAGGGAGGAGGTTACATGTAGACCTTGTCATCTGTTTCCTGTTTCTCCCTCACCCTCCCTCCACCTTCCCGATATCGCCACTCTCACCACTGTTCCTGAGGGGCTCATCTGTCCTGAGTTCCCCATATTTCCAGTTTCTATCCATGCCAGTGTACATCTCCCAGTCCAGCCGGTTATGTACGGTAGAATTGGGATCATGATAGCGGGGGAGGAGGAAACATTCAAGAACTAGCGGAATATTGTATGTTTCATTGTTGCTACACCGCACTCTGACTGGTTCATCATCTCCCCACAGCCCTTCTGCAAGGGGATGTCCAATTTCCCCCAGATGGGCCCTGGGTCCCCACTCTGCACTCCCCCTCATTCACAATGCTATGATTTTCTTTTTTTTTTTTTTGGTCTTTGATACCTGATACCTGATCCCTTCGATGCCTTGTCATCTCACAGGCTGGTGTGCATTTTCCATGTGGGCTTTGTTGTTCTTCAGTTAGATGGCCCCTTGTTTATCTTCTAGCCTATGGGACCCCAAATTCTATATATTTTGACAACTGGGCACCATCAGCTTTCTTCACTGCATTTGCCCTTGTACCCGCTTTATCTTCAGCATTTGCGTCGGGGTAGGCTGGTGTGCTTCTTCTGTGTGGGCTTTGTTGTTTCTTAGCTAGATGGCCGCCTGATTGTCTTCAAGCCTTTAAGACCCCTGATGCTAAATGATAATTTGATAGCTGAGCACCATCAGCTTTGTTCGCAACTTTTGCTTATGCACCCACTTTGAGATCTAGTCAGGACAGGCCAGTGTGCTTCTTCCATGGGGTTTTGTTGTCTCTCAGTTAGATGGCTGCTTGTTTATCTTCAGGTCTTTAAGACTTCAGGTGCTATGTCTTTTGGTAGCTGGGCACCATCAGCTTTCTTCACCACATTTGCCTGTGCACCCATTGTCATCAGCGATGGTGCCAGGCAGGTAAGCATCTCAGACTGCCGAATTGTTAGAACAAAGTATTCTTGTTTTGAGGGAGCACTTGAGCAGGGGCCCACTGTCCATCTGTTTCCTTAATATTAAATCTATAAATATATGTACATAGATCTATTCTCCCCTCATCGTATATAAATATATTTACATCTCTATGTCTGTATTTAAATCTCTATGACTACCCTTTGCCTCCTAGTTCTTTCCTCTATTTCTTTGTACCTTCCTCTTGTCCCACTATCATGTTCTGCCTTCATTTGGGTTTTAGGAATTCCTCTTGGTTACATTGCCCTTGATCCAGCCCTGCCAGACCTCCCATACCCTTCTTGAGACTGATTTTGGTCTGGTAGCCGGGGGAACAGGGCACTAACCCACACAGGAGGAGGGTGTTGATTGTGTTTTCACAGGGAAAGAGAGACAAGACTTCAACCCGGAGCTCCAAGAATTCACTTCAGAGGACAGCACTGACACTACAGCTCAAGAAGAGGGGAAGAAGGACTGGTCTGGTCAGAGTACACAGGAGCCAACGAGGGGCCATAGGGGAAAAAAAAAGAAAAGAGTGATGCACATCCTGGCTCACCAAGCCCTGAGGACAATGTTCCTGCTCAGAAAAGCAACACACAGAGATGACCACAGGGCCAGCCCCACCATGGGACACAGCGTTCCTCATTGACCCATAGCACCATTGGGGACAACACTAGAGACACACAGCGGGAATTGTGCCCGCCATGAGCTCACCACGCTGAAGCCAGCCTCTGGGGGCATGCAGCAGAGCAGCGGGGGGAGCAGAGCAATGAAGTCCCCAGGGATAGAGGCAGTGCCAGGACATAGCACTCCATCAGACTCTACTGGAAAGCACCTGTGAAGGAAAACAAATAGGCTCTGAACTATTCATACGTTTATGTGTGTATGTGTGTTGTTGTTGTTAATGCAGGATAATGTACTTGGACTTTATCTCTAACTTTCCAGAGTGGTGGCTTTCCTACTGTGGAATACCAGCTTTCCAGATTCCCTCTGTACTAGTCAGGGATAAGTCCCATTCCTATTTCCCTCAGTGTTAGTTACCATAATAAATGATTTAAGACACATGTCAGCCAAATGCAGTACATGGAGACTCTCTGGACAATGATTTGAACAAACCAGTCAGAAAATACATTTTTGAGACAAATTTGCACATGATCCAGGGAGCTGATCATATTAAGAGATTATTGTTCATTTTCTCTGTTGTCATTTTTTAAAATGGGTTCTCAATTAGAGGTACACCCTGAAGTGTTTTACAGGAGAAACGATATTGACAGTCAGAGCCCTGACACAGCAGGCTAGGTATAGGGTGCTAACTGCAAGGTCAGCAGTTCAAACCCGCCAGCAGCTCCTCAAGAGAGAGATGAGGCTGTAGGCTCCCATAAAGGCTGACAGTCTTAGAAACAGCTTTACTCTGTCCTGGAAGGGCTTCTGAGTCAGAATTGGATATTTTGTTTGACTGATGTGAATGATGGGGGGTGGGGGTTGCTTTTAAATTCTCCTGCACAGAAAGAGTAGAGGTGTGCGTGTGGAAGGGGAGTTTGGAGGGATTGATACAACCAGGTGGACCAAACGCGGACAATTATGAAAACGCGGTTGGTGACAGGCAAACCTGGAAGCTCAGTGCAATAGTTGCTCTACTCTGTGTATGTTGTAAAAGGAAAATTAAAAACAAACACCACCCAGAGTCATTTTCACCCAGGGCCATGTCCCACGCTGCTGGGAGACAGCGAAGGTCACCGAGGAGATGTGGTTTTGCCCTGAAGCTTCCTGCGTGGTGAGAATTCAGGCCAGCATTCAGGCAGTGCATGAATTTGGGGCTGAGGTTACCGCTAGCACGGGCCTGGCAATGACCCAGAAACACAGGGACGCCTCCCCTAGGGAAGGAAGGCATGGCGCAGTGAGTTACTTAATGCGAGTCTGCTCATCGTGGTCTTTGTGACTCTCCCACCATAGTTGAGTGCGACCATGCAAATAAGATGCTGGTGGCCCTCAAAGAGGATTGGACGGTCTGCTAATCATGCAAATAAGGTGTAAAATGCCCCCATGGGGGGTATGTTGATGTAATGTATGAAACCCTAAGGAGGGGATTGGTCAACTTTGCCATCCCACTGGACTTCAAGGGAGCCAATTGCAGAAGCTTCGAGAATGGACTTCGTTATCATCCAGGAAAGAGCTGGGAGTGGAAAGGCTCCTGTGGACACGCTCCCTGCACCCAACACCCCGGGGTCCAGGAGACAGAAGGAGAATCACCGCTGCAGAGCCAGCAAGGAGCAGTGGTGGAGAAACAGCAGCAGCCAGTTGATGGAGACCAGTCTGGGACGGTGCACGGGCTTCCAGGCCCGCAGCCGAGGCGCTGCAGCGTGCTGATCCACGCAGCGAGAGGGCGCAGAGCTTCGGGGCGGTGCGGGGCCTCTGCACAGGCACTGGTAGAGCTCCAGAGCTTGGTCACATTGACATGGCACCGCAAGAGCGGGGCTGCGAGCCCCGCCGAGGAGGCACTGTGAGGGCTGAAGAGCTAGATCGTGAGTAGTTTCTAATCTGTCCCAATCAACTCCATAACCGTATCGCTGGGGCATTCTGGGTGGCTGTGGCAATGAATGAGGGCGCACAGCGGAGAAGGAGAGAGGGACCATGAGTGTCAGAGTTGGCATCAAGCTTGGGGGGTGGAAGTATGTTCAATCTCCATCTCGTGGGAATCGGCTGCGCAGGCTGCGCCTGACTCGCTGTCCTCCGTCCGACAGGATGAGACTTTCACAGCCTTCCAGAGGAAGTCACTGTGCAGGACACAGGCAACCTCAGTGACCTCGTGCTGGTGTGATAGTCCGGGTAGACTAGAGAAACAGATTCATAGACATTCACATGTATATAAGAAAGAGCTCTATATACAAGAACGACTGTACATTAAGAAAGCATCCCAGCCCAGTCAGATCAGGTCCATGAGTCTAATATTAGCCCATATGTCTAATAACAATCTATAAATTCCTCTTCAGACTTGTGAAACACATGCAATGATGCCGAATGCCGGAAGATCACAGGCCGGTGGGTGGGAAGCCTTGTGGATCCAGTGGCGGTGGAAGCATCTCAGTGCTGGCAGGGCTCTAGCACAGTTCCATGTGTCTTGTCAGCAGAAGACAGAGCAGAGTCTGTGATGGTCTGGCTTCCAGTGAGCTTTTTAACTCCATAGCACACCAAGCTGAGACCTGATTGACAGACTAGACTCACCCCTTCCCAAGATGACACCAGAGTATGTAACTACCACAGCTTGTCTAACAGAAAAACCACCAAAAGGGTGGCTTTTACAAACAGAAATGTGCTTTCTCACAGCAAGGCGGCTAGAACACCAACATCCGGGAGCCACTTCCAGGGGAAGCTGTTTCTCACCGTGGCTCTGGAGGAAGGAAGGCCCTTGCCTCCTGTGAGCGTCTGCTCTTGGGTGAGCCTCATATTCTTAGCATCTCTTCTTTTCCATTATGCCTTCTTTGCTTGTTTGTCTCATCTCTTTTATGCCCTCAGTGGGATTGATTCAAAACGTACCCTACCTGAATTCTGTCTCATTCACATACACCAGACTACCCCACACAAGTGGGCTTATACCTTTAGGCACACACTTTTTTTTTTGGGGGGGTGGTGGTCACAATTCAACCCATACAATTCCACACTACCCTTGGACCTCCCCAAATTTTCCACATGAACAATACACTCACCCCATCAAATCCTCCCCAAAGTCTTAAACCAACTTTCTTTTAGTCCAAATTCTCATCTTCTGAAGCATCTAAATCAAACACAGGTGAGACTTTAGGGGTGTTGCATCCTGGGACAAAAGTCATGTATCTGTGCGATCCAGCCTAGCGAAGATGTCTCTCTCCAAAGCGCAGGGGCGGAGTGGGACGAGGTAGATGCTACCAGTGACAACGAGGGGGACTCGGGGGGAGAAGGAGTCACGGCGCCAACTGAGCAAGTCCAGCATCCAGCAGAACGAAGAACATTCGCTGTCAAGACTTAACAATCGTCCTCACCGCGCCGAGACCAGGAGGGCCATGGCCCCACTCTGCAGATTCTGGACGAGGGTCCTGCTCTCTGCATCCTGAGTGGCGGCCCCTCAAGCCTGGGTTTCAGCTTCACCCTCTAGGCCCTCTGGGATGCCAACCGTCTTTCCTAGGCTTCAGGAAGCCCCCTCCTCTTACTCTATCTCCACAGCGGCCCCTCATCCCAACAGGCCCTTCCTTCCAAATACTGGACGTGGCAGCCCTGCTCCTTCAGGTTTGAGCGGTGGACTCGTCCCCGTGGCAGATCTTAAAAGTAGCCTCACCCTCTGAAACTGAGTTAGTTAGATCTGACCTCTTGAGAGCTGCGAGGTGTGGTCCCACCCTCTGAGGTCCAGGACACCATGGCTCCACCTTTGAAACCAAGAAGATACAGCTTCCCACTCCCCTTCCAGCGGTTTTGCTGATCTCAGAGCTGCTCCAGGGATCAACCTTTCCCTTCCTTGGAAGGTAACAGACAGATCCCCTTCGGCCTGTTTCCCGTCTGTAGAATTCGGAGAGGAGGGCACCACTGAGTTTCCATTGCGTTCTCTTTTTGCCTCTTTTCGTCTAAGCGGAAGGTTTCCTGCTGTTGCCAGGGGCCATCCAACTCCTGGTGAGCCTGCGCGTGGGCTCCAGCCCGCCACTGAACAGTCCTGAGGAGCGGCGGGTGCGATCATGGAGGAGGCAGCAGACAGACAGTGCAGCAACAGGGGCCGTCCCAAGATTGGAATCGAGAGAGTATATTGATTTAACAGAGAGGATATTTATGTGTTAGTCTAGGTAGACTAGAGAAACAAATTCATAAACACGTGTATGTGTATAGGAAAGAGCTTTATAGACAAGAGCAATTAAATATTGAGAAAACATCCCAGTCCAGATCAAGTCCTTAAGTCTGCTATTAGCCCATATGTCTGATACCAGTCCTCTTCAGACTCATGAAACACATGCAATGACGCTGAATGCAGGAAGCTCACAGGGCAGTGGGTGGGAAGTCTTATGGATCCAGTGGCGGCGTAAGCATCTCAGCACTGGCAGGGGACTCCATGTGGCTTCCCCAGCTCCAGAGTTCTAGAATTGTTCCATGTGTCTTGTCAGCTGAGAGTCTCTCAGGGAGTGAGCCAAGAGTGTGTCTACCACCTCTAGGGAGGAATACAGGCATTCCCAGAATCCTCAGGAGAAGGCCATGCCCACACAGAGGCCTCGTTGATTATATCTTGATTGGCAGGCCAGACGCCAGCCCTTCACTCTTAATCCTCAAATTGACACCAGATGATGTAAGAGGTGTGCAAGCCCCCATCAGGCACATCCGGAACAGATCGGGGAAAACGTGAATCTGAGGTATCCTGACTTCTTTTGGGAGAACATCTCGAAGGAAGCGTCTGGCAGATGAATGAGCAATGTCCCCAATGTTGCTCTATAAAACTATTAAACAGCAGACAGCGCATGGTACCGAGATAGGCATAATCTCCACAGTGCGTATGAGAAACCAGGTGATTGTAGGAAGTAACTTATCCATCGATCAAGGGCGCCTGCGAAGATCCCGATGCTGAAGAATGACACACATCTGGCTTCCTCTGCACTACACGGGAAGTTGGTGGACACGTCACTGTAAGGACCGGGCATCTCAGAGACAACGGACAAACGGACTCTTAGCATGATACAAAGCCAAAGGCTGAGCTGCTTTTGGAGGGAGGCATCTTACAGCCCGCTAATGAAAAGGCAGGCACCTGTAAAAGGCAGCTTCCTGGGAGCATCTTCAAGGCGGGCAATTGTGAGAGAAGGCATTCCTCTATGGAGAATGCTCTTTTAGGTTCTATTCTGTCCTGGAACTGTGAGAGTCTCCCCGCACGAGAGCTGGGCTTCCGGGCCCTGTGGTGACCGGCAGGGGCAGATGAGGCTGCTACACTTCTATCCAGTTTCGTAGGTGCCCACACCCATGCATAACAGAGTGGAACGCTGCCCAGTCCTGTGCCGGAGCTCATTGTGGCAGCCGCGGAGTCAGTGCATCTCCCCGAGAGTCTTCCTCGGTTTCCCTGTGCCTTTACCTTGCCACGCATGATGCCCTTCTCCAGGGGCGGCTCTCTCCTGGCAACGTGTCCAAAGTGGTGTTGGTTAGATACATCATTCTTTTTTTTTTTCTTTTAATTACAAAGCTATGTTTAATACTTTGGGGTGAGCCCCACAGGCATAAAAAACACTGGGAGGGGTAACCCCCTCACCCCACAAGTGTGGCCCAGGGGGCGAGGAGCTACCTGAAGGGAAGGGAGCGCCAAAGGGACCCGCTGCAGACTCAGGGCCAGGGGCATGCATCGGTGCTGGGACCTGGGAGCACTACAGGAGGAAGGTGCGCAGGCAGAGGGAGGGCACCAGGGTTGGTCAGGAAGCCACAAAGCTACCTGGGTGCCTCCTTCTCTTTGTCTTCTGCATGACCTCCGAGTCCCACTGCTCGCGGGCGGCAGCAGCAAGCCCATCATCTCGGCCTTTTGCCTTAACCGAGTCGCTCTGCTTATTTATATTCTACTGGCAGCCAAGCACACGTTGGTGACCGCGGGTCATGGCGACGGCAGCGGCTCCGGCCTGCCTAGGTTGCGTCTCCTCGTTCTGTCTGACCAGATCCATCATTCTTAATTTTTTTTTTTTTTGGTAAAAGATATGTAGCCGTGCCCTTTGGTGTAAATTCCAGGACATGTGGTCTTAAACGGAATATCTGCACAGTTCTCTTTAAGGTCCTGTGGCTTTCCTTCCACAATGTGCTATAAGCAAAACGGAGAAACCCTGTGAGATTACACATGGGACCAGCTCTCTCACAAAGAACTCGGTCCCAGAGGGGCAGGATCTGCAATTGGGAAAGGTGGATTAATGGGTAAGAGACAAGAGACAGAGTTGGGGGTAGAGGACATGGAGTCAGGACACTCCAAGGTCCTGAGCATTTTGGCCTCCTGGTCACATAGCCTGTACCTTGTGTCAACTTCCCCCACCAAGGGATTGCTGACAGTTACCTGAGGGCGTACAAAGAAACATTAGCCAGTTGGTCCACCCAGTAGAGAGGAGCATAAAGTCAGGAAGAGTGGGTAACTTTGCAGAGCGCTGTGTTTATCCAGGGAACAGGAAGGAAAGTGACTAACTTTAATCTTAGGCGAGAGTCAGAGCATCCAGTGCATCCTAAACTCCCAGGCGGAGCCGGCAGCATTTTCCCACGGGGCCTGGCCTGCGCCATGGAAGCTGGTGGTCCTGTCTCATCTGCCCAAGGAGCAAACAGCTTGGTCCTTACAAAACCAGGCGGCCCCTTGAAGATCTTGCTTAGAAACATTGTCAGTCAGTTGTCTAAGTTCATCACACGCAAGTTCTACCGTTCAGCAAACATTTGAACACAATTCAGACAAATTCTTTGTCACTGCGTAAAACGCATCACTCTTTCTTCAGAGTCCAATCGCATGTTCATTGTTTTCCTTTAAAGCATCACCAGGAACATAGTTCACATTCGAGCTTCTAGCGACAGCCTGTGTGCTCCACCGTGGTTAGGGGTCCCACGATGGTTCTCCCTTCCTTCTGAGCCCTCGCCAGAATTTCTGCTGCTGACCAAGATTTGACCAGCCCTCTTTCCCAAGCTCCGGCACAGACACAGTGGTGGGGCTGGTGCAGGACTGGCCAGTGTCCCGTTCTGTGGTGCATGGGGACGCTATGGGCCGGAACCGCCTCCATGGCATCTAAGGACAATGGTAGGGACCGTCCAACCCTTCCAGCTTCTACGCTTTATCAAACTCCAAACCTGCTCCCACACTTTAGGTCTCTCAAGCAGCCCTCCCACTTCTGGGTACCAAAGTGCGCCCCAGTTATCTAAGGCAGCGGTAGGAGCTGCCTCCCGTGGATGACGTTCACAAACAGAAAGGACGTTTCCGGAAGCTCTAAGTGCAAATCCAGGGGGTGGGCTCTGTGGAGAGTCTTTGCGTGTGGGCTCTGGGGGCAGGTCCTTGTTGCTTTAGTTTCTTTGTCCTGGTTTCTGGGCGCATACCATCTTCATCTTGCCCCATCTCTGCTGCTTGTTTCATCTTGTTTACATCTCAACTGAGATGGACTCGAGATAGACACTACCTTGACCCGGCCTTATTCACACGACTAAGGGAATCCATTCCCAAACTGATAACATCTGTGGGCCTAGGGGCTGTTTGGGGGAGACAGCGTCCAATCCCTAGCACACGGCCTCTGTAAACAGGAGCCCACAAAATACAATGAGGTGACTCTGCCCCGTGGACAAAAATGGATACAATTTGTGCCTGCTGGAATACTGCTGCACCCTCTGGGGAAGAATGCCTGCAGGACACACATCTGCATTTTCAAAAACAAACAAACAAACAAACAAACAAACAAACAAACAAACACAAGCCAGCCATTGCCTCTCAGTTGTTCTGCCTTGTTCCTCAAACCTCCCTGCATCAAGTCAGTTCTGACCCACAGCGAGGGACCCACAGGACAGGGTAGGGCTGCCTCTGGGGGTTCCCGAGACTGTAGCTCTTGACAGCAAGAGAAAGCCTCTTCGCTCCCCCGCAGAGCGGCTGGTGGTTTCCAGCCGCTGGCCTGGTGGCTATCCATCCAGCACGTACCCATGACTCTGGTTTCCAAAGATGGAGCTCTCTCTTGAAGCATCCAGCCTCATCTTTCTCCCGAGGAGCAGCTGGTGGGTTAGAACTGTCAGCCTTGCAGTTAGCAATGGCTAGCCCCATTTCCCTGTGAGGCATAAGAAAATTAACGCTCTCAGGGGTTAAGTCATGAACCCCATAACCATACCAACAATAAAGAATTAGGTCTGAGTTTGGCTCCAGATCCAGTTGACTCCTTGTGTCCTCAGTGCCTGGGGCAGGGCAGGCCTTCTGGACACCGTCCTCTTCCCAGGGACCCAGGGTGTGTGGAAGACCTTGGTCCTGCCATGTGCTTTGCAGCGACCCATGGCTGTTAGGTTGTTGCAATGAGGCAGAACCCATTCTGTTCCAAATTCCCCCTGAGCTCTCCTGAGAACATCATCTCTGGGTGCCAGAGACCGGAAGTGGGGAAGGGAGAAGGTTCTTGACCAAGGAGAAGCTGCTTCCCCCAAAGGACTTCTCCTTCTGCTCTAGGCCTCCCCCATTTCCTTAACAGGAAGTTTGGAGGGAGGAAGGATTGCTGTTTGAGTGGATTTAAATATTTATAAAGACCTTTCATGTACATTGCCACTTTGATTAGACAGGCCACGCCCTTCACTCACACAGTCCAGACTTGAGAGCTGGCTGATTCTGGAAGTTACCCTGCTGCTAAGGTGGAGTCAAAACTTGGTGTAGGGGTGGGAGGGAGGGGAGGGGAAAGAGGCGCTGACATCAAGGGCTCAATAGAAAGTAAATGCCTAGAAAATAATGATGGCAACATGCGTACAAGTGTGCTTGATACAACTGATGTGTGGATTGTTACAAGAGCTATATGAGCCCCCAATGAAATGTCAAAAAGAGAAAAGGTACCAGACCTTAAATGTTAGAGTAGATCTGGCTCTAACATACATGGGGGTCCGTAGGAGTAATTGCATGGCTATAATAGATAAAGATCATGGTGAAGTCATACAGAGGAGGAGAGAGAGGAGAGAACAGCAAATGAAGGCGTCAGACACATTTCATGGCAGCATGGTCACCTCTGCGATGGCCAGGATCTCAGCAGAGAGTGGGAGAGGAGGAGGAGGGTGGAGAGAGGGTGTGTGTGTGTGTGTGTGTGTGTGTGTGTGTGTGTGTGTGAAAGCCCCACTCATTACATAAATCACAGGGATGAGCTAGGGGTTACATGTAATAGGAAGTACACATGTGACAAGATGTGCGGACCCTAACCTTGGTCATTCTTGAGTGGGCTCAACCTGCGGGTGATTAGACCAGCTATCCCGCATCCAGCTGGGACCAAAATGAGGCGTGCGGATGAAAGGAAAAGAAAGAGATATGTACAAAGTATGGGATTGGGAGGACGACAGTCTGATGGACTGAAGTCCCGAGTATATTCAAAGCTTAAACATTGAAGCACTAAATTTAAAAAACAGTTTGAACCTTTTAGCTATGTAAACATTACTTAACTAGCATACTGTCTAAACACTTGACTAATAACAGCACTATATTCTAAGATAAGCACAATGACATGCAGGGTTACACAGAATCATAAGGAACTGAGTTATGTCGCCATGCTTTTAGCTGCAAAGTAAACAGAGGCACAGGAGACTAATTAGTCACCCATCAATAAACACCTTGACCAGCAGACCTCCTACATCAACCTTGCCTCTGGGCTCTCCTTCAAGGGGACAACCCACTGCCACAATCACAAGCGAGTGGACCCTACTGAAGGTGGCACAGACTATAGTCGGATTGTCCCAGCTGGCTGATAACCCCTAGGGAGAGTAACCTCTAAGCAGCTTGCACTGACCTCCAAGTGCACAGTCATTGGCAGTGTCTGAGGTCTGGCATCTATTTGGGGAAGACAAGCTGGGGAAAAACCCTTTTGCGTCAGGGACCGTTGGGGGTGGGGGGAGGGAATGGGGAGCTAATAACAAAGATGTAAAGAAGGAAGGAAATATTCTAAATTGATTGTATTGCTGATAGAACTACTGAATTGTATGACACATGAATTATAGGGCAATGAACTTGTCAAAAGAATAAAACACTTATACAAAAAAAAATGATGGGTGTACACAGCAAAGGGTTTAACATGGCTTTAGGTAGAGCGTTAATCCGGCGCAGTTCCACCTTTGGGAAAGACAAGGGCTAAACCCTCGAATCCATTTCCCTTCTGGGCCCATTTCAAGTGCATCTATCTCTAAGGTAGGCTTACTGGCAACCAATCCCTGCAAGACCACAGACGACAAGACAGGTGGCTGTTGGATCAGCTAGAAGCTCCTCTCTTGCCACTCTCCCCTGGTCCTTGTTAGCTTTCACGCCTCAGTGGAGCCCAGACCTGGAGGGAATGCAGAGAACCAGGGTAATGACAGGGGGCACAAGGGGGATGAAGAGGTGGATTTGGGGGAAGAATTTATAGGCTCTGAGGAGACAGCTGTGGTGAGATGTGCTTGACTTACAGGTGTGGTTCTGCCACTGTTGAGCTGTCAGCTCTGGCCAGGACGTTTAGGTCCCCAGGCAAAAGGAGACAATTTTCAGACTTTGTGAATCTCCAGTGTGTTAATGTCTCTATGTGAAAGTACAGATTTCATAAGTGACTCTTTAACTAGCTTTAAGTAGAGCATTTTTGGAGACCATATAAAAAGAGAAAA
Organism: Tenrec ecaudatus; assembly: GCF_050624435.1. Taxonomy (NCBI): domain Eukaryota; kingdom Metazoa; phylum Chordata; class Mammalia; order Afrosoricida; family Tenrecidae; genus Tenrec; species Tenrec ecaudatus. Next base: position 165,249,213 of record NC_134530.1, read on the forward strand.
AGGCAACCAGGCTGCCAATCTAGGGCATCCCACCCTGGGTCCTGGCCTCCATTTTCTGCTCAGAATTCCTTCCTAGAGCTCCTTCTGCGAACTCCACCTGCTGCAAAATGCAATTCATTCAGAGCTACAAAAACGACGTTTGATGTATTTTTAGGAAATGTCCAGGACGGGCAACTCTATAGATAGAGAAAGCAGATCGACGCCTGTCACCGCTGCGGGGGTGTGGGAGATGGGAACACCGGCTTGTGAGTCTTTCTAACACAGGATGGTAAAATTCTAAAAGTAGATTGTGTTGATGTTTGCACAATCCTGCACATATACTAAATAAAGCATTGCATTGTACACTTTAAGCGGGTAAAGTATATGGAATGTGGGTTCCATAGCTACATTTTGAAAAAGGATGTAGTTGTACCTGACCCCAGTGGCATGGGGGTGGGGGGCTGGGGGGAGGTCATGAGGAGACAATGAAGTCAGAACTGGCTTTTTTTCAGAGAATGTGTACCTTTCCCTAAGGTGATTCCTTGCACAGAAGACTGACCATCTGATCTAGAATTTCCTTTGAGGTCTCTGTTTTTCACTTTCAGACTTTCGCCAGCGTGGGCTGGCCTGCAAACCCCTCCCTTTGTCAAGTGGAAGTAATGTCGAACCACCCGACTTGTGATTGACTGTAATGACATTTTCCTCTCCTTCCTCAGTGGTGTGTACAATGAGCTTTCTTTAAAAGTTTCATTGTCATATACTTCACTTATCATACAAGGTCATCATTCGTGCACAGTGACTTTTGTTAGGTTAATATGGCAATTATCTCTATAATAACAAAAATCTATTGGGTTAGATTAAACACCCACTTGTTTGCAATCACTGATGAATAAAATCAGCATTGACTCCGTGGCAGTGAGTTATTTTTTTGGTCTGGTGGTTTCAAATTCCTGGCCTTGCAGTTAGTAACCACCAGTAACCACTACGACACCAGGGCTCCATTAGTGACAATATCTCCTGCTTTTTTTTTTTAATTAAAAGATTATTTTCATGTTAATTCTTATTCCCATGTAACAGACGAGGAAAGCCTGTTTCAGGGAGGGGAGTCCATGCGAATGTGCTCAGCTGCTAGCTGAAAGATTTGAGGTTTGCGCCCACCCAGGTGCCTTGGAAGAAAGGCGTGGTGATTGAAAGCCTTCAGAACATAGTTCTACGGGCTCACACCCATGAGGTCGCCAACTCCATGGCAACTGGAAAGTAACTGAGGATCAGGGATGTAAACTTAGTGTTCCAAGTTAGAGAACCAATAATGCAGTCCGGGAGTCCGGGCCGAAGAGAGCAATGCGGAGTAAGGTGGCAGCCCGGAAGGAGTAAATGGAAGTCGGAGACGAGCGCGTCCAGCGACCCATTTGGCCCCAAGCGGGTCCCGCCTCCGCCCCCGCCCCCCGGCCGGCGTCAGGGTGAAGCCCTCCCATTGGTCGTCCGTCACAGGGCCCATTCTCACACGAGGGAGGCGGCCAATCAGCGCGGCTCGTCTCCTCCCAGCCAGCCCACGCTGTCGCTTTGCGGTCGTCCCTCTCGGGGCATGCCGGGAGTTGTAGTCTAAGTGTGTCTTTGTGCCAATTGGGAAGGGAGACCGAGAACTACGCGACCCAGAGAGCAGAGCGCGGGACAGTTTGGCTTATAGGGAGCACTCCGCCAAGACTCGAGGACCGAGCAAGAACTTGCATCTTGGAACAGGTGAGCGAGCTTGCGGGCTTGGGATTGGAGCTGGGTTTGTGAGCGGGCCTTCTTACCTCTAATGATACTCTGATGCGCCAGAAACCTGCGAGTTGCGTCGAAGGGTCTCCGCCCTGGGGATCTCCTGGGTCCGACTGGCTTCCCGGGCTGTTCCTGGTGTTCTCACCCAGAGTGCCGGGACCCCGATTTGTACCTCTGCTGCGAACCCCCTCTGCCGGCTCCGTTCTCCCAGCCGAGTTTATCCGCGGCCATGTGCTCAGACCACAGTAGACCGCATACCCACAACCCCCAGGGGTCACGGACCGACTCGCTCTCCACGTCCCATCATGGGACATCTAGGCGCCACATCTGGTTCTGCTTCTGGCCAGTTATGATTAGCTCTCTTCGAGGCTGTTTGGCCTCTGAACAAAGGTGATTTTAGGGTCTTCCTAGCCTCCAATCCTGAAACACTTCCGATTGAAGGGTTCTCCCTGCCCCTAGTCCTGGGGCACTCTTGCACCGCTTCCTCCAGCAGTCTGGAAGACATTCAGTGATGGCCGTCTTTCTTTGAAGGGCAACCTGTTGGTCAGCCTCAGACGCCCCAACCATACTTTTTGCCTCTTTCTGTGAATGCCCCAAACTGAACCCACAAGAAAGGTGGGATGGGGGGAGTTGCCACCTTGCATCTGCCATTGTCCTTGCCCCTGCAGTGAGAGCTTGGTGCCCCTCCCTATACAACCCCAGGAATGCCTCTGTCCCGCTGGCTGAGCTCTATAGGGGCCTTCCTGCTGCCAGGCCCCTGCTGGGTGCCCCAGGTAAGGTGCCTTCGAGTCCTAAGGCAGCCCTCCCTGGTGCAAGGGTGCCCAGTCCTGGGGGCCAGGCACAGTGCCCGCCGCTGGGGCCAAGCGTGGATAGAGGAGCCTCGGTAAGTGTGGTGAAGGTGAGGGGCATTGGGTAGGGGAGCAACTCACAGGGATCTGATTTGTTAACTCCCCCCCCCCCCCTGTCTTCAGAGCATTTTGCTCCTCTCTCAGGATGAATGGAGACCAGAAAGCAGACACTTATGCCCAAGAAAAGCAGAATTTCATCCAGCACTTCTCCCATGTGCTCAAAGTGCTGGTTGAGGATGACCTGGGGAACCCAGAGATGGGAGACGCTGTTGCCAGGCTCAAGAAGGTGAGGAACCATGCCCCTTGGCGGGAAGAGGGCCTCGGGTCCCTCTGTATCTGGGGGATTGAGTGGTGGCTTGGCCAGGTTTTCCCTAGTGATGCGGGGTGTGCCCTGAAGTAGGTGGGGCCTTTGCTTATCAGTTCCATCCCTTAGCTCTGGTACCAAACTTGCTTTCCAGAGTGCTCTGCAAGGGGATGTTGGACCACCTTGGGGGTGGTCCTTGAACCTGATGAATATTCAACTTTCCTGAGAAAAGGCACTAAAACTCAAAACTATTCCAACTCATAGCGACTCTTTAGGACAGAACTGTCGCTGCCGGTTTCCAAGAGAAACTGTAGCTCTTTTTGAGAGTAGAAAGCCTCTTTCTCCCTCAGAGTAGCTACTGGTTTCGGACTGCTGACTTTGCCATCTGCAGCTCACTGCATCACCCACTTTGTGTCAGTGCTGTCTGAGGGAAACCAAGGGTGGACTGTCTATGCTGGGATGGGGCTTAACAGAGGAGCCTTCTCAGAGGCTTAGGGCTGGTTGAGGGCAGGGCAGCAGAAAGCAAAGTGAGAGACAACTGGAGGAGATGCCATTGGAGGGGGGGTGTCCCCCAATCTGTCCTTTGTCCAGTTCTGTAGTAGCCCTGCAAGTAAAGGAGGAGTTTGGTTGACAGGCAGCTTGACCAGTGGGTGGGAGGAGTTAGTTGGGGAGGAGGGATGAGTTCTGAAGAGGAAGATGTGGGAGGGCAGAAAGCTGAAGCTGAGCCAGCTGGGTCAGAGTTTCCCCAAAGCTCCAGCCCTATGCTGAGCTTGGGACCGATGCCTGTTAATGTATGCTCTGGAGCCTTCAGGGACCCCGAAGGCCCCTCGTTTGGGCTGCTAGCCATGAGCCCACCCGTGGCCGTGGGAGAAAGCGTGGCATTCTGCTTTCGCAAAGACGGATGGTGTCAGGAAGCCCACGGAGCAGATGTCCCCTGCCCCATAGGGTCACCGTGAGTTGGCGTCAGAGTCCACAATCATTTTATTGGGTGCTCTTAAAACAACCCTTACATCCAGCACAATTGGACATATGTTGCCATCATCATTTTCTAAACATTGACTTCCTATTTGAGCCCTTGGTGTCAGCTTCCCTTTTTTCCCTCCTTACCCACCCCCCCATTGATAAATTATTATTGGTGGTTTCATGGAGGCTTTAAATTTACTGGGGGATGCAGACCAGAGGGAGCGGCGAGTACCTGGAGACGGGGAGCTTCTCTCGCTGGGCTCCAGGGCTTGGGGGTGAGGAGCCTGTAGAGAGCCATTCCAGAGCCTGCCTAGAGGAGGGAGTTGAGGGTGGATGAACCGCTGGGTGGGGCCTCAAAGTAGGAGAGGGCAAGGAGAGGTCACAGGAGCTCCTGCCCGGACGCTGACCCCCTGTCCCCCTCCTCCTGCACCAGGTCATCGAATACAATGTCCTTGGAGGCAAGTACAACCGAGGTGTGACGGTGGTGGCTGTGTTCCGGGCGCTGGTGGAGCCGGAGAAGCAGGATGCTGACAGTGTGCAGCGGGCCCTGATCGTGGGCTGGTGTATCGAGTTGGTAAGAGGGCTGCCTGGACAGGAAGCGTCTGAAGCTGGTTGCCGATGGTGTTTGTTTACCTCTGTCATGGTGGGGAGAGCTAGCAAAGGTGGACCTTCTTTTGCTGAACCGTAGCCCAGCTGTGGACCAGGGCCTCAGCAGTGGGCAGAGAGGCCTCAGCTCTGTCCTCTGAGCAAGGACAGGCAGAAGAGTGATGGCAGTCGTTCCACATGATGGTTCTGAAGCAGAGATGGACAACTGGCCACCCACTGTTCATTCTTAAAAATGTTGGAGACACAGTCCGGGGGGGACACCGCTGGGCCCCTGTTTCTCTCTCACCCGGCCTCTTCCTGCTTGAGCCCAGTGTCACTCAGCCGGCTCAGAGTGACACTGGGCTCAGAGTGACAGAGGCTCCTCCGCCCAGCGTGATGCCCTCTCCTTGTCTCAGGTCTAAAGTCCAGGAGGTGAAACCGCACTTTTTAAGGCACATGCTTAGCTGTATCCCCCACAGACTTGTTCATTTTGTGCGTGTGTATGGGGGGGGGGTCAGTCCACTCAACATTCTTCCCCAGGATGCTTAACTCCTGTCTAGCTGCCACATGCCTGTGAGGCCCTGGAAAACTGTGGCTCGAGTCAGGGTCCTCTCACAGTGTCATCTGGGCTTTGTGACACTCGAAGGACGTCCCTTGTAGCGGGTTTCCCCAGCACAATCAGTGGCTTGTCTTCTGAGCGTGGCTTCCATGTGAGTTCAACGTGCAGCCGGGGGATGAAATCTGGGACAGCTTCGGGCGTGCCTCCGTGGGTCCCGCCCCGCCCGAGCACCTGCCTTAAGAGCTTGAGGTGCTTCTCTGAGACGATGTGAAACCACACTGCCCTGCCACCACCCCTCTGAGGCCAAGGATGGTCCGGGCTCAAGTGGGGGGGACTGCTGCCTTCACTGGGTGCTGTGCCCACAACCGGAGTGCTGGCTGCACAGGCTCTTTCTACACCGGAGCTATCTCCCTGGGAGATGGGGCCACGGCCTGACACCAGGAACCAGGGTTTGGAAAATGAGTCTTGACAAGCTGCTTAAGGAACACATGCGGAGCGTGATTGCCAGAGCACCGAGGGGGCTCTCTTCTGCTCATTGCTCAGGGGCCAGGGCCAGACTGCGAGGACATGGGGATGCCAAGACTGGTGGGGACTCCCTGAAGGGTTCCCTCCATTCTAAGGGAAACACACGCTCAGCTCCCTGTAAATGGACTAGCCCCACAGAAGAAAGACTGGTATTCGCGGGAGTCCGCCTTCGGTTCCAGCCCAGGAGATCTGCAGCACCCCACTGGGTGGCTTCGAGGAGGGATGCGGGTGTTAGTCTCTGTGGCCCCTGGGGTATGCAAGCCGGTCACTGCAGGCACAGCCTTGGTTGTGTAAGAAAGCAGGTGACATCTAACTCTACGCATCCACTGGGGTCTCAGGTGAGACAGGACAGAAGGTGCAGGCGTCCCTTAGTCCCCCCGCACCAAGAGTGCATTTTAGTCCCGTCTGGGAGACGGGGGATGTTTGAATCACAGGTGGACAAGGCCACCTCTCCTGATCTCCTGTGACCCCAGGTGAGAGTAGAAGTGGCCCAGGGGGGTTGCTTGGCTGGGCCCTCTGGAAGCAAATGACCACTCCGTCCTGGCAGCATCACAGCTGGTGGCAGCCACAGTGACTGTCCCTCTCTCCCTAGCTCCAAGCTTTCCTCCTGATACTGGATGACATAATGGATTCGTCCCTCACCCGCCGGGGGCAGCCCTGCTGGTACCAGAAGGTAAGCAGCTGGAGACGGAGGGAGGTGCAGAGGGAGGTGCTGGCTGGTGGGGGTGGGGTGGTTGGTGACTGGCTCATTCCACCCCCTCCACACACAGCCAGGTGTAGGTCTGGACGCCATCAATGACGCCATGCTGCTGGAGTCTTGTATCTACCGCCTGTTGAAGTTCTACTGCCGCGGGCAGCCCTACTACCTGCACCTGCTCGAGCTCTTCCAGGAGGTGTGCTGCAGCCTCGGCAGCTGGGGCGGGCCACTGGACATACGGAGGGTTCCTGGAGGAGGACGAAGGGAACCAACACAGGGAGCTGGGAAGGCTGGGGTGGAGGTGGCAAGCAGGTCAGCTCTGCCCCTGTGCTGCTGCTAGAAGGGGCGGGGAGGGACGGTGAGCCTCGAGCGAGCTCCAGCCCCAGCGTGGGCGATTGCTCTCTCCTGCTGACCCTCTGCACCACTGTGGGCTGGTACAGGAGGACACGGGTCTAGGGTAGCAGGGTTCCCAGTCCTTGGAGGTGGCCCAGTTCATGGTGTCTCTGTACCATCCTCAGACTTCCTATCAGACTGAGATAGGACAGACCCTGGACCTCATCACTGCTCCCCAGGGCAACGTGGATCTCAGCAGGTTTACCCTAAAGAGGTGAGGGTCTGGGGCCGGGGCTCAGGCCTGGACAGTGAGGGTGGGGCCGGGGTAGATTTTGCCCTTTGAATAGTATCATCTCCCTTGACTCAGGTACAAATCCATTGTCAAGTACAAGACCTCATTCTACTCCTTTTACCACCCCGTCGCTGCTGCCATGTACATGGTGAGTCTGTGCCCCACCCTCCCCCTCCCCACCTGTGGGCTTCTGGGCAGGAGGGCACAGGGAACGGGGCTTCCTGGAAGAGGCAGGAAAGCAGAGCACGGAAGGAGGCTGGGACAAGTAGCCAATTAAGGATGATGGCCGTGTGGCCTCCTGAGAGTGTGTCCTCCACCGTCATGTGAGGGTAAAGCCCCTACCTCACAGGGTTGGTGTCATGTTGAATTGAGGCACGGGGTATGCTCAGTCAGGCCATAATGGAGCAGTACACCTGGAATGGAATCTGCAGAGGGTGAGCAGGCGGGTGAACTGCCCACTCGGTGCTTCCGAAGGAGCCCTGGTGCCACAGTGGGGTCTGCATAGAGGGTTACAGTGAGTTCTGTTTTCCCGAAGCGTCTGTCACCGGAGCCGGGACTGGGGAGATGACTGAAGTGATGACCTAGGCCTGCCTGAGGTTTTGTGAGAGAAGATGGTCTGATGAGGGGCCCTCCAGAATGGATTTTTAAATTCTTAAAATTCTGATTCCCAAGAGAGCTTAGCTACAAATCAGTAGGAGTTTTCAACTTCCTAGATTGGCAGTGGGGAGGCCAGGGGTGATGGAATGGAGAGGAGGTTTGGGGGCTGCACTCGGGGGCAAGACCCCACAGGAGGAAGCAGCAGCAGGAGGGAAGGGCAGGTGAAGGGCCCTCTTGGCTGTGGCATCCCAATGCCCTTTCTCTGCAGGCGGGCATTGACGGGGAGAAGGAGCATGCCGATGCCAAGCGGATACTGCTGGAGATGGGCGAGTACTTTCAGATCCAGGTAGGCAGGCGCGAGGCACTGGCAGGGACAGGTGCCAACTCTCCTTCCCTGCCCCGAAGCCCTCGTCACCCCATTTTTCTGCCCTTTCCCCACACCCCAGGATGATTACCTGGACCTCTTTGGTGACCCCAATGTGACAGGCAAGGTTGGCACTGACATCCAGGACAACAAATGCAGCTGGCTGGTGATTCAGTGTCTGCAGCGGGCCTCTCCGGAGCAGCACCGGGTCCTGCAGGTGCGTGCCAGGCTGGGGTCCCTGAGCTGCGGAGAAAGGGGGCAGAGCAGTGGTTCCCAACCGAGGCTTGTTTTGTCTCACAGGACATTTGGCTCAGGCTGCAGGTGTAGTTTGTTGTCACAACTTGGGGGGCAGGGGGAGTGTGTAGCTGCCAGGGCAGTTGGGAAGTCCTTGCCGTGTGCAGGCAGTTCCCATGGCAAAGCATCCATAGGCAGTGTGGGGGGAGGGGGACGAAGTGTGAGGAAGGGGACAAAGCCTGAGTCAGTGTATGCCCATGACGGGCAGGTTCGGAAACGTAGATGACCAATGGCCTTGGAGATAGCCTGGAATATGTGGGTGGGTGTGGAGAAGGCCGAGCCCATTTTCCAGCCTCCAACCCCTTCCAGGAGAATTACGGGCAGAAGGAGGCAGAGAAGGTGGCGCGGGTGAAGGCCCTGTACGAAGAGCTGGAGCTGCCGGCCGTGTTCCGGGAGTACGAGGAAGCCAGCTTCTCCAGCCTCAGGAGCCTCATCGAGCAGTACTCCGGGCCGCTGCCGCCCTCCATCTTCCAGGGGCTAGCACACAGGATCTACAAGCGGCAAAAGTGACCTGGAGCCGGGGAGGGCGGGCCTCAATAAATTATTGTTTAACCTTCCTTCCCGTGGTTCTGTTGTTTGTGCTGCCAGCCCAGCCCGCGGTCCGGGCAGCCAGCTGGGGCTGGGACCCTAGGGACAGAAAGCAGGGCGGAGCCTTCGCGTGCAACCAAAGTCGCTGGGGCTAGGTGGCCAGTTTGGGCGTGACGTCAAGCGCTGGGGGGCGGGCCGAACCCCGCCCCGCCCCCACGCAAAGGGGCGCGGCTGCGCAGCTCCGTCGGTTGTCCTGGCGCCCCGCCTCTGCCATCCCCCTCCCCTCGGGTCAGGAGGGGCTGGGCGGGGACCGTGGGAGCCACGGCGGAGCCCAAGGCTGGGAAGGCAGCAGGAGGACCCGGTGAGGTGGGCCGGTGTGCGGATGGATGGGCCGGGGCTGTGGGGTGAAGGAGCAGAGGGGGGCGGGTCGTGAATAGAAAGGGGCTTGGGTGGCGGCTGGCTGGATGGAGGATGCTCCGGTGCTCAGGGCGGGGTAGGGCTCACCGGGCTGCAGGCTGGACCCTCTAGGGTCGGAGCTGACGGCCGGTCTGTAGATAGTGGACAAGCTGATGGCTGCTCACCACCGCCCGTCTCCCCCCCACCTCACCCCCGCAGTAACCGCACACTGCCGCGTCGCAGTGCTTGCCCCCCGCTTTTAGAACATCTGGGCAGGCTCTTCCCTGGTCCCTTCCGCTGGGAGCTCGGGGCAGGCAGGCATCGCAGCAGAGAGCATCAGGGGGTCCATCCTGGGCCCCGTCCTCTTTCAAGCCCCCGCATCCCCGTGGAGAAGCAGAGCGCAGCCGCATTATCTGACCCTCCCGCACCAGTCCCGGGGGTTTACATCCGACTCCACCTCCAAACACTGCAGTGGAAACTTAATGGCCAATCGATGTCCATTTGCATCTCCTGTAAATATCATCTGAAGCATCATCTGAAACGTCCGGCACCTTCCCAAGCCCGGCCAGTCACCTTAGTGTCCTTCCCGCAGCTCGCGGCCTCACGGGCCGGCCACTCCACCCCTGTCTTCCAGGTCTGCGTCTGCCAGTTAGGTGGAAGGGAGAGGGCAGGCTGAACTGATCCTTTGGAGGCCGTCCATTGCCGCGGCACCATGCTGTCCCCTCAGAGGGCTCTACTCTGCAACCTCAACCACATCCACCTCCAGCACGTCTCCCTGGGCCTGCACTTGTCCCGCCGTCCCGAGTTACAGGAAGGGCCCTTGAGCACACCTCCTCCCCCAGGGGACACCGGGGGCAAGGAGAGCAGAGGCCCCTGCAGCGGGACTCTGGTGGACGCCAATTCCAACAGCCCCGCGGTCCCCTGCCGCTGCTGCCAAGGACATGGGCCGGGTCTCCAGAACCGGCAGGACCTCTCGCAGGAGGAGGAGGGGGCTGCGTCGCCCTCGGACCCGGGCTGCTCGTCCTCTCTCAGCTCCTGCTCAGATCTCAGCCCTGATGAGTCCCCAGTCTCGGTCTACTCCCGGGACCTCCCTGGCGATGTGGATGCCCACCTCCGGCCTGGCATCCCTCCCCTGGACCAAGGTTCCCCACTAGCTCCGGCAGGCCCTGCCGTCTGCTCCCCAGACAGCTTCTGCTGCTCTCCGGATTCCTGCTCAGGAGCTTCCTCCCCACCAGGCCCCGGCCTGGACTCCAACTGCAATGCTCTGACCACCAGCCAGGACCTCCCTTCCCCAGGACTGGAGGAGGAGGAAGAGGGTGGGGAGCAGGATCTCCCTACCTCCGAGCTTCCAGAGGCAGATGATGGCAAAATCGACGCTGGGCCAACAGAGCCCAGTTGGAAAATCAACCCCATTTGGAAAAGTGACACAGAGAAAACAGCGGCTGACGGGAAGATCAGTGAGAACAATAACACTGGTTGGAAAATCAATGGGGGGGATGTTAACTCCGGCTGGAAAACGGAACCTGGAAAACTCAACTCCAGTTGGAAAACCAAGGCAGGATTAACTGACTCTGGCTGGAAAACCGATGCGGGGAAAATCGATGGGGGATGGAGAAGTGACGTCAGCGAGGAGCCGGTGCCCCACCGGACAATCACGTCTTTCCACGAGCTGGCCCAGAAGCGCAAGCGGGGTCCGGGGCTGCCCCTCGTGCCGCAGGCCAAGAAGGACCGCAGCGACTGGCTCATCGTCTTCTCCCCAGACACCGAGCTGCCCCCAACTGGGTCTCTGGGCGGCGCCACAGGGCCTCCGCGGGAGGTCACCACCTTCAAGGAACTCCGGTCTCGAAGCCGGGCCCCGCCCCCGCCAGTCCCACCCCGGGACCCCCCAGCCGGCTGGGCCTTGGTCCCTCCGAGGCCCCCGCCTCCTCCCGTCCCTCCCCGGCGGAAGAAGAATCGACAAGGGCTGCAGGGGCTGCAACCCATAGCAGAAGGGCAGCCAGAGGAAGGCAGGGCGACCAGCCCTGCGGCGGGCGAGGAGGCCCCAGCTGCGAAGGCACCGGACGAGCCCCGAGCGCAGGCCGGCCCCGAGGGTAAGAAGCGGGCGCAGGGCTGGGCTTCGGCCTCGCTCACACCCTCTGCAGCCTTCTATCGCCCCGTTTCCCCTCCATTCCGTGTCACTCGCCCTCCCTGTGCCCTTCTGCCAGGGAAGGCTCCGGGAAAGGGACGGGGAGGGTGGCTGGGTGACGGGACTAACTCTTTGCTCCCTCTTTCTCCCGCCCCTTCTCGCCTGGCTGCCGGCCCCGCTGCCCCCTCCCACTCCGCGCCTGCCCCGCCAACCCCGCTGCAGCCGGTCCCCTCCTGCTCCCCAGGCCCCTGGTCTTCCGGTTCTCGGCCGACGGGCGCCCCCTGTTGGAGGGTGGGCGCGCGGGCGCAGCCGGGTCTCTCTTCCTGGCGCCGCTGGCCGGCTGGCCGGGCGCTGGGCTGCGGCTGCTGGGGGCTCCGAGCCCCCCAGAGGAGCAGCTGCTGCCGGTCCGCCTGTCGCCGGTGGGCGCATATTCGCCTCCGGCTCGGGGGGCCCTGCCCTGCCTGGCCAGCCCTGATCTGGCATTGCTGCTGTCCCCGCTCTTCCCCAGAAGTAGCACCTTCCCCGCCGCGGCTCCCCCGCCCCGCCAGGTACCCGCCCCCCCGCTGCCACGGCCACCTCGTCCGCCGAAGGCCCCTCGCTGGATCCGGAGCCCACCGCCTCCGCCCAGGCTACGTAAGACGGACCGGGCCACCCCGGAGGCGGGGCCGCGCCGCCCACCCACGGGCCCCACCCCTCGGCCCCTCCCGCTGGCCTGAGCTGGTTGCCAGCAGGTTCAAAGGTCCTGGGGAGTCGGGGCCTGCTCCTCGAGCTTGGGGACGGTGGCCCGGCCGCGCCCTCCAGGTCCACCCTAGACGTCCTGGACGTGGGCTTACCTGGCTTCCAAACCCCGACCGGGGGCCCGCCCGGCCTGACTTACTTCTGTGTGGGACCTGGACGCCCTGGGCCCGTGCAGTGAGGCCGGACTCTGGCGGGGCGGGGGGGGGGCTTCCAGCAGCTCATTGGCCGGGGACGTTCTGGCCACGCCCACCCCTCGGCCACCCCTAGCCCCCACCCCCTTGTGCCGCCCGGGTCCCTCGCGCCGAGACGCAGTAGTAGGCCGGGATTTCCCGCCCCTGCCCCTGCCCCTGCCCCCTTCAGCCTCCCGGTCCTGCAGGCCCTTCCTCCGTGTCTCCGCCCTCTCCAGTCTGTCTGTCTTTCCATTGGTCCAGGCGCCCCACGTGGGCCCCGGACCTTGCTGCCCCGCCCTGGCTAGCCTTGTCAGCTCCTGCCCTGCGGGCTCCAGGGGGGCCCTGTGTCCCCAGGCAGGGACTTCCGTTTCTAGGAGGTGGGAGCTGAACTCCAAGGAAGGGAATTGGTTTCCCGTGGGGAAAGACGGGGGGTGGTGGTGTGCGGGGGGGGGGAGCGGCGGCTGGGGAGGAGCTCACGTTGGGATTTCATTCGGGCCAGGGTCGAGTGGTCCCCGAGCTTCCCCGTACCTCCCCAAGACCCTTCTGGGGCAGGGGTGCTACCGAGTCTCAAGAGATGACAAGTGTGGGAGCCAGGAGCCCCCAGGTTCCTTCGGTAAGTGTCCCTGCGTCCTTCTTCCCTCACCTCAGTCCGTAGTTCCTGGTCCTTCGCCGGAGTCCCCGGGGCCCAGCGGCTGTGGATGGCAGAAGCCCAGAGTGGGACTGGCCAGCTGCAGGAGCAGAAGAAAGGTAGCAATCGCGTGTGTGACCGCGCAGGCCCGGTTGCTTAGGCCATCTCCTTAATGGCTGCGGAGGTGCCCTTTGGGTAACTGGGGGAAAGAGAGGACTTTGACGCAGCCCTGGGCTGCTCCCCCCGCCCTCCTAGGTCTCCTGATTGCCATCAGCGCCTCTGTGGATAAAATTATCGCGCACTTTGGGGCGGCCAGGAACTTGGTTCAGAAGGTAAAGGTGGCTGTGGAGGAGCCTTGGACTGTGTGTGTGTGTGTGTGTGTGTGTGTGTGTGTGTCTCTCCTGGGGTGTTGGGAGGTGTTGGCAGGAGGAGCATGGGCGGTGGGTCATCTCTGAACCCATCCCCACTGTGCTACTTGCAGGCTCAGTTAGGGGACAGCCGCCTGAGCCCAGATGTGGGGCACCTGGTGCTGACCACCCTCTGTCCTGCCCTCCACGCCCTGGTAGCCGACGGGCTGAAGCCCTTCCAGAAGGACCTCATCACCGGCCAGCGCAGGAGCAGCCCCTGGAGCGTGGTGGAGGCATCTGTGAAACCAGGTGAGGGAGGAGGGCATGGGATGGCCGGGGGCGGGCCGGGGTGGGCCAGCCTGACTATCCCAGCTGTCCTCAGGTGCCAGCACTCGCTCCCTCGGAGCCCTGTACGGCCAGGTCAGCCGCCTGGCCCCGCTGAGCAGCAGCCGCAGCCGCTTCCACGCCTTCATCCTGGGCCTCCTCAAGTGAGTGTGCCTCCTTCAGGGCTTCGTGGGTGGTGCTCCTCGTCCCCAGACGAGGTCTCCCCACTCCCCGTTCATCCCAGTTGCCACCCAGAGCACGCAGGAGCCCCACTTTCCTGAACCTCTGTCCCCTCTCTCTCCCCAGCACTAAGCAGTTGGAAGTGTGGTTGTCCAGTCTGCAGGAAGATGCAGGTCAGAGGCTTCGGGGCTGTGCAGGGGGAGGGAAGGGACAGTTTGCTGGGTTCCCAGTTGATCTTAATTCAGATCACTGGTCGAGTTACTCTTCTGATTAAAACTCTTGCAAGGAGCCCCAGGTCCGTTATCTGAAAGACCCAGATCCTCCTTGTGGTCACCAAAGCCACGGTCATGGGTCCACTGCCCCCTCCCCTGAACCCCTGACTTTCCCAGACCCTGCTGCCCCAGAGCCTGACAGGTGCCACTCCCTCCTCCACCCAGACGGGCCCCCTGCCCCTCCCCTGCCTCCCTGTTTCACTGTGATTCATCCCCCTTAATGCCCAGCCCCCAACCCATTTTATGTGTGTTCCCAGAGCCCCCGTGCTCCAGCTTTGCCCTGCCCTTTATTGTGACTCACTGTGTCACCACTTGCTCTGTCTCCGCCATGCTAGGTCATGGTGCCATGCGGTCAGGGTATCCCCCTCAGTGTGGGATGCCCGGTGGCAGCCCAGAGCTTGGCAGAGCGAGGCCTGGGAGGATGTTGGCACCTTGGTGGGGCACTCAGGGCAGGGACTGATGTTGGCTTGCTCTCTCCCAGGTCTGGTGTCTCTCCTGTACCTGCCCACGGGATTCTTGGCCCTGGCTCGGGGCAGCTGCCCCGCCCTGTCCACAGAGCTGCTGCTCCTGCTGCAGCCTCTGTCGGTGCTCACCTTTCACCTGGACTTGCTCTTTGAGCACCAGCACCACCTTCCCCTGGGCCCACCGCAGGCCCCGCCCCCCCCAGGTCCACCCCCAGCCCTGCAGCAGACCGTGCAGGCCCTGCTGCACTGGGGGGGGCGGCTGGCCCAGAGCCTTCGGGGGGCCTCTGCAGAGGCCCCGCCAGGCCCTGAAGCTCCCCTGGCCTCCGAAACCCCTACAAGCCCTCCCACACCAGGCAGCTGGTGGGAGCAGCTGACCCAGGCTTCCCGAGTCTACGCCTCTGGGGGCACTGAGGGCGTCCCCCTTCCCCGGTGGGGACCCAGGCATCACGAGACTGCCTCTGAGGGCACAGCGGAGAGACCCCTGCCCACAGAGGCGGTGGGCCCATGCAGGGCCGTGTGGCTGGGCAGACTGTTCGGAGCTCCTGCTGGCCCCGTGGAGGCTGAGAGTGGGACTCGAAAGTCCAGGTAATGTGGGTGACAGGTCTTCGTCAGTGTCTCAGGGGCCCTCATTTGGAACCCCTTAGGGATCCTCTGGGGCTGTTTTTCTACTAAAAATGCTTCCTACATTTTTCAGTGGTTGTGTTTTAATGATTAACTAGTTATGTAGTGACTTTGGCTTTTTGCCTCTTGGCCCCCAAAGCCTAAAATATGAAAGTACTTTCTCTCTGGTGTAGGAAGAGCTTGCCAGGTCTGCTCAGGAGCATGCCAACTGGTGGGTCCTGGGTGGGCTCAGCACCGCTCCAGGGACTCTTGGCATCTCTGAGTGTGTACAGACCCTGCTAGTCAACACGGGCCTATGTGTGACGTTTGGCTTGTGGACTGTTACTGTCATTTCCAACCACAACTGCTGGTTTCTCGCTGCCATCGAGGCAATGCGACTCTCAACAACCTCCTGTGGGTTTCCGAGACTGTAACTGTTCACCGGAGTAAAAAGCCCCATCTTTGTCCCGTGGAGCTGCTGGTGGTTTTGAACTGCCGACCACTCGAATCGCAGCCCGACGTGTCACCACTACCCCAGCAGGGCACCTGCAGCTGCTACTCAGTGATGACCAACTCCTGCCCGCTTTGGAACGCTGGCCAAGCCCTTCAGGCTGCCCCTCTGATGCTGGATGCTGTCTGAAGGTGAGGGAACCCCTGCAAACTGATCTGCTTTTTTGCCTCTAGGAGACCATCCAGTTGGCTGCCCCCCACAGTAAGTGTGCTGGCCCTGGTGAAGCGGGGGCCACCTCCTGAGCCTCCCTCTCCTCCTGAGGAGCTCGAAACCTCAGCCCCCAGCGTCGTCGTGCAGCCCCACAGGTGAGGAGGAGGGGTAGAACCAACAAACCCCCCGTGTGTAGCCACGCCTGAGGCTCTTCCCAGAGGGGAGGGGGGTGGCGGGAAGGCCCTGTGGTCGCCTGGGTCCAGGAGTGAGAAGACACAATTTGTGCTGCGTGTGCACTGTGTGTGTGCCACTTGAGTTCTTTCGAGGGCCTTGGTTTCTGCTTCGGTAAAAAAGGCACCTTATTAGTGGATGTAAGCACCCCAAGAATTTCTGGAAGCCATTAGCATGCAGTAGGTGCCCGGTTAGCGGCCATCTGTGTGCATGGCCCTTGAGCTCTGCGTCTTTTTAGTGGGGTCTTCTCATCTGGCACCTTGTGCTGCTGCCTCTTTGGGGGCTTATTTTCTTTCTTTTTAAATTTTTATTTTATTAAAAAATTTTTTTTTAACAATTTATTGGGGCTCATACAATTCTTATCACAGTTCATACATATACATACATCAATTGTATAAAGCACATCTGTACAGTCTTTGCCCTAATCATTTTTTTCTCCTGGGGTCTTATTTTCTTAGGCATTTCTCACCCAGGAAGTAAGCTTCTGGATTTTTCCCTCATTCAGCAATATGTATATAAAAATATATAAAATCATTTTATTGAGGGCTCTTACAGCTCTTGTAACCAACCACCCGTACATCACTCGTATCAAGCACACATCTGTGCCTATGTTGCCACCATCCTTTTCTAAGCATTTTCTTTCTGCTTGAGCCCTTGGTATCAGCTCCCCGTTTTTCCTTCCCTCCTTGGCCCTCCCACCCCCGTGGACGCCTGATAAATTATAATTATTTTCATATCTTACACTGTTCGCCGTCTCCCTTTGTCCACGTTTCTGCTGTTTGTCCCCATGGGGGTAGGGCGGTGGTGGTTACACATCGATCATTGTAGTCGGTTCCCGGTTTCTCCCTCCACCTTCCTGATACCGTCATGGTATTGCTAGTCCCATTACTGTTCCGAGGGGTTTATCTGTCCTGGTTTCCTGTGTCGAGAGCGATCATCTGTACCCACGTACATGCTCCGATCTAGCTGGATTTGGAAGGCAGGACTAGGGTCATGATAGTGGACGGGTGGGGGGAAGAGGGAGGAAGCGTTAGAGAACTAGAGGAATAGTGTGTGTCTAGTTGGTGCTATGTGTATCCTGGCCACTCAGCAGGATTTTTTGAGTACAGGCCCTGTGCCAAGCATTCTGTTAGGGGCAGGAGTGCAGAGGTTCACACACAATTCCTGCCCTTGGAGACATAGTCCAGGCAGGTGCTGAGGAATACAGGAGAGTCTTGAGGAAAGAAAGCCCCAGCACTTGGGGGCCATCTAGACAGGCCTTCTCCCTGCCCCAGGTTGGGGGGGGCGCAGGGCAAGCTCGGTGTGTGGGAGGCATCTGGCAGGGGGCACAGGAAGCAAGCTGGGGGAGGCCTGGGTGTAGGTAGTTACAGGAGACTGGAATGAAGGGTGCTGGCCGCAGGGTCCCTGGGAGCTTGGAGGGTTCTTAGAGCCAGTGAAGGAACCTGGAGTGAAAGAGCTGGGCCTCTTGGGACAGTGGGAGCCATTGAAGGATCCCTTGTGGGTGCTGTGCCTGCCTGCCCGTGCTTTTGCAAGACCTGACTGCTGTGTGGAGAATGGACCAGAGGGCACTGCAGCAATCAGGGAGAACAGACGGTGTGCAGTAGTTCAGAGGGTAGAGGGCAGAGCCCTAAATGTGGACGGTGGCTGAGGAGTCTCGGAGGAGAGTCGGCCATGTGTAAGGGGATGGAGGAGGGTTGGCGATGAGATGCTTGGGGTTTGCCAGGCAGAGGCCCGCCACCTGGCAAAAGATGGTGTGGTGCGGGTTACCTCTCTCAGAGGGCTGGGGCCCCAGGTGGAGTCAGTGTGTCCTTTGTTCCGGGGCCACAACTGCTAGGGGTGCCCCACAGTAGAGAGGTGAGGCCTGGGGGCAGCCGACCTCCCACCTCACCCCAGCATCTCCTTCTGGCTCCCCACAGGGCAGTCCGGACGCTCTGTGACCACACTGCCGCAAGACCAGACCACCTGAGCTTCCAGCGTGGGGAGGTGCTGCGTGTCCTCGCGACGGTGGACGAGGACTGGCTCCGCTGTGGGCGGGAAGGGGTGGAGGGGCTGGTGCCTGTGGGCTATACCTCTCTCATTCTGTAGCCCTGGGGCCCTACCCTGCACACGCGTTCCCGCCCTGGCACCTGAGCCTGGAATGGCCCACGAGCACTAATCCATGTAAAACCAATCATCCCAGAAGCAAACCGCTTCTTGCCTCCCACATGCGTTTCTGATATTTCAAGTCCTCTCTTCTCCCCGATATGTACAGAGGAATCCCCTCCATGTCACCTCTTCCCCATCTCCACGAGGGACTGTCTGCAGAATGGACCGCTCGCCCTCTCCCTGGTCCTAGTTCAGTGGACTGTGCCAGTACAGTATATGCCCTGGCTCCTGACTCCTTTCCTGTATGTATGGGGCCTGCCCCACCCCACCCATATTTATTGGCCACTCAGGATGTTTGGTGCCGAAGCCAGCATATCCCTGGGGGTGGGCCTGTGGTGTAGGTCTGTTTCCTTCCTCATTTGTCCCAATAAAGTGTGGGAGTTGGGGTGCGTGCGCGTCACTGTGAGTCTCAGGAAACAGGTTGGGAGAGGCTTCAAGAAGATGCTTCCTTCCCAGTTCTTACTCCACCACTCTGCCGAGGATGCGCCCAGCGGCCTGATTGGAGCCGGGATCTCAGAAGTGCTTCTGATCTGGGACTTGATTGCTTGTTAGGCTGATATGGTAGATTTGGGGGAGAAGGAGAGGGCTGAAAGAGCCCGGGGGCAGGTGGTGGTTGAGCTCTAAGCTGCTAACTGAAAGGTGGGTAGTTCAAACCCACCAGCAGCTGGGACAAAGATGGGAATAGGGCTTCCTAAGAAAGTAGTCCTGGGAATGCCGTGGACCTGTTCTTGGTCCTTCAGGGCCACTTTGAGTCAGAATCCTTTCCCTTGAGGTCATACACCGTGGTGGAGGGAGGGATTAGAGGGTTGGAAGGAATGACTGTCTTTTCTACTAAATATTGTCACTCTGCAGTGATAATTTCAAGAAAATGTAAAATAGGTTGACATGAGTGACTTTCAGCAGCAAATGAGTTTCCTTTGTCTTTTGAAATCCTGAGACGGTGAAACCCTAGTCTAGAGGTTCGAGAACCACTAAGGGGCTGGGAATCACTAACGACTGTGTAGAAAAGAGGAGACAGAGAGTGATCATTATAACCAGGCGCCAGTAAAGATGGGGTGGGGGTGGGGGTGAGGATGCTGAGACTGGGGATGGTGAGACAGGTCAGACACCTGGAAGGAAGTCTTCTTCCAGCTTTGATGCCCTGGTTGGGTACAGAGGCCAGAAGAGGGGCTGACAGGAGTTAGGGGCAGACTTACTGAGACTCAAAACGCCCCAGGCTCTGTCGTTCATCTGCTTTACTTTTGCCCCCCCTTGGGTGTAGACCTCAGTGTGCATTTCTAATGTTTCTCAAACGGGATTCCGTTTTATCTGTGTGATGTTGAAAGGTATCAAGTGGAAGCCTGCTAGCACTGTCGGAGTGACCTGTGTGGAATCATGTTGGGTGATGCAGTTCTGAAGTTTGGGGCCCACTCCTCTGCCTCCTATCCCCCATACTTGGCTGTAGAAGGAAGCCTCCTGGGAAGAACCCTGGAAGGACTGAGTATCAGGGAGAGAAGGCTGGGGGGGGGGGGTGGATTTGCATTCACATCCTAAGGACTCTGAGGCTTTTGCACGGATGCTACACAGCAGCGAGGCTGCCTTAAAGAACACCTTGAAACGGAGCAAATAATAGACACTTCATTTGTGCGTCCTATCTCGAACAGTTGTTGGAGGCACCGAGGAGCAAGCTCAGAGACAAGGAAATTGGACTATGTACTTCTTTCACAGTGGTGAAGAGACCTCTACCAGTGGGGTACCTTGACCCAGAACTGACTGACCCTATGTCCTCATTAGAAGGTGAGCCTGCACCCTGACAGCCAGTCGCCGGTTGCTCCAAGCACGACTCTAGCTGATCTCCTAGTTTGGCCCAAGTCTGGGATAGCGCTCTGTTGGGCCTTCCTTCCAGCTGTTTAAAGGAGTGGGTTCACCTTCCGGAATCAGTCGGGTCACTTTGGCTATTTCCTACTTTTCTATTTTCTATAAGGGGCTTCAGAGTCGTGGCCCCAACACGAGTTATTAGGTGACCTTTGGGCGAGGTACTTCACCTCCGCAAAGGGGATCACAACCTCAGAGTATTTTAAGGATTAACCAGCTACTGAGTCCTGGGCCCCGTTTCCTTACTTCTAACACTGGGATACGGTAGCTGTCTTAGAGGGTCATGGTTAGGATTGACCAAGTAAATGAATACATGCAAATTGCTTAGAAGGGAAGTGGTTTAACCCCCTAATGGCTGAGAAGACCAGGGAGGAAGTGCAGGTGGCACATGGAGTCCAGGTTCTAGGAAGCCCCTTTAGAAACTGGCCCGAGGAGAGCCTGGAAGGTAAATGGAGGGTAGGAAAGAGGAAATAATAGCCAGCTCACCACTCCACAGTTAGGAAAACTTGTTCCATTTAATACTAGACTTTCAAGGATTGAGATGCAAGCTTTTTATGCAATTACATCCAATGTTAAAATTGGTAATACATAATTTACAAAGATTAACATCAAAACAATCATCTATTTAGATATGCTTTTGTAAAAAGGAAATATATTAGCAGCATTTATATTTTCCGCAATCACACAGCCTACAGACATGCAGACTAACTCTGTATCTATTTGCAGTGATGTAGTGCTTTGCCCCGCATTTCAATCACCAAAACCCGCCTGGCAGCTGGGGGTCTTTTTATTTCGTTATTATAAAATAACCGAAAAAATAAAAAAAGGCATTAATTTCTACACCAGTAAGAAAAAACAAGTTTTTGCACTTACCTAACATTTGATTGTCTAAAAAACCTTTAAGTTTTTAGTCTTTCAACAAAAGAAAGATAAAATGACAGAGCGTAGTGTCTTTTGCTTCTGTTCTCGCATTTTACAAAGTTTTTTTTTCTTTTTTCTTTTTTAAAATTTTAGTGTTTAACACTATTAAAGGAAACATTGAGTTTTTAATCTTTTCTTTCTTGTCATTTTCCTGCTTTTGACTAAAAGGAGACCCCCAAAGTGCCCCTTATCCCCCCTCCCCCCCTCTCCCAGCAATGAAAACCAAAAGAAACCACTCCCACGAGCTTGGACATGCGGCTTTCCCAACTCCACGCACGAGTATCTCATACCCGGGCCTCTCAGTCATGTGCAGTGCTTCTCTACAGTAAGAAAATACTCCAAACTATCTTCTTAATTCTCTTTTTTCTTTAATAAAATATTTATTCTGCTTCTTCTCTGCTCAAGGGGATCTTTGGCACCCCCGTCTCTTTTGTTTTGTTTGTTTGTTTGTTTTTCCCTCAAGATTGACATAGAAAGGAGGTAAAAGGAAAAAAAGGTTCAATGGAATGGAAGGTGGTCAATGTTTCTACCTAAACGAGTCAGAGCGTCGTCGTCAGAAGGGACATGTACAGTCAGGACGGCATTGGTCCCGTCTTAGAGAAAGTCATGGGGACAGGTGGCTACTGTATTGCTTACCAATCACGCAGCGGATATATATATGTATATGTATATATATATATACATACACAACTTGGCACATTTAAAAACCATCTTTTCTCTTATAAGAACATCTAAAACGTATATGCATATGTATGTCTGAGAAGACAACAAAGCAAAGCTTTTAAAATTTTATTTTTAAAGAGACAGTATAGTCTGGGAACCTCTGGCCAAGAAAATGGGTAGGAGGGAGTCACCCTGGCTAACCCTGCTGGCAGCAAAGTCCCTCAGGAGGGTGGAGGGAAGACCCTGTCTCTTTAAGAGATGGACACTGAAAACTGTACAGTGAAGAACACAAGACTAGTGTTTTCAGTTGACAATCTGCACTCACAACAAATACTCGGATCGGTGAATACTGCTCAACAGCTATGTAGTGACTTGTCGGGGAGGGGGTTTAGAGCTCTTCCTATGCAGGGTTTTAAATGTTTTTCTTATGAAACGAGTCTCCATTCACACAGCACAGCAGACACACGAGAACCACAGAGCATCAAAAACAGCACGCGTGCTGGCGGGGCCTGGCTGTCCCATTAGAGAAAAGTCTACTGGCAGGTCACGCAGGGTACAACAAGTCATTTAGAAGTCATTCTGTGCCCTTCTGGCCCCACGGGGGCCCTCTCTATCTATCCATCCCATGATCCCATTCTGGAGAGTAGAGGTAGGGAAAGGGGCAGCAATTACAAGTGCTTTGAGCTGTCAACTCACAACTGACTTTGACCTGGTTGGGCAGGAGAGGACAGAGAAACTTTTCTAGCTGGGAAGAGGCACCAGCTCCTGTCTCTGTTCTAGGTCTCTGGGTAGCTCTTGGAGCCTATAGAGAACAAATGGGTGGGGGTGGGGATCCTGGTCCCATCCTTTTGGAGTCTGAGTAATATCTAGGGATGGGAAGCAGCGTCTCAGCAGTGCCTGCAGGATCAGAGAATGACACAGGAAAACCCAAGCCGGGAGGAGGGGCAAGTGTTGTGAAGTACCAATGGGCCCTAGTCACCAGAGTGTGCCCCTCACTCCTCCCCACATTGTTAACCCTCAGGGTGAAGCCATGGAGAGGGCAGCAAATTCAGCTGAAGTGTCTGGGGCAGTTCCCTTCCTCTTCCCTCCCCCAGCTCAAGGTTTATCAAGTACCTAATGTCAACAGCACAGCCCCATTCCCCTTGACTGGACTGACCCTCCCACCCTTGTCTGCATCCAGAGAGCAGGAGGCAGGACTGACTGCCTGAGCGCCACTGGGGGGGATCCCAGATGCTTGAGGTTCTCATTCTTCAGGGTTCACTTCCGAAAGCTGCTTTCTGGGATGAACAAAGTACGCCTCCGTAATTTCCGGCCAGAGCCTTCCTCCAGCAAGTAGGTCACGTCGATGGCTGCAACAGAACCAAGGACACTCATCAAACGCCATACCCCCTTCTGGTTAGATAGGCTCATCAGCACCTTCTTCCATGTGACCACCAATCTCGACCATCAATTTCGAATTCAACAGTTTAAACTGCCTATCAACCCTCCCATTAGTTACCATGTCTACGCTCTCTTTCGCCACTCCCCCACATGATTCCAGACTCCATCACTAAGATCACAAGAATGCCATGACTCCTCTTTAAAGCTGCTGTGGCCTGCCTCCCGTGGTGACAGAGTGCTCTCCAGGAAGGCCCTCTCCCCATCCTGTCGCACGGTGCACTACAGGCGGGCCTATGAAAGAGCAGTGTCCTTTTGTGCCACTAACTAGAGCGGCCCTTACTCATTCCATTTGCACTTATTCCCCATTCCTATTACAGCTGAGTTAGAAACTGCTGCCTCCGTACCATTTTTCCCAGGGATTTTTTCAAGCAGATTGAGCAAGATCTGGTTGAGCCTTTCACGCTGGCTGTGCCGCCGCTCCTCAGGGGTGCAGGCTGGCTGGGGTTCTTGACTGCTCTCCTCTTGCTTCTTCTCACTCTCGCAGACTTCCGCCAAGGCCGCCTCCGGTTCTGGCTCTTCCAGGCTGGGCATCTCATTGGCTGCTTGCTCCTGACTGGCCAGAACCTCCTCAATCAAGGGCAGTGCATCGTCTTCCTGGCCCAGGTCTTTCAGGGGTGGCTTGGAGCGCTCAGATTTCCAGGACGATCTGTCAGAAGGGTATATGAATCAGTGCCAGGCTCAGCAGGGCACTGGGGAATGGAAGGGATGTGAAAGCCTGCAAACCAGCTGTTAAGAGCTCTGGCTTAGGAGGAAGACTACAACTGGGTTCTAGTTTTCCATTTATTATTACTTAGCATTATTTGAACAAATTCATTACCTTAATCTGAAATTTAATTTATAAAATGAGTCTCTTATCTCTCTCTCTCAGGAATTGCACATAAATAAGGTATGCGTTAAAAACATCCACCAAGGCTAGAGAAACGGCTTCTGTGGTTCTGTGATTGCTTCACGAGCAGGGTGAAGTATGGTGCAGCCCTGCGATGGCAAACGGCACACAGCGGGAAGCAAGCACTACCACGCAGCCTTCTCCTCAGCACTGCTGCCCTGCTGGTCAGCCCGGGACACAGATGAGACAGAGTTGGATGCCCTCTGGGTTTTTAACAGATGAGGAGACTGACCCAAAGCCTTCTGGGCTCTTTCACTATGAGCCGCCTCTGATGTGCAAACAAGCAAAAAAAAAAAAATGAAACTGCTCATTACCCAGTCTAGCCCGTGTGCTCCTGGCTGCTCTGCCCCCCTCAGGAAGAGCAGGGGGCAACCTGGAGGACATCTAGGAGACAGGCTCCATTTGGACTTCTGTTCCAGCCCTGTCTTCACCCCGTGCACATCGCCCCCTATGCCGCCAGCAAAGGGTCCATGTTCACAGCACATGTGTCCGAGTCCTCTATTCTCGGGTGGGCACAGTACTGCGCTTCTCCCTCAGAGAACTCCCCCAGTCCTAGAGCGGGGCTGCTGGGGGGTTGTTATCCTTTTGATCCAGGGATGCTTGTGGCCAATTCTCTGGGATCCTTCCCCACCCCCTTCACCTCCCACCCCATGGGACTCACCGCCCTCCGTTCCTCTTGTAGTTGTCTGGGACATAGTGAGGCTGCAGAGAAGGAAAGGGAGAGGTAAGCACGCACACTGTGGAAGCTGGCCGAGCTAGAGGAGATGATCCGGTTAACTCGAGGGCAGGGGGCTGGGGAGGTCAGAGCAAGGAGGAAAAGACAGAAAATATATGGCTGAAGTCTGTATAATGTGGGGACTGGGATTTTTGGGGTTTTTTTTTGTATTGGAATCAAGGTTGTTTAGTTTTTAATTAGTTGGGGGGGGCATGTTTTAAGGTCACAAGTTCAGCAGCTCATCCATTGGTAGGTCACAGAAGTCTCGAGTATGTTTCAACCCTAGGACAGCAGAGGGCTAAGCTCACAGTCTCTCTGCCTCCAGCTTTTACAGAGTGAAGGTTGGGTGTCAAGGCCAGCCCGCAAGCGTTCCACTGTGGACACAGCAAGAACAAAAGTGTAGATGAGAGAATACAAACGACTGCTTAGAACAATTTTCAATGAAAAGAAAGTGAAAAATAAGGGAAAATAACATTCTGCTTAGACCATGTCTAAGAATTCTTTGATGGCAGGTATACATCCTGACAGACGACTCCAGGAAGACTTCATTCCAGAACTTATTTCTGACAAAGTGACCCACGTCTCCACGATAAATGGCACAAAATAACTGGTGGAGGAGGGGCTCAACAATAGGAGACAAAAAAAAAAAAAGGTGGAGAATGGACATATCAAAATGTTAAAAGTGCTTATCTTCTGGGTAGTAGAAAAAGTTGTTTTCTTCCCCAACTTTTCGATTTTAAAATTATGATTTTGTCTTACTTTTTATGAATAATGAGAGAACATAGAAGTATTTTTACCAAAGGTTTCTCAGGGTTCTTCCCATTCCTCCTACATTATGGGCGTGAAGAACAAAGCCTAGGTGGGGCTCCTGACAAAGACGGACGAGAAGGAAAGAGGCCAAGAGGGAAACACTCTCATGGTGTAAACTATGTGATCAACAACTTCCTGAGACGTAACTGCAGGACAGGAAGGTAAGCTCACTGCCTGTGTGCCATTTCACACATCCCAAGTGCAGGCAGGGATTGCCAGTTTGGGATGGAAACAGGGTAAAGCAGCAGAGCAGTCTCATGCTGAAGAATTCCATGTGTGAGTCGGAAGGTCCCAACTGACTGCCTCTCTAGGAGAGGAGGGTGACTTACCGAGAAATCTCTTTTGGGTGTGAGTTTCTTGGGAAAGTGGTCAAAGGCGTAGGGTTTGGTGCAGACAGGATAGCGGTTCCGGTGGATCTTGTAAAACAGGTGTGCCGACTTATCAAGCCGATAATCACAGATGTACACATCTTGCTCCTTCACGCCTTTGGGTCGCCCTAAAAAGCCGCACACTGTTAAAGAAGCCTCGGATTTCCCCTGCCCTCACCACACCATTGAGGTGGAGACGAGAGCACCATTAGACCGTAAGGGGGAAAGACTGTAGCTATTTTCATAGGCAGAACAAACAACTGAGGGCGCAGAGAGAGCCTAGCCTCCGGTGTCCAGAAGGACAAAGGATGTGAGAACAGAAGGGCACCCTGAGGGGCGAAACCGCCCAACAACAGCTGCAGTATAGAACACACTAGGATGTAGAACACTCTCTTTATGAATTACGTCATGTCCCCCGAGACTATGGGTCCTGAGCCTTTTAATCAGAAACCAACCCTGCCAGTCGGTGAGCGGTCTATTTGTTATGTATGTGGATATGTAAAGTGCACAGGCCTTCTCACACACACGCACGCACACACACACACACGCACACACACACGTGTACACAGCCACACTGTTCTTTTTCCTTGTGCTCCTCCTAGTGTCCACTGATCTTGGTCAACTTGTACAGATCTCACCCACATTTAACACACTTTCCCATCACCAAGGCAACAAGTACCGTCTATCTGGAAAGTGACTCCTCCCACACACGGTCACATCATAGGATGGTGCTTTTTGTGTGACGTATTTTATTTAATCTTTATAAAACCCTGAGAGGTAGATGCTAATCTTTTTCTGTGGGAAAACAGGTATGTTAGATTGCTTGCCTGGAGACTACAGACAGCTTCACCTCACTCAGATCACTTACCCTTACAATAAGTATAAAGGTCCAACACACAGCAAGTCCCCACGACAGCCTCCAAGGGAATGATCTCATAGAGAGGGACGCGGAAGAGTTCGTTGTGATAGAACCGACGGGATGGAGAGTGATGAGTTTCATGAGGGCGGAAATAATGGTGACCGAAGGCAAACCGCTCTTCTCTACAGAGAAGAAAGGGGGACAAAACCAAGAAAGCAGAGGCTTAGTTGATGGAGCGAGAACCCAGTGACCATTCAGCTCCATGCCGCTAGGGCACAGCTAGAGAACAGACAGGACCTCACTCAACACGTACTTTTCATTCTTCCAAAGCTTCTCAATTCGGAAGATGTCAAGTTTATCTCGGTTAATGTGAGATAACAGTCTGTAGGACTGACGGACTGGGTGGCCATCAGGGGTGCGCCGACTATCCCTCATCAGGTACACACAGTCACCTAGAATGGCACGGCACACAGGGAAGGGTTAAAATGACTCTGGCACGACCTCTGCTAGGTGTTTGACCAATGGTCTACACAGGAGGAATGTATCATTTCAGACTATACGAAGGCAGAGACCTACAGCAGCAGTCTAGTGGTGGTGGGAGATAAAGAGACTGACACAGGGACAATCTTCCAAAACGTGGGTTTCCAATAAGCTTTTCTTAGTCTTACACTGAGCTTTAGAACCATCTTGTCTCTCCAAATCAATGTCATTTTGTGAATGACGGATAAAGATTTTACTTGTACCCTAAAAAACCCACAACAAATCAACCAACCTATATCCTATTGGTCATATGGAGGCAGAGTATTATGCATATGTAGAACATTACTATGTTCTGCCAATTGACCATCTTGTTCCCTGAGGCTACGGGTCCGAAATCTTTTAACCTAGACCAACCCTGTCAGTTGTTTAGCTATGTCCAAGAAGCCTCATTAACGACATGCTCTGTTATATGTATATGCACGTATATGCAGTACAGACATTGCTGCTACTTAGAAGGGCTAGCTCCTGTGCACGCACCTTGACGAAGCAGCAAGTCATCTCGCAGCAAACAGATGAAGTAGACGCAGCCAGGTTGAGCATAGTGGGGCCGAGGAATCATGGGTACCTCCTGGTAAAAGCAGAGAGCCAATGGACAAGGGCTGGAGCTGCATATTCAGCCCACTGAGCTAGAATTCCCAACCAGTTAACACTTATTCTTTTGTCATTTCAATATTCTAAATACTGCAGTGGGGGAGGAGGAAACGAGGAGAGTATTACACCTGAAAAAGCAAAGGTAGAGGACAAGTCGGACAGGCTGAGTATCTCAAAACCATCTTCTACGAAGGAAAAACTGCATGGTACTCTGCCCTTCAGGGAGCATTTGAAGCTGTGTGCTGGGCGCCTCTGACGGTCCGAATGATGGAAGATGCTATGGTATTTAGGCAGTGCTTACGGACAAGGAAGCCACACACTGTGCACGGCATCTTTCACCCAACAAAGTGGGTTCACCAGACTGACAGAAGCACACTGTTAAGAAGCACTGCCTGGGTCCTTCTTTCCCAGAAGTAACTTGGCAAAGAAGTGTGACGGAGCCGAGACAAGAGCCCCTTCATGGCTTGGGAAAGTCCTCCTCACCTGTCTCTAATGTAAAAGTGGTCTTAAGCGCAACCTCAGTTGAATCGGAACCCAGTGCTCTTTAACTCCTAGGTACTGCCTAACCTAAGAAGCAAGGGGCCCCGTGGAGTAGTGAGGGATTATTCTAGCCACTGCAGGAGAACGATGACGCTTCCTGCCCGGGTAAAGATTTACAGGATACATATATATTACACATTTTATTGTGGTGTGGGTGTAAGTTCCGTTTTCCATTTAGTAATTTATACACATTTTATTTTGTGACATTAGTTGTAATCTCCCCAGTTTTAATACTGCTCTTTCTACTTCCTTCCCTGGCTTTCTCATTTCCATTTTCCCATTATTCCTGCCCTTTCCTGAATAGTTAATAGTATTTAAAGAAATCTTAGTTTTATGTAGTATTTTTCCTTACAAAGATATAAGACACCATGTGCTACATGCCCAACTTAGCGGTCACAGAGCATGGTGAGTCGGCGGGCAGCTCACCCTGTCCACAGGCCGTGGGTCACACTGCTCACAGAGGTAGTGATCCACATCTGAGCTCAAGCCCATACAGTCACAGTGCTGCCACACCTGCAAAACACGGGCTGTCAGGGGCTTCACACTCACGGAGGAGAAGCCCGAGAATGAAGAAGACAGAATTAAAGTCAGAAGCGGTGGAAGATGAAGGAAAACAAGAACTAAGGGTTCCGTGAATGACAATACAGAGCTAAGTGGCAAAACAGGGAGGGGATTAAATAAAGAACAATGGCCTGAAAATGTTTGCATGAATACGCATATAGATTAGTCTCATTCAGAGCTGAGCAAAAGGGGAGATGGTGAGAGACTAGAAGCATAAGTAACTATCAACACCAAATTATTATTTACTGACATATATATCTATGATACAGCGATTATGAAAGGATTCACTATTACAAACAGTTTCCACTAGTCTATCAACTAATTTTATCCTCCCAATAGTCTTAAGAGTTGCTTACTAAAAAAAAAAAAAAGAGTTGCCTACTTCCATTTTAAATATAGAATAACAAGTTTAGAATTTGACTCTCCCATCAGGAACCTTAGATGTCCATGTATTGGATTCAAATTGAACACTGTATTAATGCTATATGTAGTATATTATCTCTAATTCTCCCCCCCCTTGAAGACAAAGCCCTGAATACCATTGTTCTCAGTGATCCAGGTTACATCAAGTGTAAAATGGAAAGTAGGCAGAAGGGATGGGAAAGCAGAAAAATAAGAGAGTAAAATGAAAGAAAAAAACCTGTAAGGGAAAACATGCTACAGTTCATCAAAAGCTTATTTTTGAAACATGAAAAGGCTCATCAAGTCACTCCTACAGCGGCAGGGATGTGCTCCTTGCTCCGGCTTCTGCTCTCCCCCTGAGCCTCACCATGCACTTGTCACACTGGATCATGAGCCCTTCGTCCTTGTAGAGGCCACACAGACAGCGGATCACATCGTCGTCCTTCTCATGGCCGCTCTCCTTCTCCGACACTGAGGTCTCACTGCTGTCTGCTTCACTTGCTGTCTCTCCCACGATCTCGTCGATTTGGGCTGATGCCTCATGCCTGGCGTTGTAATAGGCTTTTCGTAGGCGGCAAACATCTCTCCCAATTGGGGATTTACGCCCATAGTATTTCTATGGAAAGAAGGAAGAAATCCTGTTTGGTCTTCTCAATTGTACTTAAAGATATGCCTGAAAAGTGAGCTGGAGTGTCTTTACCTCTGCCACTGGGGAACAGACTTTTCAGTAGAATTAAAGATGAGGGACTCCAGAAAATGTGGGACACAATGCTATCCTCTTTCATGAATTTCTCAAAGCCCTCTCATATACTGCTAGACAGTCAATAACCATTTCCTCCAGCAACTAAAGTGAACTGAACTTAGAATCTGCATGGTAATTTTCCATCTGTTCTACTGCTCTTGAACTCTTCAACTCCTGTGAAGAACTGTGTTTGTTGTCCTCAGGGAAGAAGGCGCGTGAACTCAGCAGAGGCATAATACAAGTGCTCCACTGACTGCTGTCCTGCAGACAACAGGGACAGAACTACAGGCTTGGAATGAATGTGGACGCTGGGTTTCAGCAGATACCATGTTGTCACCCAAGACAGCTCTAACGCTTCTTTCTCTCTCATAACTTTACTTCCCACCCTCAAATCTTTATATTCCACAACAGTTCTATATTCTACTCTCATGATTTGTTTTTAGCTATTTATCTATGCAACTTTCTGTGAATTTCACATATAGTATTGTCTTGAGGATAAAAAGTACATAAATGCCATATATGTAGTAATATGTCTTTATAATATAAAGGCTCAACACAAAATAAAGTTTTCATAAAAACCCACCATTCTAATCATGGCAATATCTTGCATGTATTATATTTAACTATATTTAATACACTGTGGCCTATCTCATGAGTAGTCAATAGAAATGGAGGCCTTTACTGGAAATTCAAGACAAAATCGGGGGAGGGGAACATGCATGTCTTGGAGAAGGTTAGAACATTTCTGTTGGCAGGAAAACAGGGAGGAACAACCTTCTATCAGGAAAGAAAGCTTAGCAGTACTTATATAGAACGCAAAGGGAGAATATGCCTGGTATTCTGTTCCTAATTGGATATATTTGACCTAGTTTCCATCTACCACTAAGAAGGAGTTTTATCTTCGAAACATCCTTCATAGGACCCACCAGAAGGGCTAAAGGTGGGCAACACCAGTGGTTGAACAGGGCGCTCCCTCAAATCCACGCGTAGCCATAGCCCTTGACCTGAAGACTGAAACTCCCCTAGTGTGAGAGGAAGCAGATGACTGCTATTCGAGGGACATCCAATTGGTGGTCCTTGGACTTTGGTTTGGATCTCTTGCCTAGAGAGGGATCCAGTGAATGGCGGGTTGGGGTGACCATATACTTATTATTCTAATGCCTGCCTTGTATTACTGTGGTATGTATTACTCTGGTAGGCATGGTTCTGTTACTGTGAATTTTATTGAAAGTTTGGCCCTATCACTAACCTCCATTATTTGTGTAAATAGTGTGCACTTAAGTGTTTAATCTGTACAAGTCAACAATTCATGTATTGGCCTATATTTGTATAATTTCCTTTCCTCAACTGTGTTTTAAATACTATCCCCTTGGCTAATGACACTATCAATAGAAGTATTGATATTGCCCCAGGGAGATGATTGATAGTGCTCTCTAACATAAAACGACAATGATGTCGCTAGTGAATCACGGATACATACAAACCACAGGCATATGAATGGATTTTAGGCTCACACTTAATTCTAGCCCCAGTCTAAGATGAATTAGTTCTGAAAAGGCATTGCTGATGCTTGCCTTCATGAAGAGATCACTTAAGAAAGGGTGGCATAGTAAAGGTGGCAGAGAAACTAGATGATGCCCAGCTTTCAGAAAGAACGCATGTGGGGTCTTCAAAGGCTTGTTGTCACACAAGCAGCCACCTCACTGCGGTGTCCACTAGGTCCACGTGGAAGATGCACACCAGCCTGTGTGAACCAAAGACTGAACGTAACGTAATCCAAATCTGAAGGGTGGGATGGGATGGGAGTTTAAATTGTCAGAATGTGAGAGATGACAGTGGTTGACCACACACAAATTCTCTAGTGAATACCCCTGTCATGGAGAGAAAGCACTGTAAAACTGATCGAGGATAAAATGCAGCATCTTTAAAAGTTTAAAGAGACAAATAACATGAAGGGGAGATACCTGTGGACTAAGTCTCCAGACCAGGGCTGTCACAGCTCCGCTATCAGGCAGAGTGCAGGGGAAAGTGGGTTATGGCAGGTATTAAGTTAAAATAAAACACATTATCAATTGATTTATCTCTTGATTCATTTTTAAAGCTGTTCTTGTTTGGAATATTTTCTACTTTCTTTTTGATTAGGGTTTTTCTGTTTTACTTTGTTACTCTTAGCTTGTTTTCTTTGGTGTGTATGTATGCTTTCCTGTACATGAAATCCATGACAGTAAACTATAGAGACAGTAACTGGATGGATGGTTTCTTGGGGCATGGAAGGGGAAGTTAGGGGAAATGGGGAGCTGATAGCAAAGAGTACAAGAAAGAAAGAAAATGCCCCCAAACTGATGATGATAATGACTGTATAACTCTTCTTAATATGACCGAACTACTGAATTGTATGAAATGTAGGTTATAAAACGGCTAAAAATAAAGGTTGTCTTACTCAACCAGAAATATGACGGCTGATAGGACTGGAAGTTAAAAATCATAAAGTTCTAGAATGGTTCTTCTCAGGAAATGTTTCTCAGAGTTAGGCTTGAAGTCTGTGAAAAACATCTCAGTGGCCCACCCCAATCCCAATCCCAACTACGTGGACAGCTCCCACTCCCCGCAGAAGAATTTACTTAAGAGGACAGCAGTGAATACAGCTCAGGGAGAGAGACGCGTCTGATCAGAGCACATGGGAGTAAATGAAGGGAGAGGAAGAAAGAGTGGAACACATGCTGGCCCACCAAGCTCTGAGGATGATATTCCTGCTCAGAGCAGCCAATGCACAGAGAGAGGACTACAGGGCTGGCTGATCCCACTACGAGACGTCCCTCCACTGACCCATGGCACTTTGGGGGACAACACCTGAGACACAGTGTGGGAATTGTGTCTGACTTGACCCCATCACACGGAGATGAAACAATAAAAGCGGGTAACAGAATAGTAAGGGGAGCAGAGCAACGAAGTCCCCAGGAATACAAAAAAACTCAACTTTGGGGCCAGGGCGTGTCACCCCATCAGACTCCACTGGAAAACACTCCTTTATAGGTCAACAAAAAGACCTTGAAATATTTATAGGCGTTTCTCTTTTGTGTGTGTCCTTGGTCTTTGTTGTTGTTTCCTTTTGTTGCTTGGTTTTGCTCTGTCTTGTTTTATGTGCATATTCTTATCTCTGCAGGTCTGTCTAGGTAAGATAGGCATGATAAACATCTGGAGGAGAAACCAACAGGACCGATGGTTGGGGGAGGTGGCAGGGGGAAAGGAAGGTGGGAGGGAAAAAGTGGGTGTTAACAAACCCAGGGACAAGGGAACAACAAGTGATCCAAAATCGATGTTAAGGAAGTTGCAGTAGGGCTGGCAGAGCTTGATGAAGGGCAAGGTAACTGAGAGGACTTACTGAAATCAAATGAAGACTGAACATGATAGTGGAACAAAAGGGAAGTAGAAGGAAATAAAGGAAAGAACTAGGAGACAAAAGGCATATGTAGAGGTCTAAATAAAGGCATGTGCATATGTAAATATTTTTATGATGATGGGGAAATAAATCTATGTGCATATATTCATAGGTTTAGTAATAAGGGAACAGATGGACATTGGGACTCTACTCAAGTACTCACTCAATGCAAGAATACTTTCTTTTTTTTTTAAAATCATAAACTCTTATCACAATCCATACATATATCAATTGTGTAAAGCACATCTTCATATTCAGTGCCCTCATTCACAAAACATTTGCTTTCCATTTAAGCTCCTGGCATCAGCTTATTTGCCCCCCTCTCTCATGAACCCTTGATAATTTATGAATTATTATTTTGTCATATCTTGCCCTGTCTGACATCTCCCTTCACCCACTTTTCTGTTGTCCGTCCCCCAGGGAGGAGGTTACATGTAGATCCTTGTAATTGGTTCCCCCTTTCCAACAAACCCTCCCTCTGCGCTCCCAGTATCGCCCCTGTCACCACTGGTCCTGAAGGGATCATCTGCTTCGGATTCCCCGTGTTTCCAGTTCCTATCTGTACCAGTGTACATCCTCTGGTCTAGCCAGACTTACAAGGCAGAATTCGGATCATGATAGCCGGGGGAGGGGGGAGAACAAGCATTTAGGAACTAGAGGAAAGTTGTATTTTTCATCGTTGCTACATGGCATCCTGTCTGGCTCATCTCCTCCCTGAGGCCCCTCTGCAAGGGGATCTCCAGTGGCCTACAAATGGGCTTTGGGTCTCCACTCTGCACTCCCCCCATCATTCACTATGGTAAATTTTTTGTTCTGATGAAGCCCGATACCTGATCCCTTTGACATCTCTTTTTCCCACAGGCTGGTGTGCTTCTTCCATGTGGGCTTTGTTGCTTCTGAGCTAGATGGCCACTTGTGTTTACTTTCAAGCATTTAAGGCCCCAGACGCTGTATCTTTTGGTAGCCGGGCACCATCAGCTTTCTTCACCATATTTGCTTATTCAGTCGCTTTGTCTTCAGCGCTTGTGTTGGGAAGATGAGCATCATAGAATGGCAATTTAATAGAAGAAAGTGTTCTTGCATTGAGGGAGGACTTGAGTGGAGGCCCAATGTCTTTCTGCTACCTTAATACTAAACCTATAAATATCGGCACATAGATCATAAATCTATTTGCATATGTATAGGTCTTTATCTAGACCTCTATAAATGCCCTTTGTCTCCCAGCTCTTTCCTCTATTTCCCTTGACTTTCCTCCTGTCCCACTACCATGCTCAGTCCCCACCAGGGTCTCAGCAATTCCTCTTGGTTACATTACCCTTGATCATGCCTTACCAGGCCTCCCTCACCCTCCTTACCACCAATTTGGATCACTTGTTGTTCCCTTGTCCCTGGGTTTGTTAACACCACTTCCTTTCCCCCGCCTCCCGCCCCTCTCCCATGTCCCCCCGGAAATGTTGGTCCCATTGTTTTCTCCTCCAGATTGTTCATCCAGCCTATCTTATTTAGACAGACCTGCGGAGATAATAACATGCACAAAAACAAGACAGAACAAAACCAAGTAACAATATACAACAAAACAATGACAAAAAAAAACAAAATACAATGAGAAAAAAAAGCTTGTAGTTAGTTCAAGGATTGTTTGTTGGCCTTTAGGAGTGTTTTCCAGTCCAGACTGTTGGGGCACCACTCCCTGGCCCCAAAGTCCACCTTCCGCATTCCCTGGGGACCTCACCGCTCCATTCCCTTGCTGTTCCTTTGCACCCCCTAGTGCTTTGCCTCGGCGTGGTGGGATCAGATCGGTGCAATTCCCACACTGTGTCTCCAGTGTTGGGCCCTGTAGGGCTATGGGTTAGTTGTCTCATAGTAGGGTTGGCCGTGTGGTCCTCTCTGAGGACTGGCTGCTCTAATTGGGATCATCATCAAAGCCTAGTGGGCCAGGATGTGCTCCACTCTCTCCAACTCCCCCCATTTCATCTGATCCTGTGTGCTCCAATAAGGTATGTGTCTGTCCCAGAGCTGCAGATTCAATGCCATCTTTTGAAATAAATTCTTCTGGGGGGAGGGGTACTTTGTTCTATTAACCTGGCATTCCATGATGCGCACCCTCTTGACATAATCACGGAAGACAAAGTGGATGCATAAGCAAATGTGGTTAAGAAAGATGATGGTGTCTGGCCACTAAAGGATATAGCGTCTGGGGTCTTAAAGCTAAACAAGCGGCCATCTAGCTGAGAAGCAACAAAACCCACATGGAAGAACACACCAGCCTGTGTGATCACGAGGTGTCCAAGGGATCAGATAGCAGGCATCAAAGAACAAAAAAATCCTATCATTGTGAATGAGGGCAAGGGCAGAGTGGAGATCCAAAGCCCATTTTTAGGCAACTGGACATCCCCTTACAGAAGGGTGGTGGGGAGGAGATGAGACAATCAGGGTACCGTGTGGCAAAGATGAAACATACAACTTTCCTCTAGTGCTTTAATGCTTCCTCCCCCACTATCATGATCCCAATTCTACCTTACAAGTCTGGCTAGACCAGAGCATGTACACGGGTACAGATAGGAACTGGAAACACAGGGAATCCAGGAGAGATAAACCCCTCAGGACCAATAATGAGAGTAGCGATACCAGGAAGGTAAGTGGAAGGTGGGATAGAAAGGGGGAACCGATCATAAGGATCTACATATAAACCCCTTGCCTGGGGGATGGACAACAGAAAAGTGGGTGAAGGGAGACATTGTAAGACATGAAATAAAAATAATTTATATAATGATTGGGGCAGGGAATGTATGGATGTGCTTTATACAATTGATATATGTATATGTATGGATTGTGATAAGAGTTGTATGAGCCCCTAATAAAATGTAAAAAAAAATATATATCTATATATTATCAAGGGTGAGGGAGGGATGGAATATGAGAATGGGTGAGGGAGGGGGAAAATTGAGGGGCTGATACCAAGGGCTCAAGTAGAAAGGAAATGTTTTGAGAATGATGATGACAATAAATGTACAAATATGCTTGACATAATGGATGCATGTATGGAGTGCGATAAGAGTTGTATGAGCCCCCAATAAAATGATTTAAAAATATAAATTAATTAATTAAAAAGAAAACTACCTCAGCATTCCGAAAGACCTTGAGCATGTCAGCATCAAAAGCCTCCACTGTTTTATAATAACCAGTGAGGATCTGTTTCTCAATGGTGATGAGATCCAGGGGATCAGAGATCTTCTCATAATACTCAGCGTTCCTGGAATACAAAAAGCCAGGTTGTCAATTTGAATACTGAGCCATTTTTCTAAAATTCAGATGACTCCCATAAATGTTAACCTACTTTTTCTTTGGGGGGAGGTTCAATAGTGGAGCTGCCAGCGCTTGTCGGGAAGAATCTGAAAAGGAATGTAAGAGACCGTAAGATAAAAGGAAGATAAGTATTAGCTCTTAACTAGAAAGGTAGATTCCTCCAAATTAAAAGGTAGGGGAGAGAAAATAGAAAACAAAACCGCTAAGGTGTTTTTTGTTTTGTTTCACTGTAGAAAATGCAAGGAGTTACCATACTGGGAACAGGTAGGGATACAGAGGTATCTTTAAAATCCCAAGAATGTGAAATATATGGTAGTATATGAGGGGGTACCCCAAAAACCTGAAATTATTTTTTCAAAGCTATTTAAACCTTTTTTTTTTTTAACCAAACCACCTTAAAAATTACTTTCAAAGTACTCTACATTACATTTAATACATTTATCACTCTGTGTGTTTGGTCCACCGTGTCTGGTCTTCTGGTTTTGTTTTTTGACATTTCTAGTGTTAAAACTTCCTTCATTTTCTGGGTCTTGTAGATACTGAGCATGGATCCAAAGCATAGACTGGGTTGATCTTGTTACACTCTGCTCAAGCTCTTCTGTATTTTTAAAATCATTTTATTGGGGGTTGTACAATTCTTATCACAATTAATACACACATCAGTTGTGTAAAGCACATTTGTACATTCATCTTCTTCATCATTCTCAAAACATTTGCTCTCCATTAGCCCCTGGCATCAGGTCCTCATTTTCCTTCCCCTTCCTTCTCCGCTCCCTGCCCCCCTCATGAACCCTTGATAGTTTATAAATTATTATTTTGTTATATCTTGCCCTGTCCGATGTCTCCCTTAACCCACTTTTCTGTAATTCAATTCTTGGAAACATTTTTCAAACTCATCTGTTTGGATGGCTCCCTTGCTGCTTTCTTCACCTCTTCTATGTCATCAAATTGCTGTCCTTTTTATGTCCCTCTTCATTTGGGGAAACAAAAAGAAATCTCACAGAGCGAGTTCAGTGAGTAAGGTGCGTAGGACAAATGAGGGATGCTGTTTTTTGCCAAAACCTGGCACACTGGGATGGCTGCATGAGCAGGTGCATTGTCATGGTAGCAGAACCAGTCCCGTTTGTCATAAATCAGGTCTTTTTTGTTGCACACTGTTACGCAATCTTCTCAGAACCTCTACATAGAAAGCTAACAGTCTGAACTGATGGAACAAACTTGAAATGCACTATGAGTCAACATTTTCATCCCTTAGGGAAGCTGATGCACGTTGAGAATGAGGTTTGTCGTCAATCAACATTCCACCTTTTTGGAATGGAGAAAACAATTTGCATAAAGCTGCCCTTGTAAGCTGTATTCAACATCACAACAGTGACGGCATTCTGTGGTATTTTCCCCCAGCAGTACACAAAATTTCACAGCTCCATGTTCTTTTCTTAAATTGACCATCACACAAAAAATGAGGTTCGAGCAAAACTGCTTTTATGATAAAATTCACTGTCACCAGAGAAAACCTTCCCATCCAACACCACTGGGTGAAACAAACTGTTGGATGCTTGCCTAGTGGGAAAAATGTATACTAAGGAAGTCTGCTCAGAGGAGCTCCCCCTCTTTGTTTAATAACCCTTCATATATGTTTAAGGTATTACCTGGGTTGATCTTGTTACACTAAAATATCACCTTTTTAAAAAGAAAAGTTCTCTAGGTCATGTTAATGGTCTGTGTTGGACAGGGTACTCTAGAGAGACAAGACCAGATTGCTAGTAATTATATATAAATATATTTATAAAGATAGATATATAATACAAGAAATGAACCGTTAAATTGTATACAGATAGATAATACAAGAAATTAACAGTTAAATTATAAAGCAGTGAGACACTAGCAGTCCTTTAAGGCTTGAGAGCCGCCAGTTGCCAGTCCCTTTCTGTAGAGAAAGCTGCGCTATATATACCCAGGCAGCAAACAGCAAGGCAGGTCACCAACTGTCGGTCCCCAGCTCCAGAGGTGAACATTCCAATCGTGTGGGATTAAAGGGACCTCAACTTACAGTGACAGAGTCCACAGGTTAGGCACCCTACAGATAGTGTACTCCTTTAAACTGAGGCACAGAACAAGCAAGGCGAGGCTCATCAAGCCATTTATCCTTCCACCCTTCAATTAATCCTACTTGTGTTTATCGGCCAGGCTGGCACAATAAACTATCGCATGGTCTATAGGTAATACAAGTCTGGGTAAATATTCTTGGCAATATGTTTCATGAAACAGTTACTTTCTAGTAGGAATATGGAATGTGCGCTGTAGATTATTTCTTATTTATTATCTTATGGTTACTTTGAAACAATTTAATTATACAGAGAAACACCCTCTTGTTTCTGTTCAGATAGAATGAAAAAGCAGGTATCTACTCCAGTTCTCTGTGACATCAGATGGAACTGTTTGGACATACAGAGTGTTTTTTTGGGACATACAGGGAACTGGTGCCACAAAACTTTGTACTTTAGGGCTCTGTAGGCAAAAAGGTACTATACACTTAACAAACAGTAAATGGGGAAAGAAAAGAATGAGGATGAAGAATCAAATTCCTAAGAACTTAGGGAAAGGAAGAAGTTGAAAACAGATGAGTTAATGGCAAAAAAAAACAAAAACCCCAAACAAAAAACTATTACTTTTGTTTGTTAAAAATCTCCTCCTTACCCTTAAATTTCATGGTGAGAAAAAGTCACAAAATAAAACCACCTACTCAGAATTTAAAACCCTTTGCTCTGCCTTCCTCCCTTCTTCCCAACAGACACCCAAGAGACTCAAAGGGGACAGAGTGGGGTAAAGGATTTGCATAAAACCTCTTTTAAAGTAAATGGTCATTTGCTTGCAAGCTTATCTCTTCTCTGAATGTAGAAGTACTTAAGGCCTGTGAACCCTACAAAATACTTGCAAAGTTCTGCAAATGATTTTTTACAGGGAACAAGCTTTTATTAAACATTCAAAGATATGTCAATCAAAATAGATTATGAAAACAATTAATGTGATACATTCATATTTTTCTCTTAAATTTCTTAATTCATTGCCTTATCTACAGATATTAGATATAAGACTAGAGACCTGCACCAGCTTCTTTCCAGCCTACGGTTAAAAATTGAAGTTTCTTAACTACAAAAGAATCTAATACAATATAAATAATTGACTTAAGTATAATATAATTTGATCTGTAGGATCTAGGGATTTAAAGCAATAATCTCTAGAGACTTTCCAAAATTAGACTCATTTTCACAGAGTAGATTCTGACTCACAGTGACTCTATAGAACAGGGCAGAACTGCCCTTGTGGGTTTCTGGGACAACAACTCTTTAGTAGAAAGCCTCAACTTTATCTTGCCTGAAGACTATAGTCAACTATAATTTAGATGGGGCAAATGTGAATTCTCATCCTAAACTGTCACTTGTCTTTGATTTTGGATGTTATTAAGTCTGGGTAGTTAATACGATCACATATACAATTTATTAATATATCACAGCATCATAATAGATATATTAAATACATACATAAATGCACTTAAGGGTTCAGGACCATTCTATCTTAGGGGGCACTATAAGGTTAACTGTGAGAGGCCCAGGCTCAATGACTCTGAGATTAGAAGGAGTACCTAATGCCTGGCTCCTACTGTCAACCTCCCTGAAGGAGATCACAATTGGCAGCACCGGATTGAGTGGAAGAAAAATGTTAACTGAAACTGGGGAAAACCTCAAGACTATAACCTTTTACATCCTTCAAATGTCAACTGAACAACAGACCTACAAGGTGGACAAGAACACCAGGGAGGGCACCTTCCTCAAAACAGTCAGCCACTGGAGAGAGAAGGGCAGCAGGTGCCCAGGGATAAGCTCAGAAGGCAAGAAAGATGGACACAAGCGGTGAACACAGGAAGAGTGCAGAGTGGGGATTGCAATAAATGTCATGAATCATAATGTGCATACACTGAAGACAAAAAAACAAACCCAGCTCTCTCTTTCTCTCTCTGCTCATTCCCTGAGAGATTCTCTACTGACAAAACACATGGCACTACGCTGATAGACCCCTGTGTCCTGGGAACTGGAGAAGCCATGTGGAAACTCCGGGCAGAGCTGAGATGCTTACAGCACCACCGGATCCAAAGACTTTCTACCCACTGGCCTGTGATCGTCCTGCATTCGACGTCATTGCACGTGTTTCATGAGTCTGAAGAGGACTTTATAGAATGATATCAGACATATGGGCTAGTATCGGACTTATGAGCTTGAACTGGACTGGGTTGGGATGCTTTCTTAATGTACCTTTTATATAAAACTGTCTTATACACACACACACACACACACACACACACAACAAAAAAGCAAACCCAATTAACTGTACATTTTTGCCCAAATCACAACGAAAAGTTACAAACAAGTGAGAGAGAGTGGGTTTGGGGTGAGTGTGGTCACCTTTGTAAGATATGATGCCATCACAGATCTCTTTGAAGATCTGAGCGAGGCGGGCTGCTCGAGCTACTTCAATGTTTTCTTCTGCAGCTGCCAACCGTCTAGTCCGGACAGACCTCGCTGTCTGCAGGGCAGAGAACTGTGTCATGAAGACATCTGGAAGGATAAAGTGAAAATCAGGTTCAGAAAAAGAGAAGTGCTATGTGGCTTTCACTTCCCCAGTGACTGCTGCCATTTGCTCCCTATTTTCCTTCAAGTGACTAAGTAGATTAGTGGGCATGGTATCCTTTCTCTTTACCTTAATAAAAATGTGGCAAACACTGGAATTTATCAGAAGGATAAATGCTACAAGTAGAGAGAGACCTAAATTACTCCCTTAGAGGCTAAACTATACTGTATAGTAGTTGTATAAGTCTAACCTCATTACTACTTAATTTAATTTGGAGGCTCTTGTATAAATTAAATAATACTTTTAATTTGCTTAGCTTAGTGACTAACATACAAGAAGGCTTCAAAAAAACTGCGGAAAATTTCCATCACTTCTTAATTCTGTTTTCCATGAATGTTTTTGAAACTCTTGCATAATAGTTATCACCAGAAGATTCAAACTAATACTTAATACTTCTACGTGTTAAAGGGTAAGATGGCAAGAAGAGAAAAAGACGATGGTCTGAACATTTCATTTCCATTGAAGAAGGGTGCTTGGCCCTGGCTGTTCCAATTCAGTATACTTTGACAAATCAGAAGATCTGTGTGTAGCATGCTCATCTGAAGGTGGGGTAACAAAGCCTTCAGACTGATACTAGGTGGCCTTCAATGACCAGTGCATCTGAGAAGGGAACACAGAGTATGTCTACTACCTATCTCCAGCCAAGTGGCTAATTTCGGGTTCGAAGATCAAGTTTGGAAGGCAGTCAGAGGGTAATTTTCCCTATTCATTATAAGATACATAGCGAAGTTAAAGAGCTTGTCTGTTTGAATCAACTAATTTTTTGCACTTGGGGGGCGTGGGGAGTGCAGCCTGTGCGGGGCAGGCGGGGCCCGGGCAGAAAACGGGGCCGCTTCCGAGCAGCTGTGCCCAGCGGAGCTTCCACGGGGATCTATGAAGCGCTGGAACTGAGATATGGAGACAAATCATGCTACTTGGGGAAAGGAGTCCTGAAAGCAGTAGAACATATCAACAAGACATTAGGTCCTGCTCTGCTGGAAAAGAAACTAAGTGTTGTTGATCAAGAAAAAGTGGACAAATTTATGATTGAGCTGGATGGGACTGAGAATAAGTGCTTTCAATGTCATCAATGGGGGCTCCCACGTGGGAAACAAGCTGGCCATGCAGGAGTTCATGATCCTGCCCGTGGGATCTAGCTCCTTCAAGGAAGCCATGCGCACTGGTGTGGAGGTCTACCATCACCTCAAGGGGGTCATCAAGTCCAAGTATGGGAAGGATGCCACCAATGTGGGCGATGAAGGCGGCTTTGCACCCAACATCCTGGAGAACAACGAGGCCCTGGAGTTGCTGAAGACGGCCATCCAGGCAGCTGGCTACCCAGACAAGGTCGTGATTGGCATGGACGTGGCAGCGTCTGAGTTCTATCGCAGCGGGAAATATGACCTGGACTTTAAGTCGCCTGATAACCCCTCAAGGCACATTACGGGGGAGAAGCTGGGGGAGCTGTACAAGAGCTTCATCAGAACTATCCTGTTGTCTCCATTGAAGACCCCTTTGATCAGGATGACTGGGCCACCTGGACCTCCTTCCTCAAGGGGGTCGACATCCAGATTGTGGGAGATGACCTCACAGTCACCAACCCCAAGAGGATTGCCCAGGCTGTTGAGAAGAAGGCCTGTAACTGCCTGCTGCTGAAGGTCAACCAAATTGGCTCTGTGACGGAGTCCATTCAGGCTTGCAAACTAGCTCAGTCTAATGGCTGGGGGGTAATGGTGATCCACCACTCGGGGAGACTGAGGACACATTCATCGCTGACCTGGTGGTGGGACTTTGCACTGGACTGGTGCCCCCTACTGCTCAGAGCGCCTGGCCAAGTACAACCAGCTCATAAGGATCGAGGAGGCTCTTGAGGACAAGGCTGTCTTTGCTGGACACAAGTTCCGTAACCTGAAGGCCAAGTGAGAAGCTGGAGACCCAAGGCGTGCCCCCCGCCGCCCCGCCCTGACAGACACAGGCCCTGGAGTCTTTCCCCTGAAATAAACACTGGTGCCAACAAAAAAAAAAGAAAGAAAGAAGCTAAAATAAAACGAGCAGGAGTGGCTCCCTGGACCTTACCAGACTTGATGTTCCCGTCATCTCGGCAGATGCCACTCCACCGGGTATACAATGATGCGGAGTGAATGTCATCACTGGTGTGCTTTACTTCTTCCTGTTTCTGCCGAATCTTCTCCCAGTTTCGGACTAAGAACACATGATGCTTTAATACAAAGTTTCTTCAAGGAAGAAAGAAGGGAGTTTAATTATTTATAAAATCAATAACTATTTGTGATATGACTACTGTATGCAAGTCACTATTAGGTGATATAAGTGAATACTTACCAGTGAATGGAGCCGTTGTAAAGGAGATGTATGAAGGGGCCTCAAAAAGTGCATAAAAATGGAATGCAAACATAACGGAATTTTCCCATGAACTTTTTGAAGCCCCTTCTAAGAGGAAAACATTCTTTTAAAATTCCTAGTGACCATCATCCTCAAAGGGTCAATATGAGTCAGAATTGACTCATAGGCAGTGAGTTTGAGAGTACCAAATGAGTATATTTTAAAGGTTAAAAACAGCATGGCTCTACGATAATAAAGGCACAAGTAAGCAAGGCACATAATTGGGACTTCTTATAATTATATATATTATATACTTTGGTTCATCGGATAACCTTAGAGGGATGCAAATAAAAAATGCAATGATATGACCTCGCCCCTATTAAGAGTGGCAATGATTAGGAAACAAAACATGCAAATAGAAAACAACAGGTATCGGCAAAGTTCTGAAGCAACTAGAACCTCTTCAACTGCTGATGAGAATGTCAAGTGATATAATCACCATGGAAACAGTATGGTGGTTACTCAAAATGTTTCATATCGAACTGTCATATGACCCAGCAATCCCAACGCTACATGTTATTCCCAGAAGCAAGACAAACAGAAAGACAAACATTAACCTATACACTAATAATTCATCTGTTTCATCACAGTACTAATCACAAAAGCCAAAAGGTGAAGCAGCCACCATGGCCATCCACAGATGAGCAGACAAGACAATGAGTAGGGGCACCTAGAGGGTGGAGTCCAAATGCAGGTCACTACGTGGGGAACATCATGCTGAGTGAGACAAGTCAGCTGCAAAAGGACAAATATTGCATGATCTCACTTAGATGAAATAAACAGAAGCCAAAGGAAAGGGGAGTTTGCGTTTAGGGGCACTGAGTTCATGTCAAGAGTAATAGAAAAATTGAAAAAGCATTGTGAGAACGGTTGCAAAACTTGAAACATGTCATCAACGTCACTGAATTGTTAATGTTTACTTTTACAATACACTTAACACAAAAAGTCAATATCATAGGTCATTCCTTTGAGATGTTTTTGCCTTATTTTAAGATTATGGGGAAAAATGGAAAGAAACAGACACAAAATTCATCCATAAATCTAGTTACCAACAAAATACCAAAACCATACCTCATTGCTATCGAGTCAACTCTGATTCACAGCAACCCTAAAGGACAGACAGAGCA
The DNA here is from genome assembly GCF_050624435.1 of Tenrec ecaudatus. NCBI lineage: Eukaryota > Metazoa > Chordata > Mammalia > Afrosoricida > Tenrecidae > Tenrec > Tenrec ecaudatus. The sequence goes on from NC_134530.1 coordinate 165,293,952, forward strand.
CAACTGTCCCTTTGGGTCTCCGAGGCTGGACATCTTCAGGGGAAAAGAAAGTCTCACTTTTCTAACAGCTGGTAGGTGTGAACTGCTGACCTCGAGGTTAGTAAGCTAAAACATAACCCAGTATGTCGCAGGGCTCCTTCTTGTTACCAATAGTCCTTAAAGACATTTTGGTGTGTTGCCATTCAGATCTTATCTTGGTGTATTTTTGTCATAATTGTGATACTCAATTTTGTACCTTGACATTTCTCACCTAATCTATTTTCCTATTCTATTCACAAACAACTGGCCAACAATATTTTAATGTCTGAATAAACTAGTGGTAGTTAGTGAAGGGCAGAGCTTTATGCAATATTTGCAAAAATTCTGAAGAAATTGTCAACAATGAGGCATGGGATCAGTTATCATAAGGAGAGATGGACTGGCAGATACATGTAAAGGTAGACAAGTTAGCATTACAAAAGGATGAACTCTACGATACTGAACTAAAGAGTGAAGGAGGTTGTGAAACAACAGTTCAAGAAAATCTGAGGAATCGACGTATTCATTGGACTTACTTCTGACAAGGACCCATCTTTATCTAAATATAGAGCAGATCAGGAATGACTATGGCGTTCCTACACCAAGCCCCTTTCAGTGTCTTAAAGTAAAATAAAATGCATAGAGCTAAAGGGAAACAAAATACATGGACACATTTTAAAAACCATGCAAGATTCAGGATATGTACCTATACATTACTTCTTAGTGCATTAAATGCCAAGACTGAGTGGTGAGTGTCCGTCCCATCATAGCATATTTTGAGGCAGTGCTGAACGTAAATGGTTATTTTAAGATATGTGGAGCACCTGGAATCTGATAGGGAAATAATTATGATTTCTACTGGTAATAAATATTATTCTACTGACATCAGGTACTGCTTACATTGGATGGTGTTGCTTTGCCTATAATCAAAATTGAGGGAAATGCTAAATTTCCATTAGAAATTAGGGAAGATAAAAATTCAATTTCCCACCCAAACTACACATGCCCCAATCTTCTGGCTAAGACTTTCTGTGTTAAGGAAACTGGCTCAACTACATAGGTAAGGATATTTTTTAACTCACAGGAAAAGAAAATAACAATAAAAAAAAATCAAGCGAGAAAGCTGCCTTTTACCTCTCTCGATTGGACATTGGCTTCATCTGTAATTGAGGGGTCAGTCTTGTTGGGGGGTTGATGTGTTCACTGGGCTCCTCAGAGAGGTGGCCTCGCTGAAAGACAGACAAACACGATCAATCAGGAGTCACCTCCAAGGGCAGGAAATCCACTCTTCGAGATGCCACAGTGCTGTTTCGTTCATTCTAAGAACTGCTCTAAGCAGCTGTTTGGGGGAAAGGAACTCATTACTTACCCTCTTCTTGAGTTTGTGCTTGGACTTCCTCTTCTCTTTGGATCGCCCAGGTTTCTTGTGTGTGCCCATGGGCTGGCTGCTTTTGCTGCTGCTGAGTCCATTCATGCGTTGGCTCTTGCCGCCAATGATTCCTCTGCATTTCTCGAAGCCACACTTACACAGTTGCTTTGAAGAGAAAGCGCAGTTAACTTTCGTTAACTTGCAGTCTTAGAGATTCAAAGACGATGTCTGAGGGTCTGAGTATCTACAAATAAATCTGAAATCGAGGAATTTTTATACAACGTAGTGGAAATTAGATGCTTGGGACAGAAAGAGGCTTTCAAAACAATAAAAAAGGCAAAGTTAACTTTAAGAAGACTTCATTATCGGAAGAGGTAAGAACTAATTGGAGACCAAAACTGATGGGGCACCTTCTTTATTCTGAGTTCTGAAAAGTGAATTGAGACCGACTTATTCCATAAAGCAGTGGTTCTGTGGAGAAAAGGCCTGGCAACATGCTTCTGTCAAGATGAGAGCCTAGGAAACCTTATGGGGTAGTTCTATTCTGTCACACAGTGTCCTGATGAGTCAGAAATGACTTGAAGGCACATCATGCAGCATTTAATCCAGAAGTAGCAACAATGAACTCAAACATACAAAAACAATCATGAAGATGGTAGAGGACTGGGCAATATTTTGTTTGAAGGCTCCACTATGATAAAGTTTAATCACCTTTTTAGGTTTATTATTCTTACCTGCTTTTCAACATTAAAGGAATGAAAGTTATAATCATAAGTGAGTTCGGTTCCAGCTGGCATATCTTTAAGAGCATACAGCCCAATCCTGTATACTCCATTAACAGACCTATAAAGAGAGACAAGAGTTAAAAGACGGGATCCTTTGTACCATACCTCAAAGCTACAAAACGGACTACAATCACTGACTTTAAATTTTCTTTGTTTTTGTATTCAATTACTGAGTTCTAAACATTTCTCCCACAACCTATTTTCCCATGTCATGCCTCCTTTATTCAGATCACACACATTGCCTTCCGAGAATGCAGTCTCCAGAGTGCTCCTTCAGCTTTTGATCTCCTCTCCAATGTATCCTGCTTGTCATACTAAAAAGCAGTTCTACTAAAGCATGCTCTATGCAGGGGGCCTCAACATTTTAAAATGGGAGGCCAGTTAACTGCCCCTCAGACCTGTTGGAGGGCTGGACTATATTTTTTTTTAAAAAACTATGAGCAAATTCCTATGCACATTGCACATATCTTATTTTGAAGTAAAAACACAAATGGGGCAAAAACACCAGGCGGCCCGGGTAAATGTCTTCAGTGGGCCGCACGTGGCCCTTAGGTCATAGTTTGAGGACGCCTGCTCTATGCTATCAATTTCAATTGTTATTTGCTGTCCAGTTGACTCTACTTCACTTCATGGAGACCCCAGGTGTCAATTATAATAAGATTTTTAACCTTTCACACTTTGTATTCAAAGTTCTTCTATCATATGGCTGTATTATACTTACTAAGTAAACTGAAATTATTTCCTATGATCTCCATCTTTCTCCCCTGAGCATCAGTATTATATCTCATTACTTTCTACCTATGTGATGCAGGATTTAGCGGGTACTGGGCTAGATGAGTCAGAGTGAGTTAAGTGCAGGGCTACTCGCTGAGAGACAGGTGCTGCAGGGCAGAGGGAAGGGATTGGCTCCTGTCAGCCCTCAGAGCAGTACTGCTCTGTCTTGGACGGTCTCTATGTATTGGAATAGATGCGACAATGGTGGTTTGGTTCTGGTTTAGGGCTTTATACATAATGATAATTATTGTTATTGGCACTTGCATTTATGGAATGCTTGATATGTTAAGAGTATTTTCTTATATTGATTGATTTAATCCTGCTAATGGCTGTATGAAATAGGTGCTATTATTAGGTATGATTATAGTCCTATTAGTAATGTCTCTATTGAGAGACAGAATGTAAGTCATTGGCCCCAAATAATATAGCTATCTATACCTGGGGGAATTAGGTTTGAAAAAAAAAAAGTAGTCCAGTTGCTTCTCGGCCTTCTGGCTAAGATCAAGTGTAGTTAAAGGTAGTCCAGTTTTAAAATCTTAACCATTATACTATACTGATAATCAATCATTAAACATCCCTTGAAGTATTTTAATCCCAATTATATATATATATATATATATATATATATATATATATATATATATATGAGCTATATGAGGCTCAAATAGTGATTACAATAATACAGCAATTAAGTGTCCTTTAAACCTCGGGGATTAAAATTCAGGCTTTTTGATTCCACAACCTCTCGTCCTCCTTGTCCCCTTGCCAATGTGGAGGAATGTTAATATTCTGAGGTTTAGCACTTATATGTAACCTCGTATCTCTCAAGTCTTTAGTATTGACTTTTCTGAATTCAGAAAACATGTCTAGTCTATTCCTGGGTCAGCACACTATGGTCTCCAGCTATATCTATCTCTGCTTTTTTGGGGGGGGGGATGAGGGTGGGATGGGGGGAATAAATAAACATAATTGGGGCTGATGAATGGGGCACAGCCACTTCCACAGGTGTATACATGGTTTGCTGCTTCTTTTACATCATGTCAGACCTATGCTTACAAAGTCTACAATATTTACTATGTGGTCCTTTATTGTAAAAAGTATATAGTAGGGGAGGTTCCTGGGTGACAGAACTACATTCAGTTGTTAACTGAAAAGGTTAGAAGTTAAAGTCCATCCAGGGGTACCTTGGAATAAAGAACTGGCAAGCTCCTACAGAAATATCAGCCAATGAAAACATTAAGGAGTATAGTTGTACTCTGAGTCAGAATCAACACGATAAAAACTGGTGGTGTCCAGTATGTGGCCCATATCATAACATTTATCCAAGGGCAAAGCTTAGAGGGTTAGAAAAGGAGGAACGGAAACAGGAAACACAGGGAGGAAGTACAGTAAGTGATGTTATATTATGAGGATTGCAATGAACGATATGAAACAAAATGTGCATGAATTATTGAATGGAAACTGATCTGTTCCATAAATCTTCATTCAATTCACAAAAACCTTAAAAAAATATAATAAGATTTAAAATTTCATTATATAGTCCCATATGTTAAAATATGTATTTTGGTACTGAGAGCAGTAAGTTAGCAGGAAGAGCTGTAAGAGCCCTAAATAAAATGATCTTTCAATAATAATAATAATAATACAATAATAATAAAACAGTCAGTAGGTTGTTCTGTCTTAGGAAAACAGCAGAGTTAGGTGGTTACTAAATAACTAGAGCACCAACTGATATTAGCTAGGACAATCAGATGGGCTTAGGAACATGGGGTATGGAACGTGGGGACCAAGTGAAGTAGAAAGTGTGGGGGGAAGGCATCTGTGGGAAGGGAGAGAAACCTCTTAGGCAAGGCTTGTGACTAATCTCATAGTACCCAGCCAGTGAGGAACTGGGGGGGGAGGTTTTAAACTAAGGGATAAAATGCTTTCAGAGGAGTTGTGAAGGGCGTCTTCCATTTTGCCCGATTTGTCTCTGGGCTTGGGTGCCTGATTTTGTAAATACGAAACAATAAAGGCCTCTTTCTCGCTAAAATGAGTACATATTGGATTTCTTGAGAATTAGTCAGCTAAAATTCCATGACAGACAACTGGCAAACTCATGTGGGATAAGGCAGTCCACCCAGTTCTCTCTCAAGAGACCCATTGGAGTATGGCCCAGGTCAGGGGTTTATACTGATCTCCCAGTTACCAAGAGGAACCAATACAGTGTCTGGAATGTCAACAATACCCACAGAATAATTAAATTTTCTTCCACGTTTCCTTTGAGAGACTAGAGCATACAAATCTAGAGGGCAGCTTGTACATAACTGTGTAACAACCATGTAGGTTCTTATACAGTGTGAAACATCGGCAAAAGTACTTCTCTGCAAGGACTTAGTACCTTCCCCAGAAAGATTGCCAGTATTCCGAGCCCTCTCAGAGTAGGAAGAGCCCTGGTGACTAACTAAAAGGATGATAGTATGACCTTACTCGAGCTGCTTCAAAGGAGAAAAATCTATTGTTTTATGCTCCCACAAAGACTACAGCCTAGATGGACTTCCAGGCAAGATGGCGACCAAGCAGCACACACACCGTGGAGAACAGTGAAAGAGGAGCCACTGAGAGGGACAGAGGGATATGCTGCATTTCCAGACAACAGGATTTTCAGCATAAAAATAAGTAGACAAAAATATACTAAAGTTGGACAGCAGAATCTCCTTAGTCATTTCTCTGCATTATATTCCCGGGTCTGTGGATAGAGGAGTTAGCAGAACTGCAGGAACGTAATTCTAAGGAACCAGCCAGGGTGGATAAAAATATAAATAGCTTTGGGAAGAAAAGCCCTGCTGAAGTAACCCACAGCCCTGGCTCCTCAGTAGCAGGGACAACACAGTCTACTGAGGTGTGCTGGGTGAGTCAACAGGACAGACAAGAGTGGTATAAGTAGAGAACACAAGCCCAGGGAGGGAGCTCCAGCCCCATTCAGCACATCTAATCCCCACTCCCTGAAGTACAGCTCCATATCCCAAGACACCCAAAAAAAGCCCAAGAACTTAAAAAAGACAGCCACTCTGGTGCAATCTTTAAAAAAAAAAAACTTTTTAAGCTTTTCTAGAATGCAACCATCACACACCCGGTTTATTAACAAAGTTTTGGCATAACAGAACAAGGAAAAACTTCAGCAGGTTTTACAAGCTCCTGAGCAAAGTCTAGAGACCAAACACACATTAATAGCACTCCTGAGTCTTACTCTAGCATTATTTTTCCTATTATCATTCTTAAAAGTATTGTCTCTTTCCCTTTCCTTTAATCCAAATACCTATAAGTTTTACTTCAGAACACTTATAAACCCACCTTTTAGCTACACTTTTCTTTTCCTAAACCCCTTTTCCCTTCTCATCTACAAAATCAAAACCTGACACTATTCTTACATTTCAAAAAGTCTTTTGTTCTTTCTATCAAATATTAATACCCGTATCTCCAACACTGCAAATCAGGCATTTTTGGTGGGTCTATATCCCTTCCTTTAATCTACCAAAAAAAAACCAACCAAACCACACAACCCCATTTTTGTTAACTATGCTCCTTTCACTCTCTCTCCCCTACTTTCTGATTGCTCACCTAACACCTAATCTAACACACTCCCCCAGATATGTAACAGAAACAGGCCATCGCCCTTTCACTGCACTACCTAACAGATGTAACTACTCCCACACGACACCCCTAATAGGTACGCCAAGATATCAAGGAAACAACAGAAGATATCACGCACACACAAAAAACCCCAAGAGAAACGGAAACAAGTAACTAAATACCAACCAGACCTAAATGTAATGCCTGAAATGGAGTAGGCCATGGATTAACAAACAAACAAACAAACAAACAAAAGAAGGATGACAGCATTTGTGCAACAGTTGAAGGAAGAGTCTGAGAGAAAAAGGGAGATAGAAAAGCTAGCAATTTCACTAGAGAAACTCCAAACAGAAACACAAAACTCAAACACTACATAAGCAGAATTTAACAACACTCTAAAGCAAAAGCAAGAACAAAAACACAGAATTGAAGACATGGAAAGCCAAATTAGTGAGTTGGAAGGCAAAGCTATAGATGCCAACCAAAAAGAACAAATAAAGAAAATGCAAAAGGGACTGTGAAAAGCTTGAGAACAATGGAGGACACAATTAAGAGGGAAAAGCTGTGGTTTATAGGGATTCCAGAAGAGGGAGAAGCAAAAAAATTCACATAGAGAATATCCTAGAACTCCTGTAAGAGAACTTTCCTCAATGTCTAATAGAGGAAGCTGAAAAAACCCCAGCCAGGAGAGATCCCAAAAAGAAGACTAACAAGCATATTATAGTCAAGATGTCTAACATCGATGACTAGGAAAAAATTCTAAGAACAGTCAGGGGGAAAAAAAAATCAATTACATACAAAGGGTCAGAAATTACTGTATACACTCGTGTATAAGCAGAGTTTTTCAGCACAAAAAATGTGCTGAAAAACTGGGGTTCAGCTTATACAAGGGTCAGTGATACCCCAGCGAGGTGTAACATCTCACTGGCCCCCCCCCTCCTCCAGGTAACGGACAAGCGCCCATTATCTCGCAGGTGATAGCTGTTTCTCTGCTGTTCATTCAAAGCCCCACTGACCCTGCAGGGCTTTGAATGGTTGTTTACTCACATCTAACTAATCAGAGCCGTCTACAGTTCCCAGAAGCACCCTCAGTGATTCACTTATCTGTGACTGCGCTCTGTCTCTCCCCTCTGGTCTGTGTTAATTCACATCCTGCATCAGCCCCCCCCCCACACACATGGACTTCCCCTCCTCCTCCTGCTTGGGGATTGGGGGGCATTACCATGAAAGTTCTTTTTCAAATTCTTGTTTTTTATCCTATTAGAAATGGATACTCTTGAACCAAAACAAAAAAACCGGAAATATGAGGCTGGTTTTCAAAATGAAGGTTGTGTCAAGAGCAGAAGAGAGCAATAACAGTATTGCAAGTAGGGAATTCTGTGTTGAAGAAAAGCAAGTGAGGGAGTGGTGGAAAATGAAGGCTGACTTGGAACAGATTCCAAAAGCTAAAAAAGCTCATCATGGTTTAACGTCTTTTTAGGGGCTCTAGAGAATGAATTGCATAAATGGGTTATGGAGTGTCGTCAAAATGGTTACTGTGTAACACGCATGGGAATCCGCATATGTGCTCTACAAATGACTAAGGATGACAAATATAAAGTACCAGGCATTGAAAAATTTGCTGCGTCAAAAGGATGGTGTACCTGCTTCATGAATAGGTTTGGCCTACTATGTTTGAGACAAAAAAACAAAGATTTCTCATAAATTGCCACAAGACCTTGAAGAAAAAAATTATGTCATTCCAGTCATTTATTATAAAACAAAGAAGGATTTATAATTATGACCTGGCAGATATTGGGAATATAGGTGAAAGTGCCATGACTTTTGATCTTCTAAGCAATAGAACTGTGGCAAGTTTAAGAGAAAAAACCAATTTTCTCAAAACCACAGGAAATGGGAAAAAAAAACCCCAAAACACTTTACAGTTGTTCTATCATCTTTGGCTAATGGAACTAAGCTGCGTCGTGTCATTATTTTTAAAAGAAAGACCTTGCCTAAAAAGATCAATTTCCTACCAAGAATTACTGTGCATGCACATGTTAAAGGCTGGATGGATGAAGACAGAACAAAAAAATGGCTGGAAGAAATTTGGAACCAACGACCAGGAACAGTCTTAAAGAAAAAGCCATCGCTACTCATTTGGAATATGTTCAGAGTCCACCCATCAGATGAAATAACAAAAATTGGCAAAATCTAGTAAAGTTACTTGAGCCGTTATTCCAGGTACACTTACATGTGTACTGCAGCCTCTGGATGTATCTTTGTATAAGTCTTTAAAGACCATGTGCGAAGGATGTGGAATGGATGCCATCTGGTTAAACCGGACTAACAAAAGGAGGAAATCTCATCAAGCCTGACATAGAGTTAATAGCAAAGTGGGTTCGAGATGCATGGGAAGACATTCCAGAAGACACGGTGTGATGTGCCTTCGAGAAATGTAGTATTAGTAATGCTACTGATAGCAGTGAAAACTGCGCTTTGTATGAAAATGACAGCAGTGATGGTGATGATGGCGATCTCAGTGAGGACAGCGTCTATGATGACCTCACACCAGCTGAAGCTCTGCATTGGGATACGGATGGTGATGAGGAATCCAGTTTTGAAGGATTTTAACTCTTTACATTTTAGCTTGGTTGCTGATTGAGCTCAGGGAACAGTACTCTGAAGGTATCATTGTTAACACCTTATTGTTTTTGTTGAACCTATTTTCTACTTACTGTGCTGGTTTACTAATTGTAAATGACTTGTCCTTTTATTTATGTTTTTTATTTAAAATAAATATTTAAATACATTACCCCACTGATGTCTCAATTTTTAGTAATTTTATTTTCATTTGTTTTGATTATTGAAACTCACTAATAGCTTCTGCATTTTCCACCCTAGGCTTATACTTGAGTTAATCAGTTTTTCTGGTTTCCCAAGTAATAATTAGGTACCTCGGCTTATACTCAGATCAGCTTATATTCGAGTATATAGATTAATCTGATTTCTCAGCAGAAACCATGTGGGCAAGAAGAAAATTTAATATCGTATACAGAGTACTGGAGGGGGAAAAATTGTCAACCTAGGAGCCTATAACCATCAATTTAATATGATAGAGAAATAAAAGTATTTGAAGAAAAGGAGAAACTCAAAGACTTCACAAAAAGAAGGCCACCACTACAAAAAAATACTCAAAGAAGTACTATAGGCAAAAAAACCAACATCAACAACACACAAACCTGAAACTAACAGAGAAGACCATTCCTCACAAAAAAACCAACACACACAGAACAACACCCAGAGCAAAGAAATAACACAGGAAGAACAGAGAAACTTAACACAACACGTAAACACAACATACATATATAAAGCAAAATGACATAAAAAATACAGACATATCAATAACTTCCCTGAAAGTTAATGGGCTAAATGCACTAGTAAATAGACAGAGAGTAGCAGAATGGATAAGAAAATAAAACCCATCAATGTGCTGCCTACAAAAACACACCTCACAAACAATGACATGAACTGATTAGAAATCAGAGGTTGGACAAAAGTATACCAAGCAAACAGCCACCAAAAGAAAGCAGGGGTAACAATATTAATCTGAGAGGATAGATTCTCTTGTTGTTGGTGGTGGTTTTTTGAGAGGATAGATTTCAAGGCAAGCAATGTAATAAGAGACAGGAACAAACACTACATAATGATAAATGGAACAATACCTCCGGAAATCGAAACTATAATAAACATATGCACCCAATGAAAGACCCTTGAAATACATCAATCAAATCTTCACAGAACTGAAAGATAATACAGGCACACCGACAATAACAATAGGAGACTTTAATACACCATTCTCGAAGAAAGACCGTCAAGAAAAAAAACTCAACAAAGAAACAAAAAAGCTCAATAACACATAAGCGAACTCAGATATATACAGAATGCTTTCTCCAACAAAACAAGTGTCCGTTCTCCCTAAGACATACGACTCATTCTCAAGAAGTTACCACATAACAGGTCACAAATCATTCCTCAACAAATTAAAATAACTGAGATCTGACAATCAATCTTCTTCAACCACAAAGCTAAAATTAGAAATCAATAATAAAATGAGCAGAAACATAAAGACAAACACATGGAGACTGAATAAAATAATACTCAAAAATGACTTGGTAATAAAGCAAACAAAGGAGGAAATTAAAAAATTCCCTGAGACAAAAGAGAATAACACTACATATCAAAACCTTTTGGATACAGTGAAAGCAGTAATCAAGGGCCAATTTATAGACACCAAGACACACAAGCAAAAAGAGGAGAAATCTAAAATCAACATCCTAACACAACACATCCACAAACGGAAACAAAGACAACAACATAATCCGTCCAATAAAGAAAGTAAAGAAATCATAAGGATCAAAGCAGAAATAAACAATATGGAAAACAAAAAAAAAAAAAAAAAGAAGGAAAAAATCAAGACATGAAGCTGGTTCTTTGAAAAAAATTAACAAAATAGATCACTGGCAAACTTAACAAAGGAAGAAAAAAAAATAGATGCAAATACCCAGAATGAGAGATGAAAACAACAGATCCAGATGGGAAAGAAAAAAAAAAAAGAATGAAGCATTTCTATGAAAAACTGTCCTCAAATTCAAAATCTACAAGAAATGTACAGATACCTAGAAACACAATACCCATTCAAATTAAAGTCCCATAACAAAAGAAGAAACAGAGCAGGTCATTAAGAAACTACCAACCAAGAAGAGTTCAGGACCAAATAGTTTCACAGGGGAATTCTACCAAATATCCTAAAAAGATGTGATGCAAATATTAGACAAACTCTTCCAGAACTTAAAAAAAAAAAATAACAAACTCCCAAATTCATTCTATGAATCCAGCATAACACTGATACCCAAACCAGGCAAAGACCCCACAAGGATGGAAAATTATATACCAATATACCTCATGAACATAGATGTTAAAATCCTCAACAAAATCCTTGCCAAAAGAATACAGCAGCAGATCAAAAAAGTAATATATCATGACCAAGTGGGTTTGTTCCAGGTATGCAAGGATGGTTCAATAGTTGAAAATCAATGTAAACCACCACATAAATAAGACACGAAATAAAAGCCAAATGTTTTGAAAATGATGGTGGCAGTCATTGTGCAATTATGCTTGATCTGACTGAATTATAGGTTGTTATAATATCTATAAGCGCTCCCAATAAAATGGATTAAAAACAAACAAAACAACCCCCTCCCATGATCATATCAAATGGATGCAGAAAAGGCATTTGACATTATAAACTTTTCTGTTAAAAACCCCCAACAAAATAGAATAGAAGGAAAATTCCTCAACATAATAAACACCATATATGAGAAACCAACAGTCAACATCATGCCAATGGGAAAAAGTTAGAAACATTCCCAATGATAACAGGGACCAGGCAAGGATGTCCCCGAATTCCATTCTTATTCAACACCAAGCTAGAAGTTTTAACTAGAGCCACCAGACAACAAAGAGAAATCAAGGGAATAAAAACAGGCAAAGGAAAAGTAAAACCCTTGGCGTTCGCAGATATGATCCTATATATAGAAAATTCAAAAGTCTCCACCAAAAGTCTGCTGGAAAACATTGAATTCAGCAAGGTAGCAGGATACAAAATTAATAACCAGAAAATCAATTGGATTCCTGCATGATGGTGAAGAGAGCCATGAAAATGACATTAAGAATTCAATATTATTTACAATAACCACACAAAAGATGAAATACTTAGGAATAAATTTACCTAAAGAAACACATGAACTATACAGACAAAATTACAGAACATTACAACAAGAAACTATATAGGACCTACATAAATGGAAGACTACACCAATGCTCATGGATAAGCAGATTTAATATTGTGAAAAAGACAATTCTACCTAAAACAACCTACAGATACAATGCTATCAATTCAAATCCCAAATAATTTCCCCCCCAAATAAATTCTTTAAGAAATAGAAAAAGTACCAATTTCATATGGGCAGACAAAAGACCCAGGATAAACAAAGAAAACTTCTTAAAAAGAAGAACCAAGTAGGAGGTCACTGCCTGACCAAAAAACCTACTACATGGCCACAGTCATCAAAACAGCCTGGTACTGATACAATGAGAGAAGTATAGACCAATTGATCATAACAAAACACCTAGACATAAATGCATCAATCTATAGGCATCTCATCTTTGACAACAGACCTAGAAATATCTAATAGGAAAAAAAAGAGTCTCTTCAACAAATGGTGTTGGACAAACTGGCTTTCCTTATGCAGAAGAATTAAACAAGATCCATACCTTTCCTCATGCACAAAAATGAACTCAAAGAAGGATTAAAGACCTAAATGTAAACCCCAAAGATCTCAGGATCATCAGTGAGAAGGTTGGAACAATCTTAGGGGCCCTGTGGCAGTGTATACATAGACCACCAAGTATGATGGAGGATACACACACACAGCAGAAGAGAAGACAAATGACTTACATACTTCACTTAGGAAAGTGAAGAGTCCAGAGATTGGGAAAATTTTTTCTTACCAATGACATATTGGACAAAGGGCTAATTATCAAAATATACAGAACTCTACAACAGCTCAATAACAAAACCCAATTAAGAAATGGAAAAAAGATATGAACAGACAGTTCACCAAAAATACAGTAAAAAAGTCTAGCAAATACTTGAAAAATGCTCATGATCACTAGCCATCAGAGAGATGAAAAATTAAAACCACAATTAGATACCACTTTACACCCACAATGCTAGCCAAAAGAAAAAAAACAAAACAAAATAGAAAACTACAAATGCCTGAGAGGATGTGGAGAGATTGGAACTTGTATACACTGTCAGTGCACTTGTAATTATATACAACCACTATGCAAAACGATAAGGAGATACTTAAAGCAACTGGAAATTGAAATCCCGTTATGATCTAGCAATACCACAATTAGGTATATATAAAGCCTAAAGAAATAAGAGTGGAGGTATGCTCTCCTATGGTCATAATTGCATAGTTCAAATAGCATGACAACAACCAAAGCAACAGCAATCCTGTCACATGGGCCACTAGAAGGTGAAATCAACTCTACAGCATCAAACAACAAGATGCTATTTTAGTATTACCCATGTCACACTTCAGATAAATGGATTCAGGCAGACTACACGCTATACTACTATTTCATGCTTGACTATTTCCACTCAATCCTATGCTGTAGTTCTACATGCCAGTAGTTTGTACCTATTCATTGCTGAGTCAGATGGTCAGTACGAATTTAAAAAAATACTGTTTACTTTCCTATCTATGTAAGATAGGTAAGATAAACAATTCTGAGGAGAAAACAACACGACCGGACGATTCAGGGGGACAGGGGAGAGGAGGAGGAGGTGGAAAGGGAGGGAGGGGGCCTATAAACCCAGAGAAAAGGGAATAACAAGATGTGATCTACAATCAACAGTGAGGAGGGCATAAATGTCTGGTGGGGTTTGATCGAGTGCAATGCAGCTGAGAGGAATTTCTGAGAGCCAAATAAAGATTCAACATGATAGGGGAACAGAAGGAACGTAAAAGGAAAGAGGGGAAAGAAGTAGAAGGCAAAAGACAATTCTAAAGGTATAAATATAGGCTATATATATCAATAGGGATATAGGTCTATGTACATATATTTATATGGTAAGTATCAAGGTGGACATTGGGCCTCTACTCAAGTCCTCCCTCAGTGCAAGAATACTTTGTTCTAATAACCTGGCATTCTGTAATCCTCACCTTTCCAACACGATTGCAGAAGAAAAAATGGGTGCATAAGCAAAAGTGGTGAAGAAAGCTGATGGTGCCCAGCTATCAAAAGATATAGCATCTGGGGTCTTAAAGGCTTGAAGGTAAACAAGCGGCCATCAAACAGGGAAGCAACAAAGTCCACATGGAAGAAGCACACCAGCTTGCGTGGTCATGAGCTGTCCACAGGATCAGGTATCAGGCATCAGAAGATCCAAAACAATCATATCAATGTGAACGAGGGGGTTCGAAGTGGAGAGGCAAGTGTCATCTGTAGATAATTGGACATCCACTAAGAGATGTTTCACAAGGAAGGGATGAGCCAGCCAGGGTGCATGCAGTATAGCACCTACAAAACACAGAACATTCCTCTAGTTCTTTAATGCTTCCTCACCCACATGATCATGACCCCAGTTCTACTTTACAAATCTGGCTAGACTGGATATACAATGGTACAGATAAGAGCTCTCAACATGCAGAATCCCAGACAGACAAATCTCTCAGGTAGAGTAATAGGAGTAGTGATACCATGAGGGTAGGCCAAGGTGGGATGAAAAAAGGGTACCAATCGCAATGATCAATGTATTTCTCCCCCCTCCCCTCACCCTGCAACGAACAATAGAAATGTGGGTGAAGTGAGCCAGCGAGTGGTGTAAGATATGAAAATAATAATTTATAATTTATCAAGGGTCCACGAGAGTAGGAGGGAAAAGAAGAGGAGCTGATATCAAGAGTTCAAGTAAAAAAAAAATGTTTTGAAAATCATGATGGCAACATATGTACAATGAATGTGCTTGATACAATTGGTGTATAGATTGTCATTACAGCTGTTAGAGCACCCAATAAGATGATTTATATTAAACATACAAACAAAAAATTGCCACGCCCATATTCAAAGACGCTTCAAAAAGTTTGTGGGAAAAAGTTCCATTACTCCATAAACTTTTTGAAGTCCCTTCATAGTACTTCACGATAACGATCATATCAATTTACATATCTGTTCCTACTATTGGAATTTTAGCTGCAATAAATACAATAAGGGAGCCTTGGTGGCATAGTGGTTACGCATTGGCCTGCTAGCTACAAGGTCAGCAAGTTAAAAAAAAATCCTAGATACATTCTTATCTATGTCCTTTGATGATGTACACCAATTTCTGTTGGGGGTATACCCAGGAATGGGACTGTTGGCTATTGGCATATTTAGTTTTAGTATCAAAGAGTTTTCCAAAATGGTTCTACAAATGTACATACTCGTTAGAAACTTATGAGGGTTTATGATGCTTGCTTGTGTGCTACACCTTTGCCAATACTTGGCATTGTCAGTTCCTTAGTGTGTTTTTTTCTTCCTTCCTTCTTTTGTTGCACTGGCTGGAACTTCCAGTATAATGTAGAAAAGAAGTGGTGATAAAAAAAAAAAAAGAAGTGGTGATAGTGGATATTCTTACCTACGTATGATGGTTGCTATAAAGTTTTTGATTAAGGAAATTCTTTTATTTCTAGCTTCCTGAGTGTTGCTTTTTAAAAAAACTTAATATGAGTGTGGAATTTTGTCAAATTTCTACAGCTATTGAGATAATCATAGAAATTACACTGAATAACTGTTTAAATAACAAAACTTGCAAAATCTTTATGTATTAACCTTTTTAGGAATTACTAGATTTGATTTGTTAATATTTTACATTCATGGGAACTATTGGGTAACATTTTTCATTTCCTTTAATGTTCTTGTTAAGTGTTACTAATGAAGATATCTGGGACTTGAAATTCCTTTTGTCAGGGGAGCAATAAGTGATCCAAAATCAGTAGCAATGGGAGTGTAAGTAGCCTGGTAGGGATTCAGCAAGGACAAGGTACGGAGAGGAATTACTGAAACCCAAATGAAGGTTGAGCATGATAGTGGGACAAGAGGAAAGTAAAAGGAAATAGAGGAAAGAACTAGGTGACAAAGGGTATTTATATAGGTCTAAAGACTGGAATGTACATATGTAAATATATTTATATGAGTATAGGGAAAATCTATGTGCATATATTTATAGGTTTAGTACTAAGGCAGCAGATGGACATTGGGAGTACAAAGGCAGCAGATGGACATTGGGCCTCCATTCAAGTACTTACTCAATGCAAGAACACTTTGTTCTATTAAATTGGCATTCCAGGATGCACACCTTCACGACACGATTGCTGAAGAAAAATATGTGCATAAGCAAATGCGGAGAAGAAAGCTGACAGTGCCCGGCTATCAAAAGATATAGCGTCTGGGGTGTTAAAGGCTTGAAGATAAACAAGAGGCCATCTAGCTAAGAACATCAAAGCCCACATGGAAGATGCACACCAGCTTGGCTGACTACGATGTGTAGAAGGGACCAGTTATAAGACATCAAAGAACTAAAAATTCTATCAGTGGGTACCCATCTTCCTGATACGATCACTGAAGACAAATGTGTGCATAAGCAAATGTGGTGAAGAAAGCTAATGGTGCCCAGCTATCAAAAGATATAGCATCTGGGGTCCTAAAGGTTTGAAGATAAACAAGAGGCCATCTAGTTCAAAATCAACAAAGTCCATATGGAAGAAACACACCAGCCTGTGTGACCACGAGCTGCCGAAGGGATCAGGTATCAAGCATCAAGGAACAAAAAATCATATTATTGAAAATGTGGGTGAGTGCAGAGTGGAGACTCAAAGCCCACTGGTAGCCAACCGGACACCCCTTACTGAAGGGTTGTGGGGAGGAGATGAGCCAGTCAGGGTGCAGGGTAGCAATGATGAAACATATACCTTTCCTCTAGTTCTTAAATGCTTCCTCCCCCCCAATATCATGATCCCAATTCTACCTTGCAAGTCTGGCTAGACCAGAGGATGTACATAGGTACAGATAGCAACTGGAAACACAGGGAATCCAGGACAGATGACTCCTTCAGGACCAGTGGTGAGAGTGGCGATGCCTGGAGGGTGGAGGGAGAGTGGGGTAGAAAGGGGGAACTGATTACAAGAATCTACCTATAGCCTCCTCCCTGGGAGATGGACAGCAGAGAAGGCGGGGGGGGGGGGAGGGAGATGTCAGATAGTGTAATATATGACAAAATAATAATAATTTATGAATGATGAAGGGTTCATGAGGTAGGGGGGAGTGGGGAGGGTGGGGGAAATGAGCAGCAGATATTAAGGGCTCAAATAGAAGGCAAATGTTTTGAGAATGATGATGGCAACAAATATACATATGTTCTTGACACAATGGATGGATGTATGGATTGTGATAAGAATTGTATGAGCCCAGAATAAAATGATTACTAAATAAATTTTTTTTTTTTTTTTTTTTTTTACTAAATAAATTAATAATGAAAGAAATGTCTTTTCTCAAAAGGATTTACAGATTTAATTTATTTGGTAAACATTTAGATTTTCTATTGTGTTTTTTGGGTAACATGTTTTCAAAGATTTTTTTTTCATTTTATCTAACTTTTTAAATGTAAAGTTGTTCAGGAAAATGGGCAAACAGTAAAGTCATACAATTGAACACCACTCTCTAATGAAAAGCAGCAATCTACAGACATTCTGAACAATCAACACCATGGAGCAATTGCAAAGGCATTATAATTAGGTACTCAGTGAAAGACACAAAGGTCCATACACACACATACACCCACATTTCCAAAATAGGCAAATTAACCTATGGTGATAGAAATCAGAGAAGTGGTTTCTTTGGGGATGGAAATTACTCAGGAAAAGCCACGCGGGTCCTTTGGGGATGATAGTAAAGCTCTGTACTTTGATAGGGTATGGGTGATATGAATGTATAAAATTGTAAAAACTGCTAAAAATGTACCCTTAAGATCTATGTATTTCATATAACTCAATAAAAAATAAAACAAAAAACTTTTAAGATATAAAGTTCATTTTATCCTATGATCGATTTGAATTGTTTTTAAGGTATACTTCTTTTTTCCTCTCAATGAAATCCTAAGGTATTTGAGGGGCTGGATCACATATATTTTACTTGATTTCTTGTGACAAATTCAGTAAGCATGTAAAGAGTACACTATACTAGCTGAAAAATAAAAATATATACTAGCTGAATGAATGGATTCATGTAACACAATGCCTGGCACAAAGTAAGCACTCAATATATACTCAGTGTTATCAGTATCATTTTCTGGGAGTGTGTAGTAGGATGAAGTGAAGAAACAGCAGGTTGCTTACTCTCTGCCAGGAAGGTCTGGTATCATGGGGAATTGACTGAGTTCTTTTGAAAAACTGCCTGACGTTATAGTTTTGGTGCCTTCAGTGCCTTCTGCTCTTCTAGATTCTTGGCTTCACTTTTTCCAGCTTCCTTACCATTTCTGCATTTCACAATTTGGGTCACAGCTGTGATTGATGAATCGGGCTTCATTTCCCATACGGTAACTGTCAATCACCATCCCGCTATCCAGGTTCAGACAGTAGTGGTCACTGTGATTATGATACTGTTCAATCATCCGATTCCTGAGGAGATGAGGTATGATTCCAAGTCAATGAAGATTTGGTCAAAAATAAATTTCAAATCTTACATTTTCCATTCTAATCTGGTACTAGCATCATTTTACTTAAGAATTATCATTTACTACAGTACCTGAACTCTTGTTCGCTGACAACCTCCCCCAGGTACTCAATGATGAACTGCCCAGCTTTTAGGGGTTCTTTAGTTCTGATGCCCCAGCCTTTTTCTTCAGCTCGAAATCGTTCTAGACATTGCACCCACTCGTGCCTCTGTATCCTCTGGTTACAACACTGCTCACCACAGGGGCAAGTATTGGGAGAACATTCAGCAAAGATCATTCTAGAAAGAAAAAAAAAGTTCTAAGTCAATTTGAACTATATATGCCTTAAAGCAGGGGTCCTCAAACTACAGCCCCGCGGGCCACATGCGGCCCACTGAGGACATTTATCCGGGACAGTGGGTGTTTTAACCCCGTTTTGTTTTTCACTTCAAAATAAGATATGTGCAGTGCGCGTAGGAATTTGTTTGTAGTTTTTTTTTTAAAAATTATAGTCCGGCCCTCCAACGGGTCCGAGGGACAGTGAAATGGCCCCTGATTAAAAAGTTTGATGACCCTTGCCTTAAAGCATTAGTTTTTGAGATTTTTACATTTTATTACTGGAAATAACACACATTGGAAATAATATTTTTATATCAGAAATGATTATTTCTAGGATAGAGGACTATATGTACTTAAAATCTCTAGTGAATTAACAAATAAAAATTTCGAAACATAGCAGATGAACGTTGTTTAGGTATGTTATCTTTTTAAAAATGTTACTATTTTCTGACTTTAAAAATCCATTGTTTTTGCTGAAAATGTACACAGAAAAATATTGACCAATTTCAACATTCTGATTCAATGACATTAATTATATTCTTCAAGTTGTACAACCATTTCTCACCTTCTAAATTATTCCTTTACCCTAACATGACCTTATTGTTCCCTAATGTCTTCTCTAACTTTCTAAATTGCTGAAGTTAATTTGGGTTCACATTATTAAGCTAAACTCAAATTAAAGACTTCAAGGGTTTTGGTTTGAAATGACCTCAGGGCAATAGTGTGGGACTCACACCTTGTCCTCTATGACAATTGGGAATCCTGCCCAGCACCCGCGCCCATCAGGATGATTCTGCCCAGCACCCGCGCCCATCAGGATGACGCTACAGAATGCTCACTAACGGCAGCGTGCAGGCCTTCTTCTTTTTTAAAGCTTCTGCATCTTTTGTGGGAACCATTTGGTTTTGGTATACGGTTTGGAAGACAAGTAACATTATTCAGCATAATTAAAACAAGGAAGGATGAAAAAAAGAGAGGTGGAACAAATTATCAGTTTATATTTATAGTATAACTTATAAATCCTATTAATAAAAAGTAAATAAAAATTCACAGTTCACAGTACATTCTCAGAATCAGTATCTCCTTCCCAACAGTATCATCCTAGTTTCAGGGTCAAACAGAACACTGCCAGATCACACACAATGAATACAAAGCAGAGAAAATGTTTAATATATTTGCTGATATGATAAGATATGAAAGGAAAAAAATCCAAAAACTCCAAATTAAAACATATGAACAAGGCACTATCTTAACTAATTCAACTACCTTTATTCTATGATTCTTTGCCTTTTACTGCTGCATGAGTAATGTTGAACAGCCCACCCCAGCCCTCTGAAACAATACTTGTTTTGCTTCAGTGATTATGTATAGTATTGGATTTTTCTGCCCCTCTAATATAAGGCATTGTGGTTTAGCAGCAGAGTTCTGGCCTTCTACGTAGGAGAATCCAGTTTTATCAAGGACTAAAGCACTCCATGTATATCCATGACCTGTCTGCCACTGGAGGGCTGCTTATTGCTGTGAATTACCAGAGTAAGATAGACTGTGAAGAAAGGCCTCAGAATCTATTTCTCTCAATCAACTCATAAAGAAATCTGCGCTTGCCATGGTCCTAGGCTGCTGTTCCCGTCTCACTGCTTCGCCGTGCAAATAAAATCTGGTACACAGAAGCTAGCACGTCCCTGTGTGTGATGCGTACAGGAAAGGGCCTTAAGTTCTCTTGTCGGCTGTTCAGTAGATTTACTGAACATCTATCTATTCGGTGAGAGCCATTTTTGGAGGGTTTACTGTGATCTGGGAAATAACAAACACTTGATTTTCAGGGCAACCATGGCTCTGCGAATCCATATCATCTCCATTTTGCAGGATAAGAAAAGGAACAGAATGGTCGTGTGAGAGTCTTTATGTAATAAGGGGATGGTGGTATTAGGTGCCTCCGATTTCAACTCATAGTGACCCATGTAACAGTAATGTTTTCTAGGCTGTAGTCCTCAGATCTCTCTCCCACCAGAGACTTTATAGATAGGTGGTTTCCAGAGGACTAATTTGAACCAGCCTTCACAGGCCTCTGGCTGTGGTCAGGAAGGGAAAGCCCACCCCCACCCCTGGGGAACAGTTGAGCTGGAGGGCACTCTAGGAATGCCTGTTTAGCTGAAGTGTGGCCAATTTGGAGCATTAGCTAGTGTCCCTTCATGCCACCCCATTTAGGGGTGGCCCTAAATGGCCACTACAATCTTACACTAACCCTCCAACCTGTACATTGGAAATTTGCACCAGGAAATCATAGCAGCAGTATTTCCTAAAACAATAGACCATTCCAAAATCCAAGAATCTGAAGATGGGCATTAACACAGTACACCTGGCCCACAGAGAAGAAGCACACGGCCTAAGCGAATACAAGGTGTTGAATGGACCAGGTAGCAGACACCAAGGAACAAAAACAATCATTGTGTGATCACTTTCCTCACATAATCGCTGAAGACGAAAGTGTGCATAAGCAAGTGTGGTGAAGAAGGCGGATGGTGCCCGGCTACTGAGAGATAGAGCGTCTGGGGACTTAAAGGCTTGAAAGCAAACAAGCGGCCATCTAGCCCAGAAGCAACCAAGCCCACACGGAAGCAGCACACCAACATAGGTGATCGTGAAGGGCAGAGGAGACCAGGTCTCAAACAACAAAGGTGGGGTGGTGGTGAGAAGCACATCACCGTGAAAGAGGGGGAGTGTGTAATGGGGACCCAATGCCCATCTGTAGATAGCTGGACACCCCTTCCAGAGGGGTAGTGTGGAGGAGATGGGCCACTTAGGGTTCAGTGTAGCAACAATGAAACTCAAAACCTTCCTCTAGTTCCTGAACGCTTCCTCCCCTCCCAATCATCATGACCCCAATTCTACCTTGCCTTGAGGACCTGGTTATACCAGAGGATGTACAGCAGTGCAGTGGGGATCCGGAGGCACAGGAAATCTAGGACAGACGAACCCCTCAACACCAGCGGTGGGAGTGGCGACACCAGGAGAGAAGGGGGTGTAGAAAGGGAGAACCGATCTCGGAGATCTATGTGTAACCTCCTCTCTGGGAGATGGGCAATGGGGAGGTGGGTGAGGGGAGACGCCGGGGAGTGTAAGATAAGATATAATAATTATTTATAAACTACCAAGGGACCGGGATGGGATGGGGAGGGAGGGGGACGGGGGGGGGGGAGGGAAACCGAGCTGATTCCAGGAACCCAAGTGGAAGGTGAATTATGAGAATGACAAGTGCAATGAATGTATAAGGGTGCTTTGCTCAATTGATGTATGTACAGACTGTGATAAGAGCCTTATGAGCCCCAATAAAAAGATTTAAAAAAATACAGTACATCTGGTAGAAGATACAGAATTAAACTGGGGTAGGAGATAGGTAAAAGGGAGCTGATGTCAAGGAGTCCAGGAAGGAAAAGAATGTGTGGAAGCTTATTGCGGCAGCGATTGTACAACACTGCTTGATGTGATTGAACTATAGAATGATACTCCCAATAAAATATTAAAAAAAAAAAAAAGAAAGAAATCTGCAATTGGATCAGGCAGTTTAACACTCTCTAGTGCTTGGGGTCACCATGAGCTGAGGGCTGATTTAACAGCAGTTAACAATAACAACCAAAAAAAAAACTCTCCATGAACAATTCCTATCTTTTCTGGGAAGAATCCTGATTTCTTCTCTCCCTTTGGTATATATCTTTTTTGGGTTGTTTTAAATGTGCATCTATTAATTTTCACCAACAGTTTTATTGGGATATAATCCACTTATTATACAATGCAATAGTTCACTCACATCAAGAACAGTTGCACAATCATCACCACAAATCAGTTTTAGAATATTTTCTTCAGTCTTGTACTCATTATTAGCTCCTAATTTCCCCCCAGCCGCCTCTGCCCAAACCCCAAGGAACCGTGTAAATCTAGTGACTGTGTTTATAGACTTACATAGTGTGGATTTCATATATAGGAAAACAAAATAAGGATAACAAAGTAAAACAGATAACCTCAATAGGAAGGAAAGCATAACATTTGAAAAACTAGAACAAATTTCAATGGATCACAAGGAAGATCAAATGATAGGATGCTAAGTTTTAGTCTAACTGCATCTGCAACAATCCACTTTCCAAGGCTATGGGCATCCCTGGTCTATGGTCAGAGGGGACCCATGAAGGCTTAACCATGTGATTTCTGCTTCACTCCCCTCCCCCCACTCCTTAAACTGAAACAGCTTTGAAATGGGTCAAAAGAGAGACCAAAGGATACTTACATTCTGACCTAACATCTGCCATAATCGACTTTACCATGCTGTCTGATAAGAGGGCTAGTCACACTCAGCCATGAGAGGAGGGGTCAGCAGACGCTTTAATCTAACTGGGTTGGGGGCTTTCACTGTTACTCATAACCAACTGCAGACCAGCTGTTTACAATTTGAGCTCTGATACCATTCCCTGCTTTTGATTTGGATTAAATTATTTACAATCCTTGGATCACATAGGCTGTTGTGCTTCTTCCATGTGGACTTAGTTGACACCTCTCTTAGATGGCTACTTGTTTGAAAAAAAGTCTTTAAGACTGCAGATACTATTGCTTCTGATAGATTCTATGGCATATAGCTTGCTTTGCTTTTCTTTAGAGGGCTCATCCAGCCTCAAGATTTAAATTGTTAGCATCTTTTCATAATATTTCACCTATATTTCCATATTTCATAACATATACAATAAAATCCATGTGGATAAAATTAAAAATCACAAATATTATATAAAGATCACTAATTATACGAAGCACATATTTTGCTTATTGTTTCTAGGGGGAAAAGCCCGGTAAACATACCAAACTATGAATGTGATGTTGCAATCTAAGATATGAATTAGTGCTACAAATTCCTGTTATTTTAAGTCAGATGAGTCTTTTAAGGAAGTACAGAACTTTTTTTCTTCCAAAAAATTGTAGAAAAATTCCACAATCTTTCAAGTCTACATTCCTACAAACTTTTTAAAGATCCCTATAGAGATCTAGACTGGATAGCTATATTCCTCAAAGTAAAATGTATATTCCTTAGGAAATTTATGTGTGACTGACTTAACATGCTAGGCCAGGGATGAAGAGGTTTGGGGAGAAAGAGGAAGAGAGTGCTATCTTCCTTTCAGATGGAGAATGTGAGGGCTTGGCATTCTTCTGGAGTGAAAAGTGAAGTCTCCTAAATAGTCTCTCTGGTGCACAAATGGAAGTGAACCAGTTATCTTCACAAGAGAGCCTACAGAGGATCTAATGAGTTAGATAGCAAGTCTGAGGTGAGACAATAGAGCTTATGAACTGAGAGTAATCATTGCGTGTGGTACTATATGCCTCACTAGGAATTACGTTCATGTCCCTCTAAGTACTCAGTTTTGTTACCCCCTGCCCCCCACCCAGTTTTGTTACTTAAGATGTCTGTTCTCAATCACGATGAGCTAATGCTGTGGACAAATGGGCACAGGAATGAAAAGCTGCCTGAAATTAATTATAAGACATTAGTAAGGATGATAATTGCTCTTGAGCATTAATGACAATATTGTAGAAAGAAACTACCAGAGAAGACATAATATGCCTAGAAAGAACGTTGGTGACTCTTGGACAAAAAGAAAAACCCAGTGGACAAAGACTGGACGACCTCCTACTCTGAGAAATTGAAGTCACCGTTGAGGTCTGACTTTAAAATAAAGAACCATTAAGGAAATGACAGGAGTCTCTTGGTGGCAAAAACAATTAACACTAAACCACTGACTCAGCTGGTGGTTGAAATTCATTCAGAGGAGACTTGAAAGGTCAAAGCCCTGAAAACCCAATCGAGTAGTCCTACCTTCTAAACACAGGCCACTCAGAATTCACTGGATGGCAAGTAACGACAAGAGAAATGGCAAGTTTGAAGAAAGGTTGAAAAAAAAAAAAAGATCCCCCAATAAAATGACTTATTTTAAGAAGTCTAAAGAAACTGACCATTGAGGCAACATTTGCATAACACTAATTTTGCAGACAATAAAATATCATGTGAAAAAGACAATAAAATATCATGTCAAAACCTAAAGAAATGCATGTTCAGCTTGTGTGATTCAAAGATGACAACAACAAAATCCAAGTAGGACGAAGGGAAAAGTATCAGAGTTTAAATTGTGAACACGCAATGTGCAGAAGGCTCTGGAGGGGAGGACAGTATGAGCCCCAAACCCATCTGCAGACTATACAGTCCGATTAAGCCTCTGGCACACCCGCTCTAGTCACAGGTGAGGGACTCCAACAACTTTACTATCAGACAGAGATCACTGTAAACATGATTATGCTGGATTAACTTGATAATTTGTCAGTTGACCACCCTCTTGACCCAACTTGAATAGGTTCTAAGCTCAAGTTTTTCTTTCTTGTTCCATGATCAAAATTTCTTTCCTGAAATAAAAGGAAATAGAGGAAAGAACTAGGAGGCAAAGGGCATTCATAAAGGTCTAAATAAAGGCATGTACATATGCAAATATATTTATATATGAGGATGGGGAAATAGATCTATGGGCACATATTTATAGGTTTAGTATTAAGGTAGCAGATGGACATTGGGTCTCCACTCAAGTACTTCCTCAACAAAGAATACTTGTTCTATTAAACTGGCATTCCATGATGCTCACCTTCCCAACACAATCCCTGAAGACAAAGCAGGTGCATAAGCAAATGTGATGAAAAAAAGCTGATGGTGCCCATCTATCAAAAGATAGAGCATGTAGGATCTTAAAGACTTGAAGATAAACAAGCGGTCTTCTAGCTCAGAAGCAACAAACCCCACATGGAAAAAGCCCACCAGCCTGTGTGATCACGAGGTGTAGAAAGGATGAGGTATCAGGCATCAAAGAAGAAAAAAATCCAGGACGGATGATCCCTTCAGGACTAGTGGTGAGAGTGGCGTTAACAGGAGAGTGGAGTGAGAGTGGGGTGGAAAGGGGGAACTGATTACAGGGATCTACATATAACCTCCTCCCTGGGGGATGGACAACAGAAAAGTGGGTGAATGGAGACGCCAGACAGTGTAAGCTATGATGAAATAATTTATAAATTATCAAGGGTTTATGAGGGAGGGGGAAAAATAAGAAGCTGATGCCAAGGGCTTAAGAGGAGAACAAATGATTTGAGAATGATGAGGCCAATGAATGTACAAATGTGCTTATACGTTTGATGTATGTTTGGATTGTGATAAGAGTTGTATGAGCCCCCAATAAAATGATTTTTTAAAAATGGGAAATGTCAGTTTATGAGATAGTCCATAAGTGAGAAAAGTAGGTGTGATACCACTTTAAATGGAAAAAGATGAGCAACAACTTGTATAATAGGTCAAAGGCAAATTATGTCATGAACTTATAGAACACTATATAACTCATAAAAGAAATGAGTTGTGGGCCTTATCAATACATAAAAGTACATATATATACAATATCTGAGAGAACTAAGACACATAATACTATATATTCTATCAGCTATTTTAAAATTTTTAAATTTTAAAACATTATATTAGGGGCTCATATAAATCTTATCACAATCCATATATACGTATACATACATCAATTGTATAAAGCACATCTGTACATTCTTTGTCCTAATCATTTTCTTTTTGGTTCTTTACATTTTATTAGGGGCTCATACAACTGTTATCACAATCCATACATATACATACAACAATTGTATAAAGCACATCCGTACATTCTTTGCCCCAATCATTCTCAAAGCATTTGCTCTCCACTTAAGCCCTTTGCATCAGGTCCTCTTTTTTTTTTCTCCTCCCTCCCCGCTCCCCCCTCCCTCATGAGCCCTTGATAATTTATAGATTGTTATTTTGTCATATCTTGCCCTATCCGGAGTCTCCCTTCCTCCCTTTCTCTGCCGTCCATCTCCCAGAGAGGAGGTCACATGTGGATCCTTGTAATCAGTAACCCCTTTCCAACCCACTCACCCTCCACTCTGGTCCTGAAGGTATCGTCTACCCTAGATTCCCTGTGCCTTCAGCCCTCATATGTACCAGTGTACAACCTCTGCCCTATCCAGTCCTGCAAGGTAGAATTCGGATCATGGTAGTTAGGGGGAGGAAGCATCCAGGATCTGGGGGAAAGCTGTGTTCTTCATCGGTACTACATCACACCCTGACTGACCCATCTCCTCTCCCAAACCACTCTGTGAGGGGATCTCCAGTGGCCGACAAATTGGCTTTGGGTCTCCACTCTGCACTTCCCCCTTCATTCACTATGGTACACACACAGACACACACACACACACTTTTTTTTGCATGATGCCTTATACCTGGTCCCTTTGGCACCTCGTGATCGCACCAGCTGGTGTGCTTCTTCCATGTGAGCTTTATTGCTTCTGAGCTAGATGGCCGCATGTTCACCTTCAAGCCTTTAAGACCCCAGACACTATCTCTTTTGATAGCCGGGCACCATCAGCTTTCTTCGCCACATTTGCTTATGCACCCATTTGTCTTCGGCGATAATACCATGGAGGTGTGCAGCCAATGATATGATTTTTTGTGCTTTGATGCCTGATAACTGATCCCTTCGGGACCACGCGTCTATCAGCTATTATCACTACATAAAACTCTATGTACAACGGGGCTTGAAAAAGTTCATGATAAATTGGAATGAAAAGATGAATAGAGTTTTTCCATTAGTTATCCTCCCACCCCAATCAGCTTTTATAAGCCTGCTTATGCACTGACAAGATGTGACTGAACAGTGACATGAGTAAGGCAGAAGTTCCTAACTGACATGCTCAAGCACGAGTTGCTGAAATACTAGACCCTTAGTCCACAGGAGTGTGTGAGAGCAGGGATTAGAAAAGCCTTTGTTTCTGTACAGGACATGTAGCTAGGTTAAGAAGTACTAATGTGAAGTTTCTTAATTCCTTTTTGTTATCGGTTTGCTTATATCAAGAAGAACACAGTAAAAACCCTACCCCAAGGACTATGTTCCTGGTCACTGTTAGAAGGTGCTGTGGTGCAGTCCCAGTCACAGCAGCCTCCGCAACAACAGACCGGAGCTGCTGCTCTTGCGCCTGAGCGCCCTGCTGGAGCCACCTTTCCAATACATCCCTCCCTTCGTTTGGGTGACCCTCTACGACATGATGTGCTTCTCCAGGACGGTGCCTTCCTGACAACATGCCCAAAGCACGTAAAATGAAGCCTGGCCATTTCACTTCTAACTATTCTGGCTTCCTCCAAGACAGAGCTGTTTGTTCTTCTGGTAGTCCATGGTAATTTGAGTATTATTTGTAACACTATAATCCAAATGCATCATTTCTTCTCCTGTCTACCTTACTCCTTGTCTAACTTTGATGTGCCTGTGAAGGCAAATGGCAAATACCATGGCTTAAATCAGATGCCCCTTAGTCCTCAACATGTTATCCTTAGTCTTTCAGACTTCAAAGAGGTCTTGTGCAATAGATTTATACTCAATGGAATACTTAGATTGTTTTTTGGAGAAAAAAATTAATGGTTTTATTGACATGTAAGTGACATATCATACAATTAAAAAAGATTTGTGCAATGACCACCACAATAAACTTGAGAACATTCTCTTTCATGCATTCACTGTTATTAGTCTCCATTCCCGCCCCCTCCAACAAGTGCGGCTTCTATGAATGCTGATTGTGGGTCTAAGTAAAATTTTAATAATAAAATTGTAATAATTTCTTTAAAATTTTAATAATTTCTGATGGTGTTGGTTATTGGTCTAGTTGTATAGATTTTTATTTTCTTTACCTTGAGCTGCAACTGATACATTTTGCATTTAGCAAGCAAGATTATCCCTTCCAACCAAAAACAAAACAAACCCAAACCTCACTGCCATTGGGGGGGTCAAGCTGACTCAAAGTGACCCTCCAGGGCTGGGTAGCACTGCTCCTGTGAATGTGGTTGTAATTGTTACGAGAGTAGAAATCCCTGTCTTCCTCCTGATGGGTTTGAACTGCTGACCTTACAGTTCCCAGGACAGTATGCCACGAGGGTACCTCTAATGATACTGAGACAGTTACATTTTTGAAAGAACTGGTCTGAAATCATTCCCAGAAGTAAGTTTGATTTCTCTGTATTCTATCTGGTGAGGTCTACATGCATAGTTGCCATTTATGCTGTTGAAAAAGATATTTAAGATGCAGAAGTTGTCGCTCTTGCAAAATCCTATCACATCATCTCCAGCACAGTTGCCCCTCCAGTATGGTTTCGGCCATATTTTCCAACTTCATATTTCCAACCATTGTATCCCAATCATTAGAATTATACATTATGATTGCATGTTTGACCAATTTCAAACTGAAGAAATTCATAGAACCCATCAGTTTCTTCATCATTGGTGTCAGTGTGTAAATCTGAGTAACAGACACATTCATTGGTCTTCCTTTTAAGAGTGTGGAAATTACCTTATCATCAGACAACACTGTACTTTAGGTGGATCCTGAAGAGTTCTTTTTGATAATAATGCAACTCCCATTTCTTTTTAATTTGTTAATCCTGGGATAGCAAACTATATAACTGTTCAATTTGAAATGGCCAACATCAGTGCATTTCAGCTCATTAATGCTTATTTATCCTTTTAAAAAACTTCAAGTTTTCCTCAATTTATACTTTGTACATTCCATTTTCTAATAATGAATGGGTGCTTATAGCTGTTTCTTATCATTCTGAATCCTGTCTCATTAGTGTTCACATCATTAAGGTTGACTTTACTTTAAGGAGGCAGCTCTTCCCGTAACACTGTGAATGCCTTCTGACCTGAGGGGTTCACCTTCTGGCGCGGTATACGCCAATGTTCAGCTGCTATTCAGGAGGCTTTTAGTAGTGAGCCCCTTAGAAGTAGATCACCCATTCATTCTTCCTAGTGTGTTTTAGAATGGAAGTGCTACAGAAAACAGTCTACGTGGTCATCTTGCTGGTTTCAAATACAAATGACATAGCTTACAGCGTATCATCACGGCAATACACAAGTCACTACAAAACAACAGATGAATGGTATTCCTATTAGTCAGTTCAATGTTGAAGTCTCAGTGTCATTTTAAACTCGATGGTCCCAAGTCAAAATCATTTCTTTTTTTCTTTTGCCCCTGCAAATCTTTTTTTTAAATTTTAACAATTTATTGGGGCTCATACAATTCTTATCACAGTTCATACATATACATACATCAATTGTATAGAGCACATCTGTACAGTCCCTGCTCTAATCATTTTTTCTCCTCTTTTCTTTTTTTACATTTTATTAGGGACCCATACAACTCTTATCACCATCCATACATATACATACATCAATTGTATAAAGCACATCCATACATTCCCTGCCCCAATCATTTTCAAGGCATTTGCTCTCCACTTAAGCCCCTTGTATCAGGTCCTCTTTTTTTTTTCCCCTCCCTCCCCTTTCCCCCCTCCCTCATGTGCCCTTGGTAATTTATACCTCGTTATTTTGTCATATCTTGCCCTATCCGGAGTCTCCCTTCCCCCCTTCTCTGCTGTCCCTCTCCCAGGGAAGAGGTCACATGTGGATCCTTGTAATCAGTTCGCCCCTTCCAACCCACTCACCCTCCACTCTCCCAGCATCGCCCCTCACACCCTTGGGCCTGAAGGTATCATCCACCCTGGATTCCCTATACCTCCAGCCCTCATATGTACCAGTGTACAGCCTCTGCCCTATCCAGGCCTGCAAGGTAGAATTCGGATCATGGTAGTTGGGGGGAGGAAGCATCCAGGATCTGGGGGAAAGCTGTGTTCTTTATAGGTACTACCTCGCACCCTAATTAACCCATCTCCTCTCCTAAACCCCTCTATGAGGGGATCTCCATTGGCTGACACTAGGGCCTTGGGTCTCCACTCGGCACTTCCCCCTTCATTTAATATGGTATATATATACATATACACATATATACACACACTTATATCGTTGTTGTTTTTTTGCATGATGCCTTATACCTGGTCCCTTGGCACCTCGTGATCGCACTGGCCGGTGTGCTTCTTCCATGTGGGCTTTTTTGCTTCTGAGCTAATCTCTAAACAAATTATAGGTCCCACGCTTTGAGAATAGCATTACTATCTCTCATAAGTATCACTAACAAAAGCATCATATATATCCCCTTGAGATGCAGTCAATTACTTAATATGGCCCTTCTAGTCATAATCCCTTGTGTAATGTATTAAATATTCTATTTTGCTATAATATCATTTTGGAGGTAATTCTCGGCTATGCTAATGTACAGAATTAAGGTGGGATTAAGTCTAAACTTTAGTGGAGGGTATAAACCAAGTCAACCAGCCTTTGTTTCCATGGGGCTATGGTCTACTTAAAAAAAAAAAGACCACACCTCCATTGCATAAGAGTCATCTTAGAAGCAGAAGTAGAGAGAGAAACACCAGGCCCACCAGAAGTGGCAGAGGCCAACACCAGCGGCATGAGGACCATGGGGCAGAGCAAAAGTGCTAGACTGAAACCAGAGACCAAGGCAAGGAGACCACGAGATGGAACAGCAGAGCAGCACTGAGATGATGAGATTATAGCACAATGGTGGTTGGGCATCCTGGCCCAGAGAGGCAGAAGCCAAGCGACCAAGTGCCTGAAAGGTAGAGAACCAGAGATGTGGGTGCTGGGTGATGAGAAATAAAGTTGTGGACGAATGGGGCTGTATCTTTATTGTTTACAGATTCTGACTTGTGGTCACTTGTTAACTTCCCTCAAAAATCCTTGAATTTTTTCTTTGAGTTCTGGGTGGCCATTGCAACACATTATTGAACCAAGCAGGAAAGTAGAGTGTTATGAAAGGAAAGGGTGGTGTCAGTATGGTAAAAAGAGATGGAGCGTGGAGGCCTTATGTCAAGAAAGGTCAGATATGGCCTTTCATGCTATTTCCTCACCCCTGTATGCCAACAGTTTATTCATCAGATTTTTCTCCAAGTTATAGTTTCACTTTCACTGAGATCATCCTACTCCACTCCTTAAATATGGCTTCTGTATATCGAGGGTAGGAAAGGTCCCTAAAATTGTGCTCAATACTTCATGAACATTTTTTCATTTAATTCTAAAAAACAGACTACAAACATCCTAAGTAAAGAATTTAAACCTAAGAACTAAAAAAACAGAAACATACTTGTCAACTCATGGTGGCCCCATTTGCTACAAAGTAAAAGTGATCCATGAGGGTTTCGTGGCTGTAATCATCAGTGAAAGCACATTGCCCAACTGTTATTCTATGGTGCTGCTGGATGGAGTTGAACTGCCAATTTTTAGGTTAGCTATCAAGGGCCAACTTTTGTACCACCGAAGAACCCAGGTAGAGACCCCTTAAATCTCATTAACTTTCTACTATCTCTCTATTCAGCTTAACAGTGAACTTTTTGGATCAACATTTTGAAGGGTTATGAAAGAGCACATCTAACAAATAAAGAAAAGTGTCAATAACTCAAAGGCTGCCTATATGAGAAGGATCAGTTTAGTACATTACCTGTTGAGACAATCATCCACACAGCCCTTCCCCATATCTTCATCAGGCTTCTTACAGTTACATGTCGTAGCCTCGTAACCAGAGAGGGGTTTGACATCAACGTAGACATCTTGAAAAGACAGCAAAGAACAGATTGTGAAGATACAGGATATGTTTTTTCAAGTGCCAGGGTCTGAAAAACACTAATGGAATAAAAGTAGAAAAAAACTGCTCACAAGTTACTCACTTGAACGTATTTTTTTATATAGTGGGACATCTGGTTTTTTGTATAGCTAGAAGAAAAACAGAAAAGTCTTGATATAACATTTGATTCAAATGTCAGACAACAGTATCAATCACCCACCACAAATACAGAAAATTAACATTGTGCCTTACTCATATGGAAATATTTGCAAAGCTTTTTGGATTCCTCAAATAAGGAAACATGCTGTGGTCACTTATACCTTGAAATAAAAGGTGACTTACGGGACCGAATTGAAAGAACTACATTCAACAGAACCAGCACTAAATAGTGTAGAGAAATGCATTTTCAGGTTTGTTTCCTCAGAATGTTGTTGGATGGCCTTAAAGAATACAACAACGGAGATAAATAGCATCATTTGGACATACTAAGATTCTATTTGCCTTCCTGAAAAGAAAGGAAGTTTACAAAGGGATTATTTTTCTTTTTAAAATCGTTTGATTGGGGGCTCGTACAGCTCTTATCACAATCCATCCATCCATCCATTGTGTGAAGCACATTTGTACATTTGTTGCCCTCATCATTCTCAAAACATTTGCTTTCAACTTGAGCCCTTGGTATCAGCTCATTTCCCCCCCTCCTTCCTTACTCCCACTCCTGCATGAATCCTTGATAATTTATAAATTATTATTTTGTCATGTTTTACAGTGTCGACATTTCCCTTCGCCCACTTTTCTGTGTCCGTCCCCCAGGGAGGGGGTTATATGTAGATCCTCGTGATTGGTTCCCCCTTTCTACCCAACCTTCCCTCCACCCTCCTGGGATCGCTAAGCTCATTACTGGTCCCAAAGGGACATTTTTAATATGGTATAAGCCAAAGCAAAATACACTGTTGTCCGGCTGATTGAGACTCATAGTGACACTATCCCTAAGACAGAGTAGAACTGCCACCATAGGGTTCCAAGGCTGCAGTCTTTACAGAAGCCGGTTGCCACATGCATCTTTTGTCAAACAATTGCTAGAGGTGACCTATGTACCTCCAGTTCCCAGCAACTGATTCTGACCCGTGGTGATCCTATGTGTTGTACAGCAAGGGTTTCAAGGCTGTTACCTTTCAGAAGCAGACCTTCTACCAAGATACCCCAGGATTAGAACCACCTGTGCTTTGGTCAGTAAACAAGTGTGTAATCATTTGTGCCATCTAGGGACTCTAAGTGGTCTGGGTAAGCATTGTATATACTTGAGTATAAGCCAACCAGAATATCAGCTGAGGCACCTAATTTTACCACAACAACTGCATAAAAAAATGTGCTAAATAACTCAGCTAATACACGAGTAGATACGGTAAATGGAATTTAAAAGATGAATAGCTTCACTTTTCAGGATAGGAACTGGAGAGTAAAACATTCCACATTGTTTTTATTGCTGTTAAAATATGTAATCATATGGGCCAGTTTCACATTTTAACAAAAGCAATTCATTTAGTGGATAAAGTAAAGAGGACAGACAGGCAAACAGAGCACTTGTACTGCAATTAGGAATGTATCAGAAGTCAGCAGTGCTGTGCTGTATAGGAGCACTCACCAGCACATCCAGTGCTCTCCTTCTTTGCAGCTTAGAAGTCTGAGAGCAATCCTCTCAGAGTTCAAGACAGGCCAACAGAGAAGAAAATGGAGGGAAATATCAACCTCTTTACACCTCTCAAAATTAC
This sequence comes from Tenrec ecaudatus, assembly GCF_050624435.1. NCBI lineage: Eukaryota > Metazoa > Chordata > Mammalia > Afrosoricida > Tenrecidae > Tenrec > Tenrec ecaudatus. Next base: position 165,328,545 of record NC_134530.1, read on the forward strand.
TGGTAATCTTTGGTAAAAATTTGGCCAATCAATCAGCTTATCTGCATTACTAGTAGTAGTTATTTCCCAATGGTTGCTTTTCACTATCGAGTTTAAAGGTTGTCCTTAATACAAAAATCATAGGGGAAAATTTTTAGGGAAGCAAGAAAGAAAATCAACATCTTCCTACTTTTAGTTGTCCATATATTTAAAGTGTTTTGTTCTTTTATTTAAGTACAAGAGCGTTAAATATTTCCCTTGCTTCCTTTGCTAGAGGAATCTCTTTTGTATGTGTAACATAAATTTCATATTGATGGGAAGAATTTCCAGAAAATAAACTGTGAAATTCGTAGCACTGCTGGCATTGCATCTGAATTCTCCAGAGACATGTATCAAACAGGAATCTCACAGAACAGAATCTTTGCTTCTAAAATAAAAGGCAAGTGGAACAACAGATAGTTGCCTAGGGAACCAAGAATATACAGCTATTTTGTAGTACAGGTAAAGACAGATAGGTCACAAGAAATATGTATGCAATTAATTTTTCTTAGTCTCTAATCTCACAGGGTTCTTCATACTTTATGAGACTGTAACAAGGAGGCAGATAAAACACATATCTTCTCTCATCTTTGCCACATAAGAATAAAACCTGGTAAAATAAGCTTGTACCTGATTGTGTTTCCACTGCCAGAGGATGTCATAGGGAAGCTGGAAGTCAATTCTCTTTTGCCTTAGATACTTTCCTGAAACAAACAAAAACAAAAAGAACCCATCAATTTTCAATATCAATTCTGATATTAGATCCATGTGCATTCTTACATGCATTAAAAACATGGGGGGGGGGGTCCCAAGAGCTACAAGAGGAGCCCTGGTGGCGTAGTGCTTACATGCTGGGCTGCAGTCTGACAGGCCAGGGAGTCTGTAACTACCAGCCATGCTGCTAGAGAGAGACAGAGTGTTCTATTCCCATCAAGCTACAGTCTTGGAAACATTTCTCTCTGTCCTACATGGTCATTATGAGTCAGCATTGAGTAGGTGGCAGTGAGTTTTATGGCTTTTGTTTTTGAAGAGCTACAACATTCAGGATGCATTGACTAGAAATGAAAGTTCAATTATATGTAAAGATTTATTTTAATGTTGTTGTTTGGTGTCATTGAGTTGGTTCTGGCTCAGAGCAGTCCCATGTTATAACAATGAAAATCACACTGCCCAGTTCTGTGCCAACCTTAAATTGTTCCTATGTTTGAGTACATTATTGTAGTCCACGTCAATACATCTCCTTGAAGATCCTCTGTTTTTGTGCTCCTTGTCTGTACCAAGCATGGTATCCTTGTACACAGAGCAGTGCCTCCCGAATTGGGCGACCCCTGTAAAAGGGTCGGTTGACCTGCTGCTTTAGAGATATTTTACAGCAAACGTGACCAGAACAACTTAAGTCATTTGATTTGACTGCTGCTTTCATATGCATTGTTGTGGGCCTAAGTAAAATAAAATCTTTGAGAGCTTCAATCTTTTCCTCCATTTATCATGTTGCTTATTGATCTATTAGGAGGATTTTTGTTTTCTTTATATTGAAGTGTAATTTATATACTGAAGGCTGTAGTCTCTGACCCTCATAAGTTAAGTGCATAATGCAGGTTGTTAATGAGTCTTCCTGAATCTTCTACATATAGTACAGCTTCTTGGATATTTGCTCAGTGTGCAGACTGAATAAGTACAGTCAAAGAAGCACCTGTCCTGATTTAAACTACAGAGTAAGCCCTTCGTTCTGATAAAATGATGGCTTTCTGTTCTATATAAAGGTTTTAAATGAACATAATTAAGTGTCCTGGAATTCCCAATTTGTCATGATTCACACAAATTCCTTTGCATTGTCAATAAAACACATGAAAACATCTTTCTGGTATCCTCTGCTTTCAGCCAAGATACATCTGACATTAGTAGTACTCTTTATTCCACTTCCTCTTCATAATCTAGCTTTTCTTTCTAGGTTTTTATTTCTGGCAGTTCCTTGCTCCAACTGTATTTGAATTATCTTCAGCAAAATCTTACATGCATATGATAAGTGTAATTTATTGTTTTCTAACTTTCACATTCCAGTTACCGTTCTTTGGAATAGACTCAAATACGGATCTTTCCCAGTTGATTAACCAGGTACCTGAATTGGATTCATTTGGGTAAATATCTCAATTCGTATTCTGTGAACTCCTGGAATCTTGTTTTCTCCTTAAAATATTCAGTCTTGCAAATCTATGGGGGGCAGTTCTGGGCTCTTCTATAGGGTCATTATGAATCAAAACGGATTGATGGCAATCAGCTTGGCTTTAGATGACCTTTTAGTCCTATCAGACTCCTAGTGTGTGTGGCTCTCCTCCTGGAAGAATTTACAATTTGTTTTCTTATTTGGATATTTTCCCACCTTTAGGCAAATAGTTCTCAAAGTCTGCTCTAGTGATTCGAAAGGTCCACTGAGATCAAAATTTCTATAATATTAAGAGATGCCTTTTCATTATATTGATGTTTTTGCTAATGATGCAACAGCAAGGTGGCTAAAACAACTACACATTAGCAAGAATCCACAGCAATGGCACACAGTAACCAAGGCATTCTTTCTTTTTACCACATAGTCACAGTCAAAATGTCATTATCATTGTAAAATGTCTGAAGGAGTAAAAAAAATATGACCCACCTATCAAGATTTAAAAAAATGTATGTGCTGCAATGAAAACCGTATGAAACACTTGTGTTGCACACTGAAATTTGATGGTCCTCTAAGAAAAAACACTTATGCAATCGAATGGTATTCTGTATTAGCAGCTTTCTTCATTGAACACCATTTTTACTTGAAAGAAGAGTTGACAAATCAGTTACACAGATTCTAATACAAAAAAAAATGAAGGAAGTGAGCTGGTCACATCAAAAACACTACAGATAAATTTGTTGCCAGTGATAAAATCTGAACTTCCATGTGATCAATAGAACTTCTGAAACCTTGTATACACTGTTGAACATGTCTCTGCTGCACCTATGAAACACACACCTCTCCTCTAGTTCTTTGATGCTTCCTCCCCTCCCACTATCATGACCCCAATTCTATCTTACAAGTCTGGCTAGACCAGAGCATGTACACGGGTACAGATAAGAGCTCAAAAGACAGGGAATCCAGGACAGAAAAACCTCTCAGGACCAAGAATGAGAGTAGTCAGACCAGGAGGGTAAGGGTAAGGTAGGGGGAGCAAGGGTGATCCAATTACTGTGATCGACATATAACTTCCTTCCAGGAGGACAGAAAACAGAGAAGTGGGTGAAGAAGTCAGCAGTGGGTGTAAAACATGAAAAGAATAATTTATAAAGGATTCACTATGGAGGCAGGGTGGGAGAGGGTAAAATGAGCTGATACCAAGAACTCAAGTAGGAAGAAAATGTTTTGAAAGCGAAGATGGTAACATATGTACAAATGTGCTTGACACAATGGATGGGATGTATGGATGATGATAAGAGTCATAAAACTATACATGGGTATAAAAGAATCATTTAAACTGAAAAGAAATCAAGGAATTTTTAAAAATATTTTATTAGGGACTCATACAACTCTATCACCATCCATACATATACATACATCAATTGTATAAAGCACATCCATACATTCCCTGCCCCAATCATTCGCTCTCCACTTAAGCCCTTTGCATCAGGTCCTGCTTGCCCTATCCGGAGTCTCCCTTCCCCCACCTTCTCTGCCGTCCCTCTCCCAGGGAGGAGGTCACATGTGGATCCTTGTAATCAGTTCCCCCTTTCCAACCCACTCACCCTCCACTCTCCCAGCATCGCCCCTCACACCCTTGGTCCTGAAGGTATCATCCTGATGATGCCTGGTAACTGATCCCTTCGGGACCACTCGATCACACAGGCTGGTGTGTTCTTCCATGTGGGCTTTGTGGCTTCTGAGCTAGATGGCCGCTTGTTGATCTTCAAGCCTTTAAGACCCCAGTCACTATCTCTTTTGATAGCCGGGCACCATCAGCTTTCTTCACCACATTTACTTGTTCACCCACTTTGGCTCCAGCCGTTGTGTCGGGAGAGTGAGCATCATAGAGTTCCAATTTAATAAAAGAAAGTATTCATGCATTGAGGGAGTGTGAAATCAAGGAATTTTAATGTAATTAAAACTGCTTTTGTTTTAGACTTTACATTACAATTACCTTTAAAACATTTTTTATTAAGAGATTTTATAACAACTTATAACATCAGTTGCATCAAGCATATTTGTACATATGTTGTCATCATTATTTTCTAAACATTTACTTTCTATTGAGCTGTTAGTATCAGCACCGCTTTTTTCCATCCCTCCCTAACCTACAATTACCTTTCAAGGAACGAGCATTTCTGTATTTATGGTACTGTTGTTTCCATCATTAAGGCCACACTGTCCAACTACTATTCTTTCTTCTTTCCAACCTTTGCATTCCAATTGCTGATAATTATCAATGCATCTTATTTGCAGGTTTGCTCAATGTCCTTGTGAACAAGTGAACTCTAACCTACTGACTATAGCCCCAGATTCTTAGATAACTCTTCAGGTAACATAATTGCCTGATTACGTAACTCTTAGTTATATTAACATCTTAAAGACACAGTTGTTATTTCTGCGCAAAAGATATATTTAATTCCTAACCCTACACGTTTGACTGTGATCTTGTTTGGAAATCATCTTAGAAAGCCGAATTCAAACTAGAGTAAGATGGATCCTAATCCTGCAATGAACAGTGTCCTTTACAAAAAGGAGAAGCGCCTCAGACAGAAAGAGTCCTCAGAACTCTCAGAAGGAATCAATACACAGATTGATTTTGGACATCCACCTTCTAGAACTGCGAAGGAATGAACTTCTGTTGCTATAAGCCACTGCAGCCTAGAAAACAAAGATTTAAACTAACACTGAAAATAAAAATATGAAAGATGTAATTTTTGAAAAGCAAGAACTTAAAAGTCTATCAGTGGAGAAAGAAATTTTGGTTTACCCCCACCCCCCACATTGAGATAGTATGTATTTATTAATAGTATTAGGTATATATGTTCTACAATCTGCAGCTATTATACATGATGTAGGTTAGGAAAGGGTATAGGAGAAATTTCTATGATGTTGATAAAAAGTGTTCTACCCTTGAGAATAATTTGGGTTACACAGGTGATACATATTTGAGAAAAAAATGCACCTTCAAGATTTGCACATTTTACTAATGTGCTAACCTGACAAGCTGTGCCCAAAATAGTTTATGCTGAGCTCTACAATAACAAATTAAAACTAAAGCTTCCATTTTATGCAAAAGCCGAGCTTTCCCAGAAGCAGCTATGTAAGTTGATAATTAACTCTCTATGAAATGGAAATCAGTTATTCAGGACTGTTTGCCATTATCAAAGACTTCCTGCCTGTTTGTCCTTAGGAACTCTCATCCAATTTTTGGACCAAATTCTCTTGGTTAATGAACTGTGGGGAAAAAAAACCCCTTATGACCTTATGAGTTCATACAATAGTATAAAATTTTTGAGTTTTAACAGATGTAATATTTCCACAAAAGTAAAACCCACAAGTAAATATTGAGCTCTTGTTTATAATAAGTGTCCTACAATTTCTTTGTGGTTGTTCAGGGTCATGAAGCAGGTTCCGGCTCAGGGCAGCCCTGTGTACAATGGAAGAAACAACTACTAGATCTTGCCTCATCCTCACAACCACTTCTACGCTTGAGCACACGGTTGCTACCACTGTATATTTCCATCTTGAAGGCCGCCTTCTACTTTATCAAGTCACGATGTCCTTCAGCAGAGAGGGATTCCTCTTGATAATATATCAAAGTAAGGGGATGAAGTCTCACCACTAGGGTTTTTAAGGAGTATTCTGGCTGTACTTCTTCCAAGATAGATTTGTCCAGTGTTCTGGCAGTTCATGGTATTGTTAATAATCTCTTTGCCATCACCATCATTTAAGGCATCAATTCTTCTTCAGTCTTTGCTCTTCATAAGCTTTCACATGCCTTTGAGGTGGCTGAACTACCATGGCTTTGGGTCTGGTGCACCTAAGTCTTCATAATGGCAAGTCTGCCTTTTTATACTTTCAAGAGGGCTTTTACAGCAGATGTGCCCAACATAATATATATTTTGATTTTTGTGACTGCTACTAAAATATTTGAAGGGAAATATAAATTGATGCCTACAAATTGGAGCACATTAAAAAAAAGTTTAAGAGCTGGTCAGACACAACATATATGATAAATCAAGTAATGTCAATTTTAGAATCTATGTGGTGGGATATTGGTTGCACATTATTTTGGTTCCCTGTAAGTTGAAATGCTTTATAATAAAGGGTCAGAGGGAAATGCATAGAAAGAAGTTTTAAAGGGTATACACTAAACTATTATACCTCTGGGAAGAAGCTTTACCTTTTAATTTATACTTTCTCTACATTTTTTACTTAAAACAAAACAAAACACCAACAATGAGTAGGTACGCATTGTTTTCCATAACAATCAAAATACGATTTCTGAAAAAATCAAGACTGGTTATCAAAATACAGGACAGGAACCCCACCAAAAATGATTGTTAGTTCCTGTGCTAAACACCCATGATGTTTTCTCTATAAAAGAAGGTGCAAAGACGTGAAGGGGTAAATTGCAAACTCTAAGTTAAAAAATAAAACCTTTTCCTTATCCTAGGAAAAAAGCACCCACATCCATTTCAATTAGCCTCAAAATTATGATTCTCCCCACAAGCTTACATCTCGGGTTTTCTTAGCAACAAGATTCCACTGCTATTTCAATCGCCCTCCTGGCATATTTGTATTTATCCTCTCTGTGTGTCTAATCCACATAATGAGAAGTGGGGGGAAAAGAATGATAGGTCAAACATTTACGAAAGTAGAGCCAATTCTAAGAAGGGAGACCCACACCTAAAGACATAACTTTGATCAAGTCAGCTGGAGATTTTGTCCCAGGAAACCTATTCAGGAGCTCCTCATTTGGAAAGGAAATATTTTCTTAAGTAACACCCTATTATATAAAAAAGAAGAAAAATATCACTTTCTGTCCATCTTAGAGTTAGACGAAATCTTCTGTGAATTTTTTTTATCGTTGTGGCAGTAAGTCTTGTGCTAGTCCTGTCACTGATCACTGAAGGATAAAAAAATATCCTTCCGTTTCCTCCTTTAAATTCATGGGCAACCAAATCATTTTAATGAAGGGACTATCGTAGCTCTAAACTTCTGTTGACCTTGAAATATATAAAAGGGATGTTCATGCTGATTTTCTTTACGAATATTAATGAAAGAGAATGAGCTGGAGGATTTGGAAGAGAAAATCTCCACATAAACACTCCACTGTTAATCAGGTAGTTAGTTAGGCAAAAGAGAAAATCAAAGAGAAGTCTTTAATAAAAAGAGCTCAGAGGGGTAACAAAGGCTTCGTCTAGTTTCTCTTTCCAGAACACAACAATCACTTGGTTTCTTTCCAAGATGATAATGACTGGCTACTCATTAAAGGGTTGTAAGTTATTTGACCTGACTACTGGATTATGGTCTCGCTGTACAAGTAGAGAAGATTTACTAATTTCCCTGTTGTTATTCCATCTAAGTGGCTAGGAAAAGCTTGTCGTGGCAGTATTCCCCTTTGAGAGACATGTGTGTGCCATCAACTGGGTTATGAACAATGACCAAGCCATCAACATTTAACTCTGTACAAATTTTACTAAGCATACCACTGAGAATTGAAGTTTGTGAGTTTCTCAGCCTAAAGAAAAATAGGTGAGATAAAAAAATATAGGGAAATTGTGGCTTCTCAACCCATTGGAAGAATGTAAGCTCTATCTACAAAGGCACGGACTTTCATCTTGTAGTAGAGCCTAAATTCTAAGTACTTGATTTGCTGACGTTTTCAGTTTACAGCAGAACCGAACTCCATTTTGAGTCTTGGTATAAATTCAGCCTCCACTTTGAACTTGCAATGTAAAAAGTTTAGCCCTCAAGAAGAGGGCTCTCCTAAGCAGCCCAGGTAAGAGGCCGTCTCATCCTCAGTAACTTCCCTGGGCATGCCCTTAATGGGAACTGAAGACCCAGGGCATAAGGACATGAGTCACAAATGAACCAAGGTGGTTGGAAGGTCCCTCCCAATCATGTCCATTTGCTGCTTCCATAGTTAAGTTTTTTTTTATAGTTGCTGGTTAGAGAGACTGGGGCAAGGAGAAAAGGGAACAATGGAATCATAGCACACAGGGAGGTAAAGGGCAGAAAAGAGACATTTCCTTTATCAGAAGTTTTCAAAAGGGAAGGGCTTCCAATTATGGAGGGGAAGTTAGTCAGAGGGCACGTATGAAATACTTGCACAAACATGCACAACCCCCCCCCCCCCACAAATGACTAAATTGACCCTTGGCTTCTGGCCAGATGACGAAAGCATAGTAGGAGAATTTTGTATGCACACACAACACTATGAACAGCTGGCAAATAGCAGTAGGTCTGCCATCAGCAGTATAAAAAACATTTCTATCTAGCAGCTAGTCTCAGACTAGCTGAAGTGCTCGTCCACATGATCCATGCTGGAAGTTAACACTTAAATAAACAAACTCATTCTGTTTGAACATTTTTTTCCTATCTCTCAGTTGAATATTTTCTTGTCAGCAACACAAAAACTGAGAGGGAGGGGTGAAGTCTCCAGTCCCTCTGGTAACACAGTGATGAGTTGAGCAGCTGCCCATGAGCTCTCCGGTGTCATTTATCTTATTCTATAGTTAATCATGTGGCTGTGAATCCTTTGGAAACCATTATGGCCTCATGTGGATGGCTTCCCTCATACTGATGATTTTTCTTTTTGTCCAGTGTAAGACTTAAATAAAGGAGTCTCTATAATTTAATTTGAAGTCTTTTTCCCCCTAGAAAAGTTGAATTTGTTTACTGATGTTGAGTGACTGAATAAACAGATATTCCATGGTATAAGCTTCAACATACCTCACTAATTGCTCCTTCTCAACCTATTTAAACAGTATCTTTTTCCCTCATTGTTTCCTGAATTTTACTCTGTGTACAATTTCTTAACTAATATTTGGCTCCATGTTTCCATTTTAAGGTGTCATTCCTCCCATGCAAAACCGAGTTTTCTCTAGATGGGAGTATTTCTGCCCTTATTTAAATAATAACCACTTTCAGCTCGGATTAGTAGACCTGCTCTGTCCACTAAGGTAGTTAATGTAGCTAAATTTACCAGTATTTTCCTACTGAGTTTATGCAATTTGCGTTCATCTCTATGAAAATGTAAAAACAAAAATTGCCTATATTTTCTTCTAAAAGTTAAAAAAATTTTTTTCCAGGAAAGTGTTATTCACATAGTAAGTTATTTCAATGGACTGTTTCCATGCATCTTTGATTTTCATTATTTTTCTTTCCTCCAGAGAGGGAGGGACCAATAGTTACACTTCAATGGCTACTCAAAACCTCATAAGGCTCCGGTTGCCACTCATTAAGTAAGATGTAGAGCACTATCTTTGTAGGTTATGTTATGCAATTTACATTGGTGTCCCCTAAGAATAAGGTCTTATCCCAAAGGTCCAATGACTCATCCCCCCTTCAAGGTGTTTGGTTATGTCTTTAGAAGTTGTTTTAACTTTTCTCTTTGAATATACCACCTCACTCATAGATAGAGTTGCAGTCAAGGGAAAAAAATTCAGATATACACCTCCATCAACTCTACATAGTTGTGGTATGATTCCATTCTCCCTCCCATATCTGTTTAGCTGGTATGTCTGTTAAAGCATCAACTTACTTTATTGATCACGACTATTGCAGGAATGTATTTACCAGTACTTGCTTCTATTGCCTTTAATTCCTGCAAACACCCCAATTTCTTGCTGTTATTCCATCCTTTTTTGCTGACCTCCCTCTTACTGTATGTTGTTTTCCCTTCATCCAATTTAACAATTATCTACCCTTTAGCCACCGACTTTCCCTTTCCTTGTTTACCTCTCAACCCCTGGTGAACAACAAAGAATTTCTCCTATGGTGTGAAAACCATTTCTTGACTTTTTCCCCCCAATAATTTTATTGGGAACTCACAACTCTTATCACAACTCTTATCACAATCCATGCATACACTGTGTCAAGCACATTTGTACATTTGTTGCCATCATCATTTTCTAACCCTTCATTTCTACTTCAGACCTTGGTATCAGGCTCCTCATTTTCCCCCTTCCTCCCTGTTCCCTGATTTCCCTCATGAACCCATGATAATTTATAAATTATTATTTTGTCATATCTTAAACTGTCCAGTGTCTCCTTTCACCCACTTTTCTGTTGTCCATCCCCAGGAATTTTTTTTTTACTTTTTACAGTAGTCTCCTGTAATAGTTGTCATTTTGTGATTAAAAAAAAAAATCAACATTTTATTGGGGGCTCGTACAACTCTTATCACAATTCATACATACATCAATTGTGTCAAGCACATTTGTACATTTGTTGCCCTCATCATTCTCAAAACATTTGCTTTCTACTTGAGCCCTTGGTATCAGCTCCACATTTTCTTTCCTCCCTCACGAACCTTTGGTAATTTATAAATTATTATTATTATTATTTTGTCATGTCTTACACTGTCAGGTGTCTCCCTTCACCCACTTTTCTGTTGTCCATCGCCCAAGGAAGAGGTTATATGTAGATCCTTGTAATTGGTTCCCCCTTTCTACCCCACCTTCCCTCCTCCCTCCAGGTATCACCACTCTCAGCACTGGTCCTGAAGGGATTATCTGTCCTGAATTCCCTGTGTTTCCACTTCCTATCTGTACTCGTGTCTGGTCTAACCAGATTTGTAAGGTAGAATTGTGATACTGGGGGAAGGAAGCATTAAAGAACTAGAGGAAAGTTGTATGTTTCATGATTGCTCCCTGTGACCCTTCTGTAAGGGGATGTCCAATTGCCTACAGATGGGCTTTGGGTTCCCAATCTACACTCCCCTCATTCACAATGATATGATTTTTTGTTCTTTGATGCCTGATCCCTTCGACATCTAGTGATCACACAGGTCGGTGTGCTTCTTCCATGTGGGCTTTGTTGCTTCTGAGCTAGATGGCCACTTGCTTATCATTCAAGCCTTTAAGACCCCAGACGCTATTCTCTTTTGATAGCCGGGCACCATCAGCTTTCTTCACCACATTTGCTTATGCACCCATTTGTCTTCAGTGATCATGTTGGGAAGGTGAGCACCATGGAATGCCAGTTTAATAGAACAAGATGTTCTTGTATTGAGTTTGTGGTTAATTTTACCTAGCATAATGCCCTCCAGGATCACCCATATTGTGAGAACTTTTGCAGATATATGATTCAATATTCTTAATATTGCATAATAATCCACTGTGTGTATGAACCATAGTTTGTTTTCCAGCCTTCCACTGATAGGGATTTAGATTGTTTCCATCTCTGTTATTATGAATGCTGGTGCAATGAACTTGGGCTTGTATAAATGTGTGTCTTGGGTTATATGGGATTTCTATAACCCACGTTTTTGAGGGAGCACCACAATAGTTATAATATTTTCATGCCACCAGGAGCATATGAGAGTTCTACTCTCTCTACACTTTTGAAAGCACATATTGTTTTCTGTGTTTCTAAACTTTGCTGTTACTGCTGAGGGCAAGATAATTCATCTTAGTTCATCTTTCTAATGGCTCATGATACCAAGTATGGCTGCATACATTTGAGGTCGACTGTATTTTCTATGCGAGCCACTCGCGTGAATGTGTGGTATGTGCTCATGGGTTCAGTTAGTCATTTATATTTTCTTTGGTGAAGTCTCTTCAACATTTTCATCTCATTTTAAACTGGGTTTTTGTCTTACTTCAAATGGCTTTCTAGGATTGCTTTACTTATTATGAATACAAGTTCTTTGCCAGGTATGTTTGTGAATATTCTCTCCAGTTTGTGTCTTGCCTAATAATTTTGTAAAGAGACCTTTCGAGAGGCACTAAGTATTAAATTCTGTTGAACTACACTTTTTCAAAAATTTCCTTTCATGTTTATCACGATTCCTGATCTAACACATTTTAGTTGACATTTCTTCTGTTTTTTTCTAAAGGCTTTATAGTTTTCACTTTTATGTTTAGGTCTATGAGCCATACATGTCAAATCAACTGTGTGTTTGGTATGGTTCTAAGTTTAAAAAAATTTTTTTTAATAGACCTCCAAATTGTTATGGCACAATTTACTGACAGGATATTTTGAATTACCGTGGCATCTTTGTTAATAAAATTAATATAAAAGCTTGAGTGTATTTCTGGGTCCTTAATTCTATTCCACAGATCTAGTCTCATGTCAGAACTTTTTATTGTGATTAGGCGGGGGTTTACATTTCAAATAATCATTTCTATATTCAACAACATAAACTACTTGTGAAACCGTCTAATAGCTTGGCTCACTCACCTTTGACTTCTCTTCTCCCTTATGCAAAATACTATCTTTACTTGACCTACTTAAATCATTGCTCTCTAACCCATTGCGTCCCCTTTCTGCTCTCCCTCCCCAGTCCTGGCAACCATCAAAGACTGTTTCTTTTGGCATAAAACACCATGGTTTTGATTCAACTGCTTCATACAAATTTTTGAAGTCAAGTGGTGAATCTTCTGACTTTTCATTTATTTTTTGAAAGGTAGTTTTAAGTATTTTAGGATTTTGAATGTCATATACTTTTGAAAGTATAAATGTGTTCCTGGAAGCATATGGTAGGATATCAATTTCTTGGTAGTATCCCACGTGGGAATCAAGATATCAATTTTTACAGAATATTATGTGGGTATTATGATTTGGATTATATAGAATATAGTAATAGAGGCTTCAAATCCCTGCACATGAAATAATTCTCCATTTATTGAGGTCTTTATTTCAATTAAGGACCCCAGGTGTTTAGAAGGTAGCATTGGGCTGATATCCGCAAGGTCAGCAGCACAAAAGCACCAGCTGCTCCATGGAGCAAAGACTGGGCTTTCTACTCTTGTAAAGAGTTACAGTCTCAGAAACTCCGAGAGGTAATTCCATTCTGCTCTGAAGGGTTGCTATGAATTAGCATCAACTCAATGGCAGTGAGTTGGTTTTAATGTCTCTGAACAATGTTTAAATTTTTTTTTAAATTTTAACAATTTATTGGGGCTCATACAATTCTTTTCACAGTTCATATATATACATACATCAATTGTATAAAGCACATCTGTACAGTCTTTGCCCTAATCATTTTTTTCTCTTTTCTTCTTTTACATTTTATTAGGGACTCATACAACTCTTACCACAATCCATACATATACATACATCAATTGTATAAAGCACATCCATACATTCCCTGCCCCAATCATTCTCAAGGCATTTGCTCTCCACTTAAGCCCCTTGCATCAGGTCCTCTTTCTTTTCCCCTCCTCCCTCCCCATTCCCCCCTCCCTCATATGCCCTTGGTAATTTATACATCGTTGTTTTGTCATATCTTGCCCTATCCGGAGTCTCCCTTCCCCCCTTCTCTGCTGTCCCTCTCCCAGGGAAGAGGTCACATGTGGATCCTTGTAATCAGTTCCCCCTTTCCAACCCACTCACCCTCCACTCTCCCAGCATCGTCCCTCACACCCTTGGTCCTGAAGGTATCATCCACCCTGGATTCCCTGTACCTCCAACCCTCATATGCACCAGTGTACAGCCTCTGTCCTATCCAGCCCTGCAAGGTACAATGTTTAAATTTTCAGTGTATAATTTATGCCTATTTTTGGGAAAATCTAAACTTAAATTTTATTTTCATTTTCCGGTTGTTTGCTTTAAATTTCAAATACCAATTTAATTCAAGTAACTTTATGACTAGTTCTTGTAGTTTCTGCCTTAATGCACTAACTAGAATATTCAGGACAATGATTAATAAGAGTAATGATGGAGGACATTAGATGTATTAGTTCCGTGGAAATGTTTAACAAATTATTATAAAAAAGAGACCAAAGAGGATCCTGAGTTTGCTGTAGGGATCTACTTCTATGAAAAAAGTGACCGCCTTAGGGTTCAACATCTAAGCCCGGGCATGTGACTCACTTCTGACCAATGGGATTTATGAGATGGACTGAAGGTTTCCCTCTCTTTAAAAACAGAGCCGGCCTCTTTCATGGGGTACTGTACTTCTAACATGAAGTCATGTTACCAGGAGCCTGTGAACAAAGATGACAGGCAGTGGTACGTGGGTCCCTGAACCATGGAGCAATCCTGTGACCGGACTGCTTATATGAGATAATAAACATCTTTTCTGGAAAAAAAAAAGAATTACAACAATAAAAAGGAGAAATATATACTGTGTAACCTTTCTTAAGGTCAGAAATCTCAAATTTAAGTTTCCAACAAGGTTATTTATATTTCCAAGGTCTAGAAGTCCCTTTATTTTCTCTAGCTTCTGGAAGCTCCAGGTAATTCTTTGCCTTCCCTCAACTTTTATAAAGGAATCTCAGTGAAATAGAATGATCTCATGTTAACTACATCTGCCACACTATTTAAAATGACACATTCATACACTTTGGAGGAGGACTTCAACATATCTCTTTCTGGGATGGAATTAAACCTATAATTTGCCTCTCATTCCATGATGCTCCCCTCCTCACATGATCGCGGAAGACGAAGTGGCTACATGAGTAAATGGGATGAAGAAAGCTGATGGTGCCTGGCTATCAAAAGATACAGCAGTTGGAGTCTTAAAGGCTTGACGATAAACAAGTGGCCATCTAGCTGAGAAGCAACAAAGCCCACATGTAACAAGCACACCAGCCTTTGAGATCACGAGGTGTCAAGGGGATCAGGTATCAGGCATCAAAGAATAAAAAAAAATCATATTATTGTGAATGAGAGGGAGTGTGGAGTAGAGATCCAAAGCCCATCTGTAGGCAACTGGACATCCCCTTACAGAAGGGTCACAGAGAGGAGACGAGCCAATCAGGGTGTAGTATAACACTGATGAAACATACAACTTTGCTCAAATTCTTTAATGCTTCCTCCCCCCACTATCCTGATCCCAATTCTACCTTACAAATATGTCTCAACCAGAGGATGTACACTGGTACAGATAAGAACTGGAAACACAGGGAATCTAAGACAGATAAACCCCTCAGGATCAATAATGAGAGTAGTAAAACCAAAAGGGGAAAAGGAAGGTGGGGGAAAAAGGGGGAACCCAACATAATAATCTACCGGTATATATAAACCCCTCCCTTGGGGATAGAAACAGAAAAGTGAGTAAAGGGAGACATTGGACAGTGTAAGACGTGACAAAATAATAATAATTTATAAATTATCAAGGGTTTGTGAGGGAGGGGGAAAATGAGAAGCTGATACCAAAGACTTTAGAATGAAAATATTTTTAGAATGATGATGGCAACAAATATTCAAATGTGCTTGACACAATGGACGAATGTATGAATTGTGATAAGAGTTGTACAAGGCCTTAATAAAAATATTTTAAAAACAAACAAAAAAAACCCCTTCTATTGGTAAAAAATGCACTATCTACAAAATGAAGTACAATAAAATGAAAACTACTTGCACATACAGCTAACCCACAGAAGTTTCAGATGGACGGAGGGGTAGACAGGAAAGTAGAAGCACAGAAGCATCTAAAAGAAATCTTAAGGGCCTGGCCCCAATCCCAACTACGTGGAAACATGCCCGTCCCCCAAGAAGAATTTATTTCAGAGGACAGCACTGAAGCTGCAGCTCCGGGAAAGGGACACATCTGATCAGAGCACACAGGAGAAAATGAAGGGGGAGGAAGAGAATGGAACACAGGCAGGCCCACCAACCTTGACAACGATATTCCCGCTAAGAGTAGCCAATCCACACAGAAGACCACACGGCCGGCCCCAGTATGAGACACGACATCCCTAACAGACCCATAGTACTACAGGGGAAAACACTGGAGACACAGTGTGAGAATTCCGCCCAATCTGATCCCACCACACCTAGGCAAAACACTAGAACAGCAAGGGAACAGAACAACGAAATCCCCAGGAAATTCCAAAAATAGACTTTGGGGCCAGGGTTTGGCGCCCCAACAGACTTGACTGGAAAACACTCCTAAAGGCCAACAGTCCTTGAACTAACTACAAGCTTTTCTTGTTTGTGTTTTACTGTCATTGGTTTGTTGTTTCGTTTTCTTTGGTTGCTTGGTTTTGCTCTCTTGTTCTTGTGCATGTTATTATCTCCGCAGGTCTGCCTAAATAAGATAGGCTGGATGTACAATCTGGAGAAGAAACAATGGGATGAACAATTCCGGGGGTACATGGGAGAGGGAAAGGTAGTGGTGTTAACAAATCCAGGGACAAGGGAACAACAAGTGATCCAAATCGGTGGTGAGGAGGGTGTAGGAGAACTGGTAGGGTGTGATCAAGGGTAATGTAACCAAGAGAAATTACTGAAACTCAAATGAAGACTGAGCATGATAGTGGGACAAGAGGAAAGTCAAAGGAAATAGAGGAAAGAACTAGGAGGCAAAGAGCATTTATAGAGGTCTAAATACAGGCATTTACATATGCAAATATATTTATATATGAGGATGGGGCAATAGATCTATATGCATATATTTATAGGTTTAGTATTAAGGTAGCAGATGGACATTGGGTCTCAACTCAAGTACTCCCTCAATGCAAGAACACTTTTTCTATTAAACTGGCATTCTATGATGCTGACCTTTCTGATGCATTTCCTGAAGACAAAGCGGTACATAAGCAAATGTGGTGATGCCTAGATATCAAAAGATATAGCGTCTGGGGTCTTAAAGGCTTGAAGGTAAACAAGCGGCCATCTAGCTCAGAAGCACAAAGCCCACATGGAAGAACACACCAGCCTGTGTGATCACGTAGTTCCGAAGGGATCAGTTATCAGGCATCAAAGAACAAAAATTCATATCATTGTGAATGAGGTGGGGAGTGCAGAGTGGAGACCCAAAGCCCATCTGTAGGCAATTGGACATCCCCTTTACAAAATGGTCTTGGTGAGGAGTCGAGCCAGTCAGGGTGCAATGTAGCAATGATGAAAAATACAACTTTCCTATAGTTATTAAATGCTTCCTCTCCTCCCCCCCGCCAACTATCATGATCCCAATTCTACCTTGCAAGTCTGACTAGACCAGAAGATGTACACTGGTACAGATAGGAACTGGAGACACAAGGAATCCAGGGCGGATGATCCATTCAGGACCAGTAGTGTGAGTGGTAATACTGGGAGGGTGGAAAGAGGGGGCGTTAAAAAGGGGGAACCAATTACAAGGATCTACACGTGACCTTCTCCCTGGGGGATCGAAAACAGAAAGGTGGGTGACATCGGACAGGGCAAGATATGACAAAATAATAATTTATAAATTATCCAGGGTTCATGAGGGATGGGGGAGCAGGGAGGGAGGGGAAAAATGAGGAGCCGATGCCAGGGGCTTAGGTGGAGAGCAAATGCTTTGAGAATAATGAGGGCAATGAATGTACAAATGTGCTTTACATCATTGATGTATGTATTGATTGTGATAAGAGTTGTATGAGCCCCTAATAAAACCAGTGGAAAAAAAAAGACAACTTAAAAAAAAAGTATGTGAGACAAAATCAAAAGAAAACATTGTAACACCAAAAGACTTTAGGGATTGTAAAGTAAAATTTGAGTTAAAAAATAATTTTTCTCTGTGTTGTGTGAGAATAGATTGGAGGCAAACAAGGATGGAAGTGGACACACATTTTAAAAGGCAGTCTGAGCAAAATCTACTGGTGGCATAAACTTTGGTGATGGCAATGAGTAGCAATGAATTTAATGAAAGGTATATATCAGGGATGGAAATTACAGACCTTGGACACAAAGTAGTTGAGATGGCAGAAGACTGGGAATAACCAAGATGATTTGCAGATACCTTTTATTATCTCATAAATTTAATAGAGGGTGCCAGAAGATAAACCTACTGCATTTGAGTCGATTCCAACTCAGCTATTACCTTAGGGCAGATTAGAACTACTACATAAGGTTTCCAAAACAAATCATTATGGAAGAAAACTGCCATAGCATCTCCTGTAGAAAGTTAGTGGGATCAAGAACCAACCTTTCAGTTAGCACCTGAATGGTTTAACCACTTCACTGCCAGGGATCCTTAGGAGATACTAACCAAGCTATGCAACATTTTCTTTGAAAACATTAAGATACATTTTTGTACTCTTTCAAGCAGATATATGATCAGGAAAAGCAGTGAAACTTTGTTTTATCATTACATATGCACAAATAATTAGCTAACTCATTTTGAACATGGAAAACATTTGAAAATAAACAGTTTTCTTAAATGACACAAAATTAAAAGTTACAGATACTTAGTATTTTAAAAAACTTGAACCCAAGTTGATGAATCTATAGGGACTGCAAGTAGAATAAGGGGTTGGGTGAGGATGGTAAAGTAGTGCTGGTGGGATTAAAAGGTGGCAATGTCAAGGAGTCCACATAGAAAATGAATGGAAACGGATTAAAGTAGCCATTGTATAATTCTACTTGATGTGATTGAAATATGGAATCATGTATGTATTAAATCCCAACTAATTATAAAAAAGTGAAAAGAAATGTCAATAACTAATATCCACACCAGTTTTTTCCTCCAGAGTTTTCTTTAGTGTGTATATTAAATCATTATGTACAAGCTTGACCTCAATGATGAGGCAGAAATATTAACAAGAAAAAAAAGGGAAACGAAATAATAAGAAAACAAAGATAATGTCAAACTAAAACCAAAGAAATACCACTATTGTTAGTAATTCACTACGGATACTGACTACTCACCAACATGGATGGGGGCTGGGAATAACCCATACTCGTGCTCTCCAGGAGTGTACTCCAGCTTCTCTTTTTTTAGCTGGATCAATCTGCTCTTTGGGCTGGAATCAAGAAAATAATGGGAAATAATGAGAGGCATTGAAATTTCTTTTTGTGGTCGAATATAGACAGATCCTGTCATCAAAATAATTACATTAACAGCAGCTTATATCTTAAATGTATACATTTAGAAGGAGTCTTAAAATTCTTTTTTGGGAGGATGTACCAAATACTTCATGAATTAAAACAAGCAAACATGCAAAAACACCTCAATTTCTGAAGTTACCTTTTGGAGTTAATTAATAAGAAATAGGCTCATTATCTTTTTCTACTAGTTTTCCTGAATGAACTCAAATTAAAATATGAACATAATGACTGTCATAATCGCTAGATCAAGAATTTAAAAAGTATTTCCACATATTATCTCTTATATCGATCTTGTGAAGCAGGTTTAAGAAAATATATTTGCTTTATTTAACAATCTGGAACTCTATGAAGTTCAGTGACCCCTTAATTTAAGAAACTGGCAAGAAGGTGATTTAAGATTGAAACTCTAGTGTCTTATTCAACTTTAAAAAAAATAATTTTATTGAGGCTTGTACAACTCTTATCACAATCTATCCATCCATCCATCCATTGTGTCAAGCACATTTGTACATTTGTTGCCATCATCATCCTCAAAACACTTTCTTTCTACTTGAGCCCTTGGTATCTTATCTAACTCTTATCAACTATATGCTGTTTTCTGTATCCCACAATATTCCTTATGTAAAATTAACCTCTTTCATTCACTTTATTAGTAGGTACAGTGTACAATCTAGCTGAGATTCTGCTTTTAATTCTGTGGGTACATACCTAGGAGTGAATTGCATGGTAATTCTATGCTCAATTATTTGAAAAGTGGTCCAATTTTTCCAGTTTTACCATTTTATAATCATCAGCAATGGATGAGTGTGCCACTTTAACCTGCTGCCATTAGGGTAAGCAGGCATAACAGATTGCAGTCAAAGAAGAAAATACTCTGCACAACTTTCTCCAAATTACATACTACACATACAAAATCCAAAATCATATGAGTAGAAATGAAAGCCTAGTATTTTACAATTACAAACAAAAGTATTTTATCGTTGATTTTGCAATGCAGAAGTCAAACATATGTGACGCTAATCATGTGAAGAAGTGTTTATCAAGTTCTTGGCCAAGTCTGATTCTGGTTCTGATTTAGAAAAGGGCATTGTTTCTCTGTTGATGATAGCAACATGAGAATCAATCTCTCTTAATCGTCTGGACAATTTAATTGCTGTGACGTGGCAATAGGAATATTTAGTTGTCTTTTTGCTTTTGCTTGTCTTGAAGATTCCATGATCTGGAATTTTCTGTAGTCATAAGTTCATGTGTAACTCATTACTAGCTCAACTCACTAAGGAGAATAATCCTTTTGTCTATTAGAATGAAGAACAGCCATACTGAGCTTCCATAAAGGACAGGAAGTTTTTGTTAACTGTTCTTACTTTTGACTTGTAGATAGAGTTATAAAACTGAAGGCACAAATTATATGTGTAATAAATGGAAAATGGCCTTTTAAAGAAGCTAATTAACATTTATAATTTTCACTTTCTACTTTACTCAGCATTTGTGACTAGTTTTCTCCCTTTTGAGGAAAAACTTTGGGAGATAAATTTCTTTTAGTAATTTGTTGCTAGGATTACTACAGTTAAATCTAAGCCAGACAGTCTCATCATAGATACTCATACATATGAGTACCTAATAAAAAATAAATTAGCTATTGTCCTTAATAATTAATTGCTACTATGTATACTTTGCCTATAAGACTAGTATTAAAAAAAAGGACTGGTAGTGCTATTAGGTAAACATTGGACTGCTAATTGCAAGGTTGGTGGTTCAAACCTATGATACCTCCATGGGTGAAAAACAAGGCTCTTTGCTCCTATAAGGATTTATAGCCTTAGAAACCTTACATAGGGTAATTATGAATCAGAATTGACTTTGATGGGAGTTTGGGTATTTTAAATATGGTCCATCTGTCTCTATACAAGTATGCTCTCAACACAAAAACACTTTGTTCTATTAACCTAGCATTCCAAGATGCTCACCTTCCCGACACAATTACT
The DNA here is from genome assembly GCF_050624435.1 of Tenrec ecaudatus. Classification (NCBI taxonomy): domain Eukaryota; kingdom Metazoa; phylum Chordata; class Mammalia; order Afrosoricida; family Tenrecidae; genus Tenrec; species Tenrec ecaudatus. The sequence goes on from NC_134530.1 coordinate 165,349,506, forward strand.
GAACACAAATATGTGCATAAGCAAATGTGGTGAAGAGAGCTGATGGTGCCCTGCTATCAAAAGATATAGCGTCTGGGGTCTTAAAGGTTTGAAGGTAAACAAGGGGCCATCTAGCTCAGAAGGAACAAAGCCCACATGGAAGAAGCACACCAGCCTGCGTGATCACAAGGTGTCGAAGCGATTAGATATCAGGCATCCAAGAATTAAAAATCTGATCACTGTGAATGAGAGGGATTGCAGAGTAAAGACCCAAAGCCCATCTGTAGGTAAATCTAGATTAGAATATATGGATGTTGTTCATTTTATCATTCTTCCAACTTCTCTGAAGGTTCAATTATTTTCTAAATATAACTTTGGGGGAAAATATAAAACTGTACAGAGTCAAGAAACATTATTGCCACTGTATATAAAATTAACTTTTTTAGGATTTAAGAAAAATGAATTAGATAATTTTTCTTTATTTTGAGGACAGTAAGTTTAAGTTTTTAAATGCTAACACATTTTATTTTTTATTTTTTTTAAATAAAAATTTTTTTAACACATTTTATTTTTATTGAGACAAAGTGAAAAAAGCACCCCAAACCCAATGCCATGTCGTCGATTCAGACGTACAAGTAACTGTGCAGGATTGTTGAGGCTGTCCCCATAGGGCTCCTGGTGGATGTGAGCCACTAAACTTGGGTTGGCAGCACAACACTTAACCCGGTCATGTGCCCAGAGCCCTTATAGTGAAAACAGACATTTAAAAGTACTGCATATGCTTGTGTATAAGCTGAGATTTTTCAGCACATTTTTAATGCAGCTTTGTGGTAAAATTAGGTTCCTTGGCTGATATTCAGGTAGACATGACTCAAGTATATACAGTATAAAAAGCATTTAACCCCCAAATTTCCAGTTTACAACACTATCCCTGTTACAATAGTAATGACGCCATTTTGAATCCCTATAAGACATAAATTAAATTCCAGGTTCTTTCACATACCGCATCTTCTTATCACCTCTGCATTCAATTATTTATATGTTGAGATTTATGATTGCCCATCAAGGGCTTGGGAATCTACAGTTTTAAAAAGATTTCAAGATAATTCTTATATTGTCATTGGGAAATACTGTATTCCATTGTCTCTACACTCACTGCCATTGAGTCAATGCTGACTCATTGATCCCCTGTGGGTTTCTGAGACTAACATTTGACAGGAGTAGAAAGTTCAGTATTTCTCCTTCGGAGTTGCTGCTGGTTTCAAACTGCAGATACCACCCGGGCTCCTGACTCATTATTTCAAAGGACCCTCCTCATTTAAAAGTCAGGTATCATTGCAACTAAATCTTCTTGAGGACAACGGCTTTGTCCTTATTTCTGAAGTATTTAGTGAAGTGCTTATAACAAAGTTAGTTAACTTTATAGTACAGAGTACTCATTAAATTAGCTTTTTAAAATTTATAGAGCAGACTTTTGTTTTATAAGTACTATTTTCTTTACAGGGAACAGTTAAGAACTGGCCAAAAACTTGAACCAGGATACAAGAAGCTTTTTGAAAGGATCTGTTTTGGATATTCCTTTAGGATAACATACGACTCTTCACCAACTCCTATGTATTAACAATGATGACAATGGCTTTTGAGGTGTCACAATTCAGCCAAATTAAAGATTAGAGCAGTGGTTCTCAGCCTTCCTGATGCCGCCACCATTTAATAAATACCGTTCCTCATGTTGTGGTGACACCCCAAACACAAAACTATTTTCGTTGCTACTTCATAACTGTAATTTTGCTACTCTTATGAATTGGGCGACCCCTGTGACAGGCTTATTTCACCCCCAAAGGGGTCACAACCCACAGTTTAGAACCGCTGGATTCGAAGAATGTCTACCAATATTATATTTTAAACTGAGGTCATGGCTTGTCCCAAAAAACTGATATATTTTTAATAATATCTATATTAAACTTTGTATTACAACTTATACATATCAGTCTCAGATTAATGAGCAGACAAGTAAAAAACAGTTCAGTGCTGGTGAGGCCACTTTAATCTCACTAGAGAGGGCTATAGCAACATAGCTACTACTATCTCATGACAACTACTGCAAACATGTTTTCCTACACCATAAAAATAGACATAGCTAACTTTCTTTAAAAATCAAAAGAACCTAATTAGGATGATGGGATCTCTCCCCATTCTCCCCAAGTCCAAGGTGGCAGACCAAGCATTCATAATGATGAAGTCATGAGGAGTCAAACCAAAGAAACTTCCTAAGTCAAGTCGGTTAATACAAAAACAACCAACTTCTGGATGTGGCAGCTAGTAGCCACTATCATTATTAAAACTGATTTTTTAAGTTTTTCTGTAGAAAAATATAATAGGTAGGAAGCACCTGCAGCTTCAACATGGTGAATGACTGTTGAGAAAAGGTGTGAAAGAGGAGGAGTTAAGAATTGCTTTGAGGCCTTATATATGTCAGACATTTTGACTATAAAAGTTCATGGAAAAATGAAACTGAAAGATAGTGAAATTTTCCTATAAACTTTGTGAAGTCCTCAGGCATTCAGCTCATTTGGGTAGCAGCAGAGGATAGCAGACTAGAATTTACACTTCAAAACAAGCCTTGGAGGGACGCCAGCTAGATGACTGTGTAAGCAGCTCCACATTATCCTCCACAAAAATCTTAAGTCAACAAAGCAGACACCAGCAGAATTAACTTGTGACCATCATAAATCTACAGACCAGTCAAAAGTTTACAACATCTTAGTGAATAAGGAATCAAGAAAAGGGTGACTAAAAGTGATAGAACAGCTGTTTTCCTAATTGTTTAATCTCCCCTCTCACTAAGCAAATAGAAAGAATGTGACTACTTCCTAACTCATTCTGGGACCAACAGTATCTCAAGAAAATTACATACCAACATCTCTGAATAACATAGGTGCAAAAATTCTCAGCAAATTGAATCCATAAGTAAAAAATAATAAAATAAAATGTGTACACATGACGAAAATCTAAGCTGTTCTGTTTTAAAATTTTAACTTAGGTTATATTTACATAACTGAAATAACAAAAATAAACAGAATTTTAAACCTGGTTTTCCTAAAAGATGAGTGGTGTTGACTTGAGCAAGCCACTTAACCATTTCTTAGCTTCAGTGTTCTCAGTTATGAAATGAAGGAGTAAGTCAGGAAGGGTTATTAATTCAGGCCATTGCTAGCTATAACATTTTGATACTCCAACTTTGTTCTTAGGCAAACATACTGAAGGAAGGACTCTTTTGAGAATCTCTCACAGGCAATCTGTTGTCACTTTAATCCCCAAAGGAATTTGATGGTCCCTGTGATCAGAAAAATTTTATCAAGAGGATTCTAAATGAGACAGAACAAAAAAAAAAAGTACACTAGATAACACAATAAAAAGTGGGTAAAGAAAAACCCTGATTGAAACCAAAGTTTTTAAGGTAACAATTCATATACTTTGATTTTCTCTATGATATACCATATATACTCGAATATAAGCCAACCCGAGTATAAGCCGAGGTACCTAATTATTAGCTGGGAAACCTGAAAAAGCGATTGACTCATCAAGTATAGGCCTAGGGTGGGAAATACAGGATGTGAATTAACACAGAGACCAGAGGGGAGAGATGGAGCCCAGTCACAGACACTTCCTTACCAGTTCAGCTGCCAGGCATAAGTGAATCACTAAGTGTGCTTCTGCGAATTGAAGCCGGCTCTGATTGGTTAGATGTGAGTAAACAAACATTCAAATCCCTGCAGTGTCAGCTGGGCTTTGAATGAACAGCAGAGGAACAGCAATTACCAGCGAGATGTTTCACCTAGCTGGGGGTACCACTGACCCATGTATAAGCTGAACCCCAGTTTTTCAGCACATTTTTAGAGCAGCCAGTTCACAGGGAGGACCACTTGGCCGGCCCCACTAAGAGACACGACATCCCTCACTGACCCATAGCCCTACAGGGGACAACACTAGAGGCACACTGTGGGAATTGTGCCAGATCTAATCCCACCACACCGAGGCAAAACACTAAGGGGGTGCAACAGAACAACAAGGGAATGAAGCGGCAAGGTTCCCAGGGAATGCTGAAGGTAGACTTTGGGGCCAGGGCATGGTGCCCTAACAGACTGGTCTGGAAAACACTCCTAAAGGCCAACAAACAGTCCTTGAACGAACTACAAGCTTTTCTTTCATGTTGTTTCATTTTGTTTTTTGGCATTGGTTTGTTATTGTTTTGTTGCATATTGTTGCTTGGTTTTTCTCTGTCCTATTTTTGTGCATGTTATTATCTCCGCAGGTCTGTCTAAATAAGATAGGCTGGATGAACAAACAATCCGTAGGAGAAAACAACGGGACCAACAGTTCCGGGGAGACATGGGAGAGGGGGAAGTGGGGAAAAAGGTAGTGGTGTTAACAAACCCAGGGACAAGGGAACAACAAGTGATCCAAATCATTGATGAGGAGGGTGTAGGAGGCCTAGTAGGGTGTGATCAAGGGTAATGTAACCAAGAGGAATTACTGAAACCCAAATGAAGGCTGAGCTTGATAGTGGGACAAGAGGTAAGTCAAAGGAAATAGAGGAAAGAGCTAGGAGGCATATAACTTTCCTCTAGTTCCTAAATGCTTCCTCCTCTCCCCCACTACCATGATCCGAATTCTACCTTACAAATCTGGCTAGACCAGAGGATGTACACTGGTACAGATAGGAACTGGAAACACAGGGAATCCAGGGTGATGATCCCTTCAGGACCAGGGGTGTGAGTGGCAATACTGGGAGGGTTAAGGGAGGGTGAGTGGGTTGGAAAGGGGGAACCGATTACAAGGATCTACATGTGACCTCCTCCCTGGGGGACGAACAACAGAATAGTGGGTGAGGGGAGACGTCAGACAGGGCAAGATATGCCAAAATAATAATTTATAAATTATCAAGGGTTCATGAGAGAGGGGGGAGCAGGGAGGGAGGGCGAAAAATGAGGAACTGATGCCAGAGAGCAAATGTTTTGAGAATGATGAGGGTAATGAATGTACAAATGTGCTTGACACAGTGGTTGTATGTATGGATTGTGATAAGAATTGTACAACTCCCAATAAAATGATTTAAAAAAAAAAGAAGAAGAGCTTGAGCAGAGTCCATGCTTTGGATCCATGCTGAGTATCTACAAGACCCAGAAAATGAAGGAAGTTTTAACACTAGAAATGTCAAAAAACAAAACCAGAAGACCAGACATGGTGGCGCAAACACGCAGAGTGAGACATCTTGAGGCTTCCTGGCAGAGAAGTGTGCCTCTGAGCACTTACTGACGACGTGTAAGAACGGTCACACTTATCCAAATCGAGGTGACGTGGAGAGGTTGGAAGTTGTTGATTGAGGAACTGAACTCTGAACTGTAGCCTATTGCTTCCCTAATAGATCACACAATCTTAAGTGTGGTCTCTGTGCTGCGTGTGGCCACTGCAACAAATTACTGAACACAGCAGAGAAGTAGAAAGTGCTCTGGGAGGATGCTTGGGGTCAGAATGAGCAGAATGGTTGGAGCGAGGAAGAGGTGTAAATGACCTCCACTTCAGAGCAATAAGCTTTGGACCGATGGTGATTCTTATCCTTCCTGACCCCTTGAAGTTACAATGAGGACTTCTGCAGCACATTTTCCTTGTTAATAGTTACATGCCTACAATATGACATACTTTTTGATATTTATCTGAATATCTTGATTTCCTAGAAGAGTCATTGGGAATAATGGCCATATTTCTAGCCATCTTAGTATTCCCTTAAATGCTTGTATTCCCTCTCTTTCCCTTTCTCTTTTTTGCTGCCTATACCAAAGACCTGATGACCGGCTTCCAGCAGCCTATGTGAACATGACATAAATCTGGAAAGAAGAGCCTAGGGCTCAGGTAGAAGAAAGAAAAAGTAGGAGCCTAGGCTCCTGGAGAGACTCATGGTACTACATGAGCCTTCAATTGCATACTGCAAAAAATATAAAAATAAAATGAAAATAAATACCCATCACTTAAAGTCATTTTGGAGGGTTTCTTATTACTCTGCCAAAACCTAAGTGTAAATAATAAAAATGCGAGTATTTTAATGAACTAAGAAGTAGGTATAAAGCACGATTTTTTTTCAAACTAACAATGTTACATTATTTATTGTTAAACTTGATGCGGAAGCATAAAAGAAGAAACCAATACACGTTCAATTGATCAGATGGTGGCAAAAGTCTTCATGCAACTCAGCACGATGCGAGCCTGGGCAGATGAGGTCCCGTGCCATCCCTCCCCTAGAAGGCTTCTTACAGAGGCAGCTGGGTTCTTCTCCAATGCCTCTCTTGGAGTTGTACCTGATCTTATTACAGGTTTTCATTCGAATCCAATGGGGAATGGGCCGATTCTGCTAGTGTTTCTTGGCCAGGAATCTCTTGATCCTGAAAGTCTTATGAGATGGCATGGTGAAGGCGGAGCAACACCACACTCAGGATGGCAGAGAAATTAATGAAACACGAAATTTGTATGATAGTGCCTGTATCAAATTGTGTTCCCCAAAAATGTGTCAAATTTGTTGGGCTATAAATAGCAGTGGTTTGGCTGTTATGTAACGATGTAATTTGGCAGTTAAGTAATGATGTTACCTACCACCCTTCATGATGTGACCTACTAGTCAGTCTTGAGACTGGGAAGGAATACAACACCCTACTTAGTTCACAGCTCTGATCTAAGAGGAGTTTCTCAGAGGTGTGTCCTGTACCATCTTTTACATTACAAAATATAAAAGGAGATAGCTGAGAAGGAGGGATCTGGGAGCAGGGCATCTGCTCTAGACCCAGGATATTCCTGCTCTAAGAACCTCCTAGGCCCAGGGGAGAACGATGGTAAGACAAATGAAGCTCTCCAAAGGATGCTAGGCCCACAGATGTTGAGATAGGACCTTCTCCATTGCTGTCAGAAAGAGAAAGCCTTCTCACAGAGATGGCAGCTTGGATTTGGATTTGTAGCCCAAGTTGCGAGAGACTAAATGTGTGTTTGTTAAAACACTCAGCTCGTATTTGTTATTGCAGCACTAGATAACTAGGACACTACTATTTCAATGAAAGATCTTTTCAACACACAATAAGAAAATTATTGCGATATTCCTGTTAATCATCACAATAATTTAGGTGTATCTCTTAAATTTAACCTTTCAACCTCATTCCTCTTTGAATCTTATTTTTTTTTGCTAATCAAGTTCAGATCCTCATTGCCTTAATCAATATTGTAAGAATATCTATCATTCAATTAATTTCCAACCTTTTTGCTAGAGTTAAACTTTTTAAAAAACATATCTGCACCTTTTACTACCTTTTCCCAAAATCTTATTTTTGATTCCTTGTGCAATATTCATTTTCTAGCCCCACTCTTTCGACCTCTGCCGCCGGCGCCGCCACCGGGAAAGCAAGGAAGCGGGAGAGGAGCCCACACCGCCTGTCAGCCGAGTCCTCCAGCCGCGCCTCCCTGTACCGCCCCCCCCCCCCCCAGCTCTGATCCGAGCTGGATCTAGAGTAGCATACAGACCAATTTCTGCATCGGTGTTATATTGACCAGAGGCAAGAACTGCAGAGGGCTCAGCAGTGTTTAGTGGGGCCCAGGCTGGTGTGTCTCCACTAATCCGAAGAGAGTTTCAGACCAGTGCAATCAGCAGAGACATTGATACTGCTGCCAAATTTATTGGTGCAGGTGCTGCCACAGTAGGAGTGGCTGGTTCTGGTGCTGGTATTGGAACCGTCTGTGGCAGCCTCATCATTGGTTATGCCAGAAACCCTTCGCTGAAGCAGCAGCTGTTCTCATACGCTATCCTGGGATTTGCCTTGTCTGAAGCTATGGGTCTCTTCTGTTTGATGGTTGCTTTCTTGATTTTGTTTGCCATGTAAGGAAAATGAATGGCTAGAGATGTTGGCATTCATGTTAATTATGGAATGGATATAATTCTGTCTATCTAACTGTGACTCCGAGAACTGTAGTGTTGGTGTCATAGAGATGTATGTTCTTCCCAAAGTAATTTCATTAAAGATGAGAACTTAAAAAAAATTCATTTTCTATACGTCTACATTTCAGAAATTATTGTTTAGATTTTTAAAATATATCTATGATAAATATGTGCAAGTCAGCATGTCCCTTTCTACATGCTGTTCTCTCTACATGAAGTTTCTTTCTCTATAAGCAAAATCAGTACCCAACATCCCAAACCGAACTCAATTGAACTGTTCTGGAAAAATGTGGAATTCAAAAAGTATTCAAATGATGAATGGATGCAGATTATAAACAAGACAGTTGACTTACACAGATAACGTTTCTATGATTTCTTTCTTTTTTTTTCATTTGTATGATTTCTAATAAACAAAATGGGACTCTAATGCTGAAAAGCATACAGAAGATAAAGATCAGGGAAGATAATCCTTCTGACACAACACATAGTACAATACCAAGAATAAAGTATAGCAGACATTTAAATATTTGGGATGAGATCCATATCTGTGTATCAGTTATCTTGTGTCTTTTAATAATCCCCAAGTACTTTTTCTGACATGGAAGAACATCAGCTAACCAGTGCTGCTACTTACTCTGTAGTTTTATAAACATCTGAATACAGTCCTGCTTTCTGGTATTTCTTCTTTGGGGGTCGAGGGGTCTTCTTTTCTCTTGGGATGAGAGTGAGCACAGGCTGCAATGTATTTTCAGGTTCAGGAGGTTTATCTGGAGTTTCCGGAGGACAAGGAGTGTCAACTGCTGCTTCAGTAAAGCTATAGAAAGAGCAGTTGAAATAAATTTTATTATGAAAAATTTATTTCCTTGTACACAATTTTCTATTTAAAAATATTACAGCTTAAAAAAAGGGGGGAATACATAATAATGTCCACATCTGACCATGTTGGAATTCTAGTACACAACTATCACTTCCATGCAGGTTACTCTAAATACTAGAAAACTGGACCTAATTTATAAAAAATTTTTCAGACACTGAATACCAGTTAAAGGCAAGACTATAATCACTGAGAAAAATGAAAATTAATAAAATGAAGTACTCAAATCACATTAGATTTCTGTGCATAGATACACTCTAGACTCTACTAGAAAGAACAGGCAGAAAACTACCAGATCAGTGAGTTAAAAACCAAAGCCAAACCAAATTCACTGCTATCATGTCAATTCTGACTCACAAAAGCCCCTTGTGAGTTACCAAAACTATTTACAGCAATAGAAAGCCCAATCTTTCTCCCTTGGAACTACTGCTGGTTTTGAACTGGCGACCATGCGGATTACAACCCAATGAACAACCACAATTCCACCAAGTGAATTGAAAGGAAAGAGAGGAGATACATTTGAAATCTGCAGGGAAGAATACACTGGAGAAAGAAAGCAAAGATCATTAATTCCAGAAACCTATGCATGAGTTTTCTTTAGATTACTGTAAGAATTAAATATTCCTACCCAATTAATTTGTCCTTGCTCCTAAAAAACTTGCAAAGTGGTAAAAATGCTCACCGACTGCTTCTGATGCTGTCAGTGATAAAATCGATTTTGTCTCTAGACAAAATCTATTTTATGTTAATATGCTCACTCTGGTAGACCACCATATGGTTTATATTAGCTGACCTGAGAGGGGGGAGAGTGTAAGGCTCCATCAATCATGAAACATAATGTACTAAAATTAAGAGTGCAGGCATTTAATCCCTTAAGGCTTCTTTGTGAGAGAAACAGAGCAATACATGTTAGAAGACAGTGCATCCCTTTTGGGGACATGAAAGTGCCACACTGGGAACCCAAAGTATCTCTTCATTTCTATTCATTTTACTGTAATAAAGCTACAATGCTTAAGTACTTTCTGTTAGTTCTGTGACTTGGCCAAAGCCAGTAGGTTAGAAGTGAGGGGATGGGGTCTTGAATTTATAACTGTTACCCTGAGGGGTAGAGATATACCATAAGATAAATTCTAATTTTAAATGAGGGGAGCTCTTGGGAGCCCGGAGTTGGCTGTTATCATTCTGCAGGGAGAAGGGGACATTTTCTAAGTCATAGGTCAGAAGGGAGGGTGTTGCTGATGATTCCTAAGCTGGGGGCTGACATTGGAGGTCTTGGCAATCTTAAGTACTGTGTCCTTTAACTTGTGAGATCTGACCTGGTTCCAGGTGGTTAGGGTTGAAGAAAAAAGTTCTTCATGAACAGCTGAGGACAGAACAGAAATGGAAGACAAATGAAAAGTGAGGATTCTGACTTATATTGATGACTCTCTCCTTTGTGAGTTTATCACTAAACACTACAGTATGAATGAAAAGGGTGAAATGCCATGAAGCTAGTCAAAGAACCACCAGATAAGTTTAAGCTGAACTAGTCTCAGATATGTGGATAATCAAGTTCCAACTAGGCACTGTAGAGAAACATTGAACAATGAGGCAATCCAAAGTTACCCTAGAAGGGTAATTTTACAAGAAGTAGGGCTATTCTATCTTTGGAATAAAGGATAGTCCAACTTTTAAAAAGCTTAATAAACAATCCTCAGAAATATCTACAAGTAACCTAACCACCTACCACAATATACTTAACAGTTATTAAAGACAACACAATCTAGACATTTAAGAATGTAATATTCACAATGTCCGTCATCCAACAAAAAAATTCCTACATATGTAGGAAAGTATGACTATGGGGGGGAGGTGCTATGCCCCAAGAGAAACAGCTCCACAAATCACATAGATTGAAAAGGATTTAAAAAATATGATTGTAAGTATGATCAGGGGCATAAACATGCAGAAAATAAGGAGAGAAATTAAAGCTATTAAAAATAAAAGACTCAAATGAAACTTTGAAAATGAAAAAATATGAAATGAAAAATTCAGTGGAGGTTGCAATGAATAAGATGAAGCAAAAAGAGTATAAAACATGCAGAGAAGGGGGGAAGGGAGACTCCGGATAGGGCAAGATATGACAAAATAACGATGTATAAATTACCAAGGGCATATGAGGGAGGGGGGAATGGGGAGGGAGGGGGGAAAAAAAAGAGGACCTGATGCAAGGGGCTTAAGTGGAGAGCAAATGCCTTGAGAATGATTGGGGCAGGGAATGTATGGATGTGCTTTATACAATTGATGTATGTATATGTATGGATTGTGGTAAGAGTTGTATGAGTCCCTAATAAAATGTAAAAGAAGAAAAGAGAAAAAAATGATTAGGGCAAAGACTGTACAGATGTGCTTTATACAATTGATGTATGTATATGTATGAACTGTGAAAAGAATTGTATCAGCCCCAATAAATTGTCAAAATAAATAAATAAATTTAAAAAAATGACGGTCTGCTCTGTAAACCTGTACCCAATTTACAATAAAAGTTTAAAAGAAAAAAAATTCACTGACAAGTGCTTAACAGCCAATCAGATATTGTAGAAGAAAACATCATTGAGCTTGAAGAGACAACAATTTATGCACACAGGAACCTAGTTAGCTGTGAGATCTATAGGATACTATAAGGCAACCAGAACTAGGGCATAGTGGTTTCAAGTTGGGCTGCTAACGGTATGGTGAGCAGTGAGCAGTTTGAGACCACCAGCAGGTCTGTGGAAGAAAGATGAGGCTTTGGAGTCCTGCAGTGTTGTAGTCTCGGAAACTCAAAGGGGTAGTTTTCTACTTTGTCCTATAAGGACAACTATTGAGTTGGAATTGACTTGGCAGCGACTTTTTTTTTTAAGATAGGAGAAAACAGGAGGGAAATTACATTAATTAGCAAATATTTAACATATTTGATAAGATACATAAACTTCTAAAATGCTAAACAAGCCACTCAAAAACCAAAACTCTCTGCCACGGAGTCCATGCCTATAGGACAGGGTAGAACTGCTGTCGATTTCTGAGACTGTAACTCTTTATAGGTGTAGAAAGTCTATCTTTCTCCCTTGGAGCTGCTTACCTTGTGTTCACAACCTGAATAACCAAACTACGCCACCAGGGCTCCTTAAGCAAACAATAGACACAATAAAATCAAACAAGCTAAAGCACATCATAACAAATTTACTGAAAGCTAATAATGAAGAAAACATCATAAAAAGGACCAAAGAAAAATAAGTACACTAAAGAAGTGTACTAATTAAAGTAATAATGAATGACTGGAAACCTCAGGTGCAAAGCAATACAAGGCAGGAGACAATGCCCTGGAACAGCATCTGAAAATGCCCACAAACAAAACGAACACCCCCCAAACTCAAAAACAGAATTTTAAATGGACCAAACATATCTTTAAAATATATAGTTCAAGAGAAAAATTTTGTTTAAGAGAAAAATTGAACAGCGGTAGTTTTCCTTATTCTTTCTGCTAAATAGGGCTGAAAATTTGGAAAACCATAAACAAAATAAACATACACCAGGTAGAAGCCTTGGGAATAAAGCAAAACCAGTGTTGCGTTCCTTGGGTTTACCTCTGTCTTATTCCCCCTCTATTAACAGCCTGAAAACAAGCCTGTTGGTACACTAGTTAAAACAACGATCAAAAAATTGTTAATTCAAAGTACGAGCATTCCATGGAAGAGAGATGGGAAATTATGCTTGTGTAAGGATTTACAGACTTGGAAACTCTGCAGTCAGTTCTACTCTGTCCTGTAGTCATTCATTGTGAGTCAGAATCAATTTGACAGCAGTGGGTGTAGTTTTGGGTTAGAGAAGTCTGAAACCCTGAAATACTAGCGGAAACACCCCCTTCTAAATATCTGACATACTCCAAGCAAACACCTTAGGGAAAAATTTGCATTCATGAATAACCCCCCGATTTCCAGCCTTTCCCAGTTTTAACAGGGTTCTTCTGTCCAATGCTGGGACAGTATCAGAGAATACCCAATTGAAAACCAAAACTTTCATCCCAACCAGTAGGAAAGATGAAGCATCACCCAACTCCTGACATATAAGTGTCAGAAGAGTTTAAACAAGACACTAAAAAAGTCAGCACCACCCTGTAGTAAATCCGTCCCACACATAAATAATAAGGACAAGGTTCCTGTTACGTATTCTAGCAAGAGTTGTTGGTGGAGTTGTAATACAAAAACCCTTGATTCCCCCTTGACTCAGTATGCTCCATTTTCCTTGTGCTTCTTGAGCTATCAAAGGAAGCTGAGTGGGAATCCTGGATGTTCACCTACAACCAACATTAAGAGGCAGGGCCCTCCTCAGTCACCAGCATGGTCTCTAAGGAGGGCTGATAAAAAGAAGACATAAATAAGACCCATAGCCTTATAAGGCCCCCAAATGTGAAACGTGCTCTAAGAAAGTCATGCATCACACAAGTAATCAGATCAATCCTAACTTAAATGAGAAAAAATAATCAATAGACACCAGCATGAAATGACAGAGTTGGAATTATCTATTTCAGATAATCTATTCCAGAGGTGGACTAAAACACCTAACACAAAAATGCTTCAATGAGGACTCACAGACAGACTTGCCATGATGAATAGAAAGTCACAGCAAGAAAATTAGAGATATAAAGAACAGAACCTGAGCAATATGGAGGTCTATAAAAAATAACCTCATATTTGTATCATAAAAATCCTGGAAAGAATGAAAAAGAAGGTGAGGCTATAAATGCATTTATAGAAATATCCAAATTTAGCAAAATACATAAACCCAGAAGCTGAGAAAATCCAAAGATGATAAGTCAGAGAAATTGAGATACAACAAAAGAGCAGAGTACCAAGGATCAAAGAGAGAAGAAAACAATAAATAATGACTTAATGATAAGGGAAAAACAAATTTCTCAACTAATATGGAGGCCAGAGAAAGTAGAAGGGCATTTTTAAGTACTGAAAGAGAAGAACTGTCAACCCAAATTTGTATACCCATTAAAGTAGCTTCCAGGAATAAAGAGAAAATGTGGCCCTCTGAGATGAAGACATTTATTAGCAACTGACATGTTTAATTTAAAAACAGGTAAAGCATATTATCTAAACACATATAATAAAAACAGGAATATTAAAAAAGAGGAAAATGTGTGAATGTATTAATAGCATTGGCTGGTGTAATAGACTTTAATGTAATATAAAAGTTATAGTAATTTTACTACAAATGGAAGATAGTGAAATTTCAACACACACACACACACACACACACACACACACACACACACACACACACACACACAGGACTTGGAAAACAAGTTATGTACAAAGAAGCCTCAAAAACTTTATGGAAAAACTCAATCTAAATAGAATTTTCCTACGGAATTTTCTGAAACCCTTTAGAGCAGTGATTCTCAACCTTCCTAATGCAGCGACCCTTTAATACAGTTCCTCATGTTGTGGTGACCCTGAACCCCAACCATAACATTATTTTTGCTACTACATCATCACTGTAATTTTGTTATGTTATGAACTGGGTGACCCATGTGAAAAGGTCATTTGCCTTCCCCCCCCCCAAGGGGTTGTGACCCACAGGTTGAGAACAACAGCTTTGGAATAAGATTTTTTTTTTTTGCTGCTTAAATAATAATAATGTATTCTTAGGTTTTAATAATACAGATTTAAATATATAACAGAAATAGACAAAGTTCAGGAGATAAAAAAATAGATACACTGTTATAAGGGTCTTACATTATCTATTAGAGGTAAATGGTAACTAGAAGATTGACTGTGATAAGTTAAAGACACACATTGCAATTTCTAGAGTAAACACTAAAACTAAGATATAAAGCAGTGAAGAATAAAGGTAAAATGAATCCTTAAAAGTATTCAATACAAAACAGAAAAACAAGTCTCATGTGCTCTCCCACACCAAATAAAAGTACAAATAACAAACAGGCCACAGGAAAAGCAAAGAACAAAATGGATTTAGATCTGATGAAATTGATAATTTCATAGAGTATAAATAGCGAAAACATCAATTAAAAGAAAAAAATCATCAGAATATAATAAACCAAACTCTTATGTTGTCTAAGACAGAATAATTGATGGTGAGAATACACAATGATTTATTTCTGGTAAAAATAAAATGACAGTTACTTCTCAAACCCAACAATTCTACTCCAAATTCATTTCCACAGAGTCCATTTTGATGGATAATGTCTCCACAGGAGCAGTTAGTGGTTTCAGACTGCTGGCCTTACAGTTTGCTGCCCAAGGAATAACTCACTACATCATCAGTCATTCTGAATTCTGCATCGACTGCCCAAATCTCTGGCTGATTTCCAAGTTGTTAAGCAAAGAATAAAAGAAGTGAGATTTGAGCTACCATTCTCAAAGAAAAAGTTTGTAACTTGAGTCCAGTAAAATAAATTTCATTCTATGAAAGAAACAAAACAACAATTCTTTACAAGAACAGAATCCACAGTCTCTATAACAGAACATTCACTTGTGCTGGACATATTCTAAAATTACTTTACCCAAAGAAGCAAGAATATAATTCTACCTCAAAATAAAAACAACAAACAAAAAATAATCTATGAAGGCCAACTCCACAATGAATTAAACGTTAATTTTTATAAAAAGTAATTTTTAAACCATCTGTTTAAACTGACTAAAAATACAGGAAAATATACTCAGAGTGACAACAAATATAGGAACTATCAATGGAGAAAAGGAAGTTATATTATAAATAAGATCCAAATTGAAATATTAGAAGTATTAGAATATTTAAAACAAAATAAATTCCCTGATTGAGCTTAACAGAATAGCAAAAAAGATAAAGAATCTAAATTGGAAGAGATTAAAAAACTTTCTTCACCACATTTGCTTATGCACACATTTTGTCTTCAGCGATTATGTCAGGTAGGTGAGCATCATGGAATGGTAAGTTATTAGAACACAGTGTTCTTGCACTGAGGGAGTACTTGAGTAGAGGCCCAATGTCCATCTGTTACCTTAATACTTAACATATAAATATTGTTATATATAAATATATTTACATATGTGCATGCCTGTATTTAGGCAAAATGTCCTTTGCTTCCTAGTTCTTTTCTCTATTACCTTTTGCTTTCCACTGTCATGTTTTACCTTCATTCGGGTTTCAGTAATTCCTCTGGACTACATTGCCCTTCATCAAGCCCCACCAGGCATCCTATCGATTTTAGGAGTATAGAAAGTCTCATTTTTCTCCTGAGGAATGGCTGACGGTTTCAAACTGCAAACCTTGCAGTTAACATCACTATTGATTTTAGATCACTTCTTGTTCCCTTGTCCCGGGGTTTCTTGGTACCACCCCTCCTTCCTTTTCACCCACCTCCCCTTCTCCCATGTTCCCCTGGAACCATCAGCTCTGTTGTTTTCTCCTCCGGGTTATTTATCCTGCCTATCTTAATTAGATAGACATGCAAAAACAATATAAGCACAAAAACAAAACAAAGCAAAAGAAAACAAAACAACAAAAAAGAAAAGCTTATAAATAGTTCCAGGTCTGTTTGTTGACCTTTCTGAGTGTTTTCAGATTAATAGTCTTACCAATGGATTCCTGCATGTCCTGATAATAAGATCACTCAGATGCATTGAAACAAATAGGAGGTTGCATCAAAAACTTTGTTGAAAATTTTCATTACTCCATTTTTCCATAAAGTATTTGAAGTCCTCACATTGTTAAGCAACAAAATTAAATATATATTATGTTTCACTTTGATAAAATGACAATGTGCATACCTAAGATATATGGATAAAGGATATTTCATATATCTGTCTATGGAGAACTGCTAACAATATGCTGAGAAGACTAGCATTTGATAGTAAAAAGCATTTGATAGTAAAAAGTCAAAAACCAAACTCACTGCCATTAAGTCAATGCCATTAAGTCGATGCCAACTCTTAGCAAACATGTAAGAAAGAAAAGAACCGCCCCTGTGGGTTTCCAAGACCGCAACTCTTTACAGGAGTAGAAAGCCTCCTCTTTCTCCCATGCAGTGCGGCTGGGGGTTTCAAACTGCTGATATTGCGGGTATCAGCCCAATGTGTAACCACTATGTCATCAGGGCCCTAAAGTCATGTGAAAAGAGGCTAATATTTTTTTAATCAGTCTATATCCAATATCTTTCCTTTGAATAAATTAAAACATACAGGTACTGATTTTGAAATTTTAAAATTTCATACATTCTTTAGAAAAGAAATAAGTGGTTATTATATAACCAGCTGCCACTGCTATCAAGTTGATTCCAGGGTTTCTGGGAAACTGAATCTTTATGGGAGAAGACAGCCTCAAATTAAAAAAGCAAAGTGGCTAATAGGTTTGAACCTAACCTCTTAGTTAGCAGTATAAAACTTACCAGACAACGCTACCATAGCTCTTTCATATAATCGTACGGGTTGAAACACCTGTTTATGCATTACTTACAAATACATTACCATACAGAAAAAGACAGGTGGAATAAAGGACTCCTTGGAACATTAAAGGTTAATAATCTGACTATATAATGAGCAGTTAAAAAATAACAATCAAGAAACCCCAATACACTGGAAAGAAATATAAACAAATGTCCATCTCCTCGAAAAAGCAAAAAAGTACATGTTAAAATAGTTAGGAGGTGGCATTTAGGATGTACGGTTCACCAATAACAGATTAACAAAGATAAGAAGAAAAGTGTAATATCCAGGGAAGATAAAGGGAAAGAGCACACAATGTCTATATATACAGTTAAGAGACAAGTAAAACAGTGTGTTTAAGAGGATAAATTAACAGCACATACACAGAAAGGCTTACTATATGCTTAGCCTTTGATCCATTTTTACTTATAGGAATTTATCACACAGTAGTTGTAATTTTTATTTTTCTCACATTGAAGTTACTGAATGAGTGAAACTATGTATGAGTAAAAGAAAAATAATTTGTCCAATAATAAAATACCTTTAGGGAAAGAATCTAGTTAGACATACATTAAGACAATTAAATGATTATTTTGGGGGCAATTTTTTATGTAGGAAAAATAACAGAACATGCGTATTAACTATGAAGAAAATAACCTTAAGCTGACATATTTAAAAGTAGAGAAGAAATATAAAAGACTTCAAATGTATTTGAAAACAGAATGAAAAGTTGAAGGCATTAAGACGATAACGTGGCAACAGTAATTCCAGTGATAAAGCATGATATGGGGAAGGACGTGACTGTTCTAGGTCTTAATTCCCTCACCTGTAAAATGAGAGGCTGGAGCTAAATTTAACATCTTTTTTGTTTCTTCACTATTTCTAATTTTTTCTCTACTATTTCGAATTTAACAGCCCCCCCCCCCCAAAAAACAAAACAAAAACCTTCAAACCCACTGTTACTGCATAGACTCCAACTCAGAGCTGCTCTGTAAGTCAAAGCTTCTGAGACTGTAACTTGTGGAGTAAGGGGACCCCGCACCCCAGAGTAACTCTTTTAAGGAATAGAAAGCCCTGTCTTTCTCCTGCATTTATAATCTAAGACAGATAAACGAAGATAAAAGAACAGATAAACAAAGCAGATCTTATATAGTAAAAAAGGAGGAGGCTATTATGAGTATCTAAAAACTAACACACACACACACACACACACACACGTCAGAGCTAAACAAGCCCTTTTCCTCTACCGAGAAATTACCTTTTATTATTTTCTCGCTCTTCCTCTGGAAATGGCTTCTGCTTTTTCCTGGACTGTTCTTCTATTAACCAACTTTTCCTCTTCAACCCCTTCTTATGCTCTGGGTTCAGGTTTACACTCTGAACCACAGCCTCAATGACATCTGTTACGGTATCAGGGCCCAGGTGCAATACTTCCCCTTCTTCTTCATGCATTTCCGGGCTGACAAACTGTGCAGCCTCGAATGCTTGCATTGATACCACAGCCTGGAGGGGACATTTTCGAGGTCGACCTGGTCTGCGTTTCACAAAGTTATTCCCTGTCCTGGCCTGTCTTTGAAGTTTTTTGGCTTTTAAAATTTTATTGACATGATCCAGGTTTTTCTTTGTGGCCAAGATTTTGTCATAATTGCACATTTTCCGAGCTTGGCGCTGCATAGCTTCCACTACACTTCTCTTGATGTGCAGAGGGGAACAGCTGCTTGGCAACTTTTCAGAAATGAGTGAGATACTATTATTACTACAAGAGTCACTGGGGACTGGAGGCACTAGAAGGCTGTCTGGTTTTCCCAGGATTCGCTCCTTGCTGTGACTACAGCCTGGGCTGGAAGAAGGTGCTACAGAAGCAGTGGCAATCACATCATCAATATTATTCTCAGTGGGCTCTTGATCATCATGTTGTACCATTCGCTGGAGCAGACTATCCACAGAATCATCCACAGATGTTCCCAACCGTGGACTTCGAGAAGGAACGCCATTAACTGAAATTAAAAATGGAAACAAATTACACAAATATAAAGTGAGCATAGTTAGGTTA
Organism: Tenrec ecaudatus; assembly: GCF_050624435.1. NCBI lineage: Eukaryota > Metazoa > Chordata > Mammalia > Afrosoricida > Tenrecidae > Tenrec > Tenrec ecaudatus. The sequence goes on from NC_134530.1 coordinate 165,368,840, forward strand.
TTTAAGCAATTTTCAACATAGTATTAAAACAACGACTATTTTCTATAGCAAGATATAACATATTCATATCTGTTCAAAGATAAGCTGACTTTTAATATTTTCTGAATAAGCTAAATTTTTTAAGTATTATAAAAGTTGAACAATAGTTTCAAAATAAATGTAAATTGAAAAACAAAAATAAGCAGCAATTATCACTCTACAAGATAAAGACCAGAGTTTTTATTCAAAATTTAAGGTAAACTTAAGACTTTATAATTAAATATTAAATTAAAGCCTTTAACTATAACTGATATTTCTAGTTTAATAATTTTTCTGACAATATTTTAAGAGGTGGAACTCTTATTCTGAAGAAGGCGTTATAATTAGAAGACACAAACATCTGCATAAACTAGTTTAGAAGTAGTTTATGTTAAACCCAGATTAGGAACAAAATGATCTTTAAGAAAGATTTACACCTTCAGAAACCCTAGAGAGAGCTGCTAGGTATCGTAATCAATTCAAAGGTTGGCATTAAGAATTATGATAACATTTCTAATTACTGGATTAATGCTGTAAGTCTCAAGCTATTAAACACAATGGCAGAGTCAGTATTCATCAAAATCACCTCTCATCACTAATGGTGAGGGTATAATATATACTTACGAATCTTGAGCTCAAAATCTTAGAAATTAGTTTCCTCTTTCATTAACTCCTCAGAGATGGCAAATATACTTAGGGAAATTAATTTTAAATAAGAATCTTGTAACATACGCATTATTGGAAACCCTTTTCCTGAGGCACTAGCTAGTGTTATTGTAGTTACTATGGAATCAATTTTGATTTATGGTGACACCATATGTGCAGAGTAGAGCTGTTTGATAGGCTTTTTGAGGCTCAGTTTTAAAGTTGTAAATAATATTCTATTTTGTTTTTGCTGAACTATATTGGCAGCTTAGGCTCCCACGTTAAGAATTTCTATACAACTTGTTCAGTGACATTAGTTACATATTTCACAGTGTATCACGTTTCTCATTATTTCTTGGTTGTTCGGTTTCCAGTTGATCTTGTTTCTCTGCCTCCTTTTCTATGCTTTAGACTAAATGTTGACTTTTTTGTTTCATACAGATGATATTTTAAAGGAGAACAGCCTTTGCTACCTTTACAGCAGCGGTTCTCAGCCTTCCTCATGCCACGACCTTTCAGACAGTTCCTCATGTGGTGGTGACCCCAGCCATCACATTATTTTTGCTGCTACTTCATCACTGTAATTTTGATGTTATGAATCGTAATGTAAATATCTGATAAGCAGGATGTATTTTCATTGTTACAAACTGAACATAATTAAAGCATAGTGATTAATCACTAAACAATATGTAATTACATAGTTTGAAGTATTTGTGTTTTCCGATGTTCTTAGGCGACCCCTACGAAAGGGGAATTCAATTTCTAAAGGGGTTGCGTCTCACAGGTTGAGAACCACTTCTTTAGAGCATTAGCAGGTATATGGTAGTAATGGAGGAGGGGGTTTGGGGGGTACGGGAATTGGGAGGACGTTTTATTCTTGGGCTTTTTCTTAGCAATGCAGTTTTCAGTTAAAAAAAAAACCTTCATATTAAGCACCTGTGCTCATTTAGAGTTCACTGCGAATACTATGAAGATTATTGTTTGGTACCCACATGTGTGCGAGCTTCTTAGAATGCACTGTTTTTGGGAAACGCTCTGAAAAGACTAGGAATAGTTATTACTGAGAGAACTCGCTGTAGCCATCCATCAGTTTACACATGTTTTGCTTGGAATAAACCATAAATATATGAACTGGAGCTCTAACAGCAATATATTTCAATTAAAATATATTTAAATTTACCTATATTTACATACATAAACTTACCAATATACTTGTTTGCCAAACAATGTAATTACATTCATATTTTCTAGTTGTTGCAAAGTTGTACATTCGTAAACATTTACCACAAACATTACTTTTTCTTGTGTACTTCTTAATGATATCATATACTTTGGTTAAGCTGTGCACATGTCACAGATCTTTAGTATTTTCATTCCCAGCACCAAAAGCAAGTGTCTACTATCTAAAGAGCAAAGCCCTACTCCCATGGTAACTTGTTACAACCACCAAGGGAAACTGGTTTCAGTCTGCATACTTAGTCTTGTCTTTTTATAACAGTGAGAGTACAGTATTTGTCCTTCTATGATTTATTTATTTCACTCAGCCCAATGTCTTTTGAAGATTTATAGTTGTACTTGTTTTTACTAACTAAAAGAAATCCAAAGACGACTTTCCATTTTAACAAAGGTGTGTTAGGCTGGGTAGACTAGAGAAACAAATTCTTAGACACTCACATGTGTATAAGAAAAAACTTTACATACAATAGCAATTGAATATTGAGAAAATATCCCAGTCTGGTCCACATCAAGGGGCTAAGTCTGATATTAGCCCATATGTCCGATACCAATCTATAAGGTCCTCATCAGACTCACAAAACACATGCAATGATGTTAAATGCAGGAAGACCAAAGGCCAGTGGGATGGAAGTCTTCTGGATCCAGTGGCATTGTAAGCATCTCAGCCTGGCAGGAGTCTCTATGGGGCTTTTCGGCTCTAGAGGTCTGGATTCATCAGGGGTCCGTCCATGTGGCTTCTCCTCAGGGATGTTTCACAGGGAGTTAGCCTTGTCAGTGGAGAGTCTCCAAGGGAGTGAGCAAAGAGAGAGAGAAGTGTCCCCCGCCTCCAAGGATGAAAACAGGAGTCCCCAGAATCCTTAGGGAAAGGTCATGCCCACACAGGGGCCTCATTGGCTAAATCCTGATTTAGAGTCTAGACTCCACCCCTATACTCTTAATCCTCAAACTGATACCAAATTATGTAACTACCGCAAAAGGCAAGAAGCAAAACTAGCATCCAGCATTTATTTTGCAGTGCACTGTCAAGAGGCAGCATGAATCCCAAGAAACAATAGTGACTTCACCATCCTCCTTCCAAAGGAACTATACTCAGCACCTCAGCATCAAGCCACCATAGCTTTGAACTCGGTCTATGAAACTGTAAGTCAGTGCTATTTTAATCTTCGTATGTTATTTGGTGTGATTTAGTAGTTTATACTTCAAGCCTGGTATAATCAAAATTGTTCCCATAAATAAGTCACATTGGACCTGGAGGATCAGACCATAATCTTGGGAGACACCAAGATCAACTGGCAAAACACAAGACAATGTCCTACACCCCACCTAGGTGGTTAGCGACACGTCTTAAAACCTTATGAGCAGCCATCTAAGTTGCAAATATCATTCTCTGTCCACAGGAAAGAAGAATGACACAAGTCACAAGACACATGGAAACAATCAGTCCAATGAACTAACAGACCATGTAAATAGCAGTGTCCACAACCTTTTGAGCAGAAGAACGAGAAGATGCGCGGCTGCCACTACCAACTGCTCTGAAAAGGATCATATCAGAAGGTCCTGGACAGAGTAAGAGGAAAATGTGGAAAAAACTCAAAATTATGAAAGAGATCAGCCTTACGGGCTGAAGAGAGACTGGTGGGACTCCTCTAGACTATTGTCCTTAGTTACCCTTCGGGTTGGGAACAGAACTTTCCCCCAAGACAGAGTTCAGAGGGTTAGGAGAGGAGGAATGGAAACAGGAGACAATTCAGACGTGGAATCAGCAATGGCACATGAAGGGCATTGCAATGATTGCTTAATCAAAATGTGTATGAATTGCTGAATATAAAAAAAAGTTTATCTGCTTTTTAATTTTTTGCCTAATTCATAATAAGAGAAAAGTTTTCATAGAAATTAATGGTAATTGCTTCTATGTTTTTAGTCATCCTGGCTAATTAAAGGTTTCATAGGAAGACTCTACTTTCTCTTTTTTTTAACTATGCTTTCTTACAGCAGAAGAAACCTATATTTACTCTAATCCAGTAGTTCTTAATCTGTGGGTTGTGACTCTTTTGGGGGAGAGGGGGTCGGACAACCCTTTCACAGGGGTCACCTGATTCATAACAATAGCAAAATTACAGTTATGAAGTAGCAACGAAAATAAGGAGCTGTATTAAAGGGTTGTGGCATTAGGAAGGTTGAGAACCACTGCTCTAATCATACGGATGCCAATTAGTTTCTTGAACTCACATTTTATAATTTACATAAATTACCACTGCCTGGAATAAACCTACCATTCCCAATCTGGCCTGATAACATTTATAAAATACTCATTTCTTACTCTTCAATCATCACTGTGACAACAGATATATATTGTACCATCAATGAAAGGAAAGTTGGGCACACTCTAGATCTATTCATAAATTAATATAAATATGTTGTGTGGAGCAATGGACCTGGTTTTACCCTAAACCTTTAGTCCATAGAAATGACTATGGAGTAATTTGGATGTCTTGGTCTGAGACTTCCAGGATACACCTGATACATCTGTGCTAGAAAGCAGGAGATAGCCAATTCGGAAAGAGTTCATCTGGAAAGCTGAGATCAAGTAGCCCCAAACCAGAAAAACCAAAATCACTGCTATTCAATTCATTCCTACTCATAGGAACCCTATAGAACATGGAACTGTCCCTGTGGCTTGCCAAGACCAAAACTATTTACAGAATAGAAAGCCTCGTTCTTTCATTGGGCAGCTGGTGGTTTTTAGAAGTGCTGATCTTACGGTTAGCAGCCCAATGGAAAATCCACTAAGCTATCCTAAGAAGATCACTCAGCTTATAAAAGCTCTCAACTCTAGTTTTTGAGGGCATCCCTGTGGAATGAACATCTCTTGTTAGGAGGGCAATATTCCTTGGGATATAGACACTTGTTAACTTGAGACTTAAGAATGAAGAGGTGGAGTTCAGTCTGTCAACCAGGCCGCATTTGGAGGAGCTAAGGAGATAAATAGCTCCATGGAGGCGGGACACACTCACTCCCTGTGAGACATTCCTGTTGACAAGACACATGAGAGCTACGCTAGAGCTCTGGAGCTGGAGGAGCCACGTGCAGACCCCTGCCAGTGCTGAGATGCCTCCACTGTCACTGGATCCACAAGACTTTCCACCCACTGGCCTGTGATCTTCCGGCATTCGGTATCATTGCATGTGTTGTTTGAGTCTGAAGAGGAATTTATAGACTGGTATCAGACACATGGGCTAATATCAGACTTAGGAACTGGATCTGGACTGGGCTGGTATGTTTTCTTAATATATAATTGCTCTTTGATATAAACCTGAAGGTGCCGTCTGCCTATTTGTAGCAGTCCAAAGGATGATAACCTTAACTGTGAGCTCTGACCTGGGCTTGGATTACTAAGGTTATGGGACAGAGTGCTAGACAGCAGAAAAGCAATGAGAATGAAGATGTAACAGCAAAGACTGGCTTCACATTGATCTTTACCATGTGATGTAAACAATGAGTTCATTAAGTTATGAACATTTTTTAAATGTTCAAAAACTCAAAATGAAAACACTGAGGTTAAAATTAAATATTTATATTCATTTTATAATCAAATAAATGTTTGTATAGTCTCAAAGATGTGGGATTCTTACTTTGGAAAACGATTTACAAATATCCAATCCTTTAATAAATAGCTTCAATCTATATTCTCCTATTAAATATACCAATCCTTAACCTCAATTCCACTTTTTAAACCTCAACTTTTTTCTTTTAAACCAATTTTACTGGGGGCTTGTACAACTCTTATCACAATGCATACATACATCCACTGTGTGTCAAGCACGTTTGTACATTTGTTGCCATCATCATTCTCAAAACATTTGCTTTCTACTTGAGCCCTTGGTATCAGCTCCTCATTTTCCCCCTCCCTCCCCGCTCTCCCCTCTCTAAACCTCCATTTTTATATCTGTTCATTGTCATTCAATTTGAATTTTTCTCTCTGGACTATTAAAAGTCTTTGTACCTCATAGAAGTGATTGATTAGACATAAAAAGCGAAAAAATGGTAAAAGGAGAGGACTACTATATTGTTTCAATCCACATTACTGATTCTATTTCATGGCCATACTTTAAAAATATTTTTTTACCTCTATGCCCATGAATAATAGAAGGCAACTCTGAAAGTCGAGTAAAACAAATACCACTTGCCTGTTGAAGAAGTACTCTCAGATGAAGACCTTTTTCGGGTAGGACTACAGTTTGTGCTTTCTGACGGGCGCTGAGAAGACTTCTCTGGGGTTGGGTGGGACCCTGAGGAAAAGAAAAGACAGAAACCATAGGAAAATTCAAATCTGAAAATAATGTTAAATGGTCAGAACTGCAATATTTTAGTTGTTTCCACTGCCAACCCCTGTAATAATATGACTTTTATGGTAACAATAAAAGGATAAAAGAGGAAAATTCACACTAAGATTTGACAAACAGAATTTCAGAGGTTCCATCACACATAATTGCTGCTGTAACACTAACAAGAGGGAAAGTACTTTTAGTAATAAAATATATGACTTTGGTTTTATGTACAAGGAGGTTTTAAAAATTTTTATGATAATTTTCCATTTTTCCATGTTTTATAATCTTGTACGACCACTATAAAACATATTACCAATCGTAGAGATGATTAATAATATTATAATTAGATACATTGATTATTGATTCAAATTTATATTACAAACTGACAAACAGAACTTAGAATGCAATTACTTGGAACACTGATGCATGCAAAGCAGGTCCAAAATGAGCATGTCATTTAAAAAATTAGAAAAAAGTAACCAGATGAACCTCAGATTCCCATATCCTATCAAATCCAGAGAGATCACTGATCATTTTCCCGTTCTTTTTTGGCTCTATAGTATCTTCTAGAATAACTAAAGATTAATGTAGCCAAACTTCTCTTAAAGATTAATGTAGAACAAACTTCTCTTAAAATTGTATATTTAATGTTCCTGATTATATACAAAAGCGCCAAAAGACAAAGAAACTGAAGTTTCTTTGAAAAAAATCCAAAACTTTTACCAAAAACACAAATCAATGCAGCATACTTCACACTCTTGATCCGGAGAAAAAATGTTCAGGAAAGGTTATTTTCCTGAATGAATGTTATTGGTTCTGATACTGGTTTTCTGACAACCTAAAGTAATTTATTGAGAGAACACATGATGAGTGTCTTGCTATATATTTGTTGAGGAACAAGTATTATTCTGAAAATGTTCACTTTAAATTTGGGGAGAAAAGCAAACACACAAAAAGCCTTACATATAACTGAAGGCACAAAAAGATAAAAGAAATACAACAGCTGAAGATGAGATTTTTAAAGATATATCTCTAAATGAGAGTGAACACTCTTTAATGAAGGGAGGAATTAACTGAAGGCTGACTTAGGGAAAGAAGAAGTACACATCTGAAGACAAATTTCTATTGCTTCCTTTTCTCTGTGAGGAATAAAAGGCACGAACTTTGTTTTAATTAGGTAGGGCCTTAAATCACATCACTGTGAATAGTCACTTGGTAGTCTACTTGGAATCAGGTGAGTGATTAGGATTATGAACTGTGGAAAAGAGTAACCAGTTTGGTTTGGGGGGAATTGATGTTGTAACAGTCCATCCTACTTCTGACACGCACTGATGACTGATGTTACCATCTATTCAAGAAGCAAGACTGTTTACTGTTGAATCACAAAATTAGATTCAAAAGGACTAAAGCCACCAATATAATGAATCCCCTAAAATTTGATGCAGAAGAGGCAAGACTTCCACTATAAAGCCTAAATATCACAATAAGTATCAAGGAGTAAATCCTGGGAATCCGTGAATACATAACTTTAAATAGTATTACTAAAAATACATTTACTAGACAGATAATACACTTCCTACACAAACACATAGCCAAGACAGAAGAAAAGAATCTGGAGACATCGCTTCATTCTCTTTACCACCGTTCCTAACGAATGGGTGAGCATTCCTAATGAAGGGGTTAGAGAAGACTCTTTACAGTCTTTTCTGTCAATCAGAAAAAAAAGTTGTTTTTTTTAAAAAGAAATCATTTTATTAGGGGCTCTTACAGCTCTTATAACAATCCATACATCAATTGTATCGAGCACATTTATTAATTAAGTACAGTTTATGTACTCATTACTCTGTAGGACACTGTGAAGTGGGAAGAGACATAAAATATTTTAATAGTCTTTACCCACAAGGAGCTTATTTCAGGTCTTGAGTTTCATCGTGTATTACATTTCAGGGGGTACTTGTGCCACCCAATCTTGAGTTCTGTCTTCAGTTCCTAGACTATTTGGTAATGTTTCCTAAATGTCTTGGTCATCTTCAAGAAAGTCTTGATGAAGGCTTCAACTATACCTTTGATCATCAGGATATTCTGAGAATCACCCTGCCTGGCCTCACCCGCCTCAGGGTAAAAGAGGGGACAGGCACTGTCTTCACAGCTCCTTCGTGTGGTGGCATCTGGAGCTGCAGAGGAGGCAGTGGGAGGTGGGATGGGGGTCAGATCCCCGGAGATCACTATTGGCAGCACTGTACAGCAATTCCTGAGAAACTGAAACAATTGAGAGAGAGATGGCTTAGCTCACTTAGCTTCCGAGCCAATTTTCATTTCCTGAAAGTAATGGAGGTGAGCAGCCTATTCTTAGGATTTAATAGGAGATTGGAGTAAAACTTTATTTAGGAAGATGCCCATTTTTGATTTTAAAAAGTCTGTTTGAATACTGTGCCCATAATGAACAAAATTTTTGTTAACAATATTCTACACTAAAAAGGAAAAAAGTTATATCCCAGAGATACAGATCTCTAGGGCTTGATAACCACCAGATATGGAGATCCTATTCCACCTAACAGTGCTTATCAGAGCAGTAAGAGGATGAGACGATCTGATCTGAGTAAACAATACTTAATGATGTAGAGCAATTAACTCAAAGACTGGAAAATTATGCAAAGACTTATGTACAAGAGGAAGCAACTTGGTAAAGATGTTTAAAAACACGTTTAAACTTGCCTAGCAGCAGAAAGGATAAAGGTTTGCAAAGATTATCTTCAATAATGCCTGGAACATAATGTTTCACATTATACAATAGGGAGAATAGAAAAGAACAAGATAGTGCCTAGAAACTAGCATATCCATTTCAATAGGGAGAACTGCATTTTAAAACCTACAACAGAATGCAATGCAAAGTTGAGTGCAGTAGTGTTACGTACATGATTTGTGAAATAAGGAATCCTGAGTTTGATGACTAGATCTGTTACTAATTAAATTGTTAAAATTGAGCAAGCAAACTTGTCTGAACTTTTAAATAAAAAATCTAACTCACAGGCTTGTAGTGAGTACCAAAACAAGATTATATAATGGAAAAGTCATTTTATAAAATTCAGAGTTTTAGAAATGTTAGTGATTCTACGTAATTCACTGCCATTGAGTCTATTCTAATTCATAGAGACCCTACACAGGGTTTCCAAGATGGTAAATCTTTATGGAAGCAGAGAGCCTTAAGTTTCTCCCACGCAGTGGCTGCTGGGTTTGAATCACTGGCCTTGCAGTTACAAGTCCGCTGTGTTTTAGCAGTCTAATGTTTATGCAATAGTCCCACCAGAGTTCCTTTATATATACTGGCTCCTTATGTTTAAATATGAAGTTCCTTACAATAAATACTTAATAATGTTGCCACCATATAATTTACATTCAGAGTTAAAATAAGAATGGTGGGTGAGGGGGACACAGGGACTTAGGTTCAACTTGAGAGATCTGGAACTAATCTGTAACACCAATCATTTAATATTAAGTTAACCAACCAACCCCGAAGAAGCATTAGTATTTAGTACCTCCAGTCTGAGTAAGCGTCTACAGGGTAGGAAAAAATTGCTCAGAAATTAATCTCCTAATTTACTTTCTCCAGGGATGGAGTGATAAAATAAAATCTGATGTGTCCAAGAGATACATCAGGTTGCAGACCAGGGAAGAAGGTCTGCTCTCTCTGCTTGGATCTTTGGTTTGTTTAAATAACTCTTGGTTGTTTCTTTATGGGAGTTATTGCTTTACTGCTATCTCTATCAATGTTTGGTCACACCTGATCGGGGGTCATTTTAGATTTGCCTGCAAGACTGTGTGAGGAATTTCTACTGCCCAAAATGGAAGAGGTTTATATGTCTTCTAATTACAAAATACGATGAGATAAACTAGTACTTTCTCAAGAAATACAGAAAACAAATGTAACTTTAGATACCAGAGAGTTTCTATCATTTTTCATTTCAAAATACTTGTCAAGCAAGATAGTAAAATACTTAGGAAGTAAAGAATATTGGGAATTCCTCAATGCACACAACTAAAAGGCAGAGAAACACTACTACAGAGTGCCGCCACAAAGATGAAAGCTGCAGATATGCTTGTAGGAATTACAGTTAGATAAATGAAGCAAAAACTAGAGATAAATAACAAAAAGAAGTATCTGACATAAATAAGTTGAATTTTAGAGGAGTAAATTCTTTCGCTTAGGTTGGAAACAGATTTTCATGTACAAAAGAAGTCGGACTACTAATAAGGAAGGAAACAGAAAAGAGAATGTCATACATTGGAACAGAAAATTGAATATTAAAAATAAAATTGAATATTTGAAGAATCCGTAGAAGTGGCTGTTTGTAGACTCTCTGAAGCTATTTAAATATAGTTTGATGAACTTTTCAAGATGAAAAGACAGTCTGCGGGGGAATTATATGTCAATTTAAACGAAAAGAGTGGGAGATAGAACTTTTATATCAAAACCATAAGATGAAATCACAGATAAGGATATTATTAGAAAGCTGAGTGAAAAAGAACATAACTGGATTATGAAAGAATAAGAATCTGGAAATTATTATATTAAAAACAAAAACAGGTAGAGACCAAGAAATAATTCTGAAGTTACTCTATCACAAGTGATTTATTTAATTGATGTCTACAGAGTAGGAACAAAAAATTATCTAAGACAAAGAAGAATACTATATATTCAGATTCCTGGGTGTGACAATATAGTCAGATAGGTATCAGCAGACATTGAGAAAATTCTCTGTAATAATGGAACACTGGGGGAGAGAGGGCACCATAAAGGAAAAGCTAGAATAATGTTTCGACCTAAGCACGTAATTGAAGCCCTCAGTATCTTACACTTAATAAAAAGATCATTTCTGGTCAGCAAAAGAAAATAGTGAATGATATGAACATTTGTTTAGATAAAACTATCTATATTATTTTAGACAAAGTCAAACCATCAACGTCTTCATAATTTATGAGCCACACCCTGTTGGACGACTCAAATAACCCCAGAATGGTTTGACTGAGCACATACAGTCAAAATGGTAGAAACAGCTTGGGGTCAAACAAAAAATTGACTGTGCCATATGTGGAAGGATACTATGCAGTAAGTTCATAGATGATATGAATTAAAAATATATATATTTTAAAAGTTTCCAGCACTCTAATCACTCCCCACCAAAACAAAAGCAGATTATTTAAAATGCCAGTTCTAAGGAAGAAATTCCTTTTATGGCAGATAAATAAAGGCTATCTGGGAATGTCTGTTAAACTGTGGCTAAATCAAAATTATTTATAATAAAAATGTTAATTGTAAGCAAATGCACACAAAATATCAAACTATTTGGAAACCTCCAATCAAATTTTTATTTCCAGAATCAAGTTTTGATTCCTTTGCAATGGTTCATGGCTCATAGCAGTCCTGGAAGCTTGTCAATTAGCTGAAAGCTGGGATAAAAGCTGGGTTCCACAATAAAAACAGCTGTTTCCAATTGTGAGAAATGCATTTACTGAAAGCAATACATTTCATCTGACTCACCAATTAAATGCGCTACAAGAGGATGATTCAGAGCCTGTGTTTTCCCCCTCTAATTAGGCTCTCAAAATGTCCAAATCAGATCATTCACTAAAATGGAATTTCTCTGGAAATTCCCAGAACGGCACTAACCACCACAATCAATTTTCTGCTTCCATCTCCATTTGTTCACACTGAACTCCTTTATGTCTTCACTAGTGGGTGTATCTTATATACAACACTAGAGAAACCATTTCAAAGCAATCTATTCTGACCAGTGCTTTCACTTTTCAGTTGAAAACAAAGCAAAACTCAGTATACTTTCCTTCAACTAATATATATATATATTTTTAACTAATATATTTTTTACAGAGATATACTTTTTAAAAAAGTTCAGTAATAATGTATCCTTGATGGACAAAACTATTAATATCGATGTATCAAAGAATGTATAATACTTTTATGAACCAAATCACAATAATCTCATTTTGATTAGTCTAAATGTGGGTGAGTGCAGAGTAGAGACTCAAAGCCAATCGGTAGCCAATCAGACGGACACCCACGCACTGAAGGGTTGTTGTGAGCAGATGAGCCAGTCAGGGTGCAGGGTAGCAATTCATCATACAACTTTCTTCTAGTTCTTAAATGCTTCCTTCTCAATATCATGATCCCAATTCTACCTTACAAATCTCGCTAGACCAGAGGATGTACATTGGTACAGATAGCAACTGGAAACACAGGGAATCCAAGACAGATGAATCCTTCAGGACCAGGACCAGGACCAGTGGTGAGAGTGTCGATGCCTGGAGGGTGGAGGGAATGTGGGGTAGAAAGGGGGAACTGATTGGACAGCAGAGAAGAGGGTGGGGGGGAGACGTCGCATAGTGTAACATATGACAAAATAATAATTTATGAATTATGAAGGGTTCATGAGGTAAGGGGGAATGGAGGAGGGAGGGGGGAAATGAGCAGTGGTTATTAAGGGCGCAAGTAGAAGGCAAATGTTTTGAGAATGATGATGGCAACAAATGTATATATGTTCTTGACACAATGGATGTATATATGGATTGTAATAAGAATTGTACGAGCCCCCAATAAAATGATTTAAAAAAAAGAACGTATGATACTTATATGAACCAAATCATAATAATCTCATTCTGATTAGTCTAAATTTTTAAGATTTTATTCAAAATATATGAAAAATACTCAATGGTATTGTTTTATCCATTTTTTCACCAGACATATACCCAGTCAGGAACTGAAAATGCTGAAAAAACAGGGAGGGAAGAACTGATACTCCAAATAAGAACGTCTCTTTCATTGGGTTCACTGAAATGTTTACCTAACATCAATAAAAACCTTAATCAAATACAGACAACACTAAGACTGGGGGAAACCAGAAAACCTGGCCTAACTAGAGTGCATAATTACACTACACTTTCATGAGCAGCAACTAACTTAGGTTGTTAGTATTTCACATTAGGAGCATAAACAATGTAACATATATGTAAAAATCATCTTTAAAATCACTGCATGTTACTTTTTAAAAATTGCTTTCAGAGTTGAAAATTGCTCAAGAAAGGAGTCCATTTGAATCCATCTGTGAAGTGAGAAAGTTTAAAGGCCTTGCTCCATATTGCACGAAGTTTTATCATTCCTGAGTCTCTGTTCTTGATTTCACTTATTTTCTGAAATTTTTTAGTATGATTTATCATGTTTGTTCCATGCCAACTAACACTTAGAGAAAACCCAACCAGTAGAAATAGTAATCTTTTACTTTTTCTCAATTACCAGTTTGATAAATAATTAACAATATATACACTGCTTTAAAACAAAACCTTTTTTCGATGTACAGCAAACTTATCAAATACAGGTGAAACTCTAAAGTTATCTCTCACCTACTGCTAATATTAACATCTTAAATACCTATGGAACATTTGTCAAAACTAAGAAATTATTGGTAGAGTCTATATTTAACTAAATCCCAGCCTTCATTTAGATTGCAGCAATTTTTGCTCAATTCCTATTCTAGGGTCTAGTGTCTCCCTTACTCTTCTGCCATCTGTGCTAGTTTTCAATCAGAGGCTTTGTTTAATATTGATACCTTTGATGAATACAGGCCAGGTGTTTTATAGACCATTCTTTAAAAAAGGTTATTTTTCTATTGTTTTTCATGATTAGAAAGGAATTAAAGTGTTTTGGGATTGATACAAAAAAGATATAATTTTTCATCACATTATACATGACAAAATGACATTGCTGGTAAAGTTACTGTAATTGCTTAATCTGCCAGTTCAATTCAACATAAAATACTATTTTTCCCACTCCATTCTCTGATCTTAGAAAATAACGTGTGAGAAGGGAATTAAACCTCCTATCTACATACATTATCTGGCATTCCTGTGAGAAATACACCCTTCATAAAGACTCTGCCTTGCCAACAGTCTGGAGCAGTTCTACTCGGTCCTAGAGGGTGCACTGTGAGTCCTAAAGAACTTGAGGGCAATAGTATTGTAATTGAGGTGAAAGTTTTAGGAGTAAATCAGTTAACTTTCCCATACAATTTAGTTTATAAATCAACTGATCCAAGGCACTGGTTATATTCTTTGCAACGTGTCAACCATCTTCCTATCTTGGCCCTGGGTTCCCATTTGCTTTTGTCCAAATTTTCTACCCCTTCCTGCCTTCTCATTTATTTGCATTTGAGCAAGTATGTCCTTTTGATTATATATGACTGTTCTATGGAACAGGGTCCTCTTATATGCTGTTTTATGGGCCTACTGTTTTTCTTCAACAGAACATGGTGACAGGAATGGTTTCAGTTCCAAGTAAGGGTGATGTCTTAGGAACATCAGACCTTTTGGGGGTGAATTTTAATTTTACATTTTTATCCCTCTGCCAGTGTTCTTTTGTGATTACAGTCAAAGTAGTCTATAATGGTAGCCAGACATCTTCTAGTTCTTTTGATCTCAGGATCCTGTAGGTCAGTGGTTCTCAACCTGTGGGTCACGACCCATGGAGGGGGGGGCGGCGGCGAATGACCCTTTTACAGGGGTCACCTCATTAATAACAGTAGCAAAATTAGTGTTATAAATTTAGGAAGTAAATGATGAAGTTATGAAGTAGCAATGAAAATAATTTTGTTTGGTGGGTCACTACAACATGAGAAACTGTATTAAAGGGTCACGGCATTAGAACGGTCGAGAACCACTGCTGTAGGCTATGGTTTACAAAGCCCATCAATCCTCTGCACTACTTGCTCCCATGTGTCCTTGGTTTTAAGCATTCTGCTATGCTCCAGATGGGAGACCAATAATTGTACGTATGATTGAGAGTGCCCAGACACTACTTACTAAAGTAGGATGCAGAACATCATCTTTATGAATCAAGCTATGCCAACTGACAGCTTGTCTCCCATTTATGGTTATTCATTTTGACTGGAGAAACTTCACCCCACAAAGTGTTTATGTCTAAGAAGTTCCCATGACTGTGACCCTTGTGTGGTCTACTTTGTCAATAGAGCATACAGTTATATATAAATATCCACAACCAAATCTCTATTTGCAGGTAGGTGTGCCATTACATCTTCCCACATATATTCAGCCTACATATCTACTCTGTAGGAGCGCTGGTGGTATAGTGGTTATGTTGGGCTGTAGTCCACATGGTCAGCAGTTTGAAACCACCAGCAACTCTGCAGGACAAAGAGTGGGGCTTTCTAGCCTTGTACACAGTTATAGCCTCAGAAACCCAAAGGTCACTATGAGTCAGCACTGAGTGGATAGTTGTGTTTGTTTATCCACCTATGTATCTGGCTATAAATTATTAATATTATTGTTGAAGGACTATAATTATTGTACTTACATTTTATTCTTGCATTTAATTCTCTTGCTTTGGTTTAGTCATGTGTACACTTCCCCCAGTACTGTGCACTGACATCTCCTTAGCCATTATTAACATTTCTTCTATCTAGTAACTTGCCCTCCCTCCCCTCTTTGGTGACCAAATAATGTTGTTGGGTTTTTGAGGGGTTTTTACCCCCAAGTAAATAATCTTTTTAATATAAGTGATCTCATATTTTATGTGCCCTTTACTGACGCTTCTTAGTCACCATTGCTTAGCCACCTATACCAATAGCACAATGTTCTGAAAATTTATCGGAGTTGTGAGATGTTTTGTAGATTATTCATCATTTGTTATTCATTGAATGATATTCCATTGGATGGATGTACATTTATCTATTCATCCCTTTGCTGTTGTAAATAATGCTGCAATAAATATGGATGCTCACAGAACTAGTCATGTTATGGTTCTTATTTTTATCTTTTTAGGTTCATATTTTTTAAGGATATATACTTAATAGTGAAGTTGTTGGATCATCCAAAACCAAAGTCATTGACTCAATTCTGACAGTGACTCTATATAGCAAGAGTGGGGACCTGTTTTTCTGCCAAGGGCCATTTAGATATTTATAATACCATTCACAGACCATATTGGTGAAACATTTAATTAAGTCACTCTAGTGTGATGGTTGGAACTGCTTCTTTTTGGTGAAGTGTGTGATGTTAAGTGGCATTTAGGTTCTTAAAGCTGTAAACATTTCCAGAAGACAGCCTCATTTTGCTCCTGGGTAGTGCCTGGTAGGTTTTAACTGTTGAGCTTACAGAAAGGAATCCAATACTCACCTAACAGTACCAACAGGTTTCCTAATGTTGGATCATATGGTATGCCATATGAGCTTTTAATATTTTTACCAACAATGTATGAGTTCCCCTAACCTCAGCCAGACTGTTGTTTTCCTTAGTGCTATTAGTCATTGTCAAAGGGAGATGGTATCACTGTAGCTTGAATGGTACCTCTCTAATAGATAATGATCATTTATTCATGTGCGGTAAGTGTTTTCTTAGGTGAAGTGTCTATATATATATTCTTTATCCATTTTAAAACTTTCTAATGTTGAGGTGTTGATTTTTTACATAAATTTTATATTGGATATGTCAGTTTATGTCATTGTCAAAAATTCTTTCTCAATCTTTATTTCTGTTTATTCTTTTGGAGAGGTCTTTTAATGAGCATACCTATTTAATTTTTAGGAGGTCTCATTTAACCAATTAACCTGTTTAACCTGTTGTGCATTTTAGTTGTTTGGTATTGCTTGACATCGTATTTATATGACAGCTATGTAATAATGCCATTTATTCTCACTTTTGTTCTGATGCTGTTGGTATTTACAGATTGGTCTGTGTTCTCAATCCTTTTAAAATTTTATTTATTTACTAAATTTTGTTTTCCTTTTCTCTTTTAAAAATCATTTTATTGGGGGCTCATACAGCTCTTATCACAATCCATACAATCCACTGTGCCAAGCACATTTGTACATATGGTGCCATCATCATTTTCAAAAGTTTCCTTCTAATTGAGCCCCCCTTGGTATTAACTCATTTCCCCCCCTCTCCCATCCTCCTTCACGAACCCTTGATAATTTATAATTTTTTTTCATGTCTTACACTGACTGATGTCTCCCTTCAACCACTTTTCTGTTGTCTTTCCCCGGGGTAAGGGAAGGTTATATGTAGATCATTCTAATGGGCCTTCCCCCCACCCCCACCCCTTGTATTGCTAGTATCATTATTGGTCTTAAGGGATTTATCTGTCCTGGATTCTGTGTTTCCAGCTCTGTACCTGTATATATGCTCTGGTCTAACCAGATTTGTAAGGTAAAATTGAGGTCATGATAGTTGGGGGAGGATACATCAATCAGTGCTATACAGCACCGATTGGCTCGTCTCTTCCTTGGGATCATTCTGTAAGGGGATGTCCAATTGTTCACAGATGGGCTTTGGGTCGCCACTGTGTGCTCCCCCTCATTCACATTGATATGGATTTTTGTTCTGGGTCTTTGGATAGCTGATCTGATACTTGATCCCATCCACACCTCATGATCACATAGGCTGGTGTGCTTCTTCCATGCGGACTTTGTTGCTTCGCAGCTAGATGGCCATTTATTTTGCTTAAGGCTTTTAAGACTCCTGACGCCGTATCTTTTGATAGCCAGGCACCATCAGCTTTCTTCACATTTGCTTATGCAACCATTTTGTCTTCAGTGATTGTGTCCGGAAGGTGAGCATCACGGAATTCCAGGTTATTAGAACAAAATGTTCTTGTGTTGAGGGAGTACTTGAGTAGAGGCCCAATGTCTGCCTGTTACCTTAATACTCTACATGTACATAGATCTATTTCCCCATTATTATATATTTACATATGTTCATACCTGCATTTAGACCTCTATAAATGTCTTTTGCCTCCTAGTTCTTTCCTCTATTTCCTCTTACTTTCCTCCTGTCCTACTATCATGTTTGGCCTTCATTTGGGTTACAGTAATTCCTCTTGGTTACATTGCCCTTCATTAAGCCCTACCAGGCCTCTTATGCAATCCTCGCCATCGATGTTAGATCACTGGTTGTTCCCTTGTCCTTTGGCTTGTTAACACCCACTTCCTTTCCCCTGCCTCCCTTTCGCACATGTTCCCCACCCACCTCCAACTGTCAGTCGGTTGTTTCCTACTCTGGATTCTTTATCCAGCCTATCTTATCTAGATAGACATGAAGAGACAATAATAAGCAGAAAAACAAGACAGAGCAAAACAACAAAGGAAAACAAAAAACAAACCACCAACAACAACAAAAAAGAAAAGCCTATAAATAGTTCCAGGTCTGTTTGTTGACCTTTAGGAGTATTTTCTGGTTGACTTTGATGGGAAGCCACGCTCTGGCCACGAAGACTATTTTTGGTATTCCCTGGAAACTTCATTACTCCCCTTGCTGCTCTGTTGCATGCCCTAAGTATTTCAACCCAGTGTGGTTGGGTCAGATGGGGCACAGTTCCCACACTGTGCCTCCAGTGTTGTCCCTCGTAGCATTATGAGAGATTTCGTGTCTCGTTGTGCAGCTGGCACTATGGTCCTCTCTGTGGATGGGCTACTCTGAGCAAGAATATCGTCTTCGGGGCTTGGTGGAAGTTCTCAATCCTTAAACTTTATTTTTGGAATTTCTTTGAATTGCTGTTTGGTTGATGCTGTCCCATGTCCTAACCAGGTTATCTGATGCTGGTTCTTTGTGCAGAGAAATCTCTTCTTTAAGATTAGTATGGTTTTTAAAAATTCCCTTAATTTCTGCTCATCAGGAAACGTTCTAATTTTGCCATCATATTTGAGAAACATTTTTCTGGGTATATAATTCTTAGTTAACAATTATTTCCTTTTAAAGTTTTATACAATATCATCTCAGAGCTTAGTCTTATTGATTCTACTCTGTAGGTTACTTTTAGTTTTTCCTGAGCTGCTCTAAGTATTCTTTCTTTGTTTTTGGTAAGCTTGATTATGAGAGGATACCCCCCACCAAAAGCCCAAATCCCTGCCTCCCTCCACGCCAGAGCTAATCATTTAAAAAATTTTTTACATAACAAACGTACCACCATTCAAAGTACTCATCAAATCTGCAATCCTATTCTTGGAAACAGTTTTCAAAATCATCTGTTTGGATGGCTGACAGTACCTCCCTCATTTTTTTCTTATACTCTTCTATGTCGTCAAATTGCAGTCCTTTCATGTCCCTCTTTATTTGGGGGGGGGGGGGGAAGAAGTCCCACAGAGCGAGGTCAGGTGAGTAAGGTGCATGGGGCAAGAGAGGCATGCTGATTTTTGCAAAAAACTGGTACACTGAGATGGCTGTGTAGACAGGTGTCTTGTGATAGCAAAACCAGTCCCTTGCATGCTACAAACCAAGTCTGTTTTGTGGCACACTTTTCCGCAGTATTTTCAGAACCTCTAACTAGAAAGCTTATCAGTCTGACCTGGTGGAACAAGCTCCACTACAAGTAGACATTTTTGTCTATTCGGGAAGCTGACACATGTCCAGAATGAATTTTGTCATTAATCTGACATTTCACCTTTTTTTGGAAAAAGAAAACCACTCCTACCACTTGAGTTATTCCCAAAGTACTGCCCTTGATGTTCAACATCACAAGTTTCTGCAGCATTTTTCCAGAGCAGGAAACAAAAAAATTATTTTTTAAAACAAAATTTCATAGCTGCAGTATTCTCTTAAATCAGCCATCACTAAAAACCAGGTTCAAGCAAGGTTGCTTTTACGAAAAAAAAAAATCACTGTGACTTTCTCTGGCTATGCTACTGGGTGCTCTAAATCAGAGCCAGTTGCTCAATGCCTACCTAGCAGGAAAAAAATGCATCCCACAAAAGCTATGCTCTGCCCAGCACAATTCTGGATTCATAGGGGCATCCCCTCAAATGTCTTTCTTTTGTGGGGTGTTCTACATGTAGTTAACTGAGTATTTTGAGTGGATATTATCCACATTTCATGACATTAGGGAAGCGCTGTGCCAGGGAAAAAATGTTTTTTGGCCTTACATGTTCTGGGATTCCAATTAGACATAAATTATTTCTCTCTAAAGTATCAAACAATTTCCTCGTTTTTCTTGATTTCTTTTCGCAACTAGTGTCGTGTTTGTGCTGTTTCATGAATTTTGTAATGCCATTGAGTTAATTCTGGCACTACGTTCTTCTGCAGCTTTCTATTTCTGAAATTCTGTTCATTGTTTTGATTTGTAGTTGGTTTTGTATAGTTTCTAATTATGTATGTGGTCATTTTGTTGTTTTCCTGAATTCTTATTGCTTAGCCTGTTTTCCATGATTTTGTGTTTTCTCCTTGGGCTCATACCTTTTATCACTTGGTTTAGTTACCAAGTCTTTCTCTGGAAGGTTTCCTGGTTTTTTATTTTGATCATTTATAGAATAATCTTGCTCTGCTCCTTTATGTGATTTGCTATGATGTTAGCTGTGCCCTAATTTTTGTTTTGCTTTATTTGAGTATGAAAAGTATACATGTTAATCTGGTAGCTAGTCTAGATGCAATGGAGTTCTCATAAGCTATGTCTGAGAGAGTGGGGGTATTGGTAAATGTTTGAGTGCGGATGACTGTTGGTCTTACAAGGCGACTAAAAATGTAACTGCTGTTGGTGAGGTAATATGTCTACCTGGTTAGCTAGGAATCAATAATAATAAAAACTGATTGGGTGTTATGTGTAAGCACAACCAGTTGATTGGGAGGAGAATAGCTGGGCCATCAATTACTAGGGCTGAATTGAGGGTGGGGATGGAGGATGTTAAGGTTGGGGTTGGCATAAGTTTCCAGTTGTCATGAGCGCATGCCCTGGCTCTTAAAGTGCAATACATGCAGGTGTGCGTGTAGCCAGTCCTGATTCCATGTGAAGGTATATGGAGGGAGGTGGCAGCAGCACCATTGTTTGTGGTTCCTTAAGCATAGGAATGAAGGTCTCCAGTTCATGAGTGTCCAGTGACAATGTTGGTGTAGTGCAGTATACTCCATCAGTCATGGGCACCAAACACAGGGAGTAGGGTAGTGAAGGGTGCCATTAGACTGCAATTAAATTGTGGTAATTACACAATTTCATGCCAACTTGATAAAAGAATGAAGAGTTGGAGTCTAGCCTGTCACTCAGGTCATAGCCTGATGATGTCTCCTTGTGGGCATGGCCTTCTAATGAGGATTCTGGGAACTTTCTCTCTCTTGATTTTGCCATGAGAAGTGGCAGGCCACTCTCTCTGCTTCACAGTCCTGTTGGAAATCCACATGGAGCCACACTGATGGCAGCCAGAGCTCTGGAGATGCATCCACTCCATTGGATCCACAGGACTATCCACCCACCAACCTGTGATCCACCTGTATTCAGCATCATTGCATATGCTGTGTGGAGTCTGAAGAGGAATTTATGGGCTAATATCGGATTTAGGGACTAATATCAAACTCATGGACTTGATTTGGACTGGGCTGGGATGTTCTATTGATACATAAATACTTCTTGATATAAAGTTCTCTTATACATATATGAATTTGTTTCTGTGGTCAACAGGGCGTAATACATGTATACAGACAGAGGGATGAGGAAGGTGGTGTGGTGGCACTACTTGTCTGAAGGACTCTAGTACAGGTGAGTAGGAAGACACTGACGCTAAGGCACATATAACTCAGACCTAGCTCTGTATGTGGGTACAGTCATTCCTGATTGCCTATTCCAGGTGATAGGACTTTAGAGCTAGAAAATGCTGCTTGCTTTGTCTCAATATAGATACACTGTTATCTATATTGTTTAGCTGACAGGGTATTAGCGAGCCATAATGGCGAACCTGTGTCTATTGCTTTTGTAGTCACGTCTTCCCTTTAAGATCTTCCTTCCTTCCTTTCTTCAGTATTGCGTTGGATGCTCAAAGTTCTATAGCAGTGATCTATATCCAGTTCACTTGTCTTCTTGGTTCTTTGTTCTTACAGGAATGTTAACAAGGTGTCCTCCATCTTGGACCACTTCATCCTACTTTCTTTCTTAATCCTCAGATATCTAACATCTGTTGTATGGAAACTACTTTCAGACCACTAGAAACATCCTGATTTACCCTTACTGTCTATTCTCTGTCCTTAACTAGTCTCTATTATTTGTCACTTATAACTATAATTTTTAAGAATCATTATTAATTCAGTGGGTTCACAGAAATGAAGAGATTATCTTCTCTCATAACTCCAGTAATAATTTTTTCCAAAACATAAATTACAGGCTCTACCTCTCAATCTATAGATCCATACATCTCACTAACGCCAGTTGATGTTGAGTAGATGCAAACTCACAACAGCTCTATGTAGGTTACCAGTAGGGTTGTGATCCACAGGATAGGATCTTCAATGGATGATTTCTTAGAAGTACATTGCTAGGCTTTTTCTTCTGAGGTGTCTCTGGTTAGACTGAACTACCAACCTAGAGGTTAGCATCCAAACTGGATTTCTATCTCCAATCTGGATCTCCTTTAGCATATTCTATTATTTTACTTAAATGCATCTATCTAATTCAACACACTGCCCAAGACTGGGATCTGGGAGATATTCTAAAATCATCCCCACTTTTGCTGCCTCTTTTTTCTGGTAGTTCTCCTACATTAGGTCGGTTGATACCCTCACAGTATCTTCCTGGGATAGTTTGTAAACTCTTTTCTCTATTTCTTCTTTCAAATTGCTATCAGTTTAATCTCAGTAAATAATTCCTAAACCCCTTAATTTCACCTTTCTTATACAGTAAACATAAAATTTCTTGGAATTTGCATAAATAGGAATTTTTGATTAGCCCTCTATCTGTCCTTCCACATTTCTTGTAACTTTCACTATCAACGTATTTTATACATACCTAAAACACATTATCAACTCACACTCTTGCCAAACTCATGTCTTTTAAGAAATAGTCTAGACTTCTTTGTCTTTTTTGTGTGTAAATACTGTATTTTTTTACTCACACAATGTTGCATGAGACATTTGCTAGTTTTAACATATCCATAGGATTAATACATCTATGGAGTACAACATGGGAAAGTGCAGAACTAAAGAAGGAAGTTATTTGAAAACAAAAGCACACATTTCTTAGGATTTAAAAATATTGCACATAAGGTTGAACAGAAATTACTGGCTGTTTTTACAAACAGAATGAGGTATTAGTCAACCTCTAGATACAGATGAGTGCAAAAAGGAACCACAAAACACATAAACCTGCATTAAAACTTAAAGAGTATCAACAACTAAAAATGGAAATATGAAAAGATGTGTAAAGTGCCTAGGATTTAAACACTACAAAACTATTAGCTGGCAGCCAAACACGTAACTATCTCTTGGCAACATCTCCTGATTTCAATTTGCTTTCCACCTACATGACTACAATCGTTTCTCTACCCGACCCCCACAGTTAATGGAGGCAGTCCTGGGTGTACCAAGCCATACAATAGCCTTTCTAAAGTCAGCTTAGGAAAAATGCCAAGAAAAAAAGCGTTTAACTACTCTGGAAAGCTGGATTTCTAAATCGCCTGGTGGCAATTAACCAAGGTACAGCTCTCCTTTGCTGACTGACTCAATGACACAGTACCAAGTACACCTAGGGACCCAAGTCAGAGACGCTGCAGCGCATGCAACTTTAAATTAGCGACGACTCCACTGCAACATCCTTCAAGTTTACAAAACTGAAATTTACAATAAAGTTTAGTCTTTGTATATATATTAAGCAAATTCAATCTTTACTTGGTAGTAAGACTGGCCACCTTGATAAGCCCAAAGGCAAATAGATTTAAAAATAAGAAAGAAAAAGCCAGGTAAGGCTATCCCTTTTTCTTTTAAAAGAACCTTCACTATTCAGATAAATTATTAGCTATTTCTCTAACTAGCTGAATGTTATTGATCTTAAACAATTCAAACATATTTAATAGCTAAATTACGTTGTTCACAGAAGTGCAATCATGCACTTGTCAAAATAGTTCACAAAAAATGCTTTGCATCAAAAGGAAGAGGAAGAGTCAGCTAGTTGGACAGGCGAAGAAAACACTACTGTCCAGAACAGTCTGTGGTAACCACGTTTCCTCTTCGCTGAGTGACGGCCCTGCAGTGCTTGCTAGATCCATGCAATCTACTGTCAGTCTGTACAGTAAGCTGTGAGTGTCAAAGTCACTGAAAGAAAACATTTTTTCTGTATCTTCAAATACGTCATCCAACAGTCCGTCTCCAAAAAGAAAACTTCTCGAAATGATTCCTTTGTCTACTGGAACCATCCTGGCGAGTATGGAAGTGCTTTTCAAAATGCTTCTTGGACCGAGTGTTTTGGTTTTGACCAAAAAACCCAAAGTCTTTAAATAAGTCATCACAGTCAAAGTTAAATGATTGCTTGAAAGAACTTCCACGGCCTCTTTGTCCTTTACCATTAGCAAAAGCACTGTGTCCAACTGCATCACACTCTTTTCTCCTGTTTGCACCCGAGAGGGTTTCATATGCTTCTGCAACCTCTGCCTTTTGCGCCCGCATCAGGGCTTATTCTGGTCAGGGGGGTGCACTTCATGGCCAACTTGTGAAAGGGCTTCTTGATTTGGCGCTCTAATGCTGACCTTGGCACACCTAAGATATAGTAACTTTTTGAGGCCAGAATTAATTCTGTTATCATTAAAATGCAGGTTGCAAAGATGAAAACTGACTGGGGAGTGGCCATTTCTAATATCCGCAGCCTCCAGTTGCCGGTGTGCGTCAACTTCTTTGTTTGTTGCCTGCTAAAATTTATGCCTCCTATCCAAACCCTCTTGAGTACCACTTTTCTCTTAGAAATATCTTTTAAAAACGTATTTATAAAAGCTAACAATAATTGATTCATATTTGTGTTCTCAATTGAACTGTAAACTAACTGGAATCTATAAATTGGGAAATCGAGAAATTATATCTTATTCCTGGTTGAGATCATTGAATCTGATATAAACAGGTACAAAATAAAGGTGCGCTGGATTAACAGCTCAAGATAAGAATAGATTTTAAAAAGAGTAGATATTAATTACATAAAACTTACCTATTGAAAATCAATTATCACTTTCAAAATTATCAAATTGGAAAGATGAAGATGCTTGATCTAGTATATTTTTAACCAAAAATCTTACCACCCTGGATTTTGTGAAAAGGATAGCTAAATTTGCTTCCATATCTACCTGAAAAAAAGTTTAAGTTCCTATTACATAATCAGCTTATCAACGAGTACTGTGAAGATAGAGATAGTCTATAAGAGAAAGTAATTAATAGAAGAATATTTGACTTTTTTAAATGAAAAAAGAATCGTTCTGTCTCTTAAGGGCGCTATTTTTGCATGTTCAGACAGACTTATGTCTCCCATTCCTTGAAAACCTTGAAACTAGGCCCAAATTAATCCCCGGATTTCACTCCAACTTGTATAATCACCAGCTTGTATGGCTCTAGCGTCCATGTACATGACATTAAAAAACTTGACCTGTCATCTCTGTCACCTCAATTAATCCATCCTTTATAAGCACTTCTTTCTCTTTTTGACACTTCTAGCTCTCCATAAGGAAATATCACCTCTATGACTTTAAATACATAATGATAAGTATATGCATATAAAAATGTTTTGTCACAACATATGTTTATAATGTTGAGGTGGCTCATATACATTTGATAAACAGCAATGATACTAGACAAAAATAGAAGTTGTGTTGGTTCACACATGATTTTTTTCAGAGATCATAAATGTTTTATAGCATCAAGTTAGGTGAATACACTGACACACACAATGCAGCAAATCATAAACTACTGCAGTTCAGTTTAGAATGCCCATTTTCCTTTTGAATTCATTTGACTATCTTCTAAAGTGCTGTGTGGTTACCCTCCAATCTTTATGAAAGAGAAACAGGGCAATAAACCAAAATCTGCTCTGGTATCACTGTACTACAATACTTATATTAGTAATGTTTGTTGTTTTAGATTTTCTGGAATTATTACTTCTCTCAGTACTACAAAGCTGCATACATTTTGAGAATCTGCTCCTACTTCTACCCACCCACCTCACTTTACCCCAAACTTGATTTGTTCATACTGAGTAATATTGCCACACAAGGTTTAAAAAAAAAAAAAAAGCACCAATGCCCTTATCTCTAACTTATGCTTCTCTAGCTTTATACCTAAGTATCCAACTCCCTGCTGAACTAGCTTCCACTTGAATGCTCTACACACAGCTCAGACTTTACCCATGTTAAAAAGCAAGTATTTGCTCTTCCTACGTAAGTTCTCCCTTTGGTCTTCTCCGTGGCTCAGGACATAGCATAAACCATCTCCCCAAGGTTCACATAGACATTTGCTACCACATGAACCCCGTCTTCTCATCTGGAGTACTGCAGCAGCCTACTAATGGTTTTCCCTATAGCTATTTTTCATGCTCTCCATCTTGAAGTTCAAAATACAAGCCAGAATGATCTTTTACAAATGCAAATCTATAAACACTGTCTCTTGCCTATAATGGATTGGTCTTGGTCTGTTCTTGCCTTTCCACTTTCATTTGTACTCCCACTCATATCACAATGAACTTGCTTCTCATCACTTTCTCTTACTATTGTTGCTATTGCCTAGTTGACATTCTTTTTAACATGCTCTTCACTCAACCACCAACTTGCAAAGCTGGTGGCTTCTCATCCTTCGTCTCATGTTTTCATTCTCAGGACATTCCTAGCATCTCTAAATAATTCTTCCTCTTTATTTCTGATCATGTTGTTATTAGGTGCATTGACTATATGAGCAATAGAACAAAACAGTGTCTGGCCCTGAGCCAGCCTTAGAACCCATGTCTGAGGCCCCATTGTTGCAGCCATTGTGCACCCCATCTCATGAGGGTCTTTCTCTTTTGACTTTACCAAGCATGTCGTCCATCTCCATTATATCTACTCTTTTATGATGTCTTTCAAAGTACATAAGACAAAGTCTCATCATCCCTTCCTTCTACAGAGCTTTCTAGCTTTATTACCTCGAAGAAAATTTTGTTCATTCTTCTGGAATGCCAAAATAATTCTTCACCATACCACTGTTTTATTATTAGAGCAATTTTTCGCAATTATTGATTGCATACTATGATACTTACTATCTTCTTTTGCTAAATTCAAAGGTAGGGTAGGTGTAAGATTTTTGCTCTCTGCTATATACCAGTTACTAGAACAATGCTGGGTGCATTTGAAATTCAGTGACTATTTTGCTAAATAAACGAGTAAGTGGATGCATGAATGGAATTCTGTTGATTCGGCTAACTGCTGCTCATCCTTCTGGTTTAGAATGACTTTCCGAAGAAGCCTTCTCTAAGTTAAGCCACCCATTTCAGGGACGTCACAGGACTATACATAGGCATACAATCTCTAAATAGCCTGTATCACCACTTTTATGAGTTGAAATTGCAATTTTTTTGCTTATATCTAGCTCTGCTTCTATTATAAATTCCATGAAAACAATGAACTGTGTGCTCGGTTCCCTACTGTAAATCAAAGACCTACAAAGCAGACTGTCTGACACAGACTGAGCCAATTGCTGTTGAACTGACTTTGAAGCATGTTGACCCTATTTGTTTCAGGGAAGAACTGCACTCCATGGGGTTTTCAATGGCCGTGACCTTTTGGAAATAGGTCAGGCATTTCTTCCTAGGAGTCCCTGTGCAGATTTGAACTTCTAATCTTTTAGTTAGTAGCTAACTGCTTAACTGTTTGTGCCATCTTATCCAGTGATTGCTGTTGGTTGAATATTTTCCCAAAATTTGGCTGACAGAGCCTAAAGTTTATATTTATTTTTAATTACTAATTTAAAACTATAGTTCCTACAGCTTCTCAACTAAGATTTTTCAAAAGCTGAGGAAAAATGGAAATTAGTAACAAAATTTCTTATTCCATTGGTAGTTTAGGCTTTCCTTTAGAGCAAACATTTTAACTACTTTGGGCAGATAGTAAAACTAACAAATATCTGTGCACATAGTATGTGCCAATCACTGGGTTAAGAATTAGAATGTCACTTACACCTCATAATACATCTAATTTTTCTATTATATGGGAGAGGTGGTGACATTTAAAGAGAACAAAGAGGACCGATGTATAAATTTTCTCTAGAAAAAAGGGTCACTAGGTACAAACCAAAATCACTGCAGTTCAAGGTTCAATGTTCAATGCTTGACTCACAGCGATCCCAAAGGACACAGATAAACTGTCTCTTAGTGTTTCCAGTCTGTATTCTTTACAAAAGCATATTGCCAAATCTTTACTGAGCTGTATGAATGGTGGATTCAGTCTGTGGCTCTTTTAGTTAGTAGCTGAGTGCCACCAAGGCTGCTTCATACAAGATTATATTATAAATATATACACAATTACACTTACGACATCAAAGGGTGCAGGACTTATTGGAGTCATTTTTTTTCTTTAGGTTTGAGGTCCATGATAAAGAATGATGACTTAGCAATATCTGTTTGAATGGTTAAGGTTTCTTATTTTCGTTTTTGCTTGGTCTTAGGAACCTTGATGCCATAGTATGTCACAAATTGGATGAAGGGAGACATCGAACAGTGTCATACATGAAAAAATAATATTAATTTATAAATTATCAAGGGTTCGTGAGTGAGGGGAGAGAATGAAGACCTAATACCAAGGTCTCAAGCAAAAAGAAAATGTTTTGAGAATGATCAAGGAAACAAATGTACAAATGTACTATGGATTGTGATAATAGTTCTACAAGTCCCCAATAAAATGATTTAAAAACAAACAAGCAAATGGGGATGTTAACCACAAGGTCAGTCGTTCAAAACCATCAGTTCCTTCTCAGGAGAATGATGAGGCTTTCTACACACATACAAGATTTAGAGCCTTGGAAACACCCAGAGGCAAATCTACTCTGTTCTATGGGGTTGCTAGGAGTCAGAATACACTCAATGGCAGGGAGTTTATCTTGTCTCAATTCTTAAGACACTTTTCAGATATTACAAATGTATCAACTAGACTGTTTCATGTCTTTTTATACATAACAAGTGGCTCTGAAGAAGATAAAATGTAACAGACATTTAAAAATTACTGTAAGTTTTGAGATGGAAGAGTAAAGTTCTATCAAAAACCAGTCATCTGCACTGAACAATTACCTTAAAAACTAGTATTTGAAACTACACAGCTGTGTAACACTGTTAAGTGACTAAAATAAAAACAAAAATTGCAAAAACAAGATCACACTATTTACTATGGCTAAAATTGGCAGTGATGATAATAATTTAACTAACAAGGTCATTGTGCAGATGATTTTACAACATACACTAATAAGAGCCATTTTAATTACATTTCCAGTTACAAATAACACCTTTGATTTTTTTTTTTTTTGTCAGCACTAAAAGGAGTATACCATTGGACCGGAGATGGAGTGAGTGGAGAGAAAATAACACGTTGGATTATTCTGCAATATAGCGGAGGAAGCTCTTAACCAAAAAACTTTTTTCTATTTTCTGATTGAAAGTCTGTAAAATCTATCTAAGCAGGTGCTCAGTTTAAAAAAAAAAAGGCTTACTGACAGTATTAATATGGCAACTTAAAGGAAAAGTCAATTTTAAGAGGACTTGTTTTTGATAGCATTTAAGTCTAACCTCAAAGAATTTCATAATGGAACAAATATAGCTTGAATGTACTTTACAAAATGAAGTTCCTCTGCTCAGCTAAATTTCATAATCAACTGATATGTTTTAATGCCTGGATTTTGATTGAGACATACAGTGTAGCAACACACTCTTTCTGTAACGCATTAGTACATTAATTATCAGATTAGTGTTTATTAAAAGCCTGACACCTCTAACAAGTATCTATGAAGCATTTCTCACTAAAATTTTGTCAGCATATTGTTGTATATAGAACAGCCATTTGTTCTGTTTTAAATTGTGCATGTGTACATATTTTGGTTTGATAATTCTTCTCAAAACACCTTATTAGTTGCCCTTAAGTACCGTAGATTCCTTAAGTATGTTGTGCAGAGCAGAACTGGGTTTTCAAGGCTCTGACCTTTCAAAAGCAAATAGCCCAGTCTCTCTCCCAACATGCCTCTGAAGAGGTTTGAACCTCCTACTTTTGGATCGGTATTATTAGTACAGCAGTTTACCATTTGTGCCACCCAGGGACTGCTCAAAATACTAAATCAGGGGTAAAAACATACACCAACATACATCTAAGGAAAGTAAAAGTGATGGAGAAAATATTTCAAGTTATATTAATTTAAACACAGTGGCTCTTTTCAAAGTTTAACTACTACGTAATCAGGCAACCAAAAGGTAAAAAAAAAATCTACTTCTCAAATACAAATAACAAAATAACCCTCTTACCTGTCAAGGTCTGTACAGCCCTTTCATTAGAAGGCAGTGGCTCCTTCCTGTGAGGCCGATTTAGTGAAGTGTCCTGTGCAGAAAAGAGTCCTGGGCTGTCAGTTAATTTCTTCCGGCCACTGGAGTTAGGGTTTGAAACTCTGCAGCTGCCTATTGCACTTGTGAAAAGGTTTGTATGTTCATCACTGCTGGCTGGATCTGAGTTGGGAGTGAAACCTCCAAGGGATAAAGCTGGAGAGCTCTCTGAACAGTCAATCTGTAACGGAGTCTGCAACCCCAAAGCCAATGAACTGGGTTCTGAAGGCTCTCGGTGGACCCACTGTTCCTCTCGGTTTATTAGACTTTTTGATGGAGAGAGATGAGGGCAGGACATATGACACCGGTGCTTTTCCTTATGTTTATATCGCTCCCCAACAGTATCCTTCCCAAATCGATAGCGCTTCAAAGACTCCAGGACAGATCTGGAAGAACCAGTGTCCATGGAAACTTGGGGCTGCTCAGAACGGTGTTCTCTGTGTTTGTGACGGTGCCTGTGTTTGTGCTCAACCATCCAACCATAGGCCATCTCAGGTGGGACACTGGGGTAGGTACTCATGGAAAGGAGGGGAGTCCTGCTGGTTGTAAGAAAGGCCTCCTGTCGAAGCAGCTTATGTTTCTTCTTATGGTATTTGGTGGGATTGAGAAGTAAATGACCAGCATGCATATAGGAAGGAGGTGGAAGTGGGGTGGTGAATGAAGGAGAGGGAGGAGGTGGATAGAGAGTAGGTGGATACCTTCCATAGTAACCTAATCCTATGGGAGCAGCTGTGAGTGGCGAAGGAGAGTAAGGCATGCCATAAGAGGGATAGAATCCAGTACTGGAGAGAGGAAAACTAAGGCTATGCACAAAAGGCATCTCTGCCATTGCCTCCCTCATCTTAGGGGGTCTCCCTCTTTTCTTTTTTAAGTCAGGTTTTCGAATGTAGTGCAAAGGGTCTAAAGGGAAAGAAGGGTGTGTATAGAAACTATTAAAGTTGATTCGAAAAATAGTTGGCAGAAGGTCTCGGGGGATAAAATGATGACTTCGATGTGTGATCCGAATTTCACTGAGCCGGCTTATGAGCTCCTCCAACTCTGCAAGGAAGTCTGGGTCCTGTCTGTTGCGGAGCTGGGGATATTTCTTTTTCCGTTTTCGTTTCTGCCTTTTCATCTTGTCATAGCTGAGGTAATCATGACTCCTGCGCTTACATTTGTGTTTATGTTTTTCTTTAAGACTGCTCAGGACTGTGGCGGTTTCAGGGGGGATCAGAGAAACATGCTCAAAAGAATGCCGCCTCTTTTTTTGCCCACAAAATTTTTCTGCCCTGTCTGAGGTGCTGTTATTATCTGTTCCAATCCCACTATCACTGGGAATGGTCTCATCACTGTGAGACTCACTAATCGGAGATGGAGTAGCTTCTTTCAGAGAGGTGAGTTCACTCAAGTGGGACGGGGAATTGGGCAACAAAGTAGGAGGAGATAATCGCCTCCTCCCCTTGGAGGCCTTCTTCATTGCAAGAGTCTGAATCATACTGCTCTGCCTGGAGTGTAAATGCAAATATGGCACAGAACTGGGTTCGACAAAGCCTGCATCGCTGCTTACAGGGCTCTGCCCTCCACTCGTCCCAGAAGACTGAGAGCAGACAGGTGATGGAAGAATCTCAGAACTACCAGCAGCTGAAGGCAGTAAAGGGGGAAGGATCTGTCCTAATGCTGACCCAGCTGCCTGCTGAGCTGTTTGCTCAAGGACAGCAAGACTGGTCGGGCTACCAGAAAGAAGGCTATTTAGGACAGTTTTTGGTTTTCTACCCCTTCTTTTTCCTATGTAAATGGTTCCTTTCTTGCTGACGTTTATCTGTTGGCCCAATTTGGTGCCAAAAGTGGCAGCAAGACTTGACACTGTATTATGGAGCTTGGATTGCACTTTCCCTTTATTACTCGATTCTACAGAGGTTGAAAGAATCTGATTCAACAGTTTCTTTCTCTTTAAAGTCTTCATTTTATTGATCTTGCGGATAATGGTTTTCATTAATTGTCCATTGTTTCTCTTGGTAATCTTTTTATCTGGATCCATCTCAAGATCACTCATGCTACAGAGACTAGGTCTATGACTCTCATCTAGATCATCTGGGTCCTGGAGTTGGTCCTCGCTCTCAAAGAAATCACTGCTACTTCTATGGTTGTCACTTTCTGATTCCAGCTTGCTTGGACTTTCAGTGGCAACAAATGGAGCCACCGAGAGTACTGGTGGCTTCATTTTAACTGGTGACCTCATTTGTCTCTTAGGTCTGCCTCTCTTCTTAGGAAAAGGAGACACAGACAAACTCTGTTTAAAGGAAGGAATTTCAATTTCTGGCTGTAAAATTGGGGGTTCTTGCTCTTCCTTAGACTGCAAAGAAAAAACTTTTGAAGCTGGGATTTTTAAAGTCCTCTTCGGTGGACCTTCCAATAGAGGCATCTCCTTTGATTTAGGTCTTCCTCGTTTAGGTTTATAAATATCAGACAAAAGGTCACTAGAGACACACATACTGGAGGAGAGTTTGTGAGTAGCAAAAGACTTATGAGATGGCTTTTCACTATCAGTTAAAAGAGCAAGAGAGGGAGCTGTCGATTTGCTCAACTTTGGCAATCGGCGTTTAAGAAAGTCATGATCTACAAAGGAAGATGCTCCAATATTTTTCATAAACTTGGCCTGCTCAGAGTTACTATTTGATAGTGAGCTACAGGAGACATTTTTAAAAAGCTCCGATCTTTCTAGTTCTAGCCCTTTAGGAGACCGACAGGTGCTTCTTGCCACCACTTTAGTCCACCGAGGTTTTCTTCCTTTCCTCTTTTTCAATGGTTTGGCCTGCAAGCTAGTGCTTAGGCTTTCAGCAACTTGGCAGTGCTTGTCTGATGCACTTACTGCACCAAGTTTTAGAAAGGGTTTGTTGCTAAACAAACTAGTGAAGTTAACAACTGAAGGAGTAATTGTATGAATACTGGATTCAGAAGTGAGACTGGTTTTTTTCCCTAGGGCAGAGCTGATTCTTGGAAGATCTCTATGTGTACTTTTTGAATCATGTAGCTCTTTATCAATACCTTTACAGTCAATGTCCATGATATGGCCCACAGGCCTATGACCAATGTTCAAATGGGGACTCTCAGAAGCAAACTGGTTCTTGCCAACAGATTCCGAAATCTCTTCCATTAATTCTGTGCCAGGACTTAAAAGTAACGGATTAGCCAGCTGGGTAGACGATTCAGAGGGATTTCTGGTTAAAGGATTAACAGATACAGTAGGTGATGGGGATGGGAGATTGCTTTCTCCTACTGCACTAAAAGGGGACTTAGCTGTAGATGCATCAGAAGCAACTCCCTTTTGAAAGTCTGGAGAAGTGCAATATACAGGAGGCTGCTTTTCATGCTTGGAGGTTTCATAGGACCCCCTTTCACTGGATGAGAAACTGTCTTGCTGAATACACGTTCCTTCATTAAACATTTCTTTTTCCAAATTAATAATTTCTTTTCGAACTGAAAACTTTTCTAATATGCTCTCTTTACTTTGCCGTATAACATTCTTCTCAAAAGTTTTGCTGGTGGCATTGTCTTTCAAGGACTCAGAAAGTTCCTGATTTTCATGACTACTGAAGTTTGTACTACAAGAAGCCTTAAGTGGTTCCTGAGTGGGCAGCAGTGTTTCAGCTTTAAGGTTTATGGCCTCTTTACTGACCAGTCCTGCCATAGGGCAAGTTACTAGTTTCTTTCCAATATCCTTATTAACTAATCCCATTGTGGAACTTGTGACAATCTTCTTTGCACAGTCCTTAGCCACCAAGCCAACAGCAGAACCCAATTTCTTTCCCAAGTCTTTATTAACCAATCCAACTACAGTGCCAAGTCCTAACTTCTTGCCAGATTCTTTATTCACTAAACCTGGAACAATTCCAATTCCTAGCTTCTTTCCTGAATCCTTGCTCACCAGTCCTACGGTAGTGATAGTTCCTGTTTTTTTGCCCAAGTCTTTATTAATGAATACAGCTGTAGTGCCAGTTCCCAGCTTTTTCACAGAGTCCTTACTGACCAATCCTACAGTTGCATTGAACACTGGCTTCTTCCCAGGATCTTTAGTTACCAATCCAACCGCTGTGCTGACAGTTGGCTTTTTTATTAAGTCCTTATGTATAATTCCAGCAACAGAGCCGATGCCTGCTTTCCGGATCAAATCTTTACTGACTAATCCTGCTGTAGCGCCAGTTCCTAATTTCTTCAGTTTTGTTTTGGAAGACTTAGAAGGAGGACAAGTAGCAATGAGCTGTGCCAACTTTTCTGTCACACTAGTTCCTCCATTTAGTAATGCTCGATCCTTTAAATCAGGATCCCGGCTACCAATAAGAGTAGATGGTGTTGCATTAATGTAATCTGTCATTTCTGAGTGTACCGGAGAAAGCTTCTTAGATAAAGGATTATTTTCTCCATGGGAATGAAGATGGATGCTCTCTTCAGACTGGCATTGAATGGCTGCAACATCACCTGCTTTCTTGTACAACTTTGAAGGATCCTAAAATTTGAACAAAAAAAATGTTTCAGAGAGAATACATCTTACACCACTTCAGTACTGCATTACAATTCAAAATGTTAACTGGCCATCTATCAGGTATAAGATGATATGGTAATAAAGATAGTTAAGGATCGGGCTACAATCCCATATCTGTCTTAGCAAAGTTCATTCTCTTAGATTATCTGCTACTAAAGACCATTAAGATACTATTTCTGTTAACCTTTTCAACCTTGCTTTGACCTGCACAGGTCTATTTGTATACTTAAGATCGTTGGATGCATGAAAGCCAAGATAGATAACCCTTCAGAAACAGAGCAATGATTCCCTGATGACATGAGCATGGGTAGGGGCACGGACTGATAGCAAAGAGGACTGTATAATCCTACACAAAGAGAATGAACCATGGAAGTGCAAGTGAAAGAATAGATTGGATGTAAAATATGGCCAAATAAATAACAACAATAATATATAATTTATAATCAGTACTCCTGGGGGTTAGGGTGAAGGAGGGAGGGGATAAAGAGGAACTGATATTAAGGAATTCAAGAAAGAAAATGTTATGAAACTGATAGAAAACCATTATACAATTATGTTTGACCTAACTGAAGTATGAAATATTACACTATCTGTAAGAGTTCCTAATAAAATTATTAATAAAAATAATTTTTATAAAAGCAAATTAAGTCTCTTCTTTCATACTTGTTTTGACTAATTAAATGTACATGAAATATATAAATGCACTGTTTTTAGGGGAAAAAATTTAGTTACAGGAATATCTTTAAAAATAATACCTCAATGTCTACCTCCTTCACTGATTTCAATGATTACAAACCAACAAAGAGCAATTTTGGATCTACTCCTACTCTCTTAACCCACTCATAATGTGAGAGGAATAAGAGGCAAAACAAACAAAACATTAGTATTTTCTTAAAACGAGATTTTTATGCAAAATCTTGAGTTGTAATACTTAAGTTCTTTATTATATATTGCTATCTAATGCATGGTTCTTCATTATATACAAGGGGATTTAAAAAGTTCATGAAGAAAAAAAAATCATAATCCAAAAATCCAATAAAACAAACAGATGGCATATTATATGAATAAAAGATAGCATAACTCTGAAAAATTCCTTGCATTTCTAATTTTTATGAAATCTTAGAAATAATAACACCATGATTTCTATGGGAACTAGAAAAGTTGATCGAACATTCCTTTAGAAAAAAGACAAGAAAGAATAGCCGAGAAATTTTATATAGAAGAAATGTAAACTGGACAGTGGTAGTGGTAGTATAATAAAGTATAACCCTTAGGGAAGGGAATTTGATAACAGCTATCAAAATTCCATCTGCATTTAATCATGCCTTTAGAGCAAAGAATTCCACTAAGAAAAATATGAAATAATGTATGCACAAGGCTATTAAAGTGTACCATTATTTATAACAGCAAAAGTCTGAAAACTGCTAAATGATCATTTTCAAAGGCTGCCTGAATAAACTAAGGTACACCTGTACTATGAAATATGATGGCACTAAAAACAAGGGAATGGGGAGAGAGTATATATCATCTCCAGGATATGTTAGTAACGGAAGGGGGAAAAAAGCAACACTTACAACAGTAGTTATAATGTAATTATAATTATTTAATATATATAACATATAAGATAGTATTCCCTTTGTATAAACGGGGATTGGGAAATATGTATAAATCCCCAGAATCATTAAAAAGTTATGTGGGGAAAAACTGGACTAGATGCTAGACATAGCTGCATTATGATTTTGACTTTTAAAATTACGTAAATGAGGGGAGGAGGGAGTAGGAAGGAAGGGGCAGGGAAAAAAAAGGAAAACGAGCTGCTTCCAGGAATCCAAGTGGAAGGTGAATTTTGAGAATGACGAGGGCAATGAATGTATAAGGGCGCTTTACTCAATTGATGTATCTATGGATTGTGATAAGAGTTGTATGAGTCCCAATAAAAAGACTTTTTTAATATGTTATTTTTTAAAACAATTTATTAGGGGCTCATACAACTCTTATCACAATCCATACATATACATACATCAATTCTATAAAGCACATCCATACATTCCCTGCCCCAATCATTCTCAAAGCATTTGCTCTCCACTTAAGCCCTTTGCATCAGGTCCTCTTTTTTTCCCCCTCCCCCAACAAAAAGATTTAATTAAAAAATTTAATTAAAAAATTTTAATTACGTAAATGAATAACTTACATAGCCAAGAAGCAAAATTACATCATAAAGAAAAAAGGCCCAAATCCTGTTATACTGAAAACAATTCATCAAATGCATACCAAGTTACCATTTTAACTATGCAAAAAAAAAATTGCTTTAAGACACAGCATTTGAAAGAGTACAAAATTACCCATGAAGAAAGGTTATATGGTTATATTGTATTCAGAGAGTATATGAAAAGAAGTACTGCGAATTACATTGAATCTAGACAGCTACATCAAATAAGAACCTAATATGTACACACATATATATAACATTAGAAGCTAAAAATTTCAGAATCAGAAGAAATAAACTACTGAAAAAAGTTAAAAATCTGTAATTTTAAGTTTGAATACAAAACAAAGTCTTTTATAAAAGTAAGTATTCTCAAGCTCTAAGCAATAAGCAAAATATCACACAATCTGCATCAATAGGCATTTCTAATACATAAAACGTCTCTAAAAAGCATTCTTCTTTTATTTATTATTTTTAAATCATTTTATTGGGGACTTGTACAATTCTTATCACAATCCATACATACGTCCACTGTGTCAAGCACATATGTACATTTGTTGCCATCATCATGACCAAAACATTTGCCTTCTACTTGAGCCCTAATATCAGCTGCTCATTTTCCCCCTCACTCCCCACTGCCCCCTACCTCATGAACCCTTCATCATAATATATTATTATTTTGTCATATATTATACCGTCTGACGTCTCCCCCTGCTCTGCCCTCTTCCCTGCTGTCCCTCCCCCAGGGGGGAGGCTATAAGTAGATTCTTGTCAACAGTTCCTAAAAAGCATTCTTCTTACAGAAGTGGCTTCTTATAGAAATGTTTCAAAGCATGAGAAAGGAAATGCACAAGATGACTCTGGTGATGGGTATGTAGCTCTAGTTTTGCATGCACATGAACTCAACAACTGCAAGCAGTTTCCCTTCTCTCCAGTCATTTTCTGATTAATATGTTTCAATCTGGCAAAAGTCCAGTTTATATGTGACAAAAGTGTATACAATATACTCAATACCTAAAAGAAAAGGTCTTTAGGTGGCACAAATGGTTTGTACTTGATGCCAATTTAAAGGTTAGCACTTTGAATCTACAAAATGTTACCACAGAAGGCCTGGCGATCTGCTTGCCTTACAGACCTACTGATGCATAGTCCTGGTGGCAAATTAGGCTATGCATTGTGGTAGTTACATAATCTCCTATCAACTTGCAAAGGAGTGGACTCTAGCCTGTCAATCAGGTCGCAGCTTGATGGCCTCATTTTGGAGGCACAAAGGAGATAAATAGCTCACTGGAAGCCAGAGACACACTCTCTGCTTTGACACTTTCCCTACAAGACATTCCTGCTGACAAACCAGATAGAGCTACGCTGATGGATCGAGAACCTTGGAGCTGAAGGAGCCACATGGAGACCGCTGCCAGCACTGGGATACTTCCACCACCAACTGGATCCCTAACTTTCCACCCACTGGCCTATGATCTTCCTGGATTCGGTGTCATTGCATATGCTGCATGAGTCTGAAGAGGAATTTATAGACTGGTATCGGACATGTGGGCTAATATCAGACTTATGGATTTAATGTGGACTAGGCTGGGATTTTTTTTTAATATACAATTGCTCTTTAATAACGAAGTCCTCACTTACACACGAGTGTCTCTGGATTTGTTTCTCTAGTCAACCCAGTCTAATACAGGCGAATAACCACAAGGTCAGTATTTGAAATCAC
Source organism: Tenrec ecaudatus (assembly GCF_050624435.1). NCBI lineage: Eukaryota > Metazoa > Chordata > Mammalia > Afrosoricida > Tenrecidae > Tenrec > Tenrec ecaudatus. The sequence continues at coordinate 165,407,861 of NC_134530.1, forward strand.
TAGCCACCTCAGAGGGGAGAAAGAGGATTTCTATTACACTATTGGAAATGCATAGGAGTAATTCTAATATGTCCCATACGGTCCTTATGAATTGGGAGTTGACGCGGGACAGTGAAGTGCATTTTTCCTTTAACATTATTAAAAATCTTGTATATGTTCAAATACATATTAAAGACTATAATGAGTACCCCACAGATTCTGTTATTTATCCTCACAATAGTCATGTGATGAAGTTAAGTAATTAGACACACTGAAGAGATAAAGTAGTACTTGCAAATTAGATAAGCTATTCAAGGTCACTTAATCAGTAATTAATTGAGGCATGATTTAAACCATTTGACTTTGGAGCAAAATCTCAACTATGAAAATAAAATAATCAAAGAAAGAAAAAAATTTTTTTAAAGAAAATAATCTTTCTTTTAGAGTTTCATTTCTTGCTTTTGTGTGTTTATCTTTTTCTCTGTGTTCATCTATTTTTAAAATAAATCGTTCATTGAGAACTCTTACAGCTCTTATAACAATCCATTTATCAATGGTATCAAGCACATTTGTACCTATGTTGTCATCATCAGTTTCAAAACACTTTCTATTTGAGCCATTGGTATCAGCTCCTTTTTTATCCCCTTCGCTCCCCCTTGATAAATTAATAAATTATAATTTTTTTGTATCTTACACCGCCCATTGTCTCCCTTCACTGGTGTTTCTGTTCTCTGTCCCCCTGGGTGGATGGGGGTTATACGCTGGGCATTAAAGAACTAGAGGAATGTTTTGTGCCTCACTGGTGCTATACTGCATCCTGGCTGGCTTGTCTCTTCCTTGTGTCCTTTCTGTGAAGGGATGTCCAATTGCCTACAGATGGGTTACTCTGACGCCCCACCCCCCCTTGTTCGCATCTATATGACCATTTGTTTTGGGTCTTCTGATGCCTGATACCTGATCCCATTGGCACCTTGACACTTGTGGGCTTTCTTGCTTCCCTGCTAGATGGCCTCTTGTTTAATGTCAAGCCTTTAAGATCCCAGTTGCTGTATCTTGTAATATCTGGGCACCATCAGCTTTCTTCACATTTGCTTATGCACCCATTTTGTCTTTAGTGATCCAAGCTGGGAAAGTGCGCATCACAGAATGCCAGGTTATTAGAACAAAGTGTTCTTGCATTGAGGTAGGACTTCAGTAGAGACCCACTGTCCACCTGCTACTTTGATACGTAACATAAGTACATAGACGTTTATCCCTATTGTTATATATTAGTGTATTTACATATATACATGCCTATAATTAGACCTCTATAAATATCTCTTGCCTTCTAGTGTTTCCTTAGAGTTTCATATTCATATCAAATTTGGAAAGACTCAATTTTTCTCAAAAAACGTAATTTCCACATCCTTTTCTATTAATGCTGTCATGGTATTTGTTTCTAAAACTATAAATCTGGGGGAAGAATGAAACTTATCTTGCCCCAAAGCCAGCCAGTTGTTTTAAGATAAAAGTTACTGTTTTCATGCCCACTCATTTGAAATATATTTATCACATATCATTATGATAAACAATATCATGATAAATGGAGAAAAATTAGAAGTTATCAATGACATCATTCTACTTGGATCAACAGACAACATTCATGGAAGCACCAATCAAGAAATCAAGCTACACATCACAGTGGGGAAATTTGCAGATTTTCTTAAAAAAGGAAGAAGTCTCTTTGAAGGGGCTAATGTCGTACCCAAACCATGGTCTTTATAATCACCATATAAGAAGAAAAAAATGATGAGTTCAAATTCTGGTGTTGGCAAAGAAATTTATATGCCTTGTTGGGCAGCTTGAGTGGTTATGAAAATTAGGTATTATTTGTTCATTCCTCCAAAACAATGGACTTTCATGATTACTCAGAAATAAATGAACTTTTGCTTTTGAAAAAAAAGTGAACAATGAAAAAAAATTAATGAACAATGAGTCTTTTTCCCCTACCAAACAATGAGTCTTAAAAGAAATTAATCAGAATGCTCCTTAGAAGGGGCAATGGTAAGACTTTGATTTGCTTATGTTAGAAACACCATCACTCTAAGTAGAGGGTAAATAGCAAGAGTGAAAACTCAATGAGATGGATTGATACAGAAGCCACAAAAGTGGATTCAAATATATCAATAATTGTGCAGAGGGTGTAGGACCAGGCAACATTTTGTTCTGTTATTATGTAAGGTAGCTATGAGCCAGAACCAATATTTTGGTCTTTTTCTAAGTTTTATATTTTGTTTCAATTGTCGATAAGTTTATTGTAGAGCCAATAATGTAGTGTTCTAATCTGTAACTTTATTTAAGCATAACCAAAACTCACTTCCATCGAGTCAATATTGGCTTTCAGAAACACACTAGGACAGAGTAGAACTGTCCCTGTAAAATCTTTATGAGAGCATGAATCAAACTGCTCATCTTGTGGTTCATAGCTCAATGTATAGTCCACTAGGCCACCAGGGCACCTAACCTATTTTCTTTTAAATCATTTTATTGGGGGCTCATACAACTCATCACAATCCACACATACACCCATTATATCAAGCACATTGGTACATTTGTTGCCATCATCATTCTCAAAACATTTCTTTCTACTTGAGCTGTGGTATCAGCTCATTTCCCCCCCCCTCCCCGCCCCCTCCTCCCTCATGAACCCTTGATAATTTATATATTATTTTGTCATGTCCTACGCTGTCTGACGTTTCCCTGACCCCACTTTCCTGTTGTCCATCCGCCAGGGAGGGGGTTACATGTAGATCCTTGTAAACTGTTCCCCCTTTCTACCCAACTTTCCCCCCACCCTCCTGGTATCACCACTCTCAGCAATGGTCCTCAAGGGGTCATCTGTCCTGAATTCCCTGTGTTTCCAGTTCCAATATGTACCAGTGTACAGCCTCTCATCTAGCCAGATTTGTAAGGTAGAATTGGGATCATGATAGTTGGGGGTGGGGAAAGCATTTAAGAACTAGAGCGACACCTAACTTTAAAAAAAACAATACTACACATAATTTTAATGTATTAAATTTGAAAATCATACTTATGTTGTAATTTTTTAAATATTACAATACTATTTTTGCATTCTATGAAAATTTTTGTTGCTCCATATAGACCAATTTTTAAAAAACATTTTATTAGGGGCTCATACAACTCTTACCACAATCCATACATATACATATATCAATTGTATAAAGCACATCTGTACATTCTTTTCCCTAATCACTGTCAAAGCATTTGCTCTCCCCTTAAGCCCTTTGTATCAGGTCCTCTTCCCCCCTCCTCCCCGCTCCCAACTCCCTCATGAGTTCTTGATAATTTATAATTATTTTGTCATATCTTGCCCTATCCGGCGTCTCCCTTCAATCCCTTCTCTGTTGTCAGTCCCCCCAGGGAGGAGGTCACATGCAGATCCTTGTAATCAGTTCCCCCTTTCCAAACCACTCACTCTCTACTCTCCCAGTATTGCCCCTCACCCCCTGGTTCTGAAGGTATCATCCACCCTGGATTCCCTGTGCCTCCAGCTCCTATATGCACCAGTGTACAACCTCTGCTCTATCCAGACTTGCAAGGTAGAATTCGGATCATGGTAGTTGGTGGGGAGGAAGCATCCAGGATCTGGGGGAAAGCTGTATTTGTCATCGGTGCACCCTGACTGACTCATCTCCTCCCCTAGACCCCTCTGTGAGGGGGTCTCCAGTGGCCGACAGATGGGCTTTGGGTCTCCACTCTGCACTACCCCCTTCATTCACTATGGTAAGATTTTATTTATTTTTTTGATGATGCCTTATCCCTGATCCCTTTGGCACCTCGTGATCGCACAGGCTGGTGTGCTTCTTCCATGTGGGCTTTGTTGCTTCTGAGCAAGATGGCCGCTTGTTCACCTTCAAGCCTTTAAGACCCCAGACACTATCTCTTTTAATAGTCGGGCACCATCAGCTTTCTTCGCCACATTTGCTTATGCACCTGTTTGTCCTCGGCGATCGTATCATGGAGATGTGCAGTCAATGATATGATTTTTTGTGCTTTGATGCCTGATAACTGATCCCTTCGGGACCATGTGATCACATAGGCTGGTGTGTTCTTCCATGTGAGCTTTGTTGCTTCTGAGTTAGATGGCCGCTTGTTTATCTTCAAGCCTTTAAGACCCCAAACACTATCTCTTTTGATACCCGGGACACCTAACTTTTTAATAATGTTTTAATACTTAAAATGACTAAATTTTTCCTCTTTATATTCCTATAAAAATTTTCTGGGTGGGTGGGAGTAGAGGGGAGGGAGGAAAAAAATTAGGAGTTGATATCCACGGCTCAAGTAGAAAATGTTTTGAAAAAAATGATAGCAACATATGTATAAATGTGTGTGGATGTATAGAGTGTTATAAGTGCTGTAAGATTTGTACAAGCCCCCAATAAACAATTAAAAAAATAACTGTAAGAGCCCTCAATAAAATGATTTTTAGAAAATTCTTGGCTACATATTTTATAACAATTTCACTGAGACAAAGCTTACATACCATATAACTTACTCTTTTAAAGGGTGTATAGTGGTTTTCTCACATATACAGAATTAATGTAGTCATGACTACTGTCTAAATCTAAGAACATTTTTATCTGGTTCTCTGGCCACCAGATAATCTTGAGGTCCATTTGAAGTTTTAAATACTTCCAAATGGTTTCACCTTTGTGCAGTCATGTAGAGAAGACAGAATTATCTTTACGGTATTAAGTAAGTTTTCTATTTATATAAGCTTGTGATATTTATAATTTAATATATGTAGGGCCTAAAAATTCACTGTCAACCTGACTCTATTCAAACATATTTACTGAATGCCTAAATACTGAGGATATATCAAGCTACAATAAAGATGAAAAAAATCCTGCCCTTATAGAGCTTATAGGACCCTGGCTAGTGTAAATGGTTTACACTAACTAGAAGGCTGGTGGTTTGAATCCACACAGAGGCACCACAAAGGAAAGACCAAGCAACCTAATTCCATAGAGACTACAGGCAAGAGCGCAGTAAGGAACAATAGTATTCCGTAATACATGAGATCGCCATGAGTCAGCAACAACTCAGCAGCAACGTGGAGTTTATATTCTAGGGGTTAGCTAGATGACACACAATGAAATAAAACACCAAACTGTATCTCACTGAGTCTAAACCAATTTATAGAGACCCTGTGGAATGGGGTAGAACTGCTTCTGTGGGTCTCTGTGAGACTTAGAATTTGTAGGAGTAGGAAGCCGCATCTTTCTCTACAGTGTTTTTCAAACTACTGACCTTACAGACAGCACAATGTGTCACCCACTACACCACCAGGGCTCCTGAAGCAAAACACAGTGATTTAAAAAAAATGTTTATTGAAAGGTAACAACTGCTATGGGAAAAACATAAGAGAATTGAGGGTTCTAGGAGAGGGTTTACAAAGTCAAGTCAGCTAGGTCTCAATAATTAGGTAACACTGAGCAAATACAAGAATACTACGATAGCAGAAAATGTGTGACTGGATAGAAGAATAAAGGTATACGCGAGGTGTGTAAAGCTAAAGCATGGAGGTACTTGAGGATATTATAAAGACTGAAACTGTAGCTATAAAATGTAGAATGATGAAGAGTCTTCCTTACATTTTCAAATAGGTCCTTTAGCTACTCTTTTGATAAGACTATCAGAAAACAAGAGTATAGAGATGTACTCATACATTAATGATGGTGGTTTAGACAAGGAAAGTGATGAGATGATAAAAAAAGACATGCCTGAATGAAGGAAAGGAGCTCTGGTGGCACTGTCGGATAAGTGTACTACAAGGTTGCTGGTTCAAACTCATCAGTTGCTCTTCACGAGCAAGATAAAGCTGTTTTCTCCTTTAAAGATTTACAGCTTTGAGATCCCTATTTAGGGTCACGGTGGGAAACTGAGAACCAGGAAGAGAGTGCATTTGGGCAAGTTCTCTATGCTCACATTTTAAGGAGTCTCGGAAGCGAGGCTCTCGTGCAGGGAGGGAGGCCTTCATGCTCTTGAGTTGGAGACGTATCCTAGTCACATTCTCCTAACTAAACGTTATTCTCCACTAAGGCCCCTCGTGATCATGCCAATTTTAAAGTGCTGCTTGGAAGCACCTGGTTGCTACCCTTGAAGGTTATCTGCCATCAGGCGCAATCACACCGCAACACCTTAGGTAAGGCCCATTCCCTTCTGATAAGGATCACAGATTGTTCCACTGGAGAAATGCTCAAGGAAGGCCAAGGTTAGGCCACCATCATAACTCTAGAACCCGCCCATCTTGTTACTAAGCACCTTCCTGTCCCGTGTATGCCCAATACACTCCTTCCTGTTACATATGTGTATGAGATGGCTTGCTAGCCCAAGGTTATATAAGCCTGTTAAGAAAATACATTCACTCACTCCTTGGTTCTGGTCTCCATGGAAGAGGTGAACCGTTTATGTCTTGTCTGATGGTGCTTTAATTTACCCTTAATTACACAACTGCCTCTTATGACATATTAGGTTGTGGAGGTTGGGCCCCACAGGTCATTATGAGTAAGAAGTAACTAAATAGTCGTACTTTTTATTTTGCTATTTTATTTTTTTAAGTTTGAAGGAAAACTAAAAAGCGAGTATCAGGAGTAAATCTTAAAAGTCAACAGTATAGATATTTAAAACTTAGAGAGTGAAAGACACAAATAAATAATACTGAATAGAAATAGAAGAGAGGACAAAAAAGAAGTGTCCCCTGAAATTGCATCATTAAAACAAGGAACATAAAAACACTGAGGAGCCAGAAGTAAAGGGGCCAGGAAAGAAGAGGACAAAGAGAGTGACCCTGATAGCATCCTAACATATGGAAATCCTGGGAAGAAATGGCATCTGTGGCAATGAATACATCAGTACATACATTTATCTGTTGGGTTGAGCATTGGTGATCATGCAACAGCAGTTTCTGTAATGTGAGAAGGTAAAACTGGATTAGAATGGGTTGAAAAATGGATAGAAAGATATCTAAAACAACTATTTATGGTCAGGGTGCAGTTTTAGCAACAATGAAATATACAACTTTCCTCTAGTTCTTTAATGCTTCCTCCCCCTACTGTCATTACCCCAATTCTACCATACAAATCTGGCTAGACCAGAGCATGTACAATGAAGCAGATAAGAACTGGAAACACAGAGCATCTAGGGCAGATAAACACCTAAGGACCAATAATAAGAGTAGCGATACCAGGAGAGGAAGGTAGGGAAGAAAGGGGGAACTGATCACAAGGATCTACATAAAACCCCCTCCTTGGGGGACGGGCAACAGAAAAGTGGGTGAAGGGAAACGTCAGACAGTGTAAGAAATGACAAAATAATAATAATAATTTACTAATTACCAAGGAGTCATGAGGGAGGGTAAAAATCAGGAGCTCAAACCAAGGGCTCAAGTAGAAAGCAAATGTTTTAAGAATGATGATGGCAACAAATGTGCAAATGTGTTTGACACAACAGATGTATGTATGGATTGATAAGAGTTATACGAGCCCCCAAATATTAAAAAAAAAAACTAGTATGGAAAGCAGGGGAAACAGAAATGAAATCATAACCACAAAATTAAGGAATTGATGGAAAGGGGGAACCGATTACAAAGATCTACATATAACCTCCTCCCTGAGGGATGGACCATCTGAAAAGTGGGTGAAGGGAAACGTCAGACAGTGTAAGATATGACAAAATAATAATAACTTATAAATTATCAAGGGTTCATGAGGGAGGAGGGAAGGGGGAGCAGAGAGGGAGGGGAAAAATGAGGAGCTGACACCGAGGGTTCAAGTAGAAAGCAAATGTTTTAAGAATGATGATGGCAACAAATGTACAAATGTACTTGACACAATGGATACAAGTATGGACTGTGATATGAGTTGTATGAGCCCCAAATAAAATGATTAAATGAAAAATTCAAAAAAAGAAAATCAAGAAATCAATTACTTTTTGAAAAAGATATGGAAAGCAGCATTTATTCGTAAAAATGCTGCAGTTTAAAAAAAAGTGGTGCAGGTTCAAGTAAACACTATTACAGCTTAATAAGATGTGTACATATGCACACATACATTCCTTTATCTCCTACAGGAGTACCCACCCCCAAGCCAACTACCACCCAGTCATAGCAACCCTACACAAGGTTTTCAAAGCTCTAAATCTTTACAAGAACAGGCAGCCTCATCTTTCTCCTATAAGGAGTGGCTGGTAAATCTGAAATGATGACCTGGCAGTTTGTAATTTGAATACCCAAGAGTACACAAGAGCTTCTCAGTGAAAATACACTTCACATAAGTTATCAAATATAATTGAATCAATTCTTGGGCTTTCTATTCTGGATCATTCATTTCTATTCCACATACTACTATCACAATATTCTAATCTTTATAACTTTATTATTAAATAAGCCTGATTCCCACACATTATTGTTCTGTTGAGAAAAGTCTTGGTTACTGTTCTTTCTCAATATGAACTGTGCACAGCTAATATAGTTCTTTATAATTTTATTAAAATATAATTAAATTTGGGGAAAAAATACATTATATGTATGTTATCATCTTATTCAAAAACATTGCAATAATTCTTCTAGTTTAGATCCTCCCCCATTTCACCCAAATCTCAGAATTATTTTGATTTTCCTTAAAATTCTGGTGTTATTTTTTTTTCTTATATGGTGGTTAATTGTTATCGAGTTGGTTCTGATTGATGGTTACTTTATATATAAGAGAAGACATTCTGAAGATGGAAAACAACCGCAGTTGGGAAGGAGGAGAAATGGACAGCAAAACGTTTTAATAATTGGGAGCTATAAGGGAACAACAAGAGACCTCAATTTGATGGCAAGGAGGTGAGTATACTGTCTAGTGGGGTTTAATCAAATGCAATGTATCCAAGAGGAATAATTGAGAGCCAAATGGAGGTGAGCATGATAGTGGGATAGAATGAGGTAAAAGAAAATAGAGGAAAGAAGTAGGAGGCAAAAGCTATTTATAGAGGTATAGCTATAGGCATGTATATATGTACATATACTAATTTATAATGAAAGAGATAGAGACCAGTGAACATATATTTATATGTATTAAGACTGCAGACAAACTTCAGCCCTCCACTCAAGGCCTCCCTTAACACAAGAACATTTTGTTCTAATAACCTGGCACTCTTTAATGCTCATCTTTCAGACACTATAGCGGTAGTTTTAGATTTTGACATTATCATCAACTACTGCCAACAAAAAGTGTAAGCGAATAAAGAAAATGGTAATTGAGAGCTCTATAAATAAGGTAAAAACAATTCTAAGTAAATACTAATCTATAAATAGAGGAGGAAAGGAAACAGGAATATTTTAAAATATTTCCTTTGAAAAGATATGAATTTCAATAGCTTCAGTTTCAGTTTCGGTCAAAATAGATCTGACTTTGGTTTTAGTCCCTGGAAAGCCAAACAACAAAATGTCTACATAATTTCTGGTATTAAAAAACTTTGGCCAACAAAAAGTCCTTGAACTAATTACAAGCTTTTCTTTCTTGTTGTGTTTTGATTTTGTCATTGGCTTGTTGTTGTTTTATTTTGTTGCTTGGTTTTGCTCTGTCTTGTTTTTGTGCATGTTATTATCTCCACAGGTTTAAATAAGATAGGCTGGACGAACAATCTGGAGGAGAAAATAACGGGACCAATGGTTCTGGGGGACATGGAAGAGGGAGAGGTGGGGGGAAAGGATGTGGTGTTAACAAACCCAGGGACAAGGGAACAACAAGTGATCCAAATCGGTGGTTAGGAGGGTGTAGTAGTCCTGAGAGGGTGTGACCAAGCTCCCCCACTCACTTTAATACCCTTTCTTATGTTAAAGAGGAAAAAAACCAAGGTCTAAAAATTGGTGATAACTCAGTTTGTCAGCTTTGCTGCACTTCAGCACAGTTGTTTTGCATGTGTTTGACACCTACGATTGCATATGATTGGCTGTTCTGTATCAATTAAGTCACGGGATTGATGATAGGCTTGTGTCTATTTTTTTAATGCCATGCGATCTATCCACACTACATTTTTGATCGACTAGTAGACGTATTGAGCACTCTGATTTACAGTCTCAGAAACCCTATACTGGGTCGCAATGAGTCAGAATTGACCTGACAGCAGTGGGTGTGGAGATTTTCTTTTTTCAGTCTAGCTTGAACTCTATTCTATAACAAGGACCAACCTCTATGATCATCCTCATTATGATCAAGACTCAGCTAAAATATGAGGTTTCAAAAGGCTCATGGAAAATTTTTATTATAATATTAAGCTTTATTCTAGTAATACAAAGGGCTTCAAAAAGTTCATGGGAAAATGGTGTTAGAAAATAATGGATTTTTTCCACAAACTTTTTTGGAAGCCCCTTGAATTATAGAAGAAAGCTTAATATGATAATCAAAAGAACAGCAACAATAAAATAGAACCTATTATGTGACATATAACCTTCCGCCAGGAAAAGGCTCTTCTTGCTACATAACTTGAGAAGCATACATGAGCCGCTAATTTGCCCCACATATTAGCAGCAAAGTCATTTTATTCCTGAAGTGAAAAACTACCACCATAATATGTAACTGACTTACTCTACAGTGTTTCTCTTGGGATATTTCCAAGATTCCTATCTGACTAGTGTGGAAAAAAGTAAAATTTACGACTATAAGCACAATGGTTCTTCACTCACAAAGTGAGGTCCAACAAGAAACAATTTCACTCTCATCATACATTTAACCTTATCTATTAATGAAACTTTAATAAAGTTTCTTATTTTGTTATGTCACCATACTGAGCCTTAATTCTAATGTTCTCCCCAAAAGTCTTAAGCCATTTCCATGCAGCTGTCTGAGTTAATTAGTAACATGAACTTATTGAGCTGTCTGTATGTGAGCATCTCTAGTGTGATTTACAGTCATTAAAATGAAATAAAAAAGAAGAGACAACCATAAAAAGCAGCGTGTGAATTAGTGAGCAAATGTGATGATAGTTAAGCTTAATTCTCTAGGACTCAATGTGATGATAGTTAGGCTTTATGCTCTAGGACTAAAGCAGCTATGGTTTCCAACAATTTGGCTCAATAATGACCTTCTCCATTAGCAAGATCAACAATGAAATGAGAATCATCCATTCACCACACCTCATTATGTGCATTCATTAAAACAAACCATAATACAGTCCATCTTAAGCAGATATCCCTAACATTCTATATCCAGAAGGTAAACTGTTCAATCAGCCAAATTGGATAAGTTTCTACTACACACAGAAAATAAGAATTGAAGATCAACCTGATCAAACTAATTACTGTAGCTTTTATCTTCCTGGCGTATTTATAGCAAAGACTGCAAATGGCAACAGGGGTTTGTCTCCATTTAAAGGAGCATGTGATTCCATGACAGAAGTTATTTTGGGGAAAGAGTGGTACCTTATTTTGTCTCTAAGGCTTTAGGACAGATCATTGCTGCTGCCCCCTTAACTGTCCGTTTTGTATGATGTGCAAAGGGGAAAAAGAGCTTTCCTGAAACGCGAAGATCCAGGAGAATTTGCACAATAGCTGCTGCCATGAAGAAGTTGGGCTCGTTGGCAACTGTTCATTTTCTACTACAAAATATCTCAAATCCAAGCAGCTTTCAAAGTAAACAATCACGGTGAAGGCAACACTATCAGACAGAGCAGATCCTGGAGATAGCTATATACTTCAGGTCATATTGCTTGGATAATTTCTGTGAATAAGGACATAGGAGTGGAAGAGTAGCAGTGGGATGATATAGGCCTGCCTTTTGGACCTTTTCCTAAATCGGCCTAACAGTGCCCTCAGGTGGCACTCAGCCCACAATGAACAATGAAATAAAAGAATATGTCTATCATCTCTTGTTTAGAACCATCTCAAGTTCTCTGGAGCCTTGCAGTTATTTTTTTAAGGCACTGGATCACACTAATACTCTATAAATCCCAAAATCAAACCACATGCCACAGAGCCAATTCTACTTGATAACGACCCTATAGACTACAGAGCAGAACTGTACTGATCAGCTGTGACCTTGTGGAAGCAGATTACCAAGTCTTTCTTCCAAGGTACCTCTAGATGGGTTCAAACTCCCAATCTTTCAGTTCACAGCTGAGAGCTGAGCCATGTGTGCCAGCAAGAAACGCCTTAATACCCAGTTGCTGCTGCTAAGTGCCACTGACTATAATCAACTAACTCATAATTACTTGATGTGGCACAACTGCCCCAAAGGGTATCCGTACACTGTCACTTTTATAGGAGCACATCGTAGGTCTTTTCTACCTCAGGTAGCTGCTTGGTTCAAACCACTGGACTTTTGGCTAGCAACCTGGTGTTTAAAGGTAATAACCTAGTGCTTAACTATCACACCACAAAACCAGAATCATAAACACATTACCAACGAATAAATTCTGGCTTATGGTGACCCTTGTAGGACAGCATACAGTTAGGCAGTCGGCTTCCATAAAGAATTACAGCGTTGGAAACTCTATGAGAGCACTTGTACTTTCTCCTATTGGGTTGCTATGAGTGGGATGCAACTCAAAAAGCTAGGTGATGTGAGGTCTGGAAGTTGACTGCCACATCTTTCTCAAGAGTGGCTGGTGGAGCCTACCCCGACACAAATATTGAAGACAAAGTGGGTGCATAAGCAAATGCGATGAAGAAAGCTGATGGTGCCTGGCTGTCCAAAGATATAGAATCTGGGGTCCGATAGGCTTGCAGACAAACAAGGAGCCATCAAAGAACAAAATTATCACATCATTGTGAATGAGGGGGAGTGCGGAGTGGGGACCCAGGGCTCATCTGTGGGAAATTGGACATCCCCTTGCAGAAGGGCTACGGGAAGGAGTGTAGCAACAATGAAAGATACAATTTCCCTCTAGTTCTTGAATGCTTCCTCCCACCACACTATCATGACCCCAATTCTACCTTACATATCCACCTGGCCCAGAGGATGCACACTGGCACAGATAGGAACTGGAAATACAAGGTCTACATATAACCTCTGGATGGATGGACAGCGGAGAAGTGGGTGAGGGGAGAGGTCAAATGGTGTAAGATATGACAAAATAATAATTTATAAATTATCAATGGTTCAGTGGGGAGGGGGTAGTGGTGAGGGAAGGGAAAATGAGGAACTGATATCAAGGGCTCAAGTAGAAAGCAGGTGTTTTGAGAATGATGATGGCAACATGTGTACAGGTGTGTTTGACAAAATTGATGTATGTATGTATGGATTGTGATAAGAGTTGTATGAGCCCTTAATGAAATGGTAATTAAAAAAAAGAGTGGCTGGTGGGCTCAAATGGCTGAGCATTCAGTAAACAGCTAAGTACTTAACCACTGGACCACGGAGCTCCTTTAATATTCACCCACAATAATCACAGTAAAAGTGGCATTGGAACTCATGCAGTGCCACCTCTTAGTAGTTACGTCACAACCTCTCCAACACCCACTGCCATCAAGTTGATTGTAACTCAAAGCAACCCTATGGGAACAAGTAGAAGTGGTCCCATTGGGTTTCCAACGCTGTAATTCTTTGTGAAAGCACAAAGCCCCATCTGTCTCCTATGGATTTTTCTGTGGGTTTTAACTGTCAAGTGCTTTCATTACTGCAACACCACGGCTCTTGGACTAAGTTGCTAAATTGTACTAAATGATTTCAAAAGAAGCTTAGCATCTAAAAATGTTTTCTTGAACTGACGCACTATAGATAGTTTAGCACACCACTCTGTTGGGGCAAAATGCTTAATATTTGATACAGACAGGGGTACTAATTGCCTATAATTTCTTAAAAGAAGGAAACCATAGATTTTGAGTAGACCTAGAAGTTTTACTATATTTATACTTCAAATGACAATAGAAAATATAAAGAATTCAAATGTGACAGTATCTATAAAAGCACCATCTTATGACTAGAGAAACAAATTGCCTTTATTCCACAGCTATATATATATAGTAAATGTATTCTGTGTGTACAGTGGTATTAGTTTCAGGTTCACAGACCTTGTCTTCAGTTTATAATTCTTAGTGAATTGTTTTAAAAGCACTTTTTGGGTTGATCATGAAATGCAAAAACTAAAACGAGGTAAATAAATTGCAAGGAAAGACTGTTACAAACAGAACCATACGAGGGGTACAGGAAAAAAATGGGAAAAAGCTCCATTGGGCAGAGCTTTAGTAGTACTCATTTTTGCTCTGAGTTAGTGCACCCAGTGGCTTCAACTGGGAAGGTTCTCTCTGATCACAGTGAATTGTTTTCATAAAACAGTTTTACTCGAACCTTGTTTTTGTGATGACCAATAAGAGAACAGCATACAGTTGTGACATTTTGTTTCCTGTTTGGGAAAAATGCTGCTGAAACTGTTGTGTTGTTGAACACAGCTCATAAGGACAGCGCTACGGAAAAAACTCAAGCGTGGGAGTGGTTTTCTCATTTCAAAACAGGGGAAATGTCAATTGATGATAAACCTCATTCTAGATATCTGTCACCTTCCCGAATGGATGAAAATCTTGACAAAATTTGTGCACTTATGCTTGAAGACTGATAATGGAGGGCCATTGAAGAGATCAGGAAGCTTTCTGGATTATCTTGAATCTTGGTTCAGCGAATTTTAACATCGGATTTGGGAATGAGAAGAGTTGTTGCAAAATGTGTGCCTTGGGCCCTGACTGACCAAGAAAAAGAGCAGTGAGTGGAAACAAATTCTGAAGCTACCCACCCACACTTTTTCCCCAAGGTCATGACTGGTGAGGAGGCACAGTGCTATTCTTAGGACTCTGAAAGCAAACATCAATCAAGCCAGTGGAAGATGTCATCATAAACTCACTCCAAAAAAGCTCATCACGTGAAATCAAAGATCAAGAATATGCTCACTTATTTGTGATGTGAGGGAGATTAACAGGTCAGACTGTTAATCACGCTTTCTATTTAGAGGTTCTCAGGTTCTAAAAAGATAGTTTAACAGAATGCAATAAAAAAGACCTGATTTGGGGCAGATTGGGGGGCGGGGGCTGGTTTTGCCATCATAACAATGCACCTGCTCACACAGCCATCTCAGTGCACTAGTTCTTGGCAAAAACAGTATGCCTCTCTTTGCCCCACGCACCTTACTCACCTGACCTCACTCTGAATGACTTCTTTTTGTTTCCGCAAATGAAGAGGAACATCAATGGACAGTGATTTGACGATATAGGAGAGGTGAAGAAAAAACAAGGAAGGTTGCTGTCAGCCATCCAGACTGATGAGTTTGAAAAATGTTTCCAAGAAAGGAATTGCAGATTTGACAAATGTATTAAGTGTAATGGAGAGCACTTTGGAAGTATTATTTTGTAAAAAATTAAATACATAGCTTTGGGGGAAGGGGGAATCCCGGGGCTTTTTGGTATGCCTTCATATATGTAATATAAGCCTAGAGGATGGCATGACTGACTCCTTGAGAGAGGTAGAGACCATTTCACAGGATTAAATCCTCCCTATTAACATTTTTTTTCCTGTTTTATTTAGTAATGTTAACCCCCACCCTGCCCCACTTCTTTTAGGCAATTTAATGCCTAATGATGAAGCAAAAAGGAGAAAATGTTACCAAGTCTATTTGGGAAAATTTATACTTGTTACAGAGAAAAAAATTTTTGTTCTTGCCCCACAGTCATCATAATCATCAAAAGTTTTAAAAAGAAAAGTTATCAAGTCTCCATGTGTTTTATTTATAATTTTGGGTATCTGTGTATAATTCTTTCTGCAGTTGTCAGAAGTACCCTACCTATTTAATCAAGGACTGAATAAGGAACTATGTCGCCATGGTTAAGTGTCATTGAATCAGTTCCAACTCAAAGCGACTCTTTGGACAAAACAAAATACTTCTTCCAATATTGTGCCATCCTCACAATTTTTATTATGTTTGAACTCATGGATATAGCCACTTTGTCAATGCATCTTGTCAAGGGCCTGGATCATATTCAGCAATGTTGCCAAAAAATGAAGAGGTGTAGAGTTCAAAAACAGTTTCCATCTAGTGTCATAATTTTAACTACATTACCATCAAATCCCCTATGACTGTTACAAACCATCTTTCTTCTTTAATATATAAAGTCTCATCTGTTATTAATACAATGTATCTTAGCAACAAAACAGGTAAAATATTCTAGTGAATCTGTACAAAAATGCTTTGAAACACTTCCTAAACTCTTACTTCCTAATACAGAAGGCACAACTTTGATTTCCAATAATGTATATATAAAAAAAGGCATGATGTGTCAGTAAATCAGGACTTGGTTTTCAGAAAACAAATAACAGAAAAAGGCAAAATTTAGTAGTTTGGTATCCATTTTGTTTAAAGAATGAGCTCTGTTACTATTCTCACTTTAACAATAATTTTTATGACTGTCATCCTAGTTAACAGTATTTCTTTTGAAAATAAAAGTTATCTCAATTTAAGAAACAGATGTTAGGGAAAGCAAAAAGTCTTAAGGGAGCCCTGGAAGCACAGTGGATTAAATGTTGGCCTGTGAAATACAAAATTGGTGATTGAAAGCCACCAGTGAATCATTTGGGAAAAAATGAGGTGGTCTGTTCCTGTAAGATTTACCGTTTTGGAAGCGCTATGGAGCAAGTCTACTCTGTCCTACAGGATCACTGTAAGTCGGAATGGATGTGACAAGAGAGTTTTTTAAAGTCTTAGCCTGACTTGAACAGTTAAAACTTATCAGCAGATTCCCTGTTGAATGCATGCTAAAACTGCCGTATTTTGGAGTTGTATTGTTGTGTTTGGTTTTTGACTGTACATATTAGGGGTATCTCACATATTAGGAGTGTTCTGTCATTGGGGGTAACCTTCTTAAAGTTGCGATACATACTTTTTTGGTTTTCAGGGTATGATAACTAGGAGTGATGAACCTATAGAATCAGCAAGTGGAGTAAGGGTTTTGAAGCGGTGGGATACAAAGGGGTGGCAGAGTGAAGGGGTAATGACATCAATGAGTCCATATAGAAAAAGAATGATTGGAAACTGATTGTGGAAGCAAATGTACAATTCTACTGGACGTGCCTGAACTATGGAATGATTTGATGTATGTATTAATCTCAATTAATTTAAAAAAGAAGGAAGATTCTCAGGAAAAAATAAGATATTATAGACCCAGACCATGTGCCATGGATTTTCAAGGTACACACTTGCTCCAAAGGTTTTAACAGAGGATGCAATGTAGAAATCACACTCGAATGAAATAGTCTCTACCTCAAACACAACGGGAACCTTAAGACTTAAGACTGAAATAACATGGCACATGAAGAAGCAGAAGACAGCTATATCGAGAGTATTGAACTGAGGAGAAGAGGAAAGATAGCCACTCACGCCCAGAGCTCCATGGAGATTGGTGAGTGGGGAAATTTGGGGGCCGAGTAGGGGTATGAACTCTGGCTGTCGATACTCAAGACAACTCAAAGCACTTCTCTGAACCAGAAGCTGACTCCCACCCTATCGCCAGTACTCCCTGCGGACACCCGTGGTCTCTGGATATCCGTGGGCTCTTGTGTGGTGCTCAGGGTGCCTGCTCTGCCAGGACCGGCGCCTAAGGGCAGCCAGGTGCACAGCGGAGACTTAGCCCTGCCTCGGTTCCCAGAATAGAATCGCCAGCCAGTACCCACTCTACCCTCAACCCAGGGTGCCCAGGGTCCCATGTGGGTGCTACAGCTGGCGTGCCCCTCCGCAGAGATTCGTGCCCCATCTGGACGTCCTTGCGGACCAGCCGGCCAGACTGTCCCCGGCTCCAACCGGTAGGCATACCCCGGCGACACAGCACAACCAGGCGGCCAGCAGAGGCTATGGCCCTGCCTTTGTGCTCCACACAAACTGACAAGCAGACCTGCCTGCCCCCACACTCAGAGGTCTCGGCCCAGAGGTGCCTGCCCCATTGCTGCGCTTCTCACAGATTCGCCCGCCACCCCCTCCTTATCTCAACCACACACATACACACACGTAGAGGTCTCCATCCTGCCACACCGGGTTCAGCCCTGCCAGGCAGCGGTCTGACACAAGTCTGACAGAAGTTTCTACAGCTGTGGCATAGGGAACCAAGCCTTTGGGGCTTGCCTACTGCATTCTCCCTTCTCCCTGCTCCACCCTCTGTGTTCCAAGAGATGGATTGGCATGCCAGAGTAGGGCCCCCTCCCACCTGCATACCCATAGGAAGTTCCCCTAGCCAGAAATAGATCACCCAATCCCTAACACATCCCCTAAACACGCTCCCCTACACTGGGGTCAACACTTTCTATCCGACCACAGTGTGCACAGCTACAAACAGCCCCTAAGGAGACCTGAAGGTGGCTGGAGCACAAACCATAGGCCAAGGCGAGAGGGAAACCTCAGCAGGACAAAGGTGAATCACAACCCCTCAAGGCAGTTGGCTAAAGGCAGCCTGCTGAAACACCAACACCAACCGCCCAAAGACAGAGCACAGGACTCTGAAAAACCCAGGAAAATGCTACCTAGTTCCAACAAATCAACCAAAAAACAGCAAGCTGCTTTCACAGTTTCAACAAGAGAAACAAAATCCAATGCCAGAGGACCAACTGGGCCTAACAGCAGTCATAGAAAAGGCAAAGGTTGACCTCCCACAGAAAGAAATCTTCAGAATGCTGCTTGGCGCCACACAGGACATATGGGAAGCATTATAGAAAAAGAGGTTAGTGATAGAGGAAATAAAGGCTATGCAGCAAAGGGAAATACAGGAGGTGAGGGGCGAGATAAGAAAAAACTAATAGTAAACTCACGGACTTTTCCCAGAGAATCAAGGAGACGCAGAACTGCACCAGTGACCTAGAGGATTCGCAAGCAGAAATTAATCAACGTGAGAAAAAGTCTAACAAGTCCATGAGAAAAGCTGAAGAAAACCTCAGAGCTATGTTTGATGCTATGAGAAGAAACAATTATTGGCGTGCCGGAGGAATGCACATCAAGGAAGCCAACATCCAAAACAGTGATGGAGGAAAACTTGGAGGAAAACTTCTCTAGCTTAATGAACGAAAACCAGGCAACTATACAGGAGGCTGATAGAACACAAACTAGACTGAATCCCAAGAAGTCACCAAAACATATAGTTATCAGACTATCTAACTACAAGGAAAAGAAGAAAATTATGACAGCAGCCAGGAAAAAACTGGCAACCCCATATAAAGGCAAGCATATTAGAATCAGTTCAGACCTATCAGCAGACACTATGAAGAAGAGGATACAGTGGAGCAGCATATTCCAAAAATTGCAGGAAAATAACGCACACCCAAGAATACTCTATCCAGTCAAATTATCTAACAAAATTGATGAAGAAGTGAGTATTCCCATACAAGGAAAGTCTAAAAGAATATGCTAAAAAGGAACCCAGCACTACAAAAGATCCTTTCCCACATAGTATGGGAAGAAGAACAGCACTCACCAATAGCACACAAGATACCGCCACACAGAACAACTCCACACAAAGACTACCAAAGGGAAAACAACTCCCAAGATAACCCAGGCTCAACAATGGAAAAAAGGCAAGAATGAACCAAAAACACACATATGCACAACCCATGGAAAAGAAATGGAGGTAGGAAAACACCCAATATAAGAGGGATAAAATGGCATTAAAAGTCCACAGATAGATACAATAACCCTGAATACCAATGGCTTGAACTCAGGCCTTAAGAGACTAACAGACTGGCTCAGAAAACACAGCTCATCCATCTGCTGCCTACAGAAGACATTACAGATAAAACATTACAGACAAAAATAGGCTGATAATCAAAGGCTGGAGAAAAATATACCAAGCAAGCAGCAATTAAAAAACACACACCAGGGGTTGCAATCCTAATCTCAGATAAAATTGACCTCAAAGTGAAAACCATAAAAAGAGATAAGGATGGACACTATATAATGCTTAAAGGGAACAGTACATAAAGAACCACTAAGCATTCTAAACGTTTACTCGCCGAACAAGCACTTAGTGGAATGTTAAACACTCCACAAGATGGAAAAGAAATCACAGCCTCCACTAGTATAGTAGGTGACTTCAATATACCGCTCTCTGAGAAACATAGATCACTCGGAAAGAAACTCAACAAGGCTAAAGATCTAAACACTACAATTAGACAATTTGACCTGATAGATATATACAGAGCTTGCCACCTAAATACAAATTAATTCACATTCTTTTCAAGCCTACATGGTACATATACGAAAATAGACCACATGTTAGGCTTAGGCCATAAGTTGAACCTACATAAATTTAAGCACATTGATATCATACAGACAGACCTCTCTCTCTCACCACTGTGCCAAAAGACTGGAAATCAACAAAAGGAAGATAAAGAAATCCAGGGCAAACAATTGGAGAATGAAAAACTCTATTGCAAAAGGAGTGTGTATTGGCTCAGAGCAGAGATGAAATTAGGAAATTTCCATAAACCAACGAGAATGAAAACACGACATACCAAAACTTATGGGACACAGCAAAGGCAGTCACCAGAGAAAAGTCTCATAGCATTACTTGACACATAAAGAAGAAGGAGAGGCTTATGACTGACACCCTGGCACAAAATTTACAGAAACTAGAGCAGAGTCAACAAGACTATCCAACTAATAGCAAAAGAAAAGAAATAATAAAAATAGACCTGAGATTCAAGAGAGATAAAATAAGAAAACTGGGAAAAATTCAATGTTGCTAAAAGTTGGTTCTTTGAAAGGGTAAATTGAATCCACAAACCTCTCGCAAATTTGGCCAAAGAAAGGAAGGAGATTTCGATATCAAGGATGAGGGATGAAAGAGGGGATATTACAACAGACGATAGTGAAATCAAAAGGATAATTGCACAGTACTATGGAGGACTGTACTGCAATTAATTTAAAAACTTTGAAGACATGGACAAATTCTTAGAAAAACAATCCTTCCCTAGAATATCCTTAATGGCAGTCAAGAACCGCAACAGACCCATATCAATAGAAGAAATAGACAAGGATTATCAAGGGATTACAAACAAAAAAATCACCTGGAGCAGATGGGTTTAGAGGAGAATTCTATCAAGTATTCAGGAAAGAAATGACACCAATCCTATACAAACTCGTCCAGAACATAAAAAAGACGGCAAACTCCCAAATTCCTTCTATGATGTTAGTTTAACTCTGATATCTAAACCAGGCAAGGATCCCACAAGAATTGAGAAATAAAGACCATTTTCCCTAATGAATATCGATGCAAAAATCCTTAATAAAATACTAGCCAACAAAATACAAAAGTATATATAACAAATAACTCACCATGACCAAGTGGGATTCATACAAGGGATACAGGGATGGTTCGACATACGAATGACTATTAGTATCATTCATCACATTCAGATGAAAAAGTATAAAAACCACAAGATAATATCAATAGATGTGGAAAAAGCAATCAACAACATCCACACCAATTCATGTTCAAGACACTCAAGAAGACAGGAATGGAAGGAAAATTCCTCAAGATAACACAAGCTATTTATGAAAAACCAACAGCCAATGTGGTAGTCAATGGAGAAAAGACGAGATCAATTCTTCTGAAAAAGGGAACTTGACAAGGATGTCCCCTATCCCCACTCCGGAAAGACATCGAAGATATTCGTCTGGGGAGGGAAGAAGTGAAACTATCATTATTCATAGATATGATTTTATATATGGAAAATCCTAAAAGTTCCACGAGAGGAGTCCTGGAAGCAATAGAGGAATATAGCAGAGTAGCAGGTTACAAGATCAATGAACAGAAGTCTATTGCATTACTGTACACATTGGAAAAGGACACAGAAGAGGGGATCACAGGGGAGGGTACCCTTGACAATAGCCAAACACAAATTGAAATATCTAGGGATATACCTGACTCAAAAAACAAAAGATCTGTACGAGGAAAGCTAGTAAATACTATTAAAAGAAACCAAGGGTGACCTCAACAAATAGAAGGACATCCCATGCTCCTGGATCGGTCGACTCAATATAGTAAAGATGTCAATTCTAACCAAGGCACTATATATGTTCAATGCTATCCCGATCCAAATTCCAGCATCTTTCTTCAAAGTGTTGGAAAAACAGATTACCAGCTTTATATGGAGAAGGAAGAAACCAAGAATTAGCAGAGAACTTCTCAAGAAGGACAAAGTTGGAGGGCTTGCTTTACCTGACTTCAGCACCTACTATACAGCCACAGTAGTCAAAACAATATGTTTTTGGTATACTGATATTCAGACCAATGGAAAAGGATTGCAAACCCAGAAATAAAATCATCAGCATACAGACAACTGATCTTTGATAAGGGCCCCCAAAATATCAAATGGGAAGCAGATGCCCTCTTCAATTCATGGTGCTGGAAAAAATGGATACGTAGCTGCAGAAAAATTAATCAAAACCCTTACCTCACTTCATACAAAAGAATAAACTCAGGGTGGATTACAGAATTTGAGGTAAAACGCCAAACTATTAGGGCCATTAATGGGGGAATTAGGACAAACCCGACAACCTTGGCAGAGGGATTACGTAGGCTATCGGAAATCATAACGACACACAGAGGAGGCATACATTGACCAGTGGGGTATACTAAAGATAAAACACTTACGTACATCGAAAGAATTCGCCAAGAGAGTAATGAGAAGCCACAGAATGGGAAAACATCTTTAGCAATGACACATCAGACAAAGGTCTTATTACTAAACTCTACAATGCTCTGCGAACTTTACAACAAGTAAAAAAACAATTGTCCACTCAGGAGGTGGGCAAAGGACATGAGCAAGAGTTTCTCAAGGGCAAAAATTCAAATGGTCAATAAATATAAGAGAAAATGTTCCAGATCTCTAGCCATAAGAAAAATGCAGATTAAAACAACTATGACTTACCACCTAACACCCTCAAAGACAGTCCAATTCAAGAAATCAGTAAGTAACAAGTGTGGAAGGGATGCAGAGAGATAGGAACTCTTGTCCACTGCTGGTGGACCTTTAAGGTATGTACAGCCTTTATGGAAATAGAATTGGAGATATGTAAAACAGTTAGAAATTGAGCTACCCATAATATCCAGCAATCCCCTACTGGGCATATACCCAGAAGAGGCAAGAAACAAACGACGGCCAGACATCTGTGTGCCAATGTTCATCGTGGCACAGTTCACAACTACAAGGAGTTGGAAACAGCGCAAATTTCCATCAACAGATGAATGGATTAAAAAACTCTGGTACAGGGGGTAGACTTCGGATAGTGTGACATATGACAAAATAATCATAATTTATGAATGAAGAAGGGCTCATGAGGTAGAGGGAAGTGAGGAGGGAAGGGAAAATGAGCAGCAGGTATTAAGGGCTCAAGTAGAAGGCAAATGTTTTGAAAATGATGATGGCAACAAATGTACATGTGTTCTTGACACAATGGACGTATGTATGGATTGTGATAAGAATTGTACGAGCCCCCAATAAAATGATTTTTTTTAAAACCTCTGGTACATACATATAATGGAGTCTTATGCAACCCTACAAAGCAGTGATGAACGCATGAAGCACATCGCCGTATGGGAAGAACTGGAGGAAATTATACTAAGTGAAGTAAGCAAAGCACAAAAGGACACGTACTATAAGACTCGCTGAGGTAAACTCAAAAAATTCAAAAGGAGCATAGGGAAGAAGCTACTATATACATACGTCCCTGGGGTGAGGTCCAGGTAATATGGCAGGGGCCAGATTAAACTCAGAGATACGTATGGGATACATATGGCAACCTGCTAATAAGGAGTGGGGAAAGACATGGGTAGCTGGGGGAACAAGACACCAACCCACACAGGGGACGGTATTGATTGTGTCTCCACAGGGAAAGAGGGACAGACATCAACCTGGAGCTCCAAGACAAGAGCACAACACACTGGCATGAAGCAGGGAACCGATAGAGAAGTCTTAGGAGCCGGCCCCATTACCAACTAAGAGGACAGCACCACCCTACCCCCCAGAAGAATACACTTAAGAGGACAGGACTGAAGCTACATCTCAAAAAGAAGGACTTGTGTGGTCAGAGCACACAGGAGCCAACGAGGGGGAAGGGAGAAGAAAGAGTAAAGCACATTTTGGCTCACCAAGCCCTGAGGACAATGTTTCTGCTCAGTGTGGCAATGCACAGAGACGACCACAGGGCTTGCCTAACCATGGGACACAGCGTTCCTCAGTGACCCATAGTACCATTAGGGACAACCTAATAGACACACGGCAGGAACTGTGCCCGCTACGCCAAAGCCAGCCTCTGGGGGCATGAAGTAGAGCAGCGGGGGGAGCAGAGCAATGAAGTCCCCAGGGATGGATGTGGGGCCAGGGCATGGTATCCCATCAGACTTGACTGGAAAACACTTGTGAAGGACAATGAATAGACCCTGAACTATTTACAGGTAATCTTTTGTGTTGTTGTAGCTATTGTTTTACTTTCTATTGTTACCTCTTTGTACTCAGTCTTGTGATGGTACATATTGTTGTTGCTGCATGTCTCCCTGGAAGGGATAAGTGGAATAAACAAGCCAGACACAGGATGACAATTACGGGGGGGGGGGGGGGGGGAGGACGGGGACGGACATGGGAGCCAGAGAGGCAGGGGAAAGGAAGTGGGTGTTAACAACCCAGGGACAAGGGAACAAGTGATGCAAAATAAGTGGCAAGGAGAGTGTGAGAAGTCTGGCAGGGCTGGATCAAGGGCAATGTAACCAAGAGGAATTCCTGAAACCCAAATGAAGGCTGAACATGATAGTGGGACAAGAGGAAAGTACAAAGAAATATAACAAACAACTAGGAGGCAAAGGGCAGTTATACAGATTTAAATAAAGATGTAAATATATTTGTATACAATGAGGGGAAAATAGATATATGTAGATATATTTATAGGTTTAGTATTAAGGAAACAAATGGACAGTGGGCCCTTACTCAAGTACTCCCTCAATACAAGAACACCTTCCTGGCACGATAGCTGAAGACAACGGGTAAACAGGTAAATGTGGTAAAGAAATTTGATGGTTCCTGGCTATAAAAAGATATAGCATCGGAAGTCTTAAAGGCCAGAAGATAGATAAGTGGCCATCTAGTTGAGAAACAACAAAACCCACTTGGAAGAAACACACCAGCCTGTCCTGACTCAATCACTGAGGACAAAGCAGGTGCATAAGCAAATGTGGTGAAGAAAGCTGATGATGGTGCCTGGCTATCAAAAAAAAACAACAAACAAAACCTGGGGTCTTAAAGGTTTGAAAATAAACAGGCGGCCATCTGGCTAAGAAACAACAAAGCCCACATGGAAGAAGCACACCACCCTGTGAGATCACATGGCGTCGAAGGGATCAGATATCAGGCATCAAAGAAAAAAAAATCATAGCATTTTTAGAATATGGAGGAGTGCTGAGTGGAGACCCAGGGCCCATCTGTGGGAAATTGGACATCCCTCTGCAGAAGGGTCGCAGGCAGGAAATAAGCCAGTCAGGGAGCAGTGTAGCAATGATGAAACATACAATTTTCCTCTAGTTCTTGAATGCTTACTTCCTGCCACTATCATGATCCTGATTCCACATTCTACGTTACAAATACGGCTGGACCAGAGGATGTACAATGGTACAGATAGGAAATGGAAACACAGGGAATCCAGGACAGATGAACACCCCAGGACTAGTAGTGAGAGTGGCAATACCGGGAGGGTGGAGGGAAGGTGAGGGAGAGGGAGAAAGGGGGAACAGATTTCAAGGATCTACATATAACTTCCTCCCGGGGGGATGGACAGCGGAGAAGTGGGTGAAGGGAGACCTTAGATGGGTTAAGATATGACAAAATAATAATAATTTGCAAATTTATCAAGGGGGAGAGGGGAAGCAGGGGAAAAAATATGAGCTGATACCAAGGGCTCAAGTAGAAAGCAAGTGTTGTGAGAATGATGATGGCAACATATATAAATGTGCTTGACACAATGGATGGATGGATGGATGGATTGTTGTACAAGTTGTACAAGTCCCCAATTATATAAATATTTTAAAAATTATCGAACTCTTTGCTGTTAGGTCAAACTAACACACACTTACTACTTTAATATTAGCCCAACTTGCTGTCTTAAGATAGTATTATTCTGACAGACCTGTGGTCTGACATTGTCCGTGAATATTATTACAAGTTTTGCCTGACCACTAACTCCCATTGTATGTACAAATAGTGTCCTCGTCATGTTTTATTCTGAACAAGTGAATAATTGTACTGTGAGTTACACTTGTCTAATCTCCATTTCTCAATGGTGTTTTAAAATTAGTACAAAGGGCTCTTCATCAATCACACTACAAAGAGAAGGCCCTTATGCTCTAGGAAGGTAAATGATAGGATTTCTACCATAAATTAACAAGGATGTCTCTTAAGGTGAACCAGTGACAGATAAAAAACAAATTCAAGAATGGATTCTGTGCTCCCACTTAATCCTAGGTTTCAATCTGACAACAATTAGTTCTTAATACATGGCCCTGGCTCTATACTTGGCTTCATGAAGGAAACAGAAGATAAGGGTACTCTATCAAAGTGTAGTTAAGAAATTAGATGGTTCCCAGCTATCAGAAAGAATTGTACGTGAGGTCTTAAGGCTTGTTTTCTTTCTTTCTTTAATATTTAGATTTTTACTTAATAGCAATTTCTAAGATTTTGTTGCTATATACCCACCAAACCAAAAAAGCAACAAAAAAAAACCTCAACAACAACAAAAAACCACCTCTCATTAGGTCAATGCCAACTCATAGCCACCCTCTAGGACAGGACAGGACAGAACTGCCCCTGTGAGTTTCGAAGGAAGTAACTCTTTATGGTTGTGGTAGAAAGCCCGTTTTTCTCCCAGAGTGACTGGTGGTTTTGAACTGCTGACCTTACAGTTACCAGCCCAATTCAGAACCACTGCACCACGACAGCACCACAGATATAAACAAAGTAAAACCATCAGAAGCAGAAAGCCTTGAAATCCTGATATGGACATAACTGCAACAGAGCCAGGAGAAAAGATGTATTTCCTGTGCACCTTCCCTAGTCCTAACTCTTGCCCAACCCTCATGTCAAATCAGTTTTCTGTGAACTTAATTATTCAAAGTCTTCATTGCCTAATAACTTACAATACTATTTAGCTTTTCCAGAACTGACCAGCCTCAGTCAAGGAATCAGCATTTGATTTCTCATCATGGTCCCTGGCTTATAGTTGAAGTCAATAAATATTTGTTCATTAAATGATACAATGCTGAGGTAAATGTTGGGAACAGCAAACTCCACCATGCAGCGTTGCTCTGCTGCAGCTCCTCAGTCCAAGGGCTACTTCTAGATCTCAGCAGCACCACTGAAAACAGCAGAGCCTTGAGCAGCTTGTTCACTGCTTAATGGCAATAATCATCTAAACTCCCATTAAAACAAAAATGTCATCAATGTCGTCTGTCTCCTGATGTCCTTAATCAATGTCGTCTGTCTCCTGATGTATTATGTCTATTCATGTGGGTCACTGTCTGGGAACCAATTTTATTTCCAGTGCTTCCTGAAAGATTTCCTTTATTTGTTTCTCCTTAGTTACACCAAGGATTGAGCTTTATTGCTTAAGAGTTGCGTATTGTGAGGGTACAGCTCAGCTGTGAGCTGAAAGGTTTTCAAACAAGCAGCCATCTAAGCACACCAACATTCGTGATCCAAGGATTATAAATTATAAAATCCAAAGCTCAAGGAGGGAGTATCAGAGTTTAAATTGTGATATCCTAACGGTGGAACCTCGAACTATATTTATAGGATCTATATAATCTGTTTCCAATTAGAGATTTATTAAGAGCTAAGGAGTGGAGTTTAGTCTGTCAATCAGGCTGCAGCTTGAAGACCTCATTTGGATGTGCTAAGGAGGTAAATAGCTTGCTGGAGGTGGGACACACACATACTACCTGCAAGAAATTCCTGTTGAGAAGACACATGGAGCTATGCTAGCGCTCTGGAGCTGAAGGAGCCACGTGGAGACCCCTGCCAGCACTGAGATTCTTCCGCTGTCACTAGATCCACAGATTTTCCACCTACTGGCCTGTGAAATTCCTGCATTTGGCATCATTGCATGGGTCGCATGGCTCTGAGAGGAATTTAAGGATTGGTATCAGACATATGGTCTAATATTGGACTTATGGACTTGATCTGGACTGGGCTAGGATGTTTTCTCAATATTCAACTGCTCTTGAATATAAAGTTCTTTCTTATACATATGAGTGTCGCTGAATTTGTTTCTCTAGTCTACCCAGAATAACACAACAAGGATTGAGTCTCTGTTGATTTCCCTTTAACCATAATTGAAGGATGAAAATAACTTGGTTATCAGACAGAGTATTGCAGAAAGGAATATGGTAAAGGGATAACTCTGACTTCAACAGTTAAAATCTTGTCTTTGGATACACTTTGAGCTTGATCAGGTTTTTAAAATTCTTTGTGCTTTTTATCCATATTAGGGTTGTCTTCGCTCTTGTATTTTGTCATTGTGGGTAGCCTTATTGACTCTCTGCTGTTGGGTTGTTTGGTTTTTTTTCTGTTTTTCTGGTATATGAAACCTAGGATGGGTGAATCTATAGAAATAATAACTAGATTAAATGTTTCTGGAGAGGGAGGGGGAGTTAATGGAGGGGAAGGAGAGAGGTAGGGCAAGAGGAGCTGATATCAAGAAGTTTCTAAGTTTTAGTTTCTAGGAAAACCAGATGTAAAACAAACAAAAATTTTCTTTTCTTTTGGACTAGAATTTTTACTTGCTACATTTACAAGTGATTGGTTAAAAGAATAGTACATGTGACTTCCAGAAAGATGGCGACTGAGTAACACATACCAGAGGGACTCAACAGAAATCAGTGCAGGAGAGTTGCTATGAAGTAAATTCCACACTACCAGTTCACAGGAGAAACATAAAGATAAGTAGGCACAGATCCACTAGGTATTGAGGAGCTGGGGGCTTTTGGCTTACCAAAGTGAAGGCCGGCTAGAGTTTGACCTTAGTCCTACCATTGTCTCCCGGCCAGAGCAGGGATCATTTGGAGCTGGCCCAAGGGTTTTATCTCAACACAGCCACAGTTTAGCAATGCCTTGAGGCATATTTAAAACCCCTCCAGCCCCATTGTCAGAGGCAGGGGCTCAGCAAATTGTTGCTTTTGTTTCCCTCTCTTTTCTCTGCCCCCCACCCTCTCAGGCTCAATGTTTCTTTTTTTCCCCTTCTTTTTATCTTCCCTTATTCTCTTACAAGCCACTGCCAACCTCCAGGCCATTCCCCACAGCCTAGGGCATTTTTACTTGCCTTTCACCAAGCTGGGAGAGCTACCCCCACTGCAGCAAAACCTGAGGTTTGGGAAAGCCTGCACACCTTCCTCCAGGAGAAATTTTACCTGCCTGCCTTCTGCAGTGCTTAACATGGGGCTGGGGAAATCCTGCCATCGTGGCTAGGGGAGCTCCTACCGTCCTCTGTGGTCCCACGTGAAAGAGGGAACTTCCTCTTGCCTGCTGTAGTGTTTCACACAGCTTAAGGCAGTTCTGCCAACACTAGCCAATGATCTTCGCTGCTGCGGGAACCACTGCTCAACCTCCTCAGCAATCTACCTGATCAGGGCAATACTGCCCACCATTCGCAGTGCTCTATACCAAAGCAGAAACACCCACCAGCCTTCTATGGTACACCTGTGGCATTAGGCACACTCACACACCCTTTGTGGTGCCCCAAGCTGCCATAGGCCACACCATCACAACTTCTTGTGAGATCGTCCAATGCACCACCATCTTCGTGGGTCCATAGCCCTCCAAATAATAGAATACTGGTTTACTAAGGAAAGAGTCAAACCACAGGAGGGTAAAGCAGTAGGCCAATTCCATAGTGAAATTAGCTGCAGGCAGTTCAAGAAGCATTCCTAATTGTCTCCCAGAGAGAGCTCAGTACTGTTCAACTCTCTGGAAAATGGCACCTGGCTCCTCTGAAACAACGCAATGTGAACAGCAATCTATCCCAATGACCTCAAAGAAGAAAAAAAACCAGGAGAAATAAAAGGCAAAGTCAGAAGATGTCCTGAACCAAACGACATTGATCTGCCACAGAAAGGAATTTTCACAATGCTGCTTGGAGTCATACAAGATATGAGGGAAATAATAAAGAAAAATGAATTAAATGATAGATAACATAAAAACCACACACCAAAAGGACTCCTTCTATAAAGCTAGTATAATTCTGATGCTGGAACCAGACAAGGATCCCACAAGAATCGGGAACTTCAGACCAATATGCCTAATGAACATTGATGCAAAAATCCTTAACAAAATACTGGCCAATAGAATGCAAAAGTATATAAAACAAATAATTCACCATGACTCAGAGGGATTCATGCCAGGGATAGATGCAGAAAAAACATTTGACAACATCCAACACCAATTCCTGTTTAAGACACAAGAACAGCAATTCTCAACCTGTGGGTTGCGACCCCTTTGGGGGTTCGAATGATCCTTTCACAAGGGTCGCCCAATTCATAACAATAGCAAAAATACAGTAATAAAGTACAAAAGAAAATAATTTTTTGGTTCGGGGGGGGGGGGGGTCACCACAACATGAGGAACTGTATTAAAGGGTTGCAGCATTAGGAAGGTTGAGAACCACTGCTCAAGAAGGAATGGTGGGGAAGGGTTAGCTGGGAGAGAAGGGAATAATGAGGAGCTGATACAAAAGGCTCAAGTAGAAAGCAAATGTTTTGAGAATGATGAGGGAAATGAACAAAAGTGCTTGACACAATGGATGTATGTGTGGATTGTGATAAGAGTTGTACAAGCCCCCAATAAAGTGACTTAATTGTTTTTTTTAATTTAAAGTTTTTTAAGAAGTTTAAAGAAAATTGAAGACTCTTGGTGAGGAAAAGGCCAATGGGAATGGGTGGGGGAGGGGAAGATAGGAAATGGAAGGAAAATTCCTCAATATAATAGAAGCTGCATATGAAAAGCCAACAGGCCACCAGGTAGTCAATAGAGAAAAGATGAAAACAATTCCACTGAAAAAAGGGAACCAGACAAGGATATGCCTTGCCGCCGCCCACCCCCCCCCCCCCCCCCCGCTCTTATTTCACATCAGTGTAAGTCAAAGAAAAGACATCAAAGGTATTCACCTGGGGAAAGAAGAGGTGAGACTATCGTTATTCACAGAAGATATGATTTTATATATGGAAAATCCCAAAAGCTCCCCAAGGGAAGTAACTGGAAGCAATAGAGGAATACAGCAGAGTGGCAGGATACAAGATCAACCAACAGAAGTCTATAAGATTGCTACATACATCAGATAAGACGACAGAACAGATTAAAAAGGAGGTACCCTTCACAATAGTCAAGCACAAATTGAAATATCAAGGGATAGACCTGACTAAAAGATAAAAAGATTTGTATGGGGAAAACTACAGAACACTATTACAAGAAACCAAGAGTGAAGTCAACAACTGGAAGAATTTCCCATGCTCCTGGATTGGAAGATTCAATACAGTAAAGATGTCAATTCTTCCGAAGGTACTATATAAGTTTAATGCAATCCCAATATAATTACACTCATCTTTCTTCAAAGAAATGGAAAAACTGATTACTAACTTCATATGGAGAGGGAAACCCAGAATTAGCAGCAAACTCCTCAAGAAGAAAGACAGTGGGAGGGTTTGCTTTACCTGACTTAAGCACATATTATACAGCCACAGTGGTCAAACCCGCATTGTATTGGTATAATGACACTCAAACCAATGGAAAAGAACTGAAAACCCAGAAAGAAAATCTTCAGCACCCAGAAACTGATCTTTGATAAGGGTCCAAAATATATCACATGGGAAGCGGAAGGCCTCTTCAACACGTGGCGCTGGAAAAAAATGGATATCTATTTGCAGAAAAATGGAGCTAAATCCTTACCTCACTGCATGCACAAGAATAAATTCAAGGTGGATCTCAAACCCCTAACTATCAGGGCCATCAATAAGAGAACTGGGACAAACCAGAGAACTTTGGCATAGGGAATATATATGCTATCAGAAATAGGGAAGAACACAAATACAGATGAGTTACAAATTGATAAATGGGATGTACTGAAGATGAAACACTTGTGTACATCAAAAGAATTAACCAAGAAAGTACTAAGAGAGCCCACACACTGGGAAAATACCTTTATCACTGACACATCAGACAAAGGCCTAATTACTAAAATCTACATTACTCTGCTACCTTCCAAAAAGAAAAAAATTAATTGCCCACTGAGGAGATGGGCAAAGAACCTGAACAGAAGTTTCACAAGGGAAGAAATCCAAATGACCAATAAATATATGAGAAAATGTTCCCGATCATTAGCCATAAAAGAAATGCAAATTAAAACAACTACAAGATACCACCTAAACATCCTCAAATTCAAGAAATCAGAAAGCAACAAGTGTTGGAGTGGCTGCGGTGAGACAGGAACTCTCCTCCACTGCTGGTGGACCTGTAGGTATGTACAGCCCTATAGAAATAGATTTGGAGTTATCTGAAACAGATGGAAATGGAGCTACCATACGACTCAGCAATCCCCTACTAGGCATATACCCAGAGAGGCAAGAAACAAACCACAGCCAGACAATCTGTGCGCCAATGTTCATCGTGGCACAGTTCACATCTGCAAGGAGTTGGAAACAGCCCAAATTTCCATCAACAGACGAATGAATTAAAAAAATGTGGTACATACATACAATGGAGCACTAGGCATCCCTACAAAGCAGTGATGAATGCGTGAAACATATCGCTACATGGGAAGAACTAGAGGAAAATACGATAAGCGAAACAAGTCAAGCACAAAAGGACAAGTACAACATGAGCCCGCTAAGGTAAGCTTAAAAATACAAAAAGGGCATTGGGGGGGGGGGGGGACACTACTGTATACAAACCTTCCTGGGGTGAGGTCCATGTAGTGTGGCAGGGGCCAGAATCAAATTTCAATGGTATCTGATCTGATTTAAAATCAGAACAGATTGATGTATGTATATGTATGGATTGTGGTAAGAGTTGTTTGAGTCCCTAATAAAATGTAAAAGAAGAAAAGAGAAAAAAATGATTAGGGCAAAGACAGTACAGATGTGCTTTATACAATTGATGTATGTATATGTATGAACTGTGATAAGAATTGTATCAGTCCCAATAAATTGTTAAAAAAAAAGTTTTAAAAGATTAATGGAAAAAATTAAATAATGCCTGACTAAAAAAACAATAAAAGTGTTATTTAAGATAAAATAAATAGAAGATCAAAAAAATAAAATAAAATAAAATCAGAACAGAATTGACAATTGTATGTGAACAGATGTAATGGATTGTGGAAGCATATATCAATAAAATTATTTTTTAAAAGCCAGTACCTAATAATGATAACAATGAAAATAGTCAGCATACAGCAAAACCAATCACATACTCACAGCCAGCATGTCCATTCTGAGTCACAGCCACCCTACAGACAGTGCAGAACCCCCTATGGCGTCAAAGACTAAATGTTTAAGAAGCCTGATCACCCCAGCTGCCAACTTTTTGGTTAGGGACAAGCACTTATCCTCTGTACCGCCAGGCATCCTGATCAGTACAAAAGTGGGAGTCTTTAAGCTCATACAGGTTTCCGTTTTCATCACCTGCTGTAGAAAACATTTATTTTGTTGTTTTGGATTTGCCACAAAAGAAAACATTTTGGCTCAGTAAACAAAATCAACACTCAGATGTAACTAGCTATGCTAGCCATTCTAAAGCTGGAATTTTCTTTAAATGCTGGAAATGAATTTACCAACCACTCACTGCCTTACCTCTTTAAGTGAGTGTGTGATAAATATAATATGATGACTTCGAACCTCCACTTCCACTTTCTAAAATATTTCTGCAGAAGAATGAATGTACCATTCTGACAACACATGAAATGGCAGACATCACGTGGAGTTTCCACAGGAAATTTTTCTTTTTGCAGTATAACCCCCACTTCTGTCAAGTTGATTTCCAACTCATAGCAATATTATAGGACAGAGAAGAACTGTTCTGTCTAGGCTGCCTTGTCTTTCTCCAGAGGAGCAGCTGGTGGTTTCAAATTTCTGACCTCGAAGGTAGTAGCCCAACACGTAACCCACTACCCACCCCACATGGGCTCCTAGTGACACTACAAGGCAGAATGTAACTGCTACATAGGGTTTTTCCAAGACATTCCAGGAGCTGATACCAAGAGCTCAAGCAGAAAATGTTTTGGAAATGTTGACAGCAACATATGTTCAAGTGTGCTTAATACAACTGAATGATGGATTGCCATAAGATTTGCAAGAACCTCTCAATAAAATGATTTTTTAAAAGATTTAAATTGTATGGTAGACTGAAATATGGAATGATATATGTATTAAACCCCAAATAATAAAAATTAAAAATAAAGTACATGTAGGTTATATGCAAGTCCTACACCATTTTATATGAAAGACTTGTGCATCCATAGGGAGTTCTAGACTAATCACCCAGATACTAAGGACGCAATTATATTTGCTTTTCTATGCATAATATACTTTTGGAATATATCAAAGACACTAATGTTAGTCTCCTGGAAGCTTCTTTGTACCAACTTTGAAGATTTGGATTTAAATTTGCTATTATTTTGCAAATAAAGACAAACCTGTATAAGGCAGAAAACAAACAGAGAAAGAACATGCAATTATTTTCCACTAACAGCAATAAAAAATTGGTAAAGCCCTGTTAAAATCTGGAAAAACTTGCTAGGCCTGGAAAATCAAAGCAATCTAGGTGAGTTCTGGCTCTCACAGGTTTTACCATATACAATTTTCATTATTTTGGTTTAGAAATTTTTGTTTTGCTTAATTAGATACGGTAATATAATATCACATCCATTGTCTTTACAGGGTCTTTCCAAAACTTTTTTAGGGAAAGTTTAAAAAAAATAATAATAAAGTATTTTTAATAATAATCATTTAAATAATAAAGTATTTAATAATAATAAAGTTTTATCTTTAAAATTTTAAATCATAGACATACTATTACCTAATTAAAGTAATACAAAATTTGCTGGTTAGCTATTTATATCTTTATACATTAAAAAAAATGTTAAGTTTTTCAGGTTTTACTTATCCTTTGCTAAGTAAATTTATTTGGATAGCAAGTTCAAGGGTAGAGACATATGTGAAAACCTCACAAGAGCAGCTTCGCTTTCAAATATAAATTAGACTTTCTCTGCATGGTTTTATTTGCTCCTCTGGAAGTGCTGAAGCACTGGCAGAAAGCAGTTTTCCCCAAAGAATACTCACTATAACCATAAATTCCATTCTTGTGCCAATTCAAAGTTGATTCTAACACAAGATCCTATTTCCCAATTAAAATAGACTGATAACAGCCACATTGAACAAATATTTTTTTAAAACCTTTCATCTTAAGCATAGAGATGTTACTCTACATTTCTATTTACCAGAAAAATGACAACTGAACAAATCTGACCATACTACCTTAAAAAATAATTAAAGAGCTTCCAAATATCTCATAAAATTTTTGACATTTAAAAATAAATGACAAATTTACAATGATAACATACTATAAATTTTTGATATCTGATTAAAAGCAGAATAATAGTTTTAACAATAGAAAACAAACCTAAATATATTTAACTTATCTATACGTTTTCCTTTTCTTGGAAAATACCACACCACATTGAGAATTGACAAAAACCAAAGATGGACCAAAGGTGGGGCAAAAAATTTCAGAGAAATAATACCTAATTTGGTATTCTCTCTTTATAAAACCTGATATAAAGAGTAATTTATTAGCACCTTTATTATTATTATACATAAGGCAACCATTTACACAAAGGAAACCAAAATATGAGAGATTTGCCAGGTTTGCAAAAAACACTTATAGCATGTGCACATAATTATCGCATACATTATGCTTGATAGGGTGGAGGGGCATCAAAAAGGATGAAGGTCCTCAACAAGACAGACTGACACAGTGGCTGTAGCGGTGAGCTCGAACATGGAACTGTGGAATGGCAGGAGACTAGGTAGTGTTTCTGTTGTACATAGGATCACTGGGAGTCAGAACCGACTTGAAAGCACTAACAAAAAGCAATTTTTGTAAATATACAGATACCTTTTCTCAGAACACACAGACTGCACTCTACTACAAAGATCTGCAGGATATAAACTCCTATCGAGTGAAAGCAAGCACTGATTGGTGAAATCTTTGAGTATAAAACATCATCCTTTAGCATTGCCTATTTAAAGCCCACCTTAGAAAGATCACTAAAGACAATCATCCTGGAGCCCTTTATAAGTTAGCTGTTCAAAAATACCAAAAACCTATTTAAAGTTAAAAGTCTAGATAAAATTCTTCTTGACCAACATTATAAAAACTTTTAGGTGGAGCAAGTATTACCTTCATTCCTGAGTTGAGGGAAACAAGGCTAAACATATTTAAACAACTAAAATCCATCCAAGTTTTTTATTGTTTGTTTTTTAAGAACTGAGACAAACCCTATTATTGTTTTACGTATAATCTATTAACCCATTCAAAATGGAATTTACCAACAAAATATTTCAGGTTATCTTAGATTTCTATAATCTTATATAGAATTAAAACATTCTAAATGCCATAGAAATCTGGAGAACAAAGCACCTGTATCATTATGTTTCCTGGTAGCATGCAAAATGCACATGAATTTGACATTCTGGAAAAAGCAGCCAAAAAAGGAGGGAGAGGTAAACTTGGACAAGGAAATACTCAACAAGAAGATGATTGGGGGAGGGGGGGAGAGGCAGGGAAGGAAGCACAACACTAAGAGCAAATTATTTGGGGATTTGATAGTTTAATACAAAATTGATTATCTGAAATGTAAATCCCTAATTAATTCACAATAAGATAAAAATGGAAAAAACAGCTGCAAAAAAATCATTTTTTTTTAAAAAGTTAGAACTATTCGAAAAGTTTAGCCAAAATATTTAAACCCACTCTTTCTGTCAAGCTGTGTTTTACTTAAGTATACATACTGTTTAAATCTACATGCTGACGTTAGTTGTTTTAGAGTGACAGGGGACAAAGATATGGTCATCTGTTTTATGAAGATTGTAGCCCTGGAAACCCTACGGGCACTTCTGTTTGGTCCTACGGGGGTCACTATGAATTGAGAGTTAGTTCAACAGCAGTTTGGTTTTGGTTTAAAGTGACTTAAACATGTGGTCAACATATGATCAAAAACATACTTTATATTTTTACTAAACAGGAATGCTGGTGACACACTGGGCAGCTAATCTCAAATCAAGGTCAGTACCAGTCTGGAAGCACCAGGTGCTCTGCGTTCTACTCGCACAAGCAGTTCCACTCCTGGAAACTCACAGGGACAGCTCTACCCTATCTTGTAGGGTCTCATGAGTCAGAGTAGCTGTGAGTCTTTTTGACGTTGAATAGCTGACAAGGCATTTTTAAACATATTAACTTGACTAATGGGGGTAAAAAAAGGAATTAGTGCTGAGTAAGATAATTAATTTAACAACACCTTTCAACATGTTACAGGAGCTCTGGTGGTGCAGTGGTTACAAGTTGGGCTTCCATTTGCATCGCATGGTCAGCAGTTTGAACCCCCAGCAGCTCTGCTGCAGAAAGACTATGAGCTTACTACTCTGTAACCACTTAAGTACTGGAAACCCACAGGGGGTTGCTGTGAGTCAACATTGGTTCAATGGCAAAGAGTTTCTTTTGTTTTGAACATATGCTCAAAATATGCTGCTTGGCATTCTGGAATGTTGAGTGGTATTATAGTCAATACCTTTGAGCTGCAATGTTGTCTGTTAATTTGTTCAAAATCATTGTTAATAAATAGGAAGACAAGATCTGAATCTATGTTCCCTAACTACAAAGCTAATGTTCTTTGCACTATGCTACATGAAGAGTGCAATGTAGGTTTACTCCATTCACAATATTTGGCATAATTTCACAAACATATGTGTGGTCCCGGTAACACTCACACTTCACAAGACAGGCTATTTGGGGGTAACATAGAAAGATTAAACTCAAGCTTCCTGGAGTATGTATATAGGTTAGATTTAAATTAATAGAAAATCCAAGTATTGTCAATGACTGTGGAATTCTACTTACCCGTTTTGAAGTAGTACAGTGTTCATTCTTTTCATCTGTCATCTTCCCGCTTTTAAGTGCTTTCCGTGGGTGCTTGATAGTTGTTTTTATAGCAGGTCGACATACATAATTCTCCAAGTTCTTTGGAGGTTTCTTAGTTCTCTTGGCCTGTAGGCCGATTTTTAATTTTAAATTTCCCTCTGAAAAGTTTGTTTCTTTCACTGAAAACTGTTGCTGAGCATCAGTCGCACCATCCTCTTTCCCCGCCTCCGTGTGTCTTTCCCGGTTCCACTCGCAATGGTCCTCTTCCTCCTTTGTGCTGCTCTCTAGCTCTGCTTCTCTCTTGCTGACCAGTGTGCCAGTGTTGGTGGCAGAGGGACTCTTTCTTGAAAATCCTTCGGAATCAGAACCCAATCCTAACATAGCAGTATTTCTAGGGTCCATCACAAGTGTATGTTACTGCCAAGGAATCTTGTGAAAATTTTATAGAACTATGTTCCATAAAAAACAGAGATCTCCAAGACTTGCAACCAGCATCTCTTTCTCTGCAGAATAGATCATAACAAAAAGTTATCAGAATAGAAGTAAATTACTGATTAGTTTAAATAATGAATATGTGTGTGGGGAGGATAAGGCTATCCAGAACAACCCGATATCACATTTAAAACAAAATATAGTTCAAAATAAGTTTAAATTCATTTAGTTATAAATACAGTTTAATAGTACGGGTATGTATATACACATATTCATATAAAATCATAAATGTAAACACATTTAAAATAAGTTTCCAGTCTATAAATATCATGAAAAACTATAGTGGTATTATACAAATCAAAACTTAAATACCATTATTATAATTCAAACAAGAAGCGTCTAAAACTGGTGGCTAAGCAAATGTAGCCTAAGATAAAAATAACCTCACACAGGTTAGCACTTTTTCATTTCAAGGGAAATGTATTTTAGAATTATATCTGCTGCTAGAATACAGTTCACCTATGAATGCACTCACTACTTTATTCATTTATCCCAAGATTCTTCCGAGGAAATAAACTACTGAACAAAACATACCCAGTTTCTAAAACTTACGATGCTTATACTCTAGTAAGAAAGACAAATAATTATACAAATGACTCCTTAATTAAAATTGTTATAACTTGTGAATAACAAAACAAAAACAATTTTCATTCTCAATGATTTGTATTCTTTATTTCAAATATATATATGACTCAAGATCCAGGGCAAGTATTTGAAAGAAAATTCTATATTTGAAGCAGAATATTTTAAAATTTAAACTAGGTGACTTCCAATTTTTCTTTGAAACAAATTCTAATAAGGAATGTAAATAAAGTGTCTAGCTCAATGACTGGAGCAACAAAATAAATTGTTTTCATAATTACAATTTTAAGATACTACCCAATAAATATGAGGGGGCTACTAAATATGGAAAAATTCCAGTCTTTCAATTTCATATTTACACCGCTTTTTTGAAGCCCTTGCAACTTAACAATTAATGAAACTCTTTAGAATACATCGTCCAAATGACTAGAATGCTCTTTCTTTCACTCTCCCTCTGACAATGCTTCTGACACCTTCACATTGTAAGACTTCACAATGGCATTGCAAGTTTTTCATAATCTGACTTTATTCATCTATTCATAGCTATTTGTCCGTATTTCATAACACAGAGTTACCATGGTTTAATTAATTCATTTTCTTTACTGTCCCAAATAAATCATGCTCGTTTCTGTGCTATGTGCTTTCTTTCCCTATAAAGGTTCAAAATTCTCTGATGAATTCAAAGCTCCCAAGTACAAAAAACTCTGTGGAAAAGTAGGTTTGTCAGAATTCATTAATGTCAAACCCTGACATGATCTAGAGCCACTTTAGGCTAATTATCACAATTTCTGTAAATCTTATACATTTCAACTGAAAGGTATTAATGTTTGAGTATTACTCAACCTCCACAGTAGGGGTTCACCCAATCTGTATTACTTTTCTAAATGACTTGTGGCAACAAGAGTTTTAAGTAACAGACTGTGTACCTATATTTTCAGACCTACATCTAAAACTTGCAATGACCTGATTCTTTGCTGAATACCTATTTGTGTCTCAGTTGAACTACTGATGCATTTTTGCTTGTTTGTTTTCCTGATCCACATTTGTTGACTACATGCCCAAGATGATATGTTGTTGAGTTGCCACAGGGTTTCCTCTGCTGCAATCTTTAGAGATCACAAGGTCTATTCACAACCTGACTGCCATGGAGGAGATTCTGACTTACAGTGACCCTACAGGACAGGGTAGAACTGTCCCTGTGGGTAACTCTTTCTCGGACTTAGAAAGGCTCACATTCCTCCCACAGAGCAGCTGGTAGTTTGCGCTACTGGCCTTGCAGTTTGCAGCCCTCCTCAGAGCCACTATGGCACCAGGGCTTCACCCTGCTAACCTTATGTGCTGTAGCTGAGCACTTAGCCATTGTACAACCAGGGAGTCCCATGCCCCAAGCAGACTTACATGAATGTGCTTCCAAAATTCTGTGGAAAAATGAAATAAAATTGTGATGTCTAATAAAAGATGGCACTGTAGATACACTACATGACTCCTCTTCAACAGGACGGATAAAACAGTTACAGAGGAAAAACCTAGAAATCTAAATCTCTGAGGAATGAACAAGTGAGTTAGTTGAACACTAAGAAAATCTGAGAGTGGAACCCACACAGAGTTCAAGAAGAGTAGGAACTCAGTTAACTGACCATGAGTTTACAGCCCATCCCACATGGAAGAACAGTTCCTGGAGCTCTTGTGAGAGGGGTGAGGCAACTTGTTTCCCACACCTGCCAGGTGAATGGAGGAATATTCAGGATTCAATGTCATCCACGAAAAGAATGGTTGCACCCCTCCCCAGGGCAGTGTGTGTGCTCCGAAAGTGAAAGGAGCTTGATTGGACCATCACACAATGCATAAGGGGAAAAGGAGGGAGCTTTCCCCTTGTGCCCTGGGGCCTGAAGGGGATACAGACCATAGGTACAACATCACACACAGAAAGAGAAGGTGGAGATGGCAAAATGTACCATCAGCCCCAGTTACAGCATCAGCTCCAAAGAGTGACTAGAGCAATCCCCGGGGAAGCTAAATGACAGGCATTTTTTCTCCCCTTCTTTGTCATACGAAAAAAAAACAGATTTTGAAAGTTACCTGCAGTGGGAGGGAAAAGAAAAGCAGGGGTGGGGGTGGACAAGACAATGAATAGGCTAGTCTACTGTTTTCCCAACGGACAGGAGAACCATTGAAGAGGGTTGCAAAAGCAGATGCCTACCCTTTATACTGGATTATAGGATACAGTACAAATCTTTGTAATTGCCAGGAGTGTGCTGAGTAATTTTTTTTTTTTTCTGAAAAGGGGACAAGAGACTAAATAAGTCTGGGAACCTACAATTGAGAGCAGCAGTTCTTAACCTGTGGGTCGTGACCCTTTTGGGAGTTGAATGACCCAATCCCAGGGGTCGCCTGATTCATAAAAGTAGCAAAATTACAGGTATGAAGTAACAACAAAAATAATTTTATGGTTGCAGTGGAGGGGGGGGTCACCACAACATGAACTGTATTAAAGGGTCACAGCATCAAGAAGGTTGAGAACCACTGGGCTAGAGGATAAACAGGAGTTAAAGAGCATGCAGAGGAAGAGAATATTCTCAAGGATCAAGAAGAGAGACAAAAGGAGGGGCAAGGGAAAGGTTAATGGAAGGTTGAGAAGTTAAAATTGCTGAATACAAAAATGATCATCTGAAACATAAGCTCCTCACTTAACTCAAAGTAAATAAGACTGAAAAAAGATCATGGAATTTTCCACAAAACTTTTTGAAGTGCTCTTGTACAGTAGTGCTTGTCTTATGATAGGGTTCTATTGATGA
This sequence comes from Tenrec ecaudatus, assembly GCF_050624435.1. Classification (NCBI taxonomy): domain Eukaryota; kingdom Metazoa; phylum Chordata; class Mammalia; order Afrosoricida; family Tenrecidae; genus Tenrec; species Tenrec ecaudatus. The sequence goes on from NC_134530.1 coordinate 165,449,934, forward strand.
TTCTGATGTAAGTCACATGTCTTCTTTTTCTTCAGTTTTGTCTTTTATTATCAGTATCTGTATAATCCTAATCTTTGTCTTTAAGGGTTGAAAATGCTAATCTGCAAATTATATGCTGTAACACTGTATGTAGTACATTATTACTAACATTAAGATGTCCCACAGAAGTAGGAGTCTTGTAGAGGGGGCACAGGGCACTAACCCCCCTCCCCCAAGGGGAGGGTATTGTTTATATTTCCACACGGAAAGAGGGACCAGACTTCAACCCAGTGCTCCAAGAGGTGAATGCAACATGCCGGCATGGAGTAGGAAACCAGTGGAGAGGTCTGAGGGGCAGGCCACAATCCCAACTACTTGGACAGCTGCCCCTCCCCCCAGAAGAACTTATTTCAGAGGACAGCACTGAATCTGCAGCTACAGGAGAGGGCCATGTCTGATCAGAACACAAATGAAGGGGAAGGAAGAGAGAGAAACACAAGACAGTCCATGAAGCCTTGAGGACAATACTCCTGCTCAGAACAGCCAATCCACAGAGAAGACCATATGGCGGGCCCCACTATGAGACACAACATCCCTCACTGACCCATAGCCCTACAGGGGACAACACTGGAGACACAGTTTGGGAATTCCGCCCAATCTGATCCCACCACACCTAGGCAAAACACTAAGGGAGTGGAATAAAACAGCAAGGGGAACAGAGCAACAAAGTCCCGAGGGAACACCAAAAATAGACTTTGGGGCCAGGGCTTGGCACCCCAACAGACTTGACTGGAAAATACTCCTAAAGGCCAACAAACAGTCCTTGAACTAACTACAAGCTTTTCTTTCTTGTTAAGTTTTGTTTAATTGTTTTGTCATTGGCTTGTTGGTGGGTGGTGATGTTTTGTTTGGTTTCCTTTTGTTGCTTGGTTTTGCTCTGTCTTGTTTTTGTGCATGTTATTATCTCCGCAGGTCTGTCTAAATAAGACAGGCTGGATGAACAATCTGGAGGAGAAAACAACAGGACCGACAATTCCGGGGGGACATGGGAGAGGGGGAGCAGAGGGGAAAGGAAGAGGTGTTAACAAACCCAGGGACAAGGGAACAACAAGTGATCCAAATCGGTGGTGAGGAGGGTGTAGGAGGCCTGGCAGGGCATGACCAAGGATAATGTAACTGAGAGGAATTACTGAAACCCTAATGAAGGCTGAGTATGCATGACAGAGGGACCAGAGGTAAGTCAAAGGAAATAGAGGAAAGATCTAGGAGGCAAAGGTCATATATAGAGATCTAAATAAAGGTATGCACATATGTAAATATATTTATATAAGAGGATGTGGAAATAGATCTATGTGCATATATTTATAGGTTTAGTATTAAGGTAGCAGATGGACATTGGGCTTCCACTCAAGTACTCCCTCAATGCAAGAATACTTGGTTCTATTAAACTGGCATTCCATGATGCTTACCTTGCCAACACGCTGAAGACAAAGCGAGTGCATAAGCAAATGTGGTGAAGAAAGCTGATGGTGCCCAGCTATCAAAAGATATTGTGTCTGGGGTCTTAAAGCCAAACAAGCGGCCATCTAGCTCAGAAGCAACAAAGCCCACATGGAAAGAAGCACACTAGCCTGCGTGATCATGAGGTGCCGAATGGATCAGTTATCAGGCATCAAAGAACAAAAAAATCATGTCATTGTGTACTCACCTCCCTGATACGATTGCTAAAGACAAATGGAAGCATAAGCAAATGTGGGGAAGAAAGTTCATGGTACCTGGCTATCAAAAGATACAGTGTCGGGGTCTTAAAGGCTTGAAGGTAAACAAGCGGCCATCTAGCTTAGAAGCAACAAAGCCCACATGGAAGCAGCAAACCAGCCTGTGCAATCACAAGGTGTCAAAGGGATCAGATATCAGGCATCAAAGAACAAAAAATCATCATTGTCAATGAGGGGGGAAGTGCATGGTGGGGACCCAAAACACATCTGTAGGCAACTGGACGTCCGTTATAGAAGGGTCATGGGGGAGAAGACAAGCCCAGTTAGGGTGTAGTGTAGCAAGGATGAAACATACAACTTTCCTCTAGTTCCTAAATGCTTCTCCCCCAGCCCCCTCCCCCCCACATCATGATCCCAATTCTACCTTACAAATCTGGCTAGACCAGAGGATGGACACTGGTACAGATGGGAACTGGAAACATGGGGAATTCAGGGCAGATGATCCCTTCAGGACCAGTGGTGAACAGTGGCGATACCAGGAAGGTCAAGGGTGGGGTGGAAAGGGGGAACCAATCACAAGGATCTACATATAACCTCCTCCCTGGAGGGCGGACAACAGAAAAGTGGGTGATGGGAGACGTTGGACAGTGTAAGATATGACAAAATAATTTATAAATTATCAAGGGTTCATGAGGGAGGGGGAAGCAGGGAGGGAAGGGGGAGGAGGGGAAATGAGGAGGTCAGGGGCTTACGTGGAGAGCAAATGTTTTGAGAATGATGAGGGCAATGAATGTACAGATGTGCTTTACACAATTGATATATGTGTGGGTTGTGATAAGAGTTGTATGAGCCCCTGATAAAATGATTTTTTTTTTAAGTAGTAGGAGTCTCTCTTGTCTGTTATACCTTGTATTCTCACCAACTACAATGAACAGCACTTAAAAAAAGCCCACTGCCATCAAGTTGATTCAGAATAGAACTGCCCCAGGGACTGTTTATAAGGTGGTAATCTTTACAGATGTAGATTGCCATTTCTTTCTCCTGAAGAACAGTGGGTTCAATCTGCCTTTTAAAAGCTAGCCAAACATCAATAGGTATAGCAGTCTGGGGTCTTAAAGGCTTGAAGGTAAACAAGCAGCAATCTAGTCAGAAGCAACAAAGCCCACATGGAAGAAGCACACTAGCCTGTGCAACACGAAAGAAGGGATCAGGAATAAGGCATCATCAGAACAAAAAAAATCTTACCATAGTAAATAAGGGGGGAGTGCAGAGTAGAGAACCAAAGCCCATTTGTCGGCCACTGGAGATCCCCTTGCCGAGGGGTCTGGGGAGGAGACAAGTCAGTCAAGGTGCGATGTAGCACCAATGAAAAATACAACTTTCCTCTAGTTCCTAAATGCTTCCTCCTCGCCCGCCCCCCCCCCCACTATCATGATCCAAATTCTACCTTACAAGTCTGGCTAGACCAGAGGAGGTACACTGGTATAGATAGCAACTGGAAACGCAGGGAATCCAGGGCGGACGATTCCTTCAGGACCAGTTGTGTGAGTGGCGATACTGGGAGGAGGGTAGAGGGTGAGTGGGTTGGAAAGAGGGAACCTATTACAAGGATCTACATGTGACCTCCTCCCTGGGGGATGAACAACAGAAAAGGGGGTGAAGGGAAACGCCAGACAGGGCAAGATATGACAAAATAATAATTTATAAATTATCAAGGGCTTATGAAGGAGGGTGAGCGGGGAGGGAGGGGAAAAAAGAGGACTTGATGCAAAGGGCTTAAGTGGAGAGCAAATGCTTTGAAAATGATGAGGGCAAAGAATGTACAGATGTGCTTTATACAATTGATGTATGTATGGATTGTGATAGTTGTATGAGTCCCTAATAAAATGTTTTTTAATTAAAAAATAAATAATTTTGTTTAAAAATGTAAAACTAATTATGAGACAAGAGCGTCTAAAGTAAACTACTATTTGATCCCCAAAAAATCAAAATAACTGTTAATGAAAGCAAAATAAATCAAAATTCACTCACAGCTCACTGGGTTGATTCAGACCCATAGCTACACTATAGGATAGAGTGGATCTGTCTCTGTAGATTTCAGAGATGATAACTCTTTCTAGAGGTGTGAAGATTCATCTTGCTCCTAGGGAGTTTCTGGTGGTTTTGAAATCTTGATCTTGCCAGTAGCAGCCATTATACCACAGGGTTCCTTGTTCATGAAAGCAGCAGGCACAGAGTCAAATAATATACTGCATTGGGAACTCTGCCACAAAAGATATCTTTAAAGTGCTAAGGAGCAAAGATATTTTATGACTAACATGCTAACCCAAACCATATTATTTTCAACATCCTGATATGCACATGAAAGCTGGACAAAGAATAAGGAATACAGCATAATAATTGATGCCTTTTAATTACTTGTTGTTAAAGGATGCTGAAAGTGCCAAGGATTGCCAAATAAACAACCTAAACTTTCCTGAAAGAAATGCAACATGAAAATATTTTAGAAGTTAGGATGATGAGTCCTCATTTTAAATATTATGAACATGTTATCAGGAGAGGCCAGTACCTAAAGAAGTACATCATGCTTGGTGAAGTAGAGGGTCAGCAATAATGCGGAAGACCAGCTACAAAATGGATGGACACAGTGGCTGCAACAGTACTCTGAAGCATTACAATACATTTGAGGATTGTGCAAGACCCAGCACTCTTTTGTTCTGTTGTACACAGGGTCTCTATAATTCAAAACATACACTCCTTTAGCCTGTGGACCACTAATAGATGTTAATTTTTGTTTATTGTTCATGGTATTTCATAAAATTGAGACCATACAATATTTGGTTATTTGTGTATGTGACTGACTTATTTAGCTCAACATAATGTCCTCCAGATTCATCCATGATTCACAATATTTTAATAACTCATTTTTTTCTTATTGGTGAATATTCCATTTGTATATCTATACCACATCTTACTTATATATTCATTCATTCATGGGTACTTAGATACTTTATGTCTTTTTGCTCTTGTAAATATTATCTATAAATGAATTTCTATTTTTTGTACCAAATTAAACCATACTAAATTGTTAGACCAAAAAAAAAAAAAGAAGAAGAAGAAGAAAGCTAGCCAAGCATTTACAACCAGGGCTAAAATGTACACCATTCAATGGAGCCTTGGTAGGAATGTCAGGTAAGCACTGGACTGCTTATCGAACAGTTGGTGGGTTCAACTTCACAGCAGCCTCACAACAATGCTATCTGCTCTGCTGAAGAGATACAGCCTCAGAAATCTTATATAAGGTCACCATGAGTCAGAATTGATTTCATGGCAGTGGGCATATGACATTCAAACAGAACAAAAAGATATTGGATGATTTTAAATCAGAAAAGATGGGAGTCAGTCAGGAAGCAAAGGGTGAAACTGAGGTACAGGAAGGAAGACAGACATAACTGCCAGGACAAGGGAGAGCAGAAACAGAAATAGCTTTATTGGGAAGGGGGGATGGGAGGCAGCTCCAGGGCAAGGTTCTGAGATCTAGGCCAACAGGTCAGGGAAGTCTTGCTCAGCACCTGGGGCTTGGGTTTTGAAAAGAGTGGTGAGGAATGTATGGCAATTATGGTCATTAGCATATGGGTCTGGAAACTAAGAGAATTGCTTGTTGACTCCTTGCAGCTTTCTTAGGATGGGGAACATCTGGTTTCACTGTTATCTAATCTGGCGCCTCAGTCTGCTGCTGACCTTTGGGATGAGCAGGGAAGCATGTGCAGGGCAGGGACCAGCTTCTGCGTATTCCAAATGGGGCTGCCTAGTTCAGACCTGGCCCAAATACAGGGCCCTCAAACTTTTTAAACAGTTCGCTGTCCCTCAGAACCGTTGGAAGGCCGGACTATAGTTTTTTTAAAAATACTATGCACATCTTATTTTGAAGTAAAAAAACACCCAGTGGGCCAGATAAATGTCCTCAGTGGGCCGCATGTGGCTTGCAGGCCGTAGTTTGAGAACGCCTATTTCACCCTGCTTGTTCAACCTGTATAGTCAGCAAATAATACAAAAAGCTGGACTATATAAAGAATTTAGGATTGGAGGAAAGTGAAGATAAATAAGAGGCCATCTAGTTGAGGAGCAACTAAGCCCACATGAAAGAAGCCCATCAGCTTGTGTGATCATGAGGTGTTGATAGAATCAAGTACCAGGCATCAAAGATCCAGAACAAAAAAAATCATATCCATGTGAGTGAGGGGGAAGGCGGGAGTGGAGATCCTAAGCCCATCTGTAGACAATTGGGCATCCCTATACAGAAGGTCAGAAGGAAGAGATGAGCCAGCAAGGGTGCAGTATAGCACTGATGAAACACACAACTTTCCTCTAGTTCTTGAATCTCCTCCCACCTCACTACCTTACAAATCTGGCTAGACCAGAGCATGTTACACGGGTACAGATAAGAGCTCGAAACACAAGGAATCCAGGACAGATAAACCCCTCAGGACCAATAATGAGAGTAGCCATCCCAGGAGGGGAAGGGGAAGGTGGGGGAGGAGAAAGGAGGCACTGACCACAATGATGGACATATAACCCCCTATCAGGAAGCCAAACAACAGAAAAGTGGGTGAAGGGAGACAGCGGGTGGTATAAGACATAAAAATAATAATAATTTATAAATTATCAAGGGCTCATGAGGGAGGGAAGGTAGGGTAAGGGGGAAATGAGTTGATACCAAGGGCTCAAGGAGAAAGAAAATGTTTTGAAAATGATGATGGCAAAAAAAAAAAAAGAAAGAAAATGATGTTGGCAAAAAATGTACAAATGTGCTTGACACATGGATGTATGCTGGATTGTGATAAGAGCTATAAGACTCCCCAATAAAATGATTTTTAGAAAAAGAATTGGAGGAAGGCTCGTTAATAACTGGAAGACACATTATCAATCTTTGATATGCAGATGATATAATACTGTTTGTTCAAAGCAATGATGATTTGAAGTACTTACTAATGCAAGATCAAAGACTACAGCCTTCATATGGATTACACACCTCAATATAAAGAAAACAAAAATTCTCAACTGGACCAACAGACAACAGCATGACAAATAGAAGAGATTAAAGCTGTCTATGATTTCATTTTGTTTGGATCACTCAGAAGCAGCAGTCAAGAAAGCAAAGGACATATTGCATTGGGCAAATGGTCTGCACAAGACCTATTAAAAGTGTTAGAAAATGAAGACTAGACAATGAGGCTAGGGTACCTATGACCCAAGTCATGGAACGCTGGACAGTGATTAAGGAAAACTGGAGTAGAACTGATGCAATTATATTACAATGTTGGTAGAAAATGCTGACTGTACCATGGATTGCTGGAAGAACTCTTGAAAAAAGTACTGCTGGATTACTTCTTAAAAGTGAAGATGGTAAAATTTATACAATGTTTGGCACATATAAATTCCTCTTTCCTACTTTACATCATGACTTTATCTTGTAATGAGAAATCTAGACATATTTTTATTATACGTTGACTATTTTATAGTTTTCTGTATATTTAACTGCATTTTTTCAAATATTAAATTACATATTTCTGATCAGTAGCCTCAAATAGACCATTAGGGCTGCTTTAGAGTCCCCTATGACCAGTCTTTCCAATTAACTATTCTGAGACAACTCTCCTGACAACTATTTCTTATCATTTCCACTTGCTCCACTGTCTTATCTGTGACTGTGTAGACAAAAACAATCAGAAAGAAATTGACACAAGCTCCTACTGCACATTTACTCACCTATTTCTATCTGTTTGTGTAGTGTAATGGTTATGAATTGGGCTGTGATTCAAAATGTAGGCAGTTGGAAACCACCAGTTACTCCTCAGGAGAAAGAGAAGGCTGTACCCCTGTAAATATTACCGCCTCTGAAACTCACAGGGGCAGTTCTACCCTGCCCTATAGGGTCGCTCTGAGGCAGCATAAACTCCATGGGAGTGAGTCTGAGGGTTTTTTGTTGTTGTTGTTTTAATTCCCCTCCTCCCCGACCTTCACCCCACCCCAGGAACCCTTCATCAGTTACTGTCACTATCGATGCTCCTCCCCTGTTTTTCACATATGGAAGCACAAACAAGCTGACCAAACTAACAAGGACAACCATCTAAAACACATAAAGACCTCAATCGAGAGGAAAGCAGAAGATATTAAAAACTAGAACACATTCAAAAGGATCATAAGGGAGATCAAATGATAGATAGTGAACTTTTAACCCAACTGCATCTGCAACAATCCACTTCCCAGTGCATTCTGCAGGAGAGCAAGGCTCTCCACACCAGGTCCATGGTCAGAGGGGATTCACCAGGGCCTGCATCCACAGGTAGGTGCCCTTCACTTTTAAAAACAGAAACAGCTTTAAAATGGATCAAAGGGGAGATCAAATGATAAGATATTACATTTTGAACCTAACCATGTCTCCCATAATCAGTTTCTCAATGTTCTGTGTCTGGAAACAGAGCTGTAAGTGTTTCTGGGAGCAGAAAGCCTCATCTTTCTCCTGAGAAGCCACTGGTGGAGTTGAACTGCTGACCTTGCAGTTAGCAGCCTAACATGTAACCATTACTCCACCAGGGCTCGCTCCTTCTCAACTTACTTCTCACTGCCATGAGTTGATTCTGACTCACAGGGACTCTGTGGTACAGAGAACTGCCCCTCTTTCTTCCACTAAACTGTAGCTCTTTATGGGAGTAGAAAGCTGCCTCTTTCTTCCAGGCAACAGCTGGTAGTTTTAAATTGCTGGCTTCGTGATTAGCAGCCCAGTGTATAACCACTACACCACCTGGATCCATTCAGCTCTGCAGGAATTCAGTGTGCATCTCCCAGGCACACATTGGGGCCTGGTGGTTCATGGGTAGAGCCAACTTTGAGTTTTTGAGTTATATCATAATACAATAAAACCAGAGAAAACATAACCAGTGTAAGGCAGAAACTTATCAGAGAAGGAAAACGCAAAACTAAAATGTAATATCCATAATAGAGAGCACCAAACCAAAAACGAAACTCACTGCCTTGGAGTAGATTCCAACTCATAGTGGCGACACTATAGAACAGAGTAGAAACTGTCTTTGTGAGTTTCTGAGACTGTAACTTTTTACAGAAGTAGAAAGTCTTTCTCCTATGGAGTTTCAAACTGCTGACCTTGCAGTTAGCAGTCGAATGTTTAACCACTACACCAACCTGGGTTCAAGAGTCAGGACTAGTAAGCAATTTTAAAGACAAAACTTTCAAGACATAGAAAAAGAAGGCATTCCCAAAGAGTTGCCAATATAACCTGCCTATTCCTATACTGTTGAAGTTGAAATTCAACCTTTACCCCCATCTTCTCAAGAGCACAATCCCCACCCCCAACACTCATTTCCCATTTTTCTTCTGGATAATGCCCATCGTGCTACAATTATGCCTCATTTATGGAAATCCCTCTTCACCTCACATCATCTACCAGCTTCACAATTCTGTTCCTCTTTACAACATAACTTCTTGAAAGAATAGTCTGCATTTCCTATCCCAATCCTCTTCTTTCTTTTTGTTTTCTTTGGAGCACTCTAATTAAGCTTTCATCACCATCTCGCCACAGACCCTGCTGATCAAGGCTATAAGTGACATCCACAATGCTAAGTGCAACGATCAATTCTCAGTCCTCTGCTCTTACTCAACCAAAAACCAAACCATGTGGCTGAATAGCACCTTCATTTCTCCCCTGGACTCTTGACTCTTTTTCCTGACTGGTTACTTCAACCTCAGTCTCCTTTACTGGTTCTTCCTTTTCTAATTTCTAAATATTAGACTGCCCAAGACATTGGATCTTTCCTTTTCTCTATATACTCAATTCCTAGATGATGAGATCCAGTGTTTTTTGGCTCTCAATACAATCTAACACTGATGATATCCAAATTTCTCTGAGACCTCTTCCTAAAATTCCAGATTTACAGCGCTAAATGTTTACTTGACACACCAACTAGACATCTTATAAACAGGCACTTCAAGTTTAAAGTCTAAGAACTCCAATTTGCTTGTCACACATCAAGTTACTTATTTCACTAAATGGCAATGACATCATTTTAGATGTCAGGTCAAATTTCGTAATCATTCTCAAATCCTTTCTTTCTCTTATGCTTCAAATATTTACCTATAAATATATGAAATCTGTCACCTTTACCTTCAAAATATTACAGAGAATCTATTACTTCTCATTGCTTTGATCCTAGTTTTAACATCTGACTTGATGACGACAAAATTCTTCTATTGGTTTCTTGCTTCAACTCTTGTGTCTTACAATCTTCTCACTGCCACAGAGTTGACTCAACTCATGACGACCGGATAGGACAAGGTAGAACTGCCCCATGTGGGTTTCCGAGACTGTAATTGTTTACAGGAATTAAAAGCCTCGTCATTCTCCCTCTAAGCACTGGTGGTTTTGAACTGCTGAACTTGTGTAGCCACTATATAACTTGTGTAACCATTATGCCACCAGGGCTGCGCTTCTCTCAACTAATAAGCAGTGCTAAATCATGTCACCCCTCTGCTTGAATTCTTTTTAATGGCTTCCTATCTCATTCAGGGAAGTATAGTAGGTTCTACATTGGACTGATAACCGAAAGGTCAGCAGTTCACTAGCCACTCAGAGGGAGACAGATGAAGTTTTCTGCTCCAGTACAGATTACAACCTCAGAAACCCAAAGGGGCAGTTTTATTCTATCTTATCAATAGCAGTTGTTATCTCACTCAGAATATTAAAAATCATTACAATGGCCTATCAAGACCTATGTTATCTATATCCCCGCTACCTCTGTTTATTCCCTACCAGTATCTCCCCATCACTAACATCTCAATTAAGTAAAACACTGCCATCAAATTGATGCCAATTCATACCAACCCTATAAGACAAGGTAGAACTGCCTCCCGTGGGTTTCTGAGACTGAAACTCTTCATGAGAATAGAAAGACTCATCTTTCTACCTCAGAGCAACAGGTGGTTTCAAACTGTTGACTGCAGTTAGCAGCTCAACCACTACGGCACCAAGGCTCCCAAAGGCAGGACAGTGAGCTTGCTATTTTAAATTCTGCTTTTAAAAGGACTAGCTACTCCTGTGAAGAGTGAACAGTCCCTTCCTACAGGATCATTGTAAATCTGAATCCACTTGATGGTAGTAGTTTTGAGTCTTCCAACTCAGTTCCAAAAAGGAGGGGCATAGGTACCCCTGTATTTCTCACACACGTTGCACTCATTATGATGTCCGACTAGGACATCTTTCCTCCAGGCTGTTCTTTCCTTTTTCCATGTCTGCCTGACAGAGGCCTTCTGACCACCCAACAGGTAGACAAAATACCCATCCTGTCATCCTATTCTGTTTTTCTCCTGGGCTCCTCTCACATACAAATGTATGCTCAATTTATTTTGATTGTTTATTATCTATATCTTTTTTAGGGAATGTAAACTCCACCAGGAAATAAATTTTGATCAGTTTAATTTACTGTTCTAGCCCAGTGTCTAAAACATATTTATGCTTAATATTTGCTAACTTTTTCCTATGTATTATGCATGTTATTCCTTACAACTTAATGTAAAGAAAACAAAAATCTTCACACCTAGACCAATAGGTAACATATTAAAAGGAGAAGAGATTGATGTTGTCAAGGATTTCCTCTTGTGTGGATTTACAATCAATATTCAAGGAACCAGCAGTCCAAGAAATCTCTTGAAAGTGTTGAAAACTAGGATGTTACTTTCAGGATTAAGGTGTGCCTGATCCAAGTCAAGGTATTTTCTTTTTTTGTGTGGTATTTTCAACTACCTCATATGCATGTGAATGTTGAAAACTGAATATGGAAGACTGAAGAAGAACTGATGTATTTGAATTATGGCATGGGTGAAGATTCTTGAAAGTACCATGGACTGTCAAAAGAACAAACATCTCTCTTGGAAGAAGTACAACCAGAATGCCCCTTAAATGCACGGGAGGTGAAAAATGCAGACAGTGGCCCCAGCTATCAATCAGAATAGTGCCTGGGGTCTTAAAGGCTTGTATTCAAATAAGCAGCTATCTAAGCGAAGAGTCAACTTTAGTCCACAGGGAAGCATACCAGCTTGGTGTGATCCAACGATGACAATAACAAAACTCAAATATGATGAAGGGAAAAATAACAGAGCTAAAGTTATGAACAGCCAATTGGTGGAAGGAAGGAAGGAAGGCTTTGCAGGACTGTGAGACCCCAAAACCCACCTGCAGAGTAACTTCCATATATACTCGAGTAAAGCTGACCCAAATATCTGCTGAGGCACCTAATTTCACCACAAAAGCTGCATTAAAAATGTGCTGGAAAATCCGGCTTGTAGTCGAGTATATACGGTAGTTAGATTAAGCCACAGGAAAGGCAAGAGTTTCAAACAGCCACACTGACTGACAGAGATCACTGTAATCTTGATCCTACTGGATCAAACTTGATACTTGGTCAGTTGACCTCCCTATTGACCCAATCTAAATGTGTTCTAGGTGCAAGTATCTCTTACGTGTTCCATGGCAAAAATTTCTTCCCTGGCTTTTAAAATATTGAGGGTGGTCTTTTCTTTCTAATTATTTGTATTTTTATCTTTATACTATTGTTACTGCACCTTTAACATGTTATTTCGACTTTGTTTTACTGTTTCTATTAGGTTTCCCAGTTTGTGAAGCACCGAAGGACAGGATGCATAGAAATAATAACTGAGGCAAGGGTTATAGGGGGTGTAGTGGTGCTTACACGACTCATTTTAAAGGTGATTTAACTATATGGGGCTGTGTTCAAAAACTGATTGTGGTAATAACTGTACAATTCTTGATATGATTGAATGATTGAACTATTGAATTGTATGATATGTGATTAGATGCCAATAAAATATGGAAAAAAATACATACATACATACATACATACACACACTCTTAGGGTAGGAGCGGGGGCAGGGGGGGACAAATAGCAAGACTTCATCTCACATACTTTGGACATGTTATCAGGAGAGATCAGTCTCTGAAAGAAGACAGCATACTTGGTAAAATAGAGGGGGCAGCGAAAAAGAGTTAGACCCTTGACAAGATGGACTGACACAGTGGCTTCAAGAATAGGCTGGAACATAAGAACAATTGTGAAGATGACACAGGACCAGGTAACCTTTCTTGTTCACTAGAAGCTGAAACCATCTATCAGCACCTAAAAACAATAACACATTTAAGTGCTTTTAGCATATATAATGTTAAACTTTAAATTAATTTAGCAACACAAAATATTTTTATCTTGAGTGTAAACTGCTTAAAATGCAGTCCCTACAATAGCAACCAGAATAGCCTTTTTGAACTTTTCGCTCTTCATGAATATTTTATCGTGCGTTTGGAAAGGTATCCATACAATTTCAGTTCTCCATCCAGGAGCAAAAATGAGCTATTTCTACACAATATATTCTGTACTACAATACAATTCAAGTTAAAACACAGTCCCAGGCTAACACAATTAAGAATACTAGAATGTCTGTGCTCAAAGACACAAATTCAACAATCATCACGTATTTAATTTAGGGACTTAAGTTTCCAAATTATGAAGCCAAATCAATAACCCCCTAGTCTAAGGCAACTAAATAACTACCTATAGTATGAGGTCTTTCTGAGTGAGTCATTACAACTTTGAATAAGCTATTTGGACTAATAGAGAAACACAAAGTATGTTAAATACAGTGAATACATTTATAAGCTAAATCATAATCTATAGTAAGTTACGAAAGCCTCTCACAGGTATATCCTTTTACGTTACTAAAGCCAAAATACATGTTACCACTGAGTCAATTTCAACTCAAAAAGACCCGAAAGGGCAGAGTAGAATTGCCCCCAGAGCATTGCCAAGGCTTTAAATCTTTACAGAAATAGATTTATCATCTTTCTCCCTCAGAGCTGGTGAGCTCCAACCACCACGGTCAACTCTAAGACAGCTGCCCAAGTTCATTAAACACTGCACTACCAGGGACCCAGGACCCTTCCGTGTGAAACTAAATACCTGGAAAAGCAATTCAAATACAAAAAGTTGTTCGAATTTGTTTTTAACCTCCATATTCCATTCTCTCTATGATATAGAATTACCCATCTAATACTTCCCATACTAAAACCCCACATAGACACCATGTGTATCATAAAACATAGTAAGGGAATAGACACACTTTGATAGACCCTTATTCTGCAAGGATGAATCTTTATAATTCCATATCAGAAGGTAAAATAAAAACATGTAGTATTAAACTCTTAATGCATGAAGGTTCCATGTTAATGTTTTATGTGTATGATCCATGTAAGTCCAACTATCTCTATGAAATAGTTATTACTACTATTCTAGGAATTAAAAAAAAAAAGACTTATAGTCATTAGGACAGAAGCAAGCCTGGCGTGCGTCTCTATGTTACACTGCCTCCCAAAGATGGTTCTTACTCTTGAGCTTATTCTTCTTCTCTGCTACCTCTGGCCTAATTGCTACATTTAAAATTTCCCTTGGCTTCTAAGACACATTCTATTGGCTGTATTACAATCTTTCTAATCGTTAGCCTTATGTATTCTTTTCTAGTAACCTATCCTTTCATTCACATATTTATTCATTTGTGTTTTGTACAAGTCTCAAAATATGTCTTTAGAATTATAACAGACTGCAGCTAACGTGATAACACAAACAAGGTCCATACAAATACAGTCCTTGGTCTCATGAAATTTAAATTCAAAAAGGGCAGATAATGACTAATCACATACACACATATATATACACAATTATAACATAAAACTATGGTTAACAAAAAGAACTACTATAAAGTAGTGTGCCAAAGGAACTTGTAGGAATAGAAAACATATCTCAGACAAATATTTAAGTTGAAACTCAAAAGTCTGAATAGGGATGGCCATGCAAAAATTGGGATGTAAATGCTGGGTACAGTATGTAAAAAGTACCTAAAATGCAAAGTAACAAAATACAATTAGTATTTTGAGAAAGCCTCACTTGTTGCTACAGAAGATTAGAAAGCAAAACCTGATTCTAGATACCAGACATAAGACTGACATTAATAGATCAGGGTGGTAGCAACATAAGACAGTGATAAACAGATAGATGGGAGACTTCGAGGGTAGAATTGACAGGAAAGGTGAAAGACACAATGGAAACATCGATTTCATTTGTCTATAGCCCCTGATGGAGGCTGTGTTGAGAAATAATAGCTTTATGTTTTGATTTTTTGTTTTAAAACAATGTTTGTGATTTTATAGTAATATTTTTAACTCACACTCATATACTATACTCTTATCATTAATTCAATGTTAACTTTTCCTAATTACAAAGAAAAAGTTTGCCATTTAACTGCAGAGGCAGCAGCATCCAATCTCATGGGTGGCTCTTCTCTTGAATAATGTAGTATTATGTTTAAAATATCACTGAAAAGTGCATTATGATTCCCAAATGATGCAAACAAGTGCTAGTGACAGCAGCAGCAGCAGGCATGGACAAAGAATTTGGAAGTGAAACAAAAACTTATGAAACAACACCAAGGGGAAAAAAAAAATCAGAGAATGCCATTGCTCCCAGTGTAGACAAACCAGACCCCACAATCTTAACAATCCTAAAATCAAAGATTTTCCCAAGCTGTTTAAGGATCAACTTCACTACAAACAACAAGGTTAACAAAAATGCAAAAGGAACCTACCGAATATACTCAAATATAATCCAACTTGAGTATAAGCCGAGGTACCTAATTATTACCTGGGAAACCAGAAAAACTGATTGACTCGAGTATAAGCCTAGGGTGGAAAATGTAGACACTATTGGTGAGTTTAAATAATCAACACAAATGAAAATAAAATTACTAAAAATTGAGACATCAGTGGGAGAATGTATTTAAATATTTATTTTAAATAAAAAACGTAAATAAAAGGACAAGTCATTTAACATTAGTAAACCAGCACAGTAAATGAAAAACAGGTTCAACAAAAATAAGGTACCAACAATACCTTCAGAGTACTAGTCCCTGAGCTCAATCAGCAACCAAACTAAAATGTAAAGAGTTAAAATCCTTCAAAACTGGATTCCTCATCATCATCCGTATCCCAATGCAGAGCTTCATCTGGTGTGAGGTCATCATAAACGCTGTCCTCACTGAGATCACCGTCATCACCATCACTGCTGTCATTTTCATACAAAGCGCAGTCTTCACTGCCATCCATAGCATTACTAATATTACATTTCTCGAAGGCACATCACACCATGTCTTCTGGAATGTCTTCCCATGCATCTCGAATCCACTTTGCTATTAACTCTATGTCAGGCTTCATGAGATTTCCTCCTTTTGTTAGTCGGGCTTGACCAGATGACATCCATTCATGACACATCCTTCCCACACGGTCCTTAAAAGGCTTATTCAAAGATACATCCAGAGGCTGCAGTACACATGTAAGTCCACCTGGAATAACGGCTCAAGTAACTTTACCAGATTTTGCCAATTTTTTTATGTCATCTGATGGGTGGGCTCTGAACATATCCCAAACGAGTAGCGATGGCTTTTTCTTTAAGGCTGCTCCTGGTCGTCAGTTCTAAATTTCTTCCAGCCATTTTTTTGTTCTGTCTTCATCCATCCAGCCTTTAACATGTGCACGCACAGTAATTCTTGGCAGGAAATTGATCTTTTTAGGTAAGGTCTTTCTTTTAAAAATAATGACACGACGCAGCTTAGTTCCATTAGCCAAACGTGATACAACAACTGTAAAGTGGTTTTTTTTTTCATTTCCTGTGGTTTTGAGAAAGATGGTTTTTTTTCTCTTAAACTTGCCACAGTTCTGTTGCTTGGGAGATCAAAAGTCATGGCAGTTTCATCCATATTCCCAATATCTGCCAGGTCATAATTATAAATTCTTCTTTGTTTTATAATAAATGACTGGAATGACAAGGTCTTGTGGCAATTTCTGAGAAATCTTTGTTCTTGGTCTCAAACATAGTAGGCCAAACCTAGTCATGAAGCAGGTACACCATCCTGCTGACACAGCAAATTTTTCAAAGCCTGGTGCTTTATATTTATCATCCTTAGCCATTTGTAGAGCACGTATGCAGATTCCCATGTGTGTTACACAGTAACCATTTTGATGACACTCCATAACCCATTTATGCAATTCACTCTCTAGAGTCCCATAAAAAGACGTTAAGCCACAATGAGCTTTTTTAGCTTTTGGAGTCTGTTCCAAGTCAGCCTTCATTTTCCGCCACTCCCTCACTTGCTTTTCGTCAACACAGAATCCCCTACTTGCAATACTGTTATTGCTCTCTTCTGCTCTTGACCCAACCTTCATTTTCAAACCAGCCTCATATGACCGGCGTTTTGTTTTGGTTCAAGAGTATGCATTTCTAATAAGATAAAAAAACAAGACTTTGAAAAAGAACTTTCATGGTAATGCCACCCCCACCCCCGCCGGGAGGATGGGGGGGAGTCCGTGCGGGCGGGGGATACAGGATGTGAATTAACACAGAGACCAGAGGGGAGAGACTGAGCGCAGCCACAGACACAGCCTTACCAGTTCAGCTGCCGGAGTACGTGAATCACTATGGGTGCTTCTGAGAATTGGAGCCGTCCATGTCATAGGACGGCTCTGATTGGTTAGATGTGAGTAAACAACCATTCAAAGACCTGCAGTGTCAGCAGGGCTTTAAATGAACAGCAGAGAAATGGCAATCACCCACAAGAACGGGCACTCCCCCAGTTACCTTGGGGGACCCAGCGAAATGTTACACCTCGCTGGGGTACCACTGACCCGTGTATAAGCCGAACCCCAGTTTTTTAGCACATTTTTTGTGCTGAAAAACTCGGCTTATACACAAGTAAATACAGTAGGTAAAATAGAGAATTTGCTAATTACATGGACTGAGGACCAAGCACAAAAGCAAATCCCTGTTAGCACACTGAACCTAGTAGACATAGATGATGAGAACCTTGAAGAATTCCTAGTAATTCTTGAGGGACTCGCAAATCAATGTGGGAGATCGAGCAGGAGCAAATAGCAGGGAAATAACCAAGAGAAAAGGAGGATAACAGGTACAGAACAGGTTCATTGTTCAGGACTAGTCAATTTCTTGTAAACCTTAATAGCTACCTAAGGGTTGATGAGAGGGGCCCAAGCACAGTATGCTTTTCACAAGTAGGAATGTTCATGCAGTGCTTGCTGCACATAAAGAAATTTATCAACAGAAGAAAAGGCAAACTAATGTCTTCAAGTGGGAGGCTGACTTGCAGAGTGGGAAGCCTAAAGTATCTCTGTCACAATTGGCAGAGAAGGCCAAGAGGCCACATGACTGAGAGGCCAAGGACCAGAGACTTGCCTTACCAGCATTGCTGAAAAGATAAAAGGATGCTGCAGATAAAAGGATTATATGCTTTATCGTGCTTTTTGGTATAGGCTTATGGTAGCCTATTAACTTCCCTAATAAACACCCATAAATTTTAGTATTAAAAAAAAAGAGAAAAAAATTAAAAAAAAAAAAAAAAAGAGAAAGGCAAACTGAGCAAACAAACCTGTTACCTATTCCTGAAGCAGCCAATACTTCACCAAGAACTTCAGCCAGGTCCTTCAGGCATTCCCCAAACCAAACCAAACCAAACACATTTGCATCGAGTCCTTCAGAACTGCCCCACACCAGAGGGGGTTTCCTAGGTTATCATCTTTAGAGAAGCAGACAGCCAGATCTTGCCTCTCATGGGATGAAACTGCCAACCTTCTGGTTAACAGACAAGGGTTTCACCATGTATCTCCAGAGCCCCTCTGACTGTATAGGAGATAATCTATCATTGTTCATCAGTGCAAGTCATTAAACCTATAATTCTTCCAGTGGAACATTATAAAGAAGTTGAGAACAATGCTGTGGATGATTCAAATCCTGTATGTTAAATTGTAAAGTGATATGCAATATAAATTGAGAATGTTTACATAAAAATCAAAAAGCAGAAAAAAATTAAGTTTAAAATAAAATTTGAAAGGTCAAAAATAAAATGTCTACAAAGCAACCTAAACTAACCTATAGTTGCTAATAATATATACAGTACTTTGTTATAAATTTCATATCCTATATGGCACAGAACTATACCAGCAATAGCCTCTGATTCACCTAACACTATTTTAGTCCTGCAGGCTCCACTTGTGGTAAGCACAGATTATATATTAGCTTAAGTATAAAGTCGTATATAGCTACAATTAATTATTATATTATATATACAATATTGTACAGTACAAGGGGGTTTCAAAAAGTTTGTTGATTGAAAGATAATGGTGTTTTCCACGGACCTTTTGAAGTCCCTTCACATTAACATAGTAAATTCACCTATTAATGTGCCAGGCATAGTAGTTAAAATACAGTATTATGTGTATACAGTAGACTGCTATTTAGTTGATACAGGTACACAACAGTATCTCATATAGCTTTGAAAGTTAAACTAAATGCTACTGAACACACAGAGGTAGAAAAGTAGTGAATGCTCTTATTTACAATTTAGGCATGTTCATATGATATCGTCTTTCACAATGTATCATGGACATGAAGTAATGCATGACTGTAAATAAAAATGTGAGTAGTTCTATACTCTATAGACTGATAAAGGAGCTCTAGTGGTAGAATGGGCTATGCACCGAGCTGTTAACTGCAAGGTCAGTGATTCAAATACACCAGAGACTCCAAGGGAGAAAGATGAGGTTGTCTACTATAAAGGTTTAAAGTCTCAGAAAGACAAAAGGGCACTTCCACTCTGTCCTTTTGGGTCACTGTGAGTAAGAATACACTCTCTGGCAGAAGTTTTGGGTTTATGAGTAGGTAATCCGCTTCATCAAATTGGGAAGTCATGTAGGAAAATAATAACAGATTTCATTATACAAAAGCAGTATCCTTTATAATTTATAGTAAGACTCCATAAACAAAATCAAAAGACAAAAGATAGTATGAAAGAAAATTCAATAAATGTGAAAAAAAGGTTTAATGTCACTAATATACAAAATTATTCTATAAACAGCAAAAGCTATAAAAAAGCTATGCACATGTGAGGATATCAGTGAAATTAATGGAGTAGGGGATTTAAAGGAGGATTTTCTCCCCAGAGCAACACTGAAAATCCAAGCAAGACTGTCAGAATGGACTTTTTCAGAACTCTGAAAAATAGAAGTTTACAGCAACCAAGTAAACACTAAATGAAGAAAAATGCAACTTCAAAATGATTTTTTTTAAGTTTCATTGTTCTTTTATTTTCACTTGTCTCAATCATCGCCCCAGTTTGCAATGGGCTTAAAGGCAGTCCAGTTTCCTAGTATGGAACCTAGGATCAGGACCCTGGTTTCAGCAGAAGCAGAGTAGCTTGTTGAGCCCCCCAAAAAAAAAAAAGTTTTTGTCTATTTTATTTGGGCCTACATGCAAGACTGAGGCAAAGCACCTGTCTTCGTTTTGTATAACTCTGAACTCATTCAGGGTGTAAGAATAAAGTGCATTCCTCAATTTGGGGGCAAAAGATTACAGGTGAGGGATACAGTAGTGTTCTGACAGGAAAACATTTGGAGAGTTTCTTGGGATACTAGGGCATTCAAATTTGAAATGTGAATGAAATTTTTAAGTGTTATGTACCAGCCAGGCCAAGTGTGGTCCAGTTGCATTACTTGGTGTTGCACTCCTATCCAAGTCTTTATGACTCCCACCAACTGACTGGGCGGGAGCATGCAAAAAAAAAGGTGTATGATGTGGGAAACAGGACAATTTCTCCAAAGTTGTCTCCCCCAAATATATCCTAAATTTGGCTGCTTGCTACACGTGGCAATTGACTATACACTTGAAGGTCAATAAAAATAGGTGAGGGATTATTCTCCCTAAGGGTTACCAGTCATCTAGAGCAAGCAGTCACCACTATTTATCCCACAACCCTCTAGTTCCACCCCTTCCTATCATGTGCACACCCCTAGCTCATTCCTTCCTGTTACACTTACGTTTATTGTAATCCCCTTCCTATGATGTGTATGCCTATTATACTGCCCCTTCCTGTGATGTATGGTCACCTGTAATCACACCCCCCCCTAAGTAGTTACAAGCCTTGGTTAGCAATAACGTTCTCTCCTGCTGGCTGTCTCCCTGCCCTCTCAGCCTGTGCTGTGCGGGAACCTGGCTGTTGAGATCATGGCCATCCAGGTGAGCATGCTACCATGAAATGTGTCTCAATTTATTTCACTCTCTCTGCTATCTCTCTCATTCTCTATGACTTTATTATAATCTTTATAAATCTTACCCCCTTCAATTGCACCTACTGGACACATGATGATTTATTAGGGACTCTTTCCCCCACAGTATGAGACGTTAATGTTGGGATTTGTCAGTTTCACCATTCAGCTGGTATAAAGTGAGTCAATAAAGGTACTGCGGGGGGGAGGCGGGGGTGTCGTACGACCAGCAAGAAAAAAGAGCCATAGAGAAGCAGTGGCAGGGCAGCATCATCAATGAGTAAAGCTGTGTGTCTTTGGGGAAGTGCTGGCTTCCAAAATGGGAGGTCATCTGGCTAAGGGGGTTAAGGACCAAAAGAAGCCTGCCTACAGGTATGGCTGAGAAGAGGCACTGTGGACAAAACTGTATCCTAACATTTCTAATCCTGGCTTGGAACCTGTTAGCTTCCTAGTAAATCCCTTAAATCACGAGCATTGTAATGTCTGTGAGTTCTGTGTGGTCACTAGAATGTCAGAAGGTAAAGAAGGCTGGAGGATGAAGGCATTTCTGATGTATGCCATAGAAACCAGGTTGGGGTAGATGTAGAATTGGGATTTGCCTCTCTACTGAAGCTAAAGGAGATCAGACATAAATCCCACACCATTTCCTCGCCAGAATACAGGCCTAGAATAGACAAAAACCCTAACATTTCACCTTTGGCTGATCTCTAGGGTTCCTTGAAAGTAGGAAGTGAAGGTGAAGGTGGAGTCATAAATCACCTAGCTGGAAGTTGAACATATGCCCCAGCACAGAGGTCTCTCTCATTTTTGTTTTTGGGAGGAAAGGGAACTTATGGCATTCAAAAAGAACTGTCAAAACAGATTTGAAGTGCCCTTGGACACTTCAAATTTGGAACTGAATCTAACTTCCAGAGATCACTTTTCAGCCAAACAACAGGTAGGTTCTGTTAAGTGACAAACCACACAAGGGGAAGAATGTGTTCCTTAGAACAATCCAACCATATGATTAAAAAGAGCACCATTATTTCAGAATGGCGGGATGCACAGGAAAGATGGGCAGATGGAAAACAAGAAAGCCAGAGATGAAATAGAAAGAGTGTTGTTACATCGAGGGAGATTCAACAACTAATGTCATAAAACAAAATGCATAGGAATTGTTTGCTCTACAAAATTTTACCCAAACCTCCCGGCGTGGAGTAGGGAACCAGTGGAGAGGGCTGGGAGGCTGGCCCCAGCACCATAAATTAAGTGGATTCCTGCCCCTCCCCCAAAAAGAATTTGTTCCAAAGGACATTGACTCTGCAGCTCCGGGAGATGAACATATCTGTTCAGAGCACACGGGAGCAGATGAAGGGGCAGGAGGAGAGAGTGGAGCACAGCCTGGCCCACCAGGCCGTGATGATGATGTTCCTGAGTAGAGCAGCCAGTCCACAGAGAGAACAACATGGCTGGCCCCACTATGAGACATGATGCCAATCAGTGACTAAGGGCGATACAGGGGACTGCACCGGAGACACAGTGTGGGAATTGCACCTGACCTGATCCCACCACACCAAGGCAAATCACTGGGGGAGTGCAGCAGAACAGCAAGGGAATGGAGTGGCAAGGTCCCCAGGGAATGCTGAAAGTGGACTTTGGGGCCAGGGCGTGGTACCCCAACAGACTGGACTGGAAAACGCTCCTAAGGGCCAGCAAACGATCTCTGAACTAACTACAATCTTTTCTCTTGTGAAGTGTTTTGTTCTTTGTCAGTGGTTTGTTTTTGTTGTTTTGTTGTCTGGTTGTATACTGTTGCTTTGTTTTCCTCTGTCTTGTTTTCGTGCATGTTAGTGTCTCCACAGGTCTGTCTGAATAGGACAGGCTGGATGAACTATGTGGAGGAAAAACAACGGGACCCACAGTTCCGGGGGGACTTGGGGTGGGGGGGTAGGGGGGAGTAAGGAAGTGGTGTTAACAAACCCAGGGACAAGGGAAAAACATGGGACCCTAAATAGTAGAGAAGGGGGAGTGGCAGGCCTGGTGGGAAATGATCAAGGGTAAGGTTGCTTAGAGAAGAGGTATACTCTAGCCCAGGTGGCAATGAAGCATGGTAGTAGGGCAGGAGGAAAGTCAAGGGAGATGGAGGAAAGAGCTAGGAGTCCAAGGGCATTCATGGAGGTCTAGACAAAGACATGTACATGCAAATATATATAGGAGGATGGGGAAATAGATCTATGTGTCTATATTTATAGGTCAAGTATTAAGGTGGCAGAAGGACCTTGGGCCTCTACTCAAACACTCCCTCAATGCATGAATACCTTCTTTTATTAAATTGGAACTCTATGATGCTCACTCTCCCGACACAACGGCTGGAGCCAAAGTGGGTGAACAAGTAAATGTGGTGAAGAAAGCTGATGGTGCCCGGCTATCAAAAGAGATAGTGACTGGGGTCTTAAAGGCTTGAAGATAAACAAGCGGCCATCTAGCTCAGAAGCAACAAAGTCCACATGGAAGAACACACCAGCATGTGTGATCGAGTGGTCCCAAAGGGATCAGATACCAGGCATCAAAGAACAAAAAATCATATCATTGACTGCACACCTCCATGATAGGATCGCTGAAGACAAATGGGTGCATAGCAAATGTGGTGAAGAAAGCTGATGGTGCCGGGCTATCAAAAGAGATAGTGTCTGGGGTCTTAAAGGCTTGAAGGTGAACAAGCGGCCATCTAGCTCAGAAGCAAATAAGCCCACATGGAAGAAGCACACCGGCCAGTGCGATCACGAGGTGTCCAAGGGACCAGGTATAAGGCATCACGCAAAAAAAAAAAAAAAGATGTAAGTGTGTGTATGTATGTGTATATGTATGTATGTATGTGTATGTATGTATATACATATATATCATATTAAATGAAGGGGGAAGTGCAGAGTGGAGACCCAAGGCCCAAGTGTCGACCAATGGAGATCCCCTCATAGAGGGGTTTAGGAGAGGAGATGGGTTAATTAGGGTGTGAGGTAGTATCGATGAAGAACACAGCTTTCCCCCAGATCCTGGATGCTTCCTCCCCCCAACTACCATGATCCGAATTCTACCTTGCAGGGCTGGATAGGACAGAGGCTGTACACTGGTGCATATGAGGGTTGGAGGTACAGGGAATCCAGGGTGGATGATACCTTCAGGACCAAGGGTGTGAGGGACGATGCTGGGAGAGTGGAGGGTGAGTGGGTTGGAAAGGGGGAACTGATTACAAGGATCCACATGTGACCTCTTCCCTGGGATAGGGACAGCAGAGAAGGGGGGAAGGGAGACTCCGGATAGGGCAACATATGACAAAATAACGATGTATAAATTACCAAGGGCATATGAGGGAGGGGGAATGGGGAGGGAGGGGGAAAAAAAAAGAGGACCTGATGCAAGGGGCTTAAGTGGAGAGCAAATGCCTTGAGAATGATTGGGGCAGGGAATGTATGGATGTGCTTTATACAATTGATGTATGTATATGTATGGATTGTGGTAAGAGTTGTATGAGTCCCTAATAAAATGTAAAAGAAGAAAAGAGAAAAAAATGATTAGGGCAAAGACTGTACAGATGTGCTTTATACAATTGATGTATGTATATGTATGAACTGTGAAAAGAATTGTATGAGCCCCAATAAATTGTTAAAATTAAAAAAAATTTAAAAAAAAAAGGTGGCGGAAGGACCTTGGGCCTCTACTCAAACACTCCCTCAATACATGAATACCTTCTTTTATTAAATTGGAACTCTATGATGCTCACTCTCCCGACACAACGGCTGGAGCCAAAGTGGGTGAACAAGTAAATGTGGTGAAGAAAGCTGATGGTGCCTGGCTATCAAAAGAGATAGTGACTGGGGTCTTAAAGGCTTGAAGATAAACAAGCGGCCATCTAGCTCAGAAGCAACAAAGTCCACATGGAAGAACACACCAGCCTGTGTGATCGAGTGGTCCCGAAGGGATCAGTTACCAGGCATCAAAGAACAAAAAATCATATCATTGACTGCACACCTCCATGATAGGATCGCTGAAGACAAATGGGTGCATAGCAAATGTGGTGAAGAAAGCTGATGGTGCCGGGCTATCAAAAGAGATAGTGTCTGGGGTCTTAAAGGCTTGAAGGTGAACAAGCGGCCATCTAGCTCAGAAGCAAAAAAGCCCACATGGAAGAAGCACACCGGCCAGTGCGATCACGAGGTGCCAAGGGACCAGGTATAAGGCATCATGCAAAAAAAAAAAAAGAAAAAAGATATAAGTGTATGTATGTGTATATGTGTGTATATGTATATATGTATGTACATATATACCATATTAAATGAAGGGGGAAGTGCAGAGTGGAGACCCAAGGCCCAAGTGTCGGCCAATGGCGATCCCCTCATAGAGGGGTTTAGGAGAGGAGATGGGTTAATTAGGGTGCGAGGTAGTACCGATGAAGAACACAGCTTTCCCCCAGATCCTGGATGCTTCCTCCCACCAACTACCATGATCCGAATTCTACCTTGCAGGCCTGGATAGGACAGAGGCTGTACACTGGTACATATGAGGGCTGGAGACACAGGGAATCCAGGGTGGATGATACCTTCAGGACCAAGGGTGTGAGGGACGATGCTGGGAGAGTGGAGGGTGAGTGGGTTGGAAAGGGGGAACTGATTACAAGGATCCACATGTGACCTTTTCCCTGGGAGAGGGACAGCAGAGAAGGGGGGAAGGGAGACTCCGGATAGGGCAAGATGTGACAAAATAACGAGGTATAAATTACCAAGGGCACACGAGGGAGGGGGGAAAGGGGAGGGAGAGGAAGAAAAAAAGAGGACCTGATGCAAGGGGCTTAAGTGGAGAGCAAATGCCTTGAAAATGATTGGGGCAGGGAATGTATGGATGTGCTTTATACAATTGATGTATGTATATGTATGGATTGTGATAAGAGTTATATGAATCCCTAATAAAATGTAAAAAAAGAGGAGAAAAAAATGATTAGGGCAAAAACTGTACAGATGTGTTTTATACAATTGATGTATGTATATGTATGAACTGTGATAAGAATTGTATGAGCCCCAATAAATTGTTAAAAAAAAAAATTTTACCCAACCCCATTAAACACCCAAAAGCATAACAAAGAAACCGCCACAACCTGAACGCAAGCTAAAGGGAAAGACTTCAAACCACATATGGAAAAATGCTCACTTTATAAAAACTTAAATCTAAGCAGCTATAGCCTATAACAAATAACAAAACCAACACCCAAGGAAGAGACCAATGTGATTGCCAGAGTTGCCACTCTCTAATTCCCCAAATGTACAATTTTCTATTATGAACCATACAAAGAACGAGAAAGTATAATCCATTCACAGAAGAAATTTGCAGAAACTGTCCCTGAGGAAGAAGCCCTGGTAGCGTTGGGGTTACATGTCAGGTTGCTAACCAAGGGTTAGCAGTTCAAAACCACCAGTCGGTCTGTGAGAGAAAGACAAGGCTTTCTACTTCTGTAGAGTTACAGTCTCAAAAACTCACCGGGATAGTTCTATTTTATTTATTAGGCTATCAAGAGTCAGACTTAACTTGTTGGCAGTGAGTCTGGGTTTGGTTTTATTCTGTTATTTTGTTGTGGTTTTTTTTTTTTTTGGGGGGGGGGGTTCCTGAGGAAGCACAGACATTGAACTTATACAAAAAAAAGACTTTAAATAGGCTCTCTTAAACAAGCCTTATTAAGTGAAGAAGAACCAATCAAAAGATATCTGAACAAACAGAAAATATCAGCAAAGAGCAATTATAAAGGGAATCATACAAGTTATGGAGCTGAAAAGTAAAATAACCAAAATGAGAAACTTACTAGAGAATTTCAATACCAGATTAGTTGGAATAACTGAAAGCAAACTTAAAGGCAATTAAAACAATTCAGTCTGAGGAACAAAAATAACACAAAGAAATAGCTTACCAGACCTTCAAAATACCATGAAGTGTATCTCAAATCAATAATGGGAATCCCAGGAAGATTTTCAGCAAAAAATATTTGAAAAAAACAATGTCCCCCCAAAACTCCAAATTTGATCATATAAATTCACACTCTAAAAGCTCAAATTCCAAGAATAAACACTAAAAGATCTACCTGAGACAAGTCGCTGAAATCCCAGAAACTAGAAAGCAATAAGACAGTAGCAGTTCATCGTGCACAAAGGAGCTACAATAAACTTAATTGCAAACTTATCATCAGAAAACATGGAGGTCAGGCTAGAGTTGGAGGATATTTTAAAAGTACTGAATGAAAATAAACTGTCAACCAAGAATTCTTTATCTTGAAAAATATACTTCAAAAATGAAGGAGAAGGGGAGACATTTCAGATGAAAAAAAAGCTGAGGGAGTCTATTGCTGGCAGACCTGTCTTACAAGAAATGCCTCAAGCTGAAAGTATTCTAGACAATATTTTGAAATAATATGAATAAAGAACTCCAATAAAGATAATTAAATGCATACACATGAAAGCTAGCATTCCTATATTTTTGTGGTTTATAACTCCTCCTTTATTTCCCACATAATTTAAAAACAAATTTACAAGTAATAATTATAAGTGTATATTAATGGGTACACATTATATAATTTGTGACAGCAACATAAAGGGGAGGACATAGGTACTACATACGGGAGCAGATTTCTATATGCTATTAAAGCTAAGTTCATATACAATGAAGCCAGCTTGTTAATAGATTTAGTGTTAACTGTAAACCAAATAGTAACCTTTAATAATAAAATCTAAAAATGTCATACAAAAGGAAATGAAAAGGAAATCAAAACAGCATACTACAAATACCAATTAAACACAAAAGACAGAATGGAGAAAATTAAAACCAAAAAAGGTATAAAACACAAAGAAATAAGCAGAAAGACAACCGAAGTTCTCTTATTATTTTTAACTTTTTTTTTTTTTTTTGCAATTGAAACACTCATTTTAATGGTCAACAGCTTCTGGTTGGCTCTGGATGGTACAGTTAAACAATATACTTAAGACACCCTTACCCAAAATGTGTTCACACCCCTCAGTAGCATTTGCTTCATCAGCATTCCACTGCCCAGTTAGATGTCCACAGCTTCAGACCCCTCCTTGGTTATAGAGATCCACACTTTAGTGTAATGAGATAAAGAACCTCATGGCACACCCTTGATCACTGTTATTTTTAAAAAATAACAAATGTTAACCAAATACCTTCCCAGGCTGTGCTGTTTCACAGGGCAAAGCTGGGCAATCTGAGTACTGTTGTCTCTGGGCTGTTCTGCGTTCTTTCCCTTCCCTCCTGAAATCACACAGCATAGAGTTCGGAGATCTTCTTTACATAGTATGCCAGGGCAGCGAATGCTATCGTGTTGTGCAGTCTCTTTCTGTGCAAGTCATCCTTCCGGACCAGCACCACTGGGGTGGAAGAAGTGAGTGTGTGCAGAGGCAGACGCGACAGTTTGTAGGCATCATACTCCACTTGGTACTTGCAGCAAGGGTCAAACTGCCAAGAGATCCCATACAGGGTACAGCAGGCCAGGCTCAGCACACCAGCTGGCAGGGAGATGTAATGAGAATACTCCAGGGGCAGGGCCAGTGGGGTGCAGAGGCAGGCAGTGCCCGCCAGCACAGCGGTCTTGTGCAGGCAGTTGCCCACAGTGATCCAGCGGGCAGTCTCGTCACCGATGCGTGTGGGTCAATCACAATATACTTGTACTGTGCTTCCAAGGCCTGCTCCAGCTCATATTCAAACTGGTCTTGCGCATTCTCCCCATTGTAGATCTCGTGCACAATGTAGCAGTCTGTAGCAGAGAGGCTCACCCTCTCTCGAGTGCTGCTGCCGCTGCTGCTCGGGCCCAGGCGCCTCCTTCCCCAAGCGGCCATCTTGGAGACACTCTCTATTTTTAACTTTTTAATGTGAATTAATTTTCTAAGTATGTTTTCCACTCAGCAATTCATGCACATTTTGTTTCATGTCATTCATTGCAGCCTCCACAATGAAACATCATGTATCCCACATCTTCCTTGTGTTTCCATTCCTCCTCATTTTCTCATCTTTTTGAAATGTATCCTTGGGTAATTGCTGACCTTTTGATTTCAAATGATTAATTACTCTACCACGTATGTACCTCCCTAGTGTTACTTGAGTTCATTTCCAGACGCTGGTTCTACCAGTCTCTCTATTCAAGCCAGTTAAGACTGGGCAACAGTAACTTTAAATATAAATGGGTTAAACTTTCCCATCAAATGGCAAAGATTGACAAATAATAAAATAGACCATTATCAAAGTAAATGCTGTCGGCAAGAGGTTCATTTTAGATTCAAAGACAAGCGGGATGAAAATGAAAAGATAGGAAAAGGTATTTCATATAAAAGTATCTGCACAGGCACTTCACAAGGAGAAACAGTAAAAATCTAAAGCCATGTACCATCTCCCTAACAGTAGGGAAGATGAAAATTAAAACAAGGTTACTTTTCACTCATCAGTTTGGATGTAATTAATAGAAAGTAATATAGTATCTATTTCAGTTTTAAATTCTAGATATCCTTTAACTCCAAAAGTATTAACAACACCCATATAGAAAATCATGAGCACTGCTGCTGGCCCCACTAGGAGACACCACGTCCCTCACTGATCCACAACACTACAGGGGATAACACTGGAGACACAGTGTGGAGATTGTGCCTGATCTGACCCCACCACAACACAGGGAAACACTAAGGGAGTGCAACAGAACAACAAGGGGGGGATAGAGCAATGAAGTCTCTGGGGAATACAGAAAAATAGACTTTGGGGCCAGGGTGTGGTATTCCATCAAATTAGGCCGGAAAACACTGCTAAAGGTCAGCAAACAGACTTTGAACTATTTAAAGGCTTTTCTTTGTGTGTGTCATTGGTTTTTCTGTTGTAGTTTAGTTTTCTTCTGTTGCTTGTTTTGCTCGTCTTGTTTTTTTGTGCCTATTATTATCTCTGCATGTCTATCTAGATAAGATAGTTGGGATAAACAATGAAGGTCATCATACACTCTAACTCAATTTGGGTTTTTTTAATCATTTTATTGGGGGGGGGGGCTCATATAATTCTTATCACTATCCATCCATCCATCCATCATGTCAAGCACATTTGTTGCCATCATCATCAAAACATTTGCTTTCTACCTGAGCCCTTGGTATCAGCTCATTTTTCCCCTCCCTCTCTTACCCTCCCTCCCTCATGAACCCTTGATAAATTATAAATTATTATTTGCTCATGTCTTACACTAACCAATATCTCCTTTCACTCACTTTTCTGTTGTGTCCCCCTGGGAGGGGGTTATAGATCATTATGATCTGTTCTGTCCCATTCCTCCCCACCCACCTTCCCCTACCCTTCCATATATCACTACTCTCAATATTGGCTCTGTAATTTTTTTTTTCTCTGAACTGACAAGGTCCAAAACTGCTGGCCTTTTAGGCATAGTGCCAATTTACCAGATGGACCCTATATTTTTCTAACCGTGAGGGTAGACTCACATGTGTGAAGTCATGTTACTAAACCAAGAAAATATCTGTTTTATGCATGAACTAAGAATATCTGATAATTTTACAATTAAGAAAAATTAACTGACACGCTATGGTTGATTTTATTATTTGTCATTTCTGTTCCATTACATTTAACACCTCAAAACATAAAAATAAATCCTTACCCACATGCAGAAAGTATGTCCCTAAATATACTGCAAGCCAATCTATACTATATCAAATCCTTGCTACTTAACAGTGGATCTTACATATGTATCAGGAAACCCACCAGTAAAAATTCTTGAATGTAAGGCTTGACAATCCCTAGTAACAGAATAAATAAGAATTAGAAGGCAGCTTACCTTCACTCTTATTCTTTAAATTTCCAAAGTCAGAAATGGTTCTCTTGTTAACAGATACAGAACTGCATGTCTTCAAACACCCCACATTCATTATTTTATAAACTTGTGTGCATTTGCTTTGCCTTATTTGGCCTTCCACAGTGAATGCTTTGAAAGGTAATGAGAATACTTTTCAGAGTAATCAAATAAAAATAAGTACTCTGGTTCTTAATTACACATAAAAAATTAATGTTCTACAAATCTATAACATACTCAAACAAAAGTTAGCCATTATTTATCAATCACTTCTTATCTCTTCCAAAGGCAAAAAAAAAAAGCTCTCTTCCAGCCAATCAATGCTGACTCATAGTGACCCTATAGGACAGGATAGAGCATGCCCTTGCAAATTTCTGGAACTCTAACTAGGCAGTTCTAAACCTGTGTGTCACAACCCCTTTAAAGGTCAAACTACCCTTTCACAGGGGTTGCTCGACTCATAAAAGTAGCAAAATTACAATTATGCAGTACAATGAAAATAACTTTGGGGTTGGAGGGAGAGTCACCCACAACATAAGGAACTGTATTATTAAAGAGTCGCGGCATTTGGATGGTTGAGAACCACTGCCCTAACTCTTTAAGGGAGTAGAAAGTAGAAAGAAAGTCCCGTCTTTCTTCTGAAGAGCTGCAGGTGGTTTCAAATTGATCATCTTGCAGTTAGTAGCTCAACATGTAACCACTACACCACCAGGGCTCCTATAGTACTTACTATGTTTTCCTAAGTCAGGCGTGCTCAAACTACAGCCCACAGACCACATGTGGCCCACCGAGGACATTTATTTAGCCCGCCAGGTGTTTTTGCCCCCTTTTTTTACTTCAAAATAAGATAAGTGCAGTGTTCATAGGGATTTGTTCACAGTTTTTTTTTTTTAAACTATAGTCTGACCCTCCAACGGGTCTTAGGGACAGTGAACTGTCCCCCTGTTTAAAAAGTTTGAGGACCCCTGCCCTAGGCGGTACAAATGGTTAATGTGTCTGACTACTAACCAAAAGGTTGGCAGGTCAGTTCATGCAAAGACACCTCAGAAGAAAGGCATGGCGATCTACTGAAGTATTAGCTACTGAAAACCCTATGGAGTACAGTTCAGTTCTACTCTGACACAACTGAGAGCTCCATGCGTTGGGTCTAGATTTTCTTCACCAGAAAAGTAGATCGGTACTCTGAAAAGTACCAAAAGATTGTCTTTCAGCCATGGCATTGCTGATAAATTTCTCTGTCAAAATTGAACACCCAGTTGAAGAACTTCTCGTTTTCTCTACCTACACTTACTTTGTAATCTCTTCTAGGCCTGTGGTTCTAAATAGTACCACTACACTGATCAACTCCAAAATTTATAATTACCTTGACATTAAGACATATATTCAACTACCTACTCAGCATCTCTCCCTGACACATATAACACAAATCCATTCAATTCATCAAAACCAAAATTCTTAAAGCCGAGGTTATAGCTAACATAAACTCCAGTATAGACATTTCCCAAATCATTGAAGATTTGCAATAATGATTTATGATAATATAGTAATGCTGCCTCACATAAAACAATGTTTATAAAAATAAACATAAAACACATCTCTTGTGGAAAGTCAGTAAGACCATCAACCTCAATGAATCAAGAAACTACACACTAGCTTACCATAAGTCCAGAAACTGGTGGAAGATGACTGATAGAAGATACACTTACCATTGCTGTGACAGCTACTAAAGACAGAACCTCATGTGGTTTGGCATTTTTTACTGTATGGAAACCCTGTGGTTATGATTTGGGCTGCTAACTACAAGGTCAGCAGTTCAAAACCACCAGCTACTCCATGGGAGAAAGATGAGGCTTTCTAGTCCTATAAAGAGTCACAGTCTAGGAAACCCACAGGGGCACTTCCACTCTGTCCTATCAAATTGATGTTGAGTTTCTTGAATCCACTCAATGTTGGGTTGGTTTGAGTTAAACCTAGTTGAAATGAGCTCAGTTTCTATTTAAGTGAACATCTTATCCTCAATACATTTTCAGCTTGATGGGTGCCAAGAGCATTGCATGAAGATCAGTCAGCTTAAAGAGATGATCTTTCAATTCAGTCTTTTAAGCAAGATTGAAGTTTATGAAAATCATTTTTTGGAACAAAATCAAACCAGGTGCAAGTATTGGATTTACCAAAACAATGCGGAGAGCAAGTCCCAATCAAACCAGTCTGAAGGGATCTGCTGAACCAGTTAAATTCAAGGCAGAGAGGTCAGTTCAGAAGGTTATGGGGACTAGTTTGGGGGATAACCAAAGGGTATCCTTGGTAGATTTTTTTTTCAAAGGACACAAAACAATCTTGGAGCTTATGTTTTAAGAAAATGGAAAATTGTACTGGTGAGAAAAAGGCCAGGAAGTTGCACCAAGAAATTGTTTTCCATTGAAACAATGTACCTGCTCATTCTATATTAGCAAGGGATGTCCTATAAGAAATTCTGCTAGCCCTGATCTTGCCCCTTCAAAATTCTTTCTCTTTCCCAAACTGAAAAAATACTCAAAGGAAAATCATCTGAGCCTCTGTCTCAAGGATGCCAAAACTGTCATTTTGCTATGTTGATAAACACAGAACTCTTGAGATCTTCAGAAGTATACAGACCTAGATAGAGGCTATGTCAAGAAACAGTATCTTCACATTTTGATATTTTTGTTTAAACGAGTTTTCGATATTTTTTGTAACTATATTTTTCACTTGCCTTCATAAATCTTTTTTTCTATTTTAGTCACAGCTTTTATCTCTTAAGCTCAGAGCAGTACTGGATTATACTCAGTACACAACTAAAATTTGTTGGATAAAATGTGAATGGATATTTCTCCAGTTAGAAAACACCGAAGGCAGAATGTTGGTTTTCATTTTCCATTTTTCTAACTCACTGATGTCCCAAAGAACTAACTCTCCAATAAACTGCCTGGTTATAACATAGACACATAATATGGATTCCTCAAGAGGAAGAAATATTTTGTCCTTGATTTTTCTCTTGCATAAAAAAATACCTGCATCCTAAATATTCTGTCAGGAATCTCTAGCTTAACTTAAAGAAAGGTAATAGAAGTTTTGCTTGAGCCATATGGAAAATGATGTGACTGTATGTTATAGTAATACTGGAGTATCTTGTACCAAAATAACAACAGCCAAATTTTCTACGCAATCGAGCATGAACTTAATTTTGTTCATCCCTGTTTTCACAGTGCCTTAAATAGTGTCTGGCACATGCAAAACGCTGAGTAACATATGTTAGTCTTGCTATTAAATCAAATGAGGTAATTTCATGAAAGGCATTAATTCTTCTTTATAAGATTACACTGTGCTCCTAAAACAAAAGAAAATACTTACTAGTTTTAAAAAGAGAACTGTCCGAACTAAAGCCAATCTAATTAGAGGATTAAAGAAAGTTTTCTTTCCAAGTAAAATTCATGAAGATATACTCCAGCTCACATTGAAGACAAATACTTGATTTGACAAGAAAAGAGGACAGGCAAACACAAAATCCTAGACTGGAACAATAAACTATATAATATATACAATATAACACTACAAAATATTCAAAATCCTGGATTATCACTAATAATAAACAATCTACAAATGAATTACAGGCAGACAGGCAAGATGAACAGGTATGAGTAAGAGAAAGGAACTACACTTACAACCACAGATTACACGTCTGACGATATTTTTAACACATAGTTGTAAGTGCTATAAATCTACCCTTATATACAGTTCTGTCCTGTAGGATTGATAAGAGTCAGAACTGAGTCGATGGCAGTGAGGTTTGGTTTTTGCTTTGGTTTTGGGCGAGTAGCAACTGAGATCTCAAAAGTTTCCAGGATACAACTATTGGTAAAAACCTGAGCAAAGAAAACTGAAGAGTAAAATAAGGCTAAAATATCCACCTTTATATATGTGTGTTTATGTATATGTATGTATGTAAATGTATATAGTGTTACAATAATAATTATATACAACAATAACAACAAAGGTTCCAGGGAAGAGCAACAAAAGGGAGCTGAAAGCAAAATTCAAGAAAGAAAATGTTTTGAAACTGAATGCAGTAGCAACTGTTCAATTATGCTTGAATTATGAAATCTGTAAGAGCTCCAAATAAAATAATGAATAAAAAAATAAAATAAAACTGAATGAATGGGAGGGGAGTGGTCACTAAACACAGTGCTTGGGAAAGAGAAGTACAGAAGATCAAAGGCAGAAATCTGACCTGAACAGTTAAACCTGTGTCAGTAGACACCCTCCTATGATGCAGTCTGCACCTGATCTGGTCTCCAAAATTTTCTTTATTTTTGGTGGGTAATGTATTGTTTGCTTTTTGTTTGTTGATATTCGGGTGTTTCTCTTCTTTAAATTGAAAAGTAATTTTATTGGGAGGTTGCTGCCACCAACCTCAAGGAGGTCTTACAGCTCTTATAACAACCCATACATCAATTGTATCAAGCCTATTTATACAGATGTTGCCATCATTATTTTCCAAACATTTACTTTCTGAGTGCTTAGTATCAGCTCCTCTCTTCCCCCCTCCTTCCAGGTCACCCTCTTGAAGCTGTGTTCTACTTTTCCTGTTTCGGTATATAAAACCCAGGATTGATGAACCTTTAGGGACAGTAATAGAATAAGGGGTTCAGGGGGAGTGTGGTACAGTAGTGAATGTGGGGTAAAAGGGAGATGATGTCAAGGATCCATGTTGGAAAATTTTCCATGTTGGAAACTGTGGTAGCAATTCTACTCAACATGACTGAAATATGGAAAGATTTGTTATATGTATTAAATCCCAATTTTAAAACAACAAAAACTGAAGAATTAAAGTCACATGTAAATAATTAGTCCAAAAAACTAACAGACCATGTGAAGCTCAGCCTCCATAGCCCAGAGACCAGAAGAAGTTAGGTGGTGCCTAGCTACCATGGCTGACTCCTTTGAAACAATCAAATCATTAATAGTGGGTTCTGGATGGAGAGCGAGAGGAAAGTATGATAATAAATCATAAAAATGACCAGGCTTAGTGGTCTGACAAAAACTGGTAAAACCTTGAGACTGTGGCTCCAAATTGCTCAGTCCTCAGGCCTGGAACTAAATTCACCCTCATGGATCAACTTCCAGTCAAACAATAGACAGGACTGTAGGATGAACACTGTTCTTGCATAGTCAATAAAAGCAAAGAAAACATTTTTCTGGCATTCTCAGCTTTCAGCCAAGATTCATCTGGCATCAATGATGATATTCCTTGTTCTATGTCCATTTCTGAATCCAGCTTCAGTTTCTGAGGTTCCTGTCAAGGTGTTACTGCAACAAAGGCACTTGACTGTGTGGATCATAACAACTATGCACAGCCATAAGAAGAACTGGAACTCCAAATCACGTCACTGTGCGCAGGCAGAAACTGCACCTATACCGCCTTGAACAGCACGAAGGAACACTGCTTGGTTTAAATCAGTAAAGATGTATGTCAGAGTTGCATCTTCTTACCATAATTAGTCAATCTATATGCTGAGCAAATAATTTGAGAAACTGGAGCACATGAGGAAGAAAGCACCATCAGGACTGGAGGAAGGCTTATTGCCGGCTGAAAGTGAGGAGGACTGGAAGCACTTGCTGATGAAGAGCAAGGATTGCAGCCCTCAGTGTGGATCACAGCTCACTGTAAACAAGACCAAAGTCCTCACAACTGGACCACCAGGCACCAAAGGCTGTCTTGGAAGAAGTACACTACCAGAATGCTCTTTCTAAGTAAGGATGGTGAGACTTCCTACACATTTTGGGCACGGAATAAGGAGAGATCAGTCCCTGGGCGATGTATGTATATGAATGGATTGTGATGAGTTGTATGAGCCCCTAATAAAATGTTAAAATAATAATTAAAAAAAAGTAGAAAGGCAGCAAAATAGAGGAACACCCTCAACACTATGGACTGACACAGTGCCTGCAACAATGGGTATACAAAGGGTGGCTCTGAGTGGGAGCCAACTTGAGGACAGTAACACTCCCTAGCACAATCAACCAAAAGATATCAAAAAGGTAGCACACATACAAGGGTAAAGTTCAGAAGGCAGTAATACATAGGAAAGGATTAATGGAAATAGTGAACAGTAAAGAAGTAGAAAAGTGCTGTTACCTTTGGGGACTGCAATTAATGTCACAAGGCAGGCATGAATGGAAACCCAATTTGCTCTGTAAACTTTCACTCAAATCACAACAAAAAGTTACCCAAAAAATCTCTGGCTGGAGATATATAGCAAAATACAAAATCAGAATTTACGTAAGGAAAATAAGATGAACAGTAACATAAAAATTGAGAATCAGAAAAAAATGCACACATGTAAAGAAAGTTATTTATACACATTTCCCTAAATGTATTTTGTATATTCTTACCTTTTTAAAAAATCATTCTATTGGGGTTTCGTACAACTCTTATCACAATCCATACATACATCCATTGTATGTCAAGCACATTTGTACATTTGTTGCCCTCATCATTCTCAAAACATCTGCTTTCTACTTGAGCCCTTGGTATCAGCTTCTGACTTTTCCCCTCCCTCCTCGTTCCCCACTCCCTAATGAACCCTGGATAACATAAAATATTATTTTGTCATATCTTACACTGTCCGATGTCTCCCTTTACCCTATTCTTAACTTCTAAAGGAAATATACACTAGGGAGGTGATATGATTTGTTAAAAACAATTCTCTTTCAGAAAACAGAAATAACTAATAGCTAATATACGATGCATCTGCTACATGCTTGCACACATGTCAAACATTTTACCTTGTTTAAACCTCTAATATTATGCTATCGTATTATCAACACCACTATGATTTTACAGTCAAGACAAAAAAATATGTATTCTGCTCAAGATTATATACTCAGTAAATAAAAAACTGGAATCTCAGCTTAGTGAATTTATTTCAAAGTCCATGGTTTTGGGTTCTAACAACCTGGAAGGAACGTACCAATGTAGAAACAGATATTTGTTTATGAATAAGAGAGTAACTATACTTTTTTGAGGTTAGCTGGATAAAATAATGGAATGCTAATGGAATTAGTTGTGCTCTAGTCAAAATTTTCTACGTAACTAAAACATAACTAGAATCTTTGCTTTAATTTAATTTTTGCTATTAATTAACTTTAAATGTAAGAATGCGCTTTTCAAAAAAAAGAATGCGCTTTTCATGAGTACTGAACACATTACTATCCTTATTTGATTGATGATTTCCAAGTACAAAGCTAATCTTATATATAGCACTGAAGACACAACCAATCTCTGCGTGGTTGAAACCATACTGGCCCCTTAAACGCATCCTATGTTACATTCATTTTTCGACTTTTGTGCTTTCTCCAAATCTGACTAAAGAACTATTTAAAACCCATTCTACCACCTACAGGAAACCACCCCCCAACTTTCCCTTTTCCTTTATCCATTTAATAATTTTTCCCCACCTCTACCTTGGATAAGCATACTATATTGTTTAACATTATGTCTCTTACTAGACACTCAAGAATTTTGAAGGCAAATATCTTTATGTCTGTTTTTCCTAACACCTAGTAGAGAAGCAAGCACTCAAATAATATTAGTTGGTCTGAATTAATAAATGAATGAATGGAAAAATAGTGTTAAATAAAATTAAACCCCACCTTATTCTACAGTTACCCAAATACATTTTTCTTTAACGTCAAACGTGTGTGTAATTAACTGAAGATTCTACATCATTGTGGTAGAAAGCGACTGTCCTTTCTTCTTTGCTCTGCACTTCTTCACCTAAACTTTAACTTCCTAACCTGTCTTATCTTTTAGTTAGGTGATTATCTCTATTAGTTGAAATATGTATCCTT
The DNA here is from genome assembly GCF_050624435.1 of Tenrec ecaudatus. Lineage (NCBI taxonomy): Eukaryota > Metazoa > Chordata > Mammalia > Afrosoricida > Tenrecidae > Tenrec > Tenrec ecaudatus. The sequence continues at coordinate 165,488,599 of NC_134530.1, forward strand.
CAATCCTCTTTGGAGACTTTTAGACTATAAAAATAATCTTCGCTTTACCGGAAAGGGGACGGAGAGGTGGTGGAAAAAAAAATAATAATCTTCACCCAGTAATGTGATTGAGTCACTCCCGCCAGCTTCTCTAGTATCAGTGTTATAGCTAATTCTTATTTCAAAGTCAATGTTTTAAATTCACTCCATTCAATTCTATTAACAAATATTTAAACTCCAGGGTTTTCATTTTCCACAGTGCTAAATTTAAGCAACCCTGTTACCCTAAGGAATAACCTCCACATTCCAAATGGTCAAAAGTCATGATATAGAAACTGCATAACCTAGAACATTGTCTCCCAGTGTGGTCTTTCTGTTAGATAAACAAAGCATTTTGCATGAGAAGAGTGAGGTGGTAAACAAGTGTAATAAACAGGTTGAACAAAATGTAGATCAGAAGATTAAGTCAAAGATTAATGATTTATTTACTGGGAAACTATAAGATATAATAAAAGATAAGTTAACCAAACTTTGACGAAATAACATATTCATCTTAGCTATTAACTGTCTGTCTCTGATGAAAGGAAAAAGCATACCTCTAAACTCTACTAGCAATCACTTAAGATCACTACAATCTGATTCACCTCAGATTGCAGAGATTTTATTAGTCATTTGCTGTGAGACATATGCAATTTGACAGATTGTCAGTGGCACTATTGACTTTCTTTTTCTACACTGTTTCTACTCATGGCAACCAAGCTCGATGGAATAAGCAACACAGCAATGGTATGGATTTTCAAACATTCACAAATTTCAAAATAATATACATTACATTCGCTTTAAAGAGCTGTTGACTATAAGACAATTTTAATTCCTGTTCAATCGTCAACCAGTACAATTATGATTTCTTTATTAATCCTGGAGGACCTCTTCCTGATCGTGTTAAAAATCCAAGAGGAACTTAAAAGTGGTTTTAGCATTTTGTCACTATCACTCTTTAAAAAACTATAATAAAAGACAATTTTATATAGCACTCGTGCATTTGATAAAAACAAACTTTTGGGTAAACAGAGGAACTAATTGCCCTTTTAGTTTTAATGAGCAATTGATGTTGATTCCCACTCACTTCAACCCTTAGTTTGCAGAGTGAATTCTTCATCAAAAACCAAAAGCCAAACTCACTACAAGAGTCAATTCTGACTCTCAGTAACTATAGGGCATGGTAGAACTAACTGCCCCTTTGGGTTTTGAGGCTATAAATCTTTGTAAGAGCAGAGAGCCCTGTCTTTTTCCCACGGAGCCACGGATAGTGTCCAGCTGCTGACCTTGCTATCAGGAGCTGAATGCAGAAACCAATGTACATCAGAAGTATCGGTATAGATAGTTTAGTTCCAGCCCTCATCAGATATGTTAGTGAAACTGTTACATAAACTTAACTATAGAAAATTAATTTCCTATTTAGGAGTGAAAAAAATGTATACACTGAAAGAATTATGGATAAAATGACATAAGAATTATGGGTAAAGTTTTAAATACTCTCTGAATGATTTCCTTCAATAGAAGAAAAGGGAGGAGACAGGGATTAAGAACATGGTCAAGAATCATAATCTATTCATGAAGCTAGATGCTGAGTACATGAGGACTTATTGTACTATTTATTCTTTTGCTTTCTGTGTGTTTGGAATTTTCCACATTCAAAAATTTAAATTTTAAAAATTGTGTACAAGTATGTCAAGTTGCATATATGAGAGCAAATGACTAATAATAACTATGCAAAAATATTAATACTAACAATAAAATACAGATTCTCTGATATAAAAAGCCTGCGGAAAGTTCATGGGAAAATTCCATTATCTTCTTTCCACAAAATTTTTGAGGCGCCATTGTATTTAAAAATGCTATTCAATGAAGGAAATACAACTCTGAAATAACAGTAAGGTTATTAAATTTGTCATCACTTGAAGGTGTAATTTATTCACTGAGTTAACATCAAATTTTGATCATTAAAAGTTTTCTAAACAAAATAAAAATTTTTCTAAAACGTTGTAAGATTGATAGTTATCATTAACTAAGATGACAAATCAAAAGCAAGAAAACCTAAACCCTTCATATATAAGCAACAACAAAATTCTCACAAGTAATTTTAAGGATAGTACAAGAAGTTAGTAATAAAAGGCATAAAAAAATAAAACCAAAACAAATTGTTTGTATTTCTCTCTCTGTGGCAACCAAGTTTAGAATACCTCATGCTGTTCTAAAGGCCAGAATCAAGTGAACCTCACAGCAAATTATGTTACCATTATAAGACCCAAATCAACACCTGGATCAAGTAACAATCTAAATTACTTAATTGACAACCACTATCAACAAAAATGGTAAAAGTTCTCTAATGTGCACAGAAAGATCATTTGGGGGGTGGGGGGGATGACTAATTCTCAAGGCAAAAAAGAAAAGGTTAGCCTAAAGTGTCAAGTGATATTAATAAAATTAAAATGACGCAGTGCATAGGAAGTTATCTAGAAAGTTATGCCCCATTTTTCAGAGCACAACTCAAGAAAAGGACATGAAAGAAAAAAAAAATATGACATGAAAGTTGATTTCCATTCTTCACCCTTAAAGATCCTCAACTATTTTTGTGGTTATTACAAGTATTTTTGGTTGTTGTTCTAAAGTATCTGATACATATTAAGACCACATCTGTACATATATACACACTGCACACACAATATATTATTTAAAACAATTAATCTTTTTACTTAGCTTCAAAATTAGAAAAAAAAATCAGTCCTTCAAAATTTACATGACTTTCCTACACAGGGCCAATAAAGAAAAGAGATAGTCAGAGATCACAAGATCTCTCTATTAGTGAATACTATAATTTTTCCTATAAGACACCTTTCTGAATCACTTGCTCTTTTAAAATTAGTTGTTACTGTTAATAGGTAGAACTGGATTTTACCCCAGAAGGGTTTTTCTAAGATGTATATTTATGCAACAATTACAATAAGACCTTCCAACCAACTTGGATATACTGTAGCAATATATCCCAAAACAAGATAACAATATAAATTCTTTAATGATTTGCCTCCTTTTAAAATCAGATGTTTCCTTTATTCAAAAATAGCAGATCAAACCAAAACACATTAGCTACAAAGTTACACACAGGGTGAAAACTTGATAGCTTCTTCCTAAGAATAAGTAAGCTTTTTGCAACTATGTTACTAAACTCTCAATTTTCAGGAATGGTTTCCCTCCTTGCCTTTAAAAAGCCCTATCATACAATCATTTCAATTGATTGAATTAGACTTTCTTCAAGGGCAGAGGCCATATACCTGTCATTTGGCATACACGTTTGAGGATTAACTCAATAAATGTTTGATATAACTCAAGGTAAACCTCAAGAAATAAGCTTCACACCATCTCAGTCCTGATACAAAACTGTAAGAAGATGAGCCTATTATTCAAGAGTTTCAGAATAAAAAGATACCAAAAGAGCATAAAGTCAGAGACATATGTGATTTTTATATTCCCTATCGAAAGTATCATGGACTCAAACTGCAGAAGTAAATTTACAAAGAGTGAAAAGACTAGTGTGCATCCTAAAATTCTCCTTACTTGAAATGCTCAAGTACTGTCAGAGAAACCTTCAAAGTTAAATTTACACATGCCAATATTCCAAGAAAAGTTGTTTATGTTGCTGAAATTATATACAGAATTTCTTATTGTGCTCATTTTCTGTAGAGATGGCCCATTTTATCTTTCATCAGATTCTCAGAACTCAACTTACTGCCATCAAAGCAATGCCAACTCATACTGACCCTATAAAACCCTATAGTAACCCTATGGACCCACCCTAGTGAGTTTCCAAGACTGTTAACTCTGACCAGAGGAGAAAGGCCCATCTTTCATAGACGAACTGATGGTTTAGAATTGCTGACTTTCTGGTTAGCAGCTCAACTGATAACTACTACACCACCAGGGGTTAAACGACCCAAGACATTTTAAGAATTACTATCAAAAAGAATCCCCTAGGAGAGGGGAGCAGGGAGGGAGGGGAAAAACTGAGGAGCTGATGCCAGGGGCTTACGTGGAAAACAAATGTTTTGAGAATGATGAAATGAATGTACAAATGTGCTTTATACAACTGATGTGTGTATGGATTATGATAAAGAGTTGTATGAGCCCCCAATAAAATGATTTTTTTAAAACACATCCCCTTTTCTAGTGGCATACAGGTAAAATTGCTCAACTCAAACACAGTTCTCGTATACACACTAAGGCAGTGGTTCTCAATCTTCCTAATGCCGTGACCCTTTCATACAGTTCCTCATGTTGTGCTTACCCCCAACCATAACATTATTTTCCTTGCTACTTCCTGTCATTTTGCTACAGTTATGAATCAGACGACCCCTGTGAAAGGGTCGTTCTACCCCCAAAGGGGTTGCAACCCACAGACTGAGAACCATGGCACTAAGGAGGCTCCTTACAACCAAAATTACAACTTCAAATAAGTTCTTTAGGTCAGCCAAAAAGTTCCAATATCCACAGGTACATAAAACACAATTCCCAGTTCTCAAAAATAATTTTCTCATTCAAGTCAAAAGAAAATGGAAAAGATAGCACACAAGCACAAACTGTCCGCTCTTCCATCCCATACTATTGCAGCTATCTGTTTTAAATTGTCTAGAAGATCTACATTCTCTCCAAATAGAACTAATTTTTAAGGAAAGCCTCCGAGCTTTAACTCCAAGCAATCTCCCTCATATGTACCTAGGTCGTCATACTGGTTAATGTCATACACACACACACACACACACACACAAAGAGAGAAGGGAATGATATTGAATAAACATTTATTGAATGAATGAAAGATCCTTCCTTCCATAGATTTAAAGTGAAGTTGTCACAGCTTCCATGTAGCTCTTCTGGTACAAATTAAATTATGAAAGATTTTCCTCTCTCAGATACACAAGCTGAATTGTCATAATGTTTTGCTTCCTCCAAAAACATAAGATAACATAGTCACAGATAACCATTTCATACAGATCACACTGGCAAGGACAACCTGTACTCCATACACCTGTCTGACACAAATAATCTCTTCCAATTACAATCCACACACCAGAGGGAACTTCAAAAAGTTTATAGAAAAAATGGAACTGGAAGATAATGGAATCTTTCCAACACACTCATATGCCTTACAAAGACTTCCTGAGACTTTGCATGCTAGGGTGCATGCAATACTAGATTAGTAGCCAAAAACCCTGAATTCTAGTCACAATGTTACCTCCAACTCCACATGGGACTTTGGAAAAGTCGCTTTCTCTTTATACTGCATTTCTTATTTCATCAATGGGGAAAACATCTATCTTACCACTTTCACAGATTTAAGATCAGAAAGAAACCACAAAACCCAAAACCACTGCCCCAGGGTCAACTGTGATTCCATAGCAACACTATAGAAAGTTTCTGAGCCTGTAAATCTCTGCAGGAGCACTCAGCCTTATCCTTCTCCCCCAGGAAGAGCGGGTAGGTTTGAACCTCCAACCTTGTGATAAGCTAAGCCACAGAGCCACCACGGTTCCTTAAATAAAGTGAAACAGCACTCTAAAAATGATAAAAGTTTTCTTCTATTATAAAGTGTTAATGTAAACCTGGGTTTAATTAGTAAATAGGAAAGGCTGTCCACTCTTTATACCCTCAGAGCAATTGTTTTACTGAGAGGTTCTGGATCTTGAGTTACACGACACACGCTGCTCAGGCATACAAACTAGTCTTAAGACCACACTAGTCTCAAGATTTAAGCTATCCCGAATTTCTCTTCTCCTTGACCCCACACACAGAGAGCTATACTGCCTGGCCGTTACTGCTCGTTCCCAAGCTCTAAAACACTACACATAACAACCTGCGGAAAGCATGCCAACATATATTTTGAAAATAAAATAACTTGCAAGGGGAACGCCATTACACTGACACCAACACGGGCACAAATACAAACCCTTCGGAAACAATTTCCGTCCTTGCACATCCACACAAATACCGCTGCTACACACCAACAGACCACCTGTCTTCTGGACCAAAACATCTTAAAATTAGCCAGTGACAACCATTAAACTCACAACCATACCGTCGCCCTATGGTTCCCCCATCCAGTTTAGGAGGTCAGGGACGCCGGGGACCCTTCTGTGCAGGTACACGTCCCTCTGAAGCTCATCTCCCCTGGGCTCTCTCACCCCTGAAACTGACACAAACTAGACTATGGCTGGGGGGGGGGGATGCTCCAATCTGGCCCCCACAAACACTAACCTGTCAGGGGCACCGGCGACTCCGCCTCCACGGGCTTACTTTCCCGCCCCCTCCTCCAAGCCCGGAGCCGGCCGGTCGGGGACACCCCTCCGCTCCCGCCAGGAGGGACTTCCCGGTAAGCGCAGGATCCCCTCGCCGGCTCTCCCCTCCCCCATCCTTCCCCACCTCTCTCCCGGAGGTCCAGGTCCGGGAGGTGTCAGCCGCGCTCCCAAAGCCGCGCTGCGCCGCGGCGGGAGTCCCCAGGCCCCGAGGCCGCCCAGGCCCGACCACTCACCGTGTCAGAGGCCGAGGCCGCGGGAGACGAGAGTGCAGGGAGGTGGGGAAGAGGGGGCGGCCGCCGCCGGGCTCCTCCGCTTCCCTGGGTCCTCGGCAGATCCCTGCCGCTTGTCAGGACGCGGCCGGCCGGCGAGCGGACTGGCGGAAATGCGAGAAGGGAGAAGGGAAAGGCGTCGGGCTGAGGGGGAGAAACTGAGGGGAGGCGGGTCCCACAACCAAACCGGGGATCTTCGTCTCCCCCTCCGCAAAGCGAGCCCAAAATGGCGGCGGCGGCGGCAGAGCGGCGGCGGCAGCTCCTCGGGAGGGAGGGAGCGAAGGGCGCCTCGCGCCCCCCCACCTCCCACCCCTCCCTCCCTGCGTCTCCTCCACCCCCCGCCCGCTCACCCGACTCCGGCCGCGGGGCGCGCGCGCCCGCCCGCCCGCCGCCCGCACGCGCCTGAGCGGATCTGGGTTCCTCGCTCGCCGCTCCCACCACCCACCGCCCTCACCCGTCCGCGCGCGCCCGGGGGCGCCACCGCGCGCCCCCCCGACCGCCCTCGGGCCCTGTCAAGCCGGCCGGGGCGCCGGCCCTCCCGCGTACCTTCGGCGGCGCGAGCCCAGGCCTCCTCCTCCGCCTCCTCTGCTTTCCTCCCCCCCCTCCCCGCCCCCACGGCCACCAACCGCCGCCACGGCCGCCGCCGCCTCCTTCGCCCCCTCCGCCCCTCGCGCGTGCGCCTCCCACAATCCCCCCCGCGGGACTGTTCCATTCCCGCTGGCGGCGGGGGCGGGGGCGCGCGGACGGGGCCCCGGCGGTCCGGGCTGGCGGCTGGGCCGGGGCGCCCGCGGGGGCGGGCAGAGGCCTCCCTTACCTCTCCCTCCCGACTGGCAGCCGCGGCGCCCTCCCCTCCGCCGCCCCCGGGGCTCGGGGAGCGGGTTGGGGTCGGCCGGGCGCCCCTTCGCCGGCAGGTGGTTGGAGGCCGCGGCGGCTGCGCGCTGAGCAGCTTCCTGCGGTCCGAGTTGCGCGAGCTCGGCCGGCGCGGACGGACGCCGAGGAGCCCGTGACTGGGAGGCGCTGCCGTTCCCCGCCGCCCGAGACCAGGTCCCCGACTCACGGTGAGGGGCTGATCCGGCCCGTGGGTGAGACCCTTGAGGGACAGGAGCGGGCCTCCGCTCCTTGCTGAGGTCCAGAGGGCAGTTGCACCGGCGCCCCTCCCGGGGGGCTTCCTCCCGGGCTCGGGGTCAGCGACCTGGGGCCACGGGCGAAGCGGCGCGGGGGTCTCCCCTTGGCCCGAGGCTGTGTTCTTTTTAACAGATTTCTCGAACTTCACCCCACTGCCTACGTGCAGTGCTGTTTCTCCTCACCCCTCCTGCCTAGCGCCTGTCTCGTTAGACGGTGAAAAAAGGTCTCGTTCTAGTTCGAACCTGGATTCGACTCATCGTCTGGTGTGACCTTCAACGCGTTTGGGGGTTTAAGTTCCTAGCCACAAGAAACCAAAAGCAACCTCGAGTCTCTCTTCAGGGTTGTTATGCATGAAATAAGATAATATATGTAAAGTAAAATTAACACAGAGACCCAATGAAAGTGCGAAGCACTGGTCTTATGTTATCATTTACAACTCTGTTGGTGTTGCTAAGGCACGTGGGTGTAATTGGTAGTCTATGTTGTATTCTCAAATCGCGCATAAAACCATTCAAGACTAAGTATCAAGATTTCCTATGGCGACTAGATAGTTTTTCCAAGGTCTGCACTAACATTTGGGTTTTTGTTCATTGAATTCGGGAGAGCTATAGGAGCCCAGGTAGCCCTGTACTGACCACCAGGTTATCAGCCTCTCCACTGCAGAAACTTAAGCTGACTACTGTAAAGTTTGTTTGTTTGTTTGTTTGTTTTGAGAGAGTGTAATTCCTCATTACCTGATTTGTTGGCTAAAACTTTTCAAGGTGATCTTTTCTGGTTTTTATCTTTTAAGATCATTTGGGGGGAGGGGGGACTCTTAACAGCTCTTGTAACAATTCATACAGCAATTGTATCAAGCATATTTGTATCAAGCAATGTTGCCATCATCCTTTTGAAAACATTTTCTTTCTGCTTGAGCTCTTGGTATCAGCTTCTTTCCCTCTCCCTCCCTCCTTCCCTACTCTCATGAACCCTTGATAAATTATAAATTGTTATTTTCATATCTTATGCCTTCCACTGTCTCCCTTCACCCACATTTCTGTTGTTTCTCTCCCTATTGTCCCCCTACCCTCATGGTATCACTACTCCCATTACTGTTCCTGAGGGGTTTATCAGTCCTGGATTCTGTGTGTCGAGAGGGCATCTGTACCCTCTTATCTGTATCAGTGTACCTGCTCTGTTCTAGCTAGATTTGTAAGGTAGAACTGGGGTCATGATAGTGGGGGGGAGGAAGCATTCAAGAACTAGAGGAACGTTGTGTGTTTTCTTAGGTGCTGTGCAGCTCCCTGGCTGATTCGTCCCTTCCTTGTGACCCTTCTGAGGGGATGTCCAATTCTCTACAGATGGGGTCTCCACTCTGACTCCCCTCATTCACATAGATATGATTGTTTGTTTGGGGTCTTCTGATACCTGATCCCATGGATACTTTGTGATCAGAGAGGCTGATGTGCTTCCATGTGGACTTGGTTGCTTCCCTGCTAGGTAGCCACTTGTTTAACTTAAAGCCTCAAAGACCTCAGACCATATATCTTGTAATAGCCAGACACCATCAACTTTCTTCTCTACATTTGTTTATGCACCCATTTTGTCTTCATCAATTCTGTTGGGAAGGTGTATTAGTCTGGGTACTTTAGAGAAACAAATCCACAGAAACTCATGAATAAGAGAGTTTTATATAAAGGTTACGTTTGCATCAAGAAAACATCCCAACCCAGTGCTGCCCAAGCCCACAAGTCCAATATTAACGCCTTAACCCATATGTCCGACACCAATCCACAAAGTCCTCCATCTCACAAAATGGATGCAATTGATGCAGACTGCAGGAGGAAAGCCAAGTCAGTGAATGTGTAAGCATTTCAGTGCTGGCGGGGGTCTCCACATAGCTGCTCCAGCACCCAGGGCTGCATCAGGGCAAGTCCATATGGCTTCTCCTCAGGGACATCCTGCAGGAAGTGATCCCCGCCCTGCTAAAGCAGGGAACTGGCCAATGCAGCTTCACCCTGGCCCGACCATCTGAAAGAAAGAGACCCAAGAACTAGAAAGGCGAGGTCACTGAGCCATTTATCCTTCCGCCCTTCAATTAACCTATTTGTGTCTATAGGCCAGGTTGGCACAATGAACTAACTCAGAAGGTGAGCATCACAGAATGCCAGATTATTAGAACAAAGTGTTCTTGCATTGATGGAGGACTTGAGCAGAGGCCCCATGTCTTCTACTTAATCCCTAACACATGAATACATGTACATAGATCTGTGTCCCTATGGTTATATATAAATACATTTTACATATGTGCATGCCTCTATGTATACCTATATGTCTCTGTCTCCTAGTTCATTCCTCTCTTTGCTTTTACTTTCCTCCTGTCCCACTGTCATATTCGACTGTCATTCAGCTTTCAGTAATTCCTCTTGGAAACAATGCACTTGATCAAACTCCACCAGGCCTTCCATGCCCTCCTTGCTATCGATTTTAGATCACTTGTTCCCTTGTCGTTGAACTTGTTGGTTCCCTCCTTTCTTTTCCCCCACTTCCCCCTCTCCTCTGTTCCCCCTGGAACTGTCAGCCCCGTTGTTTTCTCCTCGGGTCCTGCAAATTTTGTACAGCCTCAGAAACTATATCGAGTCCCTGTTGAGTTGTGTTTGACTGGATAGTGGTGGTGCGTTTTGGTGTTTGGCTCATTCTTCTAGGGTAGCAAGGGTTATCCCACAAGAATTTCATTGGGAAACCTTACTGTATGTATGCACCCTCCATCCCCAATCCTACCTCTTCTTTTCTCAAAACTCGGCCTTTGAAAGGAATACGATTTGAGTCCCTTGAGAATGCCAGACCTGCCATTTTTCCCTCTCCGTTGAAGACTGTAGGGTTCTTCAGGAAAGGGCTAGAAGCTTGTAGATCTAGATGGGGGTACATCTGAGAACAGTTGACGAACCCCTTTACTGTGGAGTCCTTTATCCGATTCAGAGTCACCCTAAAGGACCGTGTAGAATTACCCTGTGGAGTTTCCAAGCCTGTAAGTCTGTATGGAAGCAGATTGCCACCTTTTTCTTCTCTGGAGCAGTTAGGGGTTGAACCAGCATCAGGGCTCCTTTGGGAAACAAGAATCTTACATTGTAGCATTTTTGTTTACTACAGGATTCTACTTAGAGTTCCAGGAGGAGCTCTTGTGACACAGCAGTGCTACTCTGTGTCCTAGGCAGTCGGTACTGCCTCACGGTTTGTTGGAGAAATATGTGATGGCTGGTTCTTAGAGCGGCTCCAAACTCAACTCAGGCTCAATAGGATTGGACTTTTGTGATCTATAGAGTTTCCCTTGATTGACTTCAGAAGTCGATCCCTGATCTGTCTGAATCTGGAGGGTCCACTGCAAGCTGTTGCGCATCTTAGTAGCCCACAAAGCCCCACTGGCAGACATGGTGAACCCAGGCCTTCAGCACGGGAGAACTCCGCCACTGAAAGAAACTCCACTCCCCAGAGAAATGGGTACAGCTGTTTAGTGGGTTGTATCACTATGCCTACAGGAGATATGTCAGTGTTCAGAATTCCCTTACTGGTTAGCACCTCTCTCATCTGCACTTTGGATTTACTAAACCACCTACCACTGCCAACGTTTTGATTCTGACTTATCAGCTGGGAGGTTTACAAACTACCATCATCTGGCTACTGCCACTAGATTGTGACTTAGAGATGCAGGTGGACATCAGAATTTTAAAAGTCTACCACCTCAGTATTTCTGATGTGCGACCAAAGTTGAGAACCACTGGTCCATGTCTATGATTTAGAACTCTTCCGGTACCCCGTTCTATTAAACAGGTTGAGACATTTTTCAAATTTATCTTTTCTTCCCCCTTGGTAAAAGGGTAGGTAATATGTTGATGTTGGATTTAAAGGAACAAAATGATCTGTGGGTGTCGAGGTTCAGGATTTAATCCTATAGCAGAATGACTGCATTAGTTAATAGTATTATGCCAATGTTCATGACTTGGTTATGATCATTTTACTATGATTATATAAAATCGCAAAGTAAGGGAAGCTGGACGAAGGCTATAAAGGAAGTCTTATTTTTAATACTCTTCTATCTAAAATCTTTTAAGAGTAAAATAATACTTTAAAGTATTACTAATATTTACCACTTGCAAATACTTTTCTGTGTGTCTCAAAATTTTTAGTATTATGTTAAAAAAGAAACTATTGGATGTAGAGGCTGATGGAAAAAAACAACTAAAATTCCATACTTTCTGATTTAATATTCTGTCAAAATAGCTATAGTTCTGATTGGTTTTTATAAGTGTTAAAAATTGTAAATAAACTTTCATTAGTTTAAAAATCTCAACAAACTAAAAGCTCAACGCTACTAAAGTGATTTTTTTCTACTTTTTAGCTAAATTCAAAATCAGAAACCAAATGGAAGTCACCACGGGAGAAAATCAGATACAGTTAGTAAGACTGGGGGGTCCATTCGCCCTATTCACATCCAGGCTTCAGCCTTTTCTAACGGTAGAATGGTTTCCGATGTCATTGGACTTTTTAGTAAAGTTAAATTAGTACATTTTCATAAAATTAATCTCATGAAATTTGGGCTATTGCAGCTCATAAAAGAGTCTACTCACCCCCACCTGGAATCTGGGTAGGCCTTGAGTGAGCTGCTGGAGAAGGCGACAGTGCTTTTGTGCTGATTCTGGGCTTAGCTTTCAAAAAGTCTTAATTATTTTAGCTCTTTCTCTTAGACCTTTGGCACTTATGTGGGAACAAGTCCAGGCCAGGTTGCTAGAGGATGAAAGGCCATGTGAAATCAAATCAGTCATCCCTGTTAGGGCTAGCCTAGACCAGTCAGCCCATCTCAGGTGCTTGAGGAAATCTAGCAAAGTGAGCAAACCTGCCTCAACCCAGAACTACCAGCCAATCTGTAGCTGAATACTTTTGAGTAGGAATAAATAGTTATTGTTATAATCCCTGAGTTTTATGGTGGTTTATATAGAAAATTCAAAAACCATTTTGTCAATACTCACTCATCACAATCCTGTAGGACAGGGTAGAACAGCGTCTGAGTTTCTGAGACTAACTCTACAGGAATAGAAAGCGTTGTCTAACTCCAAGAGGAGTGGCTGGGTTTTAAATTGCTGGCCTTGCGGTTAGCAGCCTGACTTAGAAACACTGTGCCACCAGGGCTCCTGGTTTATATACAAGGGGACTTTAAACGATTCATGGAAATTTTGAATTAAAATATACAGACAAAAAAAACCCAAACTTTATTTCTCAACAAAAAGCGCCGTTGAGGCCAAGACACCCTTGTAAGCAATGAGATCAGCTATTTAGACCATCTTAAAGCACTGAAGGTCCTAGGAGTTTAACCAGGTCAGTGTAATCTTTTTTACATTATTAACTGAAGACAAATAGGTGAGGGGTGTGTGTGTGTGTGTGTGTGTGTGTGTGTGTGTGTAGAGAGAGAGAGTTAGTTAGTTAGTTAGTTAGTTAATTAGTTAGTTAGTTAGTTAGTTAGTTAGTTAGTTAGTTTTGGGTTTTTTTAAGATTAGGAAACAGAAGTCAGAGGAGTCAAATCAGGGCTGTAAGCGTGATGCCCAATGACTTCCCATGGAAGCTCATGGAATGAGCGGAAGCATTGTCATTGGGATAAGAACACTATAGAAAGCTTTGGCTAGTGTTCTAATCAGATTTTGGCCCTCTAAGAAAGTTTATGTGAGAAGTGCCTTGAGCCCCCCAAAAACTTAGTCCCATGACCTTTGCTCTTGACCTGTCAGTCCGCTTTACTTTGACTGCACCACTTCCACCACTCAGTAGCCATTACTTAGATTATACTTTTGTCTTCAGGATTGTCCTGGTAAACCATGATTTATTTCTTGGTAAGAAATGCTTCCGGAGGAGCTGATACAAGGGCTCAAGAAGAAAGAAAATGTTTTGAGAATGATGATGACAACATATGTACAAATGTGCTTGACCCAGTGGATGCATGTATGGATGTGATAAGAGTTGTATTAGCCTCCAAAAAATGATTTTAAAAAAATGCTTCAGTATCTTGATCCCCCTCGTTCAAAATTTCCATCAAAAACTCTGCTGTTGTCTACATCTGGTCAAGACACACCCATTTTGACACCTGTCAAGCAGAAAGTTTGCTTAACTTTAATTTTTCAGCCAGTATTGTACAGGAGGAACCAGTTTGAAATGGATATTGTATTAGCTATTAATCCTCTTCAGTCAGGAAATGAACAAGGTTTTTTTTTCCCCTGCAAGTTGATGTGGATGGTTTGCCACTGTGTAAGGCATCAGCGATTTCACCATTCTGCCACTGAAGCATCACTGTAAATTTGATGTTTGTTAATGCTTTGAATTTCATGGAATTCGTGTTGCTCCGATGGGGCTCTTTACCTGCTGCTGCCTTATCCTTCTTAGACTCTCAAACTAAACTATTCAGACAAGTCAGGACAAGTTTGTTTGGATGCAGCTTTTTAAAAATTCATTCATATTTTTTTCCTCTTTTTGCCCTCAAGGTTGGTGCACCAAGGTTTGGTCTGCATGTACACTCCCTGTTCTGTGGAGACATGGGTTTTTTTCATGATACATGATTTCTATGAACTTTTAAAAGACTCCTTGTATAGCAAACAAGAAACAAAACAATAATCCAAACTCAATGCCATCGAGTAGATGCTGACTCATGGTAACCCTATAGAGCAGAAAAGACCTGCCTCAGTGGGTTTCCCAAGACTACCTCTATGGTAGTCGAAAACCTCATCTTTCTTCCACAGAAAGGCTGGCGGTTTCAAACTGCTGACCTTGTAGGTAGCAGCTCAATGTATAACCAGTACCCCACCAGGAGTCTTTGTTGTATAACAACTAGAAAAAAAATTTTTTTTAAGCCCAAACTCATTGCCACTGAGTCATTGCTGACTTATAGCAAGGCCCTGTGGGTTTCTGGGACTGTCACTGTTTACAAGAGTAGAAAGCCCCGTCTTTTACCAGTTGACACAGATACACCCACTCCTCATTATCTACAAGGTTAGATCCCAAAGGCCAGGTCTTTATGAAAAATAACCCACATTAGCCCAAAATAGAGGAAGCCTACAATATTACAGAACTGCTAACTCACCAGGAATCACGGCCTACCCAAGTTGATCAGTGCCCATCGTGCTTGCATCCCAGCACTCAGTACTACCAGATACACATTGTTAATGTCCCGAATAGTCAGGTGTTTTCTTAAGTGTTGTTGTAACTGGGAAATGCCAGATACTGAACTAGTCAGTACGTGAGGCGTATACCCTTTAAAGTATACTTAGGAAGAAATAAAGCATGTACAAAGCATAAGATGTGGCACATAATTAATCAGTGCATCTTACTGGTCCTGCTGCTGTTACTTTAATGTGATTAAATAAGAGAAGCCTTCTAAAAGCTTGTGGAAATTTTGCATTATCTTCATTCCATTTTTAAAACCCCTTTGTATTAACATTATAAAATGACAACTTTAATGATGTATAAACCACATATTGTAAGATTCACACTTTTGAGGTATATAATTTATTGGTTTACCATTACCTAATTTTAGAATATTTTTGTCACCCCAAGAAGAAACCATTAGCAGTTATACCTCATTCCCACCTTTCCCAGGCCCTAGCAGTCACTAACTTTCTGCCTCTGTGGACTTGCTCATTTCCTGGACTTTCGCAGCAGGCTATGGTGGCACAGTGGTTGAAACTCTAGGCTGCTAACTGAAAGGTTGACAGTTTGAACCCACCAGCTACAGGAAATAGAAGTGGCAATTTGCTTCCCTAAAAAATGTACAACCTTGGGGGGAGGGGGAGGGGGAAAAACTGGTACCGAGGGCTCAATTGAAAGTAAATGTCTAGAAAAGAATGAGGGAAACATATGTACAAACATGCCTGATTCAACTGATGTGTGGATTGTGATGAGTTGTACGAGCCCCCAGTAAAATGATTTTAAAACAGACAACAAGATATGCACAGCCTTAGGCACCCTGTGGGATAGAGCAGGGAGCGTGGTGTCTGTCTTTGACTTAGTTTTCCAGGTGTGTGTTGGAGCTTGCTTCAGGCCTTCTTTGCATTGCCGAATAGTGTTCCAGTGCCTGCTATTCCAGCATTTCTTTAACTGATGAGTATTTGACTTGTTGCCACTTTTTGACTGTAATAGATAATGCCGTTATGAACATTCAGGTTCAAGTTTTTGTGTAGACATATTTTGATTTCTCTTGGGTAGGTACTTCGGAGTGAAGTGACTGGGTCATAAGGGAACTATGTTTAACTTTGTGAGGAACTTGGACACTTTTTCAAAGCAACTGAATCATTTTACAATTCCAGCAACCGTGTGTGTCTGAGCGATCTATTTTTCTATGTCCTTGCCCATACTGTTGTTTATCTTTTTTATTTTAACCATGCTAGCGGGTGTGAAGGAGTGCGGGTAGTGTAGTGACTATGCGTTTAAGGGTGTAGTTATTACATGGTAAGATATTTTACTAGAGTCAGCAGTTCAAAACCACCAACCACTCCGCTGGAGAAGGAGGAAGCTTTCCACTCCTGTAAAGAGTCGCAGTCTTAGAAACTCACAGGGGCAGTTCTGCCCTGCCTTATAGGGTTACTATGAGTTGGAATTCACTTGATTCCAGCAGCGAGCATGGTTTTGGTTTTGGAGGGGATGTGAAATGGTATTCTGTTGTGGTTTTGATACGCACTTTCCTAATAACTAACGATGTTGAAGAAGAAAGGCCTGGCTGTCTACTTAGGAAAATCAGACAATGAAAAGCCTAAGGCTCTAGCTTCAGTCATGGAACCAGACAGCGTCCCTTCTCCTATGCATGGGGTCACCACGAGCCATTGGCCTTCAACGAGGACATACCTGAAAAAATGTGTCACTGTGGATTTAGTCCTTAAGGCTTGGCTCTTATGCCTTCGTTACATTTGTATCTAAGAAGTTCTTTGTTTTCTCCTTTTGCTCTTGTTACTAAGAATACTTGGTTTTATAACCAGGTAATGAAGGTATAAATTAGGGAAGCTAGAAATGGGCATATGTTATTTTTTTACATGTGGATACTTTACTACAAGGCATGGGGTTTCTTGGTAAATACAAAAGGGGTACCCAAAAAAGAAAAAGCGCCATTGGGTGAAGCTTTTGTGGTATGCATTTTTCCCACTAGGCAAGCATCTACCAGCCAGCTTTGAGCTAGTGTTTCCTGTGGCACTGCCTGGGAAGGCTCTCTCTGGTCACAGTGAATTTTTACATAAAAGCAGTTTAACTTGAACCTCATTTTTTTATGATGACCAATTTAAGAGAACTGTGACTGTGAATTTTGTTGCCTGCTCCGTAAAAATGCCACAGAAATTGTTGTGATGTTGAGCACAGCTCACAAAGAACGCTATGGGAAAAACTCAAATGTGGGCTGATTTTCTTGTTTCAAATAAGGTGAAATGTTGATTGATGACAAACCTCGTTCTGAATGTCCTTCAACTTCCGTAACAGACAAAAATCTGGACAAAGTTGGTGCATTTTTGCTCCAAGACTGACGACACATCATTGAAGATATGGGAAAGCTATTTGGAGTATCTTGAAGCTTGAGTCAGCAAATTTTAATGAAAACTTTGAGAATGAGAAGGGTGGCTGCAAAATGTGTGCCTCAGGTTCTGACTGACCAGGAAAAAACATTGAGTCAAGCATGCCATGCTTTGAAAGAACAGCTCCAAAGCGACCCAGGCTATTTTTCCAAGGTCACTACTGGTGACGAGACATGTTATTCTTATGACTCCTGAAAGCGAACATCAACCAAGCCAGTGAAAGGTGCCATCGTCACCTCCCCCAGAAACTCATCAAGTGAAACCAAAGGTCAAGACCCATGCCCAGTTGTTTTTGTGATGTGAAGGGGAAAGTGCATTTGGTTTTCATTCCACCAGGTCAGGCTGTTAATCAAGCCTTCTATTTAGAGGTTCTGAAAAGGTTGCACAACAATGTGTGACAGAAAAGGCCCGATTTGTACCAGGTCAGAGACTGGTTTTGCCACCGTGACAATGGAGCCATCTCAGTACGCCAGATTTTGGCACAAAACAGCATGCCTCTCTTCCCTCACGTACATACTCACCTGACCTCACTCTTTGGGACTTTTTTTTGGTTCCTCTAATAAAGAGGGACATGAAAGGACAGCAATTTGATGATGTAGAAGTGAATTAAAAAATGATAGACATCCCAACAGATGAGTTTGAAAGCTATTTCCAAGAATGGAATCACAGATTTGACAAATGTATTATGTGTAATGGAGCATAATTTGAAGGTCATAAGGTTGTTTTGTTTAAAAAAAATTAACAGATAACTTTGAAAAATTACAGGGTTTTGGGGTACTGATTTTTTTTCTTTTTAAATTCTTTTTAATACCTCGCCTATGTGGCACTCTAGGGGACTCATTGGACTGCTAAACCAGCAAGGCTGCCAGTTCAAACCCACCTGTTGCTCCTCCAGAGAAAGATGAGGCTACTATAAAAGTTTTCAAAGCATCAAAAACCCTATATAGGATCACTGTGAATTGTAAGCAACTCAATGTCAGTGCAGTTTATGTTTTCTTTTCAATACCTAGTTTCCTATAAACATCACTTCAATCAAGATACAGAACTGTTCATTACCGCAAGTGGATCCTTCTTGTGATACCTCTTTTTTATTATTTTTAATTATTTTATTGGAGCTCATACAACTCATCACAATCTATATATACATCCATTGTGTAAAGCACATTTGTACATTTGTTGTCCTTGTTATTCTCAAAACATTTGCTTTCTATTTGAGCCCTTGGTATCAGTTCCTCCTTTTTCCCCCTCCCTCGTGAACCCTTGATAATTTATAAATTATTATTTTGTCATGTTTTACACTGTCTGATGTCTCCCTCAATCCACTTTTCTATTGTCCATCAGAGGGGGTTATATGTAGATTCTTGTCAACGGTTCCCCCTTTCTACCCCACCTTCCCTCTACCCTCTGGTATTGCCACTCTCACCACTAGTCCTAAAGGGATCATCTGTCCTGGATTCCCTGTGTGTCCAGTTCCTATCTGTACCAGTGTACATCCTCTGGTCTAGCTGGATTTGTAAAATAGAATTGGGATCATGATAGTGGGGGGGAGGAAGCATTAAAAAACTAGAGGAAAGTTGTATGTTTCATTGGTGCTACCCTGCACCCTGACTGGCTCATCTCCTCCCCGTGACCCTTCTGTAAGGAGACATCCAGTTGCCTACAAATGGGCTTTGGGTCCCCACTCGGCACTGCCCCTCATTCTCAATGATAGGATTTTTTGTTCTTTGATGCCTGATACCTAATCCCATTGACACCTTGTGATCACACAGGCTGGTGTGCTTCTTCTATATGGACTTTGTTGCTTCTCAGCTAGATGACCGTTTGTTTACCTTCAAGCCTTTAAGACCCCAGATGCTATATCTTTTGATAGCCAAGCACCATCAGCTTTCTTCACATTTGCTTATGCACCTGCTTTGTCTTCAGCGATTGTGTCAACAAGGTGAGCATCATGGAATGCCAGTTTAATAGAACAAAGTGTTCTTGCATTGAGGGAGTACTTGGGTGGAGGCCCAATGTCCATCTGCTACCTTAGTACTAAACCTCTAATTGTGCTACCTCTTTTAGCTCAAATTCCCATTCCTTTTCCCTGGCAAATACTAATCCATTCACTGCCTCTCTAATTTTGCCGTTTAGAAAATGTTTGTAAAGGGAGATACATGGCACAGCACCTTTCGTTACTAACCTATTTTGCTCAGCCTATTGCCCGTGAGGTCCTTTTAGGTTATTTTGTGTTTCAGTAGCTTGTTCCTTTTCACTGAATAGCGTTCCATTGTGTGGTTTAAATACTCACTGAAAGGTTGTGTCCATTTTAATTCTGTAACACGCTCAACTCTACACGCAGGTTTTTGGTGAACATAAGCTTTTATTTCTCTGGGATAGATGACCAGCAGTCCATTTTCTGAGTCATGTGGGCAAATGCATGTTTAGTTTCATAAGAAAGAAAGTGCCCGTTTCTGGAGCACCGGTACCATTTTACAGTCCCATCAGTATTACTGGAAAAATCCAGTTTCCCCGCACCCTTACCCACATTTGATAGTAATTGCTTTGTTGTTGTTGTTTTTCTTTTAGCTGTTCTA
Organism: Tenrec ecaudatus; assembly: GCF_050624435.1. Lineage (NCBI taxonomy): Eukaryota > Metazoa > Chordata > Mammalia > Afrosoricida > Tenrecidae > Tenrec > Tenrec ecaudatus. Next base: position 165,508,461 of record NC_134530.1, read on the forward strand.
ATAAATGTGTGGTAATGCCTCATTGTGGTTTTCATTTGCATTCCCTAACTACTAACAGTGGGCTTCAACATGACAACAAGGGCGAGCTTGGCCCAGGCCAAAGCCCAGGCAGTGTTTCATTCAGTTGTACATCGTGTCACTATGTTCTGGAACCCACTCGTCAGCACCTAAGAACAACGAGTGATCGTAGTGATATTGAAAGATTGGTGTGTGCTTATTTTCCATTCATATATTTTCTTTAGTAAAATGTCCGTTCCTATCTTTTAACCATTTTCTAATTGTAGTTTTTTAACAAGTAAGTCTTTGGAGTTATTTTTATGTCACATGTTTGGTTTGCAGATCTTTTCTTGTCTGTAGCATATCTTTTCATTCTTTTAATGGGTCTTTCATAGTGGAAATGTTGATAAAATCTGTTTCATCATTTTTTTTCTTTTACTGATTGTACTTGTTCTGCCATAAGATCTGTATTTATATAGCACCTTTAAAAAAAGGAATCAGAAATGGTTTTATCTTTTTGACTGAAATTTGAAGCGTTTGGGTTTTGACTGCTCCAGGTTTATAAAGCATGGGTTCGTTGGCCAGAGCATGTAAAGCCTAGCAAAGGAATGGCCATGGTGACCACGGGCACATCTAGAGGGGAAATAAATGATGGACCTTTCCTCACGCGGACGCCACCCGTTCCCCTCCAGACCTCAGCCCACAGCCATCCCATGATGAGTGTACAGCGAGTGTTGGGGGGTTCTGGGAAACAGACATGGGCGGGCCCAAAATATTGGTGGTTGGTATTGGAATCATGAGTCCTTTGGGAGCAGGAAGAATTGAGATTAGATTGGGAGTTCGGGGTTAGGAATCAACTGAGTTGGAATGTTAGCAACTGGCACGAAAGTTATTTGGTAATGGAATAGGGCAACAGAATTGGAGGTGAGAGAGTTGAAGGAGGGAAAGGATTCAGAGTTGGGACTGAGTAAAATTGGAGATTGCAGAGCTGAGAACATGGAGTTTGTCAGAAATAAGCATTGGGTGGTATTGAACACCAGGAGCAAGTTTTGGGTTGCAAGAGAAGGCTCATGGAAAAAGCCGAGAGTACAATTTTACGAGTCCTCTCACAGGAGAGTATCACTGGATGCACTTAATTCTCCCCGCAACAAGTTATGAAACGTGTGAAATACTGTATACCAGCAATTATAGGTGTTCATGCTCAGGCCCAGGCACATACATAATGATTTTCCGAGAAATGCAGCATTTCACCTATTTCTTTTTCTTTTTTAAGACTTCATCCACATGTCATGCAATTCAATAATTCAGGCCTATCAAGAAGAGTTGTACAATTATCACCAATTTCTTTAGTCTTAGAGCATAGGTACATTCTATCGGACTAGTTAGTATTCAGCGAACCATCTCCAGGAACTGCCTCGAGACCTCTGGTTTTCAAATGGCCAAGGAGCCCTAGAACCGACAGGCCAGTCTTCCTTCCAGTATGTCCTGTGGTGTGGACACATGTGGAAGTGCACCACCCATTGCTTGAATGCCTGATTTAAGGAATGCACCTACATCTTTATTGTGACGTAAACTTGAAAACTAACAGGAGATGAAGTCCTAAAGAGTTTACATAAGCTCCCTAAGTTGGTCTGTGTCACTTTTGTTCACCATTGTATTCACAGAGCCTGGCTCATACTATAGGGGCTCAAAAACATGGACTAAATGGGTACAACCCTGGTGGTGATGTCACCTTAAAGATTCTGGTTGTAGGAAATGAGAAGTCAGTGAGAACTTGGAGATTTCAGTTAGTTAATGTGTCCTCACTGGACGCTGGGAATTGCAGAGTATGTGAATCTCCTTTACATCCCGTCCCCTCTCCAAAGACTGGGATTTTTAATAAAGATTTCAAACACCACAAAATATAAACCGTGGCATAAAAACACTAAATACTTAGATGTGCATCACCCAGCATTAGAAAGAGCGCACGACCAGTCATCCCTTTCCCTGCCCTGCCGGAACCACGTCCCTTTCCTCCACCCCAAGAGTAGCCGTCACTGCATGCTTACCATCCTCTTGCCTCTTTCTTTCAACTTTATTACACATAGGTTTGTCCCCAGAATGATAGAGCTGTATGTTTTACATTTGCTATGAGTAAGTCAGAAAGCACTGCTGCTGCAGTCTCGTTCGTGTGTGCACGGGCTCATCCAGACTGAGCAGACTTGCAGATGCCTCTGGAATCAGTAAGTAGACGGCTGCAGACAAGTGCTAACTGATCCACTGGTCTCCGTCTCCGCACAATGCCCTCCAAAAAGGTCCGAACAAATAGTGACTTCGCAGGGCAGCCCTTCCACTAGTAGTTAATTCATAAGCTCGTAAGATTATGGGAACTATTTTCTGGGACTCCAAAGGGGGTCATCTTGATAGATCTTTTCAAAGGACACGGGTATCCCATAGGAAGAGAGTTTAAGAGAAGGGAAAAGTGCATTGGTGAGAAAGGCCGAGAAAGTTGCACCGTGGAATTTTTTCCATCACAATTGTATCTGTTCCTTCTTTCAGGATCCGTCAAGAGTATTTCAAGGCCTGGCTTAGGAGAATTTCCTTGAGAAGTCTTATCCACCCTACAACCCTGAGCTTGCCCCCTCAGACTTCTTTTTGATCCCCAAAGTCAAAGAACTTGATTTGCTGAAAATAAAGCACAGAAATTCTTCAGGGAAGAATTAGAGAGATGGAAACCCTGCCTTTAGGGGAGGCTGTGTTGAGAAACTGTAGTTTCACATTGTATTTTTTGTAAACGTTCCCGTGATTATATAGCAGTAATTTTGACTTGCCCTCATATAAACCAAGCTTTCATGAGCATTCCTGTTTCCCAGTGTACAGATAGAAGTGTTTCAGTATCAAACTTGTGTTTCTTTATATATATGTTTTAGATACTAGTCCTGGGTCAGTTTTACAATTTTCGCTTTTCTCTCCTTTTAAAGCGTGCTGGGAGAATGCTGCAAAGAATGGCGAGGCTTATTGCCAGGGCCCATCAGGTGAGTCCTGGCTGACTTGACCACTTTGTGCCTGTCTGTGTCGGGAGAGTTCTTGGTTTCCGCGGGAGTTAGTGTGTGCAGGATGAATGCCCTCTGCAGAGTATCGGCATCCCACAGCTCTCATTGCCAGTGTCCTCGCCTCCATTTCCCTGCCGTGCACTTCATCCCCGACCGCCCTCAAAACCTTCAAGTAAAAAGCCTGGGAGGAGTAGCTGTGCCTGAGAATTTACCATGTAATGGGGAAATCCCTTTCTCTCTCTTTCTTTCCAATTGCGATGACCATTTCTTTAGTAGGACCAGTGGTTATCATCCATTAAAGAAGTAGCTAATAGGAAAATGCTTTGCCAGTCCAGACCTTTGCAAACAGCCGGCCAGTGCGCCCTCCAAGTGGTACACACACTCAGCACCCTAAGATGACTCATTTCAGTCATAGCAGCTTGCATTGGTTGGGACTCATTTCATGCCAGGCTTCATCCCATGTAATCCTCCTGATCCGCCCGGGAGACAGATACTAGTCCCGTTTCACAGAGTGAGAGACTGGAAAGGCTGAGTGACTTACCTAAGGTCACAGGCTGTGAAGTCTCAGAGCCCTGATTGGACGGTCTTACCGCAAAGCCTGGGGCTCGAACCACTCTGTGTTGTGTTACATCTTCTGGTCCATGTTGTTGAGAGCCGCCCTGTTCCCAGGACTGTTTGGAGTGGAGTGGTGGTGGTAGCAGCACCCAAGAGGAGCGCCTAGCTTGGGTTCAAGGGATCCAGAAGATATTCTGCCAGAGCCAAGGCCTGAAGGCTAGAAACAGAGCAGAGCATTGGCACTTGGATCAGATCATTTAATTGCCACTTAGATATCCTGCAGAAGGAGCCTGTCCTTGGGAGGTCATGACAAGCCTCCACATTATAAAATCAAATCAAAGTAAGAATCAACAGAGGGGATTCTGGCCCCGAATTACCATCTGAAAGGACAAACATGTCGCCATCTGAAGTACCAAAGAAGAAAACTAGCTTGAGGTCAGACTGTGGAGAGATGTCAGTGAGAAAAAATGTTGTGGTTTTTCTAGTTTGTCTTGAAGTGACCTGGACTGACTCACAGTGCTGTTCTTTTGAGAACTGCGTGCGTAATGCTCATTCTGGAGCTGTGCAGAGGCAATTATGGACGTGGTTGCTCTTCCTGGGGACAACCAACCAGCTGGCTGGTGCCATATATTACACTAAGAAGTAAGGAATCCATTTTGCTAGCTTAATTTGCTTCAAAAAGCATAACTTAGAAAAAAAATCATTAGATTAGTACAGTAACAGCACCACCGTGTGGCCCTTAAATATCTTGACTGGTCCTTTTTTCTTTTTAACTGGTACTTTTTAAAGAAACAGGATGCTTTCTTTGCAGTAGTCTGCTAGAGAATATTCAGGATGCTATGCTGAGGTCACAATGCCTAAATCAGTCGTTTAACACAACAGAAGGTGTGTGTGTGTGTGTGTGTGTGTGTGTGTGTGTTCTGTTGCAATATTTTCAGGGGGGTCTGCAGCCAAAGGGCAGAGTAGATGTAGGGACGAAGGTTCACTGTCTTGGGATATCATCTTAACATGTAGCTTTTGAGCAGGTCTCAGCAGGGGAAGAGTAAATTTAACACCACTGTTAACTGTCTCTGACTACAAAAGCTGCGAGTGATTTCCACTCATGATTCATTTGCTCCACTCAGGGCCCCACCCATCTGCAAGGAAGGCTGGGAAATGCAGAGAAGGGTTTGGATGTTTGGTGAGCAGGGCTGTCTCTGCCAGAGAGTTCCTCTGCAATCATACTGTAGTATATTCCCTTATTACTTTCTGTTGACATCTGTGAGCATGCAGTGTTTGTGATACGTGAGGGATTTTGAAAAGTCGGTACAAAGATGAATCAAATGTGATCCACTGTCTCTCAGACTTACATAGAGCATGATGAAATAAAAATAACAGAAAACTTAGCATCAGACAGACCAGTTTTAATTCTGGTGCTGCCATCTACTCACGCTGTGGCTGTAGACAAAACCACTTACTTTCCTTGAATTTTAGTGTCTCCTATTATAAGACCGGAGTGGTGATATTCTAGGATTCTTGGCTAAAAACAACCCCCCAAAAGTACACATCCACAGTATGCGTGAATATAGTTCAAAAAAGAACACTGTCATGCACTGTTAGCAGAGAACACAGAAGTAATTATTTTGAACTGATGGTGCCTGGCAAATCTTCACAGAGATGAAGAACGGGTAAGATTCAAATAGGGAGAAAGAGACGGTGAGGTGCAACGGACAGAAGTATTGTTGCTTGTACCATTGAGTCAGTTTAGCCCATGGTGAGAGACCCTACAGGACAGAGTAGATCTGCCCCCATTGAGTTAGCTAGCTCTTGGTCTTACTGAGAAAGGCTGGCCTTCTGGTTAGAAGCTGTGCCAAAAGTGGCACGTTTTCACCTGGTCTTCTGACTGAAATGTGGAGCTTATGGAGGAGTGAAAATAGGAAAGTTGAGGTGACCGTAATTTGAAACGTCTTTGACATACCCGGGGAGCCACCAGCGTTTTTTGATGACCTGAAAGTTAAACCCATGATTTAGGAAGACAAACAGTACAGATCAGGGGTCCTCAAAGTGCGGCCCGCAGGCCACATGCGAACCGCTGAAGACATTTATCTGGCCCGCCAGGTGTTTTTGCCCCTTTTGTTTTTTTACTTCAAAATAAGATATGTGCAGTGTGCATAGGAATTTGTTCATAGTTTTGTTTTTTAACTATAGTCCGGCCCTCCAACGAGTCTGAGGGACAGTGAACTGGCCCCCTGTTTAAAAAGTTTGAGGGCCCCTGGTATCGATTATGAGAGCTGAGGATGAACGGATAAGGAAAGTGATTCTCAACATGTCTCCTGGGACTCGACTGTTGGAGGTGGAATGTATAGGCGGAGTTTAAAACCTTCCTATGCAAAGGGCTTAGTGTTACACCTGTTTGCATTCAAGAAGCTGCTCAGCGAGACTAAGTAGAAATGCAAGCAGCTTTCCTCTTTCTTACTGATGTTGCAAGCAATTCCTCACATTCCTGTTCTACTTCCACTGATTTCTTTCCCAGTGAACTGCTGGGTACGCTTTGTCGGACTTCTGCCAGCTCTGGGTCCTGCACCTGGCATTTCCTGGAAGCTGGCTTCTCCCTCCCCCCGGGTTAAGGGGTCCTACTGCACAGCGCACTGGGTTGCCTGTAGAGCTCTTTACTTAGTTGGATACTTCACATACTTTTTCATTACGGGACTTTAGTGAACGGATGGTGCTTTATTCTCGGGCACAGCTAGTAGGAAAATTGTCAGAGTGTAATTATATGAGAAATTCTAACTCTTAAATAGCAAGGGGAACATTGCTAATCTCCCCCATACCTGAGGGGACTACAGATTACGAGACCCCTGAGGATTGCGCATCACTGGCTGCCCTTCACCCCCTGGCAGGGATATTGAAGAATGCTCCGGTGTTGGGTGGTGAATGGCTCGCTTCCATCTGGGGCAGAGCCCTGATGTGGCAACAACCCAAAAAGGTGGAGCAGATTTAGAGTATGACTAATGTGATTGGACTTGCAGAATTGTAAATGATAACAGTGTTGCCTTTTACATGAAATGAAATGTGTGTTTGTGACATTTTTCCACTGTGGAATACCTGGCTTCCATCCCAGCAGGCAGTGGGAGACTGGTAGTCCCAGAACACTAAAGCAGTTTCTTTTCTAGCTAAACCATGGACGTTTCTTACATGCGGGGACCCAAGCACCCCAAAGCATTGCTGCCCACCTAGATGACCAGGCTCCAGGTGAGAGCGCCAGAGCTCTTTCCCGCACCCAAGAGTGCGACCCGGTGAGTTGCTCCCGCATGCCTGGGTTTCACAGGGCTTATCGTGGGTGCTGGGAGCTCCTTTGCTATATTGGGAAACTACAGCCCAGAGAAATGGAACCCACTTACCTTCGGGCAGATAGGTGATGTCGCTGAGGCAGCGTTCTGGAGCCCAGCTCTTTCCCGTCCCCTTGTGACAGTTGGAGGGGCATGAAGCACTGAGGTCAAGACATACCTGGGTGCGCTAATTCCTCTTGGTAAACTCACCATAAAACCAAAATAGCTAACTCATTGTCATAGAGTCAATTGGACAATAGGACAGAACCCCATAGGACAGGGCAGACTAGCCCATGTGGGTTTAGAGATGATCTCTCTTTAGAGTAGAAAGCCTCAGCTTTCTCCCACGAGCAACTGGTGGTTTCGAACAGCTGACCTTGTGATTAGCATCCCAACTCATAACCACTATACCACCAGGAATCCTCATGAACGCACCACAGTACCCAAGATTTTGTTGGACACAAAGTAGTTGCACAGGTCAAGTTAGTTGTTACTGATCTTATTTTATGATGGGTTAGCAAACTTGCCTCAAAAGAGCAGATATTTTAGGCTTCTGCACCATCATAACCTCTGATGTAACTCTTCAATTCTGCCATAAGTGAGTGTGACTGTGTACCAGTAAAACTTTATTGGCAAAAAAATGGTTCCTGGCTGTCATTTACCAACCCCCAGTACAGAGAATCCCAGAGAAATCACACACACAGCTAAGAGTAAGGCAGGTACAGACCCGGGTTGCCTCATAACCAGGCTGGTACTCTTCCATGTTTGTCCGTGGGTGTCTGGAAGGGAATGACTGACTTGGGAGAAGAACAGCCTCTCAGGAGGAAGCCAGCAGCCCAGCAGTATTGTGTGGTGCATTTGCCAGGTCAGGCCCCATCAGGCTGCATATTGATAGCTTCCCCCGTTGCCAGCATTGTCACTGACGTTCGTCAATGACATTATGTCTGTGTGGTCTGTGCTAAAATGTGATCTTCTCTGCCCCTGCCCGCCCCCCCCCCCGCCCCCCGCACTCTCGGAATCTCCTCCTTTTAGCATAAGCCGCGTGGAAGGGGAAAGACGCCCGGACCCCAAGCACCACCTCAGCACAGTCTTTGTTACGTACGACTCTAGCGTTCACCTGTGTTCACAAGCACAAAATGAAATGGAATAAATGAATGAAGTCATTGAAGTGTCTTTCGGCTTCCTCTGTAATTGTAGTCCTCTTATCTGCCAGTTCCTCTGGGGTTTCTATGGAAACAGCAGCATGCAGATGATCTTGTCACATGACTGGAGCATCTCTAGACACAGCACAGAAGAATCCAGATGGCAGGAATTGTCTCTGGCACGCCCACATCTAGGGGTTACGTTGCTGAGCAACTAGCTTCATCGTTCAGGCCACCACCAGCTTCAAACACAGTGTTGACTGGAAGGTGACAGCTAGCATTTTTGTGTCCTAGATAAGAAATGGAAAGCCGCGTTTGTAGCTCTGAGACATGTTTCCCGGACCTGGTCCCCCTCCCCTTCTCCAACGTCTGTGTCGCGTCGGCCCCATTAGACTTTTCATGTTTATCTCACAGGCCAGCCATGGGGAGCGACATGAGGGTCAGCACTACAGCATCTCCCTCCAGGACATGAAGACTGTCTTCCCCCACGGCCTGCCTCCTCGTTATGCAATGCAGGTGCTCAAAACCAGGCTGGGAGCTGGGGCGAGCGGGGCCAGAATGCAAGCTACTGGGAGCAGAGGAGTGGGGTCAAGTGAATCGGAGCTATAAGAGGAAGCTTGGAAGCCAGATAAATGGAGCTGTTGGTTGTCTCTTATGGCGAATGCATTCACTGCAGTAACCTTAAGCTGGGTGTTTGTTGTTGTTTCTGTTATCCATCCTAAACCTCTTTGTCTCTTTTGGTGTCAGGTAAAGTATTCTTAAATAACTAATAGTCTCCTGTTCTCCTTGGGCTAGCCCACAGGTTTCTAGAAATGTTGGCCTTCCGATCAGTGAATGTAGTATTTCCTTATATGGGAAATAGAGCTGTCCTGTCGTGGGCTTTGGTCCCCACAACTACCACAGGCTCGTGGACTGCACACAGCCCTTTCAGGCTCAATTTGAAGGGGCCTGTTCCATCCCGCCCAAGTGCTTCTGAGCCGCACACAGAGCAGTCCATGTGTGCGCAGGATGAGAGGGGAGGCCATTTCGGGGCAAGAAACCTGGGAAAGGGAATCCGTACTCTCATCCCCACCAAGAAGCCACACCAGCACATCTGGTCCTAAACACAGATCCCTGCCTCACTCACAGTGCTCAGACTGCCCCCGAACTTTTCCTGGGACCCCGACAAAGAGAAAAGCTGCTCACATTTTCAGTATACTCATTCTCCATTCTAGACGGCTAGCGACATGAACTTAGCCTGTACACTGTCTGAGGGGCAGGTCCATCAAAGCTGGTTCAGAGAGCTCCTTTCCCCAGAGGCCGGCCAGGTAACACCGTGGTAACTGTCTGGTCAGGCCCGGAAATGTGCACCTAGGTTTTCAGTCAAGAGCCAAGCTCATCGACTCCTCCCATTCGTTGCACAAGTTGCCTTCAGACTGGCGCAGCCACCAGTGAGTGTGCTGGGGGGTGACTTATCCCTGATTTCCGCGATTCCCCTCGGAATGAGGGCGCTCGCCCGCCCTGTCTGTGTGGCTTAGCATTGGGGTACCTGTTGGTGGCTTTTTGTTCTGCCGGCTGCATCACGGTGGTGAGGACTGCGCTGTTTGGCCTTTACCAGTCCATTCCTTCTCCAGCTCAATTGTTTTGTCACTTGTCCAATATACAGGTGTTTATTGTTATTAGTATGCATGGAGAAGTTCTTTACTTACAAATCTCTTCCATGCTTCCCAAATATTTTCAATCAGATTTTTGCTGGGCAGAGGTGGAAAACGTCTGTCAGTTGGTGATGTCATGTCGGGGATTCCTTCAAGTTGCAGGGAGCTGGCCACACCTGCTCTTGAGCTCTGGGTACTGGACATAGTCTCTCTTGAAAAACTAAGTGATTAGAATAGTAAACTCACCAAAATCAAAGCTAACTACCATTTATTGACTGTTGGCCGTACGTCAGATAATTTGCTAAGTGCTCGATATGTCAACCCTGAGTGACCTGGGTTGGGAGCTGTGTAGATTACTCAGAGATTTCAATGCACTGATGTTAGATCTGTACTTCCTTAACAGGAATAATAAAAAGCTGGCTTTTCAGTGACGGGTTGTCAGGTGATAATGCGTTTCCATCTTAATCTAAGTTACATGAACTAGATTTTCAAATTCAATACCAACTCCTCCTCTTCCAGCTGAATAAATTAAAGCCTGGCCATTTGGTGCCCTTGCTAGCTGCCTTGGGCTCAGAGTGTCTAGCGGGAGCGTGTTAGAGCTGTCCCCCCCCCCCTTTCTCCCTCTCGTTAGGTGAAGACATTCGGCGAAGCTTGTCTGATGGTCAGGAAACCCGCCCTAGAGCTTCTGCGTTACCTGAGAAACACCAACTGCACACACCCGGCTGTGCGATATGTCCTCTGTATCCTTCCCTGCCTGCTGCGAGCGGCCCTCTGCGTGCAAAGGAGGGAAAGTAGAGACGATGCGCATGTGCCTTCTGGCAATGTTTTCTTTAACAGCCCATGCTGCAGATGGGGAGAAGGGGACAGGGAAAACCCTCAGTCTTTGCCATGCTGTTCACTTCTGTGCCAAACAGGACTGGCTGGTACTGCACATTCCAGATGGTAAGCACTGCCCAGCTCCACTGTGTCACGCTCGGTCACCCGGTGCCTGTGGTTCTCTGACAGGATCTGAAAGCTGAAAGAACAGCCTTTTGCCTGCGCCCAGCCAGTTCAGCAACTTCATCATTTCTTCATAGCATTGGGGCCGAGAGGAAATTCCGCTCAGAGCTCCCTGGAATGACGTGTTGGGGCTCAGCACCCCTCACATGGATATCTAAGGCCTACGAGCTGGACCTCCTGCTACAGAGGTTCAGGCTCTGTTGGCGTCCACTGCCTGTTGTTGAGTCCCTCGGAGCCTTTGGCATGTGGCTAGTGTCTCCGTTCTAGGATGGTCAACGGGGGTCTTGGAAACTGCCCTCTCCACACTTTGCTTCCAGGCTGTGTGCCTCTGTTTTCTGACCTGGGCTTTAAACCATCGAGAAACAGACCCCCGATCTGATCCATGTGGATGCCCTGGGTGGTGACTGTAGCGGAGGACCACACACCTGAGAGGGACAATGAGTATTTTGAGTTACACACATTCTGCCTATTCCATTTTCTTATGGTTCGTCTTGTTTTTCTCAGCTCATCGTTGGGTGAAAAATTGTAGGAACCTTTTGCAATCTACCTACAACAAACAGCGCTTGGATCAACCTTTAGAGGCTTCGACCTGGCTAAAGAATTTCAAAACATCAAATGAGCGCTTCCTGAGCCAGGTGACTAGACCCCAGATGCGCAGTGCTGAGCAGCCTTCCTGGGGAGCCTTCCCACTCGGTGACCGTAGGGAATTAGGGTTGCAGTTGGGATGATGGTTCCATTTGTATTTCTTTACTACCATTCATTTGTCCTCGTGAAGTAGAGGTAACACCTTGACATTCTGTGGGTGGGAGAGTGAAGTCCAGAATGATTCATTGTTCTAAGTTTGCAGCCTCCCGTCTTCCACAGACACATCTTCATCGACATCATTTTCTCTGGGTAAAAGTGGAGAGCAAAGGTTTTGAGAATGAAGAGGGCACTGGAGGTACAAATGTGCTTACACAATTGATGTATGTATGGAATGTCATGAGTTGTATGAGCCCCTAGTAAAATGATTTTTTTTTTTTTAAGTCCCAGGAGACCTAGATCAGAACATATTCGTTTGCATAGAGAAGTCTCTTACAGGGTCAGGGACAAAAGAGGGAAGCTGGTTTCTACTAACTTTGGCTTCCTACTTCCTCAGCCCGGCGGGGGCTGGTACTCAGGCTATAGTAATTGGGTTTGTCTTTTTTGCTTGCTTGTAGATAAAAGTGGCCGAGAAGTATGTCTGGAACAAGCGAGAGAGCACAGAGCAAGGCAGCCCTCTGGGAGAGGTGGTTGAACAGGTAAAGGAGACAGTGCAGAGTGTGTAGTGTGACCAACCCAGAGAAGGCCGCTCCGGGCCCTGAGCCACTCATTGTCTGTCTCACGGCCTCGGTCACAGGGCATCACCCGGGTGAAGAGTGCCACGGACGCGGTGGGCGTTGTGCTGAAAGAGCTCAGAAGGCAAAGTGCTCTGGGTGCTTTTCGCCTCCTGGTGGCAGTGGATGGCGTCAATGCCCTCTGGGGGAGGACCACCCTGAAGAGACAAGACAAGAGCCCGGTAGGAGCGCTGCGTTTGTCTCGTTCGGGTTCTGGTTCCGTCCTTTGCAGAAACTGTGACATAGCCTTCTAGAACATACAGTATGTTTCCTTGTCAATCAAACCCACTGCCACCTAGTTGATTCCAACTGGTCAGGACCCCATAGGCCAGAGTAGAACTGCCCCTTTGCGTCTCTGAGACTGTAAATCCTACAGGGTCAGACAGCCACGTCTTTCTCCAGCAGAGAACGACCGGTGAGTTCGCACCGCTGACTGGTTGGCAGCTCAGTGCACAGACTACTCCACCCCCAGGGCTCCGTGGCCCAGAGTTTGTGCAGTGAAATGTGCAGTGGGAGTAGTGTCAGACAGGCGCCACTTCCCACGGGAACCGAGGCTACGTGGTCGAAGTAGAGAAGACCAAGGAAGGGTAGTTTGGGATACTGCCGTTCTCCCCTGCTGGCTGTCTTTCGTCTCTCAAAATAGGGCAGCCCCAAGGGCTGCTGCATCTCTAGCCTTTTGTCTCCGTAATTGCACCGTCTCCCTTCCTGTCTACACCCTTCCACTCAGTTCCAACATAGAAAACCGCTTCTCCCCGAGGGCTACAGTCATATTCAGGTTGAGGATTTTTTACTGGTGTTATTTGACATTTGCCTCAGAAGCCCAGGAAAAACAAATCACGATCTCTCTCTCTCTCTCTCTCTCTCTCTCTCTCCCCCCCCCTCCGCCCCCCCCCCCTTGGCCAATGTACAGATCGCACCAGAGGAACTGGCGCTTGTTCAACATCTGAGGAAGATGGTGAAGAATGATTGGGTGAGTGCCTGCAGTCCTGAGACTTTTCAGGAAGAAGTGTGTTTTTATTTTAAAGATACTCTGCTACTTCATTGCTAACACTCTTTCCAATTCTTACGCCGTATCTTACTGACCTACCCAAATCTGTGCAAGCTAAGAGTAAAGACTGGATCAATCTATGTGTTGGTTTCTGATCTTTCCACAAGACTGGTGTAAGCTTATGCAAAGCCAGTTTATTTAAATATTGGCCTAATTTTACTTTGTAATTATTTAAAGTATTTGTTTTGCTTTTTATCTTCCCATCTTCAGAAAAAATTTTAAGACACAGAAATACGTCTTGATGGATTTCAGAACATAGAGCAGCTGCCCTTCAGAGCCAAATTGAGAACTAATACCCACGTTCATTGCCATTTAACTGTACTAGACCACACTGCAGTGCCACCGGATGGCCAGCCCCTCCCAGCCCCCACCCCGGCTGCAAATGATGAAAATGAAGTTGTCTGTATTTCTCCATTGTTTTTTTTTCATAATTCTGCTTTGCTCCTTTCTTTCAGCACGGAGGCGCCATTGTGTTGACTTTGAGCCAGACTGGCTCGCTCTTTAAGCCCCGGTCAGCCTACCTGCCCCAGGAACTGCTGGGAAAGGTGAGCACAGCCTATTGTCATTCTGTCTAACGGGCGATCAGCCTGCTTCTCCTCTTCTTGTGTGTATTTTGATGTCACTTCACCCAGACACCCAGAAGGCTGGCATTTTGCCCTCTTTGCATTACCCTTTTCCTACATGTTTCCCCAAATTATATTACAGTAACCTGCAGGTATGGTTTTGCTTTATCTCTAATTTCTTCAATATGTTTTCCTAAAGGTAATGATATTTTGTTATACGGCCACAGCACAATGCTCAAACTCAGGAAATTGGCACCGGTATAATGCTGTTAAGTAATCTGTAGAATTTACCTGATTTTGACGATTCTCCAGTGAGAGCCAGACTCACTGCCATCACGTCTGTTCCGATTCAGAGCTACTGTAATAGGGTTTCCAAGGTTGTAAGTCTCACCAGGAGCAGAAAAGGGCAACGTCCTCCCACAGAGCCCCAGTGAGCTTAGATCGCGCCCACCCACCCCCCGCTGTGTCCCCGGCAGCCCCACTGCCCTGCTGGCCACCCCATGTCCTTCATTTACAAAGAGCGTCTTGGACAATACGGTGGTATACGTGCTCCTGTCGTCTGAACTAGTTGCTCAGTCATCTTTTCTAATCTTGATATGGTAGGTGGTCTATTGGTTCATACGTCTCGAGGTTTCGTATTTCCCAACTTGATGTCTATTGATCAGGGTGGCTGGACTGTCACAGAAGTGACTGGTGATGCTAGTCTCCACCTGCTTTTGCCTCCAGAAACTTACTCTTCTCCCTTTGCCATCAGTAAGCATCTGTGGAGACAGGTTGTGAGATTAGATAGATACATGCCTGTTGCTTATCAAATGTTCACAAGCTTTATTTTAGCATCCCTTGGCGAGTCTTCTGTAAATTAGCTATGTGATTTCAGTTGTTACAATAACAGGAGGACTGGGACTAAGTGGAGATTTTCCCAGCTCAGCCCTGGCAGAGTAGTGGTTACACATCTGGCTGCAACCTGCAGTGTCAGCAATTGGAAGCTACCAGCCAGCTCCTGGGAGAAAGATGGGGGTCTGCTCCCAAAACAGTTGACAGTTTATCAAGGGCAGGGGGAGGGGGTGGGGGTATCTATTACCAAGGACTGAAGTAGAAAGAAAATAGTTTGAAAATGATGGCAACATATGTACAAACGTGCTTGACACGACGGATGGATGGATTGTGATCAGAGCTGTAAGAGCCCCCAATAAAATGATTTAAAGTTTTTTTTGACAGGTTAGGGACCTCACAGGGACAGTTCTACCTGGTCTGCAGCGTCACTGTGAGTTGGTGCCTATTCGATGGCAGGGAGTTTGGGTTTGGTTTGGTGACTTTTTCTAAATGTGCCAGTTGTCTGTCTTCCGTCAGTGGGAACTCACCCTTGTCCTGCTTACTTGTGTCAGCCTATCCGTTAGTGTCACCTTGTGGATTCTTACTTAATGCTGCTGTCTTTATTCGCTGTCTTCATTTATTTTGATGCTCAAAGTAGCTTGGGGCAAATAGGAGCCTCTTGAGCTTGACCCGCGTGCCTCTTTGACACATCCCCCCGTGGGCGGAGCCCTTCTCTCCCGTCCGCACAGCACGCTCCAGACTCACCTTGCACTTTCTCCGGACTCAGCCGTCTGTCCACGGAGCCAAGAGTTCATTTCAGAAGAGAATGGCTCTTAAAAACCAAGACGTCATTGCTGCTGAGATCTCACTGCTTTGAGTAAACGTGTCGTGTTGATGAGGTGTCTGGCTTACATGAAAAGCTGTGGGCTCACTCATCCTTCCACTTCCAGCCCCGGCCCACAGCACTCATCAGACCCCTGCACAGTTCCGACGAGGCGAGGCCGCCTGCTCTCATCGACCTTCCACTCGCTCCCTCGCTCAGAGTCGCTTCAGAATTCCCTGCACTGGGCTCTGAAAAGGAAGCTTCTCACCACCAAATGTCACCACAGTTGGATATTTGTTCATTCTTTTCTTTAGCCTAATAATTTGTGGGCCAGATGCCCTGTTTAGAGATGGTGTTACTTCTACCCGCTCTCCTTCAATGGCAAGCTAGAAATCTGAAGAACAGATGGATTCATTTGTTTTTAATCATTCATCACTGCTTTGTAGGGTTGCATAAGACTCCATTATATGTATGTACCAGAGGGTTTTTTTTAATCATTTTATTGGGGGCTCGTACAGTTCTTATCACAATCCATACATACATCTATTGTGTCAAGTGCATATGTACATTTGTTGGCATCATCATTCTCAAAACATTTGCCTTACGCTTAAGCCCTTAATATATGCTGCTCATTCCTCCCCTCCCTCCCCACTCTCCCTACCTCATGAACCCTTCATCATTCATAAATTATTATTACTATTTTGTCATATGTTACACTGTCCGACGTCCCCCCCCCCGCCCTCTTCTCTGCTGTCCATTCCCCAGGGAGGAGGCTATACGTAGATTCTTGTAATCCGTTCCCCCTTTCTACCCCATATCCTCTCCACCCTCCAGGCATCACCACTCTCACCACTGGTCCTGGAGGAGTCATCTGGATTCATTTGTTTTCATTTCTGCCTTATTAGGGCATTTTGTTGTAATTGTTGTTTTATTGTTACTCTTTTGCTGTGCTTAGTGTCTACGTTAAGCCTGTTGGGGCTGTCTTTGTAAAGCACCACGCTCTCTGTGTATAGGGATCACTGTTTCAGGTACCCGTGAAGACTGTTGGGACGTCTCCCCTTGGATAAGTGGAACTGAAAGCAGTGGGCTCATCGCTTGTCCTCAAGCTAGAGAAATGTGGCATCGAGCTGATCTGCAGCGTAGCTTAGTTCATTACTAACCTCAGTAAGGAGACAAGGGTATTACCCAGAAAAAACTCTGTCTCCTTGAACAAACAAAGGACAAGAGGCGATGCAAATGCAGGGCTTTTCTGGGACTTAGTTTGGGGCGGAAGTAGCCAGCCGAACCCTTGGTTCTGAGGTGTGTCCATATTATACACATGATGAGGTTCTGGTGGATTTGGGTTCCTAGACCTGAGTCTTAACATTCCGGGGTCGGTCAAAGGGTGGGTCTTTGTTCTTGTGCATGGCCCTGGATTTGGTTGGAGCTGGCTGGAACTGGTTCAGAGGTCTGTTTGCTAAGAAAGAAGTTTGGAAAGAGGCGGGGGGGGGGGGGCGGCGCAGGAAGTGAGGAGTGGCGTTCCTGCGATGTGGTGAGATGTCCTGAGTCCTCTCCACTGGCCCGTCTCTTGACCCCTCCTGTCGTCAGGATGGAGCCAGTCCTCCTCCTCGGGGGACTGGTCTCTGGCACCACGCCCAAACGTGGGAGACGGGGTCACGGCAGCTGCGGTGCTTCAGTCTTCTCTGCCAGCATCAGCTCCTCTGTGGCCTCCTTACTCATTGTCCAGCTGTCACACGCATGCATGCATCAGGCGCATCTGAATCCCCACAGTGGCACCCTCCACGTAAACCCTTGGTAACGCAGTCCCGTGCAGCAGGCCTGCCCAGTGCATGCTGTCCCGCCGCCTCCTGGAGCAGTGGGGATCGCTTCAAGCAGGAGGAAACCCTTGACAACGGATTAGGCACACCTTGTGACATCTTTGTTTCTCCCACCGGTCCTTTACGTCTGGGTAGAAAGCTAGCTGGCTTTATAGTAGAGGCTGCCATGGCCTCAGGATTCCTGGTGGTGCAGTAGTAAGGTGCCCAGCTGCCACGCAAAAGGCGTCTGTTCAAACCCACCAGGAGAAACAGGTGGCAGTGATTGAGTTCTCTGGTAGGAAATACCTTGGTTCTTGGCTGCACATGAGAAAGAATTCACACTGAAGCCAAGCTTGTGATGCAGTGTGTTTTCATAAAGGACGGGAGAGGCTTCAGATTTTACAGTCTCAAAAGTGCACCCTATTTGGGGGAAGCGTGGCAAACCGCGCGGAAGCCACACTGGGCTCACCACTCACTGAACCTGAGCAACCTCGTGGGACTGCTCTCCCCCACGTGGCGACCAGAGAGACCGCAACCCTGCCAGTGGACACAGGACAGGGCCCCAGGGAGAGGGCCAAAGGCTGAAGAGAAGAAGATATTTAAAGCCTTTGCCTGGGGAGACATGATCCAAGGTATTGGTTAACCCCATTGGCTGACTCAAGCCCACCTAGTGGGGGCCTGGATTGTTTAATGCTCCCTGACTTCTTCCCAACCTGCTGTAGGGGCCTGTAGGGCTGAAGAGGGTCAGCCCTACCCTGCTCTGCTGCTCCCCCTGAGCTAGCAGCTTTGGGCTGGCAGCTTTGGGTTGCCACACAGACTCTTGGCCGCAGTAGCCCCCTGGAGAGTAGGATTTACAGTTTACCATGTTGAGTGGCTCGAGAGTGGACAGAAAGCTAGCCCTGGCCCTCGGAGCGCTTGGCTGTAGCTCCTCCTCTGCTGGTGTGTCACTGCTGAAGCTGTCTGCTTTTCCCCCTCCAGGAAGGGTTTGATGCCCTGGACCCCTTTGTCCCCATCCTGGTCTCCAACTACAACCCCAAAGAATGGGAAAGCTGTATTCAATACTATTTGGAGAACAATTGGCTTCAGCATGAGAAAGGTCAGATTTGTTTGTGTTGTGTTTCTTTCAGGGCTGTGTGCTCTCTGAGTCAGAGCCTTGATCTCGCCCCTCCCAGCAGCCTGGCCTTGCATGTCATTCTCTTACCACTTTATCCTTACTTATTTCTGGCTAATTAAATGGTATCAGAAGCGGGTGGGGGTGGGGAGTGTTAAGGTTTAACTTACAAGAGAGATTATATCTCTTCCTAAATGGTTATCTTCACCCCAAGTACAGTGCTCGTCCTAAAGGAGGAGGTGGGCCAAAGGCAGCCACAGGGCAGTTCTCAGCAGTCTCTGCTGTCGCTGTCCTTCATCACACAGCAAACTTTGATTGAGTGACAGGTGTCCCGGGGTATTCACCAAATGCTCCTTACCGTGTGCAGGCTGCCCTGCAGAGGAGCCCTGCTAGCATCCTGGTTACGTGCAAAGTCGACAGTTCAAAACCACCCACCCCTCCTCATGGGGGACATTTATGACTCTCGTAAAGAAACCCACAGGGACAGTGTCCACTCTGACCTCCAGAGGCGCTCCAAACCCGAATCCGCTCTCTGGCAGTGCTTCTGAGTTGTGGGAGAGCCAGGTGGATTAGTGAGGAGGCGGGCAGCCAGGCTTTGCAAACCCAGATCATGTTTGACTCTGACCAAAAGTCTTCCAGCTCGTCACTTTACCCTTGCCCTCACCTGTGGACAGGAGCGAGGCTGTCCTGTCAGCTGTCATTAGTGTAGGTTGTCAAAGGGTGGAGAGAAAAGTCTAGAAGAAGCTGCAACATGGTGGATTTGGGAAACAAAATGAGCGACGCCCACGGGGACTGGGAGCTTGGACAAAGGCCTAGTACCGGAAGGGAGGGA
Organism: Tenrec ecaudatus; assembly: GCF_050624435.1. Taxonomy (NCBI): domain Eukaryota; kingdom Metazoa; phylum Chordata; class Mammalia; order Afrosoricida; family Tenrecidae; genus Tenrec; species Tenrec ecaudatus. Next base: position 165,527,469 of record NC_134530.1, read on the forward strand.
GGAGTGCTGGATTCAAGGAATAGAGACAAAGGGGAAACTATGCAGAGGGGAGAAATCCTTGGATGAGGTAAAGGACCTAGAAGTCCCTCCCTTGGGAAAGGGCCGTCTGGCTGCAGCTGGCCTCTGGCGGCAGAGTCTCTGGGAAGTACAGCTGCAACCAAAGGGGCTCACCGTGCTCCGTCTGACCCCCTTACAGCGCACACCAAGGAAGGGCTGCAGGAACTGCTGTTTCTGAGTAACGCAAACCCTGAGCAGCTGGAGCGGCTCTGTGCCCACCTCTAGGCCGAGGTCACAGCACGCCACCTGGGAGCCCTGGCAGAGGACGCCCCAGGAACACAGGACAGCGGCTCCTGGCCGTCACTGGATGGGCTCCTTCGGGCCCAGCTGTCTTCACAATTGCACAGCTTGTTCCTGAAAGGCAAACCAATGGACTAAGTGTGGCTTTTAACGTACCCATGCCTTTGCTCCTGTAATAAAGGTAAATATCTTTTGTAAAGTGTGTTGTTATTTTTTTTTTACATTTTGTTTTCAATCATTTTATTGGGGGCTCATACAACTCTTAACACAATCCATACATCCATCAATTGTGTAAAGCACATTTATACATCCATTGCCCTCAAAACATTTGCTCTGCACTGAAGCCCCTGACATGTTGTCACAGTCTTGGCATTAAGAAAATCCATGTCTGTGTCACGGTCTAACAGACTTGGTCCTACAGAAACCTGCAGCCCACACAGTCCAGGCGATCGACATGCACAGCTTAATTTCTCCTTCCCAGCCACCGCCACCCTCACTCCCTCGCTCCCCTCTTCTGCCTGAGGGTCCCTGAGAGCTGCGTGGGAACTCCGGCCCCTCCTGCCAGCCCTCTGAGATCTAGCCTTACGACTCTGCACGCACTGTATGCTGTCCACTCCCTCCACTTGTCTGCAACACTGCCGAGGCATCCTGACTCCGGGCCACCTTGGGAGATTATGGATCAGTCAGCATTTCATTCCCTGGGACGGACCTCCCCTGTGCCAGCTCGGTGTAGTCTAAAGAACCGGCTCATTGCCTAGAGCTACCCGATGAGCTAGCTGCACAGGGAAAGCTGTTTTAGCTGATTTCCCATGAACTGGGGACTGCAACTCTCCGTCCTTCTCTGCAGAATGACACTTGCAGGAGACGGAGGGAAGGACATCATGTATGTAAAGTGCCTGACACACTGTTGCCGGTCGTCAGCCAGCAGCTCTTCAGTCCTGTGGGGTCTTCCAGGGGGTGGGCGGGCTTTAGCCCCTTTCTGTGGCCACTGTGCACTTGGAGTGCCTTCCAGCCTGGTGAGCGGAGCACGTGGTCTCAGAGACAGCTCACCAGGCTTTTCCACGTCTGTCTGAGTCGCATCACCACTGAAACTTGTCCTCTAAAGGTGACCCTGCTGGTGGTTTAACTACCCACGCCATAGCTTCCGCCATCACAGTGACACCAGTCACTGCAGGGTAGTGACACGTCATAGGTACTTAACTAGGTGTTAGTACTGGTCTTTATAACTTGGATTTTATAATGCTTTGAGAATCACAGTAAGAGACAAGGTCTATCCATATGGGAGTCATCCTTTTTTCTCAGCTAGATTACTTCTTTTTTTTAATTTTATATATTTATTGGGGCTCATACAACTCTTATCACAATCTATACATACATCAATTGAGTAAAGCACCTGTATTGGACAGGGTTCTCTAGAGAGACAAACCAGATTGCTAGTAATTATATATCAATATATTTATAAAGATAGATATATAATTCAAGAAATGAACCGTTAAATAATATACAGATATATAATACAAGAAATTAATAGTTAAATTATAAAGCAGTGAGACACAAGCAGTCCTTCAAGTTTTGAGAGCCACCAGTTGCCAGTCCCCTTCTGTAGAGAGAGCTGGGCTATATATACTCAGGCAGCAAACAGCAAGGCAGGTCCCCAACTGTCATCAACTGTCAGTCCCCAGCTCCAGAGATGAACATTCCAATCATGTGGGCTTAAAGGGACCTCAGCTTACAGCGACACAGTCCACAGGCTAGGCATCCCACAGGTAGTGTACCCCTTTAAACTGAGGCACAGAACAAGCAAGCCATTTATCCCTCTGCCCTTCAGTTAATCCTACTTGTGTTTATCGGCCAGGCTGGCACAATAAACTATAGCAATCCACCCCTTGCCAGCCTGGCACCTGTACACAATTCTTTACCAATACATACTTATATAATTTCCAGATATTAATGAAATCACACTTATACTTATCATTAATCATCTATCATACATATAGATGAAAACACACTGAGTCAAATTATATCTGATATACTTGAACAAAGGAACTATATGCAATAATCACATCCAAAGAAAATACATTGACAATTACAAGCCTCACTTTTGCAATTGATCACGTGGTCGTAATTGATAGGTAGAACTACCTTCTCCTGCTACCCATTCTGTAGTACCTTTGCCCTCAGCAAGCACCTCAGCTGGCTGTGGTTGTTGGCCTGGCGGGGTGACCCGGACCTTCATTCCTGAGGGGTCTGGGTCATTATAAGTCCTGTTAGGATTGGGTTGCTGCAACTTACCATTTACTTTAATAACAGGGCATGGTAACACTAAGAGTCGGCCTATGTGATCTCCTGGATTCCAGACATATTCTTCTTTACCTCCATTATGTAGTACCAGTCCAATTTCTCCTTGGTTCTGAGGCTCTCTCCATGTGTAAAATGCGTTACGTCAAGTACACGTTACAATATTTAAATCATACTATGAGACCAACATTAAGAATCAGGCGAACCTGCCCCACCCCCCAGAAGACTTTATTTCAGAGGACAGCACTGAAGCTACATCTCAGGGAAAGGGACATGTCTGATCAGAGCACACAGGAGCAAATGAAGGGGAAGGAAGAGTGGAGCACATCCTGGCCCATCAGGCCTTGAGGACGATATGGCCGGCCCACTCCGAGACACAACATCCCTCACTGACTCAGCCCTACAGGGGACAACACTGAAGACAGTGTTGGAACTCTGTCCGATCTGATCTCACCACACTGAGGCAAAATGGAGTGGAACAGAACAGCAAGGGGAACAGAGCAACAAAGTCCCCAGGGAATCCCGAAAATAGACTTTGGGGCCAAGGATGGCACCCCAACAGGCTCGACTAGAAAACACTCTTAAAGGCCAATAAATAGTCCTTGAACTAACTACAAGCTTTTCTTTCTTATGCTTTGTTTTGTTTGTCTTTGGTTTGGTGGTGGTGGTGTTTTGTTTTACTTTGTTGCTTGGTTTTGCTCTGTCTTGTTTGTGTGCGTGTTATTATCTCCGCAGGTCTGTTTAAATAAGATAGGCTGGATGAACAATCTGGAGGAGAAAATAAATGGGACCAACAGTTCCGGGGGACAAGGGTGGGGGGAGGTAGTAGTGTTAACAAACCCAGGGACAAGGGAACAACAAGTGATCCAAATTAGTGGTGAGGAGGGTGTAGGAGGCCTGGTAGGGTGTGATTAAGGGTAATGTAACCAAGAGGAATTACTGAGACCCAAATGAAGGTTGAGCTTGATAGTGGGACAAGAGGAAAGTCAAAGGATATAGAGGAAAGAGCTAGGAGGTAAAGGGAATTTATAGAGGTCTAAATAAAGACATGTACATGTGTAAATATATATGAGGATGGAGAAATAGATCTATGTGCATATATTTATAGGTTTATTACTAAGGTAGCAGATGGACATTGGGCCTCCACTCAAGTCCTCCCTCAATACAAGAATACTTTTGTTCTTTTAAACTGGCATTCCATGATGCTCACCTTCTCGACACAATCGCTGAAGTCAAAGTGGGTGAATAAAAAAATGTGAAGAAAGCTGATGGTATCTGGCTATCAAAAGATATAGCGTCTGGTGTCTTAAAAGGCTTGCTGGTAAACAGTGGCCATCTAGTTCAGAAGCAACAAAGCCCACATGGAGGAAGCACACCAGCCTGTGTGATCACGAGGTGTCGAAAGGATCAGGCATCATCAGAACAAAAAATCCTATCCTTGTGAATGAAGGGGGGAATGCAGAGTGGAGACCCAAAGCCCATTTGGAGGCCACTGGACATCCCCTTACAGAAGGGTCTTGGGGAGGAGATGAGCCAGTCAGGGTGCAGTGTAGCAATGATGAAAAATACAACTTTCCTCTAGTTCCTAAATGCTACCTCCCCTCCCACTATCATCCCAATTCTACCTTACAAATTTGACTGGACCAGAGGATGTATGTACACTGGTACAGATAGGAAATGGAAACAGGGAATCCAGGGCAGATGATCCCTTCAGAACCAGTGATGTGAGTGGCGATACTGGGAGTGTGGAGGGAGAGTGGGGTGGAAAGGGGGGAATCAGTTACAAGGTTCTACATATAACCTCTTCCCTGGGGGATGGACAGCAGAAAAGTGGGTGAAGGGAGACGTCGGGCAGGGCAAGATGTGACAAAATAATAATTTATAAATTATCAAGGGTTCATGAGGGAGGGGGGGAAATAAGCTGATGCCAGGGCCTTAAGTGGAGAGAAAATGTTTTGAGGATGATGAGGGCAATGAATGTACAAATGTGCTTTACACGATTGATGTATGTATGCATTGCGATGAGTTGTATGAACCCCTAATAAATTGATTTTAAAAATCAGTCATTCCTTTTCATTCACAAAGACAACGTAGAAAAGAATGTCAGTTACAATAGCCACCCAAAAATGAAACACTTAGGAATAATTTAACCAGAAAAACAAAAGGTAAACCCAAAGAGACCTACCGTAGAAGGTAGACCATGCCGTGTAAGAGGGGAAATGTACTATACTCGTGAATAGGAAGTGTTAACATTTTGTAAATGTCAATATTACCCAGTCACCTATGAATGTAACGTGATCCTGATTCACATCCCAGTGCCATCCTTAAGAGACAGACTAAGCACCAGTTTCGCATGGAAAGAAAGAAAGACCCCAGAGAAGCAAAGCACCTTTTTTAGGGCAAACCACTGCTGAAGAATAAAAATGTAAAAGGCCTCTCACTTCCTGCTCTCAAAACATAACACACTAGTCACGAGAGGCTCACGCTGGTACAGGACAGACACTGGGGGACGGAACTGAGGCTCCAGAAGTAAATCCTTCCATCCAGGAACTTTGACAAGCACTCAAAACCCAGTCGTGGGCAAAAGAGATTGTCTTTAACAAGCATTACTCTCAGAACTGGACTTCCACCTTCAGAAGTATGAAACAGGACTCGTCACAGAAAAAAAATAGGAACGCAACAGAGATGTCAATGTAAAATCGGCATGGACACAGGCTGCCAGCCGAGCTCAGCTGGACAGCTCTGGCCACGTGGCATAGTCACAACCAGCCTGGGTCCCGACAGCAGAAGGCCATCTGTCAACTGCGAATGTCTGCGTCACAGTAGAGACAGTTCAGGGTGACAAACTGCACGGCATGCACACATAGGCGCGTGTGCACACATGTACACACGCACAGGCACACAAATTTAATACAAACCAAAAGCCTAAAATAAACTCTAGTTCTTCAAAAAAAAATGTAAAATCGGAACCATAAAAATCTGTGGGAAACAGGAAATTAGGGTCCTACTACAGCGTATACACACACTGTCAAACAGAAACAAGGCAGAAGGCAGATGACTGACACCTGGAAGTTAGACTGCTATGTGTTTAACAGCGCAAAGGGAGAACCCCAATCCTGGGAGAAATCGGGGTGCAACAGCGTATCAGGCAAGGGACTAATCTCTAAGACTTCCAAAAAACTTCAAACAGCAAGGGAAAAAGAATAGTCATTTTTTAATGGACAAAAGACATGAATAACTACTTCACCAAAGACGACACTCAGGCAGGCAGGCAGGCAACATGAAGGAAGCGAAGAGCGACGCGAGTGGGAATGAGATACCGCCCCGCCCAACCTTCACAGCCAAATCCCAACAACAGTGCTGGGGAGGCAGAGAGCCTGAGCCCACGCACACTGTTGGTGAAACTAACATGGCGCCCCGTAAAAAGTTGGAAATAGAAACAATATATGCGCCAACAGTCCTAGAGAAGAAGGAGCTGTGACATGAATATAAACACACACACACACACACACACACACACGCTCCTCGCAACATGATGGCAGTAAGATGGAAAGCACCCAAACGCCTAAGTGGGAAAAAGAACCTGGTCCGTTCACATAGATGGGATGTGATACAATGCTAACCAGTAACGGAATCTGCAAGACACTTCACAGCACGATGAACCTGCCAGGGAAGTAGGTCAGCCACACACTCCGTCTGGTACGAGACTGCTATTGTAAAGTGCGAAGAAGATATTTGCACACTAAAAGAAGTGCCCCGCATTTTAACATGGGTGTAGAGCAGCGGCCCTCACCCTGTGGCTCGCAACCCCCTGGGGCACGGGGATCGGACGACTCTTTCACAGGGGTCGCCTAAGACCATTGGAAAACATACGGTAAATATTTCACCATATATAATTACATTGTTTTATGATTAATTGCTATGCTTTAATTATGTTCAATTTGTAACAATGAAGATACATCCTGCATAGCAGATATTTACATTACGATTCATCACAGTAGCAAAATGACAGTGATGAAGTAGCAATGAAAATGATTTGATGGTTGGGGGGTCAGCACCACATGAGGAACTGCATGAGGAAGGCTGAGAACCACGTGTCGGGACGGCAAAGAGGGCGTGCACGGGAGACCTGAGGGCTCAGGCCCAGGCTCTCCAGATACACCAAGGTCAATTGGCATAACTTGGTCCACAAAGATTTTTTTTTCCCCGCAAAGATAATATTACACGTCCTACCTTGATGAGTACTAACTGGGGTCTTAAAGGCGTTTGAGCTGTCAATTAAGGTCGATGGGCCTCTCCTCCAGAGGAAAGGAGAATGGAGGGCATTGAAGCCCTAAGATAACAAGGGGTGTGATGGCTCACTAGACCACACGGACACCAGTCCCCACCACCCTGAGACCAAAGCGGTTGAGGGAATCTGGCTAACACCACCAACCGCTCTAAAAGGAATCACATGAGAAGGTCCTAGATCTCAAACAAATTTACAAACTCACTGGCATCTAGCATTCCAACTCACAGTGACCCTATAGGACAGGGCAGAACTGCCCCGGTGAGTTTTTGGAGCTGTAACTCTTTTGGGGAGTAGAAAACTCTGTCTTTCTCCCAAGGAGCAGCTGGTGGTTTTGAACTGCTGACCTTGTGGTTAACAGCCCAATGTGTAACCACTATACCAGAGAGTAGGACAAAACTGTGGAACAAAACTCAAAATCATAACCAAGACTAGGGCCACGGGTTGGAAAGAGACTGGTGGGATTCCTGAGACTAAGCTTCATCACTCTCCAGGTCTGGAAGTGAACTCATTTCCATGGCTCAGTGCTCAGCCCCCAAACAGGCGAGTTTATACAGGGACCAATAATGCTAGGGAGGTCCACACCACAGAATAGTAATTTTTTTTGGATCAGAAAAAATGTGTATGAATTGTTGAATGGAAAGCTGATTTGCTCTGTAAGCCACCCAATCACAATGGTTTTTTAAAAATTGAAACCATAAAAAAAAACATAAAATGGAAAATCATCATCCATTCCTCTCTCCAATTTCCCTTTTACAAGGACTAGCTCTACTTCCACATTGTACCCATTCTATACTGTGGGAAACAAAGGTTTCTCCCGCCATCTCCCCCAAGTATATGTTAGATGGGGGAAGACACTGCTTGCAACTAATGGGGAATGATGGTCAGGTTACCTCCCTGAAGACACCAGCCATCCAGAGCAAGCAGACACCATTGTGTCTCCCACAATAGGTAGGGCCCTCTCCCTGCCTAGGGACAGTGGATCGCTTCCCTTGAAAGCTGAGGCTAAATAAAGTCTCCAGCTCCAGGGAAATCAAGGGTAGGCCGCCATCATGACTCTAGGGTCCGCCCATCTTGTCCCATGTGTACCCCCAATACCTTCCTTCCTATTGCATGTATACCCCTAGATCCTCCCCCTCCCATTACTGTAATACCTACAGTACACCCCCTTCCTGTGACGTGTCTTCACCTGTAACTAGGGGGCTTGGTTGCCCCCCAAAGATAAAGAAGCCTTGGTTAGTAATGAATCTCTCTCTCCCTTCTGCCCTGCACCACCAAGAGGAGCTGAGGTGAGCATGCTACCATGAAATGTATCTGACTCCTTCATTTTACTCTCTCTACTATCTCTCATATTTTCTACAACTTTACTATAATCTTTACTTATTATCGCTGTACTATTGCACCTACTGGACCCATGATGATTTGTTAGGGGCTGGCTGCCCCGACACTATACAAAAACTTTTTTTTTCTTTAACACAACAGTACATTCCTTTTATATCATGGTTTTCCCACATAAATTGGAAATTGTGTCTCTCGGGATTGCTTCTTGTAAATTAAGTGACTGATGTAATTTTAAAAGAATTAAACAAATTCTCCAAAAGGACCAGAGTATCATAAGTTCTACCCCCGCTGAGAGCACCCGAACCTCCTACAGACAGCAGGGCTGCTGTGGACCCCTCTACTAAGGACCGTGACATGGGAACCCCGAAACTCAAGTTCTCCCACTTCCCGAGCAAGCAAGATGCCTCCACTCTTACAGAAGGTGTCCACTCTCTAGGGCCTACGTCTCATTGGCAAGCCAGAACCTTACCTGTGACAGAGGCTATGAAAGAGATGGCTTCTTCTCTCTTCCTCCATCCAAATGCCATCTTGATGCTTTATTTTTAATAAGATAGAATATTAAGGTGTTTCATTTATTTACAGTATACCGTAATACTTTTATAGTTTGCTAAATATGGGCAGTGTTTTTCGTTTTCCAAATACAGGTATTCATTAGTGTTAATAGCTAGGGATCACCTGACCACATATACACCCATAGTTGCTTTGGTAGTTACATAATCTGTTGTCAGTTTGAGATTTATGAGTGAAGGGGTGGGGTTTAGCCTGTCGATCAGGTCGCAGTTTGATGACCTCATCTGGAGACGCTAAGGAGATCAATAGCTCGTTGGAGGCGGGCCACACTCACTCCCTGCGAGACATTCTTGGTGAGAAGACACATGGAGCTATGCTGATTGAGCCAGAGCCCTGGAGCTGGAGGAGCCACATGGAGACCCCCGCCAGCGCTGAGATGCTTCCACCACCACAGGCTCCACAAGACTTCCCACCCACTGGCCTGCGATCTTCCTGTATTCAGCGTCATTGCATGTGTTTCATGAGTCTGAAGAGGACTTTATAGATTGAAATTGGAAATATGGGCTAATATCGGACTTAAGGACTTGATCTGGACGGGGCTGCGATGTTTCCTCAATGTTCAATGGCTCATGTATATAAAGCTCGCTCTTATACACATATGAGTCTCCCTAGATTTGTTTCTCTCGTCGACGCAGACGAACAGTTTCATAAGGTGTTCGTTTTTACAGGGAAAGCAGCTGCCGATGGCTCTGTGGGTGGGGCATCAGGCCATCAATACATAAGGCCGTTGGCTGAAAGCTACCAGTGGTTCCGGGGGAAAGAAGAGACTGCCTGCTCCTATACTCATGTGCCGTCTGGGGAACCCCGACAGCGCGCTGTGAGTCAGAAATGACGGGATGGCCCTGGGGGGGTTGTTTTTAATGGCGGTGGGGAGTGGGGAGGAGAAACGGGTTTAAAGATGCCAAACCCAGGCTCATCCAGCACTTCCAGGCAGGTGAGGCAGAGGGCATGTCTTTGACCACAGGCTCTCTGACTTTTCCAGTGAGTGGACATGCAGAGGGTGTAACTAGGGGGCCAGGCCACTCAGGCAGGTGGCACATCTGCTCCGTCCCTCCCTCCCTTCCTCTTGCTGGGCTCCTGCCACTATCTTCTCAGCGATCGCTGCTGCCACCACCACACTGCCCTCTCACTTCCTCCACCAACTCTGGCTGCAGTAGCACCAACATCACCAGCCCACAGAGCGCCCGACAACGGGGACCAGTATGCTGCCGTCATGTACCTTACCTCCTTCTCTTTCGTAAGACCTTCTGCTGCGCCCCGAGTCCTCCCAGCACAAGGTGAATTTCCTCCAGGCTACACCCAGTGCACAGCTGACCTCTTGGAACTTAATCCAGCCCCTGGATTGGAAGGAAGAGGAAAGGGCATGTTTTCAGGTGGCTCTGTACGTGTGACATTTTATGAGCCTCCCCCTCTTACCTGCTAGAACTGTCAAGCATCTTAAAAAAAGAGACAAAGCAAAATATGAAACTCACTCCTATTCCTATGCCTGTGCTAACAAAGGAAATTAAGAAAGTGGTTCATGCAATGATTAAAATACTAAGAATGTCATAAAAGGGCAAAACTTGATTACTAAACACTAAAATTTTAAAAAGCAAGGGATATGGACAGTTCACCAAGGAAGGTAATTGGGGAATGTGTACCATTGTGCCATTACAGAGAAGCCAATCAAAACTGCAATGTGATTGTATTTCACCCCCGCAATAATGACGCTAATGCTGATGAGGTTGTGAAGGGATTAGAGCTTTTTATTTCTTTCTTTCTTTCGAAATTAGAATTCTTATACATTGCTAGTGGGAATATAAAATGGTACAGCCTCTATGGAAAATGATACAAGACTTCCTTAGAAAGCTAAAAAATGATACAAGACTTCCTTAGAAAGCTAAAAAATGATACAAGACTTCTTTAGAAAGCTAAAATCCAGCAATCCTAGTCCCAGCTAGACACCCTACAACCATAAGCAGTTATTTGAGTAGACATAGGCACCCCCTTAATCATGGCAGACAGACGGACATCTGTCTGTGCCCATCCATGGGCGGATGGGTGACCTGCTACGTGCACACCATGGCATCGACCATGCAACAGGAAAGAGTAACACCCGGCCTCAGAAACATCTCATGCCCTGAGTTAATTTGGAGGACACTTTGCTGAGTGAAAGAAGTCCATGACAAAATGAAAAATATTCTATGAGAGAGACCACCATTATTAAAAAAGAAAGGTAGAAAGAACAAAGACAAGAAAAGGTTTGTACACACACACACACATTAAAAATAATCTTTGAAGGTACCAGCAATGGGAGAGGAAGGGAGAAAAAACTATAGCTAGATAGAAGACACGTGTTCATAGAGGCGAAGGAAAGGGCAACGTACAATATGGGAGGACTTGGTAAGACGGGACCGAGACAAAGGCAGGCGGCTGACTATGGTCCCGAGATTTTCACAGACGAGCCTGTGCAATACAGGAAGAGGGGTGGGAGTCTAGGGGGGAGCACCTGTGCCTGAAGAGACAGGTTGGCAGGCACTCTGTGTATATTCATAGAGGCAATAGAGCTCACAAAGGATCCAAGTCATGGATGGATCAGACGGGACCAAACATCTCACAGAACAAAGTTCTTAGGATCAAAGGCAAGGGCCCCTAGACTCAGGACATCAACACACATCTGGCACAACATGATTCCTGAAGACGATGTGCTACGACCTGCTTTGGTGAGTAGTGCTTGAAGTCTGAAAGGTTTGGAACCAGCCACCTAATGTCAGAGGAAACCAGCCTCCAACAGCTGCAGGGCCAGACGGTGCAAATGTACAGCGGTGATATATGTAAAATAAAGGAGTCAGACACATTTGGTGGTAGCATGCTCACCTCAGCTCCCCTTGATGTACCACACAGAACTGGGAGAAGTGAGAGTGAGCCCTTACTATCTTGGGGCGTTTATAGGTAGCCTAAGACATGCATATTCAGTACTGACATGCATCACAAGGTGGGTGGTGTCTACATTAAGGTTCCTTAAGATATCACCTAATTACCTGCATTGGGGGAAAGTCCAAGGGAGTTGGATGTCACGGTGGGAAGAGAGCCCCAAAGGACAATGTCTGCTTCTACAGGGAGATGGAACCCACCATGTGCTCACTTTAAGGCAGCCTAGCTGTTGAGGGGAGAACCTGTGGAAATGATGTCTCTTTAATCGTTTCATTAGGGGCTCATACAGCTCTTATCACAATCCATACATACATCAATTGTGTAAAGCACATTTGTACATTCATTGCCCTCGTTGTTCTGAAAACATTTGCTCTCCACCTAAGCCCCTGGCATCAGCTCCTCGTGTTTTCCCCTCCCTCCCGCTCCCCCCTCTCTCATGAACTTTTGATTGTTTATAAATTATTATTTTGTCATATCTTGCCCTGTCCAACATCTCCCTTCACCCCCTTTTCTGTTGTCCATCTCACAGAGAGGAGGTCATATGTAGAACCTTGTAATCGGTTCCCTTTTCAACCCACCCTCCCAGTATCGTCACTCATACCACTGGTCCTGAAGGGATCATCTGTCCTGGATACCCTGCGTTTCCAGTTCCTATCTGTACCAGTGTACATCCTCTGGTCTACCCAGATTTGTAAGGTAGAACTGGGATCACGATAGTGGGGGAGGAAGAAGCATTTAGGAACAAGAGGAAAGTTGTATGTTTCATCGTTGCTACATTGCACCCTGACTGGCTTGTCTCCTCCCTGAGACCCTTCTGTAAGGGGATGTACAGTCGCCTCCAAATGGGCTTTGGGTCTCCACTTTGCACTCCCCCCCTCATTCACAATGATAGGATTTTTTTGTTCTTTGATGCTGAATACCTGATCCCTTCGACACCTCGTGATCACACAGGCTGGTGTGCTTCTTCCATGTGGGCTTTGTTACTTCTGAGCTAGATGGTCGCTTGTTTACCTTCAAGCCTTTAAGACACCAGATGCTATATCTTTTTTTTTTTTTAACAATTTATTGGGGCTCATACAATTCTTATCACAGTTCATACATATACATACATCAATTGTATAAAGCACATCTGTACAGTCTTTGCCCTAATTATTTTTTTCTCCTCTTTTCTTTTTTTACATTTTTTAGGGACTCATGCAACTCTTATCACAATCCATACATATACATACATCAATTGTATAAAGCACATCCATACATTCCCTGCCCCAATCATTCTCAAGGCATTTGCTCTCTACTTAAGCCCCTTGCATCAGGTCCTCTTTTTTTCCAGATGCTATATCTTTTGATAGCTGGGCACCGTCAGCTTTCTTCGCCACATTTGCTTATGCACCCATTTGTCTTCAGTAATCATATCAGTGAGGTGAGCACACAATGATATGATTTTTTGTTCTTTGATGCCTGATAACTGATCTCTTCGGCACCTCATTATCACGCAAGCTGGTGTGCTTCTTCCGTGTGGGCTTTGTTGCTTCTGAGCTAGATGGCCGCTTGTTCACCTTCAAGCCTTATCTTGAAGACGCTATATCTTTTGATAGCTATCTATCTTTTGATAGCCATGCACCATCAGCTTTCTTAACCACATTTGCTTATGCACCCGTTTTGTCTTCAGCAGTTGTGTTGAGGAAGGTAAGCATCATAGAATGCCAATTTAACAGAAGAAAGTATTCTTGCATTGAGGGAGTACTTGAGTGGAAGCCCAATGTCCTTCTGCTACCTTAATACCAAACCTATAAATATATGCACATAGATCTATCTCCCCATCCTCATATATATTTGCCTTTTTTAGACCTCTATAAATGTCCTTTGCCTCCTAGCTCTTTCCTCTATTTCCTTTGACTTTCCTTTTGTCCCACTATCATGTTCAGTCTTCATTTGGATTTCAGTAATTCCTCTTGGTTACATTACCCTTGATCATGCCCTACCAGGTCTCCTACACCCTTCTCACCACCGATTTGGATCACATGTCCCTGGGTTTGTTAACACCACTACCTTTCCCCCCACCTTCCCCTCTCCCATGTACCCCCGGAACTATTGGTCCCATTGTTTTCTCCTTTAGATTGTTCATCCAGCCTATCTTATTTAGATAGACCTATGGAAATAATAACATGCACAAAAATAAGACAGAGCAAAACCAAGCAACAATATACAACAAAACAACAACAACAAACCAATGACACAAAAAAACACAACAAGAAAGAAAAGCTTGTAGTTAGTTCAAGGATTGTTTGTTGGCCTTTAGGAGTGTTTTCCTGTCCAGTCTGTTGGGGCACCATGCCCTGGCCCCAAAGTCTACCTTCAGCATTCGCTGAGGACCTCGCCGCTCCATTCCCTTGGTGTTCTGTTGCACCCCTCTGTGTGGCGGGATCATATTGGGTGCAATTCCCACACTGTGTCTCCGGTGTTGTCCCCTGTAGGGCTATGGGTCAGTGAGGGACATCATGTCTCATAGTGGGGCCGTCCATGTGGTCCTCTTTATGGACTGACTGCTCTAATGGGGAACATCGTCCTCAAGGCCTGATGGGCCAGCATGTGCTCCACTCTCTCCTCCTCCCCATTCACCTGCTCCCGTGTGCTCTGATCAGATATGCCTCTCTCCCAGAACTATAGATTCAATGCTGTCCTTTGAAATAAATTCTTCTGGGGGGAGGGACAGGTGTCTACCTAGTAGTTGGGATTGGGGCCGGCCCCTCAGGGAATGATTTTTAAAGCAGGATAATATAGTTGGACTTCACCTCTAACTTACCAAAGTGGAGGCTTTCCTACCGTGCAATACCAGCTTTCCAGATTCCCTCTGTTGTAAGTCAGGGAATAGAGTCCTTGTCATATTTCCCTCAGTGTGAGTTTCCCACAATCTAAGATACAACTATTGGCCTCTTTCCATTCAGAGCAAAGGGACACGGAGGAACCAAAGATTCAGGAGGACCAATGGACCGTGTGAAGCACATGTGAAGCACAGTCTACAGTGACCCTGGGACCAGGAGAACGAGATGGTGCCGGACTGCCAACACTGCTCTGACTAGAATCACAACGTAGGGCCATGGACAGAGTGGGAGAAAGCTGTGGAACAAAAATTACAATTCACAAAAAGAACAGACTTACCGGTCAACAGAGACTGGAAGAAACCGGGAACTATAGACCTAAGATGCCCTTCTGACTTGGAATGGTAGCCAGTTCTAGAGGCCACCTATCAGCTAAACAATAGACAGAACAAACTAGTCTAAGCCCAAGACCATCTAATCAATTCTATGGGATTCATGAAACTAAGTCTGTATGAGAGTAGACAGCTTCATTTTTCTCCAAGGGAGCGGCTAGTGGGTTTGAACCAGTGACCTTGTGGTTAACAGGTCAATGCCTAACTCACACCACTACCACAGGCTCAAGCCATGAGCAGCACGGGAGGAAAATGCGCACTTTAGAATGATCAAAAAGGCCCTTAGCCCCAAAGCAAAGGTGGGAAGGCAGGAAGGGGTGGAAAATCGGAAAGGAAAAGGCTGAGTGGGGACAGGATCATATTATGGAGAGGGCAGCTGATATCCTGGGGTTATTGAGAGGTCAACGCTGAGACACTGACCTACATAGGACTGAGACAAAGGTCAGGTTGAGAGCGGCTTTATTAGGGCGGGGAAGGAGCTCCCGGGAGGGAAGGGAGAGCAGAGAAAGGGACAGGCGCATCTTGAGCTCCTGGGCAGGTTCAGAGACCCAAGGAGTTAAGTTAGGGAAATCGCACCCATCGTTGGGGCAGTGGGATATTTGTAGGATTTGGGTCAGGGAAATATGCAAATGAGGTGAAGAGAGCTGCTGGCACTTGTGCGGATGAGAAGGGAGGCTTTCAGGTGCGCAGCTGCAGGGGCTGAGTTCTTCCCAGACCAGCTTCTTGGCATGTGTGGGGAGAGGCTGCACAGTCCAGCTCTGGCCTTGAGAGGCCTGCGTGCGTGCATGCATACGTGTGTGTGTGAGGGGCTGTGTGGATCCGGCCCGGGAGATAAGCTCCTTGGAATGCTGGAGGCAGGGACTGCACAGTCCAGCAGATCACCCTCTTTCTGAGAGGCTGGGGGAAGGGACTGCGTGGTCCGGACCCTGTCCCATTACATCGCCTACAGCTATCAAATGGGAAACGAAGTTGTCTGGCACACTTGCCCAAGAAAGATGGGTGTACCAAAAGTAGCAAAATAACGCTGAAGGAATTTGAAGCCTGCAATAACTCGAAAGTCAGCTGTGGAAAGTAACTTGCTATTAGTTACTAAGTATTGAACCAGTTTCCTCGGTGACAAAAATATACACGTGCACGTGTGAATTGTAACATCTCAAAATAGCCCTAAACTTCAAAAGTCTCCCAAAGCAAAAAACAATCTGGTCTATTCACTCTGAAACAATGGAAGCAAAGTCTTATATGGTCAAAGAATAGGGGTGAATCTTACAAACGATACTGGGTACCTAATAAACCAGATGCAAAAATAACACCCACTGTGACTTCTTTATTTGGGGGTGGGAGTGGGAGATGTCCAACCGACAAGCTTAATTAATAAGCGTGGTGACTGAGATTTTTGGGGAGAGGAAGGTTTGTGAGCAGCATTTGGGGAACTTCTTTGCCGATAAGATTTTACTTTTGTTTCAAGAGTAAACAAAAATCCCTTTGCCAGCGGATGCATATTACTAGAGAAGAATGGCGTCTTGCTATCAAAATACAAGAGCCTCAAAAGACACAGGAACTAGGGCCGCCTCCAAGAGCAGCGCCGAGACTGCGCACGTGGGACTCCAAGAGCGCAGAAGGACGCGCCGGCTCTGGGGTACGCGACTTCCGGCGTGCGTGTGTGGCCCCACCCCTAACCCCTACGCGCAGAAGCCGGTCTAGTCCGGTCCAAGGGGGGCGGCACCGGTGGGTGGTGTCTCTTGACTTCACCAATCATTTGTCCTTCGGGAAAGGATATGTAGGCGGACCAATAGGGTGCAGCTAGCGGGACTCCGCCCACAAGCTCGTCGGACCAATCGGCGAGCTGCAGTCCGCGCGGGGCGGGGCGGTTTGGCCGAACGGAGCCGAGCCGAGCCGGGCGGTATGGCTGGCGGGGCTCGAGAGGTGCTTACGCTGCAGTTGGGACATTTTGCTGGTTTCGTGGGAGCGCACTGGTGGAACCAGCAGGTAAGCTTTCCCGGCGCCCCCGAGGAGCTTTTCGTGATCTCAAGCCCTGAGTTTCAGCCTAAGCCCCAACCTCCTCCTGCCGCCCCAGGATGCTGCTCTGGGCCGCCCGACGGATGCCAAGGAGGCGCCAGCAGAGTTGTCCCCCGACGTCCTGTACCGGACGGGACGGACCCTGCATGGCCTGGACACCTACACGCCGCGACTCATCATCATGGATCTGAAGGGTGAGGTGGAAGTGGGGGTTAGAGGTGCTTAGTTTGCCCCTTCTGCGTGTGGAGTCTCCAGCATCCTTTGCTGCAAGACCCTAAGGCTACATTAACCAAAGATGAAGAGCCCACCGGAGAGGCCACCCCTCAGGGGACGCAGGAGGGCACGCGGTATTCCCCCCCCGCCCCCCCCCGAGAACTCTTGTGGGAAGGGTAGCACCGCGCAGGCCGCCGTCGTGCCAATCTAATGACGTTTCCTGGACCAGCCAAGGTACTGGAGGGAGGATGGTGTGAGGGGTGACAGCGAGGACCTTATATGTCTGTGCAGGTAGCCTGAGCTCCCTGCAGCAGGAAGGTGGACTCTACAGAGACAAACAGCTAGATGCTGCAATCGCTTGGTGCGTACCTGTGCTGTGTTGGGGGGCAGGTGCCCTTAGAGAACTGGAGAACCCAGGGAGTGTCGCCATGCTCAATCTCCAACTCTGCCAGGCAGGGGAAGCTGACCACGCACAAAGAGGAACTCTGTCCCAAGAACCCCTATCTCCAGGATGTGCTGAGTGCGGAGGTGAGGGCCCTGCCCAGGCTCTGTAAGCCACTGAGGACTCCGACTCCACCTTGGCAGAGAAAGCACGTTGAGCCTCTTACACTCCTTAGAATAGTGTTCAGGGGGCAGGGGAAATCACTTATTTTCCTGTGATTGTGGAAAGCGAGGTGGCTGCATGGAACTGAAGTAGACTTCTCACCCGTCCCAGGGAGTACGGAGCAGTGACGGTGTCTGGAGGGTCAAATCCATCCCCAATGGCACACGGGAGGCATGTCCAGGTACACCAGGTGGGGGAAGGGGGCGGGGAGGCGAGGAAAGTACTACAGTTCCCTCCGCTTTTTCCCTCAGCTTCCCTTGCACAAACGCCCACGCCACCCGCCACCCCTGAGAGCAGCGTCAGAGTGTGGTCGGACTTCCTGCGAGTGCGGCTCCATCCCCGAAGCATCTGTATGATTCACAAGTACAACCACGATGGGTACGAGGGCCCAGCACACCTGGGTCCCCACCACAGCCAGGGCCTCCTTGGTGCCACCCTCCGAGACAGGAGAGACTGAGGAGGGTGAGGGTGGTGTCCTCGGTCCCCAACTCCTGGGTCTCATATTCCCATGTGGCAGGGATACAGGTCGGCTGGAGGCTTTTGGCCAAGGCGAGAGTATCCTGCAGGAGCCTGGGTACCTGGAAGAGCTGGAGGACAGGCTGCACTTCTATGTGGAGGAGTGTGACTACTTGCAGGTAGCGGGGCCGGGGCCGGGGCCACAGCACACACAGTAGAGACTCCCGTCTTAAGCTGTCCTCTCCTCCATCTCTAAAGACCCCTCTCTCTCCAGGGTTTCCAGGTCCTTTGTGACCTGCACGACGGCTTCTCCGGGGTAGGCGCTAAGACTGCAGAGCTGCTACAGGACGAGTACTCGGGCCGGGGATTGATAACGTGGGGCTTGCTCCCGGGGCCCTACACACTCGGGGTGAGTGGATCACGCAGAGAACACGGTTGTAGGGTGGGAGGGAGAAATGGGAGGATTCAAACCCGCACACTCCTCCATGATGTCACCAGGAGCCCCAGAAGAGCGTCTACCGTCTGCTAAACACAGCTTTCGGGCTGGTGCGCCTGACTGCTCACAGCTCCCTCGTCTGCCCCTTGTCCTTGGGTGGAAGCCTAGGCCTGCGACCGGAGCCACCTGTCACCTTCCCCCACCTGCAGTACGATGTAAGGCCCTATGCTCCCGTGCAGACTACAGTGGGCTCACAGGAATACCTGTCCCTTGACCCCACAGTGTCATGGTCATTCTTGGCCCAAACACAGCCCTACAAGAGGACCTGCCTCTGCCACCACTGTCCCAGGCCCCCAAGGCCAAGCATGCTCCTCTCCGTGCCCCTTTCCAGGCAACTCTGCCCTTCCACTGCAGTGCCATCTTGGCTACGGCCCTGGACACAGTCACTGTCCCGTATCGCTTGCGCTGCTCGCCAGTTCCCATGGTTCACCTGGCCGACATGCTGAGCTTCGCTGGGAAAAAGGTATGGGGGTTGGGGAGGGCACAGAGAGGAGCTGAGGCCAATCTCAGACCTGACCTGGCCCTTGCTTCCAGGTGGTGACAGCTGGAGCCACCATCCCCTTCCCCTCAGGACAGTCCCTTCCTGATACCCTGATGCAGCTTGGGGGAGCCAGCCCATGGACCCCGCTGTCTGCCTGTGGGGACCCACCCGGAACTCGCTATTTTGCCCATTCTGTGGTGCTCAGGGGCGTGGGCAGCGCACTGCACACCAGGTACGTTGGAGTGAGGAGCCCTTCTTACCCACGTGCCCACCTCTCGACATTGACGGCATTGCCTCTCGGCCCTTGGGGTTGTGGTGACACACAAGGTCTCTGAGAAGCCGGCTACGCTGATGGGTTAGGAGTCTTCTTGGGCTGGTGTTCATGCCGGCCTAGTAAAGGTGGTCTGGGCATGGTCCCGCAGCCCGCTCCCCGCAGCATCGTCTCTGCGCTCCCCGCTGCACACGTGTGCCACCGGGGAGGAGGTCCTGACCCAGTACTTAAGGCAGCAGCAGCCCAGGGCTGTAAGGTCAGTGCAAGACTCACTCCTCCCCTCCTCCCCCACTTCCCCGTCCCCCTCCCCGCTTGCTGCGCCCCACTTGCTATTCTCTTGCCCCCACAGTTCTTCCCATCTGCTGCTGACTCCTTGCAAGGTGGTTCCTCCATATCCACGCCTCTTCTCCTCGAGCCTCAGTAAATGGGGCTCAGTTCCGGACGGTCCGCCAGTGGGGGCAGGTATGTAGGCGATGAAGAAAAAAAGTACACTCTCCGCCAGCCAGGGAGGGGTCTGCAGACTGCCACCCAGGGGAGCATTCCTCCATCCAGCCTGCCCTCCTCAGGAACCCTCGCCTAGTACTTGTGTCCAGCAAGGGCCCAGACTCCTGTGACTGTGTGTGCGTCCCTCCCTCCACAGCAGCAGAGAGCATCGCGGTGTTTGGAAACCTGGCTTCCTCTTCGGCTCTGCATCAGACCCTTGGAGACTTGGCCAAAGAGCTCAGCAGACTGGACCTGCGGCGCTGGGCCAGCTTCATGGCTGCTGGAGCGGAGCAGGACGACCTGGAGGAGGTGGTGCAGGAGCTACACAGCCTGGCCCAGTGCTACCGGCCTAGCGACAGCCTCGCATACTGAAGTCCCAGAGCAGGCAGGAGCTGCTTTCCGATAAAAACTGCTCGATGCGTGAGGGCTCCGTGCTGGCTGCACCCAACAAGTCTTTATTACACTGAGAAACACATGATTCGAGCACAGGACAATAAATACGGACCATTTGAAATAAAAAAGAGAAAGGGCTGAACCCCTCTTCTGCATTGCTATTTACAACGGTGCCATGGCTTTCACACAGGCAGCACAGGAGGGCAGAACCCTGGGCCCTAGTCGGCCCCCAGCCTGACTGTGCCTTGTCCCTGGCCTCTCCACTTCCGGCTGAGTGGAGCCCAGGGCTTGCACAAGCAGCGGGCCGTGCTGGCTGTGGCCCTGTGCCTCACTCATCCAGCTCCTCCTCGGAGAGCAGGTCCCCGTGGTCAGAGAGCTGGTCCGTATTGCTGGTGCTGGTTGCATCGTCCTCGTCCTCCGAGCTGGCCTCGCAGGCCGTGTGGAAGAGCTGCATGAGCTCTCGGAAGCGGTGGGAGACCTGGGTGGGAGCACGAGGGCCACTGTCACCGCCACGTGCCAGGGCACTGCGGAGCAGCAGTGGAACAGGCTGTGCCTTCCACACGTCAGCGTCCTGACAGCTGCAGCTCCTTTATACGCAGGGAAACTGGCTACATAATTAGCCCAAAGCCACACTTCCACCAGAAATCTGGAATAAAGCCTTTGTTCCATTGCTACCTCGAAATCCAATCGATGCCCCTGTGCTTTGAACCATGAGCATGTGATGAAACCCTCCCTAGGAGACACCTCTGCCGGAACCTTAGTTTTCAATGTGGTGCATTTGAAGTCTCAAGTGTCTTTTGGGGCTCCCCCACCCACCCCCCCTTACCTCAGCAGGGGTCTTATTTCCCAGCTGTTGGGAGATGCTGCTGAAGGTCTGTGGCTGTGCCCCCTGCTCCTGGCACATGGTGAGAATCACCCGGTCAGCTTCCCTGTGAGCCAGAGCATGGGTGATCCTGAGGAGCCAGCCACCCTTGCGTGCCTCCCGCCCTTCCATCCTGCCCTCACCTACCTTGTCCACAGAACCACCTTTTCCCCAGTGGAGCTGACCTTGCTGTTGTTGGCACATACGGTAGCTTCCGTGGCCTTTGGTGGCTGTTCCCCATCTGGACCTCTGCCCTCCAGTCCACTGTCCTTAGTCAAACTCCCGCTAAGGGCTTTTGGGGACATGTCTGAGGCATCAGTCGCTGAAGAAGATTCGTGGACGGGGGACATCCTGTCTGCGGTCTTCACTCCAGCTCTGCTTAAGGGCAGCCCACTCTCTTGAGTTTCTAGTTCGTCAGTCACCCCAGACTCCTGTTTATTCCCTAAGTCTCTGGTCCTTGAAGAAACAGGGCTTGGGAAGGGGGCAGGGAGCTCAACAGTCTCAGGCCATGTCTCCGTTGCGGAAGTCCTGGACCCAGCCAAAGCTTCCTGGCCCTCGCTGTCTGCGTGAAGTGTGGAACCAGACATCTCGGGCCCAACTTGACTGCTTGCAACCGTTGGTGAGGAAGGGTGAGCACCGTCCGGTGAGCACGGTGGTGGGCCATCCAGGAGGAGTCGGTCGGTAACGGTCACTTCTCGGGTGGGCAACGATACGCTCCCTGCAGCCAATCCTGCTGAAGGGAAAAATAAGGACCTAAGGATAGGGTCACATGACAAAGCTCTAACAAAGCCGGGAGGGAGGGCTACACCCACTACCATGCTGAGAGTGTAGATCTGAGAGGATCTGGAGGGACCCGTGGAAGGGCTCTGAAGGGGACAGAGAGAGTATGGCTCCTGAGACTGTAGCACCTACTTCGGCAGGAGGATTGAGGTCATAGGGTAGAAAGGCAAGGCTGTCATTTAGTGAAGCTCAAACTGGGTCAGGGCCAAGGACGTGAGGAAGAAGGCTGGGTGGGCTTGGGAACTTGGTTACTCACCGGGGACAGGTGTCTCTCCCTTTCTGGTGGCTCTGCCAGTCCTGTTCTGCATCACCTCAACACTTTCCCGCTCCTCTGGGGCTTCTGCCTCCACCACATCCTTGCTCTGCCCGGGGTCCTTGGCAGCATGCATGGGGCTGGCCTCACGGTGGGGACTACTGCTCACCAACTCCTGGGGCTCCTTGCTCTTGTAGGATTTGCTGTCACAAACCTGTACAGATGGTTAAGGGTCACCTGACCTGTATTTCAATTGATGGCCACAGAAGAAGCCATGCCAACCAATCATGGTCACTGGTCCAGCAGAGGGCGCTGCACTCCCCGACCCAGCACTGACCCTCTGTTTCTAGAGCAGCAGGGATGACTGTGAGGACAGGAGTTCCCGACACAGGTTTGCATTCAAACAAACCAACACACACGACTAAGAGAGAGATCGTTGATCTGGGTGAGCTGTTTCCAAATCCTAGACACAGGCTCAATTAAAAATGCAAGACTCATTTATATTTTTAAAGATTTGACCTTGCATGTATTCAAGTACGTGTATAAAAGAATATATTATTTAGAAATGTACAATTTATTTTAGGACTGTGAGGAGGTACAAACTATGGCCCACAGCGGGCCCTGGGCAGCTGAGTGCCATCCTGACCCCGGCCCTCCTCACCTTGCTGCTGCAGTGGCTGCAGCTCCTCCTCTTGCTCTTCTTCAGCTTCGAGTCAGGCCCGCCCTCGTGGCACGAACAGCTACAGTCCTTGGTCCCATCCGGCCACTCAGTCTCCTAGGAGATACTTAGCTGGAGTAACTGCCGTGCAAGCACTCTGGGCCCAAGAGGAAGCTGAACAAGCCCCACCTGCAAGCATTTTCCTCGTGCACCATCTCTTGACAGTGCCTGGGAAGTCTGACCACAGCCTATCATAAACCCCGAAAGCAATCCCTAAGTGACCAAAAGACTAATGTATCCCCAGTGTCCAGATGTTTCAAAAAATTTTTCAGTCAACTACAATCTCCAGCAACATCACTGGAGAGCTCCTGTGCCTTGGTTTCCTTCTGTCTCCCTGCGCCTTGGGCGCTCCTCTCTTGCAATCAGTCCCCTGGGGAGGGCTTTATACACAAGGAAGGCCCAGCCAATGACACCTGCTGTTTAACAAGCCCGAGACCTAAGGACTGCTATCATCCCTATGCAGGATGAAACAGACAGAGGTTCAACAAGTTACCCAAGCTCATTCTGCTACCAAGAAGCTGTCTCTCCCAGTTTATGAAGAGGAAAGGCCTGTGGAAGCGTGACAGGACCTGAGAGATGACTTCTTGAAGAGGAGAGCAGTAGAATCCGCTCCTTCTAATGAGGTCAGCTGGGTGTCTCTTCTGTCACCGTGCTGCCCGCCCCAGTTTCGGCATGCTTCCCTTCACCTGATGTGGATCCTGTTCCACAGTCATCTCAGATCTGGGTGGGTGGGTGGATGTGGAGCATAGTGTGGGCAGAAAGCAAGGGGTGCCCAGCTATCGACTGGAAGAGTGTCTGGAGCCTTAAAGGTTTGTGTTCCAACAAGCAGCCCTCTAAGGGAGGCATTGATTAAGTCCACACCAAAGATGCACAACAGTTAACTACGACGAGGGAAAGTACCAGAACTGAAATGGTGTAGAGCATGGAGGACCATGGGGGCCCAGCCCATCTGCGGACTGTCTGGTCAGAGCCCCTGTAGCCACAAGCAAGGGACTCCAACAGCTTTACTACCAGACAGTGATTACTGTGAACTTGACTATGGTGGACTGAAACATTGTGGAATATGATACTCGGTCAGTTTGATCTCTCTTGACCCAACCTGAATTTGCTCTAGGTTCAAATATTTCTCACTTGTTCCACTCTGGCTTTTTAAATATTGTTGGTGGTCTTTCTTTTTTCTTATTATCTTTGTATTATTTTCTTTTGTTTTTTTATTGTTTCTGTTGTGTCTCAGTTTATGAGGCACAGAAGGAGTAGATGCATAGAAACAGTAACTGAAGCAATGGCTAGTGGGGGTGGGTGGTGGGCGATGGAAAGGGGGAGGGGTATTGGGGAGCAATGAAAGAAATGAGGGAGGGGTTAGAGAGCATTAGAACTGTTTGTGATGATGTATATACAACTCTTTTCAAAAGTGATTTAACTATGGGAGTGTATATGTGAATATCATCATATCAAGAAAATATTTTAATGAAAGAAACTAAAAATAAAAAAATGTTAGATCTCACCCAGCCTGAGTTTATCTAAGCCAGAGCAATACATGAAAAATTCCGGTCTTAGTTCAAGAAAAATGGATGCTCTCCAACTCATGACCCAGAGTACCTTATCATGGCTCTGCGCCCCCGTCTCTTTTCTCCTCTTGCTCTTTGAGGTGGTGGGCATCTTAGGAGGGTCCTCTTCCTCTTCTACATCAGGCAATGCCACTTCCTCGAAGCCATCAAACTGGGGCAGGAGACGGTGCCAGTCAGTAAGGCTCCGGGGCTGGTACCACCCCACACGCTGCCTCCCCCAAGCCCGTACCTCATACTCTTTCTCCTCAGTCCAATTGATCTCCTCAAAGTCGCCCATCCAGCTAGCCGCTGGGCGAAGATGGTCAAAGAAGACGGAGAACTCATCCTGCAGGTGCTCGTGGCCCCTGAGGAGCTGCCACATTTGTGTTTTGAGCTGCAGAGAGTTGCGGAGGGGAAGATGAAGCCCCCCATCTCTCCAGGGGCCCACTCAGACCAACCTGACGCATTTCCATGTTCCGGTTTCCTCACTAACTGGGAGACAGACAAAAACCTCTCTTTCATACTTAAAAATTCTTCAACAGTCGCATCTTGCTTACCCACCAACTCAAAAACAAACTCCCTGCCATCAAGTCAGCACTGACTCAGAGCAGTCCGACAGGGCAGGCGGAGCTGCCCCGAGAGTTAGACTGGACCTCTTTGCAGAGGAGCCTGGTGGCGGTGTGGCTGCGTGGGCCGGGCCTCACACGATCAGCTGCTCGAGGCCACCAGCAACTCTGAGGGACAAAGCAGAAGCTCTCTATTTCCATGTCCAGTCACAGCCCCAGAAATCCACGGAGGTTGCTACGGGTCAGCCCTGACTCAATGGCAGCGAGTCTGGTTTTGTTTTAACTCTTGATGGGAAAAGAAAGCCCGTCTTTCTCCCACAGAGTGCCTGGTGGTTTTGAACTGCTGAGCATGCTGTTAGCAGCCCAATGTGTAACCACTACCCCACCAGGACTCCTTGCTTGGCTACAGGGATGGGCATTAATCATCATTATGCACACATGCTCCGCTTCTTCCATACCAGTCTCCAAGTAGGGTGCTACCCAGCAGAACAGGGTAGCAGGCCCTTCCAGAGCATGGTGGCATCCATCACTCAGCCTGTGACACTCGGTCAGACCCCAGCCCCTGTTGTATGCCTTAGGGACGCTTCAGTTCTTTCTTCTTCACGGGCCCCAGGATGAAGAGAGGCGGGACGGCACGCGGAGGAGACGGACAGGAGGGGTACCTCGGTGATCTCCTGGGGCAGGCAGTGTGCACAGCCTTGTAGGACCTTGATGATCTTCTGGTGCTGTGAGGGGTTCTCGGCAAAGCAAATCTCCAGCTGCCGGAGAAACTTGCGACTCTTCTCAAAAGCCTGCTGTTCCTCAAACTGCCAGAAGGAAAACAGGGGCCACTGCTCGAGCCACCCTGGTGCATTCCGAGGCTCAGCATTCCGAACCAGGGGCTGGGGCAGGGGAGTCGAGCTCTAGTCCAACATTTCAATGACCCTGGGCCGCTGTGGGCTCAGAGAACCCACAGCCTCTGAAGTGCAGTCAGTAGGGTTTCCCAGGCAGTAGGCTTTCAGGAAGGGCTCCGACCGACAGAGCTTTCTCCTGGGGGCGGCCAGTGAGTGTGAGCCCACACAGCATCGAGGCTCCTTCACCCAGGAAAACGGCTTTGAGAGGAAAGACTCGGCAAGAACTGCTGTCTCTGACACGCAACCTCATAGAGCGCGCACTATCCAGCTGACACGTAGTTTTCACATATGTGCTCACGTGAGCCTCATGTCATGCCATGAAGAGACAGGCACAGTGTGCTAATTATAACTTGTCATGAGACTATCAGAAGTAGTATGACTATCCCTCCTGTCCCTCTATGTATCTATCAGCTGTCACACGCAGCCCAGGACTACCAGGACATCCCTCAGACTTAAGACTCTCCAACGTGTGGAACGCAGATGACAACCCGCTACTCTCTTGCTCACCCTGCAGACAACAACTCTCTCGTCTCCTCCCATTTTCATTCTCTATGCAAACCTCAGCACCGTGCAGCATTACCTATGTGTGACTTCTTGAGAGAAGGGCAAGGCTTTTCAGAGCGATCTGAGCCAGACTGCAACCGTGCACAGGAAGTGCCCAGAGCAGAGTGCCCATTAGCCCTCCTCTCCTTCACTTTGTTCTCAGATTAGAACACCCTGCGATCCTGTGACAACGTTTGTTACACCCGATACCAGATGATACATTAGTGTTAACAAAGGTCTATAGTTCACACTAGGGCTCAGTCAGCTGTGTTGTACAAAATGCTGAATGTCACAGGTTCCTTGTAACAACATCATGCAGAGTTTCAGTGGACAGAGATTTCAGGCTTTTTTCCTGGCTAAATTCCCCAAACGCAGCATTTGTACTGACACATAGTAGGTAGCCAGCCAATACTTGGTGAATGAGGGTCTGCTTCACAGCAGTGAGGAGAAGGGGCGTATGGCTTGCTTAAGATCTTCAGCGAGAACTAGAAGTCACGCCTTCTCCTCGCACTGGTACAGGAAGCCTAAGCAAGGGGTGGTGAGCTCACCCTGGACAACACTGTAGGGTCTTATCAGCGGGGGCTACGGGGAGGCATCCGTCGGGAAGCTGTCAAGGCGCAAACAGTCTGATTCAACTCCATTCAACCCTAGTCTTGCTCTAACCAAGGAGCATCTACTTACTAATCCACAGGCCAGAGCTTGCTCAGGCAACAGGAAAGCAGCAAAGTCCTTGAGGAGCTGAGGCCAATCTTGGAGCAGAGTGCGCAAGCTTTTGTAGAGATCCAGAGCGGTCCGCTTTTGGGCACTTGATTCAAATTCATAGATAACCTGAAGAAAGTCCTCATACTTGCCAGGGAGATGCTGCAGTGCTTCCCGAACCTACACAGGGAGACTCGGATCATCAGGGTTCTGTCTTAGGGTACCACCAGGAAGCTGAGGGAGAAGGCAGGGTACTGTGACACCAGGAGGGAAGGGGGTGTAGAAAGGGAGAACCGATCTCGGAGATCTATGTGTGACCTCCTCTCTGGGAGCTGGGCAATGGGGAGCCGGGTGAGGGGAGACGCCGGGGAGTGTAAGATAAGATATAATAATTATTTATAAACTATCAAGGGACGAGGGGGAAGGAGGGAGCAGGGAGGGAGGGGGAGAAGGGGAAAAAAAGGGAAACCGAGCTGATTCCAGGAACCCAAGTGGAAGGTAAATTTTGAGAATGACGAGTGCAACGAATGTATAAGGGTGCTTTGCTCAATTGATGTATGTACAGAGTGTGATAAGAGCCTTATGAGCCCCAATAAAAAGATTTAAAAAAAAAAAGAATCCCTCTGCGCCGCTGAAAGGTCTTAAGTCCTGATTGTTCAGAGGGACACCCAACAAGGAACATGGCAGAAGCTCCTTTGCTGGTACAAGGCAACTGGAAAACCCCCACTCTCGAGAGACCACAGCACTGTGCCCCAATCCAGGGAACGTGCTTCTCAAGGCCACAGCCCGTCCCCGCTTCCTTACTTGCCCTCCATGCACTGGAGGAGGGAAGACGAAGCCGCAGTCATCAGTGCGAGCGGAGGGGTAGTATGAAGGCTGCAGCCAGTCACCAAGAGAACGAGAGTGAACCAGGGCCACTACCAGAGCAGTGAGCAGTCACCACTTCCCGCGGAAGATGCTACCACCCGAGTCCGAACTCTGGGCAGCAGAAGGGGATGCCGGAGTACTGACAATCAAGCTGCCTGTGACTGAACTCTCATGTGCCCTTGAAGTTCTCTCACCAGAAAACTTGGTAATTCCAGGTGAGCCTAAAGAACAGACTTTGTCTTTAAACTATCTCCCGTGAACTAGTAGCAGCTCATCTGTGGGGACAGGCAGGGACAGGAAGCAGTATTTGCCTACCCTGGTCAGATATGCTTGGGCGAAAGCCAAGTCCTTCTGCTCCCTGAGAGGGTCCCGCTCCAGAATGTCCTCTGCGTACAGCAGCAGCAGCTTGGCGGTGTCCTTGCGGGCCCGGGCGCGGCTCCCCCGCTTGCTGCGAGCCCGGGAACTGCTCCGGCCCTTGCCAGCGGTCTTGCTGCTCCCTCCTCGGAGGGCATGAGAAAAGGGGTGTCTCTCTGTGCGTCAACCTCTCCTCCTCCCCAGCCGCGGCTACCCACCCCGCCCTCCACTGTCTCCCAACAGCCTGGGGTAGAACTGGCTGTAAAACCGTGAAGTCGTTCTCTCAAGTTGGCGCTCAGCAGGGGTTGAGTACCTGCGTGCCCAGTGATGACAATGAGGCCACGGGGAGAAGGCCCACAGAGCAGGTATGGTCTCACGCTGGGCACTCAAGGGACCCTGTCTGCGTGAGGAATGAGCAGTGTTTGCTGACATAAACCTATCTTTTAGTACCATGGATGGTAGAACTGGGAACTAGTATAAAAATCCTGATAAGCCTAGAAGCTGATAAGAATCAGAGGTAGCGTTTCCAAGCACTGCTTCGTTGCAAAGACACCAGGTTACATGTGTGTACCGGGGAAAGGCAGTGACAGGGGAGACTGGTCTGAAAGCTGGTCGCTCTGGACCCTGCTTTTGAGCAAAGAGCCCCAGAGCTGCCCCTCAGGACATGCTTGCCACACCCACCTGGTGGAGTCCTGTTCGTCTCCAATTCTGGAGCAGACTGGGGTGAGGTCAAAGTAGAAGGGGGCTTCTCAACAGTGGCCCCCGTTGCTTCCTCAGCCATTTCATCCTCTTTCTGCAGGCTTTCTGCTCCCTCTGCTTCTTCTTCCTCCTCCTCCTCCTGCTCAGAATTCTCCTCCTGGGAGTTCTCTTCCTCAGATTCCCCTTCCTGACTCATACGCCTTTCAGACGCAAGCCAAGTGAGTTTCTCCATAGTCTCCTGTACAAAGTGCACACGGATCGAAAGGCACAGAGGTAAACCAGTAACCACTGAATTCGACGCCCTGGGTTATGGGTTCACTGAATAGCAGAACCTTCGGAATGGTTTTCTTGGGCCCTCAAGAAAGTTTTCCTTTGCCATGACACCTACTGATGGTCTACTTTTTCAGGGATTTAAAGTGTGCTCAGGTGATTCTATTTAAAATTTAAATCTCTTTAAGTCGAATAAAATGGGGGAAATAAACTCAAACCAACCACCTTCAAACGCACTGCCAATCGAGCGGATTCCGACTCCCGGGGAGCCTATGGGGCAGGGTAGAAGTGCTCCTGCGGGGTTCTGAGACTGCCTCTTTACAGGCACGGGCAGCCTCATCTTCCTGCCTCCAAACAGCGGACAGTTTCAAACCGCCGTCCTTGTGGTTCACAGCCCAATGCGTATCTACTATGCCACCCAGGTTCCTCTCAAGTATAAACAGGAAGGGAAATTTTATCCTTTCCCAATCCTATAACCTCAATCCCCAAACTATGTCCCATACTACATTAAAGAGTAAAACAAAGTTACCTTAGGACTATGTAAGCCAGCTATGACTCATCAATCAGTCAAACATATTCTGCATGCTCTCACCTGGAGCTCAGGCACCGAGAGCACAGACTCCTCAGAAGCTGATGACGTCTCATCTTCCTCATCTTGGGTGAGGTCATCAAAGTCCTCTTCTTCCTCTTCCTCGGGCCCGTCCTTCTCGCCGCCCGTTTCTGCTCCCACGGGCGTTCCCACCGACTGCCCGTCAGCACTCGAGGTGTCTTCAGGCTTTCCCAGGGGGCTGCTAAGACCCATCTCAGGATCCATGGAAGCAGAAGCAGTCTTTGGAGAGCCTTTGCTCACCTCTCCCGAGTTCCCTTCCTCAGGAAGCTCCTGAGAAGCTGCAGGGGCTCTGGTCAGCGGACTCCTCCCGTCCTCCTTGTGTAAGACCGGTGGCTTCCTCACCTCTCCAGTGCCATTTAGCCCCTCACTCGGGGAGCTCGTGGCATCCAATTCCATGGAAGGTTCTTCTTTGATTTCAGCACAAACGTTCTGCTCAGAGGAGCGGCTAGAGAGTTCCACCCCAGGGTCTTCAAGTTCGACCTTGACAATTTCTCCTAAGTTCCCGAGAGGAGACTTATGAGACTCCTGGAAGCTCTGAGGCAGGGCTTCTAGGACTTGCCCTCCCCCCTCCATTTTCACAATAGTCCAGCGATAGGGATAGCTTTCGGACAGCTCTTCCTGGCACCCTCGATCTGCTGGTAGAGGCCCTGGACTGCGCTCCTCTTTGGGAAGGGCAGTAGTACACTGAAGAGCTATTTCCTGGGGTTCCAGTTTGGGTTCAAGGCTTTGAAAGGTACCTTTGCCTTCAGTCAATGGACAAGCAAGGTCCACATTGCTCCGGGCCTTATCTTCAGTGGTAGATGGTCCATGAAGATTCACAGTGTTACCAGAGACAATTAAGGGTGGAATGGAGGAGGCTACAATGGGTGGGTTCAATGGACAGGGAAAGGAAGTGGGGTTAACCAAGAGGGTAGCGATGGGAATGGGCTGAGAGCTCGGGGCCACAGCTGCGTTGACTGGCTGCATCATGTTACAGCCAGTGCTAAGGCTCACGACCTTCACGGTGGTGGCAGGAACGGTGAAGATGACAGGTGCAGGGTGGATGAAGGGGGCAGGCTTCAGACAGGGAGGGGCCTTGACCCCCTTTCTCTTTGGGAGTCTCCGTTTCACACACGACTTTCGAAACTTAGAAGGGGCAAGTGAAGGCAGCATTACTTTGGGCACAAGGGCAGAGGAGAGAGAGAAGCCAGTCCTGGCCTCAGGTAGTGCCAAGGCAGACTCAAAGCCAGGACCCCCTATGACTTCCAAAGGAGGGCGGCCTGACACGGTCTGGATCGGGTGAGGGACCTGACCCACCATGTTGCTTGGAGGGGTTTCTGACTGAGTTTGTCTGGCTGGTGGAAGCGAGGGGCTGGGTCGGATAAGAAGAGGCTTCAGGCCTGATGACCGCTTCTGCCTCCAAGCCTTCCTGGAAAACCGCTTGGCAACGGGTTTCAGTTTCAGGACGACGTCCTTAGGCAACAGCAGCGGGTAGCGAGCGCCACTACCCACTCCGGGGCTGCCCTTGTCGAGGCCTGAGTCTGCGCCGGTCTCAGGAGCTCCGGTCACATGTCCGCCCTCTCCAGTGCCTTCAGTCATGTACTGCATTTCCTTCTGGATGGAGGGCAAACTGGCCTATTGGGAACAAGAACACTCTAGCCCATCAGGCTTCCAGACTACAGGGCCCTTCCCAAGACAGTCTCAGGGCATCTAACATGGATTTTTTTTTTGCACAATACTAAATTTCTGCTAGGACTACATTCAAATTAAATACTCTAGATCAGTGGTTCTCATCCTCTGGGTCGCAACCCCTTTGGGAGTCGACAACCCTTTCATAGGGATCGCCCAATTCCTAACAGTAGCAAAGTTACAGTTATGAAGTAGCAACGAAAATGATTTTATGGTTGGGGAATGAGGGATCACAACAAGAGGAACTGTATGAAAGGGTCGTGGCATTAGGAAGGTTGAGAACCACTGCTCTAGATCATAGGCCCCCAAACTTATTTGATCTACTGTCCTTTCTCCAGAAAAGAAATTACTAAGTGTCCCACAGTGATTAAAAACTTTAAAACAAACAAACAAACAAACAAACCCACACATTTGTACTATAGCCCATAATCCAGGATAAAGTAGAGCTTACCTGCTTTTTCAGTCCCTCTGGACTGTTCCAGGGGAACTTAGGGGCGAGAGTCTTACCCACTGTCGGAAACACTGCTCTAGATATTCTTCATGAATCTGCTTTAGGAAACTATCATTTTACCCAATACCTTTCACTGAGTGGAAAAAGGGTAAGTAAACAAAGACAACAACTTAAGTCTTAGTTCTACAACTAAAAATACCAAAGGCTTAAAGTAGCCCTTAGTGTCTCTATCGGGGTTTTCAGTAACCTCTGATTCCTACAGACACTGGGGGTGGGGGTTTGTGTCAAAGGTCATACCTTTAACCAGAATGGGAGTCGATGTTCTTCCCTCTCTACTGGGGGCTTCCACTGATGCGGCTGGATTTCTTCACAGCACTTCACCAAGACGGGCAGCTGTTTGGTCTTCTTAAACATCTTAACATGAAAAATAAAGCTTGAGTTACACTCCTCCTCCACAAATTGGTCTCTGTCAAGGCAGGGAAGAACCTGAGATTTTCTGACCCGATGGACATGAACACACACACACACATACAAAGATGATATCTGTTGTTGGCCACGTTTGCATTTCAAATTAAACTAACTTCTAGCCAACAGAGAGTTTACACTTACTCCTTATCCTATATTTCTATTCTGGTCCCAAGAAGAGGAAGCAGCTCATCAGAGAAAGCTTTGTTTCTAGCTCTGCGGCTGTCGTCAGAGTGCCTTACCCTTTGTTCTGGGGCCTGGGTTTCCCTAAATAACCTAAGAGGGGACTGAACTTAAGACACTGACAAAAAGCACTGATTCATCTGTCGGGCACTCTGTGACAGCAGACAAGTAACCCCTGCTCTTAAGGCATTTCAATAGGAAAGGGAGAAAGAGTCATTGAGACCAATAGTGGCACCCCATTAAAAATCACAAGCAAAGATGTATACAAGTGTGTACAAAACGGCACACAATTCAAATGTGGACAAAAACATTTTTCTAGGTCTGGTGCAAATATAAATTAATCTTAATGGACCAGAGTTCGAAATAAGACATAAGAAGGCAACATGCACTTCACATGCTGAATCGGGCGTCTGAGAAACCACAAGCATGTTGCTTCAGTTAGAACTAAATGAATGTGGAGAGACAAAGTAGTCTAACTTTATCCCAACGGATACGGTGAAGGTGGCTTTGGTAATAAAGCAAAGAACAGAATACATGAGTCTGGAGTCAGCAGTTAGGAAATGACTCATACATCCAGTTTGGGATTAAGGCCGGAAGTAAGGCAACTGGCAACAAAGAAAGAACATTAAAGACTTGGTGACTATCAGCAGATGGTGGAGACGGAGTCTATGCAGGCATGTTGGACTGAGACTGCTTAGATAACGCCACATACGGAAACACAAGTCACTGACGTTATTACGTTGGGAGGGAAGAATTTGCTGTTTGTGGTGGTGACAGTGGCAACTGCGCTGACTTAATGTCCTCGATTTTACTTCTCTACTTGAGCTCTCTGGGTTCGAATACCCATTGTGCTGGCTACAGACACTCACAGGTGACTCCTCCCAGTCTCTTCCTCCCCTTCTTACCAGAGGCAGCAGGGAAAGGTTGCTGGGTGGGATTAGAGACGTCGGTTAGCAGAGCCACATGAAGCAATCCACTGTCCTTGCAGGCCGTCTCCGGGCTCATCTACTCACGTCTTTTTAAATTCACCCTCTTTCAAGCTTTACCTGTGCCTAAGATTAGCCCGAGAAGTCAGCTGGTCTGAACTGTGAGGTGGGGTTGTGCATGTGCTGTGTGTGTGTAAACACAAACACCCATAAGAATTGGTAAGCCAGCCACGTGAAGTCTTTATCTTCTCCCATTTTAAATATTCAAATTCTAAACTGCCTGTCCCTTAACAACCCAGTGCCAAGGCTTGATGTGATGAGTCTTCATTTCTGGTCAGCCCTTTGGCCATCTGCATGCGTAAGCAAAGTTCAGTCTACAGTAGGTCAAACATCAAGCTCAGAGTCAAGCACCTTTCTCTTCATTTGTTCGGGCTGTGGTCATCTCAGGCCTGCCTAGCCATCCATCCTCAGTCAATTGGGACCAGCTACAAGCTTTGGGTATGAACACATACACCCATCTCTCCCACTACCCACCCCACCCCACCCCATATAATACAGACCAGTTGGCCTCTCGGACTAATCTTTACCCCCAGGCTCAATAGTCACCCTTTTAAAAACGTCAGCCCCCATGGATCACATCAAAGGCATCAATGAACAAGTCCAGATCAGCCCATCTCTTTACTGGGGCATTTTCTTCCCCTTCCATTCAGTAAGTAGATCCAGGCGGTTCCCATAACGAGCACTCCAAACTCACGGCTTCCTTTCTTTCAGCCTAGAAGATGGCTTGTTCTGCTGGGCACACTTTCCTGCTTTTATGTCCAATGGCAAACTGCTGGCTCAAAAATTTTCTAAAGCCAAGCTTTTTTCCCTGCAGGCCTTCCTTTCAAATGTAAACCTTCCATTCTCTCAGCATTTCTGGGTCGGGTTCAGGTTTCCTTTCTGAGCCCCTTACTCTACCTTAGCTTCAAATACAAAGCCTTTTCAGACAACTCTTTAAAAAAAATTTTGGGGGGGCATATAATTCAGGTGTGATACAATTCAATAGTTCACATCAAGAGGAGCTGTATAATCATCACAACAATCAGTTGTAGAACATTTTCTTCAATCTTGTACTTAACATCATTAGCGCTCCTCCCATACCCCCAAGGGACCACTTAATCCAGCTTGTGTCTCTGTAGATTTACTTATTCTGGATTTCACATACAGAAAAACATAAACAAACAACAATAAAAAACTAGTAAGAATAATAAAATAAAACAGATAAAAACCACAATTGAAAAGAAAACAAAAAATATTAACTAGAACAAAGTTTAAGGGCTCATAAGAAAAACCAAATGTCAGGGTGCTGAATTCACCCTAAGTGCATCTACAAGCATCCACCTTCCTTCCGCTCATTGCCTTCTGCGGTCAGCAAAGCTACTCACGTCCCTGGTTCGCGGTCAGGGATTTAACCCATGTGTATTTCACCTTTAAATTGAAACAGCTTTAAAATGTGTCTAAATGGAGATCAAATGATATTACATTTTGACCTAACTACATCTGCCACAACCAATTTGACAATGCTCTCCGAACAGGGCTGTTCCTATCCCTCAACCATGAACAGAGGAGAGTGGCACCCATCGGAAGTGAACCCATGTGCTGAGCCTGCGGATGGACTCTGAGTTCCCACTGTCAGCCATACCTTCTGCAAACCAGGTGTCCACAATTTAGGCTCCGGTGTCATGCCTTCCTTTAACCAAATACCAGACTCACAGACGACCCTCTGTGGGTTTCCAAGACTAATGGTTTATGGGGGGAGGGGGGGGCAGTGTTTCTCCAGTGGAGCTGCTGATGGTTTTGAACATGTTGGGCTGGGATCCATATGGACGGCAGTTTGAAACCACCAGCAGCTCCACAGAAGAACCACAAGGCTTTCTACTCCCGTGGACAACTGGATCAGCATCAACTCCATGACAATAAGTTTCCTCCTTTAGCTTTGGATTAGATTATTTCTAATCCTTGGAACCCACAGGCTGGTGTGCTTCTTCCATGTGGACTTAGCTGATGCCTCACTTAGATGGCTGCTTGTTTGAAAACAAGCTTTTCAGACCCCATACATTATTCCTTCTGGTCTCTTCAGCACACTTTGCTGGAGCACCCCCTCTTCAGCGACCTCTTCATGAGCTCCAGCATCAGGCAGGGCCAGGTCATAAGAAGGAATTGTTCTCAGATTGGGGCTGGCATAAAAGCGCACGCTCGAAACACACTCATGCGTCTAAGATGCCTAGGTCTCTGGTTAGGAGCAGGTACCGTGCCCACAGAGGACGGGGTTCTAGGTGGAGACCGTTCAGGGCCAACTAATTCTGTATCAAAGCACTTGCAGAGCACTGAGACACAGACACGGGAACATTCTGTAAGTGGAGGCAAAGCTGGGATCCAAACCAGACTGCAAAGCAGTGGAAGCCTGCTGCCTGAGCATTTAGACCCGGGCACCCCTCCATCATTCGTCTAACCAGGAGAAGCCAAGCGCTTGTTTGCTAGAAAGCAGTCTCTGAATTAAGGCTGACAGCAGAACGGCGATGCTGAGGAAACCTAACAAATTTTAAAAGGTAGCTTTCTCTCTCCTCTACTTTTCCACATGCTCTGCACCAGATGCTATTAGAAATATTCAACAAACAAGCAAAAAATGTTATCGAAAATAAAAAAAACCTGATGGAAGCAATAAAGAGCTTAACTCAACAGGCGAGTCAGAAGAAAAAGCTGAGGTTATATCCCAGAAAGCACAACAAAAAGTAATGCCAGGAAAAAAATAATCAGAAGAGCATTCTTAGGAGTCAGACATCTGACTCCTGGACATTAGCTAACGAGAGAGGATGGAAACGTCCCCAAACTAGAACAGAGGAGTGCGCGCACTAAACGGTTATCAAATGTCCAGAACAGTGCGTGGAGCCAGACCTAATGTAGGTCTAACATTATCATGAAATGTCAAAGCACTGAAGACAAACTCCTGAGAAAATTTATTTCTAATTTTGAATTCTAGATTCAGTAAAAGGTAAGAATGCAACAGAATTATGGTTTTTCTTTTACTTATTTGTTTCAGAATATAAGTATTTATTTATAAATAAATTCAGTTGCAAAAACAGGATAGAGGTCGCTTCCTCCTGTTTCCTCTAATAGTAACTTCTTTTTTCCCCAATGGTAAGTTCTTATGTAACTATAGAAAATAAAAAACCAAAAAACCCAGAAAGTGGTACAATCTACTGACCATGAAGGGAGGCAAATGATGGTTAAATGAGGGAAAAGAAAAAAGAAAAAGAGGCCTTTCTCTCCAGATGCTTCTTCAGAATGCTGTGCTTCATAAAGCTAAGGAGGTGAACCAACCAAAGAATATGTAGGATCCAGGAGACCCCTGGCTTGGCGTCAGTAGTCTCTGAAACCAGTTCAGCTCAATGTCTGGCATCTTGGGAAACCTCAACCAATATTCAGCGCCTTCCACTCTTACCTGACATCTGCTTATCAGGGCACTCAGTTTTCCCCGCTGCGTTCCCTAGGGCTCTGATCCCGACTAGTTCCTGGAACCTCAGTTCTGATCTGGCACTGCATCCACACACCATTATTGCTTCCCCACCCATTTCTTTTGTTCTGACATTGTGGTCTCTCCTGGGCCCCAGAACCCCTGCTGGGAGAGCAAAGGCACGAAATTCCAGGAGCCAGTCTTCAGTTGCAGGCTATGAGGAGGAGCCTGAGCTGCTCTGCGCAGCTCTACCAGCTTCTCAATGCCACCGACAGAAATGTGGCCTGGATTAAGCAGTGGCTATATCCCTTTGGGAAGGCCACCACAGCAGGGGACCTGGCTGGGATGTGGATTTCTCTTTACTTCTATCCTCAATCTGGAGTCCAAGTTCAACAGCCCTGGTCTCTCAAAACACTTCTCATTGCCCCAGAGGGACTGAGCGTGACTAAGACCCACAAACCATCCACTGTCTAGGATGGAGTTACTATTTATTCTCTGATCTCAGCTTAGATCCCAGGCTCAGGCAGCAATGTCTATGAGAGGCGTCGGAGATTCTGTGGAGGAACTGAAGCTGCAGCGGGCCCACTAGAGCCAGGACCAGGAGCTGCTGCTGAAACAGAGGACCGAGGGGCAGCAGGTTCAGGCCTGAAGCTGGAAGCCAAATTCAATCACACTGAGAATAACAAATGATGCCGAGAGGCTGTGGAGAGATTGGAACCTTCAGAGACGGTTGGTGGCACTGTGAGTATGTATAAGCACTGTGGAAAGCGATATGACTTCACCTCAGACAACTGGGAAGAGAAGTGCTTTATGATCCAGGATCCCTCTGCTGTGTAAATCTCCATAAGAAGTAACAGTCATAGCATGATCAGACACATGCACACTCATGTTCAATGCAGCACCGTCCACAACAGCAAGAGGACAGAAACCACCTCAGCGCCCATCAGTAGACAGACAGACAGACAGGTGAGGAGACTCGGCATATACACGCGGTGGAGTACTCTGCATCGCTTAAAAAAAGATGCAACATGGATGGTTCTGATATGGAATGTAACCCCCACTCAATACACAATAGCAAACTGAAACAACAACAACAACAAAAGGAATCTGCAGGATCCAGGAGAAACAAAGGAACCCACCACCAGAAAGAGGTAAACTAAATTGCTCGGCTGACTGAAGGGACAGACCCAGGGAGCCATTAGGACGCCTTACTATACTGAAAGAAGCAGGACAAACCTGAAGTAAATTTAGTGTAGAACTAGTGTAATCACCTAATAAAAACAGCTGCTAGTCCTGGTAATTATTAAGTCCAAGAGAAACAAACTAGCCAATTAAAAAAAAGAAACAAACTAGCCTGGCTTAGCTGAGAGCGGTTACATAGTTCTTATAATGCTTATAATGTGAACGTTAATACTATCTGACCAAATATGTGGTGTGATTATAGTAGCAAGATTAGAGCATGAAAATGTACATACCAGAACTAAGCCCTCACTTCCCATGGTTCAAGGTTAATATATAATGACATGCATCTAAAACATCAAGAACAAAATATTTTGGAAATGGTGGTAATTAACATATGTACAAATGTACTTGATACAATTGGTGTGTGGATTGTTAAAAGAGCTGTAAGAGCCTCCAATAAGATAATTTATGAAAATTTTTTTAAAAACCAAAAACATCAAGAAGTAGTCATTAGAAACATGTTACTTAGATATAAAAGTAAATGTATGTTTCTCCCCACAAAAATCCCAGTTAGCAGAGAAAGGGGAGAAAAATAATCTTCATCAAAAGCCTCATATGGGTAACTCTAAACAATATACAAATTATATAAATGCAATTTACATATCTAAATTTTAAAAACAAGAGTTAAGAACATAAGATTTCTATTTACATACACTACAAATATATTCATGAATACAGTAGAGGGGAAAAATGAATGACAGAGGACTACCAATGAGTGTCCTTCACTCTTTGACAGTAAAGAATAAATACTTGGCTGAGGAGTAGCATGGATTCAAGAACAACTGTATTTTATTTACGTTGCGGCAGACTTGAGCAGAAACGGGAAGGGAGGAAGCGACTTCAGAGGAGAGCAATAGATCACAGTCCCTGAAGAGGCAAGCACACCGTGAGGAGACTGAGCCCTGGAGAGAAGGAGGTCCCTGGAGACGGAGAACAACGAAGACGCTGGGAGAGCATGGGGAAAGCACTCACCTTCACGATGTTGTCAGGAGCTCTGCTCAGCATCAGGTTCTTGATTCTCACTGTCAGCTGATGGACAGTCTTGCAGGTTAGAAGGTACTTGCTGATCAGAAGTTTGGGAAATTCGGTACATTCAAAATGCTTCAGCCCTAAAGCTAACAAACTGAGAAAAAGACAATCACATACACTACAAATCCCACTTCAGTTTCTGCCTAAAGAAAAATGCTTTCCCAGACTAACTCTATCCATTTTTATAACTTTTTTTTCTACATCTAGCTCTTGCCAGCTATTCAATAGAAAATGTTAGATGGTTATTGAGCTCTTACTATCTAAAAGTGTGTACTATGTAGGTTACAGATGCAAATAAATTTCAATCAAGAGTTCACAATCAAGTGGGGAAAGGAAAACTCTAGACATCAAATCCTGATTCGTAAGACATGACAAAATAATAATTTATAAATTATCAAGGGTTCATGAAGGAGTAGGGGCTGGGAGGGAGGGCAAATGAG
Source organism: Tenrec ecaudatus (assembly GCF_050624435.1). Classification (NCBI taxonomy): domain Eukaryota; kingdom Metazoa; phylum Chordata; class Mammalia; order Afrosoricida; family Tenrecidae; genus Tenrec; species Tenrec ecaudatus. Next base: position 165,567,358 of record NC_134530.1, read on the forward strand.
GAGCTGATACCAAGGGCTCAAGTAGAAAGCAAATGTTTTGAGAACGATGATGGCAGCAAATGTACAAATGTGCTTGACACAATGGATGGATATATGGATTGTGATAAGAGTTGTATGATCCTCCAATAAAATGATTTTTTTAAAAAGTGTAGGGGTGGAGTCTAGTCTGTAAATCAGAATATAGCCAAAATGAGGCCTCTGTGTGAGCATGGCTTTCTTCTGAGAATTCTGGGAACTCCAGTATTTCCTCCTTGGAGGCGGGAGACTCTCTCTCTCTCTCTGCTCAGTCCCTGCGAGACATCCTAGCTGACAGGACACAGGACGCTAGAGTCCTGGGAAGTGGAGGAGACCCATGGAGACCCCTGCCAGTGCTGAGATGCTTCTGCCACCACTGTATCCACAAGACTGCAACCACTGGTCTGTGATGTTCCTGCATTTGGTGTCTTTGCATGTGTTTTGTGAGTCTGCAGAGAACTTTAGATTGGTATCAAACAAATGGGCTAATATTGGACTTATAGACTTGATCTGGAACGGGCTGGGATGTTTTCTCAATATTCAACTGCTCTTGTATATAAAACTCTTTCTTATGCACATGAGGGTCTATGAATTTGTTTCTCTATCTACCCAGAATAACAAAGCACTGCTAGAACTCACACACATAGAACTCTGTCTACCTAACTCAGGGGTCCTCAAACTTTTTAAACAGGGGGCCAGTTCACTGTCCCTCACACCCTTTGGCGGGCCGGACTATAGTTAAAAAAAAAAAAATTCCTATGCACACTGCACATATCTTATTTTGAAGTAAAAATAAACAAACAGGGCAAAAACACCCGGCGGGCAGGATGAATGTCTTTAGCGGGCTGCAGTTTGAGGACCTCTGAATTACCTTTTGGTCTATTGTGGATATAACTTATTATCTACAAGTGTCTCTCCTAGACTCCAAAAAAACCTCTCGTCTTCCCATTGGGTGGTTTGCTCTATTCCATCACCATCAGCACCTACTTGTCCTCAGCCTTGGTAAAGAAGCTCTTATCCTCCGGATCCTTTGCCTGCAGAGCACATAATGGGAGTAACTCTGGATACATGAAAACCTTGCTTGTTGCCAGGATCCAAGCTACTTGCTTTGGCAAACAGGGAAATTCATAGCCTGTAACAAACAAGCAAACAACAACCTGTGATAAATGGACATCTAGAAAAAGTCCCGCAAGGTTCCTTCCTATTGCCCCTTCTTTAATAAACTCTTTCTCCACCTACATATGCCGGCAGGGAGTTTCGCTCAATGGCAACAAATGTAGATTCCCCTATTCTTTCCTATGTGGAACAACCTATTAATCCTTGGCACGGAGTATAAACGGAACAAACTTTTACTTTATTTCCCCTTTACATTTTTAAAGAAAAAGTAACCAACAATGCTTTCTTCCAGGTTTAGATTCTACTTTCTTTAAACCCCTTCATCTATCTGGTATACCACATTTTATTCTTATCTAACTCTCAACTCATTCTTCTGGATTCCTCCTGAGGTTGGGAACAAAATAGCCATCAAAGGCCTAAAACAATTCATTCTTGCTCATGTTGTCTTTCTGTGTAAGTCATTCCCAGGCACCTCGGTTTTTCTACCTAGGGACAAGTATTATTACTGCCTCCACATTGTCCTTCTCTACGTGTTTTATGAATAACCCCAGAACACTACATTTCTAAGTTATCACTATGGCTCAGTGTTAAAGGAGTTTTTCATTACCAAAATGCAGCTATGAAAGTCAGTAAAAATCCAAAGCACAGCACTGCCACCGCAATGGCTTAGCCACACACAAACACGAGAGAAAGGGGCAGAGAGGGTCACAGCTGCAGACCGCCACCTCTCGACCTGGGCAACGGCTGCAGGGCTTGACCTGCTTGCTGACCCTTCAGTGACCAACAGAGCTCTACAACCACTGTCAGGAATTTAAAATTAATCCAATGATAAATTCAAGTAAGTGGCCAATACAGAGACAGAACTACAAACCAAAACTAATTTTCTGAACCAGGAAACAAAATCAAGTACCTGGTTTTAATGGAGCAGCAAAGAAAATACCACCCCCCCATGCTCCCCCCCCCCAAATCCAACCAATGCACAGTAGAAACCATATCTCAAAAAGTCTTTAAAACATTGAACCTGACAAAAGTATAACATCCCTAATGTGTGTGCCTAACTCCCAAATAAAGGTTTCGTTCAAAATAGAGATTTCACCCACCACACAACCATGGAAGTAGGATGAGTTCACCTCAATTAAAGAGTAATAAACCTAAACACAAGCAACTTGAGCAACAAGCAAGAGCCAATGGTGCTGAGGAGCAAGTTCAAGCTACACTGAACACATTAGCCAAAATCAAGGTTCCCGGAACTGAACACATTGGACATACTTTGGACTTCAAATTGTCAGGAGGGCCCAGTCCCTGGGGAAAGACATCCTGCTGGATGAAGTAGAAGGGCAACAAAAATAGAGGGAGGCCCGGATGAGGACGGACACAGTGGCTTTATCAATGCCTCTGGCACCGGAACAATTTTGAGGGCGATGCAAGCCCATGCAGTGTTTCGTCCCATTGTGTACAGGGTCATGGTGGGTCTGAACTGACTCGATGGCACCTCACAACCACCTCCGTGGTACCACCACCTTACATCAATCTATGCATCTCTTTGTGTTGAGTCCCACATAGCTAGCCCCGCATGCCTGTCCTGTCCTTCCCCTCATCTGCTAAGTCCAAATACTGCCATCTAGTTCTAGAATTTGAACAGTGAGTCACTCAGGAAGATATAAAAGGCAATTAAAGGAAGATATTAAAGGTAGAGAAGAAACGGCAAATTTTCCAGCTCCTCCATCACTAGGAAATTGTTTCTGAGATAAGAACCTCATCGCTCATTGTGAATAAAAACTTGAAGGTGACACATCTGTCCCCTACCAGGCTTCTTGACAGGTTTCCGAGGACTCCAGTCAATGCTGACATGAGTGCTGAAGTCTTCAATGAGCTGCATAGCTCCCATCAGGTTACAGGGTTGGAACAAGGTCTGAAACTTGGTGTGACACTGATGGTGAAGGGCAATGGAGCTTTGAGCAAAGGTTCCCAGCTCCTTCTAGGGGAGAGAGGACACAGAGAACACAATGACTCTCAGAGGCCTGAGCTGCCGGGGGAGGGGCGGTTCTTCCTACTATTTACTAAAAGCAGACAGAGATCATCCTAGTCACAACTACAACTGCCAGCAGATATTATGGGATTATATTTGGGATAGACTCATTTTTTCACACACAGACCAACAATTCTTACATGTAAATTCAGTGACAGTAATTGCATTCTTTCCTTTGCCAAAATGTTCTGGCCCAACATACCCATTGCTCCCCAGGAGTCCTCGCTAGCCCTTGTCAGTTTGATCGCACACAGAGAGAGCTTAAGAGTCCAAAGCTCACGACAGACATTCTTAACTATTGCTTGATTTTAAGATAACTGCAAGAGAAATTTTTCATTCCAAATATAAAAAAATCTCAGTGCAATAGTTTTGGGAGTTCATTCAACCTCTTTGGCTCCAGAAAACCTGGATTTCGTGTGAACTCAAAATTCTGTTTTATCTTTTCCTTCTTCCCAACTAGGGTTCCTCACTTATTCATTTTGTTTTATTATTAGGTTGAGTGTTCCCCCGTCTTCTGGACGCATGCTCTAGCTCCTCAGCTAGAAACAAGATTCTCAAGAACAAGGGCCATTGTGATTTAGTGAGTTAGCTGGTCTTTTGGTTTACCTGAATGACATCTAGTAAACTCTACGATTCTATGAACACAAAAGGAAGTACACACATACTGTAGACCACCAATTAAACTTTTTTTGTTGTTTAATTTTGAAAGACACTTTATTTTTAATCGTTTTATTAGGGGCTCATACAACTCTTACCACAATCCATAGAGACATCAATTGTGTAAAGCACATTTGTATATTCATTGCCCTCATCATTCTCAAAACATTTGCTCTCCACCTAAGCCCCTGGCATTAGGTCCTCATTTGTCCCCTCCTTCCCTGCTCCCCTTCTCCGAAAGATACTTTTTTTTTTCCTTTTTTGAGTGAGTGAATGAACGAGAGTGAGTGAGAGTGTGAATGAGTGAGTGCGTTAGAGTGAGTGAGAGTGATTGAGTGTGAATGAGTGAGTGAGAGGGCGTTAGAGTGAGTGAGTGAGTGAGTGAGAGAATGAGTGAGAGAGAGTGAGAGAGAGTGAGAAAGAGTGAGAAAGAGTGAGAGAGTGAGAGTGGGAGAGTGAGTGAGAGATAGTGAGTGAGAGAATGAGTGAGAGTGAGTGAGAGTGAGTGAGTGAGTGAGAGTGGGAGAGTGAGAGAGAGACTGAGTGAGTCCCGAAAGATACTTTTAGTGGCTTGTAAAAATACAAATGAAAATGATAACTTGCTCAGGAAATTAATTTTCAGAAGCATCTTAAATGAAATATATCTAACATAATCTTATCCTACAAGAATCTCTAAGATAGGCAATGCTAAGAAAACTAAGCTCATCATTTGAAAATCCCTAGAATCTTTAAAAGTTGGGGTCAATTTTAATAGAATTCAAAATTTCAGAATTTAAAATACTACAAAATATCGTGAGAAAAATTAATTCTATATAAAAAACACGAGAACTGAGTCTTCTGAATAAACAACAAATTTAAAATCAATCAAAAAGAATAGCACTACCAAAATTTTTAGAAATCAGGCAGAAGAAATAACCAAAAGAAGTGAGAGGGACAGTCTGAAGGGAGCTGATTACATTGTCTTTTCCTGAGAATGGCTTACACCAGTCACGCAAACAGAAAGCACTAGCAGAAAGTAGACAAGCTACGAAAATCATCCAGGAGGGAAAATAAACATATATGATAGTAAGTAACCATGAGAAATGACTTGCCAAGATAATTTCATACTCAAGCCTTTAGTTAGGGATATTTAGAACCTTACAAGAAATACTCGTGTAGTACTGGCCTCCGAACTAAGATTGGGGTTGGAGCTGGTGAGAAGGTGAATTTGCGTCAAGAGTTGAACATGCTGGAGAGAGAAAAAAAAATAACAGTGACATGTCATGATATTGCTATTTCAGGAAGCCAAACAGATCTTAAATGTTCACCACACATACCTTGTTATCTAGAGACTAAGAATCATATAATATCTTAACAGGAATTTCTCAAATAGGTTCCTCTTGAGCAAAATGACAAAACCACGTGAAAATTTAACCTCTAACCAGAGGTCTTAGGAGAAAAATATTATCTCTGGAAGTGAAAGCTCTACAAAGAGGCTTCAAAAAGTTAATAGAAAATCAGAACTAAAAGATAATAAAAACTTTCCATGAACTTTTCCAAGACTCTTCATACAATTTCAGAATGGATTACTGAGGACTCTTTAAAATCTATCATTCTGAACACAGGGTCGTTACATGTCTTCCTGTGAGCCATATGCATGGCACGATGACCTCCCAAGGTCCCTGGATGTGATGATCTTATGCTTCCTGGCTTGAAAGGCTATTCAGGCATGTTTCTATTTAATAGACTCTAAATTGTGATCTCGGAACCAGGAATATGAACATTACCCAGAAGGGCGCTTTACCTGCTGCATTTGTTGTTGGAGTCTCCGTCGCTGTGCTAGATCGAGAACCAGAGTCTGAGGAACTTTCTCATTCTTGGGCTTAACCCTCTCCACTTCTTGCTGCTGTTTGGCTGAAGATTTCTTCAACTTCAGTTGTTCAAGGAGCTCTTTTACAGTCCGATGTTGCTCATTAAGCAAATTGGCCAGTGGTTCCTCAAACCTAATCCAAAAGGGGGATGAGTGCATTTGAACATTTCCCATGGCCCACCACACACTCACTGCCTGCTAATGATAGGCAAAGGGGGCTAGGATAATTTTCAGCTGCAAATCTGCAAATTCCGCTTCAGTCAACAGATGAACTCTTAGCCTTATTCAAATCTTTTCCTGAAGTTAATATTGAAGGTGATTTTAACCCCTTCCACCCCCATTCTTCTATAATCACTCCTATAAATGGAATACAGAGAGAGGACATCCAAGAAAAAAAATGGAACAGAGAATTATCTGGCTAACAAAAAACCAAGAACGAGTGGGAACATATTCTTACATTATAATGTTGCAGTAACCCAGCTTAACATGAGGAGCTCCATCTTGTTTCAAACTGCTGTTAGTCGCTGCTACCCGTCTCCCCCCCCCCCCCACCGCCCTTCTCCTCTTCCCTCTCCTGGGTCTCCCAACAAGACCTTGACTCTTTCAAGAAGTCTCCAAACCCTGCCTGCCCAGTGAGCAAGAAATGTACACTATCTTGTAAGACCTTAAATTAGCACCCGCAGCTGTGCAGTTCCCTTAACCCCATTACTCTGACAGCCTGCTATGAATGTAACAGCTAGAATTTCCCTCCCCTTGAGCAAGTCCCTTATTTTGAACTATAAAAAGTTTGGAATTTCTTTGTTTTGGATCAGGGTTTCCAAGGCGCTAGCCTACTCAGTCCGGCTATTTAATAAAGACTTTAATTATAACAAAGTAGTGTGGGTGATCTTGCCCGTTTACCACATTTGGAGGGGCCAGCGAGACCCCTATGCTGCAGACCAGCCAAGAGCCTGTTCGACCAGAGGGCTTTTCTAGCGGGGATGCGCCCTGATGGTGTCCAGGCCCCAGGCACCGTGTCTCAGATGAACAAAGAGAGATCAACGCTGAGTCTTCCTCATAAGTCTTTCCTGATCTGCCCCTCTCTGCTAAGTCTGTCTGTTTTCAGCTCATCCTGCATCCGAGGGACATGATTCTGACAGGAATGCCCTTGGCTTTGATCAGTGTCCACCCTCAGTATGGAGTAAACCTTGCCCTGGTCGGATTTCAGTAACTTTATATTTTCTCTTCTTCGGGAGGGAATTAATGGCTTAAATTCAGGAAAATTGTGTGAATGTGTTTGTAATCTGTTATTGTCTGTGTCTGATTAAAGTACCGGAATGGTTTCACCTTTGTGGAACTCCCCTGCTGTCTGTTTGCATTGTACTGGGGTTTAAAAAATCAACTCTGATAATTGACCTTTTAGAGTTCCTGTTTCCTCTGCCTTGCAATCTGTAGTCCACGATCTGCTTAGCTCTCAGGCTGACAGCGACTGTCCCTAAGGAGTGGACTCCTCTCCAAAAGGTCTCTCTTGCCTTGTTTTATGTATTTTGGGTCGCACTCCTTTTGGCTGTTGATAGTGTCGCTTGACTTTCTGTGCAAGGGCTTTCTGGTTTCTCTTGCACCCACAATCCCTTGGTGGAGTGGGGAATTCTCTGCGGTGGCCCCTGGCCCTGCCTGTTTACTGTGGCTTTTGGGAAACCTTTCCAAAAGCAGCCTGCCTTCCCTGATTCTGTCTGCTGTGGCCCCAGCCCTTGCTTTGCTCCCCTGCCATGGTCTCACTCCCTGTTCCCAGTTCGGTGCCTGCTCTTTTTAAGCCTACCCTACCCTACTGACTGTGGAGTCAAGTTCTCCTCCAGCTGCCTGCATGCTCCTTGGGAGAACAAGTCTGTATTAACTCCTGTCCTGTTGCTAGTGTTTAAGACTTTGTCACAGGTAACCCTGGTCACCCTGACCAATTCCCTTGTATTAATAGTCTGCCCTTGCTGAGTCACCCCTCCCTAGTTAAAACCTGTTTTGCAAAAACACACAAGTTCTTTTATTTCAAACTTGTTGCAGTTTCTAAAAAACGCACTAGTCATTACTGACATCTCCCTCCCTTCCTTGTCTCCATCAGCTCCCTCTCCCCTAGCTTCTTCAAACCCTGCCAGACTGGATGCCCACCTTGCTCAGCAAGGCCCCAGAGAGCCAGAGTTCCCCGGACTTTCCTCTCGTTCCCCTGCATCCCGTCCTTTCCCTACTAGAAGCTGGCCCTCCTGATAATTTGTCAAGTGACCCTTTGCCTGTATGTAGTCCCTTTTCTGTCTTAGACCTGTGTAATTGAAAAAGTCCAACCTCACCCCACCCACCCACCCCTTTCTTCTGAGGAACCCCATGGGTTACCCTCCCTCACGGAGCCCTCCCTGCCTCAAGAAGTGGAATGGAAAGCAGTTTCGTCTGTGGACCCCTTGAAGATAAAGCTTTAGCAAAATAGACTCAGTCAGCCTATTAAACTTGCCTGTGTGTTTGTTCATTCATACCAGCTCATTCCCGTTTTCTTTTCTTTCTTTCCAACTTAACCTCTTTTAAAACAGGACTTCAAGTTCAAAACCCATCATGGACCCTGAACAGATTTGCTTAATTCCTTTGATAATGTTGGTAAAACTCAAAATGTGAGCTACAGCCTTTTCTTTTAGGGCTCATGACCACTCCGACCCAGCATTCACAGCTTACGAACATGTGTCAGCGCTACCTTTTCCCACGGATGCCCCAGAAATCAAATTCAAGGTGTAGTAACTGGATTCCTATGCGTAAATATAAATGCAATTCCACTCTGCCTGGAAAAAAAGTAGCCCCTTCTCCCTGTTCTCCAGGATGCTGCAACCATTTTCCTCAATGTTACCACCCCCGCATTGTAGAGTCAGGATGGACCCGAGAATGATGTTGTCGCTAGGAGAGTATCCGAGCCTGCCTTTTCCAGAATGCAATCTTCTTCGGCTCCGTAATTTACCTATTGTTCCAAACGTATGCTTATAGAAGCCCTGAAGGCTTAAAGTGGATGGTTTGCTGAAGGCAGGTTATGTGCCCTGGGGAAACGTATGTTTTTATGCCAACTACTCAGGAGTAATAGAAAACGCTGCAAAACATGGGAGACCGATTAGACCAGAGCAAAAGAAAAAGAATCACAGGAATCCAGGTACCACAGACTATTCAATTAAAGCAGTGCTTCTCACGCCGCGACCCTGTCACACAGTTAGTTCCTGATGTTGTGGTGACACCCAGCCATAACATTATTTTTGTTGCTACTTCATAACTCATTTTGTTACTGCTATGAATCGTCAATGTAAATATCTGATATGCAGGATGTATTTTCTTTATTACGAATTGAATATAATGAAAGCATAGTGATTAATCACAAAACAATATGTAATTATATACTGTGAAATATTTTTTTCTTTTTTTGAAATATTTCTAATGACAAATAATGAAATTTTGTCTTGAAGCATGGTATATGTAGCATGGGTAACAGTCTTCACACCGGGAGCTTGTATGTGGGCAGACCTGCCTGGAGATGGACAGAGGAACTGTGTCTCCATCAGAAATACCTGTTTTCCAATCGTCTTATTTGACCCCTATGAAAGGGTCATTCAACCCCCAAAGGGGTCACAACCCACAGAATGAGGACCACTGAATTAAAGTCTTGGTTAGCTTCCTGGTAAACTGGCATTGCCGACCCATTAGCTTAAATACTCTTAGCACTGCTTATAGGTTTTTGTATCATACATTGTCTTGTACACTTTATCCAAAAACGCATCCAAAAAGTCCGCCTCATGGTGCTTCAACTCTAGCCTAAGAGGACCCTGAGCTGATGGTTTTACTCCCCCGCTAAAAGTTTAGTAACCTAGTTTAACACGAGGAACTCCATCTTGTTTCAAACTGCCAACTAGACCCCCTTCTCTCTTCCCTCTCCTGGGTCTCCCAACAAGACCACGACTCTTTCAAGATGTCTCCAAACCCTGCCTGGCCAGTGAGCAAGAAATGTACACGATCTTGTAAGACCTTGGATTAGCGCCCACAGCTGTGCTGTTCCCCCCTAACCTGCCAACCTGCCCCCTCTTTTCAACTATAAAACGTTTGGAATGTCTTTGTGCTGGATCAAGGTTTCAGGGCACTAACCTACTCTTGGTCCAGTTATTTAATAAAAGCTTTAATTATTAATAAAGTGGTATGGTTAATCTCGCCCATTGTCAACAGATACCCGCACTAACCTGGGGATTGCTCTTAACTATGATACAAAATCTTCTGGAAGTAAAGCATTTGTTTAATTTTCCTGTAACTCCTATCTCAGGTCTAGTTTCTTCCTTGTCTATTACTATTAGGCTGCCCTTGAATTCCTTTCTTACAGAGTCAAAGACCTTCAAGCATGAAACAGAAGGGTGTATACTATGATACATGGTGATTTTGATGACCAGAAGAACTGAGGAAACTAGTTCAATTACCTTACTACCCTCCAAGAAAATATTTTCTGTGAACCTCTTCTCTGAATGTCCCATTCCTACCCTTCTCACCTGACTCTGACTAGGGATGAAGCAGTCAGTCACTTAGTGGTTAAACACATTTACCACCCAATGCAGTCAGGACAGGACTGCTCAAGGAGCTAGTCTAACCTATAAAAACTTACAAAAAGCAGCTTTCCAGAAAATTTGTAGTAAACAGTTAAATGACAAGAATTTTTTCTTTTTCTTTTTTGACAAGAACTTTTTTCAATAGCTGCTGGGGATGAAGATTATGTTTTGTTTCACACATTTACTTCAAGTTTCAGCAGGTACATGCTAAAAACCTCAAATATCCACTGTCCTCTTTATAACTTATTAAGAACCCCAAACTCCTCATTACCTGACCTGTCAGAGGAAATGCGCACAAACAATGAACAGTAGCTAATGCAAACAATGCCTGCACCTGATTTTAAGTACTAATTGGACAGTAAGTAAGGGAGGCAGTACTAATTCCATAGAATTAGTACTATTGTTTTTTAAATTATGGTTGTGGGAAAGTACAAAATAAACTCCTATTCCACAAGTTATACTTATCTTTTTTCATGACATTAGTTATAATTCCCTTAACGTAACAACCCTTTCCACTTCCTCTCTGGGACCCGTTTCCATTTGCTCATCCTTCCTGCCCCTGCCTTGTCGTCTGAACTTTGCATTCGGACAAATGCTACCCTTTTGGTCTTTTAGTTTACTATCCTGTGGAGCACATTCCTCTTGGGATTACTGTTCACTTTACAGGCCTATCATTTGGCTGAGAGGTGATCCTCGGAGTGGATTCAGTTCCAGGTTTGAAAGGCTGTAATCTCGGAGCTTCCACCAGTCTATCAGACCAAGAAAGCTGGGCTTCCTTAGGATTTTGTTAGACATCTTCCTCCGCGTCTATCTAGAACTTCTCGAGGATGCTTTGTTTACTCAAAAACCAAACCCAGTTTGTATCACGAACAAGAGAAACAGCAGCAGCCAAACAGGTCAAGGGAACACCAATGTAATGAATGTCATGTAACAGGATTTGTTTAAATTGTAGAATCAAAGCAAATTATGAAAAATGCCATGGAATCAAATTTTTAAAATCTATACAAAGAGTTGATTAATGGAACGGAAATTTTTATAGAGATTAAATCCCAGTTATAGCAAATCCCCAAGAGGAATGGATCCATTTTACATACCAGAATTTTGTTTTATGAAGCATGCCTTGAAATACATGGGTCAACTAATTACTATGTAGAAATCTTGAGCTCTTTGGGAGAGAGTGGTTTTTGGGTAGTTTTGGTAATAGAATGTGACTAATAATTCTGGTTTTTTACACACTTGGTAGTATACTTTGTCTTTTTAAACTAAGTTTTAAGTTCCCCGAGTGGACCTAACAGAAATGCTGTTAGTTAAAAACACAAGAATTATAGTGGATATGGGTCTGTTAGCTTTATTTTACTCCACGGGGATACAAATTGCGCCCTGCCTGCTAGATGTAGCCATTCATATAACGATAACATGCAGCTACAACTAATGGATAACAACCAATTAAAGTGCCTCTACTTTTTTTTTTTTTTTTGCGCTGCTGCTGCTGCTGCATAAAGGAAGCTTTACTGCTTCCATTTGGTCCACAGTGTGGGGGACGGGCTCCCAGGTAGTGGCGATGTGGCAGGCTGAAGGGGCAAGGGGCAGGTAGAGGGGCTAAGGCCAGCTGGGGAAGGTATCGTCTAGAGGAGTTTCAGCTCTCCATCCAGGAAGCAGTTCTCCAAAAAGTCACAGAGATAGGGGTCCGTGTGAGTAGCCCCCACAGCCTGCAGGTCTAGAAGGGCCTGGTTGAGCCTATACTTTATGGATAAGGCAACAGGAGTACCAAATGTATATGAAAATAACATATATTTCAGGCTCTAAAACATTACTGTGCTCAGTTCATGGTTTGCTAAGTTAATGCCTGGGTTAGGGGCAAACGTTCGTTAAACCTTACCAGATGGCAATGGCCAGCAAGGAGCACTAAAGGGACAGACTGCATAGTACAATGTAGAGAAACGTCTGTGGCTGGCCACACAGTTTTGTATACCTCTCCAGCACCACTCACCTGGAGACGTTGCTATGGATACCAGCTACTGATTTATCTCCCTTCCCAAACAGATACAGCTTGGTCTACAGCTGCACTGCCCCATAACAAGGAGACTTAATCATTTGACACCCAGTTTCCCACGGCGCTTTGTATATAAACAACACAAAAACGGCTACTTAGGGATGGGAAATTGTTACTGCAATTTCTGAAACTTTCCCCAGAAACAAACATTTCATTTATTGTAAATATCAAGGTCAATGTCTAGCCTACCGTAGGACTTGAGGTGTATTAAAGTTAGGCCGAGACTCAGCCACACGATCCTTCTCCTCAGGACCATCATCTTCAACTTTGGGGAACCCCATCTCACCTTGGAACTGAGGGTAAAACAAGAGACGGGTTTTCCTGGAGAGTACACTTGGGAAAGTCACTCCAGTGTTGAGAAAAGACAGGGAAGGCTACAGATTACAGGCATCCTGAAAGATACACGAGCACCCCAGGGACCTCAAACCCAGTCAGGACCATCACTGTGCCAGGGGAGAGAAATCACCCAGCCAGCTGACTGTAACGGGAAGCACCGAGCAGGAACAACTCAAAAGCATTCGCTTTACTAAACAAAAATATCTTTCAAAAGAAATATTTACCAAAAAGTGAACTACTTGTGCTCAGAATAGTCTGAAACAAGCTTGCCTCCTTTAAGTACACACCAAATAATATTTCGGGAGATTATCCAAAAGCTTACAAGGGGAATTTCACAAAGAATAACCTGCACTGTGGCCACTAAGAGGAGTTTACTTCTTCTGCTACCGTCTTTCTTGGGTTCCTTGAAAGCCAGTCAGACTGCCTGCCCATTGTAGGGAGGGTCCCCGAAGTCCAAGGGCACCCGGAGTAATCAGTACTTACAGTGTCAAACAGCTCTTCCATCAGCTCATTCACTTCCTTCTCTGTAAGAACCCAAACAGTGCATTATTGGCACAAGTTGGCTCTGTTTTGCAGTAAGAGAGAATTCCATGAAAACAATGTTGTTTACAGCCAGGTATCTAACTAAATCCTTGTACCTATCATTCATTCATTCAAAAACATTTTGAACACCAACTATACCTTAGACTCTATTCTAGATGCGTGAGTGAATGAAACAAGCATTTCTACTCTGGTGAAACATAAATACTAGCATTGAATTGCTGTAGACAAAGTTAAGCTAAAATTCAACATATTATGATTTGTTTTCCCTTTTGACCATATTTAATTTATTCTAGTTCTTATTATTTTCCCTCTTACTTGGATTGAGGTTTCCCTGTGTTTTTTGTTGATTTGTTTTTGGGGGGACAATATATTCTTTATACTATATCTAAGAAAAGTAAATCTATAGAGACAGTAAATAGATTGTTCCCTGGGGCTTTGACAGGGGAGGGTAGAGTAATGGAGAGCTGATAATAATGGAGACAAGAGGAAGAAAATGTTCTAAAATTGATTGTGGTGATGACTGCACATCTCTTTTAATACTAAATTGTAAGGCATGTGAATTATAAGTCAATAAAACTGTTTTATGAAATATGATACAGATGACTTTAGAAATTAGATAAATTCATCATTGGCTGGCCCATAGAATACTTAATGGTGTCAACAGAACAGTCTCTAGCAATGTACAATATAATCACAATGACTAGAAGATCCAGAAAACACATTTACTAAATATGCGTATAACACAAAACTGGAAAGAATGCGCTAGTCCAATGGATGCCAAGACTCAACATTCTGGCTTTTCTGAAATCCAATGGATTGAACATAATGGGAATACGTGTAGAGTTCTACATTTATGGGGTTTTTTGTTTGTTTGTAAATTTTAAGCTTCTTAAAGCACAGAGAAAAAGTGGCATAGCTCAAAAAAAAAGAACACTTGAAAAAATGTCTCAAAGCTGTGACACACAACTGCTCCAAAAGAAGTGCATGTGGCACTGAACTAGCATGGCATCTGAGACTAAGTCTAAACAACTGGGATCGATTCTACAAACAGTCCTTCTAAAGAAGGTATAAAATAGCTAAAATCCTGATCCTGGTGAGGAGGCAGGGCATCTGGGACTCTATATTAGGAATGGAATATGGAGGAAGTTCTGGCAATTTATTTTTTGCCATGAAAGAATGCTTTCTTTCTTTCTTTTTTTAAATCATTTTATTGGGGGCTCATACAATTCTTATCACAATTCATACATAAATCCATTGTGCCAAGCACATATGTACATTTGTTGCCATCATCATTCTCAAAACGTTTGCCTTCTACTTTAGCCCTTAATATCTGCTGCTCATTTCCCCCCTCCCTCCCCACTCCTTCCTCCCTCATGAACCCTTCATCATTCATAAATTATTATTGTCATAAGTTACACGGTCCGATCATCTCCTCCCCACAACCCTTCATTAAGGGGGTGTCTGGTTGGCTAACAATGGGCTTTGAGTCTCCACTCTGCACTCACCCACATTTACAATGATATGATTTTTTGTTCCTTGGTGCTTGATACCTGATCTCTGAGACAGCTTGTGGTCACACAGGCTAGTGTGTTTCTTCCATATGGGCTTTGTTGCTTCTGAACTAGATGACCACTTGTTTATCTTCGAGCCTTTAAGACCCCAGATGCTATATTTTTTGATAGTCGGGCACCATCAGCTTTCTTCATCACATTTGCTTATGCACCCGTTTGTCTTCAGTAATCGTATCAGGAGGGTGGACACTCACTGATATGATTTTTAGTTCTTTGATGTCTGATAACTGATCCCTTCTACACCTCGTGGTCAGACAGGCTGGTGTGCTTCTTCCATGTGGGCTTTGATGCTTTTCAGCTAGGTGACCACTTGTTTATCTTCAAGTCTTTAAGACCCCAGACGCTATATCTTTTGATAGCCAGGCACCATCAGCTTTCTTTACCACATTTGCTTATGCACACATTTTTCTTCAGCATTCGTGTTGGGAAGGTGTGCATCCTGGAATGCCAATTTAATAGAACAACGTGTTCTTGAATTGAGTAAGTGCTGTTGAGTGGAGGCCCAATGTCCATCTGCTGCCTTAATACTAAACCTATAAATATATGCACATAGATCTGTTTCCCTACAATCATATAAATAGATTTACATATGTATATTCCAGTCTTTGGACCTCTATAAATACCTTTTGTCACCTACTTCTTTCCTCTATTTCTTTGTACTTTCCTCTTGTCCCACTAACATGCTCAGCCTTCATTTGGGTTTCAGTAATTTCTCTGTTACCTTGCCCTTGCTGAAACCCTACCAGGCCTCTCACACCCTCCTTGCTACTGATTTTGGATCACTTGTTGTTCCCCTGTCCCTGGGCTGGTCAGCACCACCTCCTTACCCCCTCCTCCCCTTCTCCCGTGTCCTCCCGGAACCATTGGTCCCATTGTTTTCTCCTCCAGACTATTCATGCAGTCTATCTTATCTAGATAGATCTGTAGAGATAATAATATGCACCAAAAATCAAGTCATTGCAAGATAGGCAATGAGTGAGAACACAGCTATGACAATAAAAAGGAAACCAATTACCCATAGAAGAATAAATTAATTAAAAGAAAAATATTTTAAAAAGAAAGAAAAACCTGTAAATAGATCAAGATCTGATTTTTTTATCTCTTGGCATGTCCTTCAGTCAGGTCCATGGGGTACCATGCTTTGACCCCAGAGCCTGTCCTTTGTACTCCCTCAGGGGCTCCCTGCTCTGCTCCCACTGTTGCTCTGCCGCACACTTTTAGTGGTTTGCCTCAGTGTCACAGGGTCAGTCTGGGCCAGTACCGACTGAGTTTCCAGTGTTGTCCCCTTAGGGCCCTGGGCCATCAGACGGTGTGTCTCGTAGTGGGATCAGCCATATTGTCCACTCTGTCCATTGGCTGTTCCACAGTGGGCATATCATCCTCCAGGCCTGATGGGCCAGGATGTGCTCCACTCTCTCTTCCTCCCCCTTCATTTGCTCCCATTTGCTCTGATCAGACAAGTCCCTCTCCCCTAGCTGCAGCTTCAGTGCCGTCCTCTCAAGTAAATTCTTCTGGGATGAGGGGCAGGCAACTTCTACACACTAACAAGTCCTCTCCTAGTTTACCCTAAAGAAATAAAAGATGTCCACAAAAAAAGGCATTAACAAGAAAACTCGGGAGAAGCTTTCTGATTGCCAGAAATCTGAAGAAGCTCAATGTCTATTAACTTGGGAATATGAGGGGACTTCAAAAAGTTCATAGAATAGTTGTCTTTTAATTCCATTTTCCCACAAACTTTGTGAAGCTTGTAAATAAACAGACTGATACATTCACAATGGGACACTATTCCACAGTGAAAAGGAGCACACTAACATGGATAACCTCAAAAACTGTTGTTTTTAAAATATAGAGAGATACAGATATAGTGTTAAGTGAAAAAGTCTTAATCAAAAAAACACATGAAACATGATTAATTTTTATCAAAATTTTCTGCAACACAAATATAATCTGTGATAAAAAAAAATCACAAAACAATGTTTGCTGCTCTAGCAGCAAACAAGAGGTGGGAATCAGCAGGGGGACTGGCTTGGAAGGACATGAAACATTTTCTGGGGGGTGCTATCTCTATCCTGATATACGTTTGGGCTATACATTTGTCAAAACTTGTCAAACGGTTTGTTTAGGATTTGTGTATTACATTACATATTACAAACTCACACCAAAAAACCCCAAACACACTGCCACTGAGTCCATGTCGACTCACAGTGATCCCATAGGACAAGGTAGAACTGCCCATGCGTTTCTGAGACTGTACCACCTTATAGGAGTAGAAATCCCCATCTGTCTCCCTCAGAGCGGCTGGAGGTTTCAAATTACTGCCCTGTGCTTAGCAGCCCAACGTGTAACCACTACGGCACAGGGCTCCAGTATTACAAGGAGGACCTAAAAACCTGGTAACATCAGACACAGAGGGCAAGAGGAGGTGGGATCCCACGAACTCTAAGACTAGGAGGAAAGCAATCCTAGTCTACTGACAAATACTGCCAGCACAGTGCTAAGCCCACCACAGCAATAAACATCACCAAGCCCCTGCCCTTGGCAGTCCAAGTCTGGGGTAGGAAGAGACAGGAGGCAAGACTTAACATAGTAACTATGCGACCAATGAATATAACAATAAGGATGTATACAAAGTGATATGGGAATACCTGGCAAAGTAATGATTCTAAATAAGGAAGAGCTATCCACCAAAGTACATGTACACGAATGAGGGAGGGAAGGCGAGGATTCTAGGAGGATTGAACTGACAGGAGATCAAGAAAGAAATGTCTCCCTCAGAAGAATGCGCTAGAGGTCAGCACTGAAGCTCCAGCTCAGGAGAGGGGACAGCTGCTCAGAGCTCACGGGAGCAAATGAAGAGGGAAGGAGAGAGTGGAACCTATCTTGACCCACCTAACCTCAAGGACGATATTCCTGCTCAGAGCAGCCAACGCACAGAGAGGAGCATAGGCCTGGCCCCACCATGAGACAAGACGTCCCTCACTGACCCATATTGCTAGGGGGAGCAACACTGGAGGCACAGTGCAGGGATTGTGCCCGATCTGACCCCACCACACGGGGGCAAACCACTAAGTGCCTGGGGATACCAAAACTAGACTTTGGGGCCAGGGCGTAGCACCCTATCAGACTCCACCAGAAACCACTCCTAAAGGTCAACAAACAGACTTGGAAAATAATAATAATTTTTAAAATAGAGTACCTATTTATTGAAAAAAAAAAAAACAGACTTGGAACTATTTCTAAGCTTTTCTTTTTTTGTCCTTTGGTTTTCTTTTGCTCTGACTTGTTTTTGTGCTTATTATTGTCTCTGTATGTCTATCTAGATAAGATAGGTGGGATAAACAATCCAGAGGAGAAAACAATGGGACCTTCTGTTGGGGGTGCGTGGGGGGACACAGGAGGAGAGGGGAGGGGAGGAAGTGGGTGCTAACAAACCTAAGGAGAGGAAACAACAAGTGATCTAAACTCGATAGCGAGGAGTGCATAGGAGGTCTGGTAGGGCTTGATCAAGGGTAATGTAACTGAGAGGAATTACTGAAACCCAAATTAAGGCTGAGCATTATAGTGGGACAAGAGAAAAGTAAATGGAAATAGAAGAAAGAACTTGGAAGCAAAGGGCATTTTTAGAGGTCTAAATAAAGGCATGTACTTAAGTAAATATATTTATGTATATATAATGATAGGGAAATAGATCTATGTACATCTATTTATATGCTAATTATCAAGGTAGCAGACGGACGTTGAGACTCTACTCAAGTACTCCCTCAACAAAAGAACACTTTGTTCTAATAACCTGGCATTCCATGATGCTCACATTCCCCACACATCTCTGAAGACAAAATGGGTGCATAACAAATGTGGTGAAGAAAGTTGGTGATGCCCAGCTACCAAAAGATATAGCATCTGGGGCTTTAAAGGCTTGAAGATAAACAAGCAGCCATCTAGCTGTGAAGCAACATAGTCCACATGGAAGAAGCACACTAGCCTGTGTGATCATGAACAGTCAATGGGATCAGCTATCAGGCACCAAAGACCCAGAACAAAAACTCCTATCAATGTGAAGGAGGGGGAGTGCAGAATGTAGACCCAAAGCCCATCTGTAGGCAATCTGACATCCCCTTACAGACGGGCCACAAGGAAGAGATGAGAAAGTCAGGGGGGAGGTGGAGGGAGATCTAATCACAATGATCTACATATAACTCCTTCCCTGGGGGATGGACAACAGAAAAGTGGGTGAAAAGGGATAAATTATCAAGGGTTCGTGCGGGAGGGAGGGAGGACGGGGGAGGGAGGGGAAATAATGAGGAGTTGATATCAAGGACTCAAGTATAAAGAAAATGTTTTCAAAATGATGATAACATATGTACAAATGTGCTTAACACAATGTATGTATGTAAGGATTGTTATAAGAGCTGTAAGAGCCACCAATAAAAAAATTTTTTAATTCTATTCATCTTTTGAAACTAAGCTAATAGCTCATCTTACTAATTTTTTCTCTAACTCCTCCCACCTACGCTCATATCATTCATTAGTTACATCCTTTTAGACCACTAGTATATCATATACATAACCTACCATAGCATGTACTACTTTATATTAGAGCTTTATCTTCTATATAGCCCTACTGCTGAGTTCCTACAGAACAGAGGCCATGTCTTGTTCACCCTAGTATGCTAAGTACAATGCCTGTCAAACAGCAGAGGATACAGGACTACAGGACAACAAGGAAATGACTGGTAAGTGGACACTGAGCTGCTTCCTTCAAGTGTGGTCCCTGTTTTAGAATTTGTCTTTCCTATCGCCCCCCTTGCTTCCTTGGCACTGCCTACAGCATCATGGCTGCCCTCAGGTTCCCGATCAAGTCCAAAAGAGGACCAAAAGTTCACCCAGTACCAGACCACTACGTCGAAATTAAGCAGAACTTGTAGGAAGAGGCATTGATACACAAGCTGTAAGGAAGAGCTATGGGTCAGATCTTGATGCCCAACAAGAGAAATTCATGCACACACTGCCCAATGGCTTCTGCATGTTCCTGGTTCATAGTGAGAAGGATGTGCTGCTAATGGGTAACAAGTCTTACTGTGCAGAGATTATTCACAACATTATCTCCCAGAATCACAAAGCCAATGTGGAAAGAGTAGTTCAGCTATCAGTCATCACTCCCAATGCCAGGCTGCACAGCAAAGAAAATAAGTTTTTCAAGTTTTATTTGCAAGTTTTATTTGTGCTAAATAAAACCATAAAAAGTGGGTGTCTTTCATTAAGGGAGGTGGGAGAATTTGCCTTTCCACCTCAGATAGGATACAGAGTTTAAAATCTGTAATTTAACAGGATATGTTCTGATTCTGGATATCTGGAATAGAAAGACAAATTCTCAGCAGGAGGTCAAGACAGAAAGAAGCAGTTTGAAGTCTTGCTAACAGGCTTCCGGGATGTTGCTGTGATTGGTTAGGTGCAGTTGAGTCAGTTACAACTCTAGCCACCCTCTGTACAACAGAACAAAACATGGCCTGGTCCTGAGCCGTCCTCACAATTACTCTCAGGTCTGAACCCACTGTTGCTGCCAATTGTCTGTCAGTGTTTCATGCTGTGGTGGCTTATCCAATGTTGCTGTGGGGCAGAAGCTTTGTCACTGGTCTTTTGAATACCAGCAAGGGCACCCAATGTGAACTAGAGCTTCTAGACTAAGAGTAGACAACAAAGAAGCAATAGGCTGTTCACTTTGGACAATTAGCCACTGAAAACCAGCTTCCTGGTAGGATTTAGCTATATTTAACAAATTATTGAACTAAATAAGATAAAGGAAATTTGAATGTCTTAACTTATGTGTGTGGGCTGAAAATTTTACACTTAAACCCTACAAAGCAAAAAATGTAGGCATGGCAAACAAACTCACTGGTGATTCTCACTGCTCGGTCGGTGCGGAAATCTTCTGTATCTGGCTCATCAAGGTCATCCAGGAAATTGTATTCTGGGTCGTCGTCGTCATCTGCCTCATCTGGGGAAAAGGTGTTCAAATATTTATTCTCAACTCTAAAGTCACAACTCTGGTAAAAATCAACATCGTCAGCACCACAGGAGTCTATTCTAATAAAGTAAATGTATTCTTGACTTTTACATAGCTTACTCTATTTTCCTTGGTACCTTTGCATAGATCATTCCCTACAGCTAAGCTATCTCACTTATCTCTCCAACAAGCCAGAATGCTACCTTTCTCCAAGATTTCTCAGTATGCAGCCAGTCACACGACTAAACATATAATCTGTCTCCAAAATCTCATTTTGTGTAATGCAGCTCATGAAAACAATACTTTTTGTAAAAGCTATTTGTACAAAGACATTGACAGTAAAAAAAGAAATGACTCTAATTCCCAATAGTGAATGATAAATTATGATGCTTTAGCAACATGTTAACATGTAACATTCTACAGATGTTCAATCCATATAGGAAAAAAGTAGAATACAATACACACATAATAATAACACATATGAAATGGTGATATCGCTGAATGGATAAAAGTTGGGCATTGTCAAATACACAAAAGTTATTACACATGTACTACTTTTGGCAGTAGAAATTTAGAATTATTTTCCTCATAATTTTCTTCCGTGCTAATGTTGTATCTTTTCAAATCTTACGTAAAAGCAGTTGAGTCACTGAATTAACGAATGGTTACATTGAGGTAATTTCTTTTTTTAAATCTTCACAGCCTTCGATGTATAATAGGACTCAATGTAACAATGTTCTAGGTATTTTTATAATAGGGAGCCACTAGCCACATGTGGCTATTAAGAACCTGGAATATGTGACTGAGGGATTAAAAAATAAAATTTCCCAAAGCAAACACCAAAAAATCTTACCACTATGTAGCTAAACAAAAGAGGTAGATGTAATTTTTTAATATGTCATTGTATAATGGAGAAATGTCTAGATTACTAAATGAGGGGAAAGGCAGTGTCTATGTGTAGTGTCTTCGGTGGTGGGGCACATCCTCGAGATAAATACATGCTTGGGTCCACGAAAAGTTCACGGAATTACTTTGAAAGACGCACAGGATGCTATGAACAGGGGAGTGTAAAAGGGGTTTCCAAGGTTTTAAATCTTTACCAAAGCCAGATGCCACATATTGTTTCTGGTGGATGGAAACTGCGAACTTTGGGGGAACAGTTGAGTGCTTTGACCACTGTACCACTAAAGATCCTACAAGAGCATACACCTTGATAGCAACTCAACAACCTCATCTAAAATTAAAAGCATACTTAATGCGTTAGACCAGGTTGATTAGAGAAACAAATCCAATGACATATATGGGTAAGAAAGAACTTTATATCAGGAAGTAATTGCACATTAAAAAAAAAAAACCCAGCCCAGTCCAACTCAAGTCCTTAAGTCTAACACTAGTCCGTTAAGTCCCTATCCAGACGCATGAAGCCACAAGCAGTGATGCACAATGCAGAAACATCACTGGCCGGTGGGTGCAAACTCCTGTAGATCCAATGGAGGTGGCTGTAGCAGTTCTCAATGACTTGACAGTTGGATGGGGGGTGAGTGGGGAGGTGGAGGCTGGCCTCCAGAGAGCCGTTTAGCTTGATCTTCCCTCCAAAGGAGGTCATCAAGCTGCGAACTGATTGACAGGCTAAACTCCACCCTTACCTTCTTACAACTGCCATGCTGGCACCAAAAAACCTAACTATCACACCTAACACTGGGCAGGTTTTATTCGCGGACGGAATAATTACGTTCCTTTATCTCTAGCACGAAGCCTTGTACAGGAAAATACTAATTAAACATTTGCAAATGATTTCACTGTTAACAGCACCATAGGAACACTCACGACCTTGTTAATCTTCCCTTCACTTATTCTGACATTCCTAGTCTCACCTACCCAATCATTTATTCAGCTGCTTGCTATTCACACGTTATTTATCTTACACCAGTGTTCTTTTCAACACACAAAATCTATGGCACTCTAAAGAGAAATGAGAAAAGATTAAAGATGTTTGCTCTGTTAGTTGTTAATAATTAGATTTAGAACATGATCTGATTCATAAAATAAGAACAGTGAATTTAGCTACATACAGATAAAGTGAGAGTGGATGATTCTATTCATATAAAAACACAGCCATGATTCATTTATATATATATATATACATATATATATATATATAATTTTTTATCCATCCGTCTTCCAAAGCACAGGTATCAGAATATCTGGTCACACTGAAGAGTATCCAGCAGAAACCACCAAGTAGCTCTGATCCCATCAAAAGAAGGAGTCATCCCCTGGAAATCAATGACTAAGACAATCTCTTATGCCTTCTAAATCTATAGAAATGTGATGTGCAACACAGTTAATGATGTATGATTTTCGCTGTAGCACACTTTTTAAAACAAATCATCAAAGATAAATTCGACAATGTTTATAAAGTGGGAACTTTAAAGTTAAAAACAAGTAAGAGTGTATGACAGGGGCTCCTATGCCATGTACAGCTGGTTTGATCTGATCAATATGCTTTCCTTACATTATTCTAGGAGGTAGTGCCAGCCAGCCACAGGGCTCTATGATGAACAGTCTCCCTATCAGTTTCACACACCAACAGGAGTGGGTAAGTGATCAAATCAGGCCAATCTAACTGAATTGGTCTCTTGGATTTTTCCAACTGGACTCTTTGGGGAGCATCTTTCTAAAGCGGGGACAAGGAGAAGGAAGTAAACAGGGAGTGTTTCTGTTATAGTCTCGGCCTTACAGATAAAAAATGGTTTGAGAAAAGATTTGATTAACATAAGTAAAAGGTAACAGTTATTTTAAAAAAGGAGGGAAGGATGCTCTTAACAGTGCCCGAGTTCCACTGCCCTGCCCAAATTCTGCTTCATTTGTGATCAGCAGGTCAGAATTAGGACTTTTTCATTTGCACTCTAAAGAATCTTTAGAATTGACACAATGAACTTTGGTCAGTGAACCCTCAGAAATCTGAAGCAAAATGATGTGGACATTTATGTGTAAGCGAAGAGACTTTTAGCTTTCAAAATTCCCCCTAAATGATTTTTTGCCTGTCTTACAAGTCTATTTTGTTACTGGTATCCCTATTCTTTTTAAAGCTTTGTTAATAAATGGATGAAAATTTACAGAGAAAATTGGTTTTCTTAAAAATTAGTCTTTACCCAAAAAGGAGGTTAAAAAGGAAGGAGTAAATTGTAAGTTAGGGTAAATTGTAAGTTAAGGGTAAATTGTTAGGGTAAATTGTAAGTTAAACACAAAATTAAATTCAATTATCCAAAAACACTCCATTCTTTAAGCTTCCAATTACTGAAAAGCTTACTACAAATATAGTGGATGTGAAAATAATGAATATAAGCAAAACCACTCACCTTCATTTCCCACATCATCACTAATGAGACCCCCTAGCCACATCTTCCAGTCCTCATCATCTGCTGTGTTGGGGTCATACATGTCTGGGGTGATGTCTGGAGCTTGGAGCTTGGCCTCTAGTTGCCCCAGAGGAACGTCTTTTAGGGGCCTCTTGGAACGAGTTCGGAATGCTATAAGGCTGTCATCCAAGGTCTAATCAATGGAGAAGGGGGAAAAATATGCCATTGAATGACTATGCTTCCAAATTCTCCACACCACATCATCTTCTGTGTGCTTCTATTCTTCACTCAAACCATAAGATTTCTCTTCTAAATAATTTGAGCTTTTTTTCTATTTGGGAACTTTAAGAAAATGATATCATTCTGAAATCAACTCTTTTTTTTTTTTAAATAAACATTTCAAGACCATTTACAAGGGTTCTCTTGAGAAACAATCCACAGACTATAAAATTCACTATTTTAAGGTATACAATTGAACAGATTTTAGCAGTCAGAGAGTAACGCAAGCATCATTCTTATCTTAATTTCATAATATATATATTTTTAAGACTTATTGGGGGGCTTGTACAACTCTTATCACAGCTCATATATCCATCGATTATGTCAAGCACATTTGTTGCCATCATTTTCAATATATTTTCATTCTACTTGAGCCTTTAGTATCAGCTTCTCAAATTTCCCCCTCCACCCCTCACCCTTCCTCCCTCATGAACCCCTTGGTAATTTATAAATTATTCTTCTTTCATGTCTAACACTGACCAATGTCTCCCTTCACCCACTTTTATGTTGTCCATCCTCCTGGGAAGGGATTATAGGTAGATCATTGTGATCGGTTCCCCCCTTCTTCCCCCACTTACCCTTATCCTTACCCTCCTGGTATGGCTACTCTCAATATTGGTCCTGAGGTTATCTGTCCTGGATTCCCTGTTTCCAGCTCTTATCTGTACCAGTGCACATGCTCTGGTCTAGCCAGATTTGTAAGGAGAATTAGGGTCATGATAGTGGAGGGGAGGAAATATTCAAGAACTAAAGAAGTTATGTGTTTCATTGGTGCTTTACTGCACCCTTGTCTCCTCCTGACAACCCTTCTGTAAGGGGATGTCCAACTGCCTAAAAATGGGCTTTAGGTCTCCACTCTGTACTCCCCCTCATTCACAATATCATTTTTTGTTCTAGGTCTTTGATGCCTGACACTTGATCCTATCGACACCACATGATCACACAGGCTGGTATGCATGTGGGCTTTGTTGCTTCTCAGCTAGATAGCCACTTGTTTATCTTCAAGCCTTTAAGACACGAGATGCTTTATCTTTTGATAGCCAGGCACCACCAGCTTTCTGTTTGCTTATGCACTCACTTTGTCTTCAGCGATCAGGTAGGGAAGGTGAGCATCATGGAATGCCAGGTTAATAAAACAAGGTGTTCTTGCATTGAGGGAGTACTTGAGTAGAGGCCCAATTTCCATCTGCTACCTTAATACTAACCCTAAACATATTTGTACATAGATCTATTTTCCCATCATCATATATAAATATATTTGCATATGTACATGCCTGTAATTAGACCCCTATAAGTGCCCTTTGCCTCCTAGTTCTAATCATCAGCTTTCTATGATGTTCTAAAGTTTTCCTATACCAAGCCAGTGAAAAAATGTTTGGCTTACAACTAAAAAAAAAAACCAATTTAAAAATTTTGTTTTGAGTGAATAATTAGTGTGGGTGATGGCAGGGAATAATTTTTTGTCAAACCATTTATTTAACAGATGTATACTTAGTGGTTGAAATTATGATAGTACAAGAAAAGTTCCCTATGAAGTTTACAGTCTAAACACCTGAACCAATAATAATTTAAGACAGTGGTAAATGAGGGATGCCATTTTGACCCTGAGTTAATGTCCTTACTCATCTGGATGATGTATCTGTGTCTTTGCGTTGTCTTTGTCTTTTTTAAGACAATGAATGTTCACCTTATATTAAAAAAATTATAATAATGGTAAGTGTTAGGGACTAAATAAAGACAAGGAAATAAGATAACTGACTTTTAAAGTACTTTAAATAGAAAGCTTGAGAAAAGCCTCCTTGAGGCATTCTGAATAGTCAGCAGGAATCAGCACCATGTGAGACTTGGGAAAGAAAGTTCTATAGGAAGGAAGTGAGCGGCTCATTCAAGGTTCCCAAGATGCAAACAGTCTGGGGATGCGAAGGGGCAGAAACTGGCCAAAGCACAGAGAGCATGTGAGAATAGTAGGAATGAGGTCCCATTGCTAGGAATGTGCTTGACGATGAAATCCTTGAGAAACCATGTTGAGGAATTTAACTTCTAGTTTAACTACTGAAACTCTTTTGGTGAATCACTGACATTAACTTCAGTAAAAGCAACAGCAAAATAAATTCTAGTTATAGAACAAAATCAAAAACAATAGAATTTAACACACAGATAACAAGAAACTTGTGATTGTTTTCTGAAGAATGTTAAAATGTTCCTTTTGGTTAAAGGGAGGAAAATGAACTGTAGGAAACTGAGAAAGGAAACAGAATTCAGTTAGGAGGTTATTGAAGTAGTCCAAGGGCCAAGTTCCCAGTGTGATCCACAGATTCAGTGCACTCCCTATTAAAAACTGACTGTAACCAATTGAGTTGTGGCCTCTAAAAATATATCTGTTTCTGTGTTTATTCAGATAGTTCCTGGAGTACAAATTAATTTTATTCCTAAGTCTCTTAGGTCAGATGTGTATGTAAGTTGGAACACTTAGATATAATTCATAGTTCATGCTAGGCAAATGTTTTAGTATGTAGTGTACCTTTCTGGGGAGCCCTGGTGGTATAGGGGTTACCAGCTTGACTGTGATCTACAAGGTCAGCAGTTCAAAACCACCAGCCACTCCCCAGGAGAAAAGACAGGGCTTTCTACTCCTGTAAAGAATTACTGTTAAAAAAAAGGAAAAAAGAATTACTGTCTTGGAAACTCACAGGGGCAGCTCTACTCAGTCCTGCAGGATTGCTGTGAGTTGGCATCAACTCCAGGCAGTGAGATTTGAAAAACTCCTTCTTTTGGGCATCTATTAGCAGATCTGAAAGAATGGTGTAACATGTCCTGATAGACAGCTCAGCTCTGAGCCCGTCTCGCTGGCATTAAGGACTTGCTCTAACCCCTTAACGCGCCCTTGGGTCTGGGTTTGGAGCTCGGCTCTGGCCTGTAGGGGTGCTGTGGCTCAATCACCTCCTCCGGGACCGTGAGCTTTGATTTTTTTTTAATACATTGTTGAAGGGATGTAAGATGGTGCAACAACTTATGGGAAGCAGTTTGGCAGTACCTCTAAATCCTAAAGAGTTCATACATGACTAATTCCACACCAAATTTACTACCATGAAGTTGACCCTGATTCATAGGGGCCTTATAGGACTGAGTAGAGCTGCCACTGTGAGTTTCCAAGACTTAAACTCTCTACAGGAGTAGAAAGCCCTGTCTTTCTCCTGGGGAGCGTCTAGTAGTTTCGAACTGTTCACTTTGTAGATTGCAGCCCTATGCATAATTACTGTGCTACCACATCCCCTATTAATTCCATGCCAGGAGAAGTGAAAATATTTGTCCACATAAAAAGTTTTACACATCTCAGTCCCCACGCCACTTCCATCAGCTTCTTCTCCTCCGCTCCGCCACCGCCCGTCTCTCCTGTCGCCCTGGACATGGACGATGGCTCCGGTATGTGCAAGGCCAGCTTTGCAGGCGATGACGCCCCCGCGCCGCCTTCCTGTCCATCGCCGAGCGCCCAGCACCGGGGTGTCACGGTGGGCATGGGCCAGAAGGGCAGCTAGGTGGGCGACGAGACCCAGGACAGGCGAGGCTTCCTGATGCTGAAGCACCCGATCGAGCACGGCATCGTCACCAACTGGGATGACATGGAGATCTGGCACCACACCTACAAGCTGCTCGTCGCCCCCGAGGAGCAGCCCGTGCTGCCGACGGAGGCTCCCCTGAACCCCAAGGCCAACCGAGAGAAGATGAGCCAGATCATGTTTGAGACCTTCAACACCCCGGCCATGTACGTGGCCATCCAGGCCGTGCTGTCCCTGTATGCCTCCGGTCGCACCACGGGCATCGTCATGGACTCTGATGACGGTGTCATGCACACCGTGCCCATCTACGAGGGCTACGCCCTGCCCCACGCCATCCTGCGTCTGGACCTGGCCGGCCGCGACCTGACTGACTGCCTCATGAAGACCCTGACGGAGCGAGGCCACAGCTTCACCACCACGGATCAAGAAGCAATGCTATGTCGCCCTGGACTTTGAGCAAGAGATGGCCACCGCCGCCTCCACCTCGTCCCTGGAGAGGAGCTACGAGCTGCCAGACAGCCAGGTCATCACCATTGGCAATGAGCGCTTCCGCTGTCCCGAAGCGCTCCCCCAGGACTCTCTGGGGCATGGAGTCCTGTGGCCTCCACGAGACCACCTTCAACTCCATCATGAAGTGGACATCCGGAAGGACATGTACGCCAATGCAGTGCTGTCCGGCAGGACCACCATGTACCCTGGCATCTCAGACCA
Source organism: Tenrec ecaudatus (assembly GCF_050624435.1). Lineage (NCBI taxonomy): Eukaryota > Metazoa > Chordata > Mammalia > Afrosoricida > Tenrecidae > Tenrec > Tenrec ecaudatus. The sequence goes on from NC_134530.1 coordinate 165,596,020, forward strand.
CAAGTTGGAGATCACAGAGCTGGCGCCCAGCACCATGAAGATCAAGATCATTGCTCCCCCTGAACGCAAGTACTCCGTGTGGATCGGCGGCTCTTCCTGGCCTCACTGTCCACCTTCCAGCAAATGTGGATCAGCAAGCAGGAGTACGACAAGTCGGGCCCCTCCATCATCCGCCGCCCAAGTGCTACTAGACAGATTGCCCACAGGAGCTCGATGACAGCGCAGGTCTGGCCTCGTGAAACTGCAAGGAGCCTTTGAAAGAATTGTCCTTGAAGCCCTCTGGCGGCAGCACCGATCGTCGGGCTTGTTGCCGATCTCGACCTTGTAATCACGTTAACTGTCCCCATGGTCTGTGTTCAATACCCTGTACATCCTTTGATTTCAACCCTAGCACCGGCAACCGGGGTGCAGGTCTGGCCAGTGTGTGCAGGGTGCTCATAGAAGCCCTGTGAGTTCCAGGCTCGCCTGGAGGCCAGCAGGGGACCGGAAGCAGCTAGTCCTTGCTGTGTGCAGTCTGTGGGAATCTGAGCCTTGGGATCAAGTGTCCTTTCTTTAGCTGATGTTGGCCGCTAGAGCCCAGGGGGCTGTGTTACTTGCCTTGAGTTGGAAGACAGTTTGCATTTAAACCTATAAATGTACTCATTCTTTTAATTTATGTAAGGTTTTTTTTTTTTGGTACGTAATTCTCAACTCTGAGATGACATAACAAATTTTGGTTTTCTGCTGTTATGTGCAAACAACAGGCCCCGGCAAAACGGCATTGTGTAAGGAGAAAAAAAGTGCTGCAGTGAAAAAAAAAGGTTTCCAAAAATGTTCCTAGAAGCACTATTCATAACACCTCAGTAATTAGGGGGGGTTGAAACTCATGAATTGATAAAATGTCTAGATCTATATACAAAGGAAGATTATTTGGCAAAAAAAAGTAAGGAAGTGTTGATACATGTTACTACATGTATGAGTCTTGAAAATGTTGTGCTGTTAGAAAGAAGTCAACAAAAGGTATGATTCGTTTTCTGTGACATGTCTAGAATAGGCAAATACATAGAGACAAAGGAGGCTCATGGTTAATGAGCAGAAAGTAGAAGGGCAATGGACAAGGCCTGCTACTGGGTATTGAATTTATTTTTGGAGTGATACAATTATGAAATTGAAGACAAACAAGTGGCCATCTAGCTGAGAAGCAACAAAGCCCACATGCAAGAAACACACCAGCCTGTGTGATCATAAGGTGTTGATAGGATCAGGCATCAAAGACCCAGAACAAAAAATTTTATCATTGTGAATGAGGGGGAGTGCAGAGTAGAGGCCCAAAGCCCAAAGCTATTGGACATCCCCTTACAGAAGGGTTATGGGGAGGAGATGAGCCAGTCAGGGTGCAGTATAGCACCAAGGAAACACAACTTTCCTCTAGTTCTTGAATGCTTTCTCCCCTCCACTATCATGACCCCAATTCACCTTACAAATCTGGCTAGACCAGAGCATGTACACAGGTACAGATAAGAGCTGGAAACACAGGGAATCCAGGACAGATAAAACTCCTCAGGACCAATAGCCATACCAGGAGGGGAAGGATAAGGGTAAGGTGGGGGAAAAAGGGGAAACCGATCACAATGATCTACCTATAATCCCTTCCCAGGAGGATGGACAACATAAAAGTGGGTGAAGGGAGACATTGGTCAATGTTAAGACATGAAAGAAGAATAATAATTTATAAATTATCAAGGGTTCTTGAGGGAGGGAGGGTGGGAGAAAAAAAGAGAAGCTGATACCAAGGGCTCAAGTAGAAAATGTATTGAAAATATTGGCAACAAATGTACAAATGTGCTTGACATAATCGATGGATGTATAGGTTGTGATAAGAGTTGTACGAGGTCCAGATAAAATGATTTTTTTTAAAAGACAGCTGATGATTAATTACAAAAGTATCAATTGATGGTGAACACAATGATTGTTTCAGGGAAGAATCATCAATGGAAGCTATCACTAGCAGGTGAAAAGGTAACATTTGCCCTCTTGTTTATTAATTAATTAAAAATGGAAAAACAGTAAGTTTCCAATGGAAAAACCAAATAGGACACCACCTAAACTAAGCAATCAAAGTTAACTTTACCATAAAAGCAGTGAACAAGACAGATGCCATGTTTCCAAGATATAGTCTTGAGGAAACATCAGAAAAATCCAAACTGAGGAAAATTCTACAAAATAATTACCTGCACTCTCCAAAGATATCAGGTTATGAGAAACAAATGGTTGCATACACTCTCCTATATAACACCTGCTGTGCTGGCGGCCAAGCGTCTACGGTCAGAATTCATTTGCAAATATCTGCACACATTCTTTGAATGAACGAGTTTAGAACCAAAGTGCTAATGATTAGAAGAAACACCAGAAATGTGAGGAGCGTAACAGAGCAGAGGAATATAGCACAGGCTGAACAGTGGTTTCTTTCTCTCCCTTGCGTCCTTTGGGGATGGTAACCGTTTGTAGGCTTGGTGAAGAACCAATGATAAATTGGTGCTGGGTAGAGGAATTTTACAGTTTATTATGGCAGCTTGCTATTTTTGTAACATGGTGATTGAGTTGAACACAACCAAAGTGTGGTAACTGATCTCCCCTTCTTCCTGGATGAATGGCCAGATGATAAAATGCTGATGTCAGCACCCTTGAACATCTCCAAATAATGTTTGGCTACTGCTTCTGTTCGAAATGACACTGTGTTCTGGTTTTGGCCCAGAGTGATGAAGTGGCACTGGGCATCTTTACTCCACGGAGCTCTTGCCATTCACACATCACAGATCAGGTAAAATGATAGGTCAACTGTGCTGATTGCCTCCACTTGGTCATGTTTACATGAATCCAATAGTTTGTTTAGGTTGGTTTTCAATCTGTAATCTAGATTGGACCCTATATCTGAAAAAGTTTTTTTTCTTACTTAAGCTATAAAGGACATTACTGCGATAACTATCAAGAACTTTAAAGAGAATCTTAAATGACTATATATGATAGCATTGGTATGTGGTAACATAAGAGAATGTCCACATCTTTAGGGAATTTACATGGCATTATACAGGGATGGAGGACATCATGTCTGTATAATGAAATGTGTGTGAGTACAGTGAGAGAGAGAAAGCTGGAAAACGATAAAGCAATTATAGTAAAATGTTATTATTCGGGGTACCTGGGTAAAGGCTAATCTTATACTCTATACCCAAAACTGCTCTCTGACAAATTCCTTATTACTTCCTAAGAGGCTACCATGTGCACAATAAACAAAACAAAAGCCCTTGCCATAGTCGATTCTGACTCACAGTGACCCCACATGAGAGAGTAGTTGAGACTGTAAGTCTTTTCAGGAGCAGACAGCCACATGCTTCTCCTGAGGAGCAGTTAGTGGGTTTACCCATCAACCTTGAGTTAGTAGCAGCTCAAAGCTTAACTCAATACACTGCCAAGGTTCTTGCTACAATAAACCAGCACAGACCAAAAAGTGTGTTAACTAACCATTTCCTAGTTTTCAGTTAGAGCACCACAGCTTTCCTGCGCTCTCCAACTGTGCATCATGAACTAGTCTAAGTGGCTCTAGCAGTGACTTAGACTGAAATAATGTTTACTTGGAAAGAATCCACGCAGACAGGACTGGAAGCCAGCTCCTCATCCACAGCATGCAGCTTCTCCATGAAAGTGCTGTTCTTCGTCTGGTTTGGCTTTGGAGGGGGTGGGGGCCCCATGGGCACCATCTCCACACTGATGTGCCTCACGGCCGGCGTGGTACCTTTCTCAGCCTGATGAAAAGAGCAGATGCTTTACAAAACAAGGAGTGAGGAAAGGAGTCTTCCTTCTACCCTGAAGATCTTTTTCTTCACATCTAGATAGAGGCACAATACACAAAGGCACCGTCAAGATTAATCCCATTAGGTTTCATTCTATTTTCTGTGAAGCCAACAGAATACTACTTAGGCTACCAAAAGACGAGAAATGTAATAAAAATGGCATTGTGGCAATATAACAAAAAATAGGTGTGAGGGGAAAGAAGAATAGGGGACATAAAGACGCTCTTGTAGTTTCATATCCTCAGCTCACAAATTCTGAAACGATAACGGGATGATTGCTGATCTTGCATCATGCTTGGCAAAGGGTGACACACAGTCCACAGTCACTACAGAGATTCACGAGTTAAATACTCCATTTACTCAGCCATCTCAAACGCATCTCTTTTGGGTGATGCTGATTACCTCTGGTAACATGCTACCCTCCTCATCTGTTTCAGTCATCTCAGAAGACTGCCTCCATTTGGATTTCTTTGCTCCACGAGGAGAAGAAGAAGCAGTGCTTTCCACATCACTTTCCAACAAACTCTACAAATCAAAAACAATTCACGTTTACATTTATGCCCTTGTTCCAATGAGTTTGAAGTATATAAAAAAAATAAATGTCACCAAAACAGCAATCGATTAGCCAGAGGAAGCAAAAAAAAAAAAAAAAAAAAACCTGTAAAGACCCTATTCAATACTCACCTTCATGAAATGATCACTGAAGATAAGGGTGCTACAGCAAAGTGTGGTGAAGAAAGCAGATGGTGCTCAGCTATCAATTGGAATAGTGTCAGAAGTCTTAAAGGCTTGTATTCAAACAAGCAGCCATCTAAGCGAGGAGTAAACTAAGTCCATAGGGAAGCACACCAGCTTGTGTGATCCAGAGATGTCGATAACAAAAATCAAATATGATAAAGGGCAAGTAGCAGAGCCTAAATTGAGAACACCTAAATTATAGAAGGCCATGGAAGAGTGGGAACCCAAAACCCATCTGCAGAGTCTCCAGCCACTTGCAGATGCCTACGAGATTCTTCTAGGTGCAAATATTTCTTGCTTGTTCCATGACAAAAATTCCCTCCCTGCCCTTTTAAATATTCATGGTCTACTTTTCGTTCCTACCCACTATTTGTATTTTTACCTCTGTATTATTATCTTATCCTTAACACCTAATTTTTTTTGTTTTTTTTACTATTTCTGTTGAGTTTTCCAGTTTCCAAAGCACAGAAGGAGTAGAGGCATAGAGATAAGAACTGATGCAAGGGTCTATGGGGAGGTAGGGGTGGGCGTGAGAGGAGTTGGGGTGAGGGAGTTGGGGAAGCAAACAACGTATGTGGAAGGCAGGTGGGAGCACTCTACAACTGATGGTGACTACACAACTCATTCTAAAAGTGATTTAACCATGGGGGGAAGAGAATGAAAATGTTCCAAAATTGATTGAGGTAATGGTTGTGACTGATATACTGAATTGTGTGATATGTGGATTAAGTGCCAATAAATCTATTAAAATAAATAAATAAACTGTCAAGAGTTGTTCAATACCCAAAATGGTGGGGTTAGAGATCAGGTCACTATCCTCATCAGCCCTGGAAGTTTTGTAAACTTGTACAGTTTTGGTTTAAATTCTTTTAATATGCAAAGTAAAGACCACATTTTCATAGCAATGAAAATGAACACTTGACAAAATAATAATAATTTATAATTATCAAGGATTCATGAGGGAGGGGGTCAGGGTGAGAAGGGGAAAATGAGGAGGTGATACCAGGGCTCAAGTAGAAAGTAAATGTTTTGAGAATGATGAGGGCAACAAACGTACAAATGTGCTTGACACAAGGGATGGATGTATGGATTGTGATAAGAGTTGTACGATTAAAATGATTGAAGTATATCAATAAAATAAATGTCACACAAAAAAAATCAATCGATTAGCCAGAGGAAACAAAAAAAACCTTGTAAAGACCCTGTTCAATACTCACCTTCATGAAATTATCGTTTTTGATTAAAAAGAAAGAAAATGAATACTTAACAGGATAAATACTTCTCAAAAGCATAATGTTGAACTAAAAGTAGCCCAACAAGAATCTGTTATCTCAGAAACAGTGAAATTGAACTGAAGTGTTCAGGAATGTATACCTAGATAGCAAAATTATATAGAAAAGCAAGAAAATAACTATCAAACTTGGGATAATTGTTATCTTTTGGCTGGAAGGAGGTGATTGTGATTAGGAAGGGTACAAGGGGGGTATCCTGGTAATGTTACAATTCTTTTACAATAACTTGTTAAAATGTACTCACTTTTGTTCTTGCACATATCTGTGTTACATTTCACAACATAAAAAAATTTTAAGAATAAGGGACTAGGAAGAGCAGAAAAATACCTAACAGTCTTGGGTTTGTGTACAGAGCAGAAAAGACATGTGGATTTCAACCCTTTGTACAGCATGGAAGACGCATTTTAAAGAAGGCAGAGTAGGCCACCTTACTGAGGTACATGTTTCTTATAATATTATAACGCCATACTCTTATGACAGTATTTAACATTCACCTCTTCAGCAGTCTCATCTTCTTCTTCATCATCTGGATGGTACTCTTCGTCTGACGAGTCATCGTCTTCGAGGTGGATATCCACAAACTGAGGAGGCTACATATGTACAATTAGAGAAACATGAAGGAACAGAAAACACCAATCAGATGGATTTGAGACAATAAAGGGAAGAAAAGAGGGGTAGGGGAAAACATTTTCTAAGAGTAAAATGAATTGCTAGAAAGAAACACTGCACATACTACAGGAGGGACCTCTCCGTCTCGGGAGGCCATCACGCTTAGTAAAGTCAAGGGCAGTGAAAAAGAGGAAAGCCCTCAGTGAGAAGGACTGAGACAATGGCTACAACAATGGGCTCAAACCAGGCCGTGTTTCATTCTGTGGCACATAGGGTCATTATGAGTTGGGACTGACTTGAAGGTACCTAACAATAATAACAAACTAACTAAATAAATAGGCCCAAGGGAGAGGCTTAAGAAATTCCTGGCATGATATACAAACCTACGAATAATGGAATAGAAAATACCGAAGTTGAAAATAAAACAAAATTCAGGTGAAAAATAAAAGTAACAAATAGCAGTGTTTAGGTTTCAGAAATTATAAGTATTTCTGGTAAAGAATAAGAATTATTGCTTCCAAATTTACCTTAATTTCATTGGCCTTCTTAATAGGTGAAATATTCCATGTTGGAATTACCTACCAATAAAGAATATGAATAAGAAAGTTCTTCTATGAAGTAAACCGTTTTTCATTTTTACTTCCTTTTCACCACAACAGAGCATAACATGTAGGGGCAGTGACACTAAGGGTATTGATTATCCCCAAGAGTAGACTTGCAAAGATTTTTCAGAGCTTGTTAAAGCAAAATGATAGAGGAACGTATTGCTGCTGTTACCAGAACTTGGTAAGACTGTGCTCGATCTATAAAAGCAGAAAACAGTATCTAAAAAAAAAAAAGAAATAAAACAGTATCTTTCCTCTTTGTTTGATAGCACAGCTGCTGGTTCCCATTGAATAATGGTTATAAAAACTATTTGTAAACCAAAAAACTAAACAAGCCTAATTAAGATATTATAGGTTACAGTAGCCTTTTCACACCAGTACTTTTAAAAAATTCAATTACAGTAATATAAATCCAACGCAACTATACCTCCATAAAGCCAGTTACAAAAACCTCTTATGGAATGATTTAGGGATGAAGCACTATATTGTCTACAACTTATTTTCAAGCAGCACAGGATAAAACAATAGACAGATCCAGAAAAATACAATCAAATATGGTAAAATGTTTCAGTTTTAATCTGGCAAAAACTCAGACTCACTATAATAATATTTAAACTTTTCTTTATGAAAAATGTTGCCAATAGAGTTGGGGAAACTAAAATACATTTTTAAGAGCTCTTATGTGTTGCAAACAAAATGTCATTGAGTTATCTAATTTCTTGACCACATAACTTTGACTCACCTAAAACCATTGGATGAACCAAATTTAACTAGCCACTAGTTCTTTCTTCACAAAGACTGTTAGGAGTCTCCATCCCTCTGTGGAGGTAAGCCCACTACCCAGTGGGAAAAATGAAGGGAGTCAGGTCCACAGTCCTTCCCTTCTCTGCTTCTGAACCAATCAGGTCCTCTACTCTAAATCCATCATGAAAGCTAGTCAGAATTTGGAAGTATTGGAGCCATTTTATTAAGCATTAAGAAGCACAGACGTAAATTCTGATCCTTGCTCTCCCACATAAACTGTAATCTTGGTTTGCCCAATTTTTTAGTTCTGAAGCCCATCTGTAGACAACTGGACACCCCACCCATCTCATACACACACAAAAGGGTTACAAGGTGGGGGAGTTAGGGGGAACCGATCACAAGGATCTACATATAGCCCCCTCCCAGGGGGATGGACAACAAAAAGTAGGAGACATAGGTCAGTGTAAGACATGACAAAATAATAATGACAACTTATAAATTATCAAGGGTTGGTGAGGGAGGGAGGGTGCGGGGGGTGGGGTAAGAAGCTGATACCAAGGACTCAAGTAGAAAGGAAATGTTTTGAAAATGATGGCAACAAATGTACAAATGTGCTTGACACAAGGGAGGGATGTATGGATTGTGATAAGAGTTGTATGAGCCTCCAATAAAATTATTTTTAAAAACCCCAAAACTCATGATGTTTTCATATATTCTTTATATTTTACAAATATTTCTTTAAAGAGGCAAACTTAGACCTCAATAAGTATTTCCTATGCCTCTTTGCCTACAAGCAACCTGAAATTCAATCTACTTTCCAAGTGAAATAAGCAATAATACAAAACAGAGCACTCACCCCTCCTTTCTCCACTACTTTCTTCAGCTTAGAGCGTGTCATTTTAGGCTCCTGTGTGGGGGGGTGGGGGGAGATAGTGGGAAGGAAACAATAAAGTTGAGTTTGTGATTCTTGGGGATTGAGATGCTAACTTTGCTCCTAGCAGCAGTAAAACTACTTCTAAATATCAAACTGATGTTTTACACCAGGCATCTTACAGGTGACTCTGTTCCCTAACATGAGAAGGGTGATGAGCAAGTACTCACAAACATTGGCATATCTTCCGTCTCGCTGATGGCTGCTTTCATCATCGCTACCACATGTTCATTTGTGATTACTTCCTGCAGAAAGGTGAGATTTCACTGCATGGAACAAGTGTTTTGTCATCTACACAACACTCATCTCTCTGTATCTCTGCTAGATACATGCAGAAGATAAGCAGTGCTAGACATCCCAGTCACTGCAAATTGGGTGTAAGCTAAGACAAGAGCAGGCTCTGGATAGAAGCAGAGAAAGCGCATCAAATAACAAGGCAGCAGAGACCACGCTCACTAGCCACTAGGAGGATAGAACCGAACCGGGTTGCTGAAGGAGTGACTCCAGTAACTAACTAACCATATGACGTATGACAATGAGTGATCAGAGACTGCAAACAGCTGTGCTGCTTTATAGCAAAGAACAGTATTTAGATAGGTACCATGTACAGTGCATTGTTAACTGGGCATTTTTGCATACATTTTAACTCACAAAAGGAAAAATCTATTGTCAACATTATCATCTACATAACTGCTAGACATTACAATCAAGAATCAAAGCAGAAGAAGAAAACAGAAATAGTTTATCAGCTTTCCTACAAAGCTTTCAAACATGTGCTACGTGCAAAGAAAGAAAACCTCGTTGAAATATAAAACAATCTGCAACAATAACCCACAAATAAATCATTAATGTACCAAGAGTCAAGATTTTCTGAATAATTTTATCTGCTTTCCATGGAAACTGTCGCTTCCGACTACATAGCTGTCCAGCCCCATCCTACTCACATGCAGGATGTTTCTCACGTTGACAGCTGTTAGGTTGTGCTGTTTGGCGCCATCCTCTAAGGTTCGGTCAAGCATGTTATCCAGTTTAGGGTCATAAGCCAAAGTCCCTTCTTCCTGACCTCTTCCATCTCGTTTCCTCTTGGTACCCTTTTTCTTTTTTCGTTTTTTCTCACTTTCTTCATTGTCTTGTTCTTCTGCAAATACACCAAGAGCATCGTCAGGATCTCCCAAACAGCTGCCCAATCATTTAGCCCAGACAGACACCATTAACAGGAAACCAAGCTTCCTAGAAACCAATGACAAGTGTGATGAAAGCAGTGGTGACGGTGAAGATGTCACAGTACTACTAGCAGCAGGAACCGCTCATATTGTATGCCAGGAGCTCTTCTGTGAGCTTTATGCATACTACTTCACTGAACCCCTCACACAACCCCATAAAATAGTGAGAGTTATGTTTGGAAGTCAACCACTCCAGCTCTAAAATCTGGAGTGTTATCATCACTCTAAGAGTCCAGATATAACGTCACAAGCCCAGGGCCTGTATTCCAAGTTCCACTTAGTAATAGTCATTTTTCCTTTGGTAAAATATGGATATCTGTTCATCAGGAATTTCATGAAGATTAAATAGAATAATATACACAAAGTGTTTTATACCCAAAAAGTAGAATATAAATGTAATTTATCTTTATTATATTACTCAGTGTAGAGAAAAAGGAACCAACCAAAAATAAAGAATTTATTCTCTCAACTATTAAAAAAAGGGGGACAAAGTATGATACAAACAGTAACATGCTCTTCCGCTAACTAAAAGTTGGAGGTTTCCACTCCAACTACTCCTAAATATCAAACTGACGTTTCACACCTTTTCCTGAGGTTCCTCAGAAAAAGGCCTGCCAATCTACTTCCGAAAAATCAATCACTGAAAACCCTTCAGTCATTGAAAACCCTACTGAATACAGTCCTGCTCTGACACGCAGGGGTCACCATTACGCAGCATCAACTAGACTGCAAGGGGTTGCTAACCTGCCACCCTAAAATAACGGAGCACACATGTAGATAACTGGACAAAAGGAACATTTTGACCATCAGAATTTGGTAAGACCTGGAATAGATCCTCATAAAACATCAACATAAAGTTCTTTCATCGCAGCTACTTCTGTTCTGACAATAAGGGTCAGAGACGCTGGACAGTATCAAGAGGACCTTCTCTACTTCAAACGACTGTATAGCCTTTAAGATGCTTGCTCCTCAGCAGCGTATTAAGTCAGTGAACAGTCACTGATACCTTAAACAGGGGAGGGAGGGGTTAAAGAGAAGCGGATATCAAGGAGTGCAAAGACAATGTTTGGAAGTGGACGGTGGTAGCAACTGCACAATACTGCTTGACGTGACTGAAATTAACACCTGGAAGAGCTCCGCTAAAATGATTAAAGACAAAACTTGAAGCAATCAGTTCTGCAAGCATATAGCAAGAGTTTGACAACAATGTTCACAAGTTTCAACCAAATAATGATTTTTTAGAAAATAATGACACATGCAAAGACTGGTATGATATTCATCATATTATTTCAGCAAACATATGAAAATATCTAAATGTTCAACAAAAGGAATGGTTAAGTGATTACTGATGTATTCATACAATGGACTACAAATGAGACATTAAAAAGTCTTTTTTAGCAAGGAGATTCCAAAAAATGTCTAAAAAGAATCTTTTAAATTTATTTTATTATTATTGGACATATAATCATATCATTCCATAATTCAATCACGTCAAGCAGTATTGCACAATTACTACCACAATCAGTTTCCAAACACTCTTTTTCTTCCTGGACTCCTTGATATCGTCTCCCTTTTACCCCATGCCACCCCCACTAGAAAGAATTTTGAATGACAAAGAAATTCTCCTAATAATGATTACAAAGAAGGGGGGGCGCAAATTTCAAACATACAAATCTTATATTTTTGTAAACTAAACAAAAAAGGGTAGTCTTAATGTTTATCCCACAGAGGTGGGTAAGACAGAAAGAAAACTAAAACTCCAATAAATCCCCCTAAAATGATTATAAGTCATTATAAAGAAACTTATTTATTTTATAAAAAGGACTTTGGGGCAAGCAGGAAAAAAGGAAAATAAAATAGCAAACCACACAGCAAAACGTTCTAAATACCCTCTTCACACATTTCTTTCCCTGAAGTTCTTTACCTAACAGTTGCTAATCTCAATTACCATTTTCCCCACAATTTCCAAAGCCTTCTTAGATCATCTCAACTTGCTCTCCCTCTTCTCCTCTCTTAACTTTTGCATCCTTTCTGAAGTAGACAAGTCTGGCCAGCTATTACTGGCTCTGCCATTCACCTTTCCCTGCAGACGTTACTACATTAACAATGACTTGATAGGTCACAACAAAACATGATTACTGACACCTGAGAAGGTGTGCTTCAGCTTTATATTTTATCTTGCTAATAGCCAAAACTGGTCCAGGAAAAAGTGTGACAGGAAAGACAATAAATATAAATTATTAATACTATTTCTCATTGCTATTAGCTAGAATTTAGTGCAGGTTAAAATGGCAAAGCTTTTGTGATATATATATTAGCACAATAAATTTATTTTTAAATAGGAAAAAATTTATTGCAAAAAAATTAAATCTTTACAAAATTTAAACCTATAAAATTTGCCCTGTGAGAACAAAAACCCACACAAATGAAGGCCAAAAAAAGGAAGCTAGAGATAAAAAAGCTAATATTAGTAAAATTTTACATGGCTAGAATATGAGAAGATAAATGGTTTTTAAAACAGTACTTCTCAAATTAGTTGTAGTGAAGGTTTATTTTGCCAATCCATTGCCAACTCACACTTTTTAAAATTAAAAATGGGTCAATAACATCAAATTGCTATAAAATTTCTAAAGTTTTACTCTCAGTTTTCAAGAATTATCATGTTTTGAAAGAGTAACAAATAATTCAGAGTAGAAACTCTGAATACCACTACTTTAACATATAAACTTTAAACTCCAATAAAAATTACAATAAAATTTTATATACATAATTAACAAGTGTGAAATGCTAGTAAAGAATTAAAATGGCAACAATGGAATTCACAGCACACATCTTCTCACAGAAAAATCATTAGGATTAGCATAATTCCATTTAAAACTGTGATATCATAAATGTGGAATCAAAATTATCCCTATGGAATTAAACCATCTTTATTTATATGAATGTCTAAATTATATCAAATATATTTCTCCTCTGATTTTGATGCTAAGTTTTTAAGGAAATTTGCATATATAACAAATACCAATACATTCAAATGTCAACATATTATATATGCAATACAAAGAAGACAGATAACTGAATTGTATTGTACTCTATTTTAAAACAAATTCATTGTTAGGTTTTAAATAGAACACTACTGATTGCAAGCAATCTATTGTACAAGAAATATTTTCATTATAAAAGAAAGTTACCTTATGAAGATTAGACTCAAAAAAATTAGAACTAAAATCTGATTTTTCCTTCAATAACATGACAATAAGGAAAGTGGTGAAAAAGAAAATATTCACATCTTGGAGCAGTGGGTTGAAATAAAAAAGAAATGGGTAGCGGGGGCACAGGGCACTAACCACCCCCCAAGGGGAGGGTATTGTTTATATCTCCACAGGGAAAGAGGGATCAGACTTTAACCCGGTGCTCCAAGATGTGAATGCAACATGCCAGTGTGGAGTAGGGAACCAGTGGAGATGTCTGAGGGGCAGGCCACAATCCCAACTATGTGGACAGCTGCCCCTCCCCCCAGAAGAATTTATTTCAGAGGACAGCACTGAATCTGCAGCTACAGGAGAGGGCCATGTCTGATCAGAGCACTCAGGAGCAAATGACTGGGGAGGAAGAGAGAGTGGAACACATCCTGGCCCAACAAGCCTTCAGGACAATATTCCCGCTCAGAGCAGGCAATCCAGAGAAAATCATATCATATGACCGGCCCGACTATGAGACACCATATCCCTCACTGACCCATAGCCCTACAGGGGACAATACTGGAGACACACTGTGGAAATTGCTCCGATCTGATCCCACCACACTGAGGCAAACACTAAGGGCGTGCAACAGAACTGAGCAAGGTGGTCCCCAGAGAAAAATAAAAATAGACTTTGGGGCCAGGGCTTGGCACCCCATCAGAATCGACAGGAAAACACTCCTAAAGGCCAACAAACAGTCCTTGAACTAACTACAAGCTTTCCTTTCTTGTTGTGTCTTGTTGGCATCAGCTCATTTTCCCCTCTCTACCCGCTTCCCCTTCCCTCATGAACCCTTGATAATTTAAATTATGTCATATCTTTCCCTGTCCGACATCTCCCTTCACCCACTTTTCTGTTGTCTGTCCCCCAGGGAGTAGGTCACATGTAGATTCTTGTAATAGGTTCCCCCTTTCAACCAAACCTCCCGCCACCCTCCCAGTATCACCACTCACACCACTGGTCCTGAAGGGATCATCCACCCTGGAATCCCTGTGTTTCCAGTTGCTATCTGTACCAGTGTACATCCTGTGGTCTAGCCATATTTGTAAGGTAGAATTAGGATCATGATAGTGGGGGAAGAGGAAGCATTTAGGAACTAGAGGAAAGTTGTATGTTACATCGTTGCTACATGTACCCTGACTGACTGGTCTCCTCCCCGTTACCCTTCTGTAAGGGGATGTCCAGTGGCCGACAAATGGGCTTTGGGTCTCCACTCTGCACTCCCCGCCTCATTCACAATTATAGCATTTTTTGTTCTGATGATGCCTGATATCTGATCCCTTCGATACCTCGTGATCGCACAGGCTGGTGTACTGCTTCCACATGGGCTTTGTTGCTTCTGAGCTAGATGGCCACTTGTTTAACTTCAAGCCTATATCTTTTGAAAGCCGGCCACCATCAGCTTTCTTCACATTTGTTTATTCACCCGTTTTGTCTTCAGTGGTTGTGTCCGGAAGGTGAGCATTATAAAATGCCAATTTAATAGAAGAAAGTATTTATGCATTGAGGGAGTACATGAGTGGAGGCCCAATGTCCTTCTGCTACCTTAATACTAAACCTATAAATATATGCACATAGATCTATTTCCCCATCCTCATATATATTTGCATATGTACATGCCTCTATTTAGACCTTTATAAATGCCCTTTGCCTCCTAGCTCTTTGCTCTATTTCCTTTGACTTTGCTCTTGTCCCACTGTACCTAGAACTCTTACAGATGATTAATAGGGATGTAAAATAGTATAATCACTATAGAAAACAGCTTAGCAAATTTCCTATAAAGTTAAACATACATTTACCATATGACTCAGAAATCCCACCATTAAATAACCACACAAGAGAAATGAAAACTTCTATCAAAAACCTATGTGTGAATGTTTATAGAATCTTTATTATAATAGCTAAAGAGAGGAAATAACCCAAATGTGTATCAACTAGTGGATAAATAAACAAATTGTGATGTATCTACGCTATATTTTATAGAGAATACTATTCTATAGATAAAAATTTCCCAAAAAATGGGGAAAAAAAGAAATTTCAGGAACAGTGTGTGAAGCCAAAGAAACCAGATGTGAAAAAACTATTCCACCTACAGAACTGTACAAAAAGGGCAAAACTATAGGCGCAGACATGAGGTCAGTGGTTGCTAAGGGCTGAGGAGAGAGGGCTGCAAAGGCCATGATAGAACCTTTGAGTGACCGAAATGTTTTACATCTTGATTGTAGTGCTAGTTACATGGAAATATACATTAAAAATAAATCAGTTTTATTGGGACATAATCCATATATCACAATTCAATAGTTCAATCATATCAAGAGTTGTACATTCAATTTTAGAACATTTTCTTAGGGGAGAGCAAATGTTTTGAGAATGATGAGGGCAATGAATGTACAAATGTGCTTCACACAATTAATGTATGTATGGTTTGTGGTAAGAGTTGTATGAGCCCCTAATAAAACGATTTAAAAAAACTAATTGGATACATTTTATTGGATGTAAAATATGCTTCAATAAATCTGACATTAAAACAAAATCAATGTAGTTTACCACATATGAACAGGGAAAAAAAGCATTTAACAAAACTCAATATATGGTAAAACTCTCAGAAAACTAGGAAAAGGAAACTGCCTTAATCTGTTAAAATGCACTTGTTAAATTTTAGAGAAGTGTCCATGTGCTTTTCTGTATGTGTTGTATTTCAAATGATTCTATTTTAATTTTGAGGCCTAACCCTATGAATTTAGTACACATGTTAACCATGAGGTGGAGCAGAATGCTAGCAGCACTAACCCTTTCAGAGCAGGACACAGCGGGGAACCATCAAAATGTCCATGAAGAGTTGAGTGAAACACGAAGATTGAGACTAGTTAAGCAATGGACTATACTCAGGAACAGACAGGAACAATCTATCACTACATACAACAATATGGATAAATCGAATACAAGGTTAATTCAAAAAGCAAGTCACAAAAGAGCATACATATGACTCTATCAAATGAAATAAAAAGCAGGTGAAGCAGCCTGCTGCTAGCAGTCAGGACAGTGATGACTCGGGTGAGTTAGATAATAAGTGAAATGCAATGCAAAGTGACTTCTGGAGTACTGTAATGTTTTGTTTCTTCATCTGCCGATGCCTAAGTATCTTCCACTTATGAAACTTCCATGAACTGTATACTTCAAATTAGTGGTTTTCTGTATATTCTACTTCAAAAAAGTTTTATTTTCTTTTTTAAGTATTAAAAAGATAAGAGTACAAAGAAAGCCTACCCATTGGAATGAAGAGTCCACCATCCTCTCGCTCGTCCTCAGCTTGGTGTGCGAGAGTCTTGGGAGGCTTTTCTTGAGCAGAGTCAGAGGCTCCTGGTTGGGGAGATTTCCTAGGCTGGGCCCCTGCTTTTGCAGGGTGGGTTCCCAGCGGCGGTGACGGTATCTCGCCTTCAGAATGCATTTGAGATTTTCCTGGAAAAATGAAAAATATTGTCCCATGCTTTGTCCATTCAACCATAATATGTTGTCAAAATCACCATCTTGTTAAAAAGTCCTATTTAGTAAGGTAACGCCATGCATGAATTATACATTTCCTTACAGGCATTCCCCTCTACTAAAATCAGTGTCCTTGGCGGGTTTTAAGTTAATGGTGGTGAGATTATTTGAAAAAGGAAAAAAGATGATTTTACAATATGAAGAATATAATTATTATCACTGAATTATATAGAAATTGTGGAATTGGTGAGTGTTTTTGTGCAGTTTCCCAAAATAAAAATTAATCAACAAATTAAAAACTAATAAAGACAGTGTCCTTCCTTAATCTCAAAAAATATTATACAGTCATAGTAATCAAAATGGCCTGGTACTGACAGACACATTAACCAATGGAATACAATTGAGAACTTGGAAGTAAATCCATCTATGGGCAACAGATAGCCAACAAGAGGTCGAAATCCATTAAATGTAGGAAAAGCAATCTCTTTAATAAATGGTGCTAACAAAATTGGATATTCACACACAGAAAAATGAAACAGGGCCCAAAGAGAACTAACTTAAAATGGATCAAATACAAGTCAATGCACAACCATCAGAGTAAGATCAGATCACTGGAATTTACTAGAAATTAAACACTTATTAAGCTCATCAGAAGACTTTATAAAAGAGTAACGAGAGCCTATACCTTGGGGGGGGAAAGTTTGGAAAAACATATCTGATAAGGGTCTAATTTCTAAAATATGAAGAGAATTTCAACAAGAAAAAAATCCAGTTAAAAAAGGTCAATCCCAAAATGGTAGAGAGGGGGGAGTGGCAGGCCTGGTGGGAAATGATCAAGAGTAAGGTTGCTTAGAGAAGAGGTATACTCTAGCCCAGGTGGGGACGGAGCATGGTAGTAGGGCAGGAGGAAAGGCAAGGGAGATGGAGGAAAGAGCTGGGAGTCAAAGGGCATTTACGGAGGTCTAGACAAAGACATGTACATGCAAATATATATAGGAGGATGGGGAAATAGATCTATGTGTCTATATTTATAGGTTAAGTATTAAGGTGGCGGAAGGACCTAGGGCCTCTACTCAAACACTACCTCAATGCATGAATACTTTCTTTTATTAAATTGGAACTCTATGATGCTCACTCTCCCGACACAACTGCTGGAGCCAAAGTGGGTGAACAAGTAAATGTGGTGAAGAAAGCTGATGGTGCCCGGCTATCAAAAGAGATAGTGTCTGGGGTCTTAAAGGCTTGAAGGTGAACAAGCGGCCATCTAGCTCAGAAGCAAAAGCCCACATGGAAGAAGCACACTGGCCAGTGCGATCACGAGGTGCCAAAGGGACCAGGTATAAGGCATCATGCAAAAAAAAAAAAAAAAGTTATGGCAAAGACTGTACAGATGTGCTTTATACAATTGATGTATGTATATATATGAACAGTGAAAAGAATTGTATGAGCCCCAATAAATTGTTAAAATTAAAAAAAAAAAATTCCATGGCCCGAGTCAGGCGCACCCTAGTTCTCAAAGTAACACCCTTGCCTTTTAACACTTTAAAGAGGTCATGTGCAACGGAAAAAAAAAAAAAAAAAAGATATATGTGTGTATATGTATATATATGTGTGTGTATGTATATATATGTGTGTGTATGTATATATGTGTGTGTGTGTGTGTATATATATATATATATATGTATATATATATATATATATATATATACACCATATTGAATGAAGGGGGAAGTGCAGAGTGGAGACCCAAGGCCCAAGTGTCGGCCAATGGAGATCCCCTCACAGAGGGGTTGAGGAGAGGAGATGGGTCAGTCAGGGTGCAAGATGAAGAACACAGCTTTCCCCCAGATCATGGATGCTTCCTCCCCCCAACTACCATGATCCGAATTCTACCTTGCAGGGCTGGATAGGGCAGAGGTTGCACACTGCACACTGGTACATATGAGGGCTGGAGGTACAGGGAATCCAGGGTGGATGATACCTTCAGGACCAAGGGTGTGAGGGGCGATGCTGGGAGAGTGGAGGGTGAGTGGGTTGGAAAGGGGGAACTGATTACAAGGATCCACATGTGACCTCCTCCCTGGGGGAGAGACGGCGGAGAAGGGGGGGAAGGGAGACTCCGGATAGGGCAAGATATGACAAAATAACGATGTATAAATTACCAAGGATACATGAGGGAGGGAGGAGCGGGGAGTGAGGGGAAAAAAAAAAGGAGGACCTGATGCAAAAAAAAAAAGAGGTCAATGACATGAACAGATATTTCACCAAAGAAAGCATTCAAGAGGCTAACACAAATGGAAAGATGCTTGCAATCATTGCAACTCAAAACTACGAGATTCTACGTCATCCTAACAAAATCAGCACTGAATGAAACGAACAGACAACCAAAAAAATTAGGAAGCAACAAATGCCGGCATGGGTGTAGAGACTGAAACCATCATCCACTGCTGGTAGGACTGGGATTGTAAAATGGTACATCCATAATAGAAAAATGGTATGTTGCTTTCTCAAATACCACTACTAGGTATATACTCAAGGGATCTAATACTAAAGACACAATCAGACATATGCACACCTCTGCTCACGGCAGAACCATTCAAAGAGCAAAAAGATGAAAACAACTTCAGTGGCCCAGACATAGACTACTAGGCAGCTATCACGATGCACTCTCAAAATGTAATGTGGACAAAACTGGACAACATCATGCTGGCGTGAAATAGGTCAAACATAAAAGGGTAAATAAGGTAGGAGTCACTGGACAAAGGTAAGAATGAGTATACATACTGAAACCCATGATCACTGGTGGCTACTTGGGATAAGTGAAAGAGGGAGATCACTCTCTGACACGGCAGACATTTGTCATTTTAGGAGATAGGAAATATAACATCAAGGTAAATTACATCACTAAAAAGTACATGAGGAAAAAGGGACATTTTTGGCCAATGTTAGGACTTACACAACTGTGCATTAACAATAGTGGGATACATGTGTGTGTGTGTGCATGCAGTGTATAGGTATATGTATGTGTGAGAATATAGGTGGGCACATACTACATATATTTACATGCAGGTATCCATCTGTGTAAGTATACACATCCATATTCACATAAACAATAAAGCAATATAGAAGAGAGGGCATTAACAGACATATATGAAGCACTTTGCAGGATTGGTTTACAAGGGTAAGACCAGTCTCGTGGAACAACTCAGTCAGCTGGCATAATACAGTTTAAGTAAAGTTTATGTTCCACATTCTGATTGGATGAGTAGTACAAGGGGGTATCCCCCAAAAACGGAATTGTGCTGGGCAGAGCGGAGTTTTTGTAGTACACATGGATTCTTATACTACCCAAACTATTTTATTTGGAACTATTCTTTAAAAAATGTAATTTTTGATGACAAGGGCTTAAGTGGAAAGCAAATGTTTTGAGAATGATGACAGCAATGAATGTACATAATTGATATATGTATGGATTGTGATAAGAGTTGTATGAGCCCCTCCTAAAAAATGATTTTTAATGCAGTTTTTTTTTTCGGGGGGGGAGGGGGGGTTCGGAGACGACACTAAGTAGCTAAGACAAACTGCTTCCTAATGCAGTTTTTTTAGGGAGATGGTATCAAGGAGTTCAAATTGGAACTGATTGTGGTAGCAATTTTTAAATGATTTTTTTAAGTTCCTACAAGCAGTGTTACTATTGCACAACAAAATCATCTTTCATTTTTTTATATAGAGAAAATACTTTTTCTCTGGAACTTTTTTTTCTCTGACTTAATCACACTGCTTCTCAATTACTGTATATAATTGAGTATAAGCTGACACAAATATCAGCCAAGGCACCCAATTTTACCACAAAAACAGCATTAAAAATGTGCTGAAAAACTTGGCGTATACACAAGCATATGTGGTAATTTACCTTATCAAGAAGCCCTTGGACACTCATCTTTCATTCCATCTACAGATGGGCTAAGGAGCCCTGGTGGCATACTGGGTTATATGTTGGGCTACTAACTGCAAGATCAGTTGTTCAAACTCACCAGATGCTCCATGGTAGAAAGACTAGGCTTTCTGTTCCCCTAAGGAATTATAAGGTCACTATGAATGGGAAATGACTCAGTGGTAATAGTTTTGAGGTTTTTGATGTGCTAGATGGTGAAAGATATCAGAAAGCAAAGCAGATCAGAAAAAGATAGGAGGAAGAAAAGCTTTATTCATAGCCTATCTGTAACTTGTTTACTACCAGCACAGGAACCTTCATAAGATGAAAATAATTGCTGGATGATGCCTTGTGAATGTACGTGCTGCAGCGAAGCCTGTCGTACCTGCTGATGCTGCCTGTCTGGAGAATAAACCTGGATGGTTCTGCCTCCCCCCAAAAAAAAAGATTAAAATAACTGAGAACTATACAAATCAACTAATCATAAACTGAAATCTGCCTATGCTAATTAATCACTTTAAGAAGGCAAAGGAGGAAAAAAAGTCAAAATTATGATATGTAAATAAATGTAACTTTAAAATGAAAAAAATTCCATTCAAATAAAGATCACTAAAAAATAACCACTGCCGCCCCAATCCCAACTACATGAACACCTGCCCCTCCCCCCAGAAGAATTTTTTTCAGAGGACAGCACTGAATCTGCAGCTGCAGGAGAGGGACATGTCTGATCAGAGCACTCAGGAGCAAATGAGTGGGAAGGAAGAGAGTGTTGAGCACATCCTAACCCACCAATCCTTCAGGACAATATTCCCACTCAGAGCAGCCAATCCACAGAGAAGATCATTATGGCGGGCCCCACTATGAGACACCACATCCCTCACAGACCTATAGCCCTACAGGGAACAACACTGGAGACACAGTGTGGGAATTCCGCCAGGTCTGATCCCAACACATCAAGGCAAAACACTAAGGGTGTGCAACAGAACAACAAGGGGAACAAAGCAATAAAGGGAATAACAAAAATAGACTTTGGGGCCAGGAATTGGCACCCCATCAGACTCAACCAGAAAACACTCCTAAAGCCCAACAAACAGTCCTTGAACTAACTACAAGTTTTCCTTTCTTGTTATGTTTTGTTTTGTTTTTTGTCATTGGCTTGTTGTTGTTGGTGGTGGTTTCTTTTGTTGCTTGATTTTGCTCTGTCTTGTTTTAGTGCATGTTATTATCTATGCAGGTCTGTCTAAATAAGACAGGCTGAATGAACAATCTAGAGAAGGCAACAGGACCAACAGTTCCGGGAGGATATGGGAGAGGAAGAAATGAGGGGAAAGGAAGTGCTGTTAACAAACCCAGGGACAAGGAAACAACAAGCAATCCAAATCAGTGGAGAGGAGGTAGGAGGCCTGGTGGGATGTGAGCAAAGGAAATGTAACCAAGAGGAATTACTGAGACCCAAATGAAGGCTGAGCATGATAGTGGGACAAGAGGAAACTCAAAGGAAATAGAGGAAAGAGCTAGGAGGCAAAGGGCATTTATAGAGGTCTAAAGAAAGGCATGTACATATGCAAATACATTTATATATGAGGATGGGGAAATAGATCTATGTGCATATATGTATAGGTTTAATATTAAGGTAGCAGATGGACATTGGGCCTCCACTCAAGTACTCCCTCAATGCAAGAATACTTTGTTCTATTAAACTGGAATTCTATGATGCTCACCTTCCCAACACAATCGCTGAAGACAAAGAGGATGCATAAGCAAATGTGGTGAAGAAAGCTGATGGTGCCGGCTATCAAAAGATACAGCATCTGGGATCTTAAAGGCTTGATAAACAAGTGGCCATCTAGCTGAGAAGCAACAAAAACCACATGGAAGAAACACACCAGCCTATGTGATCACAAGTGCCGAAGAGATCAGTTATCAGGCATCAAAGAACAAAAGTCATATCATTGTGTGCTCACCTCCCCAAGACAATCGCTGAAGACAAATGGGTGTATAAGCAAATGTGATGAAGAAAGATGATGGTGCCCGGCTATCACAAGATATAGCATCTGGGGTCTTAAAGGCTTGAAGGTAAACAAGCAGCCATGTAGCTCAGAAGCAACAGAGCCCACATGGAAGAAGCACACCAGCCTGTGTGATCAGGAAGTGTCGAAGGGGTCAGGTATCAGGCATCATCAGAACAAAAAATCTTATCATTGTGAATGAGAGGGGTGATGCGGAGTAGAGACCCAAAGTCCAACTGTAGGCAAATGGACACTCCTTACAGAATGGTCATGGGGAGGAGACGAGCCAGTCAGGGTGCACTGTAGCAACAATGAAACATACAACTTTCCTCTAGTTCCTAAATGGTTCCTTCCGTCCACTCCTCGTGGGCCCCACTATCATGATCTCAATTTTACCTTACAAATCTGGCTAGACCAGTGGATGTACACTGGTACAGATAGGAATTGGAAACACAGGGAACCCAGGGTGGATGATCCCTTCAGGACCAGTGGTGTGAGTGGGGATACTGGGAGGGTGGGGTGGAAAGGGGGAACTGATTACAAGGGTCTACATATAACCTCCTTCCCGGCGGTATGGACAACAGAAAAGAGGGTGAAGGGAGACGTCGTGCTATGCAAGATATGACAATTTATAAATTATCAAGGGTTCATGAGGGAGGGAGGAGCAGGGAGGGAGGGGGAAAATGAGGAGCTGATGCCAAGGGCTTAAGTGAAGAGCAAATGTTTTGAGAATGTTGAGGGCAACGAAAGTATAAATGTGCTTACACAATCTATGAATTTATGGATTGTGATAAGAGTTGTATGATCCCCTAATAAAATTTAATAAAAAAAGAAACACTGCCACTGAGTCAATTCCAACTCAGCAAAACGATATTGGATTTCTCAGGTTATGAATCTTTATGGGAGCAGAAAGCCACATCTTTCTCCCACAAAAACCCATACAGACAAGTAGTTCACTAGCACCTGCACGCCAGAATTATAGCAACAGCAGGAGACTTCAAAAAGTTCATGGGAAATATTGTATTACCTTTTAATTCCATTTTCCACTAACTTTTTTTAAAAAACCCTCATATGTCAGTCATAACAAAATGCTAATATGTCAATAACTCAGTTGATTTTGTTTTGCAATTTTTTCTACAATGAATTATATACTGCTTTCAAAATTAGAATACTTAAAATTAAAATAAAAAACATGCATTAATAATTACTCTAATAAGACTTAGTGATTTTTAGTTTCGCCTTTAAATTTTGGGGTTTTTTTTTTCCGTCCACTTATTCCTTCACCTTTAAACTTTTCAATCTTCTACAAAATGTACTTTTCAATCTTCTTTCTTGTTCCCTTCCAGTTTTGCATATGTATCACATTTCTAACCAGCAGAAACAGTAGTGGATTCCATTAATTCTGAATGCTGTCAAAGTGATGCCAACTCATAGCAACTCTATAGGACAGAGTAGAACTGCTCCATAATATTTTCAAAGCTATAAGTCTTTTTTTAAGATTATTTTATTTTATTATTTTATTTTAAGATTTATTATTTTATTATAGCTCTTATTACAATCCATACATCAATTGTATTCGACATATTAGTACATATATTCCGTTGTTCTTTTCTAGACATTTACTTTCCATTGAGTCCTTGGGATCAGTTCTTTTTAATTTTCCCCCTCCCTCTCCCCCGAGCCATACATTTTTATAGAAGCAAATTTCCACATTTTTGACCCCTAGAGCAGCTAATGGATTTGAACTACCAACAGTTAATACACTGAACATTATGAACCACCAAAGCTCTGGAGGTGAATTCTAGGTCTTCATAATATGCTTTTATTGTATATACAGTAAATTAATGTACAATGGTAGAGAATCAATATCCCATTAGCCAGTGGTATCACAGATAACTCTAAACAATAAATAGTCTACACTTGGGCATCTATAAATGGACTATTAAAAATGTCTTGATTCTACCTCTCAAAAGCTGAGTGACTTTGAACCCATACTTATTTATCCATATCTTCACTAGGATTTTAATATTAAATTTTCCTCCATTCTTTGTCATGTCACAAAAACGATGCTTCTTGAAAATATAAAAATTCAATTATTTTGCTTCCCTCTGGAGCTATTCCATATTCCTCCACTGCAAAAGCTACCAATGGTGCTTTCTTTGCCTCCTTCCTCCTTTACTATCATCAACACAGTTTTTTCTCCAAAACGCTCCTGAACCCAACCTCAAACAGTCTAATAATATGCAAACGTAACCTTTTCCTTGGCATCATGCTCATCTCTTTTTCACTATACTTTAAAGCATAGTTTTCATAAAACGCTCCTCCCTCCTTCAGCTTCTATTTTCCAGTTGTCCCCTCTCTAACCTCTTCCTCACCCAACATTATCTCCACTCTGTGCTCCTCTCCCTCCGTATTCCTTTCGAGAGAGAATCATGACAAATACACGGACTGTATCTTCTACCAAACGTCCATCTCAGACTTCTGTTTTTGCTTGATGGTCCCACTGTTACCTCATATGCCACTCTTCCAAGTAGACACTCATTTTCAGCCCCTCAAATCCTGCTCTTCCTCATGTTTGCTAAATATTCCCCCAATCCAATCTTGGAGCCTTGGCTGTGCAGTGATTTCAAGTTGGGCTTCAATCTGAAAGTTTAGCCGTTCAAAAATCCAGCCACTCGCCAGAGAAAGATGGGGCCTTTCCAGCAGAGATTATAGTCTGGGAAAGCCACAGGGCTGTCCTGAAAGGATGCTATAAGTCAGCATTGACTCGATGGCAGTGAGGATTTTTAATCCAACCTGGATTGTTACCAGTCCTAAAGCAATATTAATAATTTTAATGTCTCTATAGTAGACCCTGGATTCTTTATCCTTAATGCCAGCATCCTAGGCTAATCCTTTATAAAGTTTTACGGGGATAATAAGTTTCTCTGTAATCTGGATCCATCCTTTCTGCTCGAAGTTCTACTAGTGTCCTACACAAATACAAAACCACTTTACTGCATGTTTGCAAGAGATGATCTACTGCCTTGCCTATCAAATCCAGCCATTCCTTCAAGCTCTAATTCCTTTTATAATCATTTTATTGGAAGTTTGTACAACTCATCACAATCCAGACATCCATTCATTGTGTCAAACACATTTGTTGCCATCATTTTCAAAACATTTTCTTTCTACTTGATCCCTTGTTTTCAACTTATTTTTTCTCCTCCCTCTCTCAACCTCCCTCCCTCACAAGTCCTTGATAATTTATAAGTTATGACTTTTTCATGTCTTACACTGACCAATGTCTCCCTTCATCCACTTTTCTGTTGTTCATCCCCCTGGGAGGGGTTATATATAGATCATTATAATCGATTCTCCCTTTCTCCTCCCACCTTTCCCTTACCCTCCTGATATCACTACTCTCATTATTGGTTCTGAGGGGTGTAGATGAACTGGATTCCCTGTGTTTCTGGTTCCTATCTGTACCAGTGTGCATCCTCTGGTCTAGCTGATGTGTAATGTAGAATTGGTATCATGATAGTGGGGGGAGAGGGGGTGGAGGAAGCATTCAAGAACTGGAGGAAAGTTGTTTGTTTCATCAGTGCTCTACTGCACCCTAACTGGCTCATCTCCTCCCCGAGACCCTTCTGTAAAGGGATGTCCAGTTACCTACAGATGGGCTTTGGGTCGCAACTCTGCACTCCCCCATTCACAATATGATTTTTTTTGTTCTTTGATGACTGATACCTGATCCTATCGACACCTCGTGATCACAGTCTGGTGTACTTCTTCCATGTGGGCTCAGTTGCATCTCAGCTACATGGCTGCTTGTTTACCTTCAAGCCTTTAAGACCCCAGACGCTGTATCTTTTGATAGCCGGGCACCGTCAGCCTTCTTCACTCAAGTTTTAATTCTAAAACATCTACTAAAACTACATTTCCATCTGAACACAGTCTAGCACGCAAAACACATAACACAGTCTCTTATACGATTTCAAAATGGTTAATGGAAATGTTTTTTCTTCCCAATAACACTATAAGCTTTCTGTAGTTAGAGCTGTTTTCTGCTTTTAAACATGACATGGATACAGAAACCACATTTTTTTAAACCAAAATCAGAACAAAGGATTTCCATGCCATTTTCAAGTATGATAAGAAACATGAGATCAGACACCAAATATACTTTATAGATTATTGAAATGGCTTACTGAAACCAAAAGCTAAATGTTACAATAGGCTTTGATAATTCTACATGAATACTTTTCTGGAGTCTTTACACAGAGAAGTTTAGGAGGCTACTATTGAAAATTCTCTTTGAAAATAAATAATAAATTGTCTCCATCTGTCTGAAAGCCACTATCCCATTTCACCATCAGGAATCTGCCTATTTGAAGATGACAGTTCTTCTATCATTCCTAAAGCTTATCCTCTCAAGCGAAACATGCCCACCACATGAAGGCTATTGAAAATCCACTTCCAAATTAGTATGTCAGTTTCCTAATATCATCTTAAACGTGGCGCCCTGCAATGAACAACCTATTCTAGAAGGGCAATGAACTGTCATCTCACCCCAACAAACACCAGACCCACTGCCACCACGTTGATTCAGAATCACAGGGGCTCAGTACAACAGGAGAAATGCCCTTGTGGATTCCCCAGATTGTAAATCTTTACGAGAGTGGTAGAAAGCCTCGTCTTTCTTCCTCAGAGTGGCTGGCAGTTTCAAACTGTTGACCTTATGGTTAGCAGTTCAATGCATGTAACCTACCACGCCAACACGGCTCCTCTCCAGTAAAAATAGCAATGGTTTTTTAAAAAGAAAGAAAGAAAACAATTGCTGGCAATGTGAGGAGCTTGAAACTTTCATGTATTGCTAGTGAGATTATAAAATGGTACAACCACTGTGGAAAACACTACAGTGTGCTTCCTTGAAAAACTACAAATAAAGATACCATATAATCCAGCAATCCCCGCAGGGATTCTCAACCTTCCTCATGCAGCGACCCTTTAATGCAGTTCCTCATGTTGTGGTGACCCCCACCATAAAATTATTTTCGTTGCTTCTTCATAACTGTAATTTTGCTACTGTTATGAATCAGGTGACCCTCACAGATTGAGAACCACTGTCCTAGAGGAAAAAAGAGCCATGACATGAATAGATAAATGACCTTTCATGTTCCCGAAAGCAGTATTCACAACGTAAAAACATGGAAACCACCTGACTGCCCATCAACAGATGTGCAGATGAACTGTAGTACATGCACACAATGGAATGCTACACAACATTGAAGAATAACAATGAATCCATGAAACGTCTCCCAGTGTGCATGAACCTAGCAGGTAATATGCTCAGAAAAACAAGTCAATTACAAAAGGATAAATAATTATTTTAAGAGATCAAATGATAACATTAAAAATTTTTTTTTCAGAGGCCACTATTACAAGTCAAGAGGAGAAAGAAACAAAGAGACTTTTATGGCTCCCAGGGAAGAGAGGAGGAGGGGAGAAAACTCATGAACTAGAGAGGAGACACATACTAACTTGGGTGAAAGGACACACAATGTACAACGGTAAACAGTCCGCTGGGAGCAAACCCAGTTCTTTGTTCCAAAAACAGCAGCAAATCCACTACTGTCTGGGCCCTGCTCTTACCCGGAAGTGAAAATGTTGGCCTTCTTCCCAGGATAAAAATTATCTTCTATAGATACACAAAATGTTTTCTCTTCTTGGTGCTTGCACATTCACCAACTCCATATTTCTCCTTCCTGCTACCAGGCTTTGTTTGTTTCTGGCAGTGTGAACCCTGAGGTTAAGAACACATAGTTCTCTGGACTCAGTGAAGCCTTCTCCTGAGTTGTGGCATTCATCAGCTACAGAGGTCCCCTGTCACCGCTGGGAACACTGCAAGACACAGTGGAGCTGATCTTTCCCACCTTGCCCTCTCCACCAGCCTCCAGAAGTGGTAGAACAAACTGAGCCACCTTTCCTATGAGGGCTCCGTCCGTCTGCAGACCGTGTCCTGGGGAAAGTGGCTGGTCCAGCTGAGGGGGCCAGAAGACTCTGGGAAGCCATTCATCTTGGTTTACATATGTATTTGTTTGAATATGTACTGCACATATATTCATGCATAAAAGGGGATAAAATGAAAACAAAACAACCCGCCTAAGCTATTAGCAAACACCTTGAAGAACTGAGTCACTGCACTTATGATTCTGGGGATGGGGAGTGGGCATCAAGGTCAGTCAGTTTAACACAGTCCATAGAGACAATGTTCTATATTGTTTGTGACAATAAAGCAAGGGGGGGTCTTAAACAAATACAACTACTCCTCTGAGATGCAACTCTCCCAGTCCAAAGCAAATAAAAGTGAAGAAAATCAGAGGCCCAAGTAGGCAAAGGACTAGTGGACCACATGGACCACAGCTTCCATTAGTTTGTGACCAGAAGAACCAGAGGGTTTCAGCTACCACTACCAACCATTCTGATCAAATCACGGTAGAGTTCTGGATAGAAATGCACACGAAGCACACCAGCCTGTTGTGATCACAAAGTGCCAAAGGGATCAGGTATCCAGCATCATCAGAACAAAAAAATCCTATCATTGTGAATGAGGGGGAGTACGGAGTGGAGACCCAAAGCCCATCTGTAGGCAATTGGACATCCCCTTACAGAAAGGGTCGAGGGGAGGAGACGAGCCAGTCAGGGCGCACTGTAGCAACGATGAAACATACAACTTTCCTCTAGTTCCTAAATGCTTCTCCCCCAGCCCCCCCCCCATCATGATCCCAATTCTACCTTACAAATCTGGTTAGACCAGAGGATGTACACTGGTACAGATAGGAACTGGAAACACAGGAAATTCAGAACAGATGATCCCTTCAGGACCAGTGGTGAGAGTGGCGGTAGAGTGGGGTGGAAAGAGGGAAATGATCACAAGGATCTACATATCACCTCCTCCCTGGGGGGTGGACAACAGAAAAGTGGGTGAAGGGAGACATTGGACAGTGTAAGACATGACAAAAGTATAATTTATAAATTATCAAGGGTTCATGAGGGGGGAGTTGGGAGAGAGGGGGGGGAAATGAGGACCTGATGCCAGGGGCTTAATTGGAGAGCAAATGGTTTGAGAATGACAATGGCAATGAACATACAAATGTGCTTTTACACAATTGATGTATGGATGGATGGTGATAAGAGTTGTATGAGCCCCTAATAAAATGATTTTTTTTAAAAAGAAGAAATGTACACCAAAATGCAAAATCTAAAAAAGAGCAGACTTCCTGGTCTGCTAGAGATTAATGGAACCCCTGAGACTATGGTCCTTAGACATTGTTCATACTTGAAACTGAGCTCCATCCTGGAAACCACCTTTCAGCCAAAAACCAGGAGGCCATAAAGCAGACAATCCCACGGTGAGGACTGTGCTCTGCAGAACCTCTGTGCGAGGCCAACAGGACAGCGTTTGCTCCAAAACAAGGTTCAGAAGCAGTAAGTGGAAGGAAAGGACATATGAAAAGAAAAAAGGGACAAATGGAAAAAAAGGGAGTGGGGCCAGGGAGGAACTGGGAAGAGTATTATTACACTGAGGCAATTTGCAATTAAGGTCACAAGACAAAATGTGTATACGTTATTGACTGAAAAATGAATTTTCTCTGTAAACCTTCACTCAAACAAACAGCTTTGTTTTCATTAAAAACAGAAAACGATGCTCCCTGGATTATTACCTGCTCCTTTGCCATGGACAGTGTACCTCTCTTCCTTCATCTACCAAGGAGACTGTGGTCATTTGCTTTGGGGTTTTTTTTGTAGTTCTTGTTTGTTTTTTCTTTGTGGGGGGATGACAATCTCATTACATTTTTAATCTGAATTAAGACAGGAATTGACTAAATCCCCCTAATTTAAATTAGATCTCCCATAGCTTACATTTGAGTAATTAGGACTTTTCCCCCTTTCCCCTTTGAAATTCAGCAGTTTCACATTTAACTTGCCTCAGTAAATAGAAAATAATGACCGAAATAAAAACTTCACCCCTTGAAATATGGCACGTTTCAGTCCACATGCTGACCTTTTATCCCCAAACCTGACTCTATTAGCTTATACTGTGTATGTACATCTCTCTCAACTCAATGGATCAGGTTGTTGGACTGATTTTCAGTTTCCTTACACCATCACAAAAGAAATGCCAGTTTTTCGGCAAAAACACCTACACCGCAGAATCACCTTTATCTTTCCTGATTCAGTGAACTCAGCTCTTGATACACAAAGAGTCAAAAGAAAAATTTTAAATAAAAAAGACAACTTAATAAATATTTATTCAAATTCTATGCGTACCTACCATTGTAACTCAGTGCCCTGTAACCTATACAATCGAGAAACTCTGAATGAGGAAGAAACTTCAGAGCCACGGGCTACTTTTTTTTTTTAATCATTTTATTGGGGCTCATATAACTCTTATCACAATCCATACATACATCCATCCATTATATCAAGCACTTTTGTACATTTGTTGCCATCATCATTCTCAAAACATTTGCTTTCTGCTCGAGTCCTTGGTATCAGCTCCTCACTTTTCCCCTCCCTCCCCGGCTCCCCCCTCTCATGAACCCTTGATAATTTATAAATTATCCTTTTGTCATATCGTACACTGTCCAACGTCTCCCTTCACTCATTTTTCTGTTGTCCATCCCCCAGGGAGAAGGGTTATATGTAGATCCTTGTAATCAGTTCCCCCTTTCTACCCTACTATCCCTCTACCCTCCCAGTATCACCATTCTCACCACTGGTCCTGAAGGGATCATGTGTCCTGGATTCCCTGTGTTTCCAGTTCCTATATGTAGCAGTGAACATCTTTTGGTCTAGCCAGATTTGTAAGGTAGAACTGGGGTCGTGATAGTAGGGGAGGAAGCATTTAAGAACCAGAGGAAATCTTTATGTTTCATTGTTGCTACCCTGCACCCTGACTGGCTCGCCACCTCCCCAAGACCCTTCTGTAAGTGGGTGTCCAGTTGCCTACAGATGGGTCTTGGATCCCCAATCTGCACTCCCCCTCATTCACAATGATTTGATTTTTTTTTCTTTGATGCTTGATACCTTGTGCTACTTTTATAAAAGAGCACTTTCCCTCTAAAAAAACTTCCATCTTTGACAACATGCTGCAGACAACTCAAGTGCCTTATTGGATTTCCAACAAAGCAAAGTCATAGACATGAAAGGCAACTGTAAGAACACAGATAATGTTGGTATGCACACAGTATAAGCACAGTAAGTGTGGAGACCACTTACTGAGAACATATCAGAAGGACAAAAATCAGACAAACTAGCCTTAAGATGCAGCAAAAAGGGAAAGACCTTAAAAGTCTATAGTCAGAGTAAAAGAATGAAGACTGACAGTTTTTCTCAAACATAACTATGTTCTACTAAGCCACTAAAATAGCTATCACCTATAGATAAAGTTCAAACACCTTAGCACAAAATACAAAGCCTTCCACTACTGAAGCATGGTCCCCACTCTGAAGTCATCCCCCATGGCTTCTTCCACCACCTACTCTCTTGTCTCAAGTCATGGAAGGGTTCACCTCTTCTGATAGAGATCATGGCCTTAAATAAGTTCAGGCATGCAAACCATGGTGAGCACATATGTAACAGAAGGGGTTGTATTAGAGGCACACATGTAACATGAGGGAGACAATCTAGGGGTACACATACAACAGGAAGGGTATACATACGATAGGCATACATGTGGCAGGAAGGCCCATCCCAACAAGATGAGCAGATTCTAGAGTTAAGATGGCAGCCCAACCTTGGTAGTCTCTGAGCTGGCTTGACTAACAGTGGGACAGACCATAGGGTTTGATTGCTCTTGATGGCAGACAACCTTCAGGCAAGTAGCCTTCAAGCTTACTATATTCTTGAAGGTCAACTGCTTAAAGGCTATCTACCTAAAGGTTAGCTGCCATCAAAAGCAGTCAGACCATCTAACCCTACATTATTCCTCTGGAGAAGAGTTCAAAACCAGCTCAGAGACTACCAAAGTCAGACTGCCATCGTGACTCTGGCCTGCCCATCTTCCTGTCCCGTGTATGCCTCTATAGTGCCTCCCCTTCCTATAGCGTGTATACCCCTAGCTTGTCCCCCTCATGTTACGTGTATGGCTCTCATACAGACCCTTCCTGTTACATATGTGGCTTGTCGGGGCTTGCATGTCCCAGATAATATAATACTAGAGAGAAAACATTAGTGCCTCATTCTGGTTCCGGTCACAATGAAAGAGGTAAGTCCTTGCATGCCTTGGCTCTTTTTTTTTTTTTAATGCCTTGTCTCTTTAATGAAACTGAGCCTAAAGCTCTTCCATGTCTTAACTCCTTCCTTGACTTCTTCAGTAAGCTCTCCAGAGAAAGGCTCCTTTATGAAAGAATGATGGCCTCTTTCTTCTTGGCTAACAGACTGGCCTGAGTGAGCCTTTCTTCCCTTTGCTTGAACCATTGGGCTGGAGTTTTCCTTTATTAATGTGTCTACTTAGAGACGAGAAAGACTCCAAGGAAGGAAGGGGGATTCCCTGAGAGAAAGACTCACCCACAACTTCCGGTAGTGATAGATCTGTGTCCTGGGTGGGCACCTCAGACCCCAAAGATGGCTCCTCCACACCAAGCTCATTTCCTGCATCCTCCAAACACCGCATTTCAAGGCCAGCTGCTCTGTCGTGACTTAGACCCCAGGACAGTGACAATGGCTCCAAATCTTTAATGTGGTCCGATTCTGGTTCAACAGCAGACTCTAGGTCTGCGTCATCTTCCTCCTGGCTTTCCTTAGTTGGTGAGGACTCTGTCGCTGCAGTTCTTCTCTTCTTACAGGGCAACATTTTAGAAGGCCCACGCTTGTTCTATCCTGGAATGGGAAAGGCAAGTTCTTATCACTTTCCTATTCATTGAGATGATAATAACAGTATTTCCTCAAATATCTTTCACTTATTCATGCTCAATCATGAATACAGTACTTCATACCAAATGCATAATCTGTATTTGGTTGGGAGATGAGAGACTGTAGTCAAGTCCCTGAGTTCAAACCCCAACTCTACTACTGATTGGTTTTGCTACCTTGGCCAAGTGATTTAACCTTAGATAATAAGCTCTTGTTTCCTCAATCATCAAGCATAATTATTGTAGGATTGCAGTAAAAACTGAGTAGGAACTGCTTAGTATTAGTTATTACCATTGGGAAAGGAGGACAGCAGGATGCTGAGGTAACTGTAAAGCTATGTCTCCGAGGCAGCTTTTCACCAGCTTTGTGACCTGCAGAAGTTAGTTACCGTAACCTGAAACTCAGCTGTCAGATGTGAAATGTGATTCAAAAAACAGCACCTATTGCAGTGCAGCAATGATGAAGCACACAACTTTCCTCTAGTTCTTTAATGCTTCCTGCCCCCACTATCGTGATCTCAATTCTACCCTATAAATCCAGCTAGACCAGAGAATGGTACAGATAGGAACTGGAAACACAGGGAATCCAGGACAGATGATTCCTTCAGGACCAGTGGTGAGAGTGGTAATACTGTGAGGGTGGAGGGAGGGTGGGGTAGAATGGGGGGACCGATCACAAGGATCTACACATAACCCTCCTCCATGGGGGATGGACAACAGAAATGTGGATGAAGAGATGTTGGACAGTGTAAGACATGACAAAATAATAATTTATAAATTATCAAGGGTTCATGGGGGGGGGGGAGGGAAAAATGAGGAGCCGATACCAAGGGCTCAAGTAGAAAGCAAATGTTTTGAGAATGATGATGGCAACAAATGTACAAATGTGCTTGACACAATGGATGGATGGATGGATTGTGATAAGAGTTGTACGAGCGCCCAATAAAATGATTTTTTTAAAGTAAATAAAATTAAATTATAAAATGATTTTTAAAACATTAAATAAAATTAAGTTATAAAATGTGAAAAAAAATACTGCCAATGACAATCAAAAGGCAGTGTGTGATGCTTTAAAGAAGGTTAAGATATACTAACAGAAATTTTGAGTTGAAAATAAGGGAGTAATGTAATTGGTAAAAGTAATAGATATACCCGAAAAATACTGAATTAGCAAATGTGTTACATATATTTATGACATTTTAAATTAATTTTATTGGGAGCTCCTACAACTCTGATCACAATCCAGACATACATCCATTGTGTCAAGCACATTTGTGCATTTGTTGCCATTACCATTCTTAATAACATTTGCTTTCTACTTGAGCCCTTGGTATCAGCTAGTTCCCCCCCATTTTCTTAAGAAAGAAAAAATAAGCAGATATTTCCCCATCCTTTGTATTTGTACTACATGTATTATTTCTATGTGATGAGTAGAATTCAAGAATACAGCCTGATCTAGAGGGGATACTCCAGCATCTGTTAAGCTGTGACTGTCTATTTTCTTCCCATCTCCCTGTTCCAAAAGAATAAGCTTTTTAGGACAGGGTTACTTTCAAGTAGTATCCCTGAAATCTAGCAGTTAACTGGCCTGTTCAGGGTATTAAAGGTTTCTGTAGGCATGTGTCAGCTTATTCTGTGCTCCAGAGCAAGTATTTGGAACCAAAAGGTTCAGCATTAAATGAAAACTTTCTTCCCAGAAGAAGTTTACTCTCCGTTAACTAAAAAAAGAACAGAAGAAGCTCCCTTTCCCAGGCAAAGTTTAAGCAACGTCTGAATGCCCACCACTACTTGCTGAAAGCTTGAAACTAAACAGCAAAAGGCCCGTTGCCAATCCAGCCCATTCCGACGCACAAGCTGCAAACGTAGAACTGTCCGTGGGGCTTATTTAAGCTTAGACGCCAAAACCAAGATTCACTGCCAGGGAGTCACTCCGACATACAGTAACCCCCAAAGGCTGCCACAAACCGGCGCAGAAAGCCCCAATTCTCTCCCAGGCGCGGCTGGTGGGTTCCAACCGCGGACCTTGGGAAGCGCCTACAACGTAACCCACGATGCCACCAGGGCTCCTTAAACCTGGGCCAGAGAGGGCTGAAAACGGCACTTTTCGAGCTCCAGAGTCTGAACTACAAAGTAAGCTTTGGTATCTAAGTTCCCCGGGACTGTGGGGGAGGCTGTATCTGGGTTCTTGGGGCTCTGTGCACAGGGGAAGCCTCCTCCCGGGAGCCCTGAGGGGGAGGGTGGGCAGCGGCTGAGGAAGGACTGGAGTAGCGTGAACGCGGCCGCGGCGAGTCCTTTATGTCACAGATGACTTGATTACACGGCGTGAGGTTCAGAACAGAAAAGGAGGGGGCAGGCAGCTCCTATCCAAAGTCAGCGGCGTGCAGGGCTCGACTCCAAGCATCTCGACCAGCAGCAGCTTCCCAAAACGCGCCTCTTTCAGGAAGGAAAATCGCACCCACTGGGTGGGCTACGCGCGTCAACGCAGAGACGGCCCCGCGCCGCCCGCTCGGGCGAACAGCTCCGAAGGGACTCCAACTGCGCTTTCCCCGGCCCGCCGCCAGCGCCCACTGGGGAGCCCTACCTTCCAGCGTGCACGCCGCGCCGCCCTCAGACGCGAGCCCCTCACCCCGGCATCCTGCGCCTCACGTACCGCCGCTCCCCTGCTTCTTCCCGCCCCACAACACACCACCAGGCGCCCCCTTACCGGCCGGCCCGGGCCCGCGGAAACGCGCCTTCGGCGCCACCGGAAGTCGGCTAACGGCAGCGGCCGGCGTGCGCGCCCCCGCGCGAGGCGCGCGGACTCCCCAGCCTCCAGGGAGCTTGCGCGCTACGTGGGGCGGGCGGACGCCGCGTCGGTAGTACGTCACTTGCGGGCGAAACATTTTAAAGGTCTAGTCGTGCCCCGGGGGGTCCGCAGCGACCCCGTGGCAGAGAGCTCGGTTTCACAACTAAGCATTCACGCTGCGAGGTACCGGGAACACAGGACCAAGTCAGTGGGAAAGTTCTTAAAACGTCAGGAGGAATCCCTGACTTAGAAATACAGGTACTAGGTCGGACAGTGTAAGGTATGACAAAATAATAATTTATAAATGATCAAGGGCTCATGAAGGAGGAGGGGGTAAGGGGGAAGCACAGGATAAATGAGGAGCTGATACCAAGGGCTCAAGTAGAAAGCAAATGTTTTGAGAAGGATGATGGCAACAAATGTACCAACGTGCTTGACATGTATGGATTGTGATGAGAGTTGTATGAGCCCCAATAAAAAAAATTTTTTTTAAAGAAATGCGGGTACTGCAGTTTCCTGAGTAATGCTCTGGAAGTTTTTACCTCGGTTCACAATTATTCCTATCTGCCTAGGAAACCCTATGGGGGCATCCTACTCTGTCCTATAGGGGCGCTTGAGTCTGAATCGACAAAGGGGTAATGGGTTTGGAATTTTGGTGTACTGCACCGCATTTTACAAAGTGGTTTCACATCTTACCCTAAGTGATTTAGTATCCACAATACATTTCTCTGCAACAATGGACGTGACAATATCTCCCAGTTCTTACAGGGCAGAGTTTTGTTTCAACTTTGTGAATGGTTTTACAAAGGTACACAGCTATCCTGAAGAATCAGGGAGCCCCTAATGCACTGTCCCCAGGAAAGTGCCTAGGGTCGTAAACCTGCGTAAGCTTGCAGAACACCATTTTGTTAAAAATTGCTTTCAAGTATGACCTCAACCTTGCTATCTCTAGCCCCATCCGAAAGCCTGCCAGACTGACTTATTCATAAATACCCTTGCCAGATAAACCCTTCCTGACAGACCTTGACCCACACTCTAAGGTCCCCGGAATCTCTCCAGATAGCCTGCCTGCCCTATAATCAAAGAATGTAACTACCAAATGTTCCCTCCCAATCTAGCCCCCCGGTTGGGCTACTGTAGATAGCCTGTCCACTGCCCTTGATCATGGTCGAGAGTTTTTTCCAGACACTAACCTCCTCTCTCAGCCCAGCTAGCTGTAATAAAAAGTGTGTTCTTTCATTTTAAGAAAGCGATGTGGTTTGATCTCACTCCGGTATTACACCTACGGCATAACTGATTTTCTTTTCTTTTTTAAAAATTTTTTTTCATAACTGATTTTCAATCATGAGATATGGTATTTTCTATTTGTTGAAGTTGGACAGATGCATCACTTCTCTATTTAAAGGTGAAGCACCAAGGATTATATACACATTTACATATCTAGAACAGATCCTGTCTGTAAACATAGTAACTGTCTGTAAACATAGTAAACATCCCAACAGGATGACAGGATCCATCATCAAAATAAAAGGTGGACTCCATAGCATCCTGGAGACAACTGCCAGTAGCTGGACTCCAGCCTGAATCACACCCACTCTCATCCTTCTCCCACAGATCCTCCAGTGGCCTTGAACCACCCAAGCAGCCCAGCGCTGAATCACTGCGCAACCAGGGCTTACTGTGAAGTTTCCATTGTGTGTCCTACTTCCAGCCCGTTCCCTCTCGCTGGCCCTCCATTTCTTTTGCTCTCCCCTCCTCTCTCTCTCTCTCTCTCTCTCTCTCTCTCTCTCTCTCTCTCTCTCTCTCTCTCTCTCTCTCTCTCTCTCTCTCTCTCTCTCTCTCAGCAGCCTATGCCCTTGAGACTCAGGAGAACGAAATACGCAACAGTCTTCCTTAGTCTTAAACAAACACTAATTTATACCCCCAAACGCCCTCCATTTTACGTATAAGATTAAGAGATTTTTAATAAACGATCAGAGTTGTGAAATTAACACCAAGTTCGGTTTTAAAATGAGCGCCCTGGAGTTGAAGAAAATTTCTTTTTTTTTTAAGAAAATTTCTTTAATTACCTTTAAAGGTCTCGCAAACACATACAGTAATGGCAATTGGTATTGCTTGGATAGAACTGTGTTGGGTTTTTCCGAAATCGCAGGTTTCCTCTCCCCCGGAACATTCTGCTCCTGTATTCATGAAGCCCAACCAAATAGAATCACGAGATGCACAGGATGCCCAAACCTTGCGTTTCGCAGTCGGGTCCCTCGATGGGTGGAGCTTTCTTCTCGCCGGTGGGAGGGGCGTCCTTCGGATCGCTTCCGGAAAGGGGCGGGGCCAGCCTTCCGGATCTATTCGGACGGAGGTGGAGTCTTCCGGCGAGGGCTGTTCGGAAGAAGGCGGAGCCTACCTCGCATCAGGACCAGTCTGGCTGCACCTGCATCCTTAGCTCAGAGCATCCCAAGCGCATTTTAAGAGACGACGGCAGCTGGCCAGCAGGGATCGGACAGTTGCAGGAGGCGTCCGCCAGATACCTTCCCCCTCTCCTGACCCAGCTCTCCACAGCAGCAGCCCCTGGACCGGTCAGGGGATCCCAGAGTTGCCTGATTACTGCAAAAGCACTTACAGCAACAACCTCTGATTACGACATGGCTGAGATCACCAACATCCGACCTAGCTTTGGTGAGTGGAGCAATCATCCGAGGGCCTTTGGGACCGAGTGCTGGTCAGGGAGGGAAGCCCAGGCTGCAGGTGCCAGCCCCGCTAGAATCCGGCCGGTGGTGGTGGGTAGGGGCAATGGACAGCACCTAGATTTGAACTCTGGGCTGCAGGCGCTGGCTCGGCCAGAACCGTATCACGGGGTGGGGTAGACCAGGATGCTAGACTCTTACACGGTGGCTTGTCGGCATGTTGGTGGTGAGAAATAGCGTGCGGAACACAGAGGACTTGTACCCCTCCTTCTGGAAGAGGAGAGGTGAGGTAGGCCGCCGAGCCCTCCCCTTGGGGCACGCAGGGCGGTGTCCCTTCCTCCCCCTCCCGCCTTTCAGGGCTACGGGGGAGGGAGATGGCAAGGGGGATGGGGCATCAAGATGGCAGCTTAGGGGCCATGCAGTGTAGGGCTGGTAGCCAGGGGAGGCTAAGGTTTTTGGGTAGAGAGGGGCGTCGGGTAGGGGTGCAAACAGCAGGCACCACTTAAGCCAGTTGTCTGGGTGCTGGCGCTGGGAGGAAATCTGAGCCTGGCCGCAAGCTCCATTCTGCACCGTAATGGTGGGGGCCTTCAGATGCTCCAAATGGCGCTTGGCGCTGCTGGTTGGGGGATGACGTGATGCCTATTTCTGGGCCTCCAGGCAGCTCCTCAGCTCTCCTCCCGGGGCCTTTGTTCCCGGTCGCCCTGGGGCTGGATTTTCAAATAAGGGGACTCACCCGCACTGGTGCAGACTGGGGCCCTGATCCAGGCTGGAGGGGGAGGGGCGCGAGAGGCCCAGCCCGGAGGAGGCCGCTTTGTGTACCAGAGAAAGCATTACGTCATCTCGGAGCCACCGGTCCCCGACCCAGCCTTGTGGATTCCAAGATCCTTATACTCCCTGGGACGGAGAATGGGGTCAAAAATAAGAAGGAGAGAAAGGAAAACTTGAGAAACAAGTTTTTTTCCTCTTTGGGGCAATCCTCCAAGATGTGATAGGGAAGCCATCAGCTTCCTGTGCTGCTTTCCTGGTCAAAAAAAGACAATCGCCTCCGCTTTAATCCGTGCTACTTCAATTAAGAGTGCTGCCCATCTGGGGTTCCTTCCTCTCCTTTAGGGAATTCGACACCTCGGACCATACTGCTCCAAAGATGGGGGGTGGGGTAACTCAATACTGCTGGGTAATGGCTTGTCTCACTTCCTAGTCAGACATACATGGAAATGAGCAGAACACAGTGCTGGACTCCGTCCATGTCAGCAAGGAGACATTGGAGTGGGGAAAGTGACCAGACAACAGATCTTAACCCTCCTTGGCCACTTCATCCCACCTCCTGATCTCATTTCATTCTTCCACACCAACTTCTGCACCTCTGCCCCTCTAGTCCCACCAACATTCCCTGGATTAGAGCAGGCCCTCCGGGGATCACACAAGTGCCTCCTGCTTCTCTCCCTACTCCGCCTTTTCCTTCTCATGTCACCTTTCAACAGAGGCCTTTCTTGAATAACTCCCACCTCCTGGGAAAATTAAGTGGTGTGGGGCATGATACAGTGATGTCTTTTGGAGGAAATAAAAGTAGAAGAGGAAAAAGAAGTTAGGTCTGCCTTTCACAAGCTGGGTTTTATTTAGTCCTTCCGAATATTTTCTTGTGTGCATGTCTTATAATATACAATGGCATGTGTCTCTATTTGCCAGATGGAAGAACTGAGCTTCAGTGAGATAGGCGAGCCTGCCTACAGCGAAGCAGCCTAGTGAGGATTTCAGACAACCGCTGGTGGACGGCAAAGTTAACTCTTGGGCATCGCAGTGGCCTGTCAGACAGGGGAAGGATACATTTAGGAAAGGAACGATCAATAAGCAGGGTTGGTCAGAGGCTGAGAGCATAAAGCATAGCTCAATTGCATCTTGCAGGTCCCCAGACCTTTAAAGGTGGTCTCCTACAAAACACACCATGACTCCTGATGTTGTCGTGTCTTCTAGAGCACTTCATTGTAGCTCTTACACATGACAGAGCTTGAGAAATACACCGAGCCAAGACGCAAATGCCCGGGACCTTGGAGGAACAAAGGGGGCAAAGAGCACAGGTCACTGAAAAATACAGCTGCCCTCAAACACTCACTTCAGGCACGAATTGCCCATTGCTTTTCTCACCAAGCTTTTCGCCCAAACAAGGTCAAGAGAGTTCTGAGTTTCAGCATCTCGTATGTTATTTTACTTCATTTATATATAACTTTAGCTTTTATTGTAGCATCTCTTATCTTACTACTTCACTGCCTTGGGTGTGGAAGAGAAAGTTGGGGTTAATGAATACTAAAATGATAAAGCAAGTGAGAAATGAGGGAAAGTACCTAGATAGTCCACCAAGGGGTTCATCTCTCTCCCCTCTTGCATTTCTCTGCCTCCCTGAGAGAGGAGAACCTTTCATCTTCTTTCTCACTCTTTCCACCTGTGTTTTATAACAATAAAAGTAGATTGAGTCAAAGTAGCCGTGGTTCCCTCAAGATCACAGAGTACAGCTACGGTCAAGCTAGAAGGATAGCCCAGGTGTTCCCCAACTCAGGCCTTTTAGATATTCCTTCACATAATTCTCAAAAAGCATATCTGTGGTTCTAGGCTCTGCTCTGCTCCTAGTGACCGTGTTTGGTGTCACTAATCAGCAGTAACTGACATGCAAGCAAGTCTCTGATTGGTAAACCGACAGCATCATCTTGACCTAGTGCTAGAAGACCTCAATGCCCCCCTACCCCACCCTGCTCTCTCCAAGAGTTTGCTACATTTTGTGGAAGTTTAGCTCTAGAACCTGATTGCTCTTATCTGCAGGTGACCCTCAGGTATAGTGAAGTAGCCGGACAAAGAAATGATTCATCTATTATGGTAGCTCCTTTAAGATTGCTCCTCTCCACAGGGAATCCAGGGCGGATGATACCTTCAGGACCAGGGGTGGGAGGGATGATACTGGGAGGGTAGAGGGTGAGTGGGTTGGAAAGGATCTACATGTGACCTCCTCCCTGGGGGACGAACAACAGAAAAGGGGGTGAAGGGAGACGTCGGACAGGACAAGATATGACAAAATAATAATTTATAAATTATCAAGGGCTCATGAGGGAGGGGGAAAAAGAGGGCTTGATGCAAAGGGCTTAAGTGGAGAGCAAATGCTTTGAAAATGATGGGGGTAAAGAATGTACAGATGTGCTTTGCACAATTGATGTATGTATGGATTGTGATAGGAGTTGTATGAGTCCCTAGTAAAATGTTGGGTTTTTTTTAAAAAAAGATTGCTCCTCTCCTAAAAGAAAAATAAAAGACTGTTCCTTAATGGAGCGCTATTGGGGGCTGGGGAGAGTGGGCAGCCCACAAGGGGATCTGGCGAGCGCAGAAACAAAAGTCAAATACTTTCTGCCAAGTCCTTCCTCAGTTTACCACAATCTAGTCTAATCATCATGGACGCAATCCCTCTTAGAATAGGTCTGACCAATCGTGATCCAACCTATATGGAATTTTTCAGTTGAAGACTCGATGCTTCAGGACCTGCGAGGACCGTAATGGGAAAGTTCTAATAATAGTGTCACTCTTCACGGAGTCCAAATCCATCTCCCTGTAGCCTATATGCTTTGATGCTAGTCCTGCCTTCCAAAGTAAGACCAAATCAACATGGCTTTAATTGATCGATCTTATTATTCCTAGACCATGATTCCCAACTCACTCCTCCCACATCCTCATGTAACAGCCTTCGTCTACACTAGGCCTGATCTAGAGCGTGGACCCTGGTGTCGGGTCTCTGTCATCCAGCTGCTGTCCGCTCATAGCAACCTTAGAGGAGAGAGGAGATCAATTGCCCATGGTGATTTCCAAAGCTGGCAATCTTGACCAGAGTAGAAAGCTTCATCTCTTTCCCAAGGAGTGGCTGACAGGTTCCAACCGCTGACCTTGCAGTTGGCAGCCCAGACACATGACCCACTAGGGTTTAAATTCCAGCACGTCCCTTTGCTAGTGTGACCTTGTTCAGATTTCTGAGTATCAAGGTTCCTTGGTAGTAAAATGGTGATATTATTGGTACTTTTTCGAAGAGGCTTTTAATTCATACAGAAGAAGTTCTAGCATGGCAGGAACAGGGTAAACACACACACACGCTAGACAAATGTGTTGTGACCAGTGCACATGAATTTGTACCTCTCCTGTGATTCAGAGATTGTACTCCTAGTATAAGGTGGCATTCCCCTAATGATAGTCC
The DNA here is from genome assembly GCF_050624435.1 of Tenrec ecaudatus. Taxonomy (NCBI): domain Eukaryota; kingdom Metazoa; phylum Chordata; class Mammalia; order Afrosoricida; family Tenrecidae; genus Tenrec; species Tenrec ecaudatus. Next base: position 165,639,246 of record NC_134530.1, read on the forward strand.
AAGCTTCCAGCCACCCAAACTATGAAGCCATTTTTACAGAAATGATTGTCAAGTGCTATCGCCCATTGCCTACAGATAGGTCTTTAAGCCCAAGTAAGACTGACATTAGGCCTTATTATATGTCATCATATTGATGTTATAACTGAATTGTTCTCTGAACACTTGCTACATGTCACATGATTCGAGGACCTGGGATGTAATCATGAAGGAATCGGACAAAATCTCTATTCTTACCAAACGTACCTCATGAGGGAAGAAACACAGATAAACAGTTGTCAGGGTCACCAGCACATAAAGAAAAATAAAACAGGGGCTGAGCCATGTGAAATCCTGGAGCAGTCAGAATGCTTTCCTGCTAAGCTGAGGTTTGAGCAGAGGCCGACAGCCGATGAGTGAGTGAACCATGCCTGCAACTGGTGGGTGGTGCGCCGGGCAGAATCTGGAGTGTGCTGGAATTGGGTTTATTTCCTCAATTCTCTATTCCTACCCGGGTCGGGTCTTCCTCTAAAAATCCTGTGGAAAACTATAGGCATGTTAAACTTTCAGGTCTAAAAAAAATAAAAATACAAATAAACTTTCAGGTCTAACCCTAATTTGACTTCGAAGAACTTGAGGTTGAAAGGCCAAAGCTATATTATCCAAACCAGGGACCGAAGTGTTATGGGAACAGACAAGACCAAAGAGAAGGGAAAGAACCAAACTCAGTTGCTCTCCTGTTGCTGTTACTAGTGTATTCAATAGATGCAGATTAAGGAGCTGCTATGTGGCCTCAGGGCCTGGGGTACCACGGGAATCAAAGAGACAAAAGTTCCTGTTCCCATGACGCTTACATCCTAGTGAAGAAAAGACACAGTAGACACACAGCCAACAGGAGGCGCCCACACAGGGTAAGCCAAACGTCAGGCTCTAGTTCAAACAGGCAGGCACTCACTCCAAAGCAACCGTCTGTAAACTTGTCTCTGCCACCCGCGGGTGAGTGCGGAGTCTCTCAGGAATACACTGGTCAGTCTCGTTGGGGTGGCTTCTGAGGGCATCTGCTGGGCTAGTAACAGTCACGCTAGAGAGCTTCGTTGGAACAGTTAGGGAAATTGTTTGGGGTCATTCTGAAGCAGTCATCAGGATAGATTTTCTCAAAGAACACACGACAGTCACGAGGGCTGATTAGTAAGTTTGATAAAAATGGAGAAAAAAAACTACATTGGTGAGAGGGAAAAAAAAAAGCCAGGAAATTTGCTCCAAGAAATGTTTTCCCATTTTGGCTATTCACCTGCTCATTCTTTGAGGGTAACAGGGCTGCCCTTGGAAAATGTCCCTGGGAAACCTGTGCAGCCATCCTCAGGCTTTTTATTCCCCAAACCCGGCGAGCACTTAACAGCACCGTAACACACTTGCCAAGACCCTCGTTGCGAGTCGGTATCAACTGAGAAGGAAAAGCGTAGAATTCTTCAGAGAAGAGATAGAGAGGTGGGAACGCTGCCTGCAGTGGGGGACATTTGAGACACAAAATCTTCACACTGTTGTTTTGTTTTGTTTTTTGACTCCTATGTGTTTATATATATATATATCTCCATCCCATGGCGACAAGGCATATAATATAAACAGAACTAAGAAGGGTGAGTGGCAGTTGTAGAGAAGGTGATCCTTTAAACACAGTAATAAAGAGGACCCTACTAACATGTGAACTATGATAGGAAATTTTCCAGCACCCCTATTTCTTCCTTTTTAGGATACTTACATTTTAAATACCTAGGCAGCGAGGTGGAATGTCGAAACAAATTTATAATAATGTGAATTCCAGAATTCTCTTTATCTCCCACCCATCTCTGCCATCCCTGAGCAGCCCCCACTAAATTTCTATCTCATCTCTACCAACTGGGCCTTTCTCCATCCCGCCTACGAGCAGTCAGCCGGCCCACTCTCTTCAAATCCTGTACTGGGTGTTGCAGAGCAACCTCCTGAACCCAAGCACACAGTTTGTGGCCGTGGGTAATGGTTGAGGTGAACAGGCTCCCGTGTCCAAAGGTGACCTGAGAACCCATCATGGAGACACTTTATGTGAAACACAAATCAATAGGAACAAGCCAAGCCCATAAATGCTGAGGGAAGGTCAAGGAAAGAAGCGGGTGGGTGTGCTGGAGAAAACTACCATCTCAGCTGGGTTGGGTGGGGAGGAGGCGCCAAGAGCAGGGGGAGCTCTAAAGCTCGGATGAGCATGCTTGGCTTTGAGGTGTAGACTACCGGTTAGTGGGGCTTTGACGCGGACACTGAGCATGGGAGTTGGGGTCAGGGCATGGCATCTACCTGCCTTGATGTGTCTCTGGTCTCCACCTTCAGATATGTCACCGGTCGTGGCCGGCCTCATCGGGGCCTCTGTGCTGGTGGTGTGTGTGTCGGTGACCGTCTTTGTCTGGACCTGCTGCCACCAGCAGGCAGAGAAGAGGCACAAGACCCCACCCTACAAGTTCATTCACATGCTCAAAGGCATCAGCATATACCCAGAGACCCTCAGCAACAAGAAAAAAATCATCAAAGTGCGGAGAGACAAAGATGGCCCTGGGAGGGAAGGTGGACGTGGGAGCCTATTGGTGGATGCCGCAGAGGCAGGCCTGCTGGGCCGAGACAAGGGTCTCAGGGGCCCTCCCTCTGCGTCTTGCATTGACCAATTACCCATTAAAGTAGACTATGGGGAAGAACTGCGGAGCCCTGTCGCGGGCCTGACCCCCGGGGAAAGCAAGACCACTTCTCCATCATCTCCAGAGGAGGACGTCATGTTAGGGTCCCTCACCTTCTCCGTGGACTATAACTTCCCGAAAAAAGCTCTGGTGGTGACAATCCAGGAGGCCCATGGACTGCCCGTGATGGATGACCAGACCCAGGGTTCAGACCCCTACATCAAAATGACCATCCTTCCTGACAAGCGGCACCGGGTGAAGACCAGGGTGCTGCGGAAGACCCTGGACCCCGTGTTTGATGAGACCTTCACCTTCTACGGCATCCCGTACAGCCAGCTGCAGGACCTGGTCCTGCACTTCCTCGTCCTCAGTTTCGACCGCTTCTCCCGGGACGACGTCATCGGGGAGGTCATGGTGCCCTTGGCTGGGGTGGACCCCAGCACAGGCAAGGTACAGCTGACCAGGGACATCATCAAGAGGAACATCCAGGTGAGGAGGAAGTCTGTGTTCGGGAGGGGGCGGCAGGTTGGGGTAGACAGCATCTCGGGGTAGGAATAGAGTGGAAGTGGGAGGGGTGGCCAAGAAGGGTCGTGGAGAGGAAGTTCTTGGCTGGAGGACCGGGGAGGGGACATGACTTCCCGAGGGGAGAGTGGCGTGTGAAATTTTCTTTAGTGATTGGTTTCGGATGCTGCGTCCGTCTCAAATGGAGCAGCCCACAGCTCCCAGACCTTCCTTCATGTCCTGGATCTAGGGGTTCATTTTCTCGCAAGCACGTCCAGTGAGCTGGTCTCCTGCAGTTGCGAAATTATGAAAAGAGCGCCATGAATTTCTCCTCACTGTCCCCTCCCCAGCGCAGACCTGGAAATAGAGTGCCGTGTGTGTGTCTTTAATAAATTTAGCGGACGTGCATGAATGCATTGCTAAAACCTTCTGACATTCCACCTAGGCCTAAACTTTGGCTATAGGAACCCCGATTCCTCTCATTGTATTCCAAAGGGGAGCGTCTTCCTGCCCTGCCTTCTCTAAGCCTCTCTCCATTCACTTCCTCACCAGACCAGCATTGGTCTTCAGCAAGAAAGTATCCCTTCCCCTCCCCCTTGCACTCCTTCCTCATTGCTTCCCCAGTGGGGGAGGCAGTACAGTGCTATGGACCAATACTCTTGGGGGCTGAGTTTCCATTCTCGTTGACTGCTTCCCAGCTGTGGGGCGCCGTTGGGTCAGACACCCCTTTACATCCGACTCCTGGTCTGTACAGGAAGGGGATACTACACTCCCTTCCAGGGTTAGGATCAAACAAGATAATGCATCTGGCACATGAGACCCTTGAGAACCTTCCCGCCAGGTGAGGGGAAAGAAACAGTCTTGGCACGGACCGGAGAGTGAGCGTGGTCCATACTATGAAGGAAGTTGTAGAGATTTCCCGCAGTTCGTGATTGACAGTAAGGGCTTTGAATTCTACCAGCTAAGTGACCTTGGACGTGGACTTGCTCTGATGTGCTCAATGCTGAATACATTGTAACCATTACTATCATTCCAGTTATTCATAAAGCTTGGCCTCTGTGTGATGTATGTGGTTTTTAGCTACTGAGAGTTTTGCTTTGACGGAGAAATGGACAACAAGGGAGGCTCGAAACAGTGGAGAAGAGGGCAGGCTTCAGACAGGATTACCATGGTCACTAAAAACAACGACCCCTCTCTCAACAAGAGCCCTGACTGGGGCTCCGTCCTTATCCCTGATGCCTTTGCCATCTGCAAGCTCACACTGGCCTCCGTGGAGAAGTGGGCTGCCCAGGATTAGGCAGCAGGGGCTCCCAGGTCAGCAGCCATGGAGTGGCTTCAGGGAGCAAGTGAGCTTCAGTAATCTTCAGGGAGCAAGGTTTGCCACTGAAGAAGGGCCAAGCCTGGGGAGGGGAGACAAGAAGTCAGTCCCCTCTGGGCCTGTGTCCCCACCTTCCCTGCCGCTTAGGACACTGGAGTTCCTCTGCAGCCACCCGGACCGTGCCATGGCCCAAGCCACTGCGACTTTCACATGGCAAATCCTGCTCCACCTGACAGGGGCCAGGGAGGCTCAAGAATTTAAAGTGTTAGAGGTGCTTCGGAATAAACCAGGATACAGTGAGACATCCTAGAGTCCAGCACAGCAGGGTGGACAAACGACAGCACAGCAGTGACCTGGTTCGCTGCTCCCCAGCGTTTTCCTTCAGGGTTCTGCAACATCCCCCTCCCTCTGCCCCGTGTTGTGTTTCCTGGTCCAACTTGAGAGGCTCCAGTGCCCCATCCCCTGCCTTCTGGGAGGGCCCCTTCCAACACACCCTTCCCTAGGTCTTCAACCTTGGTAAAGCCACCCAAGCCTCGGGGGTAAAGGATGGCTCTGTGCCAAGCTGTAGCTGGGGAGAAACTGGCACGAGAAAGGGCTGGTTTGGGCTGGGAACAAACATCCTCAAATCCAGGGCATTGGGGCAAGGCGTACAGACAATCGCATTGACTGAACAGCCAGGGGCTCTTGGCAAGGGCCATGTTTCTTTCCACTTTATTAACTCCCCTGGGAGCAATCCCTTGCAGGAGCCCGGGCAGCCCCACCCCAGGGTTGTGCAGCCCATTTCCACGTGCGCCCATCTTCCCCCGTGTTCCAGCCCAGGACACGGTGGCCAGCTCCTTTCTGACAGTCTCGTCACTTCCTGAACAGCGCAGCCTCCGAAGTTTGCAGCAAACGCAAACCTCTCACAGAGTCTGTACTTGCTGGTTCTCTCCTTGACCTTGACCGTGGGGGCTGCTCAAGATGATGCCACTCCATCCATAAGAGCTTTCTCATTGGTGCAAGGTGTGTTCTTGACCGTTTGAAGCCACATTGTTTTCCTTTGAAGGTGCTAGGGGAGAACTGGTGAGAATTTCATTTCTCTATCACCACCCTAATTTCCTGTCCTTTAGCAAAAAAAAAAAAAATCATCAACATCATCCCCTTCTTCCCATTATCCTGTGGGAAAAGCCCACGACTAGTCTTCATTTCTGACTATTTCTCTGCACAATGCCCAACAAGCAGTTAACGCCCCCCTGGGCCTCAGTTGCCCTCTGGGCTGTACCGTGAGGCCAGTGGGTCACTGTCAGAGCACACTCACAGATAGAGGATGCAAAACTCTTGAAAACTAGCCCTAGATGCCTAGCAAAAGGAGGGTGTGGTATAGACGCTACAGTAGGGTATCGTGACCCCAATCTCTCCACTACACTTGGAACTTTTTATATCTAAAAGAATCCTTTATCCATGTAAAGATTAATGTAGACAGATATGAACACATTATGAATAGATAGGTAATCCAGTCTAGCTTTACATATATATAAAGCTACCCCATTACAGAAATTAGAGGGAGACATTTATTTTCTAAACACACACACACACACACACACACACACACACTCAAGCTGGGTTTTGTAAAGGAGCCCTGGTGGTGTGTGAGGCATTGGAGGTTGAGGGTCACCCTACCTCCTACCCCCCCCACCCCACTCTGGAAGAGAAAGGTGAGGCTGGCTGTTCAGTAAAGACTTTGGAAACCTCACAGTCAACTTGAGGGGCAGCAGTGGGTTTGGGCAGTTCTAACATTTTATTCAGATGGAAATTTTCATTCCCCTCCGAAGCCCCCTGGGAGGGGAAAGGTGGTCCTGCAGGGGGCTGGGGGGTAAAGAGGAGAGAGTGGGGGAAGAGGTTGAAAAGGGAGCTCATCTCGGAGCTGGGTAATAGTCAGTCTGGTCATCGTTTTCCAACCACTTCCTGTCTCTGTGCTCTCCAGAGCCGGCATTGATGACCCAGGACAGTGGCTATGGGAATGAGAAGATGGGAAAATCTCAGAAGGAACCTTAGAGGTCATCCAGTCTAGCCAGATGGGACAGACAAGGAAGGGAAAGGGATGTCCATTCCTGGGAGCAGCAAAACACAAAAAGGCTCTCTGCATCGGGCAGGGAGGGAAGAGGGAGGTGTGGGGAAATGTGAAGGGTTTTGTTTCCTTTGTTTTCCCATGGCTGTGATTTAGGGGGAGGTGGCCCTGCCAGTTTATTGAGGGCTTGCTGGTCCGCCCTTTGCTACAGCTAGAAAATCACTCTGGAAGAGGCGCTGCTAATTGTAAAAAATAGACATTCCTCCTCTGTTTCTTTCATCTGAATGTGTTCTTTAAGACCAGACCCCTGTTCTTTTCCACTGAACAGAAAGGCGGGGCCCCTCGGAGAACAAAGTTCTCCCAGCTCTTTCAGGCATGGATAAAACCTTTTTCTCCCGTCCTTCTGCTTGCCTGCTCTCCAACAGAGTCCTGGCCTCACTTGGCCCGTGGGGCTGGGAAACAGAGCTGCTCCCAGCCTTCAATGGCTTTTTTCTTTAGAAAGAGCCATTGAAAGTCCAACTTGGAATGAGAATGGGTGGAAAGAGAAGGGGAGGAGGGAATGCTGAACTCCAGCCTTTCATGATGCATGGAATGGGATTCAAGTAGTGTTGTGGCTGCAGACTTTGGGCTTCACAAAGGGGCATTTGGATGGCAGTGGGCATTCTGCCCACGTGAAATGGCCAGAGGTAGAGGAGAGGGGCTCAGATGGCGAACACTGATCTGAGGAGTGATTTTAAGAGAGAACGTTATTTAAAAGGTAACCAGAAACTGTCTGCTTTTCCCAAGAAGTAGGCGTGAGGGAGGTGTGGTCATGTAGAATGGGAAGAGTGGGGTGATTTAGGAGACCCCAACTAGAATCTTACAAATCAACGTTATTCTTAGGAGCAAACCTTCATTTCAAAGCAAATGTTTACCTCCACCGATCCTGCTGAATATAAATTAAAAATGATATATTTAATACTTAGACAATCTGTGGTCAATGATAAGACCATGTACCAGATCTAGTTAACACTTCATCACTCATGTGAGTTCAGGGAAGTGGTGGTCCAGCCAATCCCAAGGTTCTTTCTGGATCAGTGCTGCCCAGTAGTTTTCTCTGAGGAGGGAAATGTTTGCCTGTGCTTTTCTTATAGCAGTAGCTAGCTGATGGTAGCTCGTGTGCGCAAGGAACCGAATTTTAGAATGTCATTTGTCTTCCGTGAATTTAAACGAACATTTGAACAGTCACGTGCAGCTGCAGGGCGTATTTTCAGATGGCTCAGTGCTGTGCGGTCATGAAAGACAGCCGATTTTCTTTGTCATGAGGGATTCCTTTCCTGGCATCACGCACTCCAAGGCCAACCAGAAGGCCGGCAGAAGAAAGGCGTGGCATTCTGTTTCTGCAGCCTGGGAACCCTTTGGGCAGTTCTCTCCTCGGTCCTATGGGGTCACGATGAGACAGAATCGACTGGGAGTGGTGGTGAATGTGTTTGATAGTTTACCTTCATCCCGACTCAGAGAAAGGGGAGGATCTCAGACCTGTACCAGTTGGCCAGGGCAGCCAGCCTGGGACTGTAAAGCGGTGGAGAGTACTTTCCATGTAGTTAGTCAAGAGCCCACAGCATGAGTTTTTTCATGAACTTTCTGAAGCTCCCTCCTATATTATGGGATAGGACAAAACGCCAGGCTTCAATCTAGCAAGAATGAGCCATAAAACACTCCTTTGAAGGCTATTATTCCCTCCTGTACTTTCAAAAGCCAAAGGCTCCTTTCACTTTTGAACTGTAGTTCTCTTTTCTGCCCCTGGAGAGACATTTCTCTCTCTCTCTCTCTCTCTCTTTTTTTTTTTTTGAGACATTTCTGATAGGAAGTGCGGACTTAGGGAAATTTTAGAATCGTGTAAAATGTTTTCACAGTTTTATTCCTGGGGGTCATTTAAGACTTACAACTATAGCACATGCTATTTGGTGAGCCTGACAGTTATTGCTGGTTTGTTTTATTGTGATTGGTGTGCCGTCTCCTACTTCCCCGACATGTCTGAGCAGGTGGTCTGCTGGCCCGCCTGTGAGCTTCTTACGGTTAGGACCCCTTGTCCATTGTTACAGGCCTGGCCTCCAACAGAAGGTCTGATAATAACAACAGATATGAATAGTCTTGGGAGACAATCCCCTCAGTAGATAATAGTCATTTTTGTAGGTCTGTGGAATATGTTAGACAAGCACAGTCTCTAGTTGCCCAATTTAAGAATTGCTTGTTTATTTAGTAATTTAAGAATTTCTTTGGAACTTTGAAGAACCCAGAGAATCAGGTTTGATAGTAGGGGGTGCTTTTATCCCACATTTTTATGCCCTCAATTACTCAAGCTCCACCTCCTTCCCTTTGCCTTATCGCAGACTCACTTCACTTCAAAGCCCAAAACACAAGAGCCTGCCATCCCCTCCCTCCTCCTCGCCCCTGCACTTTACATCCAAGTTGTCACCCAAACCTAGAAAACCAGGTTTCCGTCCAGAATACCTTCCTCGCCTCTCTATCCCCTTTCAGAGCCCCTTGCTTTGCCTGTTGTAGCAGCCTCTCAACCAAGCTTTCTGACTCTGGCCATTCTCCACCTGCCACTAAAAATAATATTGAACAATGGTAACAATAACCATGCCGCTCCTGTAGGAACCCTGGTGGCATAGCGGTTATGTATTGGGGGGCAGAAAGACAGGCCTTCTACTCCCATAAACAGTTACAGTCTGGGGAACTCACGGAAGCAGTTCTACCCTGCCCGAGAGGGTCGCTATGAGTCAGTAGACCCTCGATGGCAGTGAGTTTTTGTTTTATATCTGAGGGTCGCTGACTGCCATTTTGTGAAAGGTGTCCCCCAGCCTCACCTGCCCTTCCTGGCTGGTGTCCTGTCCCTCCGATCAAGCACCCCCACGGCAATCGCAGTCACATTCTCTGTGCCCTTCAGGACTCCGGATCTCTGTCCCTTTGTCCGGCATGCTCTCCTCTCTGCCCCTTGCTTCCTTGTTTCTTACTCACCCCTCCTTAAACTCAGCCCACGCCTCTGCTGAAAAAGCCTGCCCTGCACCCAGCCGGCTCCGACCTCCCCGAGTGCCCAGAGCACTCCACAGTGACTTTACCGCTATGACAAGGATGGGCTTGTGGACATCACTGACAAGGCCTCAGGAGCAACGGTGACGTCCTATCAGCAGTGGCTCCCAGTTTAAGTTTCCAGACGTGATTTACAATGTCCTAGAGTGCTAGAGTTCTTCCAAGCCCCGAATGGGGTCTGTAATAAGATGTGAAGAGAGTTTGCGCTCACAGGGGCACAGGGGTAAACATGTCCTCAGTGTCACTGCATGTACGTGTGGAAGTTGCAGTGCTGGTGAGTATCCTGGCGTGTACTTCTCCCCCCCCCCCCACCCACACACACAGTAAAGGTGGGGAAGCAACAAGGGGGGCCTCCTGGAGGCAGCTTGTTTGGCTGCGGAGCAAGTGTGGAAAGTCATCACCTGGTCAAACAGAGAGCCAGGCTCCGACACCTTTCTGAACTTGCTCAAGGTCATGGAGTGAAGGGCAAAGACGCAACTGTGAGAGAGGGCTTCGGAACATCTCTTGGAAATGTCATGAAAAGATCGTGGCCGTCTTTCAATGGACTTTTGGAAGACTGGTCCTTGAGGCTTCAAAACTTTTTTTTAATCACTAGGATAAAAAAAATAGCAGTGGATGCATGTCTACAGTGCATGACCTGTGCCATAATCGCTGTTTGCCTCATCCCAAGTTGTGCGCCTCCCAGTCATCCTGCCCCACCAGGCACTCCCCAGGAGAAGGGTGAGGTGCGCTGCTCCCTCAGGGACGGTCAGTCTTGGAAGCTCTCTGACGGGGAATGAACTGGATGGCAGTAGGTTTGGGGTGGGGTTTCTTAATCATCTTCATCATCGTAGAAGGTAGCTACTGCTGTCACCTCCATTCTATAGAGGAAATACAGAGATATCAAAGAACACGTCCAGAGTCACTCAGCTGGAAAGGAAGGTCAGAATTTGAATCCAGGCCAATCTTGCCTCCCGGTCCAGGCTCTTACGCACGAGGCTATGGGGCCTCTCCATGCAAAGTGATTGCTGGTCCCTAATGCCAGGACTCGAACATCCCTCGCACGACCGCGAGACCCCGACGGGTGAGCACGTGTCACCTGCCTTTCTCGTCCCTGAGCTCCTTCTTCTCCGGCCCCTCTGCCCTCTCCTCTGCCCACCTTCTGGGCCTTGCCTCTCTCCCTGTGCCCGCAGTCTCACCGCTATTTCTTCTTCACAGAAGTGCATTAGCAGAGGGGAGCTCCAGGTGTCTCTGTCCTATCAGCCGGTGGCACACAGAATGACAGTGGTGGTCCTCAAAGCCAGACATCTGCCCAAGATGGACATCACCGGCCTCTCAGGTAGCAGCTGTTTACTCCAACCCCTTTCCTATTGGCGGAAACCCTCCACACCTGGCTCCCTGGGGCCCTCCCTCTTCCCTCCTCTCACTTGCCTGCCGTCCCTCCTGGTCTCTCTGTCCTTTTCCTGGTGACTGCCTAGGCCCCATAGACTCAGCTGGGAGGTGAGCAGGGAAAGGAACGGGTCCTTGGGAGTTGGGAAGCCACCATCGTAAATACTGGGCATGTGTAGCACTGAGCCCTTGCTCCAGGTGAGACTTATTTTAAAAGGGTGCCACCTCTGGGCAAGGATCCTGGTCATGTTTTTTTTTTGTCCTTAAGAACTCAGCTCTTTGTGGGATCTCTATCCTTCAGGAGCTTTTGTTAATAAGCATATATGCTTTTTAAAGTATGTTTTTTAATTGTGACTGAAGCGGCATTGGTGTCTAGGTTCCCTGGGGAGGGTTGAAAGCTCTATTAGGGTGTCTAGTTCAGAACATGCGAGTTGTTGATTTATCCAGAACATCCTTTATCTGATTTTAAATGCTTTCTGCCTAAAGCCCGGGTATACTTGTGATAAAGTTAAATCCTAGATACTTTCTGGTTAAAAAAAAAAAGAATAAATTTTTGTATGAAAGATATAGCAAGAAATTTAATTAACTTCTTGCTTCTTTTTGTACTATTTTCAAATCTTCAGCTTTCTTTTCAAATGAGTCATAATAAGTTAAAGAATCCAGAGTCCCTTCCCATTGCTCCGGCGTTAACAACAGACGTTGGTGGATTACTGATCACATGCAGGCACCTTATGTGCTAGCAACTGGGCTTTCCGATGTTTGTTAAGTAGTTACTGAAAGCATCAAATGTGAGGCGTGGTCATTTTCTAAGTCTAGAGAATGGTAAGTCAGGGGTAGAATGTTCACATTCCTCGGAGGAGTCCAGGGTTTGTTTCTGACCAATGTCCTGATGTGCACCCACCACTTGTCTCTCACCATGAGCAGTGGCATCTGCTGCTCTCATGCCAAACACACATGATTTCAATTAAATGCTTGAAATATCCTTAAAAAAAAAGAAAAGAAAGAAAGAAAAGGAAAGAAAGGAGAGAGGAGGGAAGGAGCGAGGAAGGAAAGAAAAGATTGAAGGCATATGTTAGCTCCTTAAAAGGATCCCCGGCAGGGCAATGGTTACTGTTGGGCCACCCTCCAAAAGCAGTTCGAAACCACCAGCTGCTCCTTGGGAGAGAGCCGCAGCTCTGCACTCCTGTCAGGCTCAGAACCTCACCTAGTCCTTGCAGGGCCACCACCTGGCCCTGAGCTGCGTCTTGTCTGCGTCTGAGGACCTTTACCACAACTACTCCTGGGCCCCTTGGGGGTGTGTCAAGGCTGACTTGAGGAGGCTGTGGTTTTCTTCCTGCCTGGTGTCCTGCTCCCTTGTCCACGCAGGCAGATCCACAGTCAGTGTGGCTTGACCGTGTGAAATCCATTAGGGACATCCTCACAGGACTGCCCCTGAAGTCACTGAAGACTGGAGGGAGGGCCACCCAATCGCTGCAGACCCTAGCCTCCTCCTCCCTGACCTGGAACTGCCCAGAGGACTGTGTCATAGGGCTGTCTCCCTTTTTCTCATCTCTTTGGGGACCCAGATCCTTACGTCAAGGTGAACGTCTACTACGGCAGAAGGCGCATCGCCAAGAAGAAAACCCACGTGAAGAAGTGCACTTTGAACCCAGTCTTCAATGAATCCTTCATCTACGACATCCCCACCGACCTCCTGCCGGACATCAGCATCGAGTTCCTGGTCATCGACTTCGACCGCACCACCAAGAACGAAGTGGTGGGAAGGCTGATCCTGGGGGCGCACAGTGTCACGGCCAACGGGGCGGAACACTGGAGAGAGGTCTGCGAGAGCCCCCGCAAGCCTGTGGTCAAGTGGCACAGCCTCAGCGAGTACTGATCCCATCCTCCTCCCCCTCACCCAGGGGCCAGGCAGGGGGGGGACCGGGCGGGGAGACGGGGAACAGAGGGAAGCAGACTCCAAACCTCATTTTAGTCGGGGAAGAAAATTTCTTACAAAACAAAACCCCACCAAGAACACTCCACATGACCGCAGCCACAGATCAGGTCTTGGTGATGACCGTTGCTCTCCTTTGCAAGGCACTAGGGAAGGGAAAACACCTTGTTGTTTTTCTTTTCATTTAAACGGGGGTGGGGGGAAGGAGGGAAAGACCCCTACAAGTCTATATATAACAATGTAACCTTATACTTGCATGTCGAATACAAACTGAAGAAACTAGCCTAACTACCAATATCAAGTGAGAGACCTTAATCCATGAAAATTGTGTCTTGTGCCGAATTGTATTGCTGATTACCTAAAATTGGCCACCTTTTACTGGGCTTCTCTGGGGAGTTACTCTTCACCCCCACCCCCACTTCCCACCACCCTCCTGCAGAAGAAAATTTTGCTCTTGTAAAAAACAACAACATAAAAACGCCACCTTATGTTTTCGTCATCCCCATCTTTTCTCCCCGTTACATCCCCATCTTTTCTCCCCGTTACCTCTTACATCTTTGCTCCTTGGCTGAGTTCAAGGTCCAGAAGCCTGTAGCAAACCAAGAGGGGAAAAAGGGCGGTCTTGCTTGTGCCGGAGAAACAGTCCTTGAAAAGGAGGCTTTTGCAATCGTTCCTCCTCCTAGGAAGGGGTCAGGGCACGCTAGGCTTTGCAGCCCGGCTGAAGCCTGTGCCACACATCCGACGTAATCAAGCAGAAGCTGGGTTTATGAAGCAAGGGGACTTCTTCAGGAGCTATGAGGCCTGAGCCAGCACCAGCGCGCTCGCTGCTCCCCCGCGCCATCTGCAGGCATAAGGACCAGGAGAGGAGAAGCCCAGGTGGCTGACATCTGTCTCCCTTTGCAGCTCTCTGAGGAAGTGACAGCCGGGTGTTGGTTGATGGGCTGGGAATCCTGGGAAGTTTGAAGGATTAGCTTAGTCTTTGGTTTTCTAGAAATACTTAGGAAGACTTAGAGTCTTTTCAAGTGACAGATGCTGTTATGCTGCTTTGATTCTTAAGGAAAGGGGCCCTCAGAAATGATTCTTTCTCCTTGAAGTGTTTATTTTAGTACTGATTCTTTAAAAAGAACCACTGTGGCTAAGTGAGTCTTAAAGGTGGCTAGGATTGTCCCAGAACACCCTTGGCCTCAGAACAAAGTACTCACCTAGTTCCTGGAACTCTTGATGGAGAGATGAGGGAGTCACAAGAGTTGAATCTTCCGCCTAACACTGGCCAAGAGAGGGTGGGGGAATGAGAATCCCCCCAGCATCAGGGATTAGAATCCAACCTCCGGACTCCTACCTAGTCTGGACACAGCTCTAATGGGGAGACTTTTCAGATGGTGGGGACTGTTGACAAAAAGTAAGCCTAGCGAAGCTGTCCATTTGTTGCTGTTTTCTAACCTAAAGAGGAAGAGTCCTGATGGCCTAGTGGTTATACATGGGGCTGCTAACTGCGAGGGAGAGGTCAGCAGTTCGAAACCACCAGCCGTTCTCGGGGAGAATGATGGGCTTTCTACTCCCATAAAAACTCACATCCTAGGAACCTCACAGGGGCAGTTCTACCCTGCCCTGTAGCATCACGATGAGTCAGCAGTGACTTTGAGTGAACCTGGAGAGGAACTCACATGAACCAGGGCCTGAAAGATTAGCCAAGGGTGAAGTGTCCACATTCATATCAGAACATCGCGCTTTCTAACTTGCTTCTGAGACTTCAAAACGGAGACTCCAAAGGATAGGGTGGTGAGCTTGCCTTGCCTGTGGTGTGTCCCTTAGCTCTTGTGGATTTAAAATTCATCTGCCCCTCCCCCTCCTCCCCAAACTCATAATCTTGAGAGGTCTAAGGACCTCGCTCTTCTAGCCTCCTCCCTTGCCAACCCTCATCCCCCATGATCTGACTCTATCTCCCCATCAGTTGGATTCACACCACCTGTCTGTCCCACAACCCCATGGAATGTAAATACTGTATCATAACGTAGAAAAAAGTAATTTTTGTTTTCTAAGAAAAAAATAAATAACTAAAGATGCATTTTCAGATAGTTCCATGTAAATCTGACAGGAGCATTCCGAAATCCCATTAGGAGAAAAAAGGAGGAAAAAACATAAAGGAAATGATTCCTCTTCATCGCCTTAATGTCTAAAGATGAGAAATTGCTGAGCAACGCTTTGTTCCCTGCCCAGAAACCAGCCGCGCTCCAGGTGGGGACGGTCTGGTCTTTGCCCTGCTGTGTGTGCCTCTGCAGCGCCTCCGATGGAAGTCTGGGGGAAAGCCTCGCCCTGCCCCTCTTCCCCATCTCTTTGTAGCTTTATTCCTGGCAGATTCTTTGGGTCTACCTAGCAGTGGGTGGTGTGGTGGGGGGACGGGGAGAAACCAGCAGTTCTGTAGCCCACAAAGGCAAAGAGGTGGACAGGGCAGGGTTCCTCCCCCTACCTCAAGCCTGCTCCATCGGGCCCTGGACTTTGCTGTCCCAAAGTTCCTCAGCTGACTTCGGCCGTCACATTCCTGCTTCCAGAGCGAACTGAAAAGGGTCGAGGGGATGCCGCCGCCTCAGGGTCAGTTGGGAGACAAGAGAGTCACATCCTTAGCTTTTACACAAGGCACTTGTGATGAGGAATAGGTTAGGGAATGGTCACTGTGGATTTTCTAAGTCATCCCGTCTCTGTGGACATCTTGATTCCTTTGGGAAGACGAGCAGGGTGGTTGTTTTTAACCGAAGCCCGTGGATGAGCTATTCCTTCGTTCAGTCCTTCTCGGTGGAGCACGAGGTTAGGAATAGTGTTCTCGATAGGCAAACAGACAGAACTGGCTTGTGGGATGGGACCGTTGCTCAGGACAGGGAATAGTGTGAGTCCCTTTCCTTGGAAGACTTTTCCGCTGGCCATGACAGTGACATTGCCCTCACCATGACCCCGCTCTGATGTGGTCGTCTTTCTTGACCTTGTGTCTGCTCTTGTAGAAATGAAACTCAAAAGTAAAATCGGTGTGTCAACATTAAAAAACAAACCAGTGCAAAAGCTAACATGAATTGTGTGAAGCCACCTAATGCTGTAGCGCTAACCTACACTACTGTGTCATGCTATCTTGTATGTTGAATTCGTTAATGCACCACACCAGTGCAAAATAAAGACCGATTCACATGAAACCGGCGCCGTGCCAGTGTGGTTCTCTGGAAGACTGTGAATGGAGCGGGTGCGCAGACACCAGGAGCGGGTGGCAGGCGTGTTTTCGAAAGTGTGGTTCCCAGACCGCCTGACGCAGAATCTCCTGGCCCATGTTTAAAATGTAAGGGTCCAGGCTCCAGTCCTAGCGCATCCCTCTTGCTGGGGGATCTGGCTTGGTTTTGTCAGCAGACTAAGTTTAAGAGTTCTAGTGCTTGGCTTTCCGTTTTCTCCTCCCCAAGGGAGAGAGAATGTATTTCTAGTGTCAACAATTGGTCGGCCCCTTTAGTAGGAAATACTCTCCCCCAAACGCAGTGCTGAGACGGGCCAATGCATCCATATTGACTGAGCGCCTCCCATGCGCCACGCCCTGGACCTATAACACACTGAGAAGCAAGAGCGCTTCTGTGGGGCTTAGCGGGAGCTGGGCATTAAGAAAAGACTCACACTCATGTCCAACTGCAAACAGGAGTGCAGAAGAGAAAAGAAACAGGTCAGTGCCACACCCTGGGGTCACGCACAGGGCAGACAGGTCCAGAGCAACTGTTCCTTGTGGTTTTCTCTGCTTGTCTTCAAGTCCGGAATGATCCACGCTTCATAGTGCTGTTCTATGTACATTACCCAGCGTGGCTGGGGCTGGAGAAAAAGAGAGAGGACGCAGGACAATCAGTCCCTACTCTTTTGAAGTCTCTGTAAAGGAACTAAAAACCTTTGAAAGTTACAATACACTTTTAATACATAGGCACAAGAGTAGAAAATTGGAAAAAAACAATTCAAGATCCTCAAACTGTAACAACCATAGATTTGTCTCCAGTCTTATTTCCTATATGTTTGTTCTTTTCCTGATATGCCACCAAAAATCACTGTAGAAGAAGTAAGTTAAAAAAAATCCACCGAGAGACAAGCACTGTTCATTTTTGGCACATCCTCCTCCCATATATTTTAGCTATTTTATAATTATAATCAATTTTTTCTAGGTAATAATTTTTTAAAGTAACAACCAGGTTCCATAAGAAAATTATGGTAAGATTATTTATTTTAATATCAGTTAGGATACTTTGGGCTATAAGTATCAGTAAACCCAAGGCTCCTTGGTGGTCTAGTGGTTATGCATTGGGCTGCTAGCTGCAAGGTCAGCAGTTCAAAACCACCAGTCACTTCTCAGGAGAAAGACGGGGCTTTCTATGCCTGTAAAGACTGACATGGTGGCCACAACAATGAGTTCAGGCACGGGAACAATGGTGAGGAGGGTGCAGGACCGTGTAGTGTTTCATTCTGGTTTGCATATAGTGGCTACGGGGGGTCAGAACTGACCTGCTGGCACCTACCAACAACTAACAAGGAGTTCTAGTCCTAGAAACTCAGGGGCTGGTCTACCCCACCTTACATGGTCCCTCGGAGTTGGAACTGACACAATGGCAGCAAGTTTGGTTTTGGTTATCAGCAGATATAATTCAGATTGACTTAAATATTAAGACAATGTCTTGGTTTCACCTAACTGCTAGTCTAAAGGCAGAGTAGGCTTCAGAAGTGACTTATGAAAAACATCAGACAACTTCAAGAATATGAGTTTGTCTTCTGTGGGTCAGCTCTGACATTTGTTTTAGGGTACCAGAGACCCCAATCTCAAATATAAGAAGAACATTAATTGGGTCTTAAAAGGGACAAAGATAAGACACATCACCCAGATGAGGGAGGCCATTAGCATGAGCTCAAAATGGCGTCCAAGGAGTCACACTGGGGACACTAGTGACGTAAATAAGGCATGGAACAAAGGGAAGTGTCACAGATTCATGACCGGTGGTGGCCCAATCCATCACAGTGACGGTGGTTTTACAGGAGTAGGCACAGGCCATGATTGGGACATGTACATTTTGTTAGATGGAAGAGCTTACACGATTGGTCCAGAACCTTTGGACCAAATCAGTTGGCAAGACTGATAGGACCTCATTCATGACTGTGAGACTCCCTTTACTGTCTCCAAGAGCCCTGGTATTAGAGTGGTTACTTGTTGGTTACTTGCAGTCAGCAGTTCAAAACCACCAGACCCCTCTGTGGGAGAAAAATGAGGCTGTCTACTCCCCTCAAGAGTTACAGTCTCAGAAACCCACAGGGGCAGCTTTACAGGGTCACGATGAGTCAGAATTGACTCCATGGCAGTGAGAACTGACCCAAGGACCATGATCTACATCGAGCACATCCAGGCAAGCCCCCTGAGACACTGCCCCTCCCTGGGCTGGCTAGAGAGGAGTAGAGGTAATCCTCCTTTCAGATGCTTTTGGTCTGAGGGAGGTCAAGATTATCTACAACCTTGGTTAATGATCAGAAGGAATTCAATGGAGGCTTAATCTATGTGCCAGACTCTGCAAACAGATTTGGGGTCAGTCCCAAGTGGGTCATCCACGGCCTTCTGCAAACTGGGATGTGCAGGATTTAAGCTCTAAGAAACATTCACTGTTGACGCAATCTCTAGGCTTGCATCTGACACTTACAGAACCATTTCCAGGACTCCGTGCCTCCACATTCAGTCTGGAGGAAAGAGGGGATTACTTCAGGTCTTCTTCCAAAAAATAAGGATGACTGGATCCAGGGAAAAAACCCAAAATGTCGCCATCAAGTCAACTCTGAGTCAAGATGGCCCAAAGTCTGTGTGTAGAACAGGGTTCCCTAGCGTTTCTGTGGCTGATATTTTAGGAGCAGACTGCCAGCTCTCACTTCCAACTTGCTCCTGGCTTATGTGTCACACGGTCATTTCTGAGCAAGGCTGGGATGACCTCCAGGCCATTTCCGAGCCCCCTGGAGCTGTGGTGGGCGAAGGCTGTAGTCCTGAAGTCCTGAAGCACCTGTTTGGAAACAAGAACCAGTGGTAAGTGGGCTGCCAGCAGGAGCGCTGCCCAGCTTTCCCACCCCCTCATCCAAACAAGCCCCACGTTCCTGTTCCCCTGGGGTCTCCATAAGCACAGCGGCCCTCTGCCTCAGGAAAGACTTGCCCACATCCTGATCATGTCCAGCCCCCAGGACTGGCTCTTTGTAAAGACAAAACAAAAAAACAGCAGTGCAGAGTCCTCTTGAAGTCATTCAAGAGCAACTTCAGTTTAGCCATAGGGCAGCGGTTCTCAACCTGTGGGTTGTGACCCCTTCGGGGGTTGAACGACCCTCCCACAGGGGTCACCCGATTCATCACAGTAGCAAGATGACAGTGATGAAGTAGCAATGGAAATAATGTTATGGTTCGGGGTCACTACCACATGAGGAACTGTGTGAAAGGGTCGTGGCATTAGGAAGGTTGAGAACCACTGCCAGAGGGTATGATACGTTTAAAAGCAGAGATCTATTTGTAATCAGTGTAACTTTTCAAAGAGATTGGGAGAGTGCCCCAATTGCCGAACACCAGTAGATCAAGCACCACCCGAGCACCTCAAATCCTTGCTTGCCCATGAAGAGCACACGCCTCGGGGAGACCTCGGCTCTACAGACCTTGAACTAGCTGCTCAAACAAAAAACTCTGGCCAGAAATCAAGGACCATGCTAACGATTTTTGCGTTCAAACTGAAGAGCTGGTAATTCACTGTAAATGCTATGTTGACCCTCCATCTACTTGAATGCCTCTGACAGGGGCAGAAAATGGGACACCTTTTCTGTTTCATAATCAGCAGACACCACGAATGCTGACACACTGAGCACTTTTGAGCACTTTACACACATAAACATAATTTAAAGTTGAGGACAACTCTGTTTACTATGTCCGATTACTCTCCCCATGTGGCAGATTTGAAAACCAACATCCAGAGAGGTCAAATCACTTGCTTCCCGTTCTCCCAGCTCATCAGCAAAACACAGCCACGGTTCACACTGGCAGTCAGCCTCCAGTGCTTGTGTCTCCCCGAGGGGAGGCTTCAGAGTCAGGTGTAAATAAGCCCATGGGAAGGAATGCAAGTCAGAAGGAAGGCCCATTAGATCTTCATGCCTGGCTCTTTGGGAACGTTTGAGAGAGCCATCTGCAATTAGACCAAACTGGACATCTTCGTGATTTCACGGAAGGTCCCAAACCTGCCTCTTCTCCAGCATCTTTCCAAGTTAACAGTTATGGTTGAAATTCCTACTTGTCAATCACTCCTCAGCCTTTGGGCTAAGATGGAGTGTAGTATCTGTTCTTATCAGGGTCATATCTGACACATCTTCTATCCGAGGACACTATATTAAGTGGATTTTTGGAATTAGGAGATGGAATAGGAGCTTGCTCCGTCCACTCCACCATCGACCTGGTATTGCAGTACCAGGAACTGCGCACTCCCTTCAGGGAGAAAAGGAAAAAGAAATTCTTATTTGTCCCTTGCCCCATCTCACCCTGCTACTCCTATTCGATTCCAATCTCTCACCTGACAGTTCGTCCACGGGAATGAGAGGGACCCACAGAACAGAGCGGAGACTCCAAGAGCTATTGATTGTAAGTATTCCCTCTTCCCTCGGGACTTTCTACCACCCCGCTCAATGCCTGGTGCCCAGCAGGTACTTAGTAAAGGTTTGTTGACTTGAATGAAAGCAGGCAGGCTTCAGGGAATCAAATATCATCAGGGTGGCAGTGGACATGAGAAAGCTTTGCTTCTTCCTATATATCTGGAGTCACACTTTCAAAAGAAAGCTAGTCTGGGTTTCAGCCAGACCCCTCGTCTTTCCCTGAGGAGTCTAACAATACAAAAGAGGGAGTGGCCAGAATGTTCTGGGTGGGACCCTGCAAGTTACTTCCCATTAAAAGATGTGCACAGCTCGAGGTGGGGGCAGGGCAGCAGGGAAGCTTTTAGCTTGGATGACACTTCCTTTTGAGCCCATGTGTGGACTCACCTGTATGCAAATTCTGCATTCTCTGCCTCAGGTCCCTCACCTACTCAACCCTTCCTGGGGGGAAAGGCCTCTGTAGGTAGCATTTCTAGAGCTGGAATTTTTTTTTTTCCTGTTTGGGAGCAAACTGTCAGTAAACTGTAGCAATAAGGAGCTCCAAACTGTGGGAAGGGCAGGAAATGAGGCACGCCTCCACCCCAGCAGCTTTTGTTCAGAAAAATGGATGACTTCATGATAGGATCATGTATGCTGACTATATGCATGAAGCCAAAAGCTTCTCAGTGAGGATTTTTGTTTTGTTTTTTAAAGCAAGGATTATTACCCAAACCAAGTCAGTAATTCAGTTTCAGGGTCAACTCGTGACTAAGAGTCTATTGGGAATTTCAGGATCCCCAACATTAAGTCCTCTGTCTTTTCCCAGGGTTTCCTTCAGAGTAGGAGGCAAGTTCGTTTACCTCCCAAATGACATCCCTCGTAGCATCCTTCTGAGTGCTTCCTCTCAGCAGCTATCCTGACAGTGTTCTGTGGTCCCCGAAAGTCCCCACCTCTGCCACTATGACCTGCTGCTGCTCTCCGAGACATGCCGTCCTGCAGCAGCTCCGTGGTTCGTCTCAAAGGGGCTGCAACATGAATTGCCCCGGGGAGGTTCTTGGGTTTTGTTTGTTTCAATATACGTTTAAGGAGTCCTGGTGCTGTTGGTTGGGCTGCTAACTACAAGGTTCAAGGTTCAAATCCACTAGTTAATCCACAGGCGAAGGACGCTGCTGTCTGGTCTCATAAAGGGGTTGTCTCAGAAACCCGATAGAGGGTCACTCTGCGTCAGAACCACTTGAACGGCAGGGAGTTTCTGATCCAGAGAGCTAGCTGTAAAATCGAATTTTCTAGGAAATGAGAAACCAAAAAAGGCCAAAAAGTTTCCCAACTGCTTCTGATTCCAAGTCACGAGGAATTTTGGAACCACACACGTTTCCACTTTGAGGACCACGGTGTGCTTGACTCGTCATGCCTCCTATGCATGTCGGGTGTATCCTCTCACCATACTCATCCAATCTGTATGCAAATCGCCAGAGCAGCTGGATTATATGTAGGATGCGGCATCAGGACTGGAGGACGGCTTGTTCACAGTCTGTGATCTGCACACAACACAACCTTGCTGGCTGAAAGTGAGGAGGACTTGAAGCACTTGCTGATAAAGGTCCAGGATTACCGCCTGCAGTGGATGACAAGTCAAGGTCAAGAAGACCAAAATCCTCGCAACTGAACCATGATCAATGGAGAAAAGATTGACGTTGTCGAGGATCTTCATCTTGCTTGGACCCTGTCAATGCTCATGGAAGCAGCAGTCAAGAGACCACAAGGCATGTTGCCTTGGGTCAGTTTGGGCCACAAGACCTTTTTGGAGTACTGACAAGCCAGGGCGTACTTTGAGGGTGAAGCTGCACCTGACCCAAGCCATGCTACTTTCAAGGGCCTCAGATGCATGTGAGAGACGGACACTGAATGAGGAAGACTGCAGACGAATGGGTGCCTTCGACCTGTGATGCTGGCAAAAATAGTAAAAGTACCACGGACTGCAGAAAAGAACAAACATGGGGGGACAAATCATGGAAAAGTGGGTGAGGGGTGACGGAGGACGATGTAAGATATGGAAATAATAATCTATAGCTTATTAAAGGTTCATGAGGGAAGGCGGGTGGTGGGTAGGGGGAAGAAATGGGGAGCTGATACCAGGGACTCAAGTGGGAAGAGAATGCTTTGGACATGATGATGGCGGCATATGTGCAAATGTGCGAGGCACACTGGATGAATGGATGGCTCGTGATCAGAGATGTAAGAGCCTCCAGTAAAAGTATTTTAAAAACAGGACAAACAACTTTGTCTTAGTGACACAGCAAGAGTGCTCCTTGTAGGCATACTGTGCACGTTATCAGGAGAGACTAGTCCCTGGAGAAGGACGTCATGCTTAGTAGGGAGACAGCAAGAGAGAGGAGGCCCTTCTCAAGATGGATGGACACGGGGCTGCAGCAATGGGCGACAGCACAGAAACAATGGTGGGGGAGGGGGGCGCGGAGGACCAGGCAGGCTTTCCTGGTTGTGCACAGGGTTGCTATGGGCAGGAACCAACAGTGACAGAGGCGTGTGAAAGCTAAACAACGAATCGGGGAGCCTGAAGCCTGGGTGCATTTGAATTGATGGCGTTGGTGAGGAAGAATATTAAAAGTAGCACGGACTGCCACAAGAACACAATTCTGTCTTAGAAGAAGTATCGCCGGAACGCCTCTTCGAAATGAGGATGGTGCCAATTCATCTCACACACTTTGGACATGTTATCAGGAACAGGGCATCGTGCTCGGGAGAGGGTCCATGAAGAAGAGCAGGACCTTCAGTGAGATGGACTGATAAGAGTGGCTCAAACAGAACCACTGTGAGGATGGCGCTGGACTTGGCATATTAGAGTCCCTAGCATTGGAACCAATTCAAGGGCCCCTAAGAACGCATTTTCAGAAAGGCCTTCAAGATTTTCTTTTCAGTTAGCTCCTCCTTACATTGGTCCTTTGCTACACCTCCGTCCTGGGTTGTCCCTTAACCCCGAGCTTGCTTCTCAGGGCCCATCTTAGGTAGAATGCAATACGATCTTGACGTTCCCATTCTCAAATCCTGCACTGAAGGCCCTACATGCATGATTCTTGCCTGTTCTGTTGTACCAAAAGACATCTTCCTTCCTCTTCAAATTAAAATGTCAAGAAATTGACACGGTGGAATTCCACCCAATATAAGTCTTCAACTTTCAATGTGATCTTGCTCTCTCTTACGTTGCCTGTTTACTGCCCTACCTTCCCAATCAAGGGCACACCCTTCCGAAGAGGCCAGGAGGTAGGAATTTCATTAAGTAACTTGTTTAGCTCAAGGAAACTGGCACACACACACCCCCCACGCCCCTGTTCTTACCATCTGCATCAGTGAAGTGAAATGCAGCCCAGCAAGGGGCTCACTTATGCAGTCTGACTGCATTTTCCATCCTGGTTCTGCCGGGCCATACTTGCTCCCAGGCTTCTAGTGATGTCAAATGGCTCCCACGCCAACAGTTCCCAAGAGAACGTCTTTTCTAGAGGTAAGATGGAAGGCAGCATTAGCTATATGATGGGCAGCACCTGTGGATCTAGCCAAACAGGTAGACAGCCCCTGAGGGAAACACACTTAATAAGCCAAGAATAGCAACAAAATGCCCCCCCAGCCCCCTCTTTCACCGAAAACCACTTGTTAAAACTTGCAAGTGAAATAAATAGTTGCAATTTTCTTAATGTACTAATTCTAATTTATACTAGCATAAGAATAGATGATAGGGAGATTAAATTCACAGCCATTTTTAGTGAGAAGGGAGAAAAACAAAATTAAATTTGGCAGTGGGAGCACATTTAGAGATATTTTAAGAACAGGGTGAATAATTTCCTTAATTAGAGAACCAAGAGTTCTGACTACTTCCCTATAAGGTTATAACACCTAAATTTCAGTTCCAGCTGAGCTGATAAATGTAGGGGGAGCAATTTGAGAATAAATTTTAACTTGGCGTTGAGCAAATGCAGGATTACTGCATATCCAATATTTTCAGGGCACCGAACCATTTTTTAAAGTCATTTGTCAAAATTAACAAGGCCTCTGTGGTAGTTACATAATTTCCTGTCAACTTGATAGAGTGAAGGGGCAGTCTAGCCTGTCCATCTGGTCACAGCCTGTACCTCCTTGTGGGTGTGGCCTTCTCATAAGGTCCTCCGAACCTCCCCTCCCTCTCTGCTTCACCTTCCTGTTGAAGCCACATCACACCAAGTGCCAGAGCCCTGGAAATGTGCCCACCACCAATGGTGCATACACTTCTGCGCCCACCAGCCTGTCATCTCCCTGAATTCTGCATCATTGCATGTGGTTGCTGCCTGAATCTGAAAAGGGATTTCTGGGGTAGTATCAATATCAGACTTATAGACTGGTATCAGACTTATGGACTTGATCTGGCCTGGGCTGGGATGCTGCTTGACACAGGCTTCCATCTGGATACAAAGCTCTCTCTTACACATCTGTGAGTGTCACTGGATTTGTTTCTCTCGTCGACCCAGCTGAACACAGCCTCCTGAAATAGCAGTCTGAATGTCTATCTCATCATTCTCAAGATGGAGTTTGGGGAGGCTATAAAATTCCATTTCTTTATCAGTTTAGTAAACTTATTCAAGATTTTTTAAAGACTAAAATCAATAAAAATACTAGGAATGAGAAATATCAAGTCACACATATTTTATACCCAGGATGCCACCCAGATTAATTTCAATCTTTCAATTATTCACCTCTACCTTTAGTGCTTACGGGGCCAGCCCCTTTAAAAACGTAATAGGACACAGTGACTCCTCCCTTATCTGAAAGTCCCAATTGAAGCACAAAATCTACTTGTTTTGCATATACAAATTATTTCTAAGCTCCAGAGCAGGGATCATAATTTGGAGTACAATGACCTATCCCCCAAACCAAACTCACTGCCTCTGAGACCAAGCCTACTTCACAGCAACCTTTTGGACAACTTATAGGACAAACTCCCATGGGAGTTTCTGAGGCTGTACTGTTAGCAGAAGAGCGCCCTTCTCCAGCAAAGCCGCAGGTGGTTTTGAACTGCTGACCTTTCTAATCGCAGTCCATTAGATAACCACCAGGGCTCCTTAATGAACCAAAGGGGCTCATAAGTATATCTACCGTAATTATCAATCTTAAAAGGTGACATTAGAAAACAGGTATCATCTCTCTGATTGATGATTCAATTAGTGACCACACTGATAATCATCCATCTATTTCATAAAGGATGACGACCGACTCAAACATGCGTTCCTTTTGTCCAAACTAAGTCTGCCAACATCTTTGTGGAATTCAATAACTGGCAGACTTCTCCCACACAGGAAGCTTGTTCTCACTCTCAAACATTGTGTGTGTGCACTTGCTTGATCAAGGGACAGGTTTTTCTGTCCCGTGTTAGTTTCCATAACTTTACATCCTGTGTATTTTACCACATTTGTGAATTTATTTGCAGACAAGCAAATTACACACGTACAACTGTCCTCACATACTTACATGTATTTGCGGGTACACTCCCCTCTCCCTTGTACACCTGTTCAGCCTGTGTGTTGATTTATGTCTCCTTGTAGAGGTTCTTCTTAAATGTGTTTTCCTGTGTCCCCACCCAAGAGAAACTCTCGCTGAGGGACAGGATGTTATTTACAGGGTGGATGAATTGTGATGAATCTTTTTCTCAGAACATAAGGTCTCAAAGTATTCTCCTTTCCTCCTTAAAGTGACCCTCTTGAAATAAGGAGCCCAAACATTCCTACTCACAGCTAAGTGGAGGAAAAACCCAAGGAGGTATAGAAGGTTGGTAATATCATACAAACTGTCTTCACATGCAAGGGCACATATTAAAAAAAAAAATCTCTCTCCAACCCCCGAACATCACAGGCCAATTCTTGCTAATATACCACCAAATTTAAAAAATATATACATATGTGTATATAGATTCCATTCTGAATTCAAAACAGCCAATGCTAGGCACTAGCTTATGCCTACCAATTTTGTAATTTACTGATTTTGTAAGAACCGCAAGTTTCTGTGCCTTCCAACTTTTCCCTGAATACTTTGCTCTCCAAAGTTCCAGGCAGTACATGATGTTAATGCCCTTTTTAATTGGGATAAGGTGATACTGAGCTTTAAAATTACCTACCATATAACTATGACTTCCACTTATTAAACGCTTACATGCTATCTGGCACCATGTATAGAATTCTCAGTACTATTTGATAAGACTAATTAATCCAAGGATCAAATAACATGACAGCAATTATCTTAAGAAGTATTTCTCTTAAATACAAATCCCTCCCTGTCTCAGATCCTTCCGGCAATGCTCTCTGCAGAGCTGTTGTTGTCCGTTAGGAATGAGAAGCTAAGGCTCGAGGCTAATGTCAATGTGCTGGCAGACTGTCACAGAATTGCATGCTTTCTCCAAGTGCTAAGGTTGCTAGATTTCTGGCTCTTGTACTCAGGGATGAGGGGCTAACCTAAGACATGATCAATTTGATAGCAAGAATGTCTCCAGTGAGTTTTAACAGTGACAGCTACTCAAAGCTAAAATAATGATAAAATTTTAAAAATGTTAATTGGGTTAAATCATCATATAATTTCAATAAGTAGGACACACTATTCCTTTGTATAATTTATAAGATGGATTTTCTTTGCTATGTATTTCTACCTATTCTGATTTTCTTTAGGTTTTTTAAAAAAATTTTTTCTTTTTTTCTCTTGTTTGTTACACTAAGGACTTAAAGATGCACAAAAACAAAAACCAAACAAAAAAACCACTAGCAGCTCTTTTCCTTTAAACCCAGAAGTTACCATTGCTTCTGGGAAGAGTGTGACGAGCCTGGTCTCTGCTGAAAGGTACAAGCAGTAGCCGAACTGCAGGGTACCAGTTGCTACACAAAGCCACCGTGTTAGTTTAAAGCAAGCACAGAACCCGCTTCCATGACATTTAATGTTCCAGACATGATACATTACTCAGAGACTGTTGCATTTCATGTGCACACATACCAGGTTTGGTTATCAGGATAATCTGGGCCCCAAAATGGAATTGTCACAAGCATTTAAAGGGGTTTCTCCTAGGTCCATAGTTTTTCACCGGGCAATGAGCAAAGCAGTGTTCTCGCAGCCTACACTCTGTCAGGGCTTGGAGCTACCTGAGGGAGCTGAACCAGGTCCTGGTAAAGGCATCGTCAGCAGGAAACACAACCTATGAGAATTTTACAGTTGCAAGGCTGATCCATTGGATACAGTCCAGTGGCTGTCAGAGTGAGGGGTACATACACAATCCCCCTGCTATCTCCGCTGCACAGCAAAGGCAGTCTGAGGAAAGGCCGGAGGCTCCAAGCAAGAGAAAACACTAGGAAGCAAAGGGTGGAAATGTACTGGTGCTGCATTTCTGGGCAGACGACTGTGCACACCATGAATTCAGCTGAAACAAATGCTTAGCCATCAGTCATTCCCCAAACAGCTCCCTTGAGAAGAGAAGGTGAAATCCCCTCCAGGGAGCAAGTGTCGATGGATATAGCAGGTGCTTCTGCTTGTTCACTCATCCCATAGCTTTCTATGGGCTGACTGAATGCTTCCTGGAAATCTCAGCCTCCTGTTGGCAATGCTGATCTGGTCCTAGCTTTTCCTAACCAATTCCCTACAAGTATATGGTCTGATTGTCCAAAAATCTCATTACTTCATAAACTGCAGCAGGAATCAGCTCCAGTTATTTCCTGAACTTTGATCACACTTATCTCATTGAGTTTCCTGATACAATTATTGTTCTGTCTTATAAAAAAACAAATGAGACCATCGAGTTGATTCTGACTTACAGTGACTCTAACAGGACAGGCTGGAAGCGTCCCTGTGGGTTTTCCCAGACTGTAACTCTTTATGGGCCTAGAAAACCTCTTCTTTCTCCCACAGAGTAGCTGGTGGTTTGAACTGTTGACCTTGGAAACAGTGTGAGTAAAAAAGACTGAGCTCCTTCTCAAGGACAGTCCCAGAAAATGGAAGTGGAAAGACAGTAAGGTTGCATAGCAAAATAACCCTCTTGTGAGTGTAATCAAACCCTTGGCGTACACACTTCCCCGGGTATCAGCAATTTGCACCGATGAACCGAGATCAGCTATGGAACCCCAAACATTGGTGGATCAGATTTGATCGAAGGTGACAAGTTAAAAGACAGTGCTCCACTGCATTAATACATCAGACTTAGAACTAAGACGATACTATTAAACAGCGCATCATTGGAAACGCCGAGCAGGCATGGCCCTCCCTCATCAGTAACTTTTGAAAGAGCAGTCATAAGAGGCGAAAGAGCAAGCGCCATGCTCACTCCTTTTGGTTACTGGACTGCGTTGACTCAAGACTGCAGGTCACAGGTCAACACCCCACGCCTCTCTTCAAGTCACTGAGTCCTTCTTCTTCCGGAACGGAGATTTTAGTCTCTGCCACACACTGCTTTTGGGTTTCGACTTTTTCTCCATGGCCAGGACTGCCTCCTTTTCTTTCCTGCGAATCTCCCGCACCAAGGCATGGAACACATCATCAATGTAGTAGCGGTAAGCAGCAGACGTCTCAAAAAAGGGACAGCTGAATTCTCGGGCCAAAGCCAGTCCTTCTTCTCTGGTGACCTTTAAAAATGTAAACGCGAGGAAAATGTTCAGTGTGAACAGTGGAAAACGGTTACAAGCAACCAATAAAGCAGGTGACAGAAGAGAGGACTCCTTGGGTGGCAGAAATGGTTAAGTCCTAGCCTACTAGTCGCAAGACTGGGGACTCACACCCATGCAGAGGTGCTGGGGGAGACAGGCCATCGTCTTGACGCCTCTGGGGGGCGGCTGTACTCTGCACACATGGAGTCGCCTTGAGTTGGGATCAACTTGATGGCAACAGGAGGATTCAAGATTGTCAACTCGAGATATGTGTAGACAGAGTACAGTGATTTTTTTTTGGGTAATGCTTGGGAGGCTGGTCTACATGGCCTTTAACGTTTCTTCTGCCTTCAAATTTTATGATTTCTATTTTAAAGATAACTTTTGGAAAGGTGGAATAGCAATAGATGTTGAATACATAATCTTATTTCATCTGACAGTTTTCATTCATTCTAAAGAACAAAAGGGCAGAGATGTATATTTAAATTCTAATGCCAAAAACCATTAAGAACTCCTAGTAACTATGAGTATACGAATGAAGGTGTTCTAAAATTGATTGTGGTCATGATTGTACAACTCTTCTTAGTATAGGACTGAATTATTGAATTGCATGATTTGTGAATTATATGTCAGTTACAAAATCCAAAACCTCAAAAAAGAAAAGAATTACTTCTACTATTGGACACTGAGACTATTTCTACTTCTTTGCTACAGTAAAAAACCTGGCAATGAGCATTTTATATGTGAATCTCAAAATAGATTTTTCAAACCAGGATTAGCTGGGAAGCGTTATGAATGTAATCACCATTCGACAGCGTCCACAAACTGCACCGTTCACTGCTTGCACATGCTACACACGTGCTTATCCGCTACGCTTCCCTCTCAGCCAGGGTGCGGCGGCCGCAGCACTGCTAACTTGAAGGGCCCCACAGCCTAAGGAACGCCATCCTCCCTCTCACTCTCCCTATCCCTTCCCAGGGCTCACAAGCCCCATCATCAGCAAGGAGGACTTAGGAAAGGAACATTCCATGATTCTTCATATACTAAGCCCCTGTGGAGTCTGTCCTGTAACAGATTCCAAGAATCCAGGTAAACACCCAAAACAAAAGCCCACAGGAAAACCCTCGGATTTGGAGAGAACTTAATTCTAAATTTGAAGACATAGTAGCCTGTAAGTAAAACTCCCACCAGACCATAGGGTGCATTTTCTTCTCGTCTTACCTGCCTGAGCTGTTTTAGGTCAGATTTGTTTCCCACAAGAACTACAGGGGTATCATCGGTGCGTCGAACTCGATAAATAAGTTGTTTGAACTCTCGAACTTCATGGAAACTTCGACGGTCGGTGATGGAGTAACAGATGATAAACCCTTCTCCTGCCCTCATGTACTGATCCCGCATGGCCGTAAACTCTGCCTAGGGGGACACAAGGGTCATTAATGAATTGATCCATGCAATCTAGAGCGGTACGCACACTAGCTATTTAGTTCAGATTAAGGTTCCGTGATGTCGGTTACCTGCTGTCCTGAGTGAGAGTGCATGAAACAGTAAAAGAGATGGACTGGTGATCCTCTCTGCCAAAGACTTTCCCTCCCCTTCTTCCCGCCCCTGCCCTAGAGTGAAAAAGCCTTTACTCATAGTATGCTGGGATTTAATACCTGTCCGGCTGTATCCAAAATGTCCAGATTGGCAGGTTCATCATCAATCCGGATCCGGATTTTATAAGCATCTTCTACAGGAGGGAAGAAAGGTGTACTCTCAGGCCATAAACACGGGAATAAATACCTCCTTCGCACCCTGGTGGAGTATTACTACATTGTACCCAGGTTCCTTACTTCCCCCTAAATTCCTCAGGAAGCATGAAGGCAATTATGTCATCAACCACAATTTTTCCCCCTGCAGGCACTGAGGCCAGTTATAAAACTCTACCTATATCCTTTAGAAAAACCGAAACCCTCGCCTACCAAGTCAATTCTGATTCGTCATGACCCTACCCATGGATTCTGAGACTGTTCAACTTTATAGCGGCAAACATCATCCATCTCCTTTCTTTGCCTCATTACTCTCCTGAGGCGAGTCCTCTAGAAATAACTTAATAATGGAATGAACGAAAGAACAGATGGCTAAACAACAAAACGTCACATACAGTTCTAAGCCAAAACAGGATTCTGATGGTCATTAAGAAAATTGGGCCAAGGGGACAAATAATTTTACCATTTATTAAACATGTTTACCACGTAAGTAATTACGTAAGTAATCTGCATGGACTAACTCATCCAGCAGTCACAGTACTCTAGTGAGGTCGTTGTTATCCCTACTTCACAGACATTGAAAACATCAACTATCTCCCAATCACAGAAGCAATAGTGGAACCAGGATTAAAATTGAGGCTGTGTCTCAAAATCTGTACTTTAACCACTTCCTATAGTGTTTTTTATCTTAATATTCTGGGTGGGGGGGGAGCCTATTTCATAAACATTCCATTTTGTTATAATTTCTTCTTTATGAAGGCAAATTTCTTCATCCATACTACTTGAGTCACCTTGGAAAACACAGAAAGTTAGAGAGAGAAAAAGTCAACTTGCTGTTTCAACTGCTCAAACACAATGGCTTACATTCTTCTAGCATCTGAACAGGTTTTTTGGGATCCTTGGCTCTGGTTTTTCCTCACACATGAAGAGTCCACTAAACTATAGGCCACGAGCTAAATAAGTCATTGAGATTAATGAACTGTGCAATCAATTTAGTGGGCTGAGGGCAGGACCAAAGCTGATAGAAACTTAACATAAAATAAAAAATACCAGAGCACATCACATGTGGTGAGGCACTATTTTTTCATGTTCACTACGCATACCTATGGGCACACATCCCCCCCACGCATACTTCTACATGTAAGTGTCGCAAGGGGTGCGGTGATTTGGCTTGAGACTGCTAAGTGGTTGTGGCAGCCTGCCTGCTTCCATAAAGACAGCCTTGGAAACCCTATGGGGGTGCTTCTGGAGCCCCACAGGGTCACTGGAGTTGGAATTGGCTGCAGGGCAGTGGGTTACAATGCAAAATGTTTTTCTTCAGTCAGCAGGCAAAACTTTGAAACAAATATGGAACCAAATTGACAAAAAGCAACTGGAAAGATCAGATAGGAGGCTGATGGGGCAGAAGTATGCTGGTCAATGGGGGAGGAACAACGGGGAAAACAACTTTGGAAAAGGTTGTAATCATTATCACTTGGCTGCTGCACATGTACCAAGTGCTGAACTGGGGTATGCTCTGCTGTGTGTACTCGGAACCCCCCAAAACCTGGGAAACAAAGTGTGGCACGTTACAGAGTCACCGAGCGCTCTCAGGTTGCTTGGCACAGAGTAAAACTGAAGAGACATAGAATTTGCTAAGTCAGAAAAAAAGAAAGTGATTCACCAAACTGTACCACTATAGTAAACAAATGCAAGAGTTCTCACTCAGAGGAAGGAAAAGCATTTTCTGGATCTCTCGGGTCAAGGATCTTAAACTGATTTTATTCCCAGAATGCCCGAGGACAGGTCAAATCCCTGTAAGACGTTCCAAGTTTACGCGGCACATGAAAAACACGTATGAAAATGATTTAGACTTTTTTTTCCCCAATCAATCCACTTAAGTATCTATTGAAAAAAAACCAAAACAATCACACCCAAAGCTGAGAGTCACTGGCTTCACGGAATCTGAAGCAGCCAGAGGCCTTTCTAATGGAAGTTCTCCCTAGAGACTGGAGGTCAGGGCAGAGTCTCATTCTGAAAACGTGTACATTTATGACAGACCAGTGGCCCCTCCCCCCAACATTTGTCTTTTCTCTAGGATATAATTCCTGAGACGTCATTCTGAATCCTATGATTCAGTTATGAGAGTAATATTTGTCCTCTCTCTGAAGACTAGCAACTTAATGAAGCAGAGCAAACACAAAGGAACATTTTCCTTATTTGAATAAGGTTTCGCCAACAATGGGTGTTTATGACTGGCTTCTGAGCAAACGTCAGGTATAAGGAAGTCAAAGAAATGCACCCAGAGAAAGAAGTCCAGGCTCCCAGTGTCTAGGTTATCCAAGTTCAGCAGGCTGGATCGACTTGTTTTTCTGCTTCCTTTGGTGGAAGTTCAAACCAGCTGACTCATGGTTAGAGTCTCAAAATCGGACCCTTAGAGAGGTGACAGCAAGAAGTTTCCCACCAAGCACCCTTTAATCCGGCAACAGTAGAGTGTAGTGAGCAGAAAGGCGAGACAAAGGAAGTCCCATTGATGCTCAAAGGCAAACTAAAGATGGGTTATGCACCCAGAGGGCTGAGTGAGTGGAACAGTAAGTATTACCAATCGCTGACCCCTCAGTTGGTAAGTAAGTCTGCAGACACCAGAAAAGGTTCCTAAGAAAAATCGTGCAAAACCATTTTCACCCCCGACACGCACGAAAGAAGCCACTTTCGGGGGTTACTCTGGCCAAATGGTAATGCAACTTACCAATGGTGGGGTCATGATCTTCCGGGAATCTGTGGCTAATGAACTGCATGGTCATGGCTTCAAAACAAGAAAGCAGAGTTAAAATCGGCCCCCAAGTGACCCACGGGAAGAACGGTTCAGCAGCAGCCTGTAGCTCTTCTGTTTTCGGTAGAGGTCATTGCTTTAAGCCGACGGGAAGCGTCACCTACCGCTTTTCCCGACCCCGCCGGCGCCCAGCATCACCAGCTTGTACTCCCGAGACAGCCCCGCGGGGCTGCTGCAGCAGCTGGCGGCCGGGCGAGCTCCGGCGTCCATCGTCCTGGAGGGGAACCCGGGGCTGTGCCCCAGGAAAAGCCACCTGAAAGGAGAAAATACTGCATCCAGGATGGAGACGTCGGGCGACGTCCTCCAGCCGGTGCCCAGCCCTTCCCCCCGCACCCCAGCCCAACCCACGGCTCCTCGTTCTCCGCGGCGGCTTCCTGGTAACCCCCGAGCCCCGAGCAGTCCAGTCCCAGGACACACCGCTGGTTTCCGGTGGCACTTTTCGGGGAGCAAATAAAATACACAAGACAAAGAAATCCTGACTTCCCCGCCCCCACCCCAGACTGGGGCGCCGCGGCGTGAGGGAGGCGGCGGCGCAGGAGAGGTCAGGAGACCAAAGCCACCCCTTAGGCCACGGGGGGGGGGGGGCCGGGGTCCTCCCTCTCCCCATTCTTTCCGGAGGGGGCTTCCCTCCGCCGCCGTCATTCTAAGCGACACGAAGTCCTGTTCGTACCGGCCGGCAGGCGGCACAGCCCGGCCGATCGCCGCTGTCTTCCCCCTCTCCCGGCGCGGCGCGCGCACGGACTGTGGCCCCGCCCCGGCCGACTAAGATGGCGCCACCGGCGGGAGGGCGGGGCGGACGTCACGCACGACGTCCCTCGGGAGGCGGCGTCGCCCCGCCCCCAGGCCCCGCCCCGTCCCAGGCCCGGCTGTAGTGTACGGGGTCGTGTTGCCGTGGCCATCTACAGGCTACTGTGAAGAAAAACTAATCGGGCCCAAGTGAGAGGAAATGGGCACCAAGTTTTCCCGTTGGAATTGGAACCCCAGATCCCGTCGTACCCAGCTGCCAGGAAACGGAGTGGGCCTCAACTCCGCTTCTCCCCATCAGGGTGCTGCATGGACCAAAACTTGAACGACCAAGGCCCGCAGTGCTGGCCGAGAGGGGTTGGCTTTGGGCTGCTCACCCTCAGGTCAGCATTTTAAACCCACAGCCACCCAGGGGCAAGGATGAGGCTGTCTGCGCCCTTACGGACGGTTCCGTGTTGGCCAGGGCTGCACTATGCAGAGCCCGTTGCTGTCAGCAGACTTGTGATCACTTGTTGCCCGTAAAGAGGCCTAGGGTCAGACTGGACTCGGCGGTAGTGGGTAAAGGCCACAGTTCCTGTTTTAAACACCACCTGCAAGTGAGGAGCTGTAAATGAGCACGGGGCAAGCAGCACTAACTGGAGGCACTTGCACCGCAGCCCTCTGCAGAGCAGCTGTGCAATGCAATGGACAAACTCCCTTCGGAGCTCAGGACAGTGCTTCCATTTCCCCAGAATGCTTCCTTCACTCCTTTCTGATTAAGAGGGCGCACCCAACGCCCTTGCTGTTAAACCCCACATGGCGAGTACACGGGTCATCAGAAGACAGCGTGTCCAAGTGCCTTCCAACAGTGCTGGAAGGAGATTACTAGGTTTTTTTTCTGTGGTGCCTCTGGGTGGACTGCAACTTCCGTTTTCTGGCTGTTTTACTCACCCAGGAGAAAAAAAAACAAAAATCACCCAGGAAAGTGAATATGAAAAAGAAAAAAGACCAGGCAATTTCCTTCCAGAACAAAGCCAATGAAAACTATGGACCTTTACAATTTTATTACGGGTTCACAAGGGTGGGAGAGGGAACATGAGGGTGGGAGAGGGAAGGGGAAAAAGGAGCTGATATCAAGGGCTCAAATAAAAAGAAAATGCTTTAAAAATGATGGCAACATATGCACAAATGTGCTTGACACAATGGATGTATGGATTATTCTAAGAGCTCCCAATAAAACGATTTTTATAAAGACTATGGATCACAAGTCACATCTGGGGGCTGGCATGACGGGTCACAAGCGTGGGCTAACAACCAAACCCAACAATGGAAAACACGCAGCACTCATGACCTTAACGTTTTCATCCGTACTTTAAGGATGCATTTTGGAAAGTCATAAAACCATTGAAATGATATGCAAACTTTTGGATCCATCACACCTCCCCCAAAAGGTTATGAAGTAAAGGTTAAGTGCATGGTTAGCTTATGAAAGAAAAAGAGAAACAAAGCTGAATATTTGTCCATTTATTTATAATGAAATTATGGTCTAAATATTTACAACATTTAGGAAACCAGAGGACACGTTTATACAAAGCCAGCCTGCCAAGTGTTCAAATGTGCAAAAATGACAGTTCGATATTTCAAACTACTTCTGGTTCAGCAGACTAGCTCCTTCACTTTTACACATCAGTTTGATACAAAAAAGTTCTTTTGGCAAAACCTGTAATTGCCAAGAAAAAGGACAAGTTGAAACTTCAGTCACTAAGTCCACCATCATCCTATTGCGAGCAGTCAAATCTCTCAAGTGTAGCTGCAACCACTTCTGAGAGACAGATCGCTGCTTCATTTGTGATGAATTCTGACCAGCTTTGGTCAAGTAGTTTTCTCTGACCCAGCTGAAGACAAGGAGCTGAGAAGGACAATTTTAAAAAGCAATGGCCAAGATAAGTGTGCCTGAGGGGCCAGCCTGTGGATGCTCCCAAAAGTAAGACACAAGGAAAAGTAACTTCATTTTCCTACCCAGGATCCAGCTATAGCCAACAGTCTGAATTTAGTACAAAGGCATTTTCTCTGAAGAATGCAAAATGAAACATGAATGAGGCTCTTACAATTAAGTACTGAAAGTACAGAATAGCCTTAAAATCACTCCCTTCCACCCAATAAACAGGACTTGTTTGCAACCAGTTATTATTTGACTAAACAGCAGTAAAGTCAACCAAAACTTTCTTCACAACAGAGTAAGGGCTACGTGTTTGGAAAAGGCTGGGCCCGGTCACATATAAATGGGATTAACCAACCTTGTCGGGGTGCTGTGTGCAACAAGCACATTGCGTCCACTGTTGAAAAAAAGCCTCAGAGACAAGTGTGTGTTTCTAAGTAAATTTTAACAGATGCTATGCCACTGCAGAAATAAGGATGTTTAAGAGGAATGGAGCCCATTAGGAAGGGGACAGTGTTTCTCGAAATTCAGCAAAGGTCCAAGATGATTCTCCGTACAGGCCCCGAAGTCTTGTTTAAATCAAATACATGCATTATTGCTACAGAAGAGTCCTTGAGAGTCGGTGTTGTGTTCAGTGTTTTCTACGGGGCCATCCAGAACGGCATCTGTTGCTTAGCTCGTGGCTGGGAGGATGGGTACTGATAGCCCAAACTCCAGCCCTGTGGGAAGCTACTTGCATTTTTATGACCTCCGTGTTCCTCCTCTTCATCAGATGAGTCTGCAGCATAAGCTACTAAGCCAAAACCCTTTTCTGTAGTTTTCATCTTCTTGGCTGGATAATCTAGGAGAGAGAAGATACCCCACGCCCATACCCACATAAAAAAAGAAAAAAATACCATAAAATCGTTAATTAAAAAAAAAAGATGTTAATTATAAGTGGTTAGTTGGACACCATTTTGAAGTCACAGGGTCAATGGTCACCCCAAAACGTTGATGATCACACGAAAAACAGCACCAGCATCAGCAAATGTGAATCCATCAGAACCATGTAAGAAAACAGAGAAAGAAAAAAAGAAACACAAAAAAATAAAATAAAAAAAAAAAAGGAAAGAAAAAAAGGAAAGTTAGCAAGTGAGTCTCTGGGGGGGTTGATATTTCACCTTTTAAAGAGTTAAAAGAAAAGAAGTTAAGAAAAGAAAAAATGCATTTTCTTCTGTTCATTTTTATTATGACTACAAGCAACAAACAAAATGATGGTTCTGTACCTCTAAGGATTTAGAGTTCTGGGATACTAAGACAACATTTTTCCTAACAGGCTGAGTGAGCATTATCAATCCTATGGACAGGAAATGTGGCTCAGTTGCCAACACTCTGTAGGAGAACCACCTCAGGTTCCCACTGGTAATTCACTAACACTGTGAGACAGCCCTCCAATCACTAGGACTACGTCCTACGGTACAAGTGTCACTGATGCTATGACATTTAAGTTGCCTAACTATGTCATCCGTGTTAAAAAAAGAAGTGTTCTTTATTAGCCAGTAGGTCAGAGGTTGGACTCAACACACGAGTGACTAGTAGGTTAGAAAAGGAACAGAGGAAGACTCCCTGCTGCCCCCCAGTGACAACTTACTTACCATGGCCCCCTGCCAAGGCCCCGGGCCCACTCCTCTCATCAGACTCTGGCTTCACTCCCGTCACTGGAAAGGCTGGTGGAGGCATCAACTGCCTGTTGAAAAATGGAAAAAACATTCTCTCAAATTCAACCCACTTTTAACTTATGAAGTAGATTAGAGCTTTGATCCCTAATTAAAATTCTTTTCACTTGATACTTCAAGATATTATCACGCATGTAAGATTGTAAGGCCCACTAAAGCAGCCAAAATGGAACCGAGCGGCCAGTTCCCAGTTAGGAAGGTGAACTGATCACATTGGAAAGGAGGCTGGGCTCCCATTCAACTACCTCCATCTACAATATCCCATGATCCCAAGTAGTAAGAAAATGGTCCGACAATGAACGACGTCTTAGATGTACAAGATCATTTAAAGTAGAGCACAACTTCTTCTAAGCCTGGGAAAGGCTTTACCATTTTCCATTATTGCATCAATCACACAAACGCGATCCAAGTGTGCAGCAATGATCATTACTATCACAAACGGCGCAAGCAACGCCTGAATGGGTTCATTCAATCACGTTCCAACAAACTCACCTGTCCCTCTCTCGCTCTTTGCCGGAGGAACTTGCTGGCTTGGATCCGGCACCTTCCATCTCACTCTGACTGGAGAAGCCTGTACCTAAATTAGTCATATGAATGGGTCCATGCTATGAGCAGAAAAATACAGTGGCATTAGCAAATCTACAACTGCTGCATGGGCTTTAGCTCCTTAATGTAACTCTCAAGCGCCTCATCTTTCTCATAAAGGGCAGTAAGTCAAATTGAATCACATGGCTTAGGGATTTGGAGCCTAACTGTGGTCAGAGCAGGGATGCTGGGATTCATTTTGTTCTGTATGTCTGTTTTCAACTGATCACCTCTAATTCAACAGGTTTCTACAAACTAGCTATAAACTATTAAAATGCCTCAAAGAATGCTCTTAGAGATTCTGGCAAAAGCAATGGTGAGTCTTCATTGCCTCAAAACAAAATTGTACTGTGTGGCATATTTTAATAGCCTCTGGAAATTCTTTAATGTGTGCCCACAATTACTTATGTGCACATGATCAGTCCAGCCCCCCCCCGTCTTTTCTGGGGGTACAGAACGGAGGGGACATCATCCTTTTGGGGGGTGGGGTATGTGTATAGCATGTTGAAGACATAGTTGGAAACACAAACCACCTGTTGGTGGAACGGCAGTTTCTGGTGGAATCTTAGAGAAGACCCATCATGGGCTCCCCAGAGGGTTGTATGAATGTGCCTAGGTTGGGCTGTTAGGGCACTCAGCAGGGGCACCTCAGAAGAAAGGCCTGGCAGCCAGCCAATGAAAACCCCACGGAGCACCATTCAGCTCTTACACGGATGGGTCTGCCACGAGCCAGCATCGACTCCAGGTAAACGGTACAGTGGTTGCATACCAAGAGGACATGCGGCATTCTACAGGTGCCGGCCAGAGGAAGACGTCTTTCCCTACTACAGTGACCCAGTGAAACCTAAGGGAAAACCCACCCACACATAAAAATTGAGGCTGTAGATCAATCCCACACATTTAATAAAAATCTCGCTTCAATGGAATCCAGAAAGTAAAAATCCTGTGTCTGGAGCACTGCGGACAGAGATACGAATGTCTCTTTCTCTAGAAGGAGCCTACTGTAGGAGAGTAAGGTGAAGAAAGGTGTTGTATTTAACCTGGTATCCAAGAAGTCCCGACTCTCGTTCATCTGGCAGCTCTTCGGTGAACCGTCTCTTCTGTGCCTGAGGCTGAGCTGAGAGTGGGGGTGGGGGCTGGGGCGGGGGCCCAGCAGGCAGGGCAGTTTTGACAGGAGCAGCAGGAATAAAAGGCCCGCTCATTGGACTCTGGGACCAAAACAAAGCAAGGAAGCAATCATGTGAGATGACCCAACTGAAGAAAACCCAGGTCACAATGGGCATCTGACTCCACATGCAGCATTTGAACCGCTCACATTCTGCTAGTTTCCTTCATGGGAACTTTGGTTAACCACCTGCCTTCCCAGGGAAATGATCTACATATAGGACCACTCTGAACCCTCAAGAAAAACCCACCATGTCATTGGGATGTGAAAAGCAAACATGCCCATTAACAGGTAGTAAAGACTCCACCTGTGAACTTTGTGCAGGAGACAGACAATAGCAACAATAATCACTTACTTAGTCCTTTCACCAATGTCTTAGCTCTTTCTGTATACTAATCACTGTTAATACACGTGGCAAAGGTACCTTCACCTGTCATTCCCATGGTTATTAGTAAGTTGCTTTGTCAAGAGCAAGGCTGTCTCAGGTTTTAAGAGAGCATACCAAAAATGAATACACGAGATTATGAAAAGAATATGTATTAGGAGAGAAAACAATGCAAAGAAACCTACCATTGCTATGAGAAACCGCTCACATTTACTGACAGCCTGGCTCTCTTAGGTAATCTTTGCAACCCTCGAAGGTAACAGAATGGCGTGGGTTCATTCACGAGGAAAAGCAAAGCCCGGGCAGATTTAAGTTAGACTCCAAAACCCACGGCACACAAACAAAGGACGTGTGATCAATGAGCCCTGACAGGCAGTTCTTAACCACTGTTAAGTCGCTTGCTAACTACAAAGGAATGGAGCTCAAAGCTAGGGGGCTAAAGCTCTGCTTAAATATAAAACAGACATGACTAGAGACCACCTGCAGAATTTAGCTCACAAACCCTCTTCTGGTGTCGGCATGTGCAGCCTGTCAGGGCTCACAGCCCTTGGTGGTCAGGCTGGGCAATGGTCCGCGGCTGCAGCTTGCTCTGGCACGGGCACACTGAGGGTGTGCCACAAATCCTCTCACTAGTCTCCCTCACCCCGAGGAGCTAGCTATCGACTTCTTTCCTGAAATTCTACTACCTTCCACAATTTGAGAAGACACCATTATGCAGAATACTTAGGTCTGGAACTCAGGAAAACCTATACGTGGTATGTTTCTTTCTAAAATTAGAACAGCTACGAGCAATCATTCCATCTTAACACTCCAAAGCCAGGTGTAGGCACACTATGGCCCATGATCTATCCTGTCTGGCCACCTACTTCCACCATTCAAGTTTCCTTAGGCCCTGCCAATATGCACTCAAGTACTGCACATACAGAGCCGCTTCATAATACAGGGACCGAGTGGAGCAACTACGACAGAAGCCACATGGCCTGCAAGGCCTACACCATTTACTAGATGGCCCTTTACTGAGTCTGTCAACTTTTGGACTAAACAATCTGGTAGCAAGATTTGTGAAACAACAGCAAACTTCAGAATGACAGATACATGTGTACATGTATCTTGGTGGTAGGGCCACAGGAAGACAGAAATCAGTCTCGTAACATGACTTCCTTCTGAATAATACATACCACTCTCTCCCCTCAGCCCCTTCCCCACCCCACCCCCAGCTGTTTCCTGACTCAGTGGTACCATCCTACCTGTCCAGTGCTAGCTGGAGGTTGCACTTGAGTTATCGGGTATTGTGTTGGCACAGGTGGAACTCCAGTAGGTAATGCTGGCAAGACTCCAGGTGCCAATGAAACAGCTGGTGGCACTATGCTTGGTACTCCATAGGGAGGTTGAACTGGCTGCTGAGGAGGGGGAACAACAGGGTAACCAGACTGATAGCCATTGGATGGATAATATGGTGGTTGAGGAGGGACACTACTTATAGCAGAGGGTTGTGTATAGCCTGAGGGGGAAGAAAAAAAGTGTTTAATCAGCTGCAGCAGAATGAGACATTTTAGCCGAATATTAAACTTAACATCTAGGGGAAGAAAAATACTGAGGCAAGAATGAATTTCCAAATCACCCCAAATTGAAGGGAACATTAGTGCCCTGGCACAGTAGTTTAACTTCAGGTATCATCGTTTGTACATAGCTATAACTAGTTAGGTTTTGTTTTCTAAAATTAAAACAAATACTTTAAGACATACACACCTGGCAAAGGTACAGCAGTATTAATCTGATTCACAAATCTAGAGTATTCAGCATGAACCTGAAAGAGAAGGGGAAACAAATGC
Source organism: Tenrec ecaudatus (assembly GCF_050624435.1). NCBI lineage: Eukaryota > Metazoa > Chordata > Mammalia > Afrosoricida > Tenrecidae > Tenrec > Tenrec ecaudatus. The sequence continues at coordinate 165,681,347 of NC_134530.1, forward strand.
ATCTAGGGCAGATTCAATTCACTTTGTATTTATAAGGGCCTGTTTACACAACCCAAATTGATTGGAAGGTAAATGTTTACATATAAGTTGTCACTCAAATTAAACTTTTGATAAACTTTTATTTTATTTGGGTTTCTTTTCCTTTTTTTACATTTTATTAGGGACTCATACAACTCTTATCACCATCCATACATATACATACATCAACTGTATAAAGCACATCTGTACATTCCCCGCCCCAATCATTCTCAAAGCATTTGCACTCCACTTAAGCCATTTGCATCAGGTCCTCTTTTTTTTCCCCCTCCTCCCCGCTCCCCCCTCCCTCATGTGCCCTTGGTAATTTATACATCGTTATTTTGTCATATCTTGCTCTATCCGGAGTCTCCCTTCCCCCCCTTCTCTGCCGTCCCTCTCCCAGGGAGGAGGTCACATGTGGATCCCTGTAATCAGTTCCCCCTTTCCAACCCTCTCACCCTACACTCTCCCAGCATCGCCCCTCACACCCTAGGTCCTGAAGGTATCATCCACCCTGGATTCCCTGTGCCTCCAGCCCTCAAATGTACCAGATACAGCCTCTGCCCTATCCAGCCCTGCAAGGTAGAATTCGGATCATGGTAGTTGGGGGAAGCATCCAGGATCTGGGGGAAAGCTGTGCTCTTCATCGGTACTACCTCGCACCCTGACTGACCCATCTCCTCTCCTAAACCCCTCTATGAGGGGATCTCCAGTGGCGGACACTTGGGCCTTGGGTCTCCACTTCCCCCTTCATATATATCCCCGTACACATATTCTTTTTTTTTTTTGCATGATGCCTTATACCTGGTCCCTTGGGCACCTCGTGATCGCACTGGCTGGTGTGCTTCTTCCATGTGGGCTTTTTTGCTTCTGAGCTAGATGGCCGCTTGTTCACCTTCAAACCTTTAAGACCCCAGACACTATCTCTTTTGATAGCCGGGCACCATCAGCTTTCTTCACCACATTTGCTTATGCACCCATTTGTCTTCAGCGATCCTATCATGGAGGTGTGCAGCCAATGATATGATGATTTTTTGTTCTTTGATGCCTGATAACTGATCTTTATTTTTTAAATAAACTTTTAATAGAACTTATAAGAAGGTACATCTAGAAGCACATTAGGTCAGGTTTTAGGAATCAGGCACAGTTATTCTTCGTATAACTGTTGAGAATTCACTAATTTACTTATTCAACACTTAATGGGTAAACATGATTAAATATTAAAAATATAAATAGAATTAGGATGTGATTTTGGTAGATTTTCACCTCCAGTTCATTGAATCCCATTAAGCCTCTCAATATGAGAAAAACCTGAGGAGTGGCTGGGACGTTATCTGGTACCCTCAGGGGCTGGCGAATCAGGTTATTTGCTCATAAGCAAGGACCACAGTCCCCCATCAGGATTCCCTTACACACCAAATACAAGGTTGAACACATCCAAACCCCAAAGCCTGACTTCCTTTAGATGCTATAAAGTAGTCACATAGTTTAACTTTTTGTCATTTCCTTACAGAATAAAAAGGATGAATAATCAAATAAGCATTTATCCCAAAGACACTACTAACGAAACTACTATAGCCCCACTTGTCAGCAAAAAAACCAAAAGTAAAACCCCTCAGTGCTACCGAACTGATTCCGATGCATGGTAACTCTGTAAAGCTATATGCGAGCAGAAAGCCTTTCTGTTAAAACCCTTCCCCACTGCTGACTGATCTTGTTGTCAACAGCCGTGTAGCCTTCAGTGAAACCCTTCAGCTACCGTTAATCTTCAAAGGAATTTGTACTGTCCATCAGTAGCGACTCAACCACAATGAAAATGATTTAAATAACTGGTAACATTGAAATTCCAAGCTAGAACTCCCCATTGGAATAGTTCCCAAGTAAGAAATTCTCACAGCTGTCACCTTGCCGAGGGGCCTAACTTCCTCCTAGAGTGCTAGTACTATGTTGTCAACCCTCTTCTGTCGGTTCTGACCCATAGCACACCTATGTACAACAGAACAAAACGCTACATCAATCCTGTGCCCCTCCTACCCTTGAGCCCATGGTTGCAGCCACTGTGTTAATTCATCTTGGTGAGGACCTTCCTAGTTACTACAAACCAAATTCACTGCCATCGAGTTGATGCAGACTCAGCCACCTTATAAGGCAGGGTGGCACAGTCCCCGTAAGTTTCTGAGACTGTAACTCTTTATGGGAATAAAAAGCCTCCGCTTTCTCCTGAGAAGCAGCTGGTAGTTTCCAACAGCTGATCTTGCAGTGAGCAGCCCAAGGCTGAACCACTCCACGACCACAACTCCTCACTACAGACTGAGAAAAACTGCCAAACCACTTGCCCCCACGACAGGAACTCCCCTGACAGAGACGCACACAAACACACTCACTGTTTGCAAGAGGTTCTCACAGAGCTTCTTGGCAGCAGCGAGGCCTTCCGGCTTGGGATGACTGGAAAGAAAAATATTAACAGAAAAAGAAGGGATGCGGGATTCTGCCTTCGATTTCAGGCTGTGTGGTTTAATGTATTCACGATAGCTCAAACCCAAGCCTCTGAACCGCCCCCCCACCCCCAGAGCTTTTTATAAGCCCTTCTAGTTAGAACTTGTGTAATACAAATATCTTACAGATTTCTCTTAGTAGGGTACATCATGAGATAAAATCACTGTAATTTGTGTTTAAATGGCCATAGGTTTAAATGACACATTTTAGGTTCATCACCATTTTGAATCAAAGCCTTTGAGACTTGTATAAAACCCAAGACTTTACTGAAATAATTCTCTGAGAGTAGGAGGGCATTCACAGACAATTCCACCTCCTGAGTCAATTCTTTGGTTACTGAGTGGCCTGGTGAGTATTCCTAGTGTTGAACCCAAAATCCCTCCCATTACAATTTAAGCCCATTTGCTCTTGCTTTGGGTGTTTCCTGCACAATAATTAACTGAAAAGGACTGCCATGCCCTCCGCCCCTTATCCGTACCTGATGTAAATATACATAGGTTCAAAAGCTTCTCGGCCAGATGCTGGCTCTATGCAGCCCGAACCTTTGCCCCGGAGGAAGACTTTGGCCCCTGTTTCGATCTGAATGTGCTGCAAGTAGGAGCAGCCTGGCCCTTCCACCTTCTCCTTGACATTGAAAGTGGGCACAGCATGTTCTAGACCCACAAATAATTTATCTTGAACATAATGCATCTGTGAAACAACAGAACTCAGATTAAACAGAGAATATACACAAGTACATTCTCATGTCGCAGACAATATTCTGACCACCAGCTAATTTTAATCACACCCAGAAACAAAGGCCCCTGTAATTTCTTGCATGAGCACTCAATCAAGCAGTCTAAATTCAAATGAGAACACTACTCAAGGGGCATCAACACCCTAATCTGCTCAGCAAGAGGTGAAGAGAAAAGCCCCAGTATGATACTTCCACCTCCTCGGAGCCAGACAGGAGCCCATTAAGCAAAAAAGGAATCCCAGCAAAACTTGCTCCTGTCTCAGTAAGCGGATGTTGGGTGGCACAGTCAGCCCCGTGGTGCTCTCAGTAAGGGCTGCTCTCTCCACCCCTTTGGTCTAGGAGGAGTGTATCAGCAGAGTCTTGCTTCATCAGACCCAGCCTTCTTAGTCCTCCAGTTGCTAACAAGCTCACAAATACCCGCTGCTAACTTGAAAACATACATTATTCATGCCCTTTGATCAACCTTCTTCCTAGAGAACCAATATGAGAGAGGTGGGTTTCAGATGCTCACGACACCCTGGATGCATCTCCACATTATCCACTGTGGGCAACTTCCGGGTTAGAATTTTGAGAAATGGTTGCCGAGTCCTTCACCAAACATACCCCTGACTGGAAAGGAGGCTTCTGGCTCACAGCTGGCGCGAGCTGAGCGATGGGTGCAGGCTGGTGGTAAACAGTGACTGTTGCCCCATTGAAAGTTGGACTTGTGCCGGTGGCTGCCTTCACCACCCCATTGGTGATGATTTCTTTGATTCGGTTTACAGCTCCTAGAGAACGACAGATAGCAAAACACTGTGCCAGAGAACCGAATGCAATAACCAGAGCCCAATGCTTAGGATGGGGCGTGGTCCAACAGTGCAAGCCGTAACCGTTTTATAGGTGCTTCCCGGGCACACGTTTGTACAAAGTCCATGAACTAAGAGTTACACAGTCACCAGAGCTCTGAAACACACCCTTCACAACAAAGTGGTGAGTCAGACATTACTTACTATCCACCAATTCCCGGGTCTGACCCTGAACATGAAGATATAAAGGACGATCCCTATAAAGAGAGATATAAAATGACTATTACTACCCAGCCTTAGCCACGGAAGCAAAGCAGTTCCCAACTTTAATTTGTAATTTAAAAGAAAAAGATGCACACACACACTGAGTATTGAGTTACAGTGCTTAAGAACACAAATTCTTGTTTAGTTAAACAGTCCAGGTAAGGATTAAAATCTATGCTATGGGTTCATTTACTAGTACTCAATCAAGGTAACCCCAAGTTCAAGAAAAGGAACTTTTTGTTGGACACCTAGTAAGTTACAGCAGGTACTTTCCTCCTCTAACTACCCAAATGAAGGAGACCCATACTAAGTAAACTCTAGAATTTGAATGTAAGGTAGCTAAAATTCAGATTCTGATCGTGAACAAAGTGATCAACACCCACATGCTTAGAAGGTAGAAGCTAAGAGAAAACGCAAAATGGCAACTAGCACCCAGATGATACTTTTAATTTGCCTTTGACATACACCCTTGGCTTTGGGTGAGAGCACATTTCACCTCCTAATTATGTGTAAGCCAATGTTAACAAGCTGTGCCATAAGCTCAAGCACTAAACAATGGGGGAATTGAAGCTAATAAATATTTACATAGATAACCTACATTCCATGCCATAGTCATGAGAAAAGAAGGCCTATTTTTAACAGATGACAATAGAATATGAACTCCCGTGAAGGGAAGGGGCCCTGGTGGTTGCCAGTCAGGCTGTTAACTGCAATGTCAGCGCTTCAAAAGCACCGCTTTTCAGGAGAAAGGTGTGCTCTGAGGACCCACAGGACAGTCCACTCTGCATAAAATCTGGCTCAACAGCAGGGTCATTTTGGGGTGAAAATGTCTTCATGGGGAGGGAAATAGTTTAGAAGCATGTAAATTTAAAATTAACAATTGTCTTCTTTTTTTTTAGTTTCTCATAATTAAGTTTCCCTCAATAAAAATCATGGAGGAAAAGCCGCCACACTTCTTACACCCATTTGAGCCACTCAGAGATCCGCTTCACTGCACATATATAGGCAAGCATCCCTTCTTCCTCGAGAGTGGAAAACATGAAGGTGATGTGAGCCACCCCCAGCCCTTCCCCAGAGGACAGGACACACATACACACCCAGGTCCCACTTTGGCCTTCTCCTCAGTGGTCATGAACCTCCCTCGAGTTGACACCGCAGCCCCACTGAGTCTGCTGATCTAAGAAGGAAAATGTTCCATTAGAAGGAAGCAATCACACTGCTACAGATAAGAATCCAGGAGAGATAACCCCCAGGGCCAACAAGGAGAGTAGAGAAACCAGGAGGATTAGGGGAGGGTGTGGGGAGAAAAAGGTAAGCGATCACCAATTATCAACCAAGAACCCCCTCCCAGGGGAATGAATAACAGAAAAGTGAGGGGCAATGGAGGACGATGTAAGATATGAAAAGAATAATCTATAACTTATTAAGGGTTCGTGAGGGAGGAAGGGTGGGGGAGGGAGGAGGAAGCAATGGGGAGCTTGTATCAGGGGCTCAAGTGCGAAGAGAGGAGAGAACACTGAGTGCAAAAGTGCTTGACACACTGGATGAATGTATGGATTGTGATAAGAGCTGTAGAGCTCCCAATAAAAGTGTGTCGGGGATGAAAAAGACAGGGGGCATACAAAAGAAATGTGATCATTGGTTGATTCCCAAGGCAGACGGCAGCACGTTTTCTCCCTTTTATTCACCATGAAGGTAGGAATGTTTTCTTCTCTACCTGAAATTTCAATTCCAGTTTCTTGATCAAACAATACCAGTTCACATTTCAAGACCTTCATCTAGAAGAGTGCTCCCCAAAGTGGGTGACACCACTCCCCTCCGGCTCTGCAACAATCCAGGGGGGCTGCAAGAGTACATGACTCCACTTTCTCCTGGATTGGGGGCTACAGCACGTTTTTAGTTGCCAGGGGGTTGCAGGGACAAGTTTCAGTTCTTGCAAAGGGGGTGGTAGGTCAAGTAAATTTGAGAACTTCTGATTCAGAAGCTGCTCTTTTTCCGTTAAATTAAACCTAATCCCACTAACCACCAGCTGACTCCTACTTGTGCTTGAGCACTGGTGGGTCAGGGCTTAAAGTCCACAACCAAAAGGCTGGCAGTGTGTGCCCACCAGCCACCATGTGGGGCAAAGACAAGGCGGTCTGCTTCCGTAGAAGATTTACAGCCTTGGCAACCCTAGAAATGGACATCGTACTTGGTAAAGAAGAGGGACAGTGAAAAAGAGGAAGACTCTCCGTGAGACGCAGACGCAGGTGCAACAATGGGCTCGAGGATGGGGCAAGACCGGGCTGTGCTTCCTTTCTGTTGCCCGGCCACTGTGACTTAGAGCCAACACAACAGCACTGAACCACAAACAGCGGCACCGATGGTACAGTTCTACTCTGCCCCACAGGGTGGCTGCGTGCTAGAATCGAATTGATGGTTGTGGATGTTCATTTGTTTAGTTCTGGGTTTTTAGGTTGGCTGGAGTTTAGAGGTCCTTGTTTTTGAAATGACACCCATCCCTATCTTACCCAAATAAGGGGCCCCACTACTCCACACCTCATCCTGAGTCTGTCCTCGAGTCAGCAAGTTCCTGCAGGTGAGAGGCACATCGTTGATTTCTACTTCAGCTACCACCAGGTCGTCCTTGCTTTTATTACTAGCCAGGCCTTTGCCAGGTGCCTGAAGCTACAAACAGGGAGAGATCAGATTAAAATATTTATACAATAGAATATAATCTTCGAGTTACCCATTTTTCAACCACTTATCCCCAAGTCCCACCATCTCCCTATCTTTTCCTTCACCTGTCAGCAAACACCCTTGGAAATACTTTCTGGTCATTCTCCACAAATGAAATAAATATTGACAGCAAGTAGCCAATCTACTTGAAGGCCATCATCAGATTTCTCTGATCATGTGTGTAATTACGGGAGCTCTATGGAGGAGGAGCTACAGCTTCTAAAGAGCACCGGAGTCGGGTGATGCTGCCTGCCTTACAGCCAGATGTCGAGGAAAACAAAGGTGGGGCCCAAGCGTAACCGCCCAAACACCCTGCTCCCAGGAGAGTCGCTTTCTTTAGGACAAACACAGAGGAACAGCACATGAAACTAGTTCGCTTGGATGGCTAACCAATCTGCTCAAGAGGATAAAATACAAGAAGGCTTAAACAAACAAACAAACCCCCAAAAAACCATCCCAAGGGAAAAATGGAGTTAAACGATAATAGAACAATCAAGAAATAAAATGCGTATGAATTACTGAGTGGAAAACCAGTCTGCTTTGAAAATCTTCACCCAATTCAAAGTAAGTTTTAAACAATGGTCCCGTGAATTTTCAAAAGTCCTTATGTGCATTAGATACATTTTAAAAATATGGAGGCAAACTAAATAGACTCATCACTTGACCTTCACCCAGCACTTTGCATTTATCTCACTGAACACTTACGGTCAGTATCTTAAAGGAATATGTCAGTGATATCCAACAGCCTCCTATGAAGATACAAATGCTTTCTACCTGTGCAGTCTGATGTGGTTGTCACTAGTCACATGGCTACCGAGCATCTGAAATACAATTCGTGACTGAGGAACGATTGAATTCCCCTTAACTTAAGCAGCCACAGGTTGGACAGCACAGGCATGATTATAGGAAACGGACACTCAGGGGGGTAGAACACAGACATAACTGAGGGGTCCGGGTTTCAAAGCCAGACCTTCAGATTCTAAATCCAGTATTCTTTATAAACCATAAAAAAATCTGATTAATTTCAAGGTCACTGATAATGATAGTTAAGCCTCCAGACTGGTTATAACTGACTGACTAAATCTATAGAACTGGAAAGCTTAACAAAAGAATATACGTTCCAACATAGAACTCACCTCTTCACATGTAACAGAGGGCAAATTTTAATTTAAGGCAAAACCATTTTCTCACATGAAAATTTCTCAAAGTGGAACGGGCAGCTTTGAAACCTATGGAATTCTCTTTACTCTAGAGGTTTACAGACTTGGTGGTGGAGTGGGTTACATGTAAGGCTGCTAACGGCAAGGTCAGCAGTTTGAAACCACCAGTTGCCCCACCACAGAAAGATGCTTTTTATGCTTGTAAAGTGATACAGTCTTGGAAACCCACGTCAGGGGGGGCAAGTCCGACCCTCTCCTACAGGGTTGCTATGAACCTGAACCTACTCAGTGGCGCTGAGTTTCCGTTGAGAGGTTTTCAAACAAACAAATGCCCAACCGTCTGAAGTAGCTCAATGTCCGACGCGTACACCTACCACTTGCAGATCTTGGACTAGTTATTCTATTTCACTCTTGGGATCAATTTTCCACATCTCTAGACTGCTGACAATAATCTATTACACAATTCTTTTAAGGTTTGGGGGTGCAAAGCAAGCATTCTAGTCACAATGAGCCATTCTAATTATTATTCTACAGGAGTACTCTTACCCTTATACCAGGAATTTTAACAACCTAATCTTTCCCTCAACTTGTATACAACGAACAGCCCATACATAATCATCTCTTGGACTAATGTTTAATTGTCCAGTAGAGGCTCACTGAAAACGAGGAAGCCCCTCAACTAGATAGACTAACTCGGTGGCTACAACAATGGGCTCAAACACAGCAAGAACTGTTGAAGCGGCAGAGGACCCAGCAGTGGTTTCTTGTTACACATGAGTTGGGTCGGAACAAATTCAATGGCATCTAACAACAGTTAAGTAGCCACTAAGTAAACATCTATTGTTCTAATAAGAGCTGTTACCTCAGAGCTCATTTTATTTTATTTTTAAACATTTTATTAGGGGCTCATACAACTCTTATCACAATCCATACATATACATACATCAATTGTATAAAGCACATCCGTACATTCCCTGCCCCAATCATTCTCAAAGCATTTGCTCTCCATCAGAGCTCATTTTACCTGAACTTCTCTTCTGTCTTCAGGGAAAATGCCCATCCTTTAAATGAATATATAGATACAACTTAAACTCAACTAAGCAAACATGCACAAAATAAACTACTTGGTCCGTTCACAAGGCCACGCGGAAGGGCCTCAGAAAAACAAGAATTGACAAAACACCATGGGGTAAATTCCAAAAGGAAATGCTCTTTCAACTCGGATACCATTGTTTTCCCTTTGCATGAACACAAACGACTGCAGGATTCCAAATAACGTCTAAGAAATGGGCAAGTGACCACCCCTCACCCCGGTCAACTTCCAGTACCTTGTCAGCTGCGTTCTGAGTTGGTTTCAGTTTCCCTTTGGCCATGAGCATGGCATTGATCTTGGCAGCCACCGCGGCAGCGGCATCCAAGGCTCCCGAGGGCGCGGCCGCGGCGCCCCCGGGGCTGCCCCCACTGCAAGGGACCTCTCCGCCTGGAGGCGCAGGTGGGAGAAAGAGAAGAGGGGCTGGGGCTGGTTGGTCCCATTTACTGCGACGCCTACAGGAAGGAAAAGGCAGATATTAGGCGCCAGAGCCTCCATTTGCTGTTCCTTCCTTCACCTTCAGCCCAACTTCCCACTCTCCCGTTCCCTTTACCGCTTCGGACCTTCCCCCAACTCTGAAATCGCATCTCTCCCTAAAACACGTCCGTTGGTGCGTTATCTTCCCTGGACCCCCCTCTTTCAACCCTTCCCCGGCGTCGTCGTCCAGTCACCTCCCGGGGGAGACTTCACTCCGTCCCATACGCTCGCGTTTCCGCCTTTCAAAAGCCCCTGCTCCCCTCCTCTCTTCGCTGCCCGCCAACCCTCTTCGGGGACCCCGGCCTGCTCACCATCCGTCTCCCCGACGGGCCGGACCTCCAATCCGCACACCCCCCGCCTCAGCGCCCCTCCGCACGCCCGCAGCGTCCCAGAGTCCCGCCGCCTCCCGCGGCCCCACGCTCCCGCCAAGCCCTCGCCCCCGAGCCTCACCCGCCAGCTCCTGGGTGCGTCGCGCTCCCCGCGGACATGGCGACCGGCTCTGCCTAGCCACCCGCCAACGACCCACTACCGCTGCCCGTCACTTCCGCCCCACGCCCTCACGCACGGGCACTTCCTGTTCCGCGCCGAGCGCTTCCGGCGGCGTTGTGGGTTCCGATTGGGCGCTCGGGGGTTTCCCGACGTCTCGCGCGCGGCGGCTGGCGGCTGCGGGCGGCCCGCTTGCGCCTCCCCCTTGGGGAAGACGGGGGCCGAAGCCGCCATCTTTGTTGCGGGCAAGTCGGTGGCCCAGGCGGCCGCACGCCGGAGCCCGGGCATCCCACCGGCGGCCTGCTCACGCCCGCCCAGGGGGCCTTTCCCTCCCTGCCGAGCGGCGAGGCTGCTCGCGACTTTGACCCCGGCGCACTTCGCGACTCCTCCAGGGAAAAGTCACCCGAAGAATCTCGCCAGTCCTCGTTTCACGTCTGCGCGTCCAGCCCTGCTTTCAGGGCAGGGCCTGAGATCGCGACGCGCGTCTGTCTGGTGCCGCGCGGCGGGTGGGCGCCAGGCGGCCGAGGAGCTCGGCTCCGCCCGCAGCCCGGCCGGAGGGACCTGGGACGTGTTCACCTTGGATGCCATGCGGGCCCCCGGGTGCCGCTCTGAATGTTCTGGTTGTTTGAAATCAGGAGAACTACATCTGGTACACCTGGTGTGCAGCTGTTGATGTAGCCAATGTCTTTTTCTTAATTGTGGTTTGGAAGGAACACCAGAAACAGTTGCCTTCAGCTGGAAAGACCAGCGATACACCGCAACGTCTTACCTCAAGTGTGTAAACTTTCCAGCACTATGTTACAATTTAGTCACAGGGATCATGAGAGTCTCTTCCTTCCACAAGATATCACACCGGTCCATTATGGTCCAGGCTGATTGGGCCTAGTAAGGAGTTAAGTGTCAATGACTGTAGACATATTAGTAAGATGTTTGCATGCTAGATGGTGGGGAATTAAACTGACAAAAGCTCAAGACACCTGCTTCCTCAATGGAATTTTCTAGCAGTTCAATGGGTGTGGACATGTGGAAATATTTCTTCTGAAGTGAAGGATAGATTATTACACCTGGCCTCACGTACAACTAGAAAGGAGGCACAATGTCTGATGGGCCTCTGGATTTTAGAGGCAAGTATATTCCTCACTTGCGTGTAATACTCTGATCGATTTATCAAATGACAAAAAAGCTTCTAGTTTTTAGTGGGATCCAGAAAAGACCAGGCTGGGCAAGCTGAAATGCCACTTGAATTACGTAATCTACCTTATCCACTTGTGCAAGTGGCAGTGGCAGATAGAGCTGCTGTTTGGAGTCTTTGTCAAGTTCTTATTGGTGAATCACAGGACAGATGCTTAGAGTTTGGGAGAAACGTTCTGCCATCCTCTGCAGATAACGCCTCTCCTTTTGGGAAATAGCTGTTGACTTGTTACTGGGCCTTAGCGACTGCGTTCTTAACCTTGGGCCACCAAGTAACCATGTGGCCTGGGCTGCTCATGAGGAAGTAGCTATTTTCTGGCTCAGAGTCTTAAAGTCAGACGTGCACAACTGTACTCCTTTATTAACTGGAAGTGTGTACGTGCACAACTGCACTCCTTTATTAACTGGAAGTGTGTACAAGATTGTGTTCACGCAAGACTTGAAGGCACAAATAGGTCACACGAGGAAGTGACTCAGGCTCAGGGTCCTCACTCCTGTCACAATGACTTCTGAGATACAGTCAGTTATATGGCTGTTCTGGCCATCATTCCTTTTGTGATGTAGTATGCATTCTATGCCAGTGGTTATAATTCTACTTGGGAAGGAGTTCTCCATTACAGGATTTGAATGGGCTGTATTCTGAGTCTCTACCTTAGTAGAGGGTGTGACACAAGCCACTGCCTTTTGTTTCTTTGGGGGTATGACCTGGAAAACCAAACCCACACATCTGTCAAAGCCTTCCCTTTTGTGATCACCAGCGTTGAAAGAAGCAAGATGACCTGCTTTGACTTTCCAACATTTTTGGCTCTGGTTCTGGACCCTGTGTTCCTCTCACCTCTGTTTGACCCCCAGTTCCTGACATTTGTGTTGTGATCTATCACCTGTCTTGATTTGTGGCCTGTCTTGATTTCACTAGCTTCTGCAGCTTCGTGGATGAGGAAGCTCGCCCAACAGAGGGCAAAATGTCAGATTTGGGAATTAATAGCACCCACAATCGCCTGAGCCACGTACTTAATTTTTTCAAAAGCATTTTACTGGGAGCTAATGCTGATATCATTCCACAGTTGAATCACATCCAGCAGTATTGTACAATTGCTAACAAGCAATTTCAACCATTTTCGTAATGGAGTTCAATGAGACATGGTAACATATGATCAAACCTAGCAAAGAAGTAGCATGTTGTGAGAAAAGGGACTGGTTTCCTAATAGGTAAGGAAGGATAGAGAGCGGAGACAGGTATGTGTCTACTTTGGCTTCAGGGCAATAGGGAAGCCAGAGGAGATCAGACGTAGCCACTGAGCTCTTTGCTCATCGAGTTCCTGACAATGACCCGAGGAAGAGAAAACTTACCCCAGGTTCTGTGTGATAGACGGACCCCACTAAAGAAGGACAGAGGTGAAGGAAGCGGCTTCCTGATTTCACCTAATGGTTCTTTTTGCTTGGAAGGAGAAATGGTCAGATGTGTGGCTGTATATTGATTCGTGGAACATGGTCAATGGTTTGGCTGGTTGGCCAGGGTCTTGGAAAGAAAATGATTAGAAAATTGGTGGCAAGGAACTATGGGGATATGGCATCTGGATAAACCCCTCTGAATGGGCCAAAAGTAAGGATATTTGTGTCTCGTGAACACACTAAAAAAAGCAACCTCAGAAGAGGATTGTAGCAAGTGGATAGGATGATGCATGCTATGGCTGTCTGTCGGCCTCTTTCCCAGCCCACTTCCTGCCATTGCCTCACGGGCTCGTGTACAAAGTGGTCACGGCAGGAGAGGTGGAAGTTGTGCATGGGTCAGTGACATGCACTTCCACTCACCAAGGCTGACGTGGCTACAGCCACTGCTGAGAGCCCACCCCGCCAGCAACACTGAATCCCTCATATGGCACTCTTCCTGGGGACAACCTGGGGCAGACTGATTACCTTGGACCACTTCCATGAAGGAAAGGACAGTATTTTGTTCTTTCTGGGACAGACACTCTGCATACAGGTTTGCTTTCCCTTGCGTACACCGCTTCACCCACACTACCATTCATAGTATCATAGTATCCTATATCGCGTTGCCTAGGATCAAGGGACTCGCTCCACAGCAAATACAATATGCCGTCGGGATCAGAGAGAGCGGTCTCGCCATGTTCCCCATCAACCTGAAGCAGTTGACTTGATAGAATAATGAAATGTCTTTCTAAAGATACAATTACGGCACCACCTAGGTGGTGATACCTCGCAGGGTTGGGACAATGTTCTCTAAGAGGCTGTGTATATTCTAAACTAGCATCCGGTATGTGGCACTGTTTCTTCCATAGCCAGGATTTCTGGGTTATGTAAAACATAACTTCCTTAAGTCGTGCTTCTGTAAGGGAAATACCCCAATGGGGCAGCTTTAAAGAGCAGACATCTATTTTCTCAGACTGCAGGAGACCAGCAGTCTGAATGCAGGATGCCAGCTCTCGGGCAAGGGCCTCTTGCTTTCAGGTTCTGTGCCTTCTACATTTCCTCAGCTCTTTGGCAATCTCCATGTGGCGCCCATCTTCCTCTTTTGTGCATCCTTGTCCGGTGTCTATACTGTTTGTAACGCAGAAGTGTTTGGGTTTAAGACACACCCTGTGTTGATATAGTCTTCTTGTTAACAAAGAAAACCCTATTTCCAAATATAATTATGACCATAGAGATAGGGGTTGGGATTCCAACATATATGCGGGGGGACACAGTACACAATTGAATTATTCAGTAGTCCTTACCAAGTGTAGTTTTTCATCAGGATCCTAAGAATCAAGCCCCTAGGAGAAGAGCAATGGGGGTGGGATAAGGTGCCTGTTGACATTACAGACTCCATTGCTTCAGATGCGATAGTTGGACTTGACTTTGGATTAGGTGTTTTAATGGTGGCAAAAACTGGATCATGTTAGTGGAATGGGTAGCTTTAGAACTGTATGTGTATATGGGCCCAGAAGACGGGGCTGGGTGCACATTTGGCAGAGGAGTAGTTTGAGTGTGTGCTAGCTGTGTTCCGTCAGCCGCCTCTCTCATGGCCCCCTTAGTAGAGCCTGCCTCTTCTATAGGTTTTGGAAAGAAAACCCTGCATACTTTATGGCTTGATGGCCGCAGATGAGTCAACAAGGAAACATACTTGACTAGACGAAAAACAAACAAACTCACTGTCTTCAGGATGATGCCGGCTCCTAGGGATCCTATCAGGCAGAGTAGAAGTGCTCCTGGGGGCTTCTGTAGTTCTTTACAGGAGCAAGAGTTTCTTACAGTCAGCTAATGCATGACCCACTATACCATTAGGGCCAAAAAAGATGCTCATCCCAATGGTTCTCAGAAGCAGAGTCCTCTTGGTTGGTCAATGGTAGTCTTCAATGCTGAAGGTCATGCTGTGGTGTTAGCACTTGGGTAACTTTGTTGGGCTCTGTCCAAGAAAAGCAGACAGAGAAGCAGTCTGCATAGGAAAAGCAGAAAACCAGGATAATAGAGCAGATGTATTGAAAGAAGCAGAAATAGGAGCCTAATGAAAGAGGAAAATAATGACATTTGCTTCCTAGGGGCTGTACTCTTGCTTTCCCAGTATTCCCTGATCCCATTGAGATCTGCTGAGACTGTAAAAGTACGCATCTGGGCTCGACTCTCTCTCAGCAACGTTCTCACCCATCGTCGCGAGAGCAGCGAGGGAGGGCAGGGAAAGGTGGCGTTGGGGAGACAAGAAGGACTCTGGCAGAAGCAGCACCGGGCTCTTGGACTTTAGTGCCCTCATCAGAGCTGGGCAAAGCCATTTCTGTTTCTTGTGGTAGAAGATGCCCTAGAGAAAGCTCAAGCGGGAAGGAATGGCGAATGGAGCCAGAGCTGGGAAGAGAGCACAGCACTGGCCTTGGACAAGGGAAAAAAAGAGAAAAATCCCCACAAACTTAGAAAAAAACTAATTATCCCATCGTTGTGGAGCATGTAACCATAAAACCTGTTTTAAATCTTTTGAATCCGTTGATAATAAGTCACCTCAGTGAAAACCAGCCAATCAACATTCGCCTCACTCCTCAGAGCCAGACAGGCTCACTTCTGAGTGCTAACCAGTTTTAACAGCAGCCTCGCCAGAGGCCCTGTGCATCCAGGGACAGTGTCTGTTTACTGCCTCTAGAGATCCCCCGGTTCCTGAGCTTCTGTGTTTCCCTAACCCTAAGGGCAGAAGAGGGGCTGTTGGATCTGCTTGGAGAGATGGTCCTGGGCTGCATGGTTAGTTTTAACTTTTCATTTCATCTAGTGAGCAGTGGTCTGATCCTTCAATATTTCTCCGAGAAGAAAGAGAAACAAAGTAGATGCCCTTGGAGGGACATTTGTTGGTCAGGAAAGCAGGTTCCAAGGACATTCATGCAGCAAACATTTGTTGAGCACCTATACCAGGGACAAAGATTTCTTCCCTAATGGGAAGTGACCAAAAACCCCAACATGATACGCGCATTCTTCCATCCGTCTTCCTTTAGAAGTCATAATCTGACTATATCATCCCTACTGTTCTTCACCATTCCCATCTACAGACCGTCCACATCAACAGGGAAAAGGCGGCTGTTAGTTAGTTATCTTTGTGTTGCCTCTGACTCATGTCAACCTTGTGTCTAACTGAAGGAAATGTAGCCCGGTCTGTGCCCGCTTCAAAATCATTGGTATGTTTGAGCCCATTGTTGTGGCTGTTCTGTCCGGTGATGGTTAATGTTACATGTCACCTTGGCCAGGCTAAAATTCGCATTCACTTGAAAGAGGCTGTATGTCATCTCCCAGAGTGTGATCTGATGTGAGCAGCTTATCATTTGGAAGAAGAGTTTTCTTGAGGGTGTGGTTTGCACCCATATTATAAACTTGGACTTCTCTGAGTTTCCCATTTTCTGGATCCTGCAGCTTCCCACCTGTTGTGTGACCTGCAGATTTGGGATTCACCAACCCTGCCAACCTCATGAGCCAGCAGAGGCCTCCAGCTGTCTCCGAGCTTTCAGGTTTGGGATGAGTCAGTTCCTCTCCATGTGAACCAGCTGAGGTCACTAACCCTCTGATGACCTTAGTGACTTCGTAATAACTGTGTGAGTCATTTCCTCAGTAAGTCTCTGTATGTGGACATACATATGTTCCCCTGGGTTTGCACTTCCGGAGAGGCCTCTAAGTCAGAATTAATCCATCTCAGTGGTTTCCCTCGTTTCCACTGAACAGGCAAAACCAAGCAACAGCCACATAACAACCTGGGTACTGTGCTCAGGCTCTTACTCTCTACTCCAGCACCTACTTCTGTAACCTTGCGCGTGACCCGTCTGTGTCAGTGTCAGTTAGCTAGTGCTGCTATGATAGAAATTTCACAAGTGAGTAAGGAACAAATTCATTCTCACAGTTTAGGGAGCTAGATGTCCCCATTCAGGGTACCGGCTGTAAGGGAAGGCTTTTTCTCTGTTGGCTCTGGGAAAAGTTCTTGTCTTCTGTCAACATCTGTGGGCTAGGGCTCCCTTGGAAATCTCCATGTGCGTTAGTCTTAATATCCCCCTGGGTCTAGGAGCTCTTTGTGCAGGGATCCCAGGTTTAAAGGCTGTGTTTCGCGCCTGATTCTTCTTTCTTGGTGGTAGGTAGGTAGCTCCTTTTCTCATCTCTTCTGTCCGGAAATGGGTTACACATGGGCTGCAGTTCACAGTCACCAGCCACTGTGCGGGAGAAAGATGGGGACTTCCCACTTCCATGAAAAGTTAGTCCCGGAAGCCTGCAGGGCACTTCTACCCTGACCTATAGGGTCACTGTGAGTCCGAAATCACTCCATGGCAGTGAGGTCTGGGGGTTTGGGGGCAGTGAGTTTTAGCAGGTTTGTTTTGTTTTGCTTTGAGTGTATTATGTAGTGATATCTCATTGTGGTTTTAATTCTCTAATGATTAGTTGTGAGCAACATTTAATGTGCTTCATCCATTACCAGTCTTCTTTTTAAAGACACTGTATTGTCATATAGTTCACAAATCGTACAACTCAGTAGTTCAGCCTTATGAAGAAGAGTTGTGCAATCATCAGCACAATCGGTTTCAGGACTTTTTTAAAAAATCATTTTATTGGGGGCTCGTACAACTCTTATCACAATCCATCCGTCCATCCATGTGTTAAGCACATTTGTACATTTGTTGCCATCATCATTCTCAAAACATTTTATTTTTACTTGAGCCATTGGTTTCAGCTCCTCATTTTTCCCCTCCCTCCCCACCCCTCCCTCCCTCATGAACCCTTGATAATTTTTAAATTATCAGGAGTTCATGAGGGAAGGGGAGGGGAAAAAATGAGGAGCTGATGCCAGGGGCTTGGGTGGAGAGCAAATGTTTTGAGAAAGATGAGGGCAACGAATGTACAAATGTGGTTTACACAATTGATGTATGTATGGATTGTGATGGGAGGTGTATGAGTCCCTAATAAAATAAATAAATAAATAATTATTATTATTTCATATCTCTCACTGACCAATGTCTCCTTTTCTGTTGTCCATCCCCCTGGGAGGGGGTTATAGATAGATCATTGTGATTGATTCCCCCTATCTCCCCCCACCTTCACCTTTCCCTCCTGGTATGGCTACTTTCAATATTGGTCCTGAGGGGTTATCTATCCTGGATTCCCTGTGTTTCCAGCTCTTATCTGGTCTAGCCAGATTTGTAAGGTAGAATTGGGGTCATGATAGTGGGGGGGGGAGCATTCAAGAACTAGAGGAAAGTTGTGTGTTTTATCGGTGTTCTACTGCACCCTAGCTGGCTCATCTCCTCCCCGCAACCCTTCTGTAAGGGGATGTCTAGTTGTCTACAGATGGGCTTTGGGTCTCCACCCTGTACTCCCCCTCATTCAGAATGATATGAATTTTTTGTTATGGGTCTTTGATGCCTGATACCTGATCCTATCAATACCTCATGATCGCACAGGCTGGTGTGCTTCTTCCATATGGGCTTTGTTGCTTCTCAGCTAGATGGCCACTTGTTTATCAAGCCTTTAAGACCCCAGATGCTATATCTTTTGATAGCCGGGCACCATCATCTTTCTTCACCACATTTGCTTATGCACCTGCTTTGTCTTCAGTGATGTTGTAGGGAAGGTGAGCATCATGGAATGCCAGGTTAATAGAACAAAGTGTTCTTGCATTGAGGGAGTTCTTGAGTAGAGGCCCAATGTCCTTCTGTTACCTTAATAGTAAACCTATAAATATATGTACATAGATCTATTTCCTCCTCCTCATATATAAATATATTTACATATGTTCATCCCTGTATTTAGACTTCTATAAATGCCTTTTGCCTCCTAGTTCTTTCCTCTTGTCCCACTAGCATGTTCAGCCTTCATTTGGGTTTCAGTAATTCCTCTCAGTTACATTGCCTTGATCAAGCCCTACCAGGCCTCCTACACCTTCCTCCCCCTTGAGTTTAGATCACTTGTTCCCTCTCCCTGGGTTTGTTAACACCCACTCCCCCACTTCTCCCATGTCACCCTGGAACTGTCAGTACATTGTCTTCTCCTCCAGACTGTTTATCCCGCAGAACATTTTCTTATGCTCATCAATATTAGTTCTCCATTTCCCCCCAACCTCTCCTGCCATATGCACAAGAAACCATTAATCTAGTTACTGTTGCTATAGATATACCTATACTGGATTTCATATACAGAAAAACATCTTTAAGAAACAAAAAACTAGCAAAAGTAAAACAGAAAAATATCAATCAAAAAGAAAGTAGACAATATTAAAAACTAGAACAAATTTAAAATGTGTCAAAAGGGAGATTAATGAAAAAGGTGTTAACACTATCTATGGTGTTTGAGGAAATGTCTATTCCAATTCTTTGTCCTGATGTTCTAATTTCATAACTTTTTTTTGTCTTATTGTTGAGTTGTAGAAACATTTTATGTATGAGAGGGGATTTAAAAATTTGTGCTGTTGGGGGGAGGTGGGATTAAAAATTTGTGGTAACATTCCATTACATTTTAATTCCATTTTCCACAAACTTTTTGAAGCCCCTAGTATTCTGTACACACAGATCCTTGTACTAATTTGTAATCTGTCAAGTAATTATTTTTATTAGTGGTGTCTGTTGAAAAGCAAAGGTTTCACTTTTTAAATATATATTTCAGGGACTTCAAAAAGTCTGTGGGAAAATGGAATTAAAATATAATGGAATATTTTCACAAAGTTTTAAAATCCCTTTCATAAATCTGTAATGGTTAAATCTTCCTGGTACACTGATCTTTTCATCATTATGAAAGACCCCTTTTATCCCTATTACTAATGCTTAAGTTATTTTTGCATGATTACTAATATGCCATTCCATTTCTCTTGTGGTGAGTGCTTACTCAGTTGTCTAGTTTCATATTTTACTTTCAACTCATTTGTGATGTTTAAACTAAAGTGTATCTTTGTAGACTGGATAATTGAATCTTGCTCTTTTCTCCAGCCTGACCCGCCTTAAACCAACCCCTTTGTTTTTTGAATCTAGAATGTTTAGTTCATGCACAGTTATAATAACTGTTGATATGGTTAGATATACATCATCCATTGTGCTTTTTGTTTCCAACATCCCCAAGTTTGTGTTTCTTTTTATGATCTTTTAAATTGTACAGATGTTTTCTAATATAGTATTGTAGTTCCATGGTATTTTTTCTTGCTTTTTCGGATCACATCAGTCCATATCCATTGTTTCCCAGCAAGCACGTCTATTGCTTACTCATCTCCAGGACCTCATTACTAACTGAGGTTGTACTACTCAGTCTGACTGGAACCACAACTCCTTAGACTTGCAGAGCTGTGAGTTTTCCATTCATTTCCTACTGAGGTTGCTACTGGCAATGCCAAAGTCAAGGTTATAGGCTTCTGCCCTGTGCCCCAAATAAGTTGTCTCTTTCTTCTGTGGTTATTAAGTTTCATGGCCAGCCCCACCCTAATCAAACTTCCTTTCCCTCCCGCCTGTCTGGAGGGGAGGCAGGCAAAGGATAGGTACAGCTCTAAGTGAGAAGACTGCAGAATTCCACGGTCGTATCGGGAGTTTTCGATCATAAATGTTTGCCTTTGGTCAATTTCAGAGCGTGGTTGTTTTTTATAAGTCAACCCCAGTTTTGTGGTTGTTTTTTGGGGGGGGACGGAAAACAGTTTATTTGTTTCTTAGTTGTGGGGAGCGTGCACGAGTGAAATCCGTTTGGGAAGAGCCTGGAGCGTTCCAGAAACCCTAGTCCCTCTCCACTTGGAGCGTGTGTGTCAACCCCAGTTTTATACCTGTTAGGGGTCAGGATTTGTCAAGCCCTTGGACTTTTTTTTTAGTATCCTATTTCTTTTTTTTTTCTCTTTTTAATGATGCTTTTTGTTCATTCTCTTACAACTGTTTAAAAACCTTGTCTACAAATACCATTATTCATGACATTTTTTGTGCCTGTTTCTGTTGATTGACTTACCTCCAGATTACAACTCACATTTCAATACTTCGTTGCATGTCTAGTGATTTTGATTAGATGTTAGACTTGTTAGCTGTTATTTTAGTTAACAATTTAATCTTTTCTTTTAAAGAGTGCTGGTTTGTTTTGACAGGCATTGAAGATCCTTTCAGAGCAGCTTGTTCTATTGGAGGCTGACGCTGAAGTTGGCCAAGGCAAACCTCCAGTAGCCTGTACTCCGGCACAAGTGTGGCCCTCCTCTAAGGTGGGCTCTTCTAGAGTCTTCTTTGGTAGCCAGGCTTTCCAGCACCCTCCATCGGCCAGCAGGAACTTGCAGGTCTACCACCCTTGGTAAGCTCTGAGGGTGAACGCACAGTTCCCCAGTCGGTGCTCTTTGCCTGACCTTTCAGAGTTCCACACTGTGCATGCTCATGTGCATTTTCAGGCCCCCAATGACCTCTAGGGAGCTTTCTGGGGCAACTTCCAGGTCTAATGCCCACTTTCCTGGTCTTCTACCCATAAATCCTAACTGCTTTGCTGCCCTGAGCGCTTACCTCCATCTCATCTCAGCTCGGCTTAGGTTTTCTGTCCTTGGAAATCACCTTGAGGGAGGAACCTAAGGCAATTGTGGGACCACCTCAGCTGTTTCCCTTCTCCCAGGCCTGCAGTTCTGAACTGCCTGTTGTTACAGATCATCTGGAAATGGCATTTCCTGAATTTTGCCCAGGTTTTAAGTTGTTTAGGAGGGTTGAGCCAATTGTATGTCAGCTCTGTTATTCGTGAAGCCTTGGTGCTGTCTTTCTACTTTACGTCAATGCCGTGGTGAGTGCTGCACGGACAACGAAATCTGTAGACCCCTGGGGAGTGTAGTGCCAGGCGCCTAGCCCCCAGGGCATGGTGAGGAGAGGAAGCTTCCACTCAGGCTCTTCCCATTCCGCAGGGACCTCTGACCTCCACCACCTGTAGTTTTCTCTTTTTATTTCCCTCCTAGGGAAACTTCTCAGCCTGTAAACGTATTCTGCTTCCTCATCCCTTAAAAAATACTATTTATCACTCCTTTACCCCCTCCTTGCTTGAACCAGAATGCTCCTGATGCTATGTTAAGTAATAGAAACCCCAACTCAAGAAGCAAAAGTGTTCACCCCCAGAACTGGAGGCGCAGGTTTCTCTACTGTCCCTCTCTCCGCCCGCCTCCATAGGGAGACTTTCCTTAAACTGACTCCCTTCTTAGGCTGGCAGTGACTGCCTCCACCAACGAGCATGCATCCTTCCATGTTCAGGTGTCCCGTCCCACGGGACGTTCACCGTGGGTCCTGGGGGAGAGAGTGGGAATTGGGGGGGTACAAGAGGCACGGAGAATGAGGACAAGACAATATCCTGATCAAGTCCTGTTTTAATGAACAAAGAGTCACAGCTTATAAGGGCCAGCCAAGGGGGCAGCCTCAGCTGCACATGCAGATTAGGCTACCTTGGCCACAGGCCAATCAGGGAGTTCAGGGGAGCGTGCCCTGCCCATGAGTCAGTAAGGGCTTACAGTCTTCAATTAGGTACTCAGAGGAGTGGCATGTACATGCAAATCAAGCATAGGGGAAGACGATCTTTTGCCCAATCAAGGGGATGCTTATCTAAAGAGCATCACACCTTATTTGCTCAAGCTTTACAGCTGCAGTGCTCTGTCACTTAGGCTGGGGTAGAAGAATGCCCAGAGCTCAGGCTAATAAATTCCAAGTAATGGCCGGGCCTCACGGCTCCAGGCAAGTCCTAATAAATTCCAAGCAATGGCTGGGCCTCATGGCTCCGGACATTCAGGTTCAACAGGAGATAGATGCTTAATGAGTACTCTCTTTGGATGAACAGATAAAAGATTGGGGATCAAGGGCATATAAATTGATTTCCAGGCATCCGTGAAGCCCTAGCTGAGAGTGGAGACTACAAGGGATGGTAGAGGCCCCCCTGTTAGAGGGTGGTGTGTGGCAGGGTGTCCTAACCAGGATGAAGCTAGCATGATCAATGACTGAAGATGTAACTTCTATTTGCTTTAGAAGAGTGGCACCGGAGAAAGCCTCTGATCATCTGCAAGTGTGAGGATGCATCGTCCTCCCCCTTCCTTGGGAAGGTGAACACCTGCCATCTGAAATGGAAACCTACTCAGCTGGGGAGCCTTGGAGACCAGAAAGGCTGAGTGCTCAGAGCACAGCCTGGGCAGCTGAGTGAGGAGCTTCTTCAATGACCCTGGCCCAGAGCACATGGAGGCAGCGACAGCACCCTGGCCTGGCGGCTCCCAGGTGTCTTCTCTTCTTGGCTGCAGGAGATGGTGAGTAGTAATTCTCCATTCGGGAATGTGTAAGCCCCAGATTGCTTGGACCACCCGAGGCAAGGGGAGTTTATTGCCCTCACATGGTAGATTCTGCATTGCCTGGCTTAAAGCCACTTTTACTTTATGTAAATAGCATTGCCTCCTTGTATACCAATAGGTACAGTGTTCTTGTGATTCAACTTTCAAAAGACACAAAGTAGCACCTAGCGGAGAATCTCCTTCCCCATTGCTGTCAGCCCCATTCCTCTTATGGGAGGTAACTGCTATTACTAGGGGTTTCCCTCCTTTTTAATAAATAAATAAACCAACAACTAGTTTTATTGAGGTATAATTAACATTCCATAAACTGCACCTACTTGAAGTTTATAACTTGATAAGCTCTGACATATTTAAACATTCATGAAAAGATCATCACAAACTAGGTGATAAACATATCCACTACCCCTCCAGCCAGGCTTCTTCATATCACTTTGTAACCTCTCTCCTCATTCTACTCCCCTCCACCACCTCCCCTGTAGCTTCTGATCTGCTTTCTATCACTAGACATTAACTTTCATTTCCTAGACTCTTAAGGAACCAACGAGTCATAGTATACATGACTTCTTTTGTTCAGTGTAAGTATTTGTTAGTCACTTATATTGCAGTGATAATGCCACTACCCAGCTGACATTGGCTGTGAGACTGGAAGCTAAGACTCTGGTATTTCAAATATCAGCAGGAGCACCCCTGGGGGACAGGTTTCAGTGGAACTCACAGACTCAGAGCAGATAGGGGAAGGCATAGGCTGTCCACTTAGGAGGAACTAACCGCTGGAAACCTTGTAGAGAGCAGCTGACCATGGTCAGAGACAGTGCTGGGAGCTGAGCCCCTCAGGTTGGAGGGCACTCAAAGCACGACTGGGGGGAGCTGCCTCCTCAGAGTTGAGTCGCCTGAACGATGTGTGGAGTAAAGCCTCCGAGACCTATCTCTGCGCACGGGGTTTGACTCAAAATGAGACGGAACAGTGTTAGACATCGCTGAACAATTGGAACATGGAGTTTATGAAGTATGAATCCAGGACAGTTCAAAGTTGTTAAAAAAGAAATGGGACACATAAAGGTTGATGGGCTAGGAATCTGTGAGCTGATATGAACTGGTGTTGGGCCTAGTGCGTCCGATACTCATATGATTCACATGCCAGGAATGAGAGATTCCAGAGCTATGGCGAGGCATTCCTTGTCAAAAAGAACATTCGTAGAGCACCCGACGCAAGTCACAGCCAGTGGGAAGCCGAAGGAGGAGCTTGAAGGGGCTCCCGAATGCGGCATGGAAGCAGCTGTAACATTCAGCTTGGTTTCTGACAACCTCCATATCATCAAAATCGGCTTTCCAGAAACTTACCCTTCAAACCCCAAAGATCTATCACTCAAACATCTGTGAGGGGGCAGGTCTGTCTGGCCGGAATTCGCACCGACAACTTGAAGCCAGCCACCACGTCATCGAGGCCCTTATGGGGCTGACTTAGCCTAAGAAGACTCTAAGGACCGCAAACAATTCTGTAAGAATGCCGAAGAGTTTGCAAAGAAAGATGATGAAAAGCGACCGTGGCCTACAATCTGCCGCGATTGATTCCAGCGAGTAAGAGCAGAGACCCCGCAGTGCATTCAGACCGTGCCTGCCTTCCCGGGAAAGCAGGGCTCTGTGGAGAATTGAGCCCGTGCCGCTATCTGGCAGCCACCTGTGGCAGTTACTAACTTTCTTCTTCTCTTTTTTAGTTACTGTCTACAGGTTTCTTCTTCACAAGTGTTCTAGGCAACCTGGAAAAGGAGGATTAAAATTCCGTGATGCTCTAAAAAAAAGAACAACTCAAGATCTATCGTATAGTGCTGTCTGTGATAAACCCAGCTGCTACAACTATTATGCAAATTTACATGCCAACCACGAGTGCCACTGATGAAGAAATTTAAGAATTTTATGAAGTTCTTCAATCTGAAATTGACAAGCATGTAGTCAAATGCAGAAATTATATAACAATGTCATTAATATCATATGCAAGTAAAACTTTGCTGAAGACAATTAAAAAGTCGAAAAACAAACAGAGTGTGTATTAGTCTGGGTTCTCTAGAGAAGCAAAACTATATATAAAATCCAGACCCAGCAAAACACAAGCACAGTTTTCTACAGCATGCTTATATGGGGAAAACTATGTTTATGTGTGTAATTATATCTGTATCTATGCCACACCTCTGAAGAGGGTTTCTTTCAATGGCATCAGGACTGTGACCTGATTAAAGGGGTTGCCATGCACCCTAATCTATCAACTGGCTGCTCCCAGCAGTTCCCACTATGGCCTTGATTGTGTCGTGTTAGCTCACATCGTGAGGGATGACCGGACCTTGCCTGTCGAACCACCGAGCATCTTGACCCAGGCAAGTTGACACAAAACCCGACTGTCACAGGACAGTGAGCTGAAATGTAAGCCGGATTCAGAAGAGGATGTGGAATGAGGGCGTCACTGCTGCTGTCAGATTTGCCTGGTCGCAAGCAGAGGACACCAGGAAGGTGTTTGCTTGGGTTTTATTGACCGCAAAGGCATTCGACCGTGTGGACGACAGCGAAGTACGGACCACACGGAGGAGAATGGGAATTCCTTTCCTTATTGTGCTCATGCCAAGAATTTGTTCCAAAGGACGACATTGACTCTGCAGCTCCGGGAGATGGACATATTTGATCAGAGCACACGGGAGCAGATGAAGGGGCAGGAGGAGAGAGTGGAGCACAGCCTGGCCCACCAGGCCGTGATGATGATGTTCCTGAGTAGAGCAGCCAGTCCACAGAGAGAACAACATGGCTGGCCCTACTATGAGACATGATGCCCCTCAGTGACTAAGGGCGATACAGGGGACAGCACCGGAGATACAGTGTGGGAATTGCACCTGACCTGATCCCACCACACCGAGGCAAAGCACTGGGGGAGTGCAGCGGAACAGCAAGGGAATGGAGTGGCAAGGTCCCCAGGGAATGCTGAAAGTGGACTTTGGGGCCAGGGCGTGGTGCCCCAACAGACTGGACTGGAAAACGCTCCTAAGGGCCAGCAAACGATCCCTGAACTAACTACAAGCTTTTCTCTTGTGAACTGTTTTGTTCTGTTCTTTTTCAGTGGTTTGTTTTTGTTGTTTTGTTGTCTGGTTGTATACTGTTGCTTTGTTTTCCTCTGTCTAGTTTTCGTGCATGTTAGTGACTCCACAGGTCTGTCTGAATAGGACAGGCTGGATGAACTATGTGGATGAAAAACAACGGGACCGACAGTTCCGGGGGGACTTGGGGTGGGGGGGTAGGGGGGTTAAGGAAGTGGTGTTAACAAACCCAGGGACAAGGGAAAAACATGGGACCCCAAATGGTAGAGAAGGGGGAGTGGCAGGCCTGGTGGGAAATGATCAAGGGTAAGGTTGCTTAGAGAAGAGGTATACTCTAGCCCAGGTGGCGATGAAGCATGGTAGTAGGGCAGGAGGAAGGTCAAGGGAGATGGAGGAAAGAGCTAGGAGTCAAAGGGCATTCATGGAGGTCTAGACAAAGACATGTACATGCAAATATATATAGGAGGATGGGGAAATAGATCTATGTGTCTATATAGGTCAAGTATTAAGGTGGCGGAAGGACCTTGGGCCTCTACTCAAACACTCCCTCAATGCATGAATACCTTCTTTTATTAAATTGGAACTCTATGATGCTCACTCTCCCGACACAACGGCTGGAGTCAAAGTGGGTGAACAAGTAAATGTGGTGAAGAAAGCTGATGGTGCCCGGCTATCAAAAGAGATAGTGACTGGGGTCTTAAAGGCTTGAAGATAAACAAGCGGCCATCTAGCTCAGAAGCAACAAAGTCCACATGGAAGAACACACCAGCCTGTGTGATCGAGTGGTCCCAAAGGGATCAGTTACCAGGCATCAAAGAACAAAAAATCATACCATTGACTGCACACCTCCATGATAGGATCGCTGAAGACAAATGGGTGCATAAGCAAATGTGGTGAAGAAAGCTGATGGTGCCCGGCTATCAAAAGAGATAGTGTCTGGGGTCTTAAAGGCTTGAAGGTGAACAAGCGGCCATCTAGCTCAGAAGCAAATAAGCCCACATGGAAGAAGCACACCGGCCAGTGCGATCACGAGGTGCCCAAGGGACCAGGTGTAAGGCATCATGCAAAAAAAAAAAGATATGTGTGTGTATGTATGTGTATATATGTGTATATGTATATATGTATGTGTATATATGTATATATATATCATATTAAATGAAGGGGGAAGTGCAGAGTGGAGACCCAAGGCCCAAATGTCGGCCAATGGAGATCCCCTCATAGAGGGGTTTAGGAGAGGAGATGGGTTATTTAGGGTGTGAGGTAGTACCGATGAAGAACACAGCTTTCCCCCAGATCCTGGATGCTTCCTCCCCCCAACTACCATGATCCGAATTCTACCTTGCAGGGCTGGATAGGACAGAGGCTGTACACTGGTGCATATGAGGGTTGAAGGTACAGGGAATCCAGGGTGGATGATACCTTCAGGACCAAGGGTGTGAGGGACGATGCTGGGAGAGTGGAGGGTGAGTGGGTTGGAAAGGGGGAACTGATTACAAGGATCCACATGTGACCTCTTCCCTGGGAGAAGGACAGCAGAGAAGGGGGGAAGGGAGACTCCGGATAGGGCAAGATATGACAAAATAACGAGGTATAAATTACCAAGGGCATATGAGGGAGGGGGGAATGGGGAGGGAGGGGGGGAAAAAAAGAGGACCTGATGCAAGGGGCTTAAGTGGAGAGCAAATGCCTTGAGAATGATTGGGGCAGGGAATGTATGGATGTGCTTTATACAATTGATGTATGTATATGTATGGATTGTGGTAAGAGTTGTTTGAGTCCCTAATAAAATGTAAAAGAAGAAAAGAGAAAAAAATGATTAGGGCAAAGACTGTACAGATGTGCTTTATACAATTGATGTATGTATATGTATGAACTGTGAAAAGAATTGTATCAGCCCCCAATAAATTGTTAAAATAAAAAATAAAATTAAAAAAAGTTTGAAAAAAAAAAAAAGCTGTACACACACCGAGAGGCAGTTGTTCAAGCAGGACAAGCAAATGCTTAGTCAGGAGACTTGTGCATTAGGGTTGTGCCCTGTTACTATGCCTACTCCGTATGTCTGCGGGGCCAATCCTCTGAGAGGCCGGACTGAGTAGAGAAGAGGGCGGCATCAGCGTGGGAGGAAGGCTTGTTAACCACCTGCCGTACGCAAATGACACAGCCGTGCTTGCTAAAAGCGAGGACTTGAAGCACTGGCTGATGAAAATCAGTGTGGATGACAACTCAATGTAAAGAAAACAATCCTCACAACTGCACCAATAGATACCATCATGACACACACAGAAAAGACTGAAGTTGGCAAGACTTTCATCTTTCTTGAATCCACAGTCAATGCTCATGGAAGCAGCAGTCAAGGAATCCAGCCAAGCACCGCACTAGGTAAATCTGCGGCACAGACCTCTTTAAAGTGCTGAGGGATAAGGCCTAGAGTGCCCCGGACCCAAGCCAGGTTTTTAGTTGCCTCGTGTGCTTATGAAAGTCAGGCAGTGAATATGGAAGATTGAGGAATTGATGCTCTTGAGCTGTAGTGGTGGTGAAGAATACTGACAAACCTGTGGACTGCCAGAAGAGCAAACGAATCTGTCTTAAAAGCAGTCCAGCCTGGATAGGCCTGAGAAGCTAGGGTGGGGAGACTGTCTCCTGTCCTTGGGATAGGAGGCTGACCTTTAATGAGGTGGATTGACCCACCGGCTGCTCAATGTGCCAAAGCCCAACGGCAGAAAGCTCACCTCAAGGTGCCACAGAGACTAATCTCCTGTTTTCTTCTGGAAGTTTGGGAGTCTAAAGTTTTACACTTAGGTCTGTGTTCCATTTTGAGTCTTTTTTTTTTTTTTTGTAGATAGAGATATTGGTTAAAGTTCTCCTTGTTTTGCATCTGGATATTCAGCTGTTTAAAAAAACATTTATTAAAGACTAATCATTGTCTAGCAAGTGGTCTTCGCATCTTTGTCAGACATCAATTAACCACTGGTATCTGGTCAGAATTGACTTAATGACAGGGAGTTTAGTTTGTGCTTTATCTGGGTTCATTTTTGAATTTTCAATTCTGTGGCATTGATTTATGTATCTATCCTTTTTGCCAATTCCACGCTGACTTAACTACTGAAGCTCTGAGGCAAGTCTTGAAATCAGGAAGTGTGAAACATCGAACTTATTTTCTTGAACAAAACTGTTACGGCCAGCCAAGGTCCTTTGTACTTCCAAGAGAGTCGTTATTTTTATTAAATACTTTTATTGGGGGGTTCTTACATCTCTTATCACAATTGATACATTCTTCCAATGTGTCAAGCACATTTACACATATGCCGCCATCGTAATTTTCAAAGCATTCTCTTCCCACTTGAGCCCGACATCAGCTCTCCATTTTGTCCCCTACCCCACCTTCCCTCCCTCACGAACCCTTGATAAGTTATAGATTATTATTTCCATATCTTACACCATCCTCTGTCACCCCTCACCCACCTTTCCGTTACTCGTCCCTTTGGGAGGGGATTCTTGATTGATCCGTGCCAAGTGAATCTTTAAATCAGCTTGTCAGCTTTCAACAGTCACTAAAAGAGCCTGATATCATTTTCATTGGAATTGCCTTGAATCGACAGATCAATTTAGAAAAATACCGAGTCTTCTGACACCTGAGCATGAAACATTTCTCCATTCATTTAGAACTTTAACATTATCTGTCAGCAATATTTGATAGTTTGAGGTGCATGGGTAGTATACTACCGTTGTCCTGTCTATTCCCAGGAACAATGTACTTTTGATGCCCTGCAGTTTCATTTCAATTTGGTAAATAAAAGACATATAATTCTCATGGTCTTTGGAGTTTTTAAAAAATAAATCTGAAATGATTCCCTAACAGTTGACTTCCAGGAAAAGAGAACAAACGTATGGCTGATGACTGAAGTTGTGCACACCCTGACCCAGCCTGGGGACTTGCCTCCAGTCTGTCTGCTCAGGCTGGTGAGGCAGCAGAGGGGGTGTGACTCTGATCTTTAATCCCTGCTGTTTGTAAGCACCCCCCCACCCCACCAATCAAAGCTCTAGCCTCTGTCCTCTTTGCTACAAATGCAATCCGTCCTCTCTAGGCTCTGCAGGGGAATAACTCAGGCCTGCAGCCTTGGCTTTTAATCCCCCTTTGGGCTGGAGAGACCTGTGCAGAGGGCCGGGGAGAGTCAGAGACTGTGAAGGCCATTTGTTGTTGAAAGTCATTTTTCACGGAGGGCAGACCTCATCTGGACTCTAGCTGAGGCTGAGGAGGAGACTGTCAAGCTAGGCCCTAGAGCAATGGGGTTGCCCGGGTGAACGTGGGCAGCACTCAACTGTGGGGACCATTCCGTCTCCCTTACTGGCAATTGTGGATGGGAACCACTCAGAGAGATGGCCCCGTCCTGATGCGGTTTCCCTTCGCAGCCTAGGTGCCTCCCCAGGGATGTATGTGGCCCTTGGGAAGGGGAACGCAATCATGAGTGGAAAGAAAAGCCTACTGAGCATCGTGCTGTCATCGTGGGAAGAGCCATGATCTAAGAGCCAAGAGACCATTGAATCCTGACTCAGCCACCACTTCCCTGGTGGCCTTGGGCCAGCCGCTTTCACTCTATAATGAGGGACTGGACTAGGTGGTCGAAACGATCTCTTCACCATGAGAAGGGTTGTGTTTTCGTTCTCTCAACCCAGCGACAAGTAAGGGTCCAGGAGATGATGTGGTTCCCGACACTACGTGACCGAAGGCAATGCTGGAAAATCGAAGGAGCCCAAAGTGAAGTTCAGAGCCATGACCAGGGGGTGGCATCACCTCTCTATGGAAACACAAGAGGGTGGTGCAGTCACAGGCAAGGGAGAGAATTCAGATGACGAACGAACAAGGTGAAAAAAGAAAGGGTCTGAGAATCGGATCTTTTAAATAAACAGCAGAACCCTGGAAATTCCGGCCCTGCTTCATTTTTCCAAGCCAAGAGAAAATAAGTCCCAAACATGAAGCAGCTATCTTTCCTGCCGGCTGGGCAAGGTGAATCTGGGCATGTTGAAGAGCAGACAGGGCCCACAGAGATGGATGGATGGATGGCCTGAGGTCGCACGGAAGCAGAATGAGCAGGGCTCAGCTGACCTGGTGAGCACCCTGCTGCCGCCGCCGCCTTGCATCCAGGCACCCAATCTAAAGCCTTCTCTTCTCCGGGGCTCTCCCTCTGTGTTCATGAGACAGACCCTGATGTATTATCCTGCAAGGGCCTCCTCCTCCAGCAGCACGCTGAGAGAATGGGGCAGCACACCTTGTCTTTAGCCTGCCAAAGGCACGAAGTTGTCGAGCAGGTGGAAATGCTTGGCAAAAAAAGACCTGACACTTTACCTACCCACCTCCCACCTTCCCCCTATCCCTCCCTCCCCCCCAGCACAGCTTCCCTGCAAAGACAGTGGCGATGGGATGGGCGTGGAGGGGAGGCACATTTTCCAGTGTGGACTGAGATCATGGGTAGACAGGATGAGGTGTGGGGAGGATCTATATCAGGATCCAGAACTCCAGCAGACTGGGGGTATCATTGGGCTTAGGCTCCTGGCGGGGGGTTGGGGTGTGATTGGGAGGGGAGAAGAAAGGGATTCCGGGTAAAAAGAGTGACCAAGGCGAGCGAGCAGGATTACTTGATCCCCGGGAACAAGCACAGTACTGCAGGGCAGGTCCTCACAGGTTTAGTGCTCCCAGAGGGGAGGGGACAGGAAGCTGTGACTTCCTCTCCCCTTTCCCTCCCTGCCCTTATCCTCAAGGTCGCTTGCTGCGGAGATTAATTCCAACCTGTGTTTTTGTTGGCACGGTTCCCTGGGCCTGGTAATAGCTGCTCAGTACCTGCTCCCTTCCTCCACAACACACCAGCTGCTCTTGAAGTAATGGGCAAGCACGCGGATAGTGAAGGGCCTTTCACAGCCGTTGTCTCATCGCAGGCACCAAGTTTGTGCAGCAGACTTTTGTCTGAAATTTTTAAGCAAGGGAATCGCCTCAGAGTTGAGTGAATCGCCCAAAGCCACCCAGAGAACGAGGAGCGAATCTGGAACCCAGAACCTCTGCCCTTTCCTCTCGATCCGCACTGGTTCCTGTCCTCCACGGACACTCCCAGGCCTCTTTCCTTAGATGCCAAGGAAACGCTTTCTGCAGAGAGGGAGTCTTTCACAGGAACAGAGGGGTCTACAGCCACCTTTTTTGGGGTGGAAACTTAGGGTTGACCTCCATATAGGGATAATTTCTTTTACCCCTGCCACCACATAGTGTCTATCTGTCTCTCTCTCTCACACACACACACCCACACACACAATTTATCCAAGTACAGGACTTCCCTCACCCTGCCCCACCTACCACCAGTCATTACCCACAGGGAAGGGGCAGGTAGTCCCATCCCATCCCATCCACACCCCTCCTTCCCAGGTGTGGGCGTAGGCTGAGCTCTTAGCAGGTCAATTTTCCAAGCAGGCAATCACGCCCAGAGCTTCCCGCCCAGAGCTTGTGCTGGCCCCTTTTGGCTCCTCTGCCTGACACCACCGACCTTCAATGTCCCGAGATGCCCACTCCCAGCGCCTCCCCCGGGCTCCTCTGGGTCAACACCTCTGGAGGCGGCGTGTTGAGTGCTGATGATACTGCAGTGTCGGTGGATTCCCTCGCATTGAGAGTCATGGTTGCCCTGGCCTATGGGTTGGTGGGGACCATAGGCCTGCTGGGAAATTTGGCTGTACTATGGGTGCTGGGTGACTGCGCTCGGCAGGGCCCCCGTCCGCCTTCCGACACCTTCATCTTCAACCTGGCCCTGGCAGACCTGGGGCTGGCCTTCACCCTTCCCTTCTGGGCAGCCGAGATGGCACTGGACTTCCACTGGCCCTTCGGAGGTGCCCTCTGCAAGGTGGTCCTGACAGCCACCGTCCTCAACGTCTACGCCAGCATATTCCTTGTCACGGCGCTGAGTGTGGCCCGCTACTGGGTGGTGGTCATGGCTACAGGCCCAGGTACCCATCTCTCGCTCTTCTGGGCTCGAGTGGCCACCGTGGCAATGTGGGTGGCTGCTGCCCTGGCGACGGTGCCCACTGCAGTCTTTGGGGCCGAAGGAGAAGTGTGGGGTGTGCGTCTGTGTCTGCTTCGTTTCCCCAGCAGGTATTGGCTGGGGGCCTACCATCTGCAGAGAGTGGTGCTGGCCTTCCTGGTACCTTTGGGCATCATCGCCACCAGCTACTTCCTCCTGCTGGCCTTCCTGCGGCGACGCCAGCGACAGTGGAGGGACAGCAGGGCAGTGGCTCCTTCTGTCCGAATCCTGGTGGCCTCCTTCTTCCTCTGCTGGTTCCCCAACCACGTGGTCACTTTCTGGGGCATCCTGGTGAAGTTTGACCTGGTGCCGGAGGATGGCGCATTCTACACTGTCCACACCTACGTCTTCCCCATCACCACCTGCCTGGCGCACAGCAACAGCTGCCTCAACCCTGTGCTGTACTGTCTCCTGCGGCGGGAGCCTCGGCGGGCTCTGATGGACATCTTAAGGAGTCGGCGAGGGAAGCCGTGGCCCCAGGGCCAGGGCTGCAGGGAGCAGGTAGCTCTGGAGGAGGTAGGCGGGCAGTGGGCAGAGGGCAGTTCCCGGGAGAGTGAGGCTTCCACCTTGGTTACTAAGCTGGACAAGGGGATACCGAAGGGCAGGGGTCCAAGCTGAACTCCCTTCTCTTCCTGGGACCTATTGGATGCAGGATCCAGGCAGCTGGTCCCTTTGCCAGGATCTGGTGCTCTCAGGAGAAGTCTGGTCTCGGGGTCCCTAGCTCCAGGTGCAGGGGGGGGGGACATCAAAACCCAAGTCAGGGCTGGGTGCACGAGGCTTGTTTCCATTAGGAGGTGGGGAGAACTTCCTACAAATAAATCGCCAGACTGTCCGTGGATTCTTTCTGGGTCTTTTTTATCCCACTTCCCCTCCCAGTCTCAGAAATCCACAGGGGCAGTTCCGCTCTGTCCTGTGAGGTCACTATGAGTCAGCCTCGACCCGGTGGTAGTGAGTCTGGTTTGGTTTGGGTTCCCCTTCCGGCTCATTGTGAGGTTAAAGGATCGCCGGCTCAATTTCCACCTTCTCTAAGAATTCCCAGGACGATTTCCCTGAGGATTCTGGGCTAATAAGGCAGCGCTCCAGGCCTATCTTCCTGTCTTCTCCCACCCTCAGCTTCACCTTAAGATGGAATGTGCCTCGCCGTTCCCTGATGCCAAGGCCAACAGCTCTCCTTTCTTGTCCGTTCCCACCCCTTAGCTTCTCCAGGGTGCCCCAGGAACCGGGTGCCTGCAGTGGCCTCAGCTGCAAAGGGAGCAGCCCAGTGGGTGGGGTGGGTGTTACTAGATTGCCCTCCCTCCTCACTGGTCCAGTCCAGGGCATAACATCCTGGGCCTGGATGGGAGCACCTGTGGGTGTCTCCTTAAATCAGGATTGGAGGGGAGAAGTCAATGACATGAGTGGGGTCGAGGGAGGTGGAAAGGGCTTGGGGGAAGAGGCTGGAGGCAATGGCAATGAAGTATGCACCAAAGATGGCGCTCACTCCCCCCCCCCCCACACCCCTCCTGTATGGCTGACAGCAGGGAAAACTCGGGGAACAGAGCACCGTCCTTACACACCAGCTCTGGGACTAACCAGGGGAGACTGGTGGCAAGTCCTACTCCTCTGCGCCCTGGTTCTGTCTGTCTGACGGACTGCTCGGTGGATGAAGTGCCTGGTAGTTACTAAGAATCAACGCTTGCTGCAGCTGGTTCCCGTCCAAGGGACCCGTGTGTCCACACAGCTGCTGCACAGGCTTCCCGTGGCTGTTACAGCAGGTTGCCATGCCTTTCTTCTGTGGCACCTTTGGGTGGGTTTGAACCGCCGACCTCCCTGCCTTTTAAGCGTTCTTATAAACACGGAGACGGACAAGGAGGCAGTGGGGGTGCAGCTGGGAACTGGAGGCAGGGGCTCTGTGAGGTCTTTTCCGGAATGGTGTGCACTCTGCTGTGGAGTGAGTGAAGCTGCCACGAGGGACAGAGTGGCTGGCCCCTCAATCGCTACCTCAAAGTACGTTCTCGGGGCAGCAGTTTTCCCAGAGGGCTGTGGCATCCCCTGTGGGAGCTGGGGGTACTGGTGTGATCCCAAAGGCCTGTAAAGGCAGACAGCTGTCATTCACCCTGGGCTGTGGGCGCTCGTGCCAGCAGGGCGCTGGGTCTTTTATTTTCCTGAAAAGAGGGGGGGTTTCTAGATAAACTCAGGAACCCAGGTTCTAGGGGATGAGGCACCCCTTTGGTTTCCACACCCAGAGACCAGCCATAAGGGTCAGGCATGACTGAGGGGGACTTAGGGGTGGCGGCTTCTGGGAAGGGCGAGGAGGCAGCGAGGAGCACCCACTTCAGAGCTCCTGTGGGCCAAGCTCTAGGCCATGGGTTCTCCACCCTCCCAACACCGCGACCCTTTCAGCTCATGTGGTGGTGACCCCCAACCATCAAATTATTTTTACTACTTCATCACTGTCATTTTGCTGTGATGCATCGGGTGACCCCTGTGAAAGGTCATTCAACCCCCAAAGGGGTCGTGAACCACAGGTTGAGAACCGCTGCTGTATGGCTTGTCTGTAACCCAGGATGACGTGGCCACTTACCATCCCAGGGTGGTAGGAGGGCTGTGCTGAGCAGCTCCCCCGTCACACCGCAGAGCAAGGTGAGACATCCAATTAGCTTCTGGGCGCCTCCTCTTTCTGATGTTTAAACCGGTTCCAAAATGCCAGGTCTGTTCCCAGCCAGTTCAGGAAGAGGGAAAATTCTCCCCCACCTAAGTGGCCTCTTCTCCGTCCCATCCCACCCCCAGCTCCGGATATTGGCTCCTCTGGGGGCATCTCTGCTTTACGGGAACTGGAAGCAAATATTGACAGAGTTTCAACAGGGCCCAAGTCAGGTGAATGCACACTGAGACTTATGCACAGGGGACTGGTAGGGAGAGGGCGTGGTCGTCGGGGCTGGGCACCTCAGGTGAGGGCACTGGCCATTTAAGTTGGGGCCTCTCTGAAGGGAAAGGTTCTGAAACGGGGTACAGAAAAGTCTACCTGGGGCAGGTGGAAGTGTCTGGGGGCAAAGGATGAAGTCTGGGAAGAGGGAGGGAGGCAGGAGGGCCAAAGCAGGGGCTGTCCTCACTGACTGCAGGCTTCTCTGCAGCACCACTGCAGGGCGTGTCTGCCCACCCTCCCTGGGTCGCTGTGAGAACGTCAGAGAGTCCCCTTCCTGTCCTTACTGGTCTCAGAGTGCTCTGAAATTTTTTTTACAGACCAGCCGCCTATGGGAGTTAGATTTTATGTCCACTTGCATTTGTGTGGAAGTGGAGGGGTGGAGTCCAACTTATCAGGTCACTGCCTGCTGCGGCTTGTTTAGGAGACACTGGGGACTCCTCCTCTTTCTGCCTCTTCCTGTTAGCTGGACTCTGCCTGCCTCCAGGGGTGGGGCCCCATGTGGGTCTCCCAACCCTGAGCGCCTTGGGCACCCTGCCGTTTCCCCTGACCTTGTACCTACATGTCTCTCTCTGGTGCACCCATGGCCTGTGATCTTCCTGTGTCCTTCGTCTGCAGCTATGTTGAGTCTGAAGAGGGGCTCTGGCTAGCATCAGACTTAAGCTGGACTGGGCTGGGCTGCCTTCTTGAGTGCTGCTTGACACATAACTCTTTCTTCCACACCCAGTGTCCCTGTTTTTTTCTGTAGACAGCCCAGCCTCTCACACCTTCCTCCCTCCTCCATTCAATCTGCACAGCTGTGGGTCCCAGCTGCTGCCAGCTAACACAAGAGTTGCTGAGCCCGGTGTAAGTGTTTGGAACTGGGAGCTCTGGTATTTTTAGGCTGAGCCGAGAAGCAGAGGGCTAAAACCAGCCCCTTCAGGGCTAGCCTCTACAGGTTCTTCCCGGTCAATCACCCGAGAACAGTTTCGACCTCACAGAATGCCTGCAGGGGTTGGTTGAGACAGGACCTGGCAAAGGCCAGGTGACGGTGGGTGAGTTACAGGGGAAGCAGGTGCTGACTGCTCCATGCCACCCCCCCCTTTTCAATTCCCCTTTCCAGTTAAGAATCCATTCTTCTCGCCTTACATGCCCCTACCCCACAAGCTCCGAGGGGGTATGTGCCAGCCCTTAGGGCCTCCCCCACCCCCCAGCTCCAGCAGCAGGAAATAAGACCAGCTAAAAACAAGAAGTGAAACCCCCTCATCTCTCACCGCCTCCTCGAGAGACCAAGAGCAAGCGAGCGGTTTCTGGAGGGACATGGTCTTCAACAGGGGCCCCGTGGAGAACTCGGGCAGGGTGGGCTGAGGGGCACGGGGGTAGGAAGGGAACAGCAACTGTGCCAAGAGGGAGGGGCTTTGAGGGCCACTGAGTGCCAATGTTGCGCTCTGGGATGACAGTCCCTATCGGAATCCCTTAGAAGGTTCCCTGGAGACCCCGCAGCCCAACGGCTCCCTTGACTTTTACTCTTGTCCCCGTGACTATCCCGTCCGCCACTCCAAGATGTGCCGCTGCTTCCCGTCCGTGTTCTCAGTCAGGCGCCCTGCACATGAGCCCACGGCCATCCTTGCACGCCCCCCCCCCACATCAAAAGACGCAACACCTCATGGGGTTCCAGGTTTTTAATTTTCCCTGCTTGATATTTCGCCCCCTCCTTTTACTTTATTCTTTTAAAAATCAGATTGGCAAAAAATTACGGGGGCTGGTGGTCCCCCACTTCTAGTTCACACTGAGGTGTCCGGGTTATGGTAGCTGGGGTGAGGGGTGAGGGTGAGGTTTGTAGATTGCCAGACCCACCCTAGAATTCCTTTCCCAAAACAGCTGGGGAAGAAGTCAGACTAGGCACCCCATTTCTGTCCGAGAGAAGACGTCACCTGCCCCTCCCCCCACCCCAGTACCCCTCAAGTCAGTCAGATGTCGAGCTAGAAGGCTGTTATCTCTAACTGCCTACGGTCTTCTCTTACAAATATAAAACACGTGCAGTTGGCTTTGGTACAAAAAGAAAACAAACAAACGAACAAAATATTCTGGTCCCTGTGGGCCTTTTTTTTTTTTCCCTCCCTCCCCCAACAAACCACGTGGCCACCTCCACTTCTAGGCCGCAATAGGAAGCCGCCAGGGGATCTCCTGGGGTTTCCATGAAGATGCTGAGAAGGGCCAACCACAGGTGAGGGGTGGAGGGGAGACAGAGGAGGGGCATGGCCCTGCCCACAGCCCTTCTTAAAGGGGCAGTAGGGTCCTGAGGCTGCAGCCTCCCCTTGAAAGATGTGTGTTGTGCGGGGAGGGATGTTTGGGCGACAGCCCAGCAGCTGCATGATTAAGCCCCCCAAATGCCCCAGTAGTGTTAAAGGCCAAGGCCTCCTGATCCCTATGGCTTGGTTCCCATGTCCCTGGTCCTTTAAATCTCCCCTCTCCCCCAATAACTAATAATAAATAAATAAATTTTCCTAAAGTCGGGGAAGAAGGCATGAAAAAATGGCATCTGTGGTGTTGCTTTTGGATGCCACCAGGGGGCACTGTGCCCTCACCCCACCCCACCCCCCAGCTTCTACATGGCCACAGGTCTCCGCGGATCCCAAGAGCCGGCAAAGGCAGACAGCAGTTCTTTTGAATGAGCCCCTCACCATTGGCAGACTGCGGAGTTCCCAAGGGTTGCCCCCCCGCCCGCAGTCATGTTCTTCATGGGGCACAGGACACGGGGAGGGGCCCCCTTAGCTCTCTGAAGCTATAGGCTCTCCGTCTCGGCTCTCCGTCTCCTCCGGGATGTCCTGCATTCGCGTGAAGTCTGCGGGAGACACACCAAGGCGGTGAGGGCACAGTGGTGAGGATGACAGCCCTCAGGGCTGGGGCGGGTGTACGTGTGCTCTCCTTGAGTACGGGCAACGCACCACCCACACATAGGCACTGAGTGTGTCCCTGTACAGTCTGATTCGCAAAATACACTCTATGATGAGACTACGATCAACAGTCATCGTCTCGCTCACTGTCCTCAAGCCAGTGCCCACTCCACAGTGAGGGCCCCACGTGGGGCCCCTCGGAGCTGCAGGCGGTTTCTACCTGCTGACCCCCGGGGCTCTTGTGCAGTCAGTAACCACGCTTGTACCACTCACTCAGCAACGGTCTCTCTTTCCGCCAGTCCACACCGACAGCCGGTTAAACATCTACTCTCTGATCATGCTGGGAACCGACGACTGGGCTCCCATCAACAAAGGGCCCGGCGCCAGGCCAGAGTCACTCTGGCTGTGACGGGCCGCGTGGCTGGCCCATGACTCTCAGTGGTTAGGTGCTGCTGCCCTTTGGTAACTCTGATGCCATCACCCGCCGTTTTTTGCACAAATGTCGCTGCGTTTCACGTAACGCCTAGGCTCTGAGAGCCTGAGCCTGTTGATATGTGAGGAGTGGGTGTACTTCTCCAACTAACTAGAGAGCTTTTGGAAATTCTGTTACTTTGGGGGGAAAATAACAACTTTTGTTTTGTTTTACTTGGGAATTTTTAAATGTGCTTGAAAAGGTTGAGAATCATCAACCTACAGGCGAGGAAGAGGCCAACATCTTACTTCCCAGAGGGTACCACCGCTCCTTAGACAGAACTGGAGACCTCCACCCCTCCCTGAAGCACAATGGCTCATCCGGATGCCTAGCACAACATCCTCCTCCCTGAGAAAGGGCTGGGGTCACTCAACTCGGCCCTCTTCCTACTGGGGCCCAGAAGGTGAA
This sequence comes from Tenrec ecaudatus, assembly GCF_050624435.1. NCBI lineage: Eukaryota > Metazoa > Chordata > Mammalia > Afrosoricida > Tenrecidae > Tenrec > Tenrec ecaudatus. Next base: position 165,721,310 of record NC_134530.1, read on the forward strand.
GACCAGACTCAAAGAAAGCCTTAGTTCAGAGGGCTTATTGGCCCGCAAGAACCACAGCCTCGAGACGCCCAGCACCAGAACAACTAGATGGTGACTGGCTCCTGCTATTAACTACTCTCACTGGGATCACAATAGAAGTGGGTGAAAAAGAGACCAAAATTCAAACTCATTAAAAAAAAAAAGACCAGATTTAACGGCTTGATAGACGAGTGGAACTCGAGTCGAGTGGCCCGAAGCGACTCCTGAAACCTCAAACCACGCTGAGATCCCCTCCAGCCAAGCTTTTGGCCATGAGGCCGTTCTTGAGAACACCAGCCAGACAAGACCCTGAGGGCCACACCCGCCAAGCCCATGGTCCAAACTGCAAGAAGGGGCAGCCCGGGAGAGGTGGGTCACGCCGGGGAACCCAGGAGGGGGTGGGAGAGTGCTGTTCCCTTGAGGGGGCTGTAACGACGGTCACAGCACAAAATGTGAACAACTTGTTTCTGTTTACAAAGATAGACCTGAACGGTCAACAGGGGCCCATCTGAAACACCCCGTGTTTCAGGGTGGACAGGACCTCGGCCCAGTTACTCCCCCACCTAGGCCTCACCTCGTGGGCTATGCGGGGGAGATAGGCGGCTGCTACCTTCCTCCTCACTGCCGGTGTCGGGATCACTGCTGTCCTGCAGCCGTTCCTCAGGACTGCCCAGCTCCTGCCGCTCTCGGTCCTCAAAGGGCCGGTGGACGGAGCGCATCGTCACAGGCACATCGAGGCGGTCATGGCCTCGGCTGGGCTGTGGCAGAAGCAGCGGGCAGGGAATGAGCTGAAGCCCTTTGCTCTCATCTACAATCAAGCGCTTTAGCTCAGAGCTACTGTCCAACTTGTCCTCTATCAAGAATCACCCCTGCCCCTGTCCAAATGTCTTTTCAGCTGCTGCCTGGTTCTCACTTGGGCTCCCGTCCCCCACAACCCCATTCCTTTTGGTCCTCTTGTGGACCTTTCCACGCACCCACCCCAGGTGCGTTCTCGTCTGCCGGCCTCCTTACCTGGGGGGGCGTGAAGCTCAGGTACAGGGCATCGCCTGCGGGGAGGCTGCGCCGCCGAGGATCTAGAGACCTCCGGGCCCAGGGGGCCTCGGCTGGCAGGGGTTCGGCCTGGCCCAAGGCGGCCAGCTGCCTGCGGGCCTCTTCGGCTTCTCGCTCCAGCAGAGCGCGGGCCTGCTCGCTCTCCCGCAGCCGGGCTTCCAGACTGCTGGCCTCCGTGGCCCGCTCCTCGCCCAGCCGCCGGCAGCGCCGCAGCTCCTCCTGCAGCAGCGCATGTTGCCGCTGCAGCAACGCCAGTTCCGTGGCCTGCTTTTCGGGAGCCCCCGGGGCGGCACCGCCCCGGCCAGCGTCCCCATCCCGAGAGTTGGCTCTGGACAGCTTCTCCCTTCGCTCAGGGCCCTCAGGGAACCGGGCTTCCATCAAAGTGTCCTGCTGAGCCACAGCAGCCTAGGGGTGGAATGGGGGACAGACAGGTGGGTTTTAGCTTCCCGCTGTGGCTGGTGGGTGGGGGGCGGGGAGGGAGGCGGAGGCAGCCCTCTCTGATGGAGGTTCACCGCAGGGTGCTTAGACTCTGTCCCACAGGGTCGCTGTGAGTGGGAATCCACTCAACAGACAAGATTTAGGGTCCTTTTTACTACTAAGGCTTACCCCCAAGCCAAGGCCATCATGCCTGCGGGGTTGGGGAGTGTCCAAAGGCCTGTTCCCGTGCCTCGGCCTCTCCTAAATGGGCCTCTATGGCTTGGTACCACCCACCCCTTCCCCATCTCGCCCTTGACCCGTGGTGGCCTTGCCTCTCCCCTCGCTGACCTGTAGGCCATGCAGAAGTCCATAGAGATTGACCAGTCGCTGCAGCACCTCCTGAGGACAGAGTAGCAGAAGGTGGGAATGGGGCCCAGGCTTCCCGACGAGGTAACTGCCCGGGAGTTGGATAGATGTGGGTGGGGCAACAGGATCGCCCCCACCCCGCTCCAGAGAGGGCCCATTTCTCAGGCTGCGTACACCCTCCCACCTTACCTCCTGGGGAGATCTCAGCTGATTGCCATTCCGATCCTGCAGCAGAGGGCAAGGATGAGGAGTCAGCAAGGACACAGGGCCCTGGCACCTGTCCAGATGGCTCTGTAGACTAACTCTCCCCCACCCCCTGTGTTTCTGCCCTCCAGCCAAGTCCTGAACTCTCCCAAGGACCCACCTTCTGGCTAGAGTCAGAGTCCGCTCTGCAGAGCTCAATGGCACCGTTGAAGGTCCTGGCTTCACCATCTGCAGAACCGGGGAAAAGGAAAGGCCATGCTTGCTTAGTCAGGCGGGCACCGCTCACCCCCATGGGGGCTCCTTTCTGCAGTCTCCGCCCGCGCACGCGCTCCCTAGACACCCCACCCTGCACTCACTGGCGGTGACTCCAGGGCTCGTGTTGCCGCTACCGTCCGGCTCCGTGGGCAGGGAGGGGTCCCGGGCCATTGAGAGCAGCTCTACTCCAGGGCCCACCAGCAAGTCTTTCAGACCCTCCACTGAAGGAGGGAAGGAGGGAGGGAGGGAGAGGTGAGCAGCACAGAGCCCTGCGGGAGGGATGCCCTTCCCCCAGTAGACAGGGTCGCTCAGTACCCGGGGTCTGAGATATGGGCCAGGTTTCACAGGCACAAGAGGACACCTCCCTCCTCCCCGGCCACCCCCAGCCCCGACCAGGTCTGGCAGAGATCAGGGACCATAGGTTATCTGTGGACCGTGGGGCGGACACCACCCTGGTCTGTGTGTCCACAGAACCTCCTGGGCCCTCTCCTCTGCTGGGGGCTCCCTCACCCTCACGAATGGCGTCCTGCAGCAGCCGCTCTCCTCGTGGGGACTCGAGGGACTCAGAGCGGAAAAGGCCCCTGGGCAGCGTGGGCAGGGGCATCCCACTGCTGCCCTCCTCTTCAGCCTGAAAGTGGGTCATCTCGGCAAAGAGCCCAACCTTCTCCTGAAGCAGCTCCACCAGCGCCCGGTCCTTCTGCTGCAGCTCCACTGTGGAGACGGACATGTCAGTCCCTGGCAGCCCGGGCTGGGCCCAGGGGCAGCACTGAACGTGGCGGGTTTGTTTGTTTATGTTTGGGGGAGGGGAGGAGGAAAAGTAACACGTACACTTTTGTTTTTAAAACATAGGCTTGCAGGGGCTTGGGTGGAGAGCAAATGTTTTGAGAATAATGAGGACAATGAATGTACAAATGTGCTTTACACAACTGATGTATGGATTGTGATAAGAGTTGTATGAGTCCCTAATAAAACGATTAAAAAACAAAACAAAACAAAAAATACCCTAGGCTTGGGTGGCAGAGTGTCCACCTATTTACACTCCCTCTAATTAGAGAAGGCATGCAAGTCTCGTTGGGGCGAATGGTGGCCCCGTTGCAAACTATGCTCCCTAACGACCGGGCAGCTGTACATTGCTGACTGACTACATTCTGGGCAACGGACAGACATGAGCAAAGTCCAGATCTGCCCTTAAAAGAAACATAAACTGAGATCACAAACAAAAACTTCTGTTCCTTTGGCTCCCTGGCAGCTGGGGTCCAGCTGTCCGGGTCCAGAAACGGAAGCTTCACATCATTGCCATAGCTACCCAGGTGGCTGGCCTACGCTGCCCACCTCCGTCCGGGCTGGTGGTCGTTTTCAAGCAGTTCGACCCTACGCTCCTGAGACTGACTGTACCCCTCGCTAACCTCGTCTTCAGAGTTGCAGCCTCCAGCGGCAACCAGAGTGATATTGTTCTAGACAGAGCGTCTCTCTTCTCACATGTGCAAACACCTGTTTACACGTTCACCTGGTAGCTTGGGGTTTGCGTGGCTTTCGACCTTTACCCCGTCTTGGACCGTATCACAGATGATGTAACCACCTCCCGGGGTTGGACTTACTCTTGATTCGCCGCAGGTACGCCTCATCCTCTGTCTCAATCAGAGGGAAGTCCTCCCTGGACGGGCACCTGGAGGGGAGTTGAGAGGAGAAAGCAACATCAGGAATTGGTCTTCCCCGAACTGTCCAGGGTTCTCCTCCCCAAGCAAGCTCTGTGCTCCCTCTCCCAGTAACACCATCAGCCCCAAGCTTGCCCGCCCCTCCCTTGCTGAGCACTGATCCTGTGTGGTTACTGGTCTGTACCAATCCCAAGGCCACCAAGACAGGCCGCGCAAGACACAGTGACAAGTTCAGGCGTTAGCTTCAAGCACAACCCAACCCATTGTCCCTGAGTCCAATTCTATCTCGCAGTGACCTGCAGATGGCCAAATCTGGCCTCTGGGGAGCGGCCAGAGCATCTGAACCATGCTCTTCGGCAGTCAAACATTTAAGCCCTGGGTTCAAATCCTGGCTCCACTATTTACTAGGTTGGCAACCTCCGTCTTTCTGCATCTGGAAAATGGGGATGATGTTTTCCGTTGGGATTTCATGAGCGCGTGTAACAGGGCTTTGAAAATGACTGCTACTATCAGGGATCCTAATTCTCTTCTTGACATCTATAAACGGGGATCCCGTAAAACAGGCCGCTGAGGATCTGCTCTCGATGGTAAGGTGTTTTGAATGGTTTTCCTACACTGGCAATTCTGCACTTCTGAATGTTGTTTCTGAACATTTTACTTTCAGTTCTACTTTGTCTGATATAGTGGGGCATTGAGCCGGTATACCAACCCCCAAGCCCCCAAAAGAAGTCAATTGTGAAAAAAGCAGGAAAAACACCATTACAGCTAATAGAATGGAGGAGAGTCCAGTCCCTCAAGGCTAAATCCATCACTCTAGCTCAGCGGTTCTCAACCTGTGGGCCGAGACCCCTTGGGGAGTCTAACGACCCTTTCACAGGGGTCACCTACAACCATATTTCCGATGACATTAGGAGCCGCTCCTCTATCCGCCTCCAGGCGGGTGCGCCCACATACAGGGTCACCTCTACACGAGGAACCGTGTTAAGGGGTCGAGGCATTAGGAAGGCTGCGAACCACTGCCCTAGCTAGCGTATGCTCTGACACCATCTCCACGGTCCGTCTTCACCTGCTTCACCAGGCTTGCTCGTCGCCTCACAAGGAGGCCCCTCGCTGCTGACCTCAAATCTAATGCCCCCAACAGACGCAGAAGGCTCCATCCGGTGCACTCACTACAAGAGGGCCTTCCTGCCTCGGTGCCATTCCGTTTGTACGACTGGCTCCTTTTTTCTCTGGTACCAGCGTATCTTCTTTCTCATCCATTTTCAGGAAATAAAAGTCAGGCAGTAGCCAAAGAGCCCTGGTGGCATGGAGGGTTAAACGCTGAGCCACCGACGGCAAGGCTGGCGGTTCAAACCTCCCAGCCTGCAGGAGAAAATGAGGCTGTCTGCTTCCAAGATTTCATTTCAGAAACCCTAAGCAATTAATGCTGCCCTCTCCTCGGGGGTGACCGAGTTGAATCGACTTGGCGGCAGTGGGTTTGGGCTCACAGACCAAGGAGCTCTCGTTCAGTGCTCAGCCGGCAGCCAGAAGGTTCAAAGTTCAGACCCAAAGGATGGGGGCACTGTTTTTGCAAGACTGCGGCCTTAGAGGCTCTACGGGGCAGTCCTACTCCATTCTGCAGGGTCGCTGTGAGTCGGAGGACAAACCCGACTTGCCTACAGATTGGGATGTTTCTGTGGCTCAGACTAGTGCTGGCTGGCAGTCAGTGTGTGACAACTTTACGTGTCCTGCCGTGGCCCACATGGCCTCGGCCCCAGCCTCTGCCTCCCCCTCTGAAGGTGGGTAGGGCCGTGTTCACGGGAGGGTAGTGGCCTGGGACTTGCTGCGGCAGAGTCCCCTCGGCCACCCACCCGGGCAGGCACACACTCACACTCGCACACTCTGCTGAATGACACGCATCCAGGTGCTCCGGTCGTCTCGGGAAGCCGTGTGGACCTCGTACATCTCAGGCGGGGCCGCGCTGATCAGAAACATCCCTTTCTCCTGGTTGGCGATGTCCCTTACGATTAGGTTCTGCAGCGAGACCACTGAGGGCTTGTCCTGCCGGTCAGGGAAAAGCAGGGCGGAGTAAGCAGGGGGAGTCCTGGCCCGTGGATATCCCGGGTCTGCCATCGAGAGCCTGCAAAGGCCGAGCACTGAGGAGCCGATGCGACCCAAGCTCAGAGCCCAGGATCGGAGTAGGCCTGGAGAGAAACTGCGCGTGCCCCCTGGCACAGCATTTCACCGACTTTAAACTCTGCCCTCTGCCTGTCCACAATGAGGACAGCCACAGCGGCTCCTCCTCACCGGCGGCACCAACATTCACAACAATGGTCCTCCCACCCCTAGGCCTTTGGGGTATTTGGAGGAGAGTGAGGAGGGCCTGAAACACTGGTGTCTGTGGGGAGAGGGAGGAAAAGGGGGGCCGGGGGGAGTGTCTCACCAGGGCGGGGAAGATGTACTTCTGGTCCTTCTCCTGGAGAAACACTAGCACATCTGTCATCAGCAGCATCAGCACATCTGGCACAAGAACAGAGTGGGGACACTAGTCAGCAACTGAGGTTCTGAGCAGTTGCCCACCTGCCCCCTCCAAGGGACCAGGGCCAGGCTGCCTCATCATGTCAGAGCTGCTGGTTCCACTCTTCCAGGTCTCTGCCCCTCTGATTGCTTCCCCGGCTTTTCCCATCTCCCGACACCCTGCTCTTGCGGCTCAGAAAGGGGGTAGCTGGAAGGTGTTCGTGAGGGTCTTGAGGGATCACAGAACAAACACCTTCAGACCCCACAAACCAAGTTTCTTAAGCAGGAGCCTAGAGAGCCCTCAGGCAGCCTTCGAGGTCCCTGAAAACCCCTCCAAGTTGGTTCGATGGCTTTATGTGTTAATACAGCACAGGGGCAGTCTCCCAGGTGGAAAGGTCTGGGATGTCTGGGCGTGTCTTAGCAGAGTCCCAGAGCAGGAGGCACCGAGACCCTCTTTCGGCCTTAACAGCTGAGACCTTTTGGGGAGCCTCTCTGAGTGCTTGGGGGGGACACGGACAGTTGGGTTCTATCCTCCAAAGATCTGAAAGGCCTCTCTCCACGCCCCCAGCTCTTTCTCAGTCCAGCCGGCCAGGCCCCTCCCTCCTCCTCCTCCTCCACTCCACCCATCAGGCAGTGCTCCTGCAGGGCTAGCTAGAGTCCTGCACTTTTAAGACCCAGGGAGGAAACAAAGGTCAATTCCATCCAACTTGCATGTCACAGTCAAGAAAGCACATTCGCCCCCCCTTTGCCCTTGGAGAGTTTGCCAAACTGTGGGCACGCCGAAGGGGAGGGCTTTTGCTAAATGCTTCAGAAATAAAGCTCTCCAGCCTTGCTATTTTTAACCCCCCCATGGTTGATATTCTTAGCTGCTGCGTGGGAGGGATGGGAAAGATGGGAAGGGATGAAGGCAGGAGAAAGGCTGCTGAAGACTGACAGTATCCCAGCCTGTGGATCGGAGTTGTCAAGATGGGGGACAGAGGCTCCGAGTGGCTGACGCTGGTCTCGGGGATCAGTTTCCTTTCCTCCCTCATGCCTCACCACAAAGCCAAGGCCTGCTTTTCTCTTGCAGGATTGAGACCGGAAGACGGGCTGGTGCAGGCAGGTGCTGGGAGGACAGCCTGGGAAAGTGTCCCAGTGCGCTCCCTGCTCTTCTCTGCTTTGCCCATCCTTCCCTGGGTTCTGCTGGTCTCCTCCACTCGGCTTGCCCCAGCCTCCCTCCAAAGCTCCCACCCTGGTGTCTGGGGTCCCAGCTGGTGGTATCAAACGCCCAGACTGTGCTCTCTGCTTCAGGAATCGTGCTGGCTTCACCATCAATGGCGGTGCGAGTGCCAGAGCAACGAATGCATGCTGCTGAAGAAGTCCCTGTATGACCCATGGAGCTCACGAGCCCTGCAAACAGCTACCAGGCTCACAGGTTGGTGGTTCGTGTCCACCCCAAGGCGCCTTGGAGGAGGTCTGGCGACCTCCTTCTAAAAAACCAGCCATGGGAACCTGACGGAGCACTGCTTAACTGACACATGGACACACGGGCACAGGCGGACGGGGTCAGAAACAACTCCATGACCACTCGGTTTTCTGGTGTGGCCCCAGAATTCAGCCTTCTGCCGTAGCAGAGAACCCCGGGTTTTCCAGTGGGTCTCATCCTGGCGTGAGGCTGCAGAAGGAGAGGGCCAGCCCTCGCCACAGCCAACTCCGAACCTTCGCAGCCCGCTGACCTTTGAAGCGCCCAGTGGCCGTCTTCCAGAGCAGGCAGCCGTCGTGCAGGAGTTTACGGCGCAGAAGTTCCTCTCGGCCAAAGGGCCCCTTGCTGGGCACGGGGGTCTGGGCGCGGGGATCCATGCGGTTGTAGATCTCCTGCAGGCGTGCCCCCTTCTCCAGCTCGTGCACATCCTGGTCCACGTTACACAGCAGCTCCTTCATTAGCCCCAGTGCTGTCGACAGGTCCTGGTGCTCCTCCTCCATCCCTGCAGAAGGGCGGGGGTGGCAGGGATCAGCCAGCTTCATGCCAGCCCCAGTCCCCATCACGCCTCGATTCTTGCTCCTCAGGGCTCCCGGGACACACCCCTACCCCCGGGCAGCCCCTGCCCCCCTACTGACCATGGGAGTGCTGCAGGATGCGGTTGACCAGCACCGGGTACTTGGTGATGCGCTGGGTGACCAGGAGGATGCACTCCTGCACCCCATGCCGCTTCAGCACGGCTGAGCGGGTCACCTTCTACAAGGAAAGAGACCGGGCTCAGGGACAGAGCACACTGGGCTGGAGAGGCCGACCTCTGGGCTGGCCCTGCCCTGGCCAGTGGCCTCACCTAGTCTCGATGATTGCTTACATCTGAAAAATGGCAAGGACGCAACCAGGTTTGTCCTGGGGCCCAACACCCCCACCTGCGCCTCGAACCCGTCTGGCTCATGGTGACCTTCCAGGGCAGACCAGAGCAGCTGCCCAAGAGGGTTTCCCAGCCTGTGAGGTTTTGTGGGAGCAGAGAGCCTCGCTCTGCCCCCTGAGAGCGGCTGTGGGTTAGCAGCCCCAAACTTAACCTGCACTGCCATCAGGGCCCCTCAGTGACAGTAAAGGAACGGCTATGAAGTGCCCCACCAGTATTGTTGACGTGATCCTGCATGGGGATGGGGGTGGTGTCCACAAGGGTCCTGGGCCAAATCCCTGGGCCCCACGTGGGTGCAGCACACATACGACCATCCAGAAGGGTTGGCGGGGCTCTGGCCCTTAGAGGAGTGTTCCTGGGGGGTCTGCTCACCCGGATGAATTGTTGGAAGCGCTTGTCTCGTGCATACAGCTCCTTATAGAGCTTTAAGGCCTTCGTGTGGCGGCTGCAGAACTCCGAGTAGGTCTTACGCATCTGCTCTGCACTGGGGCCTGAGAACTAGACATTGGGGTGGGAATGAGGCTGGGTTGGCACGCCCCTCCTCCCAAGCAGCCTGCCTCTGCCCGGCCCCCCTCTCCCCAGTTCTCCTCGGCTCCCCACCACCTCTGGGAGAGAGCCTGGAGGCCAAAATGCCCACTCCGGTTGCCCCTCTTCCCAAGAACTTCTCAGTGGGCCTGCCTTTCCCCACCTGACTGATGAGCAGGTCGCCCAAGCGATGGATGACGAAGTTCCGGGTGCTGCCGGGGCACAGAGCCTGCCGTCGGCGCTCCAGCAGCTGGCTGAGGAAGCGAGTGTGGATGTCACTGAGCTCGTCCACGCAGGGGAACAGGCCCTGGACCACGGCGGGCTCCAGCTGCAGCTCCTCCAGCATCCCCGTGCGGAAGAGCCGGGTCATGATCTTCAGCGTCCGCACATGGTGCAGCTCCGTCTGGATTAGCTCTGTGGGACGATGGGACATTGGGCTTCTCCTCTGGCTGGACCACCACGGTGGGGGGGGCGGGGCCTCTCGACTGGGGGCACAGGGGCTTGGGTGAGTGGGCAAAGGACCCCTCTAGCGGGAACAGTCTACACCATTACGATCTTCCATAATTTTTCTCATCATGTGTGTGTCTTTCCCATATGTCTCGCCACCGCAGCTGTCAGCTCTTCTAGGGTGGAAGCCACGCGTCTCTACGTATCTGGGCTCCCCCCAGCCCCCAGCATGGTGCCAGGCAGGAAGACTGAGGATCAGGTCGGCGATGGGACAGACAGGGGCTGTGCAGACCGGCAGCCCCAAGAGGTGGTTGAGACCAGGTGCCAAACCCTGGGGACGCACACAGGGCTTCCCAGGTAACGGGCCCTGGCACTGAAAAGTGGGTCCTGGCAGAGGGAGGAGGAGGAGGGTCAGGGCTGGAGAAGGCAGGGGAGGGTGGCTCCTTGGCTCACCATAGATGACGTCCTGCTGCTTCATCTCCTCCTTCTTGTGCTGCTGTAGGAAGCTGCTGTCCACGGCCAGGCTCCAGGAGTCGGCCGCAAAGTCCTTCTCATCCATCTCAAAGTCTCCCATCAACTCATTGTAGATGACCTCGGCACCTGGACACCCCGAAGGGGGGGGGCCTGGGTCAAGTTCTCTGGGTCCCTTCTCAGGCCCGCTCCCCGCCCATCCCCCAGCCACTCTTCCCAGTGCTGTCTCAGGCCCCACCTGGCCCACTGACCTTCATCAATGAGGGACTCCACCGACAGGGTTCTGTTCCGCATGTTGAGGGAGTCCGTGGACTGCGAAAGGATCCGGCGCAGGCCCAGGGGGGACTCATCGTTGAAGTGTCTGAAGGGAGAGAAGGCAGCCTGCATCCCCCTGGCCAGAGACCCCAGCCCAGATGGAGAGCCAAATCTGAGCTCAGCGGTGCGGGAAAGGGTAGCCCTCGTTGCCCACCCACACCCTGGGGCTCACCCAGCAATGTTGGTGGTGGACACACTCTTGGAGAGGGACAAGGACGAGCGGCCTCGGCGGGAGCCAAGCAGGGACTGCCGGAAGCTGTCAGAGGGGTAGATGGCAGAGGTAGGCCGCTCCCGGGTTGTTGCTATGGGAGAAAGGAGTCAGGAGGAGGGCACACGGCAGGCGAGCGCCCAACACCAGCACCCTCTAAGAACACCAGCCTCCCAGCTCACCAGTCTCCTCGCCCCAGTAGACACACGGTAACAGTGGTCGGCATAAAGCCGCCTTTTAATGCAGATGGCGAAGGGGCTTTACTTGTGCTTTCTCAGGCCGCAAGCCCATGGGCAAACTGAAGCTCAAAAGGGGACAGAGACTTATCCCAAGGGGACCGGACTACATACAGGTGACAGGGACCGCCGCTCTGGCCTTCCTGAGCTAGAACTATGTTCTTTCTGTCACACAGAAGTCTGTCTGAATGGACACCTAACAAGCTGCTGCCAATGCTCCCAGAATGCAGTGGGCATTACAGATAATAATATCCATTGGGTCAGGCCCAGATGACCAGCTGCTCCCAAACCTGCTTGGGCTCTCCTGTCCTGTCTCTCAACCCAAGAATCTGTACAACGCACCCTGAAGGCCTCCAACTCCCCCATTCCAACTGAGGCCTGAAGGTGGTGTGGCCAGCAACAGCCTCATGGGGGCAGCAGAGGTTATGGGCGAGTCCCCTGGAGTCCAGGGTCCCCAGCAGGGCTCCCTCCACTCCCCCAAGACTCACTCTTACAGCGAAGAGAAACTGACTGCAAAGCTGTGTTGTTCTTCAGCAAGGCAGCTTTCTGTTGCTGTGAGACAGAGAGCAAGAGACACCAAGAACAGCTGTCACTGGAGGGCCACCCGCAGGCAAGAGGGCAGGTGCTAAACTGGGCGCCTGGGTTAAGGGTGTCAGCGTAGCTGTGCCCAGTGCCAGGGGGAGGGATGTAGCTACAGCAGAAGGCTTGACCCGCCTGGGGCCTGGCAGTCTGGGCTGCCCCTCCGTGGGGACAGAGGTTGAGGACCACAGAGTAGGGAATGGATGGAAAGGCCCGCGGGTACTGGGCACGTACTGCTCGTTCCCCCAGCCCTCTGCCCTCCCTGCCGTCTCACCTTCTGCTTGACCTTGGTGCAGTTGGCCAGGGTGTCTTTACAGCGGTTGTGGATAGTCACATTGCAGGCTGGGAGGGTGGGTAGAGAGGGTGAAGAGGGGCCGGGTGGCACATGGGGGTAGGGGAGGGGGACACCCACCACCCACATGCAGACACCCACCTCTCCTTGGCCACATAAAGACTCGCTGCTGCCCCCTTCCCAGGCTTCCTGGCTATGACCACAGTCCAGCTGGCCCTCCACCCCCCTCCCCTTTCCTCAGAGCATTAGACGAAGCCCGAGGGGTACAAACACAAGGTGGGGGAGGCGATCTTCACCCCAAAATGCTTTGTGGGAGGAAGGGGTGGCTGGCACAGAAAAAGCATGAGGTTGTTGGAAAGGGCAGATGGAGAAGACGGCCCAGTGTGGGCTTGGGGGACGAATGTGTTTCCTGAGCATCCAGCAAATGCTCTTAACGCGGACACCCTTTGAGGCTGAGTCAGCTGCCAGGGACCATAGAGCCAGGGGTAGAGCCGCGGTCTGCACTGGGCCTGCCTGTGCCCAAAGACCATGCTTCTTCCCCTGAGCCAGGCAACAGCATGTCCTTGACCTCTGGCTCAGCCTAGGCATTTCCAAGTCTGAAGGCCCAGTGGCAGAGGGCCCTGGCCCCCTAAGCCTGCCTGCCTCTGCACTGTTCAGCTCTGCCTGCTCCGCTCCAGACCCTGGGAGTCCTGTTCCCCAACTCAGGCAAACCCCCACTATCACCCGTTTCCCACGCTCTCCATCTGCCTCCCCTCCACCCTCGCCCCACCTTTCCCGGGAAGAGGAGAGGCAAGTTGTGACAGCCTACACACAGGGACCACAGGCCAGGCCAGGCCAGGCCAGGCAGTCCCCTCCCTGCCCCTTGAGAAGCCCTCAGCCCCAGGCCCTCTCCAGCTTCCCCTCCCCCATCCAACAACACCGGAAACTCTGCTAACTCCTTCAGACAATGCCCAGCCCCAGCTCACTTCCACAAATACAAGACAAGCAGGGTGGGGCAGGGGAGGCAGACAGAACAGGAGGCTGGGGGCTGCTCCCACCTCCCCTTCTGCAGGCCCACCAGCCAGAGTCTGTTTCTGGTCTCTGGATCGAACCTCCACATTCTACCTGCTCTCAAAATAGTGCTGCCCCCCCCCCGTTCCCCTGGCAACAAGCTTCCGGATTGGGAGCATGGTTAGGTCTCCAGAGGGCCCTCGATTGGGGTTCCCCCTCCTCACCCTCTTAACTCAAAAGTGAGCAGTGTGGAGGTGGGGAGGCCTCACCGATTCTTTCTGGGGGTTCCGTCCTCCAGTTCCGCAGAGGGATTTAGAAGCTGGAGTTTTTGTGTGCCCCGCCCCCGCCCCATGCAGGTCACAATACTTTCACTCTTTCTAATCATCAGCCATAAATTCAGGAGGGGGGTGGTATGCGGAGATGATGCTAGAGGGATAGGCATCTATAAGGATCAGCGCCCCGCCCCTAGATAACCATGGGCCTGCTCTGACCCACCCAACCAGCCCTACAGCATGCCCTCCTTTCTTCTCACTGAGCAGTCACACCAGACATCTGAGACACCTGAGGTCCCAGGCTCCATTTCAGTCACCAGAAGGGCAGAGGGGAGAAAGGGGACCCTAAAGTCCCTACCATCCAGATCTGCCCAGAAAGATGGGCAGAACCAGCTGCAAGGTTGGCAGCTTTCCGCTGCCCCCGTCTCTTAACTCCCCCCCCCTACACACACACCACACCATTCCTGCTTCAATAGTTGCCCTGACCCTCAGCAGCTGCTCCGGGAGCACAGGGATGCCCAGTGGCCAGCAGCTGCAAGGGGAGCCATCTCAGCCCCCGCCCCCACCCTGTTCCCAGAGTCTTTCTGCTTATGCAGTCCTCCTCTGCCATGTTCCCCACAGCCGCTACCCCTCCGAGGGAGGACGGTGGGGAGCGAGCATCTGGCCTTGGCACGGGGGCCCAGCTGGGGCTCAGAGAGAAAGACCCGTGTGGATCCAAGGCAGGAGGGACAGATGGGCAAACCAGGGTCAGCGGGCACCGAGTCAGAATGACGGGCAGGGTCCAACCAAACCACTTACTCGGGCAGATGAGGGCCTCCTTGGCAGTGATGCTCTTATTGCAGGCGTAGCACATGGTCATGCCTGAGACGGAGATGGTGGTGAAGAGGTGCCCGTTGGTATAGCGGGCATCCTTGGCTTCCTTCATCCTCTCTTTTTCCCGGGCCTGTGCAAGGGGAGAGACAGACAAGGCAGGACGTGAGGCTGGAAGATGCCAGGCTGAACAGCCCAGAGAGCACAGGCAGTGGGCAGAGGCAAGGGAGAAAAGCCCCCAGCGGAGACAGGGACCAGCCCAGCCCAGGGGGGCTCTAGGGCCCCGACCTACCTGGCCCCTGCGGCTGGGCTGCCTCCGGCTGCCGCTCATCTCGCCGGCTCTAGCCCTTGGCGTCCTCACTCTACCTCCCAGCCCTAGCTCTAGCTCTGCTCGCCCCCGAGCTGCTGTGCTGGGCTCCTCTGTGTCGGGGGAGATGCGCAGAGAGGCGGGAAGAGCAGGGGAAGCAGAGGGTGCCAGCTCACCAGTGCTTTCAAATCTATGGGAGTTAGCTCCTCTCATAACCATGACAACCAGCATTGGAGCCGCTGCCTCTGTGGCAGTGTGGCAGTCACGCTGGGGGGGCGGGGTGTGTCTGTGTGCAAGGTAGGACAGGAGACCCCCTTTTTAGATGGGCTGAAGGGGACAGGGTGCCTCTTTGCCTCCCCCAGCCGAGGTCAGCACCCCCAACCTCTGTATCATCTACAGGCAGCAGCGTGGCCCCCGCTGACCTCAAAGCAGGAGGAGCCTGGGTTGGGTGGGTTACTCCCCTGGTCTAGTCTGCTGGGAAGGAGACTCCATCCTCTGGGCTGTTCCTGGCAGGAAGTCTCTCCTGCAGTCTAACTTGGATCCCTCTCACATCGCCCTACACAGCAACCCAGGAGAACTCCCACGCCTCCCTCCATTGGTCTCCCTATTTTCCAAGTCCTTTCTGACATCTGCCCTCTACGCTCCAGCTGCAGTGTCAGCCCTTCTGCAGAGACAGGGTGGGTGTCGCCTCTGTGCTGTCCCCGTTTAAGCTAGAGAAGGCGGGACAAGGGAGAGCCTCCTTCCCAGCTCTTCCAGGACCTTCTGAAGTTGTGCTCTCTGAGCCCTGGATTTGCCTTCGATTCTTGGGAGGACGGGAAGTGGGAACTGGCGTTGACAAAGACATTCCTTCCAAGGTTTCTTTGCCTCTTGGGAATCACAGGGATGGATTCAGGTCGAGGCTGAGACGCCCCGAGTCTGGAGCTGGGGCCAGGGCCCTGGTCAGTGGAGAGCCCTCAGGCTGGACCTCAGGGGAGAGTCCTGACTCACATGGCTCCCGCTGCCTGGTGGGTGAGAGGCGGGGAGGGGACGGGGTGCACTGGACTGTGGTCACGGCAGAAAAGGGAAGTATAAATGGGCTGAAGCAGCAGTGTTGGGGCCAGAGGGCCAAGGGCCCCGGGGTCTCCTGGCTTCTGGGTGGCCTAAGAGCCTCCACTCTGCTGCGGTTCCTCAGAGGATCCGGGTTTGCCTGCTAAGGAGCCCTGCTCAGCGCTCTGGTCTCTTCTCTCCCCTCTGTCATCGGTCTCCCCCTCTCCCCTCCCCCTCCTTTCTATTTCTTCACCTCTTTCCCATGGCCTGCCTTCTCACCACGGGATCTCCCTCTGTCTCCCCTTAGCACTCGTCCACTCTGCTACTGCCTGGGTCTCTCCCACCCTACCCCACCCAGAGGTGCAGGCCGGCTCCCCATCACCTAGGCCTCGGACGGAAGCTGACTGGGAGCTAAAGTCCCAGCTCCCTCTTTTACATCCACCTGCCCCCCAGACCCCTAGAAAAGTCTTCGTGTTCACTAGCACCAAGTCACAGCTGTTGTTTTCTGAATAGTAACCTTAGAGACTTCAAAAAGCAAGTCCAGGCTCCCTGACTCAGGACACACTCCCTTTCCTGCCCTCCAGCCTGCTCTGAGACACAATCGAAACATCTGAACACTTGGTAGGTGCACAAGGACCACAAGTGAAGTGAAAAGGATAGCACCTGCCTAGGTCAGGGTCAGGATCAGGGTCAGCTCCCGATCTGCAGCTCTGTCTACAGCTGGCACAACTGCTCTTTCCTCACCTACCTGGCACCCTCCCAGCCTCCAGGACCACTCACCTACTCAGCCAGCTCTGAAGGAAGAGCGGAAAGGGAGAGAACAGGGCAGCCAGGAGGGAGGGTGTGTCTCTTAGCTCCGCCTCCCATGACATTGACGCCCCACAAAGTGACAACCAGGTACTCTAATTCCTGACTGGTCAACACCCCCCAACACTCACCCGCTCTCCAAGTGACCCCCTTTCTAGGTGGGCCAGCAGTGGGCAGCAGCTCCAGCAGCAGCACATCCCAGCACGGGTGCTGCCCCGCAGCAAGCGGCCCTGGCACTGCCTAGCGCTATTGTCTTCGAGCTGGCCTGCGCCTGCCCCAAACACAGGAGGCTCAGGAGCAAGGACCCTGTCCTCCTCCAGAGAAAGTGGGGCGAGCTGGTTTGCTTCCTAAGAGGACCACATCGGTTCCCTACACACCCACCTGCCAGGACAGCCCTTCCCAGCCCCCTCCTCTGTCCTCCCAGGAAAGGGCTTCCGGTCCCCAAACTGCACCCGGCCCACCCCCACCCCCACCAACCCAATCCAACACTCAGAAGCTTCTTTCAGCTTGGTTCAGTCCTGTCATGGGAGTCTAGAACGATTCTCATACACGCCATGACCGCACACCCTTCAACGACGCAGTGATTGAGGCAAGGGCAGCAAATGGGAGCATCAAGCAGACATCAAGCACTCCGTGCAGGCTTTGAAATGAAGGGAGAATGGACGGACGGACGGACGGACGGACAGACACTGAGGCACGAGCCCCACAGTAGCTATACTACAGGTCAGGAGTGTCAAACAGGCACCTCTGCTCCAGGTCAGTGCTCCTCAGAGCTTTCAGTCTTTCTTGGTCCCTTTCTCCTCCTTCCCAGCCCGCCTCCTGCATTCCCAGAGCCATTGCTCACCTCCCCAGGTGCTGAGCACCGCCCTCCCCTCCCCCAGCAGAACCCTCCAGGGATCACCTGGAGACAGGCTCCACCATCTTGGGGAAGGAGCTTGCAGGGCGCGGGGTATCACTGCCCCAACAGTCTCGGTTTGGCCTTGCCCAGAGTTGCTCTAACTGACCCCCCCGCCCCCTCCAGAGTCAGCTCGGCCAGCCCCTGCTGCCTCCTGGGGAGCACAGGAAGCCACCTGCCTGGCTCGGTATCATCTGTCCTGGGTGGACATCCTTCCATCATCATCTCTCATCTCTCGATGCTGTGAGCCTTTCTGAGCAGTCCCCCACAGTGCCCTCCTGCCCCTGGCTCCCGGTTTTCCTCACCCCGGAGCCACCAAGAACCAGTCTGTTTTGAGTTCTCCCCTTTAAAGCTCCCCGGATGAGATAAAGGCAGGGCGGAGGGGAGAGGCACTGGCAGGCACACAAAGGCACTTAATAAATGCTTGCTTAATGAATGAAGATGAGACTGCGGGCAGCGGGGCTGGGCATCCTGGTGAAGGGAAGGAGGGAGGGGCTCTAGGGGCCACAGGGAAGAAAACCAGACTAGAGACACCTATGCCCCGAGAACCAGGCATCCTGGACCCCAGCCGGCCCCCCACCTAGTCACACCTGTCGGGCCAGGAGAGAGAGGCGAGCAGGGCAGGAGGGGGAACACTGCAAACAGACGGGTGTTTGTGCAGGCGAACAATAGCTATGCCAGGACTCCCTGCCCTCCTGGCACAGGGCAGACCCACTGGGGTGGGAGGGGGGCAGCTGCTGCCGGCAGCCGCGCCCCACCCCCAAGGAGACATAAACAAACTCAGTAAGGGTCCAGCCAGCTCCTCTCAGCCCCCTCTCACCAGCTCCAGAGAAGCCTGACCAATCTGCTCACTCAGCTCCTGCGCTGAGACTTCAAGCCAGGGACCGAAGCTCAGGAGACATCTACTTCCTGGAGTGGAGAGACCATGACCATGGGGCCCTGACTTTGGCGACTACTGATTATAAAAATACTGATTAAAAAAAAGCACACCGTAACTTGGAGCATCTGGGGACAGATAGCAGCAGCAAGGCAAACGCCACACACACACACACACACACACACACACACACACACATTCTCCCTCTCAGAAGCAAGCACGACATTCATGCATGTTCAAGTCTGTCCCTTCTGATTCCAAGGGCACTATTCTAGGAAGCCTGCCACCCAAGAACCTCTCTCTCTAAGTTCCCTAGGTCAGACAGCACCTTCCAATCCTCCAGCAGGCACTCAGGGACTTCCTGAAGCTTTCTGCTCCCTCCCCCATCAGCACTCTTCCCTTCCCCCTGGGCTCTTTCCCCAGCCGCCAGGACTCCTGGCATCTCTTCTAGTTCCCCAAAGCCTCAGCTTCCCAGGGGACCCCAATTCCTCAACTCCGTCCCCCTAACGGCCAGCCCTCCGGACTCCTCCCTGGCCCCACCAGCCCTGCTCTCCTGCTACCCCCCTCTGCTTGTCAGGCACACAAAGCCAGCCACCTCTCCATTCCACAGAACAAAGAAATAGTCTCTCTCCTCTCGCCCTAACTCCACCTGCCTACCACCGGCTCCAGCACTGGGTTTTCAGAGAGTCTAGGGGAACCCCCAGCCTCAGCTCTTGGCCCCTGCTTACGCTTAGTCAGAAAACGAC
This sequence comes from Tenrec ecaudatus, assembly GCF_050624435.1. NCBI lineage: Eukaryota > Metazoa > Chordata > Mammalia > Afrosoricida > Tenrecidae > Tenrec > Tenrec ecaudatus. Next base: position 165,739,955 of record NC_134530.1, read on the forward strand.
CCTTTGTTCTGAGCTGGATGCAGGTTAGGGTTGGGAAAGACGTGGGGGCGGGCACTACCGAGAGAGGGGCCTGTGGGGTTTGGGGGCAGTGGAGGTAGGAAGTGGAGCGGAGAGAATTGTGGGGATAAAGGACTGAGGACGGCCTGGAAGAACAGAAAGGGGGTGAAGGGAAAGAAGGCAAGCACGGGGGTGGTACACTGGGAGCCCCGCTGTGGCTGAGAAAATGCAGGGGCAGGCCCTACCTAAATTCCGCCTCTCGGGAGGAGGCCCCAGGGAGAAAGGTAAAGAATGTGGGGTGAGGTGTCTGGACAGACCCATCCTCCCCTCTAGATAGCAGGGGAGGCCAGCGCCCTCAAATCATCTCCTTTCCAGCAAGCCCCCCTCGACTTCCCACCACAGTATAAAAAGAAAAGAGACAGCTGGTGTGCTTGGGGGAGGGGGGATCCAAGGTTTGTTGGCTAAGAACCAACACCCCCCCCTGTAACCACAGCTTTCCGGAGGTGGCCCTCCCCTTCCGACCAGCCCAAACTGACAACCACCCTCCCTCGGTGGCCTCCATGCCCTCTCAGATCCACGCCCCACCAGTCCCCACCACCAACCGGCCAGGCGCCCAGTCCTCCCCCCAAGGGTAGAAGGAAGAGGCATGCGGAGGCCTCCAAGCCTTTAAAAACCCACCACCCACCACGCGCTGGCCTCCCAGCTCTCCCCCAGTGCAAAAGAACCCCAGTCTCTAGCCTCCCAGAACCCCCCTTGACACCTCTCTCCAGGTCCACACACACACCCCTTCAAGCTCCCCCATGGCTTTCCTTTTTAGGGTGGAACCAAATTTCCGTGGTTTCAAAAAACCTCTCCCGCCCCCCTGGCTCCACTCCAGGGTCTCAGCTCAAACGGTTGAGAAAATAAACAGACCTCTGAGCTGGGCCTGGCCGAGCAGAGGCCCGTCTGCCACCCCCAGCTCCACTTTAGCCATGGCCCCCTGGCCCGTCGCTGGCCCTAGGGCCTGCTCAAACCCTAATTGTTTTCCGGGTAACGATCATATTCTGGCCCCCTAGGAAGGTCTGAAAACCCCCAACTCAAAAGGAGCCTCTCCCCATTTAGCCTCAAGGCAGGTAGTATGTCTAACTAGGCACTGGGCGGGAGGTGGGGGGGAAGGTTTAGTGGGTTCTTGTTTTTTTCCTCATCTTCCATGAGGCTACTGACCTCTTGCCTGATAGTGGTGCCCCTCTACACAGGCTGGGCACCAGGGCAGGCGGGGGAATTCACTGGGGCACCCGAGAAACCAGAGATTAAAAGGGCCTTGGGCCGGACCTGGCCTTCCTGATAAAGGGTGCCCTGTGCATGTCCCTGGAGCCGGGAGGTTCAGTCTGCACACCCCACCTTCCTCCTAGTTCGCTGCCAAGTGGGCCTAGGGGTGCCAGGGTCCCGGCGCTCAGGAGTGGGCTTTGGTACAAAGACAAGGATAAAGGGTCTTTGGGAAGGAGTGGCCGAGAGGTCATGATGGGTGAGGGGCGCAGGAATAATGAGACACCCTGAGACTCATGAGATGGCAAGTGAACAGCTCAGGTCCCTAGATTAAGAAGCGGGGTGGAGGGGGGGGAGAGGGCAGGGTGCTAGGTGGCTTCAGCACAGGGGTTCAAGGAAAGGTGGTGGGCAGATAGGGGATGGCGGCGACCACACTATGCTCAGGACCCAAAGTATGGAGGGAAGGATCCCAGCTACACAAAGACCTCTCCGCTCCCTTCACCTGGGGGAGATGGCTTGTGGGGAAATGAGCGGCCCCTCGGCCGGCCGCGGTGACCCCCGCCACCCACCCAGAGGGGAGACTGAATCACAGCTGGAAAGTCCACCGGTGAGGGGGAGGAGCTGACTTTGTCTCGGAGGGGGGGTGGTGGGAGGAAGCCGGGAAACCACCCCCTCCCGCCCCCTCCGCCGGATGGCGGGGACAAAGGGGGAACGACCGAGGCACCGAGGGGGGTGGGGGTGCCCGGGCCGGCGGGGGGGAGGGGGGGCAGGCGGAGAGCGCTCCCGCCGCCCCTCCCGCCGTACACACACCTCCTTCTTCCCGCTCAGTCCCTCACCAGCGCAACTTTCTTCCAGGACGCCGACACGCCCGGCGCCGACCCCGTCCGCGCTCTCCGGGGATCCCGCCGCCGAATCCGGGAGGCGCGGGTCGAGCCGCGCCGCGCGCTCCCCCGGCCCCCTCCCCGCTCGCTCGCAGTCCCCACCCACCCGTCCCGCCCGGCGGCAGGGAAGCAAGCGGGAGGCAGGGGCGCGTGGCGGCGGGGGGAGATGCTGGAGGGGAGGGGCGGCAGAGGGGTCTGAGCGCCCACCTTGCTCGCCAGCTCTTTGCTCCGGTCGATCCGCGCGCGGGTGAGCGATTCGATCCGAGACATAATCCTAGGTCGGGGAGCCCGCCCGCCGCCAGCACCCAGGCGCCCAGGCTTCGCGGGAGGGGGAGGCGGGGGAGGGTCCGCGCCGCGCGCTGCTCTAGGGCACAGGAAGTCTGACTCCCCTCGCCCGGCACCCTGAGCCAGTTCCTCAAACCCGAGTCTCCACCCCCGCCCGGGCTCAGGAAGGGGGGAGGCGGAGCGGCGGGGAGGGCGGGTGCGAGCGCGCGGGACGGACGGACGGGGCGCACCGAGCAGCCGAGGGCCGCTGGGGAAGTGCAGGGCTTCTGGGACGCGTGGGGGGCCCGGGGCCGGCTGCTCCTCCGGTCCGGGGGCACCTTCCACACCCAGCACCTCTATCTTAACTCTCGGTTTTGTTTGTTTGGTGTAAACCTACCCCTGCCCATCCCGCAGGCTTTGCCCCAACACAGGTCTCTCCCCCCAACGCCCCCCCTACACCCCCCCATACAATCTTTAAAGACCCGCTGGCGGGGCCAGGGAGGATTCCATGCAGCCGCAGCTCCCCGGGGAACAGTTCCTGCCAGGCCTTCGGGGCTCATCACAGCAGGCCAGGGGAGACCCCTTTTACGATGGGGGGGACGGGGGGGCAAGGAGAGGAAATCGGGGTGGGGGAACTGAAGACTGGGTCTGCACCGAGAAAGGCCCACAGGAGGATTTGCTCTCCTGGGCCCAAGGAGAGGAGTCTAGGGGACAAGCCCCTTCCCCTCCGGGGGCGCCCAGCCCACGGTCTGCCCACCCCACTTCTAGCTCCGCCCCTCTGCCGTCCGCCACATCTGGAGACTCGACGCCCAAGGAAGGGCAGAGCAGCCTCGGAAGCCCTTCCTTGTGTCTGCTGACCCCATCCCGCCAATGGTCTACCGTTCGCTGCAAAAGACCAGAAGGCGTCTGCACCAGTCAGGAAGCAGGGGCAGGGCTGCGCTTCCCACCAGAGGCCTGGGGTGTTGTGAATTTCTCTCGCGCCCTGGACCCTCTGGCCCAGCCTAAGCCAACTTCCACCTTCAGTGAGGTTAGGACTATTGAGAAAATGTCACCCCCAGCGCGGTTCATTTTTGCCCCTCTGGGTCTCCCAGCTCTCTGGAGAAACCAGAAGCTCCGGGAGCCTGGGATCCAGCACCCAGCCGGATTCTGGAAGGGAGAGGGGAAGCTCCAGCAGACCCAGCTCCTCGCCCCTCTCTGCAGCAAGGCCAAGCTGCAGGTTTCAAACCCAACTCGGCACCCCGGCCAGTGCCAATTTTAGCCTCTGACACTATTTTGGGCTCCACTGCCTCACCGCTGGCTGGTTGGGTTCCTCACCCGGAGGAGCACCACCCCCACGCTGCTCTTCAGCTTCCCCTCCTGCCTAGCAACTCCTTCCTCACCTCCTTCACCCAGTCCCCTGCTCAGGAGCCTTATATAGCAAAGGCCAGGAAAACCGAGAGGGAGCAAGAGCCAGGCCTGCAGCAGGTCGGATGGAAATGCAAAGGCGGAGGACTTTCAAGTGAACTTTACCAGGGCCCTGAGGAAAGCTAGTTTCGCCCGGTTGGCACCTGCAGGGAAATGCTATGATTCCAGAACTACCCCGGGTTCGTGGTGCCCAGACCTCAGCCACCAAGCCCCTTCTCCCACGTGGGAGCCGGGCGGACACTGAATTTTAAAACCGCCCTAGGACAGAACCAGGACAGAACCGAGGCCTTAGGGCTCCGCCCACTGAAGCCCACAGGAGGGGAGGGCCTGGACTGGGCTGGGCTGGGACCTCAGCTTTCCTTCAGGGCGCCAGGGGTCAAGGGCGGTCTCTGCTCTAGCAAGCTAAAGATGGGATTTTAAAGGGCCAGACTCCAACCTTGACACCTAATCTACCTGAGGCTTGAACCCCAGGTTTCTTCCTGAGTCCTCCAAGTCCCCAAATTCAACTGAGAAAATCTCAACGAAAGAAGACCTGACCCGCCAGCACTCAGCTATCATCGCACCCCAACTTGCAGCCTCCTTTCCATTCTGTGGGCTGTTGGTTACACAGCCACTGGACCTCAGCCTGCTTCTTCCTGATAGCAGGGGAACAATAGGGAAAAGGGTTGGGGGCGGGGTATGTAAACACACTGAGCTGCCTTTAAAATAACTTGGCTTTTAGATTCAATTTCCATTTTCTGGATCCTCTAACACAATGAGCCCCTCTTTCTTTCTCCTCTACACCCCCTGCCTTCTTCCAAACCCCTTCTGCTCAACCCTCTATTCCTAGCAAAGGGTACCTCAAATACCTTTACACACACACACACACACACACACACACACAGCCAGTCTGAATTTCTGCCAGCATCCAAAAATATTTATCACCTCTCTCAGCCCATTTAACTTGACAAGTGTGTCCCTCACCTTGTAGAGGCCTTGGGAGAGGGCAGGGGGAGGAGTCTCGGAAAAGAGCCTGGTTGTCTGAGACTTGGTCAATAGGGGAGCAGATGGAGCCAGAGGGGAAATATGGGCCCCAAGCCCCATACTGGCCAGAGGGTGTTTGTTTTTCTCTTTATTACTCTGGATGTTGTGGATTCACAACCAAGGGGGGCAGTTCAGATGTACTTGTCTCCAAGGACCATCCAGCAGAGACGCTGGTAGAAGGGAGGCCAAAGCCATTGCCACCCACTAGCCTCTGACTCAGCAACCCCTAGAGGAGTTCTTGCTGTGAGACAAGACAGTCAGCCACATCTTCCTCCAGCAAGTCAGCTGGCAGGTTTGAACTGGCAATCTTCCAGTTGGCAACCGAATGCCCAATGGAGCCACCAGAGCTCCTCGGGAAGGGGAGAAAGCAAGTAAAGCATTGGGCCCGGCTCACTGAGAAAAGGAGAGGTAACATTATTATAATCAAAGCTCTGGGCCAGCACTATAGCTCCACCTCCTAGGGACTGTGAGCTCTTGGGCAAATGCAGCCTCTAAGTTATCTTGCCGGTAGAATGGAGATGAAAACCTTTATCTTTGCCAGAGTGGTTATTATAAGAATTAAGTGAGATGACCTCTGGGAGCGTGTCCTGTCAACTGTACAATGCTGGTCAAGTGGGAAGGAATCAGCCATTTCCTCCTCTCTCTGCTGCACTGAGCTGCTCTGCAGCCCCACCTCCTCCCTTTTCCTGCTTCACAGCCCTTAGCCCTGATCCTGAGTGAGAGAGATGAGGTGAAGCAGAAACAGGGAATTCACAGGGGGGAGGGAAGACAGGGAGACAGGACCTGAGACCTTGGGGAAGGAAGGGCCCAGTGTCCAGACTTCCTGCAGCCTGTCTGGCCGCCAGAGTCACTGCCCCCACTGCCCTTCACAGGGGCCACCCAACCCCTCACAAGGAGGAGGATTCTACCTTTAAGAGTCTCCCACCATGAACTTGAGGAAGATGAGACTCAGAGCCGGGGCGCCGTTTCCGTCTAGAGAATGCTACTCCTCCCTCCCCGACTCCCAGCTTCAAGATTCGCAGACTACTGGTCTCCCTCAGACCTTCTCTTCTCCATCCTTGACCTGTTGTGAGATGATGCTAAACACCCCTCCCCCTTTCATCTTGGCCTCTCTGCTGCCCCCCAGCAAGAAGACCCCAGGCTAAAAGGTTCCAGGGAGAGCTCTGACCCAAGGCCGAGGGAGGAGCCTAACCTGCCCTAAGGCAAGAGCCCCGTGACTCCAGGTGAATCTGATGATGTCCTCTCTGGGGTTTCTTTCTGCACAGGAACCACCCCAGCTTGGAAAGTCCGTGTATTCTTGGGGAGGCCATGAGAACCAACAGGGAGCCAGTAAACGGAGAACGGGGAAATGAATTCCAGCCAGAGTCCAGGGGCTGGTGGGAAGGAAGCGAGCAACGCGCCTTCGCCTCTTGGGACCAGCACTGCCCACACACGTATGGTTGTACCCAGTCCTTCCCTAATCATAGACTCCCCTGGCTGCCACTCTGCCGAGGGTCTAATTTCTAGTCCTCCAGCTGCTGTATCTACCCTGGAGCGTAACAGCACTGTGCAAACCCTACCACTCCCCAAAGAAGTCGAAGTATTGCTATGATTATTATCATTATGGGGTCCAGTGCTTACAGCTTCTACAGCCCACCTCTTAGGTGTGTCAGGCCGAGCAGCGGGGAGGACTCCGCCACCCCTTCGCTTCCTGGCCCTCGGCCTCTCCCTGCTAGCCACAGCTGGCCACAAGGCTGGGAAAGCAAAGCCAAGGTGATTTGCTGAGATGTAGGGAGGGAAGCCGAGAGAGACCATATGTGTTTCTTTAAAATTGGAACCGATGCCGGAGTCTCCGTGGAACAGGATGGAGGGGGACTAGAGGTAATGGGAAAGACAGGAATTGGGGAGGGACATGGGTCCCAGGCCTCTTGCTGCCCAGCGGACTCCTACCTTGGCCTTTCCGGTCATGCCCAAGAGGAAGCTGAGGGTCCGTCGCAGGGAGGAGCCTGCTGAAGTACCTGAGCTCCCTTCCAGTTGGCTGCAGCTGCTGCTCCAGTGACTGCAGAGAGAAAAAGACCGGTGAGGAGATGGAGACCGAGTGGGAGAGAAAGAAAAATTACTCTCTGAGTGACGGTGGAAGAAGGTGCAGTGATCAGGAGAGGGAGAGAGAATGGAGCTATGAGGGGAAAGGTGGAAAGGGTGAAGATGGAAGCCAGTTTGGCCCCTTCCCTGACTCCCACCTCCTAGGGCTTCATGGATGAAGACACTTGAGTTTCCCAGGCTTCTCTATTTATGAGGAAAGTCCAGACTCCTCCCAGACAGAAGACTCCCCCTTCCTACTTTATCCAGACTGGGAGACCAAGGACGGGAAGGCACAGCTTCCTTGCTCAGGCTGTTCCTCAGCGGAAGTGGTGTGAGGTGGGGGCTCCCCAGGGGGCACATTTTCCCTTTGCAGAACAAGAGCCTTGTGTGCGACCCTCTGTGCTGTTTGGAAAAAGGGCCTCTGGGCCTAGAGCCAGTGAGGACTGAATTTCCTGGGATTTCATCAGCCCCATCCCATGAGCTAATCCCAAGCCCAGAGCCAGGAGGATGTGTCAGAGAGAGATTTTCAGGACCACAACTCAGTGCCTGCTATCTTAAAGGGCCCGGGGCCTGCTCCCACACCCTCACTGTGGTGGAGGACTAACTCAGTGTCACCAGGCTTCCACTGTTGCCACCAAGAAAACAGGTGCTGATTTTGCACGCATATTTACACAGTTATGGAAATCTCCCTGGCTCCACTGCCGGCTCCCAAACTGCCTGCAGTCCCCGCCCTCTCCCCTCCAAGCTCTACAGCCTTTGTCCAGCTCCTCTTGCAGCCACTCCCCATGGGTCAGTTATCTGAGTCATCCAGTGTGAATCCACAGTCCTTGTCACTGTGTTCCTGAGCCTGTCCAACAACCGATCTGATCTGCCTACGCACCTTGATGTCTGTCACTGCCATCAACAAGCGACTCCTGCTTTGTTATTGAACTGACAGCCGGTGGCCTGGATACGCTTTTTTCTCTCCCTAGTCTCTTCCCCATCCCATGAGACAACCTGGAATCTGTTGAACCTTTTCTCCCCAAAGAGAAGTGGGCGAATGCTACGTGATTGGGGTGTATGTGTAGTTGTTGGAATATTTAGCGGGCCTTTACTCATAAAGAGAGAAGGTGAGCAGTGCTTTAGAAGTAGGGACACCAGTGGGGCTACCATGACCCAGTCCCCCCGCCCCCCATCCCCACGCCAGGCCTTTGAAGGACCCCGAGTCCCCCATACTTACCCTTTGCTGAGGTCAGCACCAGAGGACTGGGGTAAATTTCCTGCAGGTACAGAAGGAGAGGAGAAATGTCTGGCTAAAGCCAGACAAAGGCGCCCAGGGTTGCCTCCCCCACCCTCTCCACCTGGATCAGGTTCCCAAGCTGCAGGTGCATGTGACGCCATTCCTGAGGGCGGGCGCTGGGGAGCAGGAGGGAGGGCGGGGTCTGAGCACAACGCAGGTGGAGGATTTAGGAGCCAGGGGACAGAACACGGGGGTTTCGTGGAGAAGTGGGCTGGGACCTGAAGTCTCGGTTCTGTCTGGCAAGATGGGGAAGATGGGGGTTTCACGCTGAGCTTCAATACCCCATCCGGAGGACAAGGTACATTGCAGGTCAGTATCCTGCATCGTCGATGACAGGGGAGGGTGGAGCGCCTCTCTCTGCTGATGTCCTCCATCATTGGAAGGAGTTGTTTCCGGGTGTCAGAGGCCTGAATTAGACCTCTCATTTAGGGGCTCCAGGGGTATGTGAGTAGGCAAAATCCAGGATGTCTGCACCCAAACAGCTGGATCTGGTGGAGTGGTGGTGAGGTGCACTAGGGAAGGAGCTACTGCGACTTTGGGCTCGCCTTTACTCACCATCAGGATCCAAGAAGCCATTGATGCCACTCATGGATGCAGATTTGGAAAGCCTGCCAGTGACCAAGTTGTCCGAGGAGCCAGCAAATGGATAACAGGAACCCTGGCCCTGGAATCATGCCAAGAACCTTCACCCAGACATCAGGCTTTCCCCAGCTCCCCTCTGTGGCCTCTGCTTCTCCACCGCTTGGCACTGCTTCAAACGGAGGCCTCCCACCGCTCTCCATTACCCATAGCTGGGATGTTCCACTTGACATAGTTGGGAAGTTATTCCTGCTACTTAGTATTCATCCCTCTACTGCAATTCAAGCCCAGACTTTCTTAATATAGACACTATCGCAGAAGAGAAAAGATTTACCCTAAATGGCTTCTAGAAGTGACAAACTTAGAGGAGCAGGTAATGGGAAAACAAAACAAACGGGGAAAAACTGAAGCAGCCTGGGTTTAAGACAGTAGAAAGCAGAAACATTCCTAAACCACGCACCCAACCATTAGAGAATAAGGTTTCTCTCCTATCGACATAACGTCAAGAAACTTGGTACATAGTAGACCAGAAGGCAAACCTGAACTCTGCCAGAAGAACATATCAATCTGTCTTGGAAGAGCCCACAGCTCTTAGAAGCAGGGATGGCGTGCTTCGGACATGTGACCAGGAGAAAGCAGCCCCTGTAGAAGATGGTGCGCATGGTAGAGGGCCGTGAAAAAGAAGACGCGCCTCCGTGAGAGGGATTGGTTCAGCGGCTGCAACAATAGGCTCAAACACAGCACTGTGAGGATGACGACGAAAGGCAAAGCAGTTCCCTCGTGCACAAGGTCGCTGTGAGTCAGAACCAGCAAACAGCAGCCACTTATCAGAGAGATCGGAGGCAATGAGCCAAACGTCCATCGTCAGGTGACGGGGTAAAGAACATACATTAAGACACAGCTCTGCCCCCGAAGGAGAGCAGCACAAGATGGGTGAAACCCACAGACATCACGTGGTCATGTGACAAGAAGAGGGATTAAGACAAGCGATTTATATACGGTAGGATTACATTCATATAAAGTTTAATGTAGGCCAAAAATGCATTGGTATTGTGTAAAGATGCATACATAGAGGTATATCTATGGAGACAACCAGTCTCACAAGCTAGTGAAGTGTCATCTCTTCCAGGAGGGAGAGGTTATGAATGGGGAAGTGGCTTTGGGGTTTTAATTAACCTACAGTAGTCATGTTTGCCTCCTACTTATGCATTCAACAGTACATGTAGGTTTTATCATACATCTCAGTATGTATATTTCAAAATGAGTGTAAGAACATTACTATAGATTTAAAAGAGAAGAGCTTATACAAGAACGTTCTCCCTTAGAATAAGGCAGGAGACGAAATGGAGAACGACAAAATACGCCGATGTAAAATGAATTACACGGAATCGGTTTTTGGAGGCCTGTAAAGCCGGAGGACTCACCGGGAGCTGATTTCAAGATTTACCATGAGGCCACAGTAACCCAGACATTGTTGGCGGAGGACGGACACACAGAGACCGACCTATGCAAATACACCCAAGTAATTTTGACGCAAAGGCAATTAAATAGAGGAAGGATGGCCTTTTTGACAAGTGAGCACTCAAAGGCCCCTCCAAGGACGTGGACGTCAACCTCAACTCAAAATGAGTTGTGAACTTTGGAGAAAATCCTCAGGATCTAGGGCAAGCGATAACTATCTTAGACTTTTCCATAAAGGCCTGAACCCCAAAAGTAAAGCATTAACATATTGGACTCCATCAAAACTTAAAATTTTTGCTCTTTGAAAAGCTAAAGACAGCCCAGCGCTGGGCAATTTAGAGCCGCGCGCCGGCGGGAACGTAAGATGGCGGAGTAGCAACGCGAAGCAGTTAGTACCGAGTCTCCAGTCGGACCTCGGTTCTAGCCTCGGCTGCAGTCAGCGATCACAGAGCTCAGCGTGCTCAGGGTACCTGGCCAAGATGCCCAACATCAAAATCTTCAGCGGCAGCTCCCACCAAGATTTATCCCAGAAAATTGCCGATCGCCTGGGCCTGGAGCTTGGCAAGGTGGTGACTAAGAAATTCAGCAACCAGGAGACCTGTGTGGAAATTGGCGAGAGTGTTCGTGGAGAGGATGTCTACATTGTCCAGAGTGGTTGTGGAGAAATCAACGACAATCTAATGGAACTTTTGATCATGATTAATGCCTGCAAAATCGCTTCTGCCAGCCGGGTGACTGCAGTCATTCCGTGTTTCCCTTATGCTCGCCAGGATAAGAAGGATAAGAGCCGGGCCCCAATCTCAGCCAAGCTTGTCGCAAATATGCTGTCTGTAGCAGGTGCAGATCATATCATCACCATGGATCTACATGCGTCTCAAATTCAGGGCTTCTTTGATATCCCAGTGGATAATTTGTATGCCGAGCCAGCTGTCCTGAAGTGGATAAGGGAGAATATCTCCGAGTGGAGGAACTGCACTATTGTCTCCCCCGATGCTGGTGGAGCTAAGAGAGTTACGTCCATTGCAGACCGATTGAATGTGGACTTCGCCTTGATTCACAAAGAACGGAAGAAGGCCAATGAAGTGGACCGCATGGTGCTCGTGGGAGACGTGAAGGACCGAGTGGCCATCCTGGTGGACGATATGGCCGACACCTGCGGCACAATCTGCCATGCAGCTGACAAACTTCTCTCAGCTGGAGCGACCAGAGTTTATGCCATCTTGACTCATGGAATCTTTTCTGGCCCCGCCATTTCCCGCATCAACAACGCATGCTTTGAAGCAGTAGTAGTCACCAATACCATACCTCAAGAGGATAAGATGAAGCATTGCTCTAAAATACAGGTGATCGACATCTCCATGATCCTTGCGGAAGCCATCAGGAGAACTCACAATGGAGAATCTGTTTCCTACCTGTTCAGCCATGTCCCTTTGTAAAAGAGGCACTTCGGAGGCACCTTCCAAATTCATAACCCTACCCCCTCCCCTGGTTTTTCCCTTGGTATTTGATGGAGTTCCGCAGAAGACCCAGCTTGCTCCAGTGTTGCTTTCTACATCCCACACCAGAAAGATCAGAGTTTATCTTCATTTGGGGGAGAGTGAAATTGAGATAGCTGCAAGATTTCAGGCTTTGAGGGTGTTATGTAGGGATGTTTGAAGGTGAAGGGGGAAGTGTAGACTACTTTGCATGTGAACGCTTAAGGGTTTTCTTTGTTCAGAACAACTACGAAATAGCCAACTCAATACATAACCACCCCCAGGTTCAGTCTCTCTCTCTCTCTCTCTCTCTCTCTCTCTCTCTCTCTCTCTCTCTCTCTCTCTCTGGTCTATATTAAATTACAGCAAGAACCCTAGGTAACCCCAAACCTAGTTCTCCTGGTTGCTGTGCTCCCTATAAGGCAAGAGTCAGTAACTAGCTAGAGCAGCCATTAGGTAGGTCTTGGGGGAGGGTGGGTAGAAAGGAAGAAAACTGATCCATCATTATCTGCTCGGGACACGTATCTTGAACCACCCTTTGTACCTGTCCGTTTCAATTTGGCTTTAACTTCTACCATCTTGATCTTTTCCTGGCCAAATAAATCTTGGGTCCAAATGGACCAGCATACCATAATCTTGTGAAAAGCAAGCTCCTTTCTTGCTATGTAATCTCTAATACTTATATCACATGACTTTGTTGTAGCTTAAACGTCCTTGACTACTGCCACCATGGTGTGGAAGATTTTAGATGATGTCATGGTGCCTTTTGATTAATTTAAATATTTTCACCCTCCTCTCTTGAATTCCTGTGGCCTCTTAACTGACATGAACTCCCTTTAAAAATCATTCGTGTCATTGTCTCTTGTTAGGAAACTAATAAACTGTCTTTATGTGTGTGAATTATGAGGTCTGTCATTAAAGACATCTAATCCAAATGGTAAAAAAAAAAAAAAAAGAAAGAAAAGCTAAAGACAATCTATAAATCAAAGGAACTTATATACAAACCAAGCTAGACAATACAAAGAATGTTCAAAACTCCAAAGTAAAAAAGTCAGGAATTGGGCAGAAGACATGAATAGGTATTTCAATGAAGAAGGTTGAGGAGTAGAGTAAGCATGGAGAGATGCTGGATGCCGTCAGAAGACCCCAACAAACAAATATACTGATGCAAATGATGGGAGTCTGAGTAGAGACCCACAACCCATCTGTAGACAACTGGACATCCCCTCACAGAGGGTCACGGGAACAGAACAAGACAGCCAGGGTGCAGCACAGCACTGACAGAACACACAACATTCCTCTAGCTCTTTATTGCTTCCTCCCCCACCATCATGACCCCAGTTCTACCTTACAAATCTGGCTAGATCAGAGCATGTACACTGGTACAGATAAGAACTCTTGATGCATAGAATCCAGGCAGGACAGATAACCTCTCGGGAACAGTAATGGGAGTAACGATACCATGAGGATAGAGGGAAGGTGGGAGAAGGGGGAGAAATGGGGAATCGACTATCATGATTGATGTATAACTACCCCCCCCAGGGGGACAAACAACAGAAACATGGGTGAAGGGAGACGGCAGACAGTGCAAGATATGAAAATAATAATTTATAATTTATCAGGGGTTCGCGAGGATGGGAGGGTGGGGGAAGGAGAGAAAAAAGAGGAGCTGATACCAAGGGCTCAAGCAAATGATGCTGGCAACATATGTACAGATGTGTTTGATACAATGGATGTATGGATTGTTGTAAGGGTTGTAGGAGCCCCCGATAAAATGTTTTATTAATAAAAATTTTTAATGATGTTGGATGTCAATAGTCGACAGGGAAATAAAAAATTAATATCACATTGTGATATCATTACACATTGATCAGAATGGGTAAAGGGGGAAAATAGTGATAATATCAAATGCTGTTATTTTTTTTAATAATTTTATTGGGGCTCATACAACTCTTATCACAATCTACACATACATCAATTGGGTAAAGCACACTTATACATTCATTGCCCTCATCATTCTCAAATCTCGCTTTCTGCTTGGGCTACTGGAATCAGCTCCTTGTTTTCTTATCCCCACCTCCCTCCCCGATCCCCTCTCCCTCATGAACCCTTGATAATTTATAAATTACTATTTTATCTTATCTTACACTGCCCGGCGTCTCCCTTCACCCACTTTTCTGTTGCCCATCCCCCAGGGAGGAGGTTATATGTAGATTCTTGTGATTCGTTCCCCCTTTCCACCCTCCCTTCCCTCCCGATATCGTCACTCTCCCCACTGGTCCTGAGGGGGTCCTGGCTTCCCTGTGTTTCCAGTTCCCATCTGTACCGCTGTGCATCCTCTGGTCTAACCAGGTTTGCAAGGTAGAATTGGGATCATGATAGTGGGAGGGAGGAAGCATTTAAGAACTAGAGGAAGGTTGTGAGTTTCATTATTGCTACACTGAACCCTGAGTGACTCATCTCCCCACAACCCCTCTGAAAGGGATGTCCAGTTGTCTACAGATGGGCATTGGGTCCCCATCACACGCTCCCCTCATTCACGATGCTATGATTCCCCCCACCCCGCCTTTGGTGCTTGATACTTGGTCCCCTCGACCCTTCATGATCACGCTTCAAATGCTGTTGAATTTTGAACAGAAAAACTATCTGGCAAACAGTGCTGATGGAAATAGAAAACAGTACAGCAACACTAGAGAAGAATTTAGAAATGTCTTGTCAAATGTCTTGTCAAGTCTTATCACGTGACCCAGTCCTGCGCTCCTTCACATTTATCTCAGAGAAATCAAAGCCTGTATATGCACAAAGGCCTGTGCACCAGTGTCTGTCACAGCCCTCTCTGTGTGAGAGCCCCACACTGGAAACATCCACCCTAGGAATGAAGAACACATGACAGGGACTGGCAGGGGCACAGGTATGACAGGGAATCCCTTGATGCTGATGGACCAGTTCTGTATCTTCATGTATCAACCAAATCTACGCCTGTGTCACAGTTGCATAGAACAACATGTACACACACAGTAATCGAATGCCTGTGAAATCTGGTGCAACTGAATAAGGTCCATTGTCTAGTTAACAGGATTGTACCATCGTCAGTTCTTAAAATTTGAAGTTGACAGTAATGACGTAAGATCGCTCCTATTGGGAAAACTGGGTAACGAGTACATGCCGTTCTTCATGCTATCTTTGCAGCTTCCTGTACATTCATGGTGATGACAAAATAAAAAGCGATGAGTATTAATCAAGAGAAGAAACCGTTACACCTCGTTCTCAGGGTAGTGTTGATTAAAAAAAGCATAATAGAAATTCAAAGATATTTTTATAATTTAGCAATAAGTAAAATATAAAAGAACAAAATTCAGGGGAAACGACCAAAGTGATACTGTGATAGTTACATAATCTGGTGTCAATTTGTGGATTCAGAGTGTAGGGTGGAGTCTAGCCTGCCAATCAGGATGTAGCCAATGAGGGCATGGCCCTCTGTGTGGGCATGGCCTTCCCCTGAGGATTCTGGGAATTCCTGTATTTCCTCCTTGGAAGTGGGAGAGTCTCTCTCTCGGCTCACTCCCTGTGTGACATCCCTGTGGAGAAGACACATGGAGAGAAGCTGATGAAGCCAGACCTCTGGAGCCAGAGAAGCCACATGGAGAGCCCTGCCAGCGCTGAGATGCTTACACTGCCACTGGATCCACAAGACTTCCCACCCACTGGCCTGTGGTCTTCCTATATTCAGCATCATTGCATGTGTTTCATGAGTCTGAAGAGGACTTTATAGATTGGTATCAGACATATGGGCTAATAACTGACTTATGGACTTGATCTGGACTAGGCTGGGATGTTTTCTCAATATTCAATTGCTCTTGTGTATAAACTTCTTTCTTATACACATTTTAGTGTCTATGAATTTGTTTCTTTTATTTTTTTAATGAATTTGTTTCTTTAGTCTACCCAGACTAACAACAGATAACCCAAGGGCTATCCATGGCCTTAAATTGACATCGACGATTTTAAAAAGCTGAAAGTTAATGAGCCATGCCAACTAGAAAAATTAAAAGACAACAGGACAAACCCAAATAAAACAGTGGAAAAAAAACTGTAATAAAGATATAAACAGAAATCTGGAGTAATAAACTAAGATAAGAAGCTATCAATAAAGCCAAGAGTTACTGTGCTTGTTGGGTTTTAATTGAGCAAATAATATAGACACGCCTCTGATAAGGGCAAGGAAGGAAAAAGAGAAAGGAGCCAACAAGCGGGAGTGAGACAGCAGCCCTGCTCCCAGGAAGGACGGCGATCACAAAGAAAACCTGCCTGAGCTTTCAGGCCAATTCTTTTGAAAGTACAAACAAAATAGACGGAAAGATATACTTAAAACTTACCCAAGCGGAATCAAGAAAAAGTAGAAATTTGGAATAGACCTATTAAAGAAATGGAATTAACAGTTAATCTTGTTATGAAGAAAAACCAAAACAAAAAACCACAGTTTCATAGCTAACAGACAGATCTTTCAATAAGCAGATCACAGACATAAACAAAGATTTCAAAAAGAGAAACAAAAATGTCCTCCAATGTTTTCTATAGGACAGCTATAGCCTCGAGTCTAAAACACATAAGGGCAGTACAACAAAGGAAAATTATAGGTCAATCTCTCTTGAAAACATTCAGTATGGCAAACCCAAACAAAATATTAGTAAACTATAAAGAACAAAACACTCACTGCCCGTTGAGTTGAAGCCGACTCATAGCAACCTTGCATAGGCTTCCCAAGCTGTAGATTTTTTTAAAAGTCATTTTATTGGGGGCTCTTGCAGCTCTTATCACAATCCATCCATCCATTCATGTGTCAAGCACATTTGTACATTTGTTGCCCTCATCATTCTCAAAACGTTTTCTTTCTACTTGAACCCTTGGTATCAGCTCATTGCCCCTCCTCCCTCATGAACCCTTGATAATCCATAAATTATTATTATTTTCATGTCTTACACCAACTGCTGTCTACCTTCACCTACTTTTCTGCTGTCCGACCCCCTGGAAGGGCGTTATAGGTGGATCATTGTGATTGGTTCCCCCCTTCTCCCACCACCTTCCCCTTACCCTCCTGATATCGCTACTCTCATTATTGGCCCTGTGGGGTTTATCTATCCTGGATTCCCTGTGTTACAAGCTCTTATCTGTACCAGTGTACATGCTCTGGTATAGCTGATTTGTAAGGTAGAATTGGGGTCATGATAGTGAGGGGGAGGAAGCATTAAAAACTAGAGGAAAGTTGTATGTTTCATCTGTGTTACACGGCACCCTGAATGTAAGTGGATGTCTAATTGCCTACAGATGGGCTTTGAGTCCCCATTCCTGCACGCCCCCTCATTCACATCCATATGACTTTTTGTTCTGGGTCTTTGATGCCTGATACCCGATCCTATCGACACCTCATGATCACACAGGCTGGTGTACTTCTTTCATGTGGGCTTGGTTCCTTCTCAGCTAGATGGCCACTTGTTTATCTTCAAGCCTTTAAGATCCCAGATGCCAAGCTGTAAATCTTTATGGGAGCAGAGAGCCTCACCTTTCTCCGAAGGGACATTTGGAACTTGAACTCCTGACCTTGTGGTTAGCAGTTCAACATTTACCTGACAGTGCCCCCAAGGCTATGGTTGATTTTAAATGCCACACATTATTTGCAACTCTTCATTAAGGAAAAAAAAAGTTCATTTCTCCACTCTTTGGATCTGGAGTAGCCTTGAGACTTGTTTTGATGAGCAGATGCAGTAGAAGGGGCAGAAGTGTTTTCTGAACCATGACTTCAAGGAAGCCCAGAAACTTCTACTCTCACCTTCTTGGAATGCTGTTGCTATGTGAACCAGCCAAAGCTAGCCTTCTGTCAAGGTCATGTGAATAAGCACTAAGGTGTCCCACCTAACCCTCTGCCAACTGACAAGCCTATGAGTCAGGCTATCCTTGACCATGCAGCCCTGCTCAAGTCCATGGACAGCTTCAGCTGAGAGAGTCCAGGTGAGACCAGCAGAAGTACTACTCCACTCCACTGAAAACTAACTTTCTCTCTCTCTCTCCCTCTCTCTCTTTCTCTCTCTCACTCACTGCCATCAACTCGATTCTGACTCAGAGTGACCCTGGAGGACTGTGTGGAACTGCCCCCGTGGGTTTCTGAAAGTTTTTAATTTTTATTTTAACAGGAGTAGAAAGCCTGGTCTTTTTCCAGAAGAGAGGCTAGTGGTTTCCAAATGCTGACCTTGAAATTAGCAGTTCAATGGGCCCCAAGGCTCCACTCCACTGAGCCAAACCCAAATTGCCCATAGAATTGTAGCCCCCTTCCCACCCCCGAAATAGCCAAATGGCTGCTTGAAGCCACTCATTTTGGGGGGAAGAAACTCTGGTGACTGTTAGGTAAACCCATTCACTGCTCCTCGGGAAGCATCTGCTCCTGGGAAGATTTACAGCCTCGGAAACCCTGGGAGTCCAAAGTGACTTGCAGGCAGGGGGGTAGGTTTGAGAGCAGTTTGTTAGGGAGCACGATAATTATGTCACATGTGAAATCCAGCAGTGTATTAACAAGATCACTCGGCATGATAAGCTTGCATTTATGCTAAGAAAACAAGAGTGGTTTCACCTGAGGCGGGGCAGGCAGGAATCTTTATATGAAACCCACCTCAAGAGTTTAAGGGTGGAAAAAATAAGACTATCTCACTACATGCCAAAAAGCACAGGATAACAGTCCAATACTCACTCCTTGTAAAACCCAAGTCATGGAAACTAGAGCCAGCAGGGATCTTTCTTAACCTGATGAAGCATTTCTTTAAAACACTTGTAGCGACCCACGGAAAGACATGTGGAATACTTAGTCCCAACATCAGCCTGCATAACCCAGAGACCAGAAAAACTAGACGGTGCCCATCTACCACTAGTAGCCACCTCAAGACGAAAAGGATCACAAAAGAAAGTCCTGTAGAGAGTGGGAGAAAAATATGGAAGAAAACCCCAAATCACAAAAAGAGGCGGCAGGGTTTACTGGTTGACAGAGACTGGTGGAACCCCCCAGATCATGACCTTTAGGTGCCCTTCAGGGCTAGAATGGACTGCCCCACGTGTTAGAATAATCAACCATTTAGGAGCCAAAGGGCATCATTTACCAAGGGCAGAGTACAGTGGCAGGAAAAAGGCAGAGTGGAAAAAGGAAGCGCCGAGAGGAAGTGGCGCAGTGGGTGAGCTGAAGCACAGATGTAGATGTGTGTGGTCTGTGCCCGGCAGTGAGCTGGTTCATGTGACTCCTCGAGCCAAGGCCTCCCACGCCCACTAAATGGCATTTTCCTACACGGGTCTGGTAAGAAGGCAGGACGATCCTGATGAGATTCACCTGTGAGGATGGTGAACGGAATTCTCGGGAATACCACCCTGCTGTGTCTAAATGGAGCCCTCTGTGAGATAAGAGGAGGGATTTCATTGCCAGACAGAGCCTAGAGCGGGGCATGTCCTGCAGACCCAAGATTCCTGTGCAGTGAACCTCCCGGATCCAGAGGACAGTACGACATCCTAGGAGAGCCGGTCTCAACCTGGGGGTCGAGACCCCTTCAGGGGTCCAACAACCCTTTCACAGGGGTCACCTAAGTCCATAGGAAAACACATACATATTTCACAATATCTAATTACATATTGTTTTTTTGATTGATCACTAGTGTTTAATTATGTTTAATTATGTTCAATTTGTAACAATGAAAATACATCCTGCATATCAGATATCTACATTATGGATACATAACAGTAGCAAAATGACACTGATGAAGTAGCAACGAAAATAATTTTATGGTTGGTGGTCACTACAACCTGAGGTACTGTATGAAAGGGTCGTGGCATAAGGAAGGTTGAGAACTGCTGACCCAGGAGCAGCAGCAGGAGCAGCAGGGAGAGCATGGGACAGAGTGCAGGGGTGGACTCCCCACCCACAGAGCAAGTAAAGCCGTGTGCTTTTGTGCAGGAGGCTGCCTTGTGGAGTGGTGTGCCACTTACTTGCTGACCCCAGAAGTGGAGCCGAGTGCCTTCAGGCTGAGGTTACTGGAGTGGGGTACCTGAGAGTACTTCATTCAGGGAGTTGGTTTGCTGACTCATGGAGCATACA
The DNA here is from genome assembly GCF_050624435.1 of Tenrec ecaudatus. NCBI lineage: Eukaryota > Metazoa > Chordata > Mammalia > Afrosoricida > Tenrecidae > Tenrec > Tenrec ecaudatus. Next base: position 165,759,749 of record NC_134530.1, read on the forward strand.
CCTTCAGGTTGAGACTCACAGAAAAGTAATGTGTCCCTTTGGACATTTATTAGCAGACCTAAAGGAATTTTAGAACATGTCCAGATAAACCCTAAGCGTTTCTCACTGGAAGCACAACTTAACGTCTTTAATAAACATTTTAATCATGAATTTGTCTGAGTTCTGTGTAGCCATTGCAGCGGATATTAGAAACCAGAGAGACAACATAGAGAACATTAATGTAGATGTTTACCCAGTCTGTTGAAGGTGAAACTGATGACCTGCTCGGTAAACCTTCACTAACTCACAATAAAAAGTTGGGGTGGGGAGGGGGAGAAACAACAACTATAGCTAAAAAATCGAGTTCAATAATTAAAACATAAGATGTACCTCCTCTAAATCAGAAACAAGATAAGGATGTGTCTGTCATCACCATTTTTGCCCCTAGTCTCCCACTGGAGTCCTAGCCAGCACAGTAAGACAAGAAAAAGAAATGAAGATGGGGGAAAAAGAAAAAAATTGTCATTTAGATAATATAATGGTCTACTTTCAAAAGCCCTAAAATATCCACGGGTAATAATTAGAAAATTAAAAAAAAGTTTAGCAGGATGAATAACTTCAAGATTGGTATAGGATTAATTAGATTCTGTTTCTATAAACTCCAAACAATGGCACAATGTAATTTAAAATAAGGAAGCATTTGGAATAGCTACAAAACCCACAAAATACTACCCAGGAATAATCTAATAAAGCTTGGCAAATCTAGTAAAGTGTGGTAAAGCCTGCAGGAATGAGGTTGTTAGGTATTTGGTTGGCTCCAACTCACAGCCAGGGATACTGGAACCTCGGTAAGGACAGAGAGAAACTTGACCCTCGCTGTGCATCCCCACAATTCTGGGGGAGCCCGGTGTGCATTCACTGTGTCACTCCGCCTCAGCCAGGGCCTTCTTCTTCTGTATCCTCCTGGATCCAGCTCTCCTGCTGACACGCCGAAGTAAATGAGATCAAGTCTCGCCATCCTCGCCTTTAAGCGGCATCCTAGCTGTCCTGATCCCAAGACAGGTTTGGTCTTCGGATGGCCCGTGGTACTCACAGTGCCCTTTGCCAAGACCATAATTCAGATGCCTCAGTTATCAATTCCTCTTCAGTCTTCCTTCTGCACAGGAGCGGATTGGAGATGTGACGGCGTGGGTCAGGTGCAACGGAGTCTTCCAGGGAACACCTCTGCTCTCCAGCAGCAGCTTTGTCCAGTGTGACGCACCCATTGATTTCTTGGTTGCTCCTTCCATGAACATTGACCGGATCCAAGCAAAATTAAATCTTTGACACCGTCATTTGGTTCTCTCTTTATCATGATGCTGTTCATGGGTCAAGTTGTGATGAATGTGTTTCTTTACATTGAGCTGTGCTCCATATCGAAGACTGCAGACTTTGATTTTCATCAGTAAGTGATTCAAGTCATCCTTGCTTTGAGAAAGCAAATTTGTGTCATCCTCCAACCCTGATGCCGAATTCTGCATCTAGTTCATCTTCTCAGATTAGCTTCTCAGCATACCGATAGAATAAGTCGGCGAAAGCACACAACCCTGGCGCACACCTTTCCTGACTTTAAAGCACACAGCATCCCCATGTCATGTTCAAACAACTGCCTCTTGGTCCATGTCCAGGTTCTACCTAAGCACAACAAATTGTTCTCGATTTTTCATTCTTCCCAAGCCTATTCAGTGTGTTATGATCCACACAACTGAATGTTGTTGCACAGTCAACAAAACACAAGCAAATATCTTTCTCTGCTTTCAACCAGATCCATTTGACGTCAGCAATGATATCCCTCAGGCTACAGCATCTGGTTTGAATTTCTGGTAGCTCCCTATCAATGCACTGATGCAAACATATTAAAAATGACCTTTAGCAAAATTTTACTTCCATGCGATATTAATGACATTGTTCAATAATTTCCACATATTCTGTTGGAATCACCTTCCTTTGGAAGGGGCACAAAATGTGAATTTGCTATTAGTTGACCAGGTAGCTGCCTTCCAAATTTCTCAGCATGCAGGAGTGAATGTCTCCGGAGCTTCATCCTCTGGTAGAAACATTTTGATTGGTATTCCATCATTTCTGGAGCCTTGATTTTGGTTAATGGCTTCAGAGCACCGTGGAGTCTTCCTTGTCATTGCTTCACGATCACATGCTTCCTCTTGAAATGGTTGGGTGGTGATTGATTCTTTTGGGTACAGTGATTCTGTGTATTTCATCTTCTTTTGGTGCCTCCTGCTTTAGTAAATGTTTTGGGATCCTTCAATATTTCAACTCAAGGCTTGAATTTTTCCTCCATTTCTCTCAGCGTAAGATACTCTGCATGTGTTCTCCCATTTTGGCGTTCTAACTCCAGGTCTTTGCACATTTCACTTAAAACACTGTTTTATCTTCAAGAGCTGCCCTTTACAAAGTTCCCCTCGGGTCTTTCGCTCCATTTCTGGCATGCGCTTTAGCTATTCTACATTCAAGAGAAAGCTTCCCGGTCTCTTCTGACATCACTTTGGTCTTTTCTTTCTTTTGAATGACTGTTTGCTCTCTTCCTGTCTGATGCTCTTTCCTTTGTTAAGTCATTATATCGGGGGCTCTTACAGCTCTTATAACATTCCAGACTTCGATTGCATCAAGCACAGCTGTGCATATGTTGCCGTCATCATTTCCAAAACGGTTTCTACTTGAGCCCTTGGATGTCCGATGCTCTTGCTGTCCTCTCACCACTCAGGAGGTCTTGGTCATGAGTGGTCAGTTCTCACATCTGTTCTGAAGGTGTTCTCCAAATTCACGGGGGGTACTCAAGGCAGTACTTGGACTCTCATGGACTTGTGCCAATTTTCTTCATCGTCACCCGGCCCTTGCGTAGGAGCAATGGATGCTCTATTCCACAGTTGGCCCTAGGCCTTGTTTTGGCTGACAAATACCTAGAGATAAATCTAATAAAGACTGACAGACTCTGTATGGAAAATAGTAATATTAAAAGCCTTTTTTTTTTAAAAAAAGCCTTTTTTTCAGATGATGGAGCAACTAATGAGAGGAAGAGATATTTTCATAGATAGAAAAACCTTGATATTATTAAAAATGGTCATTTGTCTTAAGTTAATCTTTTCTCCCCAAGTAGGATATTACAGGGATGGAATTTTTAAAAAGGATATGAAGTATTTCCCAAAGCCAAAAAAAAAATCTTTAAGATTCCAAATCCTTTTTGCCAGGAAAGGACTATTTGAGGTGTTTTTGTTTTGTTTTTCTTTAAAAAGATTATTCATATAAAAGAAACTACAGTTTTATTGAACAAAATTAATTAAGTACATTTTTAGCTTGTTCAGAATTAATCTTTACATTCAATTGAATTTCAATTTGAACCCAGCAGGACTTTTTTAGTTTCTTAGAAATTAAACACTGATTCTAAAATTCACATGGAAATGCAAATAACCTTGAATAGCCAATATAATCTTGAAGAAAAATGATAAACTTGGGGAACTTACACAACTAGCTTTTAAAGACGTATGATAAAGCTATGGGAATTAAGATGATGCGGTGTGGACAGAAGAACAGACAGACAGATCAGAGGAACAGAGAGAGACTAGAAAGAGACTCACACAAGTATGGGCCCCACCTGATTTCCAACAAAGGCACGATGGCCATTCATTAGGGAAAGTAAGGTCTTTTCAATAAATGATGACGGAGCAATTTAAATTTGATTTCTATAAGACACAAAGATCAAGATAAATTCTAGACCTAAGATAAAACCACTCAAGTCAATCCCAGCTCCTGGCACCCCTAGAGGACAGTGTAGACTGCCCCTGTGAGTTTCCTAGACTGTGGCTCTTTATGGGAGTAGAAAGCCTCATCTTTCTCCCACGGAGCAGCTGGTGGTTTAGAACTGCTGACCTTTGAGGTTAACAACCCAACATGTAGCCTACTGTGCCACTTAAAGTTTCTAGAAAAAAAATATTGGAGAGAAGTTTTATTAAACATGACCAAAATCCTGAACCATTAAAATATTGGTAAATTGGATTTCATCTAAGTAAGAAATTGGGCTCATTTTAAAAAGTGTTTTTAAATGGTGAGTAAGGTGGGGATTTCAACTTGAGATCATTATTTTTTTTATTCAACAGTTTAAACTACTAATCAAACGCCCCTTAACAAAAAACACTCTTTTAAAAACAGTTCTATTAGCACTTCATCTACCGGTCATAAAATTCAGTAATTCTGTCAGGTCAGGAAGAGTTACACAACTCCCCCTACACTCGATTCCAGAGCCTCTCCTCTCCTTGTGCTCATTGTGATTCATGTGACTATTTGTTCCTGATGTGATAAAAAGACACACAACCATTCTCCAGTTCCACAACTTCTGCATGTATCACTCAGGGCCATTGATGACACTCTTCCTGTTGTACAACCATTACGGATACCCTCTTCCAAATGTTCCCACCATGAACATAAACTCAATGCCCCAAAGCAGTAACTCTTTCTCCTTCATTCATGGTAACCACTGGTCAAGTTCAAAAAGCATGTTTGAGAGGGGAAAAAAGAAGAGCTGATACCAAGGGCTCAGGTAGAAAGAAAATGCTTTGGAAATGTTGACGACAACATATGGAACGAGTGGGCTTAATGCAATTAAATGATGATGGATTGTCATAAGATTTATAAGAGCCCCCCTATAAAATGAATCATAATAAATCACTTTTAAAAATCCTCATTTTCCATTGTGAATTGGGTGCTTTACAGAGCAGACTGGTTTTATATTCAGCAATTCATATATATTTGGCTTTATCTCACTTGTGCAATTCCTTAAACGTACCATTAGCACTCCTCCCTCCTCCCTGTGTCCAGCCTGGAGTCCTCTCTTCACCCTCCACTAAGTGCTGCTCTCTTGATTCCCGGTGGTTGATTCTTCTAAGGCAGGGAGTCCTCAAACTTTTAACACAGGGGGCCAGTTCACTGTCCCTCAGACCCATAAGAGGGCCGGACTATAGTTTAAAAAAAAAACTATGAAAAATAAATAAATAAAAACTATGAAAAAATTCCTGTGCACACTGCACATATCTTATTTTGAAGTAAAAAAACAAACGGGGCAAAAACACCCAGCGGGCCGGATAAATGTCCTCGGCGGGCCGCGTGTGGCCGCGGGCGTCGTTTGAGGACGCCCGCTCTAAGGCTTTCTTACCTCCTTAGTTTTCTTAGTCCTCTTACAGATCTGACTTTGGCAGAAAATTGAGGGGCCATCAAAAACCTGAAGGGTGACTGAGGGGCAATGTGTCAGGGGTGCTACCAGTCTCCATTGGATCAGTCAGCCTAAGTCTCTAAACTCTATCTAGCTATCTATCTATCTGGTTAACAAAGTAAAAACTCAAGTCATGGACCAGGAGAAAAAATTCACGATCGGTATTTCTCACAAAACATTCTTATCCAGACACAAAGAGAGGACTTTTATAATCAATAAGTAAAAGGCAAGTAATTTTTAGAAATTAAGGTATGAGACTAAACCAGATACTTCATAAACATAGACATTTAGCTGGGAAGCAACTCAGAGCAATGGACTGATGTGCGGGTCATGATAAGAGTTGTACCAGCCCTCAATAAAATGATTTTTTTAAAGTAGATATTTAAATGGTCAAAAAACATTAAAAGGAGCTCAAAGTCATTTTCCCACAAAGAAATTCAGATTATAACCAAAATAAGATACCCACCAGAGAAGCTAAGAAAACACAAACAAATAAACAAACCTATACTGTCTCAGAATAAGTCGAACAAATATCCACAAGACTTGAATAGGCCAAACTATAAAAACTTGAGGGATATTAAAAAAAAAATCTGACTCAATAGAAAGATGTACTATTGTCATGTAGAAGACTCAGTACTATAACAATACCAGCTTTCCATACATTAATATTTACATTCAACCCAATCAAAAGCTTAAAGGATTTTATGCACTGTTTGCACATTTGTTATACTTCAATATGTATGCTAATTTGTTTAAAATTAAGAAATTAACGTTCTTTCATGATACCATCACCCCAAAACCAAACTCACTGTCTTAGGTTTCTTCCAACTCATAGCGACCCTTAGACCGGGGAGCTGCCCCTGTGAGTTTCCAAGACTGGAACTCTCTAGTGGAGTCAGAAGATGCTGCTCGCCTTCCTCCATGTAGAGCAGCTGCTGTGGACAAGCGGTCGGCCTCGCAGCTCACAGCCCTGTGCATCACCGTGCGCAACCATAAAATAACAAACACCGCCATCAAGTCAGGGCTGACTCACAGCGATCCCATAGGACAGAGTCGAACTGTCCCATGACGTTCCCAGACTTTAACTCTTTCTGGGAGTAGAAAGCCTCATCTTTCTCCCTCGGATTTGTAACCGACGCCCTTGCAGTTAACAGCCCAGTGCTTAACCACTGTGCCACCAGGGCACCTCTAAGATGCCATAGGAGAGGCCAAAGATAAGCTGCAGACTGGAGAACAAAACTGCAACCATACACACTCCAAGGGATCACTCACGCACTGCCATTGGGTGGATGCCGACACACAGTGACCGTCCAGGACAGGGTATACTGGCCCTGCGAGTCTCAGAGACCGTAGCTGTTTATGGGAGTAGAAAGCCCTGTCTTTTTTCCATCGCACAAGAATCGCCTTCATAATATAGAAAGAACACATCTAGACAATAAAATAAATAAATGAACCAAAGACCCCCAATAGAAAAAGGAACAGCGGACAATAGGACTTTCACAGGAGAGGGGAAACAGCTGGTCAATGGTGCTATTGTTGCTGTGTGCCATTGAGTAGAAAGCAACTCTGAGCAAGCTTACAGAGGCGGCTATGAAATGACTAGCACGCAAATGAAAGACGCTCCACTCCGTTTGTAAGAAAAGCGTTCAAAGGAAAGCCACAATGGGGCGACATACTCGAAATTAGCACGAGCCGATGGCCGCAGATGTTGGAGTGGATGCAGACCCACGGAAACTCTCACAGACTGTTGAAGGAAGCAGAACGTAATTTGGTATCGTCTTATAAAACTGAGTATCTAAGACCCTGTAGTTCCACTCTCAGATACACACCTTCGAAATGCTTGCAAATGTGCGCCAGAAGACCGGTAGAAAGATGCTCATAGCGCCCCCCCTTGTCTGGAAGAACAGGAACTAGTGTAAGGCTCATCAAATGGAACGGAAGTGAATGGACTGGGATTATTTGCAGGACACGGATTAAACACCAAGAAACTATCTTGAGTGAAATGCAAGTTGTCGAACATTTTGTAGTTGAGACATCATTGTTTTAAAACTCAGAAACCTACTCAAATAATATATGACTGCGATTGTGTTGTCGTTAGGAGCTTTCAAGTTGGTTCTGACCTCTAGCACCCCTACGTGCAGCAAAAAACCCAAACAAATAAAAGCAGCCGTGCCCGGTCCGGTGCCATCCTCATGACTGTTCTTAGGTTTCAGCTCCTTGCTGCAGCCACCGTGTCCATCTGTGTGGTGGAGGGCCTTGCTCTTTTGTTGCTGCCCTTCCACTTTATCAAACAAGATGTCCTGGTCCCTGGGTAGCGTGTCCAGAGTAGATGAGATGAAGTCTCGCCACCCTTGTTCTAAGGAGCGCTCTGGCTGAATCGCCCCCAAGACAGATGGGTTTGTTCTTTCAGCAGCCCGTGGGACTTTCAATAGTGCAAACGCATCGAGTTTTCCTCACCCTTCCTTAGTCGATGTCCGACTTCCACATGCCTGTAAGGCAGCGGTTCTCCACCTGGGGGCCGAAGGACCTTTTCACAGGGGTCGCCAGATTCATAACAGTAGCAACATGACAGTGATGAAGTAGCAACGGATATAATGTTACGGCTGGGGGTCAGCACACCATGAAGCACTGTATGAAAGGGTCGCGGCATGAGCACAGTTGCGAACCACTGCTGGAAGGTGATTGAATCTGCCAGAGCGCAGGCCAGGCATCCCTCAGTCCTCAAAGTAACATCCTCGCTTTTCAGTCGTTTAGAGAGCTCGTGTGCAGATTTACCCAGCGTGCGCAGAGCGTTGTCTGAGCCCCTGACTGCTGCTCCTGCGTGCACTGATTGTGGATGCAAGCCAGAGGGAACGCTCGACAACTTCAGTGTTGTCTCTGTTTCTCACGCTATTACTGATTGGTCTGCTTCGGAAGACGATTGCTTTCTTCACATTGAGTCGTAATCCGAACTGGAGGCTGCAATCCTTGAGCTTCAGTAGCAAGTGCTTTCCCACTTTCAGCAAGCGAAGCTGGGTTGTCTGCACATCACAGGCTAAGCCTCCCTCCAGGCCCGACATGGCCTTCTTCTGTGATCCGTAACTACTAGGTGACTAGGTGACGCAGCCGGAGTCCTGACGGCACTGAGGGGTGGGCACTGGGCTGCCAACTCGGAGAGAAAGGAGGGCAGTCTTCGCCTGGAAAGGCTTGCCAGCGTGGAAACACTATACTGGGCACTGTCTGTTGGCAGTGACGGGATGGCCATGGGGTAGGTAATAGCCAGATGAAAAACATTTCGTTTTCAGTCAATCAAGGTAAACAACAAGGTGAGCAACGAAATCCAAGACAGCAGTTACCTCTGGGGACGAAGAGTGGGCTACCGCAGTGAGCAGAAGAGAGGGACGCCTAAGCCAACACGGATGTACTGCTGTTCGCTGAGATGGTCTAGTTCTTGAGACGCGTGGTGGGTGGATTGGGCATTCACTTTGAAATGCTGTACTAAAAAGGCAAGGAGGAAAGCCCAACGGGGAGCGCGGCAGTTCTGGAACTGGGGAGCACAGGTTCCAGTTAAAGACATGTGGTTGGTACAGTGTGCCGGCACATTTTGGAGCTCGGCGTGGCTCCTGGACACCAGGCTGCAACCCCTGGGCTAACCTAAGGAGTCTCAGACTTTGGGTCTTGGAACTTTATAGAATGCTTGCTCCCATTTGCTTAGACACAAAGAAAAAGAGCCCCCCCAAGAACCAAAGCCCCCGAATATAGAGACAGAGAGAAAAGTAAGAGGCAGATGAAAGGTTGAATGAAGGGAGTTGAGGAATCTGAGCAGAAAGGCATAGAGAAACACTAGGAGAACTAAAAAGACAACATAAAATACCAAGAAGGGGGACTGGGGAGGCAAAGAGACAGCTAGAAGAGCCTTTAGGGAAACCGATTACAAGGATCTGCAAGTGACCTCCTCCCTGGGGGACGGACAACAGAGAAGGGGGTGAAGGGAGACGCCGGATAGGGCAAGATATGACGAAATAACAATGTATAAATTATCAAGGGCTCATGAGGGAGGGGGAGCAGGGAGGGAGGGGGAAAAGAGGACTTGATGCAAAGGGCTTAAGTGGAGAGCAAATGCTTCGACAATGATGAGGGCAAAGAATGTATGGATGTGCTTTATACAATTGATGTATGTATATGTATGGATTGTGATAAGAGTTATATGAGCCCCTAATAAAAAATTTTTTTTAAAAAAAAGAACCTTTAAAAGGGGAGCTGAACACTCATTTTGTCTGCATGACGCTGAGCAGCTTCCACTAGGCTGCAAGGTTGGGAGGAGTCCTATGGGTGCTGTGTAAACCTGAAACTGCTCTCATAAAACTCACTTGGATCACGAAAAATAAATAAATAAATAAAATAAAAATAAAAGGGGAGCTGATGGCAAGGAGGTGAAGGCGGAGGGGAGTTTCTGAAACTGGGTGGTGGCATTGGTCCAATACTTCTTGATAGGATTCAACCAGGGAATGATATGCTGGCTGTCAAAGCTCCCAATACAATGGTTTCACAGAAACAGAAGGAGAGAGCGAAGGGAGGGAGGGAAGAGGAGGAAAAAGTTATCTTTTTCAGCTCCTCGTGTGGGCCAGCCTCTGAGCTGGACACACTTACACCACCATTCTCTTTCCATCCAGTCATCACAAGTGCAAAGGTAAATTGTGCGTTATTCATAACGACGTCATTGCAGATTTCAAAGGTGGCTTCCCCCAGGGTCCTAGCTCCTTCTTTCTTAGCTGGCCTCAAGGTCAGCCAGAGGGTGGGAGAGGAGAAGAGGGAAGGAGTTAGGATGAGTATGAGGTCTTCATGACAAATTGTGTAACTTGTAATTGCATAAATCCACACCCCACGCAGAGACAGCCCTCTGTATCCATGGGTTTCACATCTGCGTACTGAGCCATCACAAATATTAGGGGGATAACAAAGTAATGAAGCTGTCAAAACAATCCCTTAGAGGCTCAGAGGGGGCCCGGAGTGCGCTCTCTAGAGCACTGGTGTCACACTGTGTACTACAGGTAGTCTAGGACTGGCTTAAAGTATGCAGGAGGGTGTGCATAAGCTATATGGAAACACTACACCAGCTTATATAGGGGACGCCAGCATCCTACTGGTATCTTGGGGGTGTTGAGGGGTGGGGTGTCCTAGAACCAGTCCTCCGCAGATACTGAGAGCTGCCTGCATGTGTGTGCACCCACACACAGTCTCAAAGGAGTCCTAAGGGAGCAACGGGCGCCCTGTTGTGGGATGAGCACTGACCCCCTAACTACAAGATCTGGGGTCCAAATCCACCAGCTGCTCCAAGGAAGGAGGACTAGGCTAGCTGCCCCCACACTGTCTCGTCTTGGACACCCTCCAGAGGGCACTGGGAGCCAGAATCGACTCGAGGGCAGTGGGTCTGCTTTAGTGGGGCAACGATTAAGGGCTTAGCAGCTAACTGACAAGTCAGTGGTTGAAAACCACCATCCGCTCCACTGGAAGAAAAGACTTGATGGCTTCTGTCCCTGGAAAGATTACAGCCTAGGAAACCCCACGGGGCAGTTCTTTCTGTCAGAAAGCAGAGTATTACTGCGAAATACTCAAGGACCAGGAGTTAGAAACCCAATAAAGTACACACGCAGCGTATCTTAAACTGAAAGCACGGAAGAAAATTCCAAACCTCGAGTTGTAATATTAAAAAATTATCTGGGCAACATGTTAACGATGCAGGAATCATCAAAAGAAGATGGAGAAAAATACCGAGTCACTGTGCCTAAAAGAGCTAGTGGACATTCAGTCATTTCAAGAGGTAGCGTGTGACCAAGAACCAATGGCACTGAAGGAAGAAGTCCAAGTATGCTCAAGGCATTAGCCACAAACAAGGCCCCAGGAATTGATGGAATACCAACTGGAGTATTTCAACATACTGATGAAGCACTGGAAGCACTCACTCCTCTATGCCGAGAAATTTTGAAGATAGATATCGGGCCAATTGAGTAGAAAAAAAATCCATATTTTGCCCATTCCAAAGAAAGGTGACCCAACAGAATTCACAAATTACAGAACAATATCATGGTTATTACCTGCAAGTGAAATGTTGCTGGAGATCATTCCACAACAGTTGTTCTAGTACATTGGCAGGGAGCTGCCAAAAATCCAGACCAGTATTCGGAAGAGGATGTGGGACAAAAGAAAACATTGCTGACATCAGATGGACCAAGGCTGAAGGCAAAGAATGCCAGACAGATGCTTACTTGTGTCTTATTGATTATGCAAAGACATCCCACTGTGTGGTTCATAACAGACGCTAAGTAACCTTGAGAAGGAAGCATGGGCAATCGGGAACATTTAAATGTGTGCTCATGCGGAGCCTGTCCCTGGACCAAGCGGCAGTTGCGTGAACAGAACAAGGGAACACTGTGTGATTTAAGAAAGGTGGGCATCAGGGCTGTATCCTCTCACCATACTTACTCAGTCTCTGTGCTGAGCAGCTCATCAGAGAAGCTGAATTATACGAAGACGAACTTGGCTTCGGGATCAGAGGAAGGCGTGTTAACAACCTGTCATACCCGGAAGACCCCCCCACGCCCCCCACCCCCGTGCTTGCTGCAAGTGAGGGACACTGGAAGCACTTGCTGACGAAGATTAAGGACTGTAGCCTTCTATGTGGATGACAGTTTAGGTAAAGAAAACCTAAATCCTCCCCACTGGACCAGTAGGTCGGATCATGATCAGTGGAGGAAAGATTGAGGTGGTGGAGGATTTCATCTTGCTTGGGTCCACAATCTAATCGATGCTCTTGGAAGCAGCAGTCAAGAGATTCAACAACACATTGTTGCTGGCTAAACCCATTGCACATAACCTCTGCAGAGTGTTGAAAAGCCAGGATGTTACCTTAAGGACTAAGGTGGGCCTGTCCCAGGCCCTGGTATCTTCACTTGCCTCACATGCATGTGAAGGTTTGATGTTGATTAAAGAAGATGGAGAAAAAGCAATACATTTGAATTATGGTGCCACGGAAAAATATTGGAAGTACCCTGGATTGCCAAAAGAACAACACGTCTGTCTTGGAAGATGGGTAGACACAATGCCCTTTAGAAGCCAGGACACTGAGACTTCATCGCGTATACTTTGGACATGTGATTGGGAGAGACCAGTCCCTGGAGAAGGACATCATGCTCGGCAAGGCAGAGAGGTGTGGGATATAAAAAAACATTTTCCCCAGCTTTTCTCCCCCATACATATGTCAGACAACAAATGGTAAATGATTGTCAACTTATCTCCCTGAAAGCACCAGCCATCCAGAACAAGCAGAACCTATTGTCTGTCCCACTGTAGGTGGGGCTCACTCCCTGCTGTTAGGGACAGTGGATTGCTTCCCCTGAAAGCTTAGACTAAACCAAGTCTCCAGCTCAAGGACAATCAAGGTCAGGCAGCCTTCATGAATCTAAGATCTGTCCATCTTGTCACTTGTGTATCCTTAATCCCTCTTCTTCCTACAGCATGTATACCCCTAGATCGTCCCCCTCCCATTGCTGTGTAGCCCATGGTACAACCCCTTCCTGTGACATAGGTGTTTCTGGTAATCAGGGGCTTGCACACCCCCAAAGATACATGAGCCTTGGTTAGAAATAAATTGCTCACTCTCTCCTGTCCTCTCTTCCCGCATCTCCATGTGGACCACTGAGACGGGCCTAGGTGAGCATGTTACTATGAAATGTGTCTGACTCCTTTATTTTACTCTCTCCTATCTCTTTTATTCTCTATGACTTTACTGTAATCTTTAAGTATCATAACCGTTCAGTTGTGCCTGTGAACCCATGACAGTGTGAGGGTCTGGTCTCCCTCGTCAGATGGATGGACACAGCGGCTGCAACAGGGGCTCGAGCCCAGGGACAACGGTGAGGATGGCGCAAGATGGGGCGGTCTCTGTTCTGTTGTTCACAGGGTCACTGTGAGTCAGAATGACTCCCAGGCACCTAACAACTTCAGCAACAACAACAACATGAGTCAGAATCTACCAGACAGCACCAGCACCACGACCGATTCTATCACGGTAATCTTAACAGTCTAGTTTATTATTCTGACTTCGGAAAGACGAAATCAGTTGCCCAGCTGATACCCAAAAGACCCAGAGGTGAGTTTGGCACCGAAATCCCAATTCCGTCTTATTTCCCACTGGAAGGTAGTTGGGGCAGACCTCCGGAGATGCTGATAGGAATAAGGAGGGAAGGAGGGAACAGCTTCCCTCACCGGCACCTTCCTCTTCTCCCAGCCGAAACGACAGCTGCTCAACAAGGCCACGCTTGACACAAGGCTGAGCTGCTGGAAGATAGCCTTTATTCCCCTGGCTCCAGTGATGGGGACCCTCAGCTATCGGACCTTGTGACTCCTCAGTGGCCCTTCCAATTCAGTTTGAGATCATCTCCAGGCCCCAGTTCCGTTCCTTAAGCCACAAGGCTGGGCACGCACTCTGCCCGCCTCAGTCACTAATCCTGACAACTTTGTTAGCGAATTATTGTCTTTCAGTGAATCACAGGTTGCGGTTTGCTCCCACAAACACAAAGTCTAGCTCCAAATCTGAGACATGTAGAGGTCCACAGAAAGAGGTGGTTGTAAAATCTAGGGGAACAGGGGCCTTTTAATGAGAGGGAGGCACAGAGGCACCCCACATCAGCAGAGGCACAGACAGGGAGTCTTAGAGGCAGAGGCAGGGGCATGAGACCAAGAGTGCTGGGCAGAGCACACAGCCCCAGGGCAGCAGACAGAGGGCCACAGACAGCAGATTCAGATTCAGAGAGCTGGAGTCACAGCGGCGAAGCCAGCACAGACAGAGCCCAGCCGGCAGCTGGCGGAACAGAGGAGGTACAGAGTGGCGGCTGGACAGGCCAGGGGCGGAGGGAGCAGGAAGCAAGGCTGGGGCCTTGGCGGGATTTGGCGGTCCATACCACGAGGGAGGGCTGGCTGCCCTGAAGCTGCTGTCCCAGAAAGGTGTCCAGTTCCTCTTGGCTCTGCAGTGAGGGGGCCTCCTGGGGCCGTGGGCATCCCGCTGCTTGAAGCTTCCTCCTGAAACACACATGGCCACCAATGCCTTCTGTGTCTGGCGGCCAGTGATGGGCACCAAGAGCACCGCCTTGGCCTTGCCCTGTTGCTTGCCCCCAGCCCGGCCCTTCCTGTTGGCATAGGCGCAGCCCAAACCTTCCCTGGCCTTTCCTTTGAGGCTCCCCTTGGGCAGCGCTGCCGAGCGGGCCATGGGCGAGGGTGGCCCCTGCTGGTCAGAGCGCGGCAGTGGCCTCCGGAGGAAAGCTGGTGTTGGAGGCAAGGGGCGCTGGATTTTTATTCTCTGCCTGACTTATGGTGTGGACCTGCCCAGCTGAGCGGTGCTCCCAGGACTTCCTGCCTCTGTGCTCCAGAGCCTGCGGAGGTCATGCCTGGGAGGCCCTGGGGTACAGTGGGCAACACATGCAGGGTCTCCAAGGGCATTTCGGCTTTCACCCAGCTGCTCCGAAGAAAATGCCGGGCCGTCCAGCTCATCCCAGCTCCCACATATGGCAGCTCAGGGGCAAGCCCAGGGTCCTCCCCTTCGCCTAGTGCAGCAGCCCTGCCCAGCAGCTCGGGAGGGTGGATTCACTCACCAGAGCCAAGGGGATTTGTCCAGAGGACCTTTGCCAGAGCAGATGGGCAGTGCCCTTCAGTGGCTAGCAGGCCTCGGCCTGGGCCCCGTACACTGAACTCATCCCACTGGCCCTGGGGCTTCTCTTTCTGACTTCCTCTGCTTTTAGGGAAGTGGTCAGGGATTTTCCAGGGGAGGGGGAAAGAGCCAGGCCCGCCCCCCAGCACCTCCAGCTTGCCCAGCGCTCTGAGCAATGAGTGAGCGTTCCCTTGTGGCAGGGCTGTCTTACCAATTAGCTTGGAGCCACCAGCTTGTCAGGAACCTGGGGATGGCTCAGGGCAGGAGGCCTGACCCTAGGGCCACTTCAGCACCACCTCGCAGTTTCCCCTCTGCGGGGGCCTGGGGAGGCAGTAAGCTCCAACTGTCCCATACTCCACCCAACTGCATGTCTCTCCTCCTCATGCTTCCTCCACCCCAAGCCAGCCCCAAACCAGACCATGAGAAGGTACTAAGACTGCTGGGGGAGCCACATTTTGAGAGGCAGAGCTCACCCCACCCCCTCACCAAAGCCCCAAGATAGTTCTCCACCTCTCCTGTCATTCTTCAGAGGGAAACAAGGGTGTGTGCGTCAGAGGTATGAGAGAAGGAGAGACAGGAGGTCTCCTAGGGGCTTACCTGCTCAGGGGGCCCTGGACCTCCCCACCGGGCCCCCAGCTGTGTCGTTTGAATGGGTCATAGTGGTAACTATGGGCACGAAATGCCTTGGACCTTCGGAGAGTCACAGCAGGGAGGCCATCCTCCTCCTCTGTCCCCTCTTTCTCCTCTTCTTCCCGCTGTCCTGGAGACTCTACCCCAGACAGGCAACGGCGAGGGTGGCCTTGGGGAACCAGGTCTCCATGTGCAAGGGACACCTCTGGGTCGACTCTCTTCATGGGAGGCACCGGCAGACCAGTCTGCATGAAAACAGAGATGGGTGAGCAGGCCCTGGAACTCCGGAACCTGACAACCAGGAGGGCGTGTCACAGTCAGCAGGACTCAGAGCACCTAGTCACCCCCCTCCATCGATGGAGGCAGGACTCAGGAAGGGCTGCCTTGGGGGGCGATGAAATCATGAGTTCCTGGGAGCCAAATAAGTATTGAAAAGTATGATCAGTTGGCATGAGATGATACTGGAGCAGGGCGGATCCTAATCCAATCTGAGCTCAGTCCTGTCAAAGAAAAGGGACTAGAGCAGTGGTTCTCAACCTGGGGGTCGTGACCCCTTTGGGGATTGAACGACCCTTTCACAGGGGTCGCCTAAGACTCTACTTAGGAACTGAGACACCACTTCTCTATTGTCTTCAGGAGGGTCCGCCCACATGCAGATATGCCCACATACAGGGTCACTACAACATGAGGAACTGTATGAAAGGGTCACAGCATTAGGAAGGTTGAGAATCCCTGGACTGGAGACAGGTGGAAAGAGCCATCTGATAGCAGAGGTATGCTGCAGCGGTGTACCCAGGAATGCCGGAGCCTCCCAGTAGCCCACACAGATGAGAACATATCTCCTCCCAGAATCCTTTGAGAGAGCACGGTCCTGTCAACACCCCTGACTTCGCACAACTAGCCTCCAGGGCATTAAAAGTAACTAAATAAAATCCCATGCAAATTCAGAATATGTAAGCAGTTTAAAACACTATATTCGTGGGATAAATCTTATTGTCAGTTTGAATGTGTACAATTCAGATCTATAGATAACACATTCTATAAAGAAGGAGCCTTGGTGGCCTAGTGGGTTGCAAGTTGGGTTGCTAACCACAAGGTCAGCAGTTTGAAACCCGCTGCTGCTGCTTCAAAAAGAGATGAGACTTTCCACTCCCGTCAGGAGTTACAGTCTCAGAAACCCACAGGCAGTCCTACTCCGTCCCCTAGGCTCACTCTGTGTTGGAATTGACTCAGTACAGTGAGTGAGAGTCGCCAGAAACGTGAGACAATAGCTTACTGCTCTTGGAAACCACCTCAAGCCCCAACCCCAATGTCATCGAGTTAATTCCGACTCATTGAAAGCCTATATGCGGCTGAACCTCCACAGCGACAGAGAGCCTCGTCCTGTTCCGTGGAGTGGCTGGTGGGCTTGAGCCAGACCCCACCAGGGTTCGTTATAAGCTAGCCATTTGGTGGTCATTTGTTATAGTAGCCTTATATGGAGAGCAGATAAAGTACAACACCCCCCTCCCCCCCTCTCCCCCTATGCACCCAGAGCTTCCTGAGTGAGAAAGTGTTCTGATTTGTCTTTTCTAAAACTCTGGTCACATGGGGTGACGTCACCCTTAGAGAGCCAAGAGGGGGGCTCTAAGCCCCAACCAAGAACACCTGTGTCATTTCTCTTCCTACTGGACATTGTTCTTCCTGACCAACACCCCTAGCTGCTATCAGGGCTTGGCTCACTGTGTCTGAGTTAAGAACCTTCGGGAGCTCTTAAAGTTGAAGCGATAAGCCCACTCAGACAGAAATACCAGTCGCTGGAGGACCATGGGTGCGCAGGGCGGGAAGGGGCCTAACATTGCCTGCATACCTCTGTCCACTTCACTGTTAGGCCGTGTCCCCTAGGTCATCTTCTCAGTTGACCCTCCCAGACGTCCCTCCTCCCAGGATCACGAGATGTTAGGAGGATCCCCAAAGACCAGAGAGCGAGAGCCAGAATCCCCCCTTCTCTGAGGGGGTCCCCCCTTCCCCAACTTGCCTGAAATGCTCCAGGAAAGGCTAGCATGTTGCCAAGTCACGCCTTCAATCTCACTGCAAAATGTCCAATGGCCCCACCCCACCCGGGGCTTCTGGGGAGAAAACGATGTGTCTATGGCTGAGCATTCACCCCGAGGCAGAACGGAGCTCAGGTCTCTGCAGATGGCATTTCTGATCTCTGGCAGGAGGGTGGGAAGACAGGGCAGGAGAAGCCTAGGAAGCAGCATCCCCGTGTTCATCCACATCTGGGCGCCCTCGCCTATCCAGAGGCCAGAAGAGCTCATCTTCCCGCTGTCTACAAACTCGAGGGGCCCCCACCCCCACCCCCTCTGATGTGCTCTGGTAAATAGGGTGGGCAGATCCTGAAGACAGCGCCTGAGGAGGCTCCAAAGCTGAGACTTGGGCTGGGCTTGGGGAGAGCTAACAAGAAGGATTGGAGGGTGGGGGGAAGAGGAGGAACTAGAGGTGCTTATTAGGAGGGGAGGAAGTGGGGCTGGGATCCGAGGGCACATTGGGGCTCTCGGAGGGGAGGCGGAAGCGTCTGGGTGAAGAAGCACTTGACTAGTTGACAAGTAGCCCAGTTTGGTACTTTGAGCACCCCCAGACCAACGTCCCTCAGGAAAGTATGGCCATCAGAAAGGGCTCAGTGCCACAGTCAGCGAGGCTGCCAGTGTGCTGCAGTGAATCACTGTCACATGGCCTTTCTAGCTGGGGTCTTCCATGGGGCGGGGATATGCAAATGAGGCACTCGCCCACTAAGGGGATTGGGCAACTTGCTATCACTCATGGAAGGCTCATGGCTCAGTAGCAGGAGTAGGACCACATGACACCTGTGGGTTTGGTTTGGCAAGCGCTTCCTTCTTTTCCTCTGGACAAACTTGCTCCCCATGGCCCCAGGGGGACGGACCCCTCTGAGCCTGAGGTTGCTGTGTCGCTCCCCCTTCTCCCTTGGCAATGATCAACTGGAGTCTCATGTGTCCCCCGAGCTCTACTCTTTCTCCAGCATCTCCACACAGCATCACCTGTGCGTGGTCTCTGCACACGGAGTCCTCCGGGCACCCTCTTCAGAGCTAATTCCATTCCTCAGCAAAACAAACCCCCCAAGTCCCCTCCTTTCTGGCCTTTGTCCCTCGAGCTATGATGCCAGACGCTTGAACCTCGTCCTTCAAAGAGGTGAGGCTTCGCTGGGCTCTTCTCCCAGCATGGGAGGAATTGTGTCCTGACAAATATGCGGATTTGGAGTCCTAACCCCTACATCTGTGGACAGGAATCCCTGGGCGGTACAACAACTAGTCAAAAGGCTGCCGGTTCAAAACCACCCAGGGGTGCTCAGAAGACGGGCTGGACGATCTGATGGAGCTGTTCACCTCTGCACCCCAGGGGCTGGGTGAGCCACCCAACGGCCCCGCCTGGGAACACAATCCCACTGCGAATGGCCTTCTTGGGTAGGTCACCTAGACCACGGAGGAGTAGGGCAGGTCCTCAGTGTGACTTGTGAAGAGACCAGACACACACGTGCACACACACACGCATACACAAAGACATCATGTGAGGCTCATCTACAAGCCCAGGGACCCAGGGACGGCCAGTGCTACCTACGAGGAAGGACAGCGCACAGCCCAAACCCCGATTTGGATGTTCAGCCACCAGAACTGTGAGAAAAGACATCTCTGTTCTCCAAAAACCACCCACTGGGGGCATTTCTGTAGCAACAGCTCTAGGTAACTAAGACACCGAGCTGTCCCCTCCTCAGTCTCCTGACATGCAAGCTGGGGTCCCCCTGGGAACACGTTCTTCCTTGCTTTTTTCCACTGGACCCTCGCCCAGCCTGCTCCATCTCCCCCAGCCTCCCGACTCAGGAAATGGTGCAAGGGAGTGGCCAGGGCTGGGCCGCACACAGCGGCCTTGTGTGGCGCCCTGAATGAGATCACTTCATGTCACATCACCGCTTCCTCTGAACAGAGATAGGGAGATTCAGGAATAGATTTGGGATCTGCCGCTTGGGGGAGGGGGAGGGGGAGGGGAGATAGCAAGAAGAAGGTCTAGGAAGTCCTTTCACTTCTGTTCCTGCGGGGGGGGGGGGGGGGGCACAGCACGGGACGGGAAGGGTTACCTCACACACCACCACAGATGTCTCTTGCCCCCTCCTCGGAGGGTGTTACCCCCACTGATCACACTACTCTCTTGTCCGTGTGACCCTCTGGGAGTGCCGTGGGACAGGGGAACATAATATGTCAGAGATTGATCAAAACTCAGAGGCTCATTTTTTTAGGGCCAGAGTCACTCTGAAAAGTCTGCCTGGTTTTCTGGCTCGGAAGGTCCCTGGGGGTCAAGAAGGGGTTTGCTTCCGCCAAGATGATGACCGACAATGTCCAGAGCAGTTTACTCTACATGGGGACAGTCCTCCTCTCCAGCACCAGGGGGTCTCCGAAGTCACAAATCAACAGCAGACACAGAGTCAACCACCAAGGGAGGCACGAGAGCGCTGCCGCCTTCGTGAGCCACGTGGCTGTGGGAACTTGCCGCGTGCGCTCTTTGGGGCCTTGGAAGCCTCTGTGAATGTGAATGATCACACTGACCTCTGAGGATGCTGAACAACCGGAGAATCGTATAAAGAAGGCAATGCATACTGTGCTCGGCACACATCAGCTAATCAATCGGTGGCTCCCATTTGTGTCCGAATGCTTGTTATTTAGAAGCAGAGAGAAGGCCGGACCTGGAGAAATGGAACTGGAGAGAGGGAAGTCCAAGACAGAAGTAGGAAGAGACATGATCAGATGGTGACCCCACTGTTCTGTGTACTGAAAAAGCAAAAACCCCAAGCTCACTGCCATCCAGTCAGTGCGGGGTAGAAGCCCCTGTGAGTTTCCAAGGCTGCAGCTCTTGGCAGGGGTAGAAAGCCGCTGCCTCCTCCTGAGCCTGGTGGGTTCAGAAAAACGGCTGACCCTGCGGTGAGCCGCCCAACTCGCCAACGAGACGACACCAGGGCTCCCGGTGTCTTAAAACAGAGAATGAACAATCAGCCCATGGGCTGACAACAAGAATGCCCAAAACCAAGTCCCCCGCTACCGGGTCCATGCACCACCCTCAGGGTTTCCAAAGCTGAACTCTCTGTGGAAACATGACCACATCTCCCTCCCTCCCTCCCTCACGGGGAGGTCCGCACCGCTGAGCCAGCAGGGCCCCCACACAACTGGGGAGAGGACTGAGGATCATCAACAACCCTCTGATGGAAACCACCGCCCACAACCAGAGTCAGAGCAAGCAGGAGCAGCTCCTCCATGGTTAGGGACCCTGCTGGAACCTCACGAAGCTGTCCTTCCCCAAGAGAAACCCAAACTCACTGCCCGCGACTCATGGTGACCCCACAGGGCAGGGTAGAACCCCTGTGGGTTTCCGAGACTGTAGCTCTTAACGGGAGTCGAAAGCCTCTCTTTTCTCTTACAGAGCAGCTGGTGGTCTTGAACTCCTGACTGTGGACAGTACTCCTCTTTCCAAGAGAAAGGAGGGTTAGAAGGAGTTGTGCTGATGCAGAGCAGGGGCTGGCGAGCCACAGCCCACGGGCCCAGCTTGTCCTGCTACCTTTTTTTTTTAATGGTTGGAGAAAAGAGAAGAAGAAAGGAGGAGGAGGAGGAGGAAGAGGAAGAGGAGGTGGAGGAGGAGGAGGAGAAGAAGAAGATTCTGTGACACACAAAAACTTATATGCAATTCCAGTGCTAGTGTCCATAAAGTTGTTTTGGAACGCTGCCACCCCCGCTCATTTCCATATTGCCAGTCTATTTTAGAGCTGGAACAGCAAGCTTGGATAGTTGCCACAGACACTGGATGGCCCACGAGGCCCAAAATATTTGCTAGCAGGCTTTACAGAGCAGTTTGCAGACTCCGGCTAGAGAGCAGGCTCAAGACAGCACAAAGGAAGGAGGAAAGAAAGCATCCCAGGGAGGGACACTGGGACTCCCTGCATCTAGAGGGGAGGGGACACTGAACACACCAGCACACCCGTGTCCTAAGTTGGAAGGCAAGTCAGAGCAAGCTGTATCAAACTCGAGTATCAAAGTGTGATGTCATGGCTTCGCTGTGCCGCCTCCTGTCGGTTCCCCACTTGCGCTTCTGCAGGAGGGGCTTCTCCATCGCTGACTCTTCCCTGAAGAAGCCTACATTCTTCGATGGACGCCCTTTTACACACCAGTTTGGGCATCCTCGAGGGACCTCCCTTCACATGACTTTTCAACGTTCTCCGAGTTTGGGGAGCAAAAGGAAGCCTGGGTGGAGGGGTAAGGCTTCCCCGCAAAATCCTCCTGGGACAGCCCTGGCAGCCCTGAAAGAAAGAGCAGGCGCGCTCCTGATGGGAGAAATCCCGTACCCAGACCGCCCCGGCCCGTGTCTCACCAATGGGATTCATGATTTTCTTAAAACTTCTTCCTAACGTGCCCACTCCCCCCATGGTCCCGCGTCCTTCACGAAAACCTACCGGGTTATGCCTTTGACATCCCCTCAAGCTGTCGCCATATCTGACATTGTGAGCCGACATTTCCGCCTTGCATTGAGCGGCCCGGCAGATCCCTTGGAAGCCACTGTGGTTCGGACCTTGTTCATAAAGCAGCCTGAGGGGACTCAGATGGGTGGGTGGCTGAGAGGCCTGGTCTTTAGTTGCCCACGGATGGCAGAGACATAGTCACACCTGCTTTGTTTACCATAAGCCTGTGCGGGTATGAGCTGGAACGACAGTAGCAACAATTTTTGACTTAGCCACTGATCATCTGAAACTTCCAGAGGGATGCGAGCTCATTCGGAGTGCCTACATCGGCCGATCTCAGCCTTTCACAGGGGTCGCCCGATCCGGAACAATTGCAAAATGACAGCGATGAAGTAGCAACGAGAATAATGTGATGGATGGGGGGGGGTCACCCCCACACGAGGAACGGTATGAAAGGGTGGCAGAATCAGAAAGGTGAAGACCACGGGGCTCCAGGATCCTGGGCGGCTCTTTCCCCAGACCTCAGTGTCCTCATTCTCCACACGAAGCAGCAGCAGTGCCCGCGGCTGCACAGCTGAGTGAGGGGTAGCTTAGCTGAGTTTCCAAAGCAGACCCATGGCACTTGCAGCCTGACTCCTCTCCTAGAATGGGGCGCAAGCTCCAGGAAACCCGGCAGCATTGCTTTTCATCGGCCACTCCCCTCTCCCCCTCCCCTGCTTCCAAAAGGGGGTGGGCATGGGTTCCGATGAAATCGGAGTCCCCCTGGCTGGTGCAAATGACCCACGTGCTGGGCTGCAAGCAAGGCCTGCCATCTACGCGTGAACAAACCAGCCATGGAAAGCCGCGGGGAGCTCCGTGCGTCAGATCAACGGCCTCCAGGATGGTACTCCCTCTGTCAGGAGAAGAGTCCACTCCCGTGGAGAAGTGGCATCTCAGAAACCCACACAGGCTGTTCTGCTCCGTCCTACAGGGCCACTGGGAGTGGGCATCGACTCGACGGAGGTGAGTTTTGGTTTGTTTCTGACTCTGTAGGCAGCCCTGGGGGCAATATGTGTAGACGCTGCGTGGTTTTCACTCACCGCATGTAGCTTAGGAAACACTACGGGGCCACTCTGCTCTGCGGCTCTCTGAGTCAAAATCCACAGGTCACACACCACCACTCCCTCTGTTATCTTAGGAACCTGAATGAGGCCCAGAGAGCTGGCAGGGCTCTGGGTGTGTTTGCTGCCAGCAAACATTGCGGGTAGGAACAAACAGGTGCTGCAGACCAGAGACAAAGCTGGCTGTCTTCTTTTGCAGCCTGGGAGGCTGCTGGCTCTGGTTCTAGGGTCCTAAATCTTCCCCAAAGGTCTCCATTGGGGAGACCCAAAGGAAACAGACTGTGAAGACTGAGGAGGCAGAGAGACCAGATGTCATGACCTGCTGGCTTTCCCCCATTCTCCTGGCCCAGGGAGGACAGGGTCATAGAAAACCCTTTGATGGGTCAAAATTTAACCTACCACCTCTTCACATGTAGAGTAAACTATTAATCCAACAGTGCCCAGCAAAGAGGACCCAAGCAGGGATTCCCTCTTCCTCCTCTGAAGAAGGCCTCAGGAACCACAGTTCCTCCCCAAGACCCCATGCCATGGCAGGGGCTAGCGCTCTGGTCTCTAAGACCTCCTGCCTTGCCCCTCGGCCTGCCTTGCCCACCTCTAGGCTCCGCATCTGCCAGGAGCCCCAGAGATCTCACTTCCTCTGACTTTCCTGACAATGGAGAGGACCACAGTGCCCCAAGGCAAAGGGGTACACAGGACGCCTTCATTCGAGCACCCTTGAGCACAGAGAGGGGGACTCAGAAGGGTCTGTGTATGGACAGTGGAGGGGGTGTGGGGAGCACCTCTTCCCCCCCTAGTAGTACGAGGGGCTCCACAAATCGTGTGAGGGAAGTTCTATTGCGTGTGCATTCTATTTTCCACCATCTTTTTGAAGCCTCCTCATGCGGGCACATGCCATCTGCCCAGATCAGATCCTGGGGGGGCTATTGAGACTTCCCGGGGCCCACAGGCCAGAGCCACCTGTGTTGGTACTTCAGTCTGAAGTTCTGTGCTGGACAGAGTCTGGTCTCCCCACACCCGTTCTACAAAGCCAGGAGGGAGGCAGACATGATGAACCCCACTCTGAATCACCCCCTAGTAGACTAAGCTCTCAAGTCAGGAATTTTGCCAGCTTTGGGTTTCCAAGTGTGACCATTTAATGAACGTATTTATTTATAACGAGTTTGGAAATCAAATCCAGGGGTTCAGCCCTCGTCCATCCTTTCTGCTGCACCCAATTGCTGTATGCTGCCAGGATCCTGGCCTCCAGCCAGGCTGGCTTGTGGGGGTCACAGGAGAAAGGGGCGTCCCTTCCGACTACCTGCTGGTCTCAGGGTGGTATTCCTGGGTGCTATGCCAGCGGGGGTGGGGGGTTATTAGAAAGGACCTGAAGTTCAAAGGACACACCTGCGAAGACTTTAGTCACCGTGACCCGGGGAATTAACCCATAGGTTCCCAGGGAGCAGTGCTGGGGCAGGGAGCCGACTGATGGGTGCAGTCCTCTAGACTCTGGAAGGCTTTGACCCTCCAGAGTGAGTTGTTGACCCTGCAGAATGCCCAGTCCACACCCAAGGCTGAAGGGAACAGTGTTAGCTACAAGAGGAAGGGGCCCTGGGTGAATTAGGACCCCCCAGTGCACCCTTCTTCTTGCCTATGCCTCTCAAACACATAAAGGGAGGGAGAGAGAGAGAGAGAGAGAGAGAGAGAGAGAGAGAGAGAGAGAGAGAGAGAGAGAGAGAGAGAGAGAGAGAGAGACCAATATAACGATATAACGGGCTTTGGCGTTAGATGAACTTGAGTCCGAAGCCCAGCCATCCAATTTGCCTCCTCGTCATGTGGGGGTAGCTCAATGAAGTGGCTCCTCTGAGCCTTCTCTGCACTGCAGGGTTGTGGCACATAAACTACGCGGTGTGGGAAAGAATGTGCGAAAAAGGCTTAGCAGCAGTTGCCTTACAAGCCAGCGTTCATGAGCCCATGATTGTGATTCCCTGCTTGCACACGCGCGCACACACACGCACACACACGCACACACACACACACACACACACACACACTGCCTAGTTGACCATGGGCGCTCAATGCCGGGGGCTCTTGAGGAGCTATCAGGCTTGGCTATCCTGTGGGTGCTGAAAATGTCCATTCTTGGGGTAGGACCTGAACCCAGGGCAGGGGAAGAGGTAGACTCACCAGATCTGGAAGGTACCCCACAGTGGGGAGACCTGCGCCTGCCCTCGGTTGCTGGCTTCAGTACTGGAAGAGGATCTGCTTCAGGTGGCCCCTGTACCTCTTCAGCCCGGTCTTCAATGGGGGAGCCTCTCCTGGCCCTTAAAGGGGACCTGCTCATGCTCCAGAAGTTTGCCAAGAAGGAGCCACTCGCTCCATTCCTGCCTGCTGCCTCTCCAGCTCCTCCCTCCCTTCCCTCCCCCTCCTACTTCTAACACCCCAGCTTGCTTTGCCCAGGCCTTTAACCCTGTCCCTGCAATACCAGCCAAGGGTGGATGAGGGCACACCTGGATGCCCCCCCCCCCCATGTGGACCACTCCCGGAACAAAGGGCAGCCACAGGATCCAGGCCGGTGTGGAGGCAGGCACAGGAAGTCCGCTGGAGCCAGTCTGAAGGGAGAGGTTGTGGGAACCTGACATCCTGGGGGAAACGCCACCTTCCTTCCAGTGGGGACCCACAGACACAGGACGAAGAGGAGAAAGAGCAGGCACCGGAAGAAGACCCCTAGTGGGAAGCCCAGAGCGAGGTCCTCCTCTGGCTAGGGTGCTCCTTCCTCCTCTTCTACACAGGAATGCAAAACTGCTGGCTGGTCCCTTTAAGGGGCAGGTTGCAGCCGCCCAGGGAGGAGGCAAGATCTCATGTTTTTGGTGGTGAAAGTACCAGGAGGAGCTAAACGGAGCCTTAGTCAACAGGAACAGGGGTGACCAAGCAACTCAGCAGACACACACACCCTCCTGGCTTGTTGTGGATACCAGGCTGCCGGACATTTGGCCAACTTCCCACCTCTCCCCCCACAACAGCTCTGGGTGTAGGAGGGCTGGGGAGCCCTGCCTCACCCTCACTGCTTCTCGGGGCAGAGGACAGCCTTGGCAGACACTGGTCTCACTGAGGCACCAGGGTGTCAGAGAGTAGGGTGCTGGGGAGCCCTGTGGTTTCAGGGTGACCACATATTGGAAGGCCTGAGGCTGTTCTGCCTATCCCAAGGCAACAGGAGATGTAATCAATTAGCTTCAGATTTTTTCACGTGTAAAATGGAGGTGTTCACACTGGCCCTCAAGTGCCTGCTGCTGAGATGTGTGGAAAGAGCAGCGTGGTTGGCCCAGGCTGTGTGACCTCAGATCAGCCACTTACCTCCTGAATCTGACCTTTATTAAACAAGGGGTTATGCTAGGCAATCTCTGCTCCAGCCTGGGGGCGGTGGGGGTGATGCTGCTGCTGGTGGTGCCTGCAGGGGTGGTGTGGTGCTGTGGGGGTGGTGGTGGTAATGGTCTGGCTGAGGGCGGTGGTGTGGTGGCATCACATCGAGTTGGGGGTTGACTTTAGGGGAGCTAACAATAAAGGTCTATCCTTACTCTTTTTTTCCCCCCTTACTCTTAAAGTGCATTCCGGGTGAGAGGAAGAGGGCAGCTGCTTCCAGATGTGACTAGATGCCCACTCCTACCTGGCGGGGCCCTCAACCACGTGAGGTACAGGTGATGGTGGTTGTCTTATCTCATCAGAACATAGCCTCACCTTACTGATAGACCGCCCTCTAATTATACCACCACGCTCTGATGACGTAGTGGTTACAGTTGGGCTGCAATCAGAAAGGTCGGCGGTTCAAAACCACCAGCTGCTCCCTGTGAGAAAGTCACGGCTTCTACTTCTGTACAGACTTAGTGTCAGAAACCCGCAGGGGCAGTTCTACTCCATCCCTATAGGCTCACTGTGAGTCGGCATCAACTCGATGGCAGGGAGTTTTTTGAGTTAATTAAACGTCATCATTGTCCAGTTGAGGACATGGCTTCAGAGCAGTGGAGTGTTTCAGACCCTGTCCCCCTCTGTGGTCAGCGCCCTTTCCGTGACCCAAGCTGCCTTCTCAGGGGGTGCAGCCGTGACCTTTCCCTGTCATTTCACCAAATGTTACACTTCTCTGCTTCTTGGAAATGCGCACACCACTTCTTACTTACTCTCTCCTGGTAAGGTCCCAAAGGCTAGCATCAGGTGGCGGATGTCCAGGTACCTGGTGCCTCCTAGTACCGGGCTGGATGTGTGAGTGAGGAGATGTCAGCTGCAGGTTTGGGTGTGGGAGGCCGGAGGGCTGGCTTCTGGGGGAGGAGGGATATGGAGCATGTTGGCACCTGAGTTGTGTGTGCATGGCCCGTTAGGGAAGAGCCCCTCAGCTGGTGCCCCATCTCCCCTTGCAGACCGGCCCACAGGCCTGCGTGTAGTTCCCTAGGGTGGGTCTCGTTAGAGTAAGGAGTGCCCTCCCTCTGCCACCCACCCTGCCAGTAAATAGCCCAGGGAGTTGGAGAGTTCAACCCCAATTATTCCAGCTAAGTCTCCCTGTCTATAGATGTTAGAGGCTCTTATATTCTCCAAGGAGCCCTGGTATCGTAGTGGTTATGATTTGGGCTATCGACTGCAAGGTTAGCAGTTCAAAACCACCAACAGCTCCATGGGAGAAAGATGAGGCTTTCTATTCCCATAAAGATTGGTAGTCTCAGAAACCCACGGGGGCAGGTCTACACTGTCTGTAGGGCCACTGTGGGTTGGCATGGACTCAATGGCAGGGAGGTTTGGGTTTTTTGCCCTTAGCACCACGATTGAAGGGACACTCTGAGGAAGCTGATCCTTGAGATGAGACACCTGAATCTGACTTTCAAAGTGCCTTTGAGGGAGCACTGCTGGCATAGAGCAGTGGTTCTCAACCTCGCTCAGGCCGCGACCCTTTCACACAGTTCCTCATGTGGTGGTGATCCCAACCATCACATGATTTTTGTTGCTGCTTCATTGCTTTAATTTTGTGATTGTTATGAATAGGGCGACCCCTGAAAAAGGGTTGTTTAATCTCCAAAGGGGTGGCGACCCCCAGGTTGAGAACCAGGTGTAGTGGTTGCACTCTGCCTTGCGATCTGCAATTTCAGCAGTTTGAAACCACCAACCTCTTATGGGGAGAAAGGAGAGGCTTTCCAACTCCCGTAGACAGTCTCACAATCTTGGAAACTCACAGGGGCGGCTCTACCCTGTCCTGTAGGGTCACTGTGAGCTTGACATCGACTTGATGGCAGTGAGTTTTGAGTTTTAAGACAGCCCTAGGGCCCCCGTGGCATCATGGTTAGTTACACACGGGGCTGCGATGTGTAAAGTCAGCATTTTGAAACCACCAGCCGCTTCTTGAGAGAGAGACAAGGCTTCCTAGTCCCACAAACAGTATACAGCCTCAGGAAGGGGCAGGGGCAATTCTACCCTGTCCTATAGGGTCACTATGAGTCGGCATTGACTCCATAACAGCGAACTTGAGTTTGTGTGAGGGGTGGTGGGAAAGGTCAGTGGGTTGAAGCGGGAGAACGCTGTGCGGTCTCCCGTCCAATGGACAGCGGATGGTGAGTCACCGTCAACTCATAGGCAGGGGTTTTTCACGTTGCTTCTTTCATCATCCGTGTCAGCTCATGTCCGCCTCCCCCTCCTACAGCCTCCTCCCAAGGCATGTCGGGTGACCCTCCCCCAGCTGCTGGGAACCAGTTCCCTGCCAGGGGGCAGACTGAGCTCGCTCGCTTCTTCTAATACCTTCTGGACTTAGAAAGTTTATCCTGCCCCCTAAACCAGCACCCTCCTCTGCTAGTTAACTCGTTGTGTTTTGTGTCGCAGGCTCCAGAGCTGGGAAGGGGGCGCTTCCTCTTCTAAAGTCCTAGCGATCCAGTAGGAACCCCTGTGGCACAATGGGCTGAGCACTGGACTTCCAACCACCAGGTTGGTGGTTTGTATTCACCAGCCCTTCTGCAGGAGAAAGATGAGGCTGTGGGCTTCATTTACAGCCTAGCACACCCCATGGAGCAGGGCCATGCTGTCCCACAGGCTTGTGGGATGGCATTGGGTTTGGTGGGTTTGGTTTGGGTTAGGGAACAAGCCGGGAGTCCTGGTGCAGTGGTTCAATCTTTAACTGCTGATTCCAAGGTCAGCAGTTCAAATCCACCAGTGGCTCTGCAGGTGAAAAGATTATGGCCTTGGGAGCCCGATGGGATGGCCCTACTCTGCCTGACAGCGTCACTAAGAGTCAGGATGGACTTGTCAGCAATTGATGGTCTGGGTTAGAGATCCCGTCCGCACCCCATCCAGCTAGCTCCCTGTGCCTTCTCTGCGCCTGCCCTCCACGCCAAGCTCGGACTCACTGCGTGGCGCTCTACTCCGTCCTCCACCAAGACAATGAATAAAAGCACGTCCATGCATCCTCCTTGCCCTCTGACCTGGCCAGTCCTGGGGTGTCCGAGCTGCAGGCCTTGGAAGAGCGAGGCGAGCTGGCGGAGGGCTACTCCATTGGGAGCGTCCCGCTGTCTCCAGGTCCTTTTCATGGTGCTGAGAGGGAAAGGTTAAACCGGTCAGGCAGGGGAGATGGGGGAGCGGAGTCTCAACTGGATCGCTCGGTGGCCCGAACAAAGCCGGTGTTTGTTGGGTTTTCCTCCCGCCAGGAGGCTGTCCCCGGACCACGGCATTCCTGGGTTGTCCCCAGTTGCTGCAGCAGCAAAAGCTGACAGCGCCAGGGACTGCCTTCTGCACAGGCCACGTGCAGGGCGCCTCCTCTGCCAGGCTGTCTCCCCACTGCCGGTTCCCCACTGCCGCGACAGTGTGAGCTCAAAAGCCGGAACCTGGCAGGAGTTTCTCAAGGACGGTCAGTAACTAGACCAGACTTCACACCGGTACTTCTCTGGCAGCGGAGAGGGAAGGGAGGTGGAGGGAAGACCTGGTCATTGATCGGAATGAGCTTCGAGCAAGGGGTCAAACCAAGGCAGTTACAAAGGGGGTGGCTACCTTTCTGGGACCCGAACAGTGCATCAGACTGGTTCCTGACCAAACACTGGTACAGCCCCAAAGACTTTAAAAATTTACATCTGGGTGATCCAGAACTGTAAGAGTGAGGAGTCCACGGCCTGTGAAGTGTAATGAACCCAGCCAAAGCCTGAGGGCGACACTGGACTACAGACACACATCAGTTCCCCTGGCACAGTTGACTTTGACTGCCGGTCACGTGATTTGGTTGCTATGTAACATGCACGCTGCCCTGGTTTCCCATGACCAAGAGGAAGCTTCTAGCAGGGTACCAGTTCACTCACACTTTCAAAATGTGGGGCTGTTACTAGTGTTGCGTCAGTCAGCCTTGACTGGAGTGGGCTGAACAGGACCCAGGCCCCTAGCACAGCGACAGGGGCTCAAGCCTCCCCTGCCCCAGCCCGCCCGCCAACAGTCCCTTGTTCCCACTCAGGTGCTGGGGGTGGAAAAAACACAAGTCAGTGTGGCATCTGTTTTTATTTTTATTAGAAAACTCCATTCGGTAGTTGCTTCCCTAGCCCAGTCCCGTAGCTTTCATTTCATTCACCCCCCTCTGAGAGGGGGTGACGGGGGGAGGGTTGGCGGGGGGGGTGGTGGTGTGTCAGGCAGTTTCTGAAGGGCTCCCTCCTGGGCCCCTGAGAGTTCACCTTGCCAACAGTCCCTCTCACAGCCCCTCCCTGGGGCCCCCAAAGGCCCTCTGGGGTCAAGGGTGTTGCCAATGGCATTCCTGTTGTTTGGCTTCAGGATGGAACCAGTGGCGCTCAGCCCCCGGCCTGCTCCTTCACTCTGGCTGAGAGCCAGCCGACGGGAGCCAGGAGGAGAGATTGCGTGTGGAGTCTGGAAAGCACCTGGATTTCTTGGGAAGAGAGGGGTGTGGAAGCCTCTCAGTTCTTCTTGGTCTTGGGGGTGTCGTATTTCCTTTTGCTGGAGTACCACAGCAGCAGGGGGATGCCGATGGAGGGAAGGGTCATGACCCCGAAGGCTGCCCAGTCCAGCTGCAGGGAAAAATAAAGGCCTTGATGAGAAGTCTGGATCAGGGCACTGGGGAGGAATGGGTCTGGTGAGGCAGGGGACTGTCCAGTCCCGGCTTCACACAGAACCGGGCAGGAAGGGTCCTCTCTGACCACTCTGACTCCAGCCAGAGCGGTTCTCTAAAGACCCAACCATCACGCGTGCCGGGAGACCAATGCAGATGGGAAGAGAAGCCGCTCTCTTCCCAACCATTTTTGAGAAAGGAGCTGCCCAGCCACTCTGCCCTGATGGTGCCCAAGCTCTAACCCGGGCCCTCTCTTCCTCTGCCTCCCGTTACCGCCCCTAACCGTGCCAGCTGGCCGTGGCTGGGCTGCGCCATGCTTTCTGGTCACCTCGGCGCTTCTTCCTCTTCGTAGAACGCCTGCCCTTCCACCAGCCTCTTTGGTGAATGCGTACCTCCTCCCAGAAGCCACCCACCCCCCACCAACCACTAAAGACCAGGTGAGACGGGCCTGCTCTGTGCTCTTAGCGCCTCATACACAACCCAGCCCATTACTTGTTCCGACTCCTTACTGGCCATCAAGAGGTGCTTGAGGACAACTCACTGTCATCAAGGACATTCTGACCCACAGAACAAAGTAGAGCTGCCCCTGGGCTTCTGACACTGTAACTCTTCCCCACGACATTTACTAAAAACCAGACTAATGGTTTTGTGCTCCAATATCATTGTGGTTCGGTGCTGACTGCCACAAAATGGAATTCATTGGCAGGGACTCTTCACAACTGCATTCTGGACTGAGATAAAAAGGTCCACAGAGATGGCGGCCAAGACAGAACTATTTCAGACACTGGCGATGAATACTTGCTGGAAACTGAAGCTGGACATCATTTAGTGACATCAGCTTCATGGAAGCGGAGTATCAGAGGCAAAAGGGTGCCATCTGACCACAAGAAAGCCTTTCATATTTCCCAATTAATCAATCACCAGAAACGAACAGCTTGCTCTTAACAAGCAGAATGTTAAGGTCCATTCAATCTGAGTATAGTATATCCTTCTGAGTCTATCACTGCAGATGGGTGGAGGGACGGGAACCAGGTTCTTCATATCGTGCATTCACATGCGATGCCACATCTTCATATGTCATCACCTTTCTTTCAGATAAATGGAGTGACCCGCAGCAGGGCCACGTAGATAAGGAGGTTCCGTATGGAGGAGATCATGACCTTGAGCATCTTCTATTTCCTCAGGGTGTACGGCCCTCGATCCAAAACATCAGACCTCGGCTTTAGCAACTCCTAACTGGGCATCTAGTGCTTCTCCTGAGACTGTTAACTCTTTACGGGAATAAAAAGCCTCATATTTCTCCCACGAAGCAGCCAGTGGTTTCAAACTGCTGGCCTTGTAGGAACAAGCCCTGTGTATAACCCAATATGCCACCAGGGCTCCTTTTAATGGCAAGGACTTCAGAATTTCACTGAAGGAACAAATGAATCTCATCATTCTAGAGGTTAAGAAAATCTCTACAAATTCTCGCCTAGTTTAGCTCACAACACAAGTTGGGTTGTTAACTACAATGTCAGCAGTTCGAAGCCACCAGCTGCTCCCTGGCAGAAAGATGGGCTTTCTACTCCTGTAAAGAGGTAACAGCCTTGGAAACTCCAGGGGCAGTTCTACACTACCCTGCACACTACCCTGTTGGCATCAACTCGGTGGCAATGAGTTGACGGTTCCCAAGCCCTTTGAATTTAGCCATGTAGTTTTTTAAACCTCAAGATAGCTCCAAGCCTCTTAGATGGGGGTTCGTCTCAGGGCCTAGTAGAAAGAAAGGCCAGTATTTCGGTTCTGGCAATTCTGATCTCACAGCTCATGACGTCAGAGTTCCTGTGGGGATTTTCTAGCTGTCTTTGTAATACATCCAGAAACACAGACACAGACAGAGCTGGCCCAAGAACCCAAAAAATCTTCCCAGACCTGGGGAAGATTAGGGAGGGCATTGCGAAACTTACAAAGTGGGGTGAGAATCTCCGGTCAAACTCTCGCTGGGCCAGGATGCCTCCCTGCCCAGGGGCACTGGTAAAGCCAATCTGAAAAGGGGGGAAAAAAAGGGTATTAAGGCAAGATGCAAACTCATCTAATTCAGGAAAGGAGTCTCCACCAGCCAACATATTATAAGCACTGGATCCTTAGTTCCCACAGGCCCACGAGAGCTTCAAGGCGGGAAGCAGACATGTTAGGAGGTACAGATGAAGGCAAGGAGTGTAGTAAAGAGTCTGAGGCACTTCTGTGGAATGACGACACGAGGAGCATCCATGACACCAGGCAAGGCAGGGATGGAGCTGGGGCGAAGAGTCAAGTCCTTCCCCCTTGGCCACTCTGAAGAGCGGGAAGTGGCTCCTCCTCTGGCCTCAGCAGGCCACTTGTACACTAGCCGCCCTGCTCCTCTGTCAGGTGCACAGTCTCCTCCTGCCCCTCCCAGGGCTGCGAGGAGGCAGAAATGAAGGCCTCCCTGCGTGGGCAGGAGGAGAGGAGGGTCAGCCTTCGTCCTGGACAGGAGGCCGGGAGTCAGGAGCACACAGCAGACAGCTGCGTCCTAGGGCGGCAATGTCGCCTCTGACTCCTGTCTGTCAACTCATCAGCTGCCCTGAGAGCATTGAGACTGCTTCCGCTGGCAACACCGACACAAGCTGGGAAAACATAGCTGGGAGATGCGTTTAGGTTTCCACATGATCCCAAATAAATGAGGAAAGGTAACTTAATGCTGTTTTTATTATAAACTTAGGCACGGTATGAATTGCTAGTGAATCTTAGCTTTCTCTGGATTCTGCGGCTGTCACGGCCCTTACCACTGTGCAGGCCGAAAGCTCATTCGCAAGGTCTCTCGGGGCCGTTGTAAACCCAAGCCCGAAGCTTTTGGAGGGTCTTCTTAATCTCTCAGGCTCCCCCAGAGCTGAGCACACTACACGGGCTCAGGAAACATCTGTTGGCCTTTGCATCGGTGAGTCAGGAGACTCGCCTTCTACCGAGCGTCTCTGCTAGATGCAGATGCAGGGAAGCTACGCCAAAGCCTTGGCCTCCGGGAATTTATCACTGGACCAGAGTGAAGATTGGCATCTGAGAAAGAAAACTGCAGAAGGTAGTAAGGCATTAGATGTTCAAGTGCCACAGAGCGTCTGTGCTATCGAAGCGCCGATGCGGTCGGTGAGTGTGTGCGGAAGCCAGACCAGGCGGTGCGGTGCGAAGCTGGGCCTTGGGGAGGCTGTGGATGGAGTGGAGGCGAGAGCTTCAAACGGGGCAGAAGGCAGAGGGAGCACTGAGAGGGGAGGGGAGGAGCGTGGCCAGGAGCTCGGCCTCTTCAGGGCAGAGGGTCTCAGTGGGTCTCTCTGTGTGGGAAACTGACACTGAGGGACATATGACTGGGACTATATTCCCTGATAACAGGGAATCTGGAAAGCTAGTATTATTCCACCGTAGGAAAGTCACCACTTTGGTAAGTTAGAGATAAAGTCCAAGTACATTATCCTACTTTGAATATCACTCCCACAGATCCTCCCCTAACAGCATTGCTGCCTTAAAGCGAGCACATGGGTGATCCTGTCTTCCTGAAGAAGCAGACATTCTTTGGTCATTCCCTCCCTGCCATGGCACCCATCCCTGCTGTCTTCCCCCAGTGCAGGCATTAGATTTCCTCCCCTGTGAGCTCAGGGACTTTACTATGGTTACCACTCACCTTGTGTGATGTATGTAACTTCTGAATATGCAGGTCTTATGGCTACCTATAAATATCCCCAGACAGTAAAGACTCCCTCTCTGTGTGGGCCTGGCTGCTGAGATCATGGCTGTCCTGGAGGTGAACATGCGACCATACAATGTGTTGGACTCCTTTATTTTACTCTCTCCTCTCTTCTACGACTTTACTATGATGTTTATATATTATAACCTTACAAAAAACAGATATTATAACCTTACAATTGCGCCTACGGACCCCCCGGTTGTTAGAGGCTGGTTCACTCTGACAAACGATGCCCTTCATGGAGCTGTGGGAGCCTCCTCCGCAGTGGAAGAAAGCTGGCAAGGCTGCAGCAAATCGCAGGACGACTGGAGACTGGACAGTGTGCTGCGACAGGAAAAGCTCAGCCCCACTGGGTTGTTGTTAGGGGCCACTGAGTCAGTTCCAATTCATAGAGACCCCATGCACAACAGGAAAACACTGCCGGCCTGTGCCATCCTCCGATGGTTCCTGTGTTGGAGCCCATGGCTGCAGCCATGGGGTCGACCCATCTCCTGGAGGGCCTTCCTCCTTTTCACCCCCTCCCACCTCAGTAAGCAGGATGTCTCTCCTGCCATCCTTGCCTCCAAGGAGCATTTTGGGCATACTTCTTCAAAGACCATTTGTTTGTCCTTTGAGCAGTCCATGGTCCTTTCAATATTCTTTGCAAGCACAATTCACATGCATCGATTCTTCTGTCTTCCTTATGCATCTTTCACATGCATACGAGGCAATGGAGAATACCATGGCTGGGTCAGGCACACCTTAGTCCTCAGAGTGACATCCTTGTCTCTCAATACTCTAAAAAGGTCTTGTCCAACAGATTTACCTAATGCAATGTGTCCTTTGATGTCTTGACTGATGCTTCCATGAGCAATGACTGGGGATCCAAACAAGACCAAATTCATGACACCTTCCATCTTTTCCCACTTATCATGCCACCTACTGGTCCAGGGTCAGTATTTTGGTCTTCTTTACATCGATTTGTCATCCATACTGCAGGTTGCAATCCTTGATCTTCATCAGGATCCTTGATCAGCAAGTCCTCCTCACTTTCAGCAAGCCAGGTTGTCATCTGCTTATCAAAGATTGTTAATAAGCCTTCCTCCAATCTTGATGCCACCTTCTTCTACAACTCTGATGCACACCTTTTCTGATAGCAAACCATGCAGTATTTCCTCTTCCTGTTCATACAACTACCTCTCGATCCAGTTTCACAATGAAGTGCTCTGGAATTCCCATTTGTATTAGTCGGGTACTTTAGAGAAACAAATCCACAGAAATCATGTGTAAGAGAGTTTTATATAAAGGGTAAGTGCACATCAAGAAAACATCCCAACCCACTGCTGTCCAATCCCCCAAATCCAACATTAACCCATATGTCCAACACCAATCCACAAAGTTCTCCTCCATCTCACAAAACACATGCAATGATGCCAACTGCAGGAGGAAAGCCGAGTCAGTGAACGTGTAAGCATCTCAGTGCTGGCAGGGGTCTCCACACGGCTGCTCCAGCACCCAGGACTGCACCGGGGTAGGTCCATGTGGCTTCTCCTTGGGGGATGTCTTGCAGGAAATCAGCCTTGCAAGCTGAAGCAGGGAACTGCTAAGGCAGCTGCACTGTGGTCCAACCATCACAAGGCCAGAGATCCAACAACTAGAAAGGTGAGGCTCACTGAGCCATGTATCCTTCTGCCCTTCAACTAACCCCACGTTTATCAGCCAGGTTGGCACAATAAACTCACTCACCATTCTTTTCGAGTTTATGCTTAGTCATGATCCACATGGCTGAATGCCTTGGCAGCGTCAATGAGACACAAACATCTTTCTGGTGTTCTCTGCTTTCAGCCTAGATCCATCTGACATCCTCTTCCGAATCCACCCTGAACCTCTGGCCACTCTCTATCAATGCACTTCTGTAACCATTACTGGATGATCCTCAGCAAAATTTTACTTGCATGTCGTATTAATGCTATTGTTCTAAAACCTGGACACTCTGTTGGGTCACCTTTCTTTGGAATTGGTATAAATATGGATCTCTCCCAGTTAGTTGGCCAGGTCTTCCAAATTTCCTGGCATGGCTGAGCGTTTCCAGAGCTTCCTCAGCTTGTTGAAACATTTCGATTGGTATTCGATCAATTCCTGGAGTCCTTTTCTTCCCTCAGCACCAATGGTGGTTGTATTTTTTCAGCATCATGGGATCTTGCTCATGTTACCTCCTGAAATGACAGAATGTTGCCTAGTTCTGTGTGGTACAGTGACTGTGTATTCTTTCATCTTTTGATGCTCCCCTGCATTATTCAATATTGCGCCCATAGAATCTTTGAAGACCGCAACTTGAAGCTTAACTTTCTCCATTTCTTTCCGTTTCAGATATGCCGACCGTGTTCTTCCTTTTTGGTTTTCTAACTCTCGGTCCTTGCTCATCTCATTAGACTATTTGACTTCGTCTTCTCAAGCTGTCCTTGATGTTTTCTAGTCAGCATGTGACTTCGTCCCTTTTCCCACTTGCATTAGCTAAGCTATGATTAACAGCAACTTTCAGAATCTCTTCAGGCATCCACTTTGATTTTTTCTCTCTCCTCTTCTTAATGACCTTTGCATTCTTCATGAATGATTTCTCTTGATGTCTTCCCACAGCTTATCAGGTCTTCTGTTATTAGTGTCTAATGCATCAAATGTTTTTGAGATGCTCTTGAAATTCAGGTGGGATATATTCAAGGTTGCATTTTGGCTCTCTGGACTTGTTTTGATTTCTTCCAGCTTTAACACGAATTTCCTCCTATGAAAGCAATTGATGGTCTGTCCCACCATCAGCCCCTGGCCTGGGTTTAGCTGCTGATACTGAGCTGCTCCATCATCTGGTCCCACACATGTAGTCAACTTGATTTCTGTGTATTCCATATGAGGAAGTCCATGTCTATCATTGCCTTTTGTGTTGCAAAAAGGTGTTTGCAATAACAAGTCATTGGTATCGCAAATCCCATCACACGATCTCCTGCTTTGTTTCTATCACCAAGGCCATATTTTCCAACTACTGCTTCTTCTTCTTTGTATCCAACTTTTGCATTCCAATGAGCAATGCCTTTTGATTGCACATTTGGACGATTTCCAACTAAAGTTGTTGGTAGAATTCTTCAATTTCTTCAACAGTAGCTTTTGTGGTTGGTGCAAAAATTTGAATAATAGTTGTATTACTTAGATTTTTTTAGGGCAGATAGATAGAATTCTATCACAGGCAGCACTGGACTTCACGATGGATTTAGCAAGATCCTGTCTGCCATTGAATGCAATGTCATTCCTCCTAATTGTGCTACTCCTGGCAGAGTAAATCATTATTTTCTGATTCAAAATGACCAATACCAGTCCACTGAAGGTCACAAATGCCTAGGATATTGAACTTTAAGCATTACAATTCATTTTTGACAATTTCCAATTTTCCTATGTTCATACTTTGCACATGCCAAGTTCTGATCATTAGTAGAGTTTTGCAGCTGTTTCTCTTTACCTTGAATCATGTCCTGTCAGCAAATGATGATCCCAAAAGTTCCACCCCCACCAGTTTCACCTCATTCACATTACATGGTCTTTGCCTCTCTGAGGAAGCAGCTCCTCCTCAGTCACATTTCTAGTGGCCTTGGACCCAAGGGACCCATCCTCCAGCACACTCTCCAGCAATTCTCTGCTTCCCTTCATTAGCCCTTCCATATCTGACCACGTTCCAAATCTATGCATACAGTTGTCAGCAGCTACTTCCTATAAGGCAGGCAGCCGATTCCTTCGTCGTCTGGCCTTAGTCTGGAAGCTCTACTGAAACCTGTCCACTTTGGGTGACCCTGCTGGCATTTGAGTTACCAGTGTCCAGCTTCCAGCAGCACACAGGCCACTAAGGGGCAACAAACCGGCAGACAAGTGGTGGCAGCCTCAAGGTGGCAGCAGAAATGTCCAAGCAAGGGTTCAACGCAGGGACTAGGGACCGTCATCAAAGACAGGGATACTGCAGATGGGCAGCAAGGGCACCCCCAGACGACGAGGCAGACAGGGACGAGGAGCAGGCCATGGCACGCCCCTTTCACCCAGCACAGCGCTCTGCTGGGGCGCCACGCTTCCTTTCTTCACCCAGTTCCCGTCAATCCAGTCAATCTCTACAAATGTTGTGGGCGTTTTAGGAATGATCTGCCAGCTTTGAAGGGAAGATCTATGGAAATTGGGCTGGGTCAGGGTACTCAGGAGTTCTGAGCCCCATTCTGCCGGGAAGTTGGGCAACTCACCACAACAGGTCCTTCCTCCTGGGCAAGGTACGTGATGGTTGCTGAGGTGAAATTGAAGTAGCCAGCCTTCAGAGGGCGCAGGACCACGGTGTGGGAGACGTTGCTAGCACTACCCAAGAGTTAAGGATGGGAAAGGGCACCAAGAAATAAAGCTCAGCTTATAACCACCCTGCACAACAGCCTTCAGTTTGTGGACAGTGACAGGACAGCTGCCAATACACGGTGATTCCACGCTTTCAATCCTCTGCAGTAATGAAAAAAACATAGACCTTTATGCTTTTGGGAGTTGAAAGTTCGGGGTTTACTGCCATGTCATCTTAGCCCTAACTTAAGGGGCCTGTGACACACTAAGTACCAAGGTTTCTAAAGTAAATTTTCAAACCTGTGTGTTTTATGGATGAAAAGTAATTGTCACTGAAGATGACAGAAAGCTTTCATTGGCAACAACTGAGGGAAGTTACTGAAAATATAAAAAGACAAGAGAAAAGGGTGCACACCAAAAAAACTATTTCGTTCAGAAGGGTAAACAACACAGCTACTTCAGCATATGCAAAGAGTAACTGGTAGTTCAGAATAAGAGGCTCCTTGAATAATTAAAAAAGGCACCTTGGTTGGGTAGGATTACAAGTTGGGCTGTGAATTGCAAGGTCAGCTGTTAGAACCCATCCGTCTCTCTATGAGAGAAACACGGGGCATTCTACTCCCATAAAGAGTTACAGTCTCCTTATAATTTATAATTTACCAAAGGGCCATGGGAGGGGGCAGGGAGAGGGAGGTAAAAAAGAGGAGCTGACACCAAGGGGTCAATAAAAAGTAAATAAATGTATAGACCATAGTGATGGCAACATATGTACAGTATGCTGGATACAATTGTGTATGGATTGTTACAAGAGCTGTAGGAGCCCTCAATAAAATGTTTTCAAAAAAGAAAAAAATTAAAAAGAGTTACAATCTGTGTGTGTGTAACTGTGAATAAAGAGTTACTTATAAGGGCAGTTCTACCCTGTCCTATAGGGTCTCTATGAGTCAGCATCCACTCTGTGGCAGTGATTTTCTCTCAATAATTAGAAACAAAAAAGATATGAAAGGACCACCAGGTCCGAGTCAGCATCCAGATGAATTTTTTAAAGCATCTAATATCCCTGTTTAGCCACAAACATTTTCACAAGTGTCTGCATCCCCTCTGTGTGCTTCACAGCCTCAAACCTGGGCGGCAGCAACCACCTCCTCCGGTTTCTCCTAGAGCTCCCTCACCTGACGTCCACGTCTCTGGCTCCTCAAAGCCGGACCCACGGCCGCAGAAGGACCGTGGCAGTGAGACTGCTTGGAGAGACCTTGCTGCTGTGTTGGCAACCTTCCCTCCCTGCCACCAGCCTCCGTCACCCAGTGCCAAGAGGATACGGGGCAATCCGGTCCCACTTGACACTCAGCATTCCAGAGACAATGCCAAAGTCTTCTGGGGGGAAGGAATCATCCGATAATTCCACGTCCAACGCAGCACTAGAAAAAAAGGAGGTGGCAAGGTTAGTCAGCAATGGGCACACCATCAGAACCACTGAAAGCTCCAACCGAGCCCCCTGTCCTCACAGCAAGACCTGCAGAGCCCAGAGCCCTGCTCCACAGGAACTTGGATTTGGCGCACAGAAGAATCCTGCCCAAGGACTAGCTGCTATGGCTCAGGACACCAACCCACTTAACTCCCTAGAAAGGAAGGGCCCAAACCTGCTCTCACCTCAATTTCGCCTCATATACGAGGAGGCTTTACACAGTCTTTCTTTTTTTATTGGGAGTTAATACATGTCATTCCACAGTTCGGTCACATCAAGCAATCTTGTATAATTGCTACCACAATCAGTTCCCAAACCCAGTTTTCTGAAAAATTCTATTCTCATTCATTTTCATTTCCCACCAGCTTTCTGAAGTCTCTCGTCTGTGTGTAGAGAGGGGGAGGAGGAGCAAGATGTGTGAGGAAGAGAATCCCAAAGGGAGAGAAATAAATAAAGGCAACAGAAACGCCCACTGGTCCAAGAAAGAAAGGAGGCTGGCGCTTTACACCCTGGAGGTAACCACAGGGTGGGCAAACTCCATCTAGCTGGCATCACGCTGACTACCTGGTTCTTGGAAGCTGGCCATGTTGTTAAGTGAGGAGTGTGTCTATTTTCTGTCTTAGAAACTTTCTCTCCCTGTTATGCCATGATTCATATTTCTTCTTGACGCCGAAGCTCTTCCAGCCCCCAAAGGGTAAGTGTCTTCTCCTTTCAAGTGTCCTATATTAATGCATGATAGATAGTTGATATTGAAAGTCTCCCCAGAAGAAACACCAGCCACCATGATGCCCCTTGTTCCAGATGAGGAATCTAGGAATCCAAAATAGGGCCCAACCTGGAGCTGCAGGGCCTCAGACCCTTACTGTGGCAGAACCAGGGAGCAAAGGTCAAAGTTTAGGCAGGGCTTGAGAGGAGCCCATGACCTCTTGCCCTGGGACTACATTTCCCAGAACTCTTTGCCACCCCTATGGAAGTTCCAGGGCACCTCATGCAAGAGCCAGACAAAGTTTGATGTGCATGCTGTGGGCAAGAAAACTCCTCGGGTCACACCAGCTGGGTTACTATTTCTTCCCCCTAGGAGCTCTAAATAAAAGCTCTTGTGGTTGCCCTTGCTTTCCAAAAAGTCAATCTCTTGACAAGAACTTAATTCGGGGAGCATTACCTTGAGCCGACATTATAGATGTTGTACTGCAGCGTCAGGTCTCGGCCCTCCACAGCGTATCTGTTCAACAGCGACTTGGAGGCCAAGAGCCTGGCCCCCTCCTCCGCTGCAGTGACAGCCAATAGAGCCAGCACCACAAAGGCCAGCGACTTCATCTGCGGAGGGCAAAGCCACGCGCGCACTTAGTGCGAGTGGACGAATCCCCCAGGTGGGCCGGCGGCGCTCTGCTCCAGGTCCTGGAGCTCCTCTGAGCAGCGAGCAGAGAACAGAGCCACCTGCAAGACGCCCCTCCCGCTGTGCCCTGCAGCTCGGGCGAAGCCATCTAGGGCCACCCTGTCTCCTGCGGGTCCGCGGCCCGAGATGTCCTCCGAGGGGCCGCCTGCGGCCAGCTCGGGCTTTCCCTGGGTCCCAGCTGCGAGCCTCACACAGCCTAGTCCGGGACTGCAGTGTCCCCGCCCCACGGGGGACCCGCCGCGCTCGCCGGGCCCACTCCCCGGTTTCTCCAGGGACCCCATTCATCCTGACCGCCCAGAGTCCCTGGGGGCTCAGTCTCTCCTGCCGTCAAGCTTACACGTCACCCATGGGCGCCCCCTCCCCCAGCCAACACCCAGCCGTCGGGTGAGTTACGAGCACTAGACAGCCCCCTCTCGCCTGGATCTCCATTGTCTAGGCGGTCATCACACGCACCCCGAAAACCTTGCAGCAGCCACCAAGACCGGAAAGGAGCGTCAGCATCCGAAAGACCGGAAATGAGTTGTAGCCGGAAACGTGGAGGCTGGGCCAGAGGCCTTGTGGGAGTTGTAGTCCCGGCGGGGCGAGCTTCGTCTTTCCCGGTGAAGCGCGGCCCGCCTGCATCCGGAACAGCTGGAAAGCCAGCCTGCCTGGTTCTGCATCTGCGCGCCTTTCTTGTTCTGCCCTCTGCAGGCCCTTTCTACCCGCTTGCTCTTTCTCAGTTCGGTGCTCTGGGAAACTAATAAACCTGGAGATTTGGGTCATCTATAGAATGTCGAGAGAACTAGGCAAACTAAGGAAAGCTACCAGCATTCCTTCTATTCCCGGGTGGCAAACTTCAAAGTCTCCTAGAATTCAGTAAGTCATCCAACCCTGAGCTTTATTGCAAAGCCCTTTGAAATACAATAATAATCATAATTTGAGATATTTCCCCGCTATTCCCTCTATCTCCACTTCTCTTCACGCTATTAGCCTGGGCTGGCTTTCTGCAGGAGCCTGGATTGGGTTTTTCGCTGCACTTCTAAATCAGCGACCAGACA
This sequence comes from Tenrec ecaudatus, assembly GCF_050624435.1. Lineage (NCBI taxonomy): Eukaryota > Metazoa > Chordata > Mammalia > Afrosoricida > Tenrecidae > Tenrec > Tenrec ecaudatus. Next base: position 165,802,888 of record NC_134530.1, read on the forward strand.
GAGTTCTTCAAGCAGAGTCTGGCGGCAGGCCTCCCATGGAGGCATGGACTGTGGATTAGGCACACATGAGCTCTAGTCCGCTTTGTCTCTTGCCTGGCAAGCAACTTTGAGGCAAGTGCACTTGTTTGTAAAAAGTCTTGGTTGCCAAATCTGTAAAGCAGGGTCGTATTTGTATGGTTCACAGGCCTTTGGAGGAGCAAATAAACTCTTAGTACCAGGCACCTGTGTGTACTATCACAACTATCACTACGGCAGGTTATTGTTCTCTGTCTCCATTGTAGTTCAGTTGTTGTGGGTTCAAATACATGCCAGCCACTAGAATGTCTTGAAATTCAGAAGTCTTTTATTTGGTTATAACCGGACTGTGAGAATCTAATTGCAACTCTTTGATTGCAGTCCTGAGTGGAGGTTTCAGTGAGTTTATAAAGCCAAAAACTCATTTATCGTTTATTATGGACTTTCCTATAGAGTGAGCAGGTATGACAAAAGCAGAAAGCAAAATTAATGTTGTTATTCTTTAGAATTAGTGAGCGTTACAGGGTATAGCGTTGATTATAGCATCCTGGTTAATAAAATAAGAATAGTAATATCCTGGTTACAACATCAAAAGGAACAATATTATTAATTAGAATGTTCTGATCTGGAGAACATGCGTACATTCTAAAATCAATCCCTAGTGGGACATTCTGAGATGGGAGGGGGAGGAGGCAAGTCTTCCAGCATTTACGAAGATGGCACTACAGTGGCTTGTGCCAGTCTGTCTCACAGTAAACTGCCAATTTCAGGAATCTGCCAAGCATTCAAGTGGGATTCATAAGAGGATATAGAGGGGGGGAACCCCACTCCCATAAAGAAATTGTTGCTAATATCAGATGGATCTTGGCTGAAAGCAGAGAATACCAGAAAGACGTTGAACTGTGTCTTGTTAAGAGTGTGTGGGTTTGGGGTAGCAAATGATGACTAGTGTTGACAAGAAAGGGAATTTGTCATAGCTTCTCGGCCTGTTGGCTAAGACCAAGTGAAGAAGGAATTTGTCATAGCTTCTCGGCCTGTTGGCTAAGATCAAGTGGAAAAGGAATTTGTCATATCTTCTTGGCCTGTTGGCTAAGATCAAGTGGAGAAGGAATTTGTCATAGCTTCTCGGCCTGTTGGCTAAGATCAAGTGGAGAAGGAATTTGTGAACCCTTCATCGTGTCCTTGCTAAACCTGCATTTGGTCAAACCGAAAAAGGGGTGTGTGGTTTTAAATCAGGAAAGCGTTGTAACCTTTCACCATACTTCTCAATCTGTATTCTAAGAAGGACGGTATGAAGAAAAAGCATCAGCATTGGTGGAAGACTCATTGACAGCCTGCAACATGCAGGTTGAAAGCAAACAGGGCCCGAAAGACTTGCTGATGGAAACCGAAGGATGCAGTCCTCAGTATGGGTGAGAACCCGTAGAGAAAACCAAAATCCTTACACCTGGACCAATAATCAAGATCACACCAAGAAGAGGAAAATGGAAGTCGTCAAGGATTTAGCTTTACTTAGACCCGTCTCCAGTGCTTGTGGAACCAGCCGTAAAGAAAGAAATGAAAAAAAAAAATCTGTGCCGAAGGCCTCTTTAATGGAAAAGTGAAAGTGCCACTTTGAGGACTAAGATGACCCTGAACCCAGACATGGTCGAAGACGCAAAGGAACTGATGCATTCGATGTCTGGAGTTGATGACGGACATGTTGCACCCATGCACTGTCAGAACCTTGAATGAACAGATCTCTGGGGCAGGGGGCGGCCGGGGTTGGTGGGGGTGAGGACAGCCAGAATGCTCCTTAGAAGAGAAAATGGCCAGGCTTGGTCTCGTGTTCTGGATGTGCGATCAGGAGGGAAAAGGGCATCGTGCTTGGCAAAGTAGGGGCCAGTACAAAAGAGGAAGGTCTGAGAGAGATAGTGACACGGTGGCCGCAGCAAGGGGCTCAGGCACAGTGGAGATCGTGAGGGGTGGGGGACCCAGGGAGTTCTGCTGTGAGCAGGGGCTCTCTGGGTTGGCACCGGCTGGAGGGCACCCAACAGCATGTTGGCAATAGCAGTTCCTGATTCTTTGTGTGTGTATGAAGGGCCTTTTGGTTCCTGGCACTGGTATTGGGGATACAGGGATGAATCAGACCGATAAGATTCCAACTTTTATGGGGCTTCCATTCTTGTGGAATAACAATCCATCAGCTGTGCTTCTTGTGGGTGGGTCAACAAGGAAGCAGTGCCATTCCTGAGCACCCAGGTGGTGCTGCAGGAATGCCTCCTCTGCTGGCAACCTCCAGTCAGCTTCTGCCCCAGACTTCTGTGCTGGGGGCTCCCTGAGATGCCCTCCTGCCCACTTTCCTTATTCCAGTCAAGCTCATCTTTCAGGGCCCTCTTGGAAGTGCCCTCCCCTCTAGGAACAATTCCTTTGCTCTACCAGGCCACAGAAATGACTTGTTTTGGACTTGAAATAATCTACCTTAGAGACGAGGTCCTCAGACTTCAACCCGGTACTCCAAAATGTGAGTGCAACCTGCCGGCATGGAGCAGGGAACCAGTGGAGAGGTCTGAGAGGCCGGCCCCAGTCCCAACTATGTGGACACCTGCCCCTCCCCTCACAAGAACTTATTTCAGAGGACAGCTGCAGCTCCGGGAGAGGGACATGTCTGATCAGAGCACACAAAAACAAATGAAGGGGGAGGAAGAGAGAGTGGAGCACATCCTAGCCCACCAAGCCTTGAGGATGGTATTCCAGCTCAGAGCAGCCAATCCACAGAGAAGACCATATGGCCGGCCCCACTATGAGACACCACATCCCTCACTGACCCATAGCCCTAGCGGGGACAACACTGGAGACACAGTGTGTGAATTTCGCCTGATCTGATCCCACCACACCGAGGTAAACCATTAAGGGTGTGCAACAGAACAGCAAGGGGAGCAGAGCAACGAAGTCCCCAGGGAATACCAAAAATAGACTTTGGGGCCAGGGCTTGGCACTCCATCAGGCTTGACCAGAAAACACTCCTAAAGCCCAAAAAACAGTCCTTGAACTAACTACAAGCTTTTATTTTGTTGTTGTTATTGTGTGTTTTTTTGTCATTGGTTTTTTGTTGTTTTGTTTTCTTTTTTGCTTGGTTTTGCTTTGTCTTGTTTTTGTCCATGTTATGTCTGCAGGTCTGTCTAAATAAGGTAGGGTGAATGAACAGTCTGAAGGAGAAAATAACAGGACTGACAGTTCAGGGGGGACATGGGAGAGGGGGAGGTGGGGGGAAAGGAAGTGGTGTTAACAAATCCAGGGACAAGGGAACAACAAGTGATCCAAATCGGTGGTGAGGAGGGTGTAGGAGGCCTGGTAGGGTGTGATCAAGGCTAATGTAACTGAGAGGAATTACTGTAACCCTACTGAAGGCTAAACATGATAGTGGGACAAGAGGAAAGTAAAAGGAAATAGAGGAAAGAGCTAGGATACAAAGGGCATTTATAGAGGTCTAACTACAGACATGTACATATGTAAATATATATACATGAGGGTGGGGAAATAGATCTATGTGCATATACTTATAGATTTAGTATTAAAGTAGCAGATGCACATTGGGCATTCTATGATGCTCACCTTCCCGACACAACCGCTGAAGACAGCGGCTGCATAAGTAAACGTGGTGAAGAAAGCTGATGGTGTCCGACTATCAAAAGGTATACCATCTGGGGTCTTAAAGGCATGAAGGTAAACAAGCAGTCACCTAGCTGAGAAGCAACAAAGCCCACATGGAAGAAGCACACCAGCCTGTGTGATCATGAGGTGCCGAAGGGATCAGGTATCAGGCATCAAAGAACAAAAAATCATATCATTTTGAACGAGGGAGAGTGCCGAGTGGGGACCCAAATTCCATTTGTAGGCAACTGGACATCCCCTTATGAAAGGGTCTCAGCGAGGAGACAAGCCAGTCAGGGTGCAGTGTAGCAATGATGAAACATACACCTTTCCTCTAGTTCCTAAATGCTTCCTCTCCCCACCCACTATCATGATCCCAATTCTACTTTACAAATCTGACTTGACCAGAGAATGTACACTGGTACTGATAGGAACTGGAAACACAGGGAATCCAGGACAGATGATCCCTTCAGGACCAGTGGTGAGATTGGCGATACCGGAAAAGGTGGAGGGAGAGTTGAGTGGAAAGGGGGAACTGATTACAGCGATCTACATATAACTTCCTACCTGGGGGACATCCAACAGAAATATGGGTGAAGGGAGCCATCGGACAGTGCAAGATATGACAAAATAATTATAAATTATTAAGGGTTCATGCAGGAGGGGGATGTGGGGAGAGAAAGAGAATAAATGAGGATCTGATGCCAGGGGCTTAAATGGAGAGCCAATGCTTTGAGAATGATGAGGGCAATGAATGTACAAATGTGCTTTACACAATGGGTGTATGTATGGACTGTGATAAGAGTTGTATGAACCCCCAATAAAATGATCTAAAAAAAAAGACGAGGTCCTGCTTCCCTTGTGTAAGACCCTCCAGTGATGCTGCGGACACAGGAAGTGCCTGAGAAACAGCTGCTAGGTAGTGGGATCTTCCTTCTTCTCCGAAACTCTTTTCTCTAGCCGTTTGAGGACTGGGAAGATTTGGGCTGTGGTTGTTCTCTTTCTCAGACTTAGTGGCACCTAAAGTTCATATGCTCTGGATGACCTGCAAGATAGCCACTTCTGCCTTAATCCTTCCTTGGCTCTCTGATCCATTGGCCTCTAGCCCACCCATTCCATTACTTGTGGACCCACTGGTGTATTTAGGCTTATGTACGAGCACCTGTTCTCACACTGTGGTGGAGGCTCCGCTACCGACAGTGCATGGTCCGGCAGAGTGGCTGTTGGCGGACAGGTTTCAGCGTTGCTTCTACATGAAGACCGACTCGGGGAAAAGGCCTTGTCGCCTGCTTCCAAAAATTAGCCAACGGAAACTTTTAGATCAACATGGAGCTTTGTGTGACTCCCTCGCTTTGAGCACTCCTGAGGAGGGGCTGTCCTTAGGGGAGGACGTCACGTTTGGTGAAGTAGAGGGCCAACGAGGGCAGGGACCCTCGGTGGATGGATCAGCACCACAGCCACGCCAAGGGTCTCCGAGATGCTGGTGGTTATGGAGTCCAGGTAGCGTAGCTGGTAAAGGTTGAACCGCTAACCACGACGTCAGCGGTTTAAGCCATCAGCCACTCGGAGGAGGAAGACAAGGCTTTCTACCCCTTGAAGGAAGACATACAGTGTGGGAAGCTCCCGGGACAGTCCTATCCTGTGCGGCCGCTTGTGTCTGCATCCGCTCAATGGCAGTGAGTTTCAGGTCATGCTGAGACCCTGGGGGATGGATGGCACCGTAGCCGTGGTAATAGGCTCAGAAATGCTGGTGGGTGTGAGGATGGTGTACATTCCACGAATCCCAAGTTGAATCCTTAACGCAGCGCTTCTCAACCTGTGGGTCACGACGCTATGAAAGGATTGTTCGACCCCCAAAAGGGTCCCCTAAGACCATTGGAAAACACCTATTCCTATAGTCTTAGGAACTGAGACACCGCCCCTCTTATCTCCAGGCAGGTCCACCCACATGCAGATACGCCCACATACAAGTACCCGGCATGAAGACTACCCCATGCTTCAACACAAAAGTTCATTGATTTGTCATTAGAAAAATGACACACCTCCCCCGAGAAGAATTTGTTTCAAAGGACGACATTGACTCTGCAGCTCCGGGAGATGGACATATCTGATCAGAGCACACGGGAGCATATGAAGGGGGAGGAGGAGAGAGTGGAGCACAGCCTGGCCCACCAGGCCGTGAGGATGATGTTCCTGATTAGAGCAGCCAGTCCCCAGAGAGGACCACATGGCTGGCCCCAATATGAGATATGATGCCCCTCAGTGACCAAGGGCGATACAGAGGACAGCACCGGAGACGCAGTGTGGGAATTGCACCTGACCTGATCCCACCACACCGAGGCAAAGCACTGGGGGAGTGCAGCAGAACAGCAAGGGAATGGAGTGGCAAGGTCTCCAGGGAATGCTGAAAGTGGACTTTGGGGCCAGGGCATGGTGCACCAACAGACTGGACTGGAAAACGCTCCTAAGGGCCTGCAAACGATCCTTGAACTAACTACAAGCTTTTTTTTCTTGATGTGTTTTGTTTTGTTTTTTGTCAGTGGTTTGTTGTTTTGTTGTCTGGTTGTATACTGTTGCTTTGTTTTCCTCTGTCTTGTTTTTATGCATATTATTGTCTCCACAGGTCTGTCTAAATAAGACAGGCTGGATGAACTACCTGGAGGAAAAACAACAGGACCAACAGTTCCCGGGGGACTTGGGATAAGGGGAGGTGGCGGGGGCGGGGTAAGGAAGTGGTGTTAACAAACACAGGGACAAGGGAACAGCATGGGACCCAAAATGGAGTGGCAGGCCTGGTAGGGAATGATCAAGGGTAAGGTTACTTAAAGAAGAGGTATAACTGTAGCCTAGGTGGGGACGGAGCATGGTAGTGGGGCAGGAGAAAAGTCAAGGGAGATGGAGGAAAGAGCTAGGAGTCAAGGGGCATTTATGGACGTCTAGACAAAGACATGTACATGCAAATATATATATGAGGATGGGGAAATAGATCTATGTGTCTATATTTATAGGTTTAGTATTAAGGTGGCAGAAGGACCTTGGGCCTCTACTCAAGCACTCCCTCCTCAATGCATGAATACTTTCTTTTATTAAATTGGCACTCTACGATGCTCACCCTCCCGACACAACTGCTGAAGCCAAAGCGGGTAAACAAGTAAATATGAAGAAAGCTGATGGTGCCCGGCTATCAAAAGAGATAGTGTCTGGGGTCTTAAAGGCTTGAAGGTGAACAAGCGGCCATCTAGCTCAGAAGCAACAAAGCCCACATGGAAGAAGCACACCAGCCTGTGCGATCACGAGGTGCCAAAGGGACCAGGTATAAGGCATCATGCAATATATATATATATATATACCATAATGAATGAAGGGGGAAGTGCAGAGTGGAGACCCAAAGCCCATTTGTCGGCCATTGGAGATCCCCTCACAGAGGGGTTTAGGAGAGGAGATAGGTCAGTCAGGGTGCAATGTAGTACTGATGAAGAACACAGCTTTCCCTGAGATCCTGGATACTTCCTCCCCCCACCTACCATGATCCGAATTCTCCCTTGCAGGACTGGATAGGGCAGAGGTTGTACACTGGTGCATATGGGAGCTGGAGGCACAGGGAATCCAGGGTGGATGATACCTTCAGGACCAGGGGTGTGAGGGGCGATACTGGGAGAGTAGAGGGTGAGTGGGTTGGAAAGGGGGAACCGATTACGAGGGTCCACATGTGACCTCCTCCCTGGGAGACGGACAGCAGAGAAAGGGAGACTCCGGATAGGGCAAGATATGACAAAATAACAATCTATAAATTATCAAGGGCTCATGAGGGAGAGGGGAGGGGGGAGGGAGAGAAAAAAAAAGAGGACCTGATGCAAAGGGCTTAAGTGGAGAGCAAATGCTTTGAAAATGATTAGGGCAAAGAATGTACAGATGTGCTTTATACAATTGATGTATGTATATGTATGGATTGTGATAAGAGTTGTATGAGCCCCTAATAAAATGTAAAAAAAAACATTTCACAATATAGAATTACATATTGTTTTTGTGATTCATCACTATGCTTTCATGATGTACAATTTGTAACAATGAAAATACATCCTGCAGATCAGATATTTACATGACGATTCATAACAGTAGCAAAATTAGTTATGAAGTAGCAACAAAAATAATGTGATGGTTGGGGGTCACCACCACATGAGGCACTGTGGAGGTCGCGGCTTTAGGGAGGTTGAGAACCACTGCCTTCACGGGACCTAAACATTACGTGTCAAGTGGGGATGAGCTAGGGCTCTCTAGGAGCTGTATGGGGACGATGTCCACATCCTGTGTCTCCACCACACGTGCACCCGGCTCTGCCCTCCGTGGTGAGGCTTGGTGCAGTCATCCTGACTCCGATGTTGTACGAGTCACTACTAGGAACTGGTGCGTTTCGCCCCTTCCGCTGGTCTATGTAAGTCACAACTCTCCTGTAGAGAAGAGCTGCCTAAGCCATCACTTCCTCTGTCCTCCTCCCTCCCACTTCTGGATAACTTGCTAGCAAAACAAAACAAAATGAAGCCTGCGCCGTGGGCTTCCTATGAGTCGAGTTGAACTGAGTTCAGGTTTTTATATGTATTCTCTTGTCAGTACATTGTCACAGTAGTTGTGAGCCGTTTCCATTGCTCTCTTGGCCAGGTCCCCTCTCCCAGGCCACCCACCCATTCCCCAGCTGCCTGAGGCTCCATTGCTTATAGATGTCCCTGCGCTGGAGAATTGCCCTCCGTCAACAGGGCTGTCTTGGAAGAAATGACAGCCAATCTCTACCCCTGGGCAGTCTGCAACCCGGATGGACAGGTATGGGCCCTCAGAGGACCAGCCCGGACCCGGACCTGGTGCAGGGGACCACCTTTGTGATGTCACTGGTGCTCCAGAGCTCCGTGGGTTCGGGCTGGAGTGGACTGTCCCCGAGAACACATCCCTGGTTGGCCTTCTCCCCTGCTTCCCTCCTCTCCTCCTGAAGGCATCCTCTCAAGAAAAGGCTTGCACTGGAGCCTCTACCTCGGGCTCAGCTTGCAGGGAACCTGATGGAGGCAGTCTTCTCTAGCTTGTTGTCTTCCACCTCGGCCACCCCTACCTGCTTTCTTCTGATGGGGACAGTGGGCACCTTGCTGTGCTTCTGCCTCTTGAACACAGCAGGCTAGGACCTGCTCTTTATGGGCCTGCTCTCTGTACCCACAAGATCTTGTCTGTGTTTACTATTGGACTGTAATGACGGCTTCAGAGGTGTATACAGGGGTCAAAACTGGTCGACTTGTACAGTTTTAATGTATGTTGCACAGACCTCATTAAAAACAGCTAACACCTAAGGAAGTGTTGAATCGATGAAAAGGCAGAAGCGCAGAACAGGACCAAACCCAAACCTCGGCAAGCATGTAGGCTCTGAAACAAACACGCAAGCAAGCTCAGAGTTCCGACAACCCGTGTGTGTCAGCACGTCACTGTGGAAAGGAGGCCACGTCGGGGGGGCTGGCCCCAGCACCAAATACTAAGTGGATGCCTGCCCCTCCCCTCAGAAGAATTGATTTCAAAGGACGGCATTGAATCTGCAGCTCTGGGAGAGGTACATATCTGATCAGAGCACACAGGAGATGAAGGGGGAGGAGGAGAGAGCGGAGCACATCCTGGCCCACCAGGCCCTGAGGTCAATGACCCCAATTAGAGCAGCCAGTCCACAGAGAGGGCCACATGGCCAGCCCCACTATGAGACATGACGTCCCTCACTGACCCATGGCCCTGCAGGGGACAGCACCGGAGACACAGTGTGGGAATTGCGCCCCACCTGATCCCACCACACCGAGGCAAAGCACTGGGGGAGTGCAGCGGAACAGCAAGGGAATGGAGCGGCAAGGTCCCCAGGGAATGCTGAAGTGGACTTTGGCGCCAGGGCGTGGTGCCCCAACAGACTGGACTGGAAAACACTCCTAAGGGCCAAAATATGATCCTTGAACTAACTACAAACTTTTCTTTCTTGATGTGTTTTGTTTTGTTCTTTGTCAGTGTTTTGTTGTTGTTTTGTTGTATATTGTTGCTTGGTTTTGCTCTGTCTTGTTATCGTGCATGTTATTATCTCCCCAGGTCTGTCTAAATAAGATAGGCTGGGTGAACAATCTGGAGGAAAAACAATGGGACCGACAGTTCCGGGGGGACATGGGAGAGGGGGAGGTGGGGGGAAAGGAAGTGGTGTTAACAAACTCAGGGACAAGGGAACAACAAGTGATTCAAATTGGTGGTGAGGTGGGTGTGGGAGGCCTGGTAGGGCATGATCAAGGGTAATGTAACCAAGAGAAATTGCTGAAACCCTGGTAGGGACTGAGCATGGTAGTGGGACAAGAGAAAGTCAAGGGGAATAGAGGAAAGAGCTGGGAGGCAAAGGGCATTTATAGAGGTCTAGACAAAGACATGTACATATGCAAATATATATATGAGGTTGGGGAAATAGATCTATGTGTTTGTATTTATAGGTTTAGTATTAAGGTAGCGGAAGGACATTGGGCCTCCACTCATGTACTCCCTCAATGTAAGAATACTTTCTTCTATTAAATTGGCATTCTATGATGCTCACCTTCCGGACACAACCACTGAAGACAAAGCGGGTGAACAAGTAAATGTGGTGAAGAAAGCTGATGGTGCCGGGCTATCAAAAGATATAGTGTCTGTGGTCTTAAAGGCTTGAAGATAACTAAGCGGCCATCTAGCTCAGAAGCAACAAAGCCCACATGGAAGAACACACCAGCCTGTGTGATCATGTGGTCCCGAAGGGATCAGCTATCAGGCATCAAAGAACAAAAAATCATATCATTGGGTGCACACCTCCATGATACCATTGTTGAGGACAAATGGGCGCATAAGGAAATGTGGTGAAGAAAGCTGATGGTGCCCGGCTATCAAAAGAGATAGCATCTGGGGTCTTAAAGGCTTGAAGGTAAACAAGCAGCCACCTGGCTCAGAAGCAACAAAGCTCACATGGAAGAAGCACACCAATCTGTGTGATCACGAGGTGTCGAAGGGATCAGGTATCAGGTATCAAAGAAAAAAACAAAAAATCTTACCAGAGTGAATGAAGTGGGGAAGTGCAGAGTGGAGACCCAAAGCGCATTTGTCAGCCACTGGAGATCCAGTGTCTAGGGGAGGAGATGAGTCAGGGTGCGATGTAGCACTGATGAATACAGCTTTCCTCCAGTTCCTAAATGCTTCCTCCCCCTCCCCCCCCGCCAACTACCATGATCCGAATTCTACCTTGCAGGACTGGATAGGGCAGAGGTTGTACACTGGTGCATATGGGAGCTGGAGGCGCAGGGAATCCAGGGTGGATGATATCTTCAGGACCAGGGGTGTGAGGGGCGATACTGGGAGGGTAGAGGGAGAGAGGGTTGGAAAGAGGGACCCAATTACAAGGATCTACGTGTGACCTCCTCCCTGGAGGACAAAAAACAAAAGGGGGTGAAGGGAGGTGTCAGACAGGGCAAGATATGACAAAATAATAATTTATAAAAAATTATCAAGGGCTCATGAGGGAGGGGGGAGCGGGGAAGGAGGGTAAAAAGAGGACCTGATGGAAAGGGCTTAAGTAGAGAGTAAATGCTTTGAAAATAATGAGGGCAAAGCATGTACAGATGTGCTGTACACAATTGACATATGTATGGATTGTGATAAGAGTTGTATGAGTCCCTAATAAACTGTTTTTGAAAAAAAAATTTTAAAACACAAGAAAAAAAAGTGAATTTTTTTCTTAAAAAGAAAGGAGACCATGGAGGATGAGAAGGGGCCCCTCACTGAAAGGCAGTTCTGTGTGTGAGCTCTTGATGCAGATCAATGCAGCTCCAACTCCAGCATCTCTGCTTCTGCCCTTGGTGACGTTAGCAGAGTCAATTAATCTGCCCACAGCACCATGTCTCTGCCTGACCATGGGGATAATCGTGTTTCTGCCCTAGGTGATGTTAGCAGAGTCACTTAATCTGCCAGCACCTCCGGGAGGATGATCACAGTAGCTGCATCACAGAGTGGTTTTGAGTTTCGTGTGAGTTTCATGTGAGATCTAGACTCTGGTGAAGTATTGACACACGGGGAGAATGCCCGCCCCCCACATACATACACACACACACACTCTCTCTCACACACACACACACATATACACACAGCACTGTGGAGTCCATTCTGACTCCTGGAGACCCTATAGGACTGGATAGAACTGCCCCTCTGGGTTTCCAAGCTGACAACCCTTTACTGGAGTAGAAAGCGTGTGGAGAGACGGTGGGTTCTCCCTCAGCCCGCAGTGTGGCCACGAACCCCTCAAGGTTCCCTGGACACGCAGTGAGTACTCAGTACATACAAGCTACCCTTGGTGCTAGTGTTAGTAATCCTCCTCCCCTCGCTCCATCTCCCTTCTCAACATGTCTCGCACTAGAATCTCCACCTCGGGCCCAGCTTGATGGAAGACAGTCCTATTTCCTGATCTCCATGATGGTGGCTGAAAGATTCCTGTGTAGAGGGGAGAGAGGGAAGGAGCAGGGAGAGCTGTGGGCAACCAGCGCCCGGTTCATCTTCACTGGGGTTCAGAAGGAAGGGGGGAACCTGGCCACAGGAGGGGTGGCTGGCCTTCATCTTTTGACTAGGGGCAATCCAAGGCCCTGGGGAGGAAGCTAACTCCTAGCCCCCTGCCTAGCACAGTGTAGTGGGGGCTCCCTGGACTTCTAAGAGTAGACGCTCTGTGGGAGCAGTCTCCCCGTCTTTGTCCTGCGCAGCGGCTGTGGGCTTGGACCACTGGCCATATGGCTAGCTGCTCAACACTTAGCTCTCCCCAGTCTTTAAAAAATAACTTTCTAAATTCTCTCGGGGCAACATCGGTGCTCTGCCACTGCTAGAGGTGTAAGTGCTTTATTTTTATGTCAAGCGTTACTTGGAAGAAAATGAGAATTCTAGAGCTGAAAATCGGCAGTTAGGCGCTGACTCTCCACTTGGTTTCTCCCTCTGCAGGGTTTTGTCCATCTGTTTTCACCCGTGTGTAGTCCTAGGCCTCAGGGGCTTCAAAAGCCTCCTCCTACCTCCTCCTCCTGTGAGCCCCATTCCTTAGAGCCCTCAATCCCGCTACAATCCCCTGCCATCCACAAACATGGGAACGTGTTGCATTTCTCGGGGAAAGATTCGCTCTCCTGTCTCCCAGTGTGGGCCTAAACCTTTCCTGGGCATCCCCGAGGCGCCCTCGGCCTTCTGGGCCATTGCACACACCCCTGAACACGAGTTTATAATGATTAACGTTATTAATGTATCTGATCGCCTAATAAGCTCCAACCGCTTATTCGGCCGTTCGGTCCTCCGGGGAGTCCGGTGGTTTGTTTTCCACCACGGAGACCCGACGCCCGCGGAAGCAGCAGCAGAGCGTGTCCCACCAGGCGGCCCAGGGCCAGCAGGGCCCGCTCACCACGCCCGGGGTGGAGCTCGCGCTGCTCGCCAGCATTCGCAAGATTTCTTCGTGCTGCGGTTGGCGGGGCTTGCTGGACTGGCGTCGCAAGGAAAGGAACTTCAGGAACCCATAAGAGGGTCCGCCCCCCGTCTCTGTCACCTCCACGCGGTTCCTCCTCAGCCGCACCACCGCGACCTGGCTCTCCTGCCGCTGGGGCACCTCCCCGTAGCCGGCTTCTTCCTGGAGGGAGCAGGGGAGGTGTGAGGCCCCCGCGCCCCGCCCCGCGCGCCTCGCCCCGCCCCGCGCAGCCGGCCTCGCCACGCCGCGCCCCGCCCCGCGCGCCTCGCCCCGCCCCGCGCAGCCGGCCTCGCCACGCCACGCCCCGCGCAGCCTCGCCACGCCCCGCCCCGCCCCGCGCGCCTCGCCCCGCCCCGCCCCGCGCGCCTCGCCCCGCCCTGCCCCGCGCGCCTCGCCCCGCCCCGCGCGCCTCGCCCCGCCCCGCGCGCCGCGCCCCGCCCCGCGCGCCTCGCCCCGCCGCGCGCCTCGCCCCGCCCCGCGCAGCCTGCCTCGCCACGCCCCGCCCCGCGCAGCCTCGCCACGCCTCGCCACGCCCCGCCCAGCGTCGCCACGCCACGCCCAGCGTCGCCACGCCACGCCACGCGCCGCGTGGGATTGGCTGAGGGCGAGGAGGGTGGACCCCAGGCTGGGGAAGCTGAGGGCCAGCCCCTCCCTGGGTGTGAGCCCCGAGCAGGGAGCACGAAGTCGTAGCATTTACACTGCAGGGTGGTTTCTGCTTTAATTTCATTATTATTATTAATTTTTTAAGAAAAAAGTTTAAAAAAATAAAAATAAATTTTAAAAAATTAAATAAAATTTTTTTAAAAAAATAAATAAATAAAAGAAAAAAGTTTAAAACGTTATCCTTTAAAAAATATTTTAAAATCATGTTGTTGGGGGGGCTCTTACAGCAATCAGTAACAATCCGAGCACCATATTTGTACCTAGGTTGCCATCGTCATTTCCTAAACATTTACTTTCTATTGAGCCCTGGGTATCAGCTTCTCTTTTCTCCCTCCCCCCACCTCGTGATCCTTTGATAAATTGTAAATAATTATTTTTTCATATCTTACACCATCCGCTGTCTCCCTTCCCCCACGGTTTCTGTTGTTCGTGCCCCGGGAGGGGGTGTGTGTGTGATTATGAGGTGATCATTGCAATCGGATCCCCCTTCCTCCCTTCTTCTCCCCACCTTCCCCCTAAGTGTTACTGGCACTTCACCCACATAGGATACAATTCAGTAGTTCAATCATATCAACAAGAGTTGTTCACATCCTGGCCCACCAGCCTTGAAGACGACATTCCTGCGCAGAGCATGAGGACTGTAGGGCTGGCCCAGCACCCGACGCCATGTCCCCTCACGGACCCGCAGCGTTTAGGGGGACAACAGTGGAGACACATTGCAGGAATTGTGCCCAGTCTGACATGCCCCAACCCCCCAGTGGGGTGAAACACGAAGGGAGTGCAACAGAGCAGCAAAGAGAACAAAGCAACGGAAGTCCTGGAAAATAGACTTTGAACTTGGGGTGGGGCAGGGCTGGGCACTGCATCAGACCTGATGGGAAAACACTCAAAAGGGTCAGCTGACAGGCCTGGAACTATTTATAGCCCCCCCACCCCCTTTCCCCTGTCTGTCTAACAATCCTGAGGAAAACACAATGGGAGTGAAGGTTAGGGGTGCTGGACATGGTAGAGGAGGAGGCAGAAGAGGTAGGGGAAAGGCAGTGGGGAGCCAACAAATTCAGGCCTAGGGAACAACAAGCAATCTAAAATCAACCACGAGGAGGGTGTAGAATGATCAAGTGCAGAGTAGCCAAGAGGAATGACCGAGAGCCAGTGAAGGTTGAACATGACAGTGGGACAGGAGGAAAATAAAAGGAAATAGAGGAAAGAACTAGGAGGCAAAGCCATCCCCAAGAACAGGACACCATCGCCCCCATCTCCCATCAGCTCCACTCCAGACCCCCTCCCCACGCCCCTGCCGCTCCTGGGGCCCCCACCTGCCAGAGCACCAACACTCTTCTCCCAATCCAGGCCCAGGGGCTCGGCAGACCCCAGGGTAGACACCCTCAGGCCAGGAACCTCAATCCATCCATCCGCCCTCAGGGTCCCTCCAGCGGTGGCAGTCCACTGGGGACCAAGGTGTGGGTCTGGGCAGTGACGTGGGGGGCTCTTTGATCTGGAACCTTAGGGTGCCGGGGCAAGGGAGGGGGGCTGCATCCTTGGGGGACCCCGTGGTCCCACCCCTGGGGACCACAAGAGAACCATCTCTTTACCTAACTGCATGGTGCTTTGTGGAGACCTGGTGCTGCCCGGCTCCAGGGTGAGCTGACAGCTGATGCAACATGCATGATGATGACCACGTAGCTCTGCCCCTCCTGCCCCCTCCCCCAGTCCTGTCCCTCCCAGTTAAAAAAAAAAAAAGGCAAGCAAAGCGGGTATGTGGGGTGTGGGGGAGAACCTACCCCCAAAATCCAACAAAACCCACCCTGGAAAAAACAAAAAACAGTCCTTCATTTCCTGATTTGCACAGAATTCTCTCTCGCATGATGTGCCTTGCTTTCTCGAGAAGTATTAACTTTAACCAATACCACCGCACACAGCTAGCTGCATGCCCTGCCTGTGTGGTTAACGAGAAAAAAACAAAAAGACAAAGGGAAAAATACAAAACAACAGACAAGACCGTGACATGAAATAAAAAGTAAACACGGAGGAAAGAAAGAATTAGGAGACAAAAGATATTTATAGAGATGTAAATATACACATGTATATATGTAAACATAGTAATATGGAACAATAGGGATATAGTTTACATATATATATATACATACATATATATATCTATATGTTAAGTAGTAAGGTAGCCGATGGATATTGGGCCTCTACTCAAGTCCTCCCTCCACACAAGAACTCTTTGTTCTGAAAACCTGGCATTCTGTGATGCTCACCTTCCCAACATGATCACTGAAGACAAAATGGGTGCATAAGCTAATGTGAAGAAAGCTGATGGTGCCTGGCAATTACAAGACATAGCATCTGGGATCTTAAAGGCTTGAAGTTAAACAAGTGACTACTAGCAGGGAAGCAACAACGCCCACATGGAAGAAGTACACCAGCCTGTGTGATCACAAGGTGTTGACGGGATCAGGGATCAGGCATCAGAAGAGCCCCCAAAACAATCATATCGATGCAAATGAGGTGGGTTGGAGTGGAGACCCAAAGCCCATCTGTAGACAATTGGACATCCCCTCACAGAAGGGTCACAAGGAAGGGACGATTTAGCTGGGGTGCAGTACAGCACCGATGTAACACACAGCACTCCTCTAGTCCTTTAATGCTTGCTCCCCTCCGCTACCGTGACCCAGTTCTACCTTTCAAATCTGCTTAGACCACAGCATGTAACTGGTACCGATAAGAGTTCTCGACATATGGAATCCAGGGCAGACAAACCCCTCAGGAACAGTCATGGGAGTAGCGATACTATGAGGGTAAGAGTTACATAGGGGGAGAAGGGGAAGAAAGGGGGAACTGATTGAAATGATTAAAGTATAATGTCTACTCCCTCAGGGGATGAACAACAGAAGTGTGGGTGAAGGGAGACAGTGGATGGTACAAGATATGAAAATAACAATAATTTATAATTTATCAAGGGTTCATGGGGGAGGTGGCTGTGACTGGGGGAGAGGAGCTGATACCTAGGGTTCACGTAGAAAGAAAATGCTTTGAAAATGATGATGGCAACATATGCACAAATGTGCTTGATATAATTGATGTATGGATTGTTATAAGAGATGTAAGAGTCCCCAATAAAATGATTTTTTAAAAAAGCAGAGTTGTGCAATCATTACCACAACTCATTTTAGAAAGTGTTCTTCCTTGTACTCATTGTTATTCATGTAATTATCATTTTTTAATCATGTAAAAAATGCACAACCAACCCAGGAACAAGGAAACAACTAGTGATCCAAAATCGGTGGTGAGGAGGGTGTAAGAGGCCTGGTAGGGCTGGATCAAGGGCAGTGTAACCGAGAGGAATTACTGAAACCCTAATGGAGGCTGACCATGATAGTGGGACAAGAGGAAAGTAAAAGGAAATAGAGGAAAACACTAGGAGGCAAAGGGCATTTATAGAGGTCTAAATACAGGCATGTACATATGTAAATATATTTATCTATGATGATGAGGAAATAGGTCTATGTGCATATATTTATAGGTTTAATACTGTGGGAAACAGGAAGATTTCTCCCAAGTTGCCTCCACCAAATATATCCCAAACTTAGCTGCTTGCTACACTTGGCGAATGACTATACACTTGGAGGTCAACAGAAGTTGGTCAGGGGTTAATCTCCCTAAGGGTTATCAGCCATGCAGAGCAAGCAGTCACCGCTGTTTATCCCACAACAAGTAGAGTCCACTCCCTTCTGATAAGGATAGTAGTAGATTGCTTCCCTGAAGGAGAGCCCAGGGAGGTCAAGCCCACCCAAGGATGACCATGTTAGGCGGCCATCATGAATCTAGGGTCTGCCCCTCTTGTCACATGTATACCTCTAGTCCCTCCCCTTCCTATTGTGTGCACACCCCTAGCTCATGCCCTTCCTGTCACACTTATTCCTATTATACATCCCCTTTCTGTGATGTGTGGTTACATGTAGACACGCTCCCCAAGTAATTATAAACTTTGGTTAGCAATAAACATCGTTCTTGCCCCGGCCTGTGCTCTCCAGCTCTCTCCACTTGGGCCACCAAGCGGGGCTGAGGTGAGCATGGTACCATGAGTTGTGTCTGACTTCTTTATTTTACTCTCTCTCCTGTCTTTCTCATGCTCTGTGACTTTATCTAATCTTTATATATCTCAACCATACTATTGTGCCTATCGGACTGGTCAGTAGTTGTGGGGGCTGGCCTTTCCCCCCACATAGTATTAAGGTAGCAGCTGGACATTGGGCCTCCACTCAAGTACTCCCTCAATGAAAGAATACTTTGTTCTATTAAACTGACATTTCATGATGCTTATCTTCCCAACAGGATCGCTGAAGACAAAGCCCACACGGAAGAAGCACACCTTCCTGTGTGATCATGAGGTATCCATGGGATCAGGTATCAGGCATCAAAGAACAAAAACTCATATCATTGGGGGGGAGTGAGGAGTGGAGGACCAAAGCTCATCTGTAGGCAACTGGACATCCCCTTACAGAAGGGTGGCGAGGAAGAGATGAGTCAGTCAGGGTGCAGTGTAGCAACAATGAACCACAACTTTCCTCTAGTTCCTAAATGCTTCCTTCCCCCAACTACCATGATCCCAATTCTACCTTACAAATCTGGCTATACCAGAGGATGTACACTGGTACAGATAGGAACTGGAAACACAGGGAATACAGGACTGATTATCCCTTCAGGACCAGTGGTGAGAGTGGCAATACGAGGAGGGTGGAGGGAGGCTAGAGTAGAAAGAGAGAACCAATTACAAGGATCTACATATAACCTCCCCTGGGGACAGACAACAGAAAAGTGGGTGAAGGGAGACATCAGACAGTGTAAGACATGACAAAATAATAATTTGTAAATTATCAAGGGTTCATGAGGGAGGTGGGTGAGGAGCAAAGGGCAAGATGAGGCACTGATACCAAGGGCTCATGTAGAAAGCAAATGTTTTGAGAATGATGATGGCAACAAATGTACAAATGTGCTTGACACAATGGATGGCTGGATGGATTGTGATAAGAGTTGTACGAACCCCCAATAAAATGATTTAAAAACACACAGCAAAATATTGCCTAATTCAGCAACTTCTACATGTATAATTCAGTGCCACTGATGATGTCTCCCATTTTTAAATGAGATCTAAACTCTTGCAGCATACTCAATAAATATGAACTACACTCAGTATAATTGTTGGTGATTTTTCTGGTAAATTTTTGGAGACATTTACAAGGAAACCACTAAATAAGGGAGTCAGGAAAATATAGGGAAGGTAGGGAAGTTTGCCACAGACACACGTGGACAAGATCAATGAGCTAAAATGTCCACATTAAGGGTAGAGCAAGAATGACAAGACCCCAGAGGAGGGAGGTACTCACACTGCTGAAGTCCCAGCTTTCTTGGAGGCCACTCTCATCCGTGAAACTGGAAACCGAAGTCCAGCACACATCCAGTTTGTTACTTGAGGGCTGTGCTGCCTCATGAGCGCCCCAAGCTTCTTTGGGCTCCTAAACGGGAGACGAAGGAGAGGACCGTTGGGGTAGAGCATCTCACACCAGGTAGAACTTCACAAGGACCCCTGCCCTAGAATCGAAGATACCGTAGCAATCCTCCTGCTCACCCAGTTCACTAATGTAAATGGAAACTAAAATGTCCATAATGAAATATCATAAACCTTTAAAACTCTTTTATTCGCCTGTAATTCGCATATCATACAATTCAGTGGTTCAAATGATCATAAACATCTGTGTATATATATATATAGATATATAGAACTTCTGTTCTTTAGATCTAAACTAAAGCCAAACACTTCTACAATTTAATATCCCAAACTTCCACAATCACTGTATGTATCTAAACTAAACCTCAAACTTTCTGGAAAAAAAACCCAAAAACAATCTTCTGGAGTTCAGTATTATAAGCATCTGTAACAACTCTCTCTCGCTACCTATCTAGCTATCTATATAGACATTTCTGTAACTCAGTACCATAAGCTTCTCCCAGCAATTTCAGGTGGATCCCTCACTCCCGCACCACACACTCGCTCATACCTATGTCCTCACAAAGCGTTGGTGAGGTTCTCATAGCAATTGGAGGGTGGGGCCCCAAGCTCATGAGTTCAAGGGCAGCTCTTCTAAAGGATGTGAAAAAGAGAGAGCGCACAGCTCATCACATATACCTGTACACACACACACACACACACACACACACACACATACACCTGCTTCTTCACTTTTCAACAAGAGAAGACCAACCTATCAGCTCCCTCCGCCAGCCGCCACCAAAACGACTGGAAAGAGCAGAGGAGCGGTCTCAATTTCTGGAAATCTGACGAAGCTCCAGAGGACAAGGAGTCATGAGGGGTGGAGCTGTGGGATATAAAAAGGCTGTTCCCCAGCTCGTCTCGCCCAAATCGATGTCAGACCTCGGATACTGCTTGCAACTAATGGTAAATGATGGGCAAGTTATCTCCCTGAAGACTCCAGCCATCCAGAGCCAGCAGCCCCTACTGTCTGTTCCTCCATTGGTGGGCTCACTCCCTGCTGTTAGGGACGGTGGGTTGCTTTCCTGATGGAGAGAGCTCAGAAGAAGTCCAACCAGCTCAGTGACCAAGGTTAGGCTGTCCTCATGACTCTAGGATCTGCCCATCCCTAATCCCTCCTCTTCCTAGTGCGTGTATACCCCTAAATTGCCCCCCTTCCATTGCTGTATTTCCCATAGTAAAACCCCTTCCTGTGACCAATGTCTTTACCTGTAATCAGGGGCTTGCATGTCCCCAAAGATATATAAGCCTTGGTTAGAAATAAATCACTCTCTCCTCCAGTCCTCCTTCCCTCCTGCTACCATGAAAGGTGTCTGACTCCTTTATTTTACTCTCTCCTATCTCTCCTATCCTCTATGACTTTACTACCATCTTTATATATTACAGCTGTACAATTGCACCGGGATTATTTGTTAGGGGCTGGTTCCCCTCACATGTAGATTCCAGGATCCACCTTGCAATACACACATGCCGGGGAGAAATTTGCTGTCAGAAGCAGACAGCAGTCTACCACCAACTTCAGGGGTTCCGTTTGTGTGAGGTTTTCAGTAGCTCCCAGTCTTAGCAGAGAGCACAGGGCGCTGTCTGTTTCCAGAGTCTGAGTGCTAGCTGAGCCTCCTCCATTGTAATATGCATTTAATACTGTCCCCCACAAAATAGCGATTGAGGACCCCTGGCCTCAAACCACCAGATACTTAATGCCTCCGTGCTCCCCTGGCGTTAATGTGACAGGTTTTAATCTGATCGGCAAGGATCTGCTCTTATAAGAATTGATACAGGAAATTTCCCCTCACATCAACCCCCATGCTCAGTATAAGCAGATCTCAATCAGTTAAGAAATCATCCTGTACAAAGCGACAACTCATAGATTGCAGCTCGCAGTTGGATTATACTTGGATAAATTTCTCATATTAATAGTATCTTAAATTCTGTTAAGATTGAAGAAATTACTGATGTTATCAATACAATCGCCTTATACCCCAGAGGGATGATTAGCAATGTTTTCTTTTTTTCTTTGGTGTTTTGTTTTTCTGCCTTTTGTTTGTTTGTTTGTTTTTTTCACAAGGGGACTGTCACAGTAAACCAGCATAGTTCGGAACCTGTGGAACTATGCTGATGGATTCTGGGCTCCTACTTAATTCCAATCCACGAACAGTTCTTTCTTTGGTTGGGGGGTTGGTTCCACATAGACATTTGATTAAGGATCTCCCTGGAGAGAAAGAGAAATCACGAACCAGCTACCATGACTGGCTCTCTGATGCTTCGCTCTCCCACCCACTCGAAAGAAACAGTTAGCTCTTACAACATGGCCCTGTCCCATGCTCACCTTCATGGAGAGATCACTGAAGATAGGGGAAGAAAACAGATGGTGGCCAGGTCTTAAAGACTTGTATTCAAACAAGTAGCTTTGTAAGTGAAACATCAGCCAAGTCCACATGGAAGAAGCACACCAGCCTGTGTGAGCCAAAGATGACAATAACAAAATTCAAATAGGATGAAGCGGAATTATCAGAGCTTAAATTGTGAACACCCAATTTGTAGAAGGCTGTGGAGGACGGTGGGAGCCCCAGCTCCGTCTGCAGAGTGTCAGTCAGACGAAGCCTCTGGCAGACCCCCTCTCGCCCAGGCCAGGGACCGGCACACTTGACTGTCAGACAGACACGATGGTCACCTTGATGATGGTGGATCGAAGCAGGTGTCATAGGGCACTCGGTCAGACGAGCTCCCCCTTGACCAACCAGCATTTCTCACTTGTTCCACGGCAGACTTTTCTTCACTGCCTTTTCAAATATTGGTGGTGGTTTTTCTTTCTAGCTCTCTGTTTTCATCTTTATATTATGATTCTGTTCTCCTTGTCTTCTTTTATCGTTTCTGTTGGGTTTCCCAGTTTGCGAAGCAGAGGAGTGGATGCACAGAGACGATCACTGATACAGGGTCTCTTGGGGATGTGGGAGGATTTGAGGAGCAAACAATGCATGTGGGAGGGGGGGGAGAAAGCATTAGAACCAGTTGTGAGATGTGTATACTACTCTTTTTAAAAGCGATTTAACTATGGAAGTTATGATATGTGGTTACTGTATCAAGAAAACTACAAGAAAGAAAGAAAGAAGCCAAACTTGCCCAGTGGTTACCATGGGTGAAGGGGGAAGAATTTTTGCTTAGGGGGCATTGAGTTTACATCAATGGTGGTGGAATAATTTAGGAAAATATGTAAATGATGGTTGTACATCATGAAGAATATAATTAATGGCACTGAATCATACATGCAGAAGTTGTTGAACTGGAGAACATTGTATATATTTTGCCACAATTAAAAAAATGCATGAGCAACAATGAATACAAGGAAGAAGAAACTGTTGAAGAACTGACCGTGGTGATGATTGTGCAAGTCTTCGTGAGAGGAATGAAGTATTGAAATGTATGACATGTGGATGAAGTGCCCATAGAACTGTTTTCTAAAAAAAGGGACAATGGGGAGTAGGATAAGGGGCCGTGCGAGCTCAAATGGATGAGTTCAAACAAAAGATGTATAAATTGTTCCGTTTACAACTGATGATGAGGCTGAAGTGGATTGTCCCTGAGAACACATCCTTGCTTGGCCTCCTGCCCTGCTTCCCTTCCCTCCTCCTGAAGGCATCCTCTCAGCATGACTTGCTCTCCTGGCTCAGCTTGTTGGGAATCAGATGCAAGACAGCCAGTCCTGTTTCCTGATCTCTCTGCCTCCACTTAGATGGTTTCTGTGTAGATGAGAGAGGGCAGGAGTTGGGAAAACTGTGGGGACAAGGGTCCCCCTTTATCTTTACTCACGCTCAGGAAGGAAAGGGGGGAAGGTGGTCAGATTTGGGAGCTGGCTTTAAACTTGGTTGCTGGGACAACCAGAGGCCCCACTACCACGCTGCATGGGACAGAGTGCAACTGCTCCGCAGGCTTTGCAGCCTGTGTGTGGACATCTGCACGGGAGCAGACGGCCTCACCTCTCTCCCCAGGAGCAGCCGGTTGCTTAGCAACCTGATGCTTAGCTGTGTACAGTAGTTTTTTTTTTTAAATGGGCTTCTAAATTCACTCTGGTCCCAACCATTTTTCCTTATTGGTCCTGATGTGGACAAGGGGAACTTTGTTCTCACTGTGGCCCCAGGCCACAAGAATGCCAGCATCTCTCTCTAGCCATCAAAGAGCGAGAAATGAGGCTTGTTCTCTCCTACCTGCCCTGACTTACAGGGCTGATGTCTGAGGCCCGCTTGGGGTTGGAGGAGGGCTGGAGCCAGAGGCTCTGACTGATGGAGAGTGGGGTGACGAGGAAGAAAGCGAGGCCCCTCTGCAGCTGAACATCTGCAAAAGGAGGCCTTGAATCTCCGCTTCCTTACTCCAGGCTCTCGTTCTGCACGGTCTTCTTCTTCTTTTTTGGCTTGAAATAGTTTGTTGTATTTATGTAATAAATCCTCATGGAAAATTATGGTTTGCTTTAGCTCTCCGCAACCCACTCCTGAGCTCTGAGGAAGCTTGCCTTCCGAGCTCCCCGATCTTTCTTCTGGGCAAGAGACATCTTGGGACGATTCCACCTCTTCTTTTTCACATCGCTCTTAGGCCTCTCCTCACAGACCGAGTTCTCTCACATAGTTCTCTCACATAGTGACATGTGCTTCCTGGTACACCTCCCTCATGACAGGAGTCTCGTTCTCTGTGTATTGAGAAAGCTATTTCTTGTAAGCATCTTCATCCTCTTCCATTAGGTAGCGCACGCAGTCGGCGACATTCTGACCCAGGATGTGTTTTCCATGCACCTCCGCATTGAATTCCTTGCTTTCTGAATCATAACCCGGGAATCGCTTGGTACTAAAACAAAGTTTTAGTATTTCAGTTTCTGTTGACAGGAACTGGCCCACTAGTAGGATTTCAGTTCATTCATTACATGAAGAATACCTGCCATCAGCCCCGTCTTTTTTTTTAATCATTTTATTGGGGGCTTGTACAATTCTTATCACAATCCATACATCCATCCATTGTGTCTAGAACATATGTACATTTGTTGCCATCATCATTCTCAAAACATTTACCTTCTACTTGAGCCCTTAATATCTGCTGCTCATTTTCCCCCTCCCTCTCCACTGTCCCCTACCTCATGAGCCCTTCATCATTCATAAATTATGATTATTTTGTCATATATTGCACTGTCCGATGTCTCCCTCTGCCTTCTTCTCTGCCATCAGCCCCGTCTTGAAAGCAACAATTGTATCACATGCAACCAAAGGACCAACTACCGACTTGCTCAGTTAGAGGGGTCTCATCATCCAGCTGCGGGACCTTTTGGGTTTCTTTTTGGTGTTTGTTTGCTTGTTTTGACCATCCTGGGGTTCCAGACCTCCAGGATTTCAAAAGCCTTCTCACTCATCCACACACTAGCCCCACATCTTAGAGACGGAAATGGCATTCTGAGAGGGAGGGGGGAGGGAAAGAGGGAATACAGCTACCGAAAGAAAAAAACAGCAAGGAAGGAAAACCTGGAATTGACTATCATAGCCACAAAGTTTGCTTTATTTACACGTGGAAGGAGATGCTCTCCTGCCTCTGTTTCAACCCAAATCATTCCTTGGGATTCCTGAAGATCGCCCTTGGTATTCCGAATCCTCACACACGACCTGAGCACTAGAGTCCAGCCGTCTAGTCCATTCTTCTGCTTTCTAGGGGGTCAGGTGATTTGCTTTCTCCCACCCAGAGGCGTCCCCTGCGGAAACGACAGCCAAGAGTCCCAAACTCAGCCAAGGCCAGTAGACCCATTCACCTGGCTGGAGGGTTCACTGACGACGCCTTGTCACGTCCTCAAGCCGTGTTCATTTCAGCGGGCAGGACTTAGAGGAAGGGCATCTCCTAGGCTCGGAAGGTGGTCCTTCCAACTCCTCAGTCTTGACCTCCTCTGCCATCCTACATCACATCTCCTCAAACGCACAATCACAGCCTGGCATTGCTTCTGCTTGGTGGGTACAGCACTGAGATGTTTTCTCCCCCTTAGGAAACAGAGCCAGAAATGAGGCCTGCTCTCTACAGACACACCCCTGTACTTACGGGACTTGACGTCCAAGGTGGGCACTGAGGTCGAAGAGGGCTGAGACCAGAGGGGAAGCTCAAGTCTGTGAATCCAGGGCAGGGAGCACAAGGAGGAAATTAGAGCATCGCAATTCCAGCATGGCTTCCATTTTGAACAAAGCCTAAGCTCTTTCAAAGTACTGACACATAGGAAGTGCTCCGTGGTGAGTAGGAGGTCAGTTAAGTGAAAGCACCCCATGGGGAAGGGCAAGGAGGAGGGAGGGGAGGGGTGCGGGGGTGGGAACTCTGCCTGGCCAGGCCCTGCTCCCTTGAGGCCTACGCCCTGTAAGTTTGGGGACAGAAGGGTAATAGACATCAAGCTTGTTACTACGGGAGGGCTGGTCTGCCTCATTGGCACCCCAAGCTTCTTTGGACTGCCAATGAGGAGCGCAAGGACGGTCGATGTGGGTGGGGTAAAGCATCTGACACCAAGCAGAACTTCAGGAGTCTCCCTGCTCTTGATCCTCTGACTCTGAGCGTCCATGCTGAAGTCCTCCCCGCATTCGTACCCATTATCATAAGCTATCATCGCTGTAGATCTATATCTCAACCCAAACCAAAGGCTTCTCTAATTCAACGCCGTAAACGTCCATAATCACTTCATGCAGTTAAACCAAAATCTTCTACACTTTGATCTCATAGACCTCTATAATTCAGTGCCGTCACCTTCTCCAGTGGCTGAGAGGTATGTCCCCTGACTCCCACACCACACACACTCCCTCCTCTAGTGCTCACGGAAGTGATGCTGTGGTTGTCATAGCAATAGGAGGGTGGACCCCCCCCCAGCAAGGCCCATGAGTTCAACAACAGCTCCTCTAAAGGATGTGAGAGGGCTAGAACTCCTCAGCTCTTCACATGTATGTACGCACATGCATGTGCACGCGCACGTGAACACACATGCACAGACATACATACACACATGTGCACAGATACAAACACACCCACACGTGCACACACACACACACACACACACACCAATTTTCAGCAAGACTGGAGGCTGGACCTGTCAACTGCCTTCTGACTCCACCAAAATGAATAGTGACCAGAGGAGTGGGAGATGCAATCAACTATTTAATGGGACCCTTCCCAGCACAATTCCTTTTTGCATAATCCCTTTTGTGATGTATTGTAAATTCTAGCCCCTACTTCTGTGGGATAATCTTATTTTGAAGGGAGGTCTTTGTTCCAGGGTGTGGTAGGGCTGACTAGAGAAACACATTCACAAGAGCTTTATATACAGGAATAATTGGCTATTGAGAAAATATCCCAGCCCAGTCCAGATCAGGTCCATAAGTCCAAGATTAGCTCTTAGGTCCCATACCAATCTATAGAGTCCTCTTCAGACTCATGCAAGACATGCAATGACGCCGAATGCAGGAAGATCAGACCAGTGGGTGCAAAGTCTTGTGGATCCAGTGGTGGTGGAAGCATCTCAGAGCTGGCAGGGGTTTCCACGTGGCTCCTCCAGCTCCAGGGCTCTAGCGTAGCTCCACATGTTGCGTCATCAGGAATACCAAGCAGAGGGGGTGTGTGTCCCTCCTCCAGTGAGCTATTTAGCCCCATAGCACCTCCAAATGAGGTCATGAAGCAGTGACCAGAGTGACAGGCTAAATTCCACCCCTTCACGCTTGATAGTCTCAAGTTGGCACCAGATTAGGTAACTACCACACCAGGTTAAGGTAGGATGCATCTGTAGGTTCTACCTTACTAGAGGATGCAACTAGTTACCACCCTCTGTTTTCTTGGGGGTGTGGTCTGCTGGAAGGTATGAACCACACCTCCATCCAAGTCTTTCCTTTGTCGTCTGTTTCCTGCCTGGGCACTGGAGAAGCAAGAAGGCCTGCTTTGACTTTGGCACCCGTCGGCTTCTGGCTGCGCACCCTCTGTTGGAGAGCGGCCCCCCAGCGTGGGTTTTCATTTGCAGGCTTTCTTAGAGCGAAGCCTGCCGGTGTTCACAGTGGAATGGGCGTCAAGGGGACAGGGCCAGGGGAGATTGGGAGACAGAGCAGGGAGAATAGCTGAAAGGAAGAAAGGGAGAGCTAGAGAGAGCTAGAGAGAGGAAGGGGCAGAGGACGGACATGCGGCCACAGGAGAAGCTGAAGAAAGTCAGAGAACAAAGGAATCCCGTGTTAATAAACTTTGGGACAGAAATCAATTACTATGTCTAAAAGGAGCCTGCATGTCCCCCCATTGGCTGTGGCACCAGCAGAACCGGTGAAGAGAGGGGCAAGGTCTCTGTGAGATGTCAGATGTCCTGAGAAGGCGAGGTGTCACGTGGGGATGGAGAGGGCGTTAGAGACGCTGGCTATGACTGAAGACCCTTTACGCTCCACTGGCTTGCCTTTGCCTGACTGATCTCCAGCTCTCGGGACTTGAGTTACAGTGTATCACCTGACCTGGTTTCACCAGGGTCCGCAGCCCTGTGCAGGAGAAAGAGCCCCCAGACACACGTCTGAATTTCAGGTTTGGGATTTAATAGCACCCACAACTTTGGGAGCCATTTCCTTAAAGTTTTGTGGGTCCTGTGATTTGGTGTCTGTGGGAAACAAAGATTCCTCCCAAATCCTCTCCCCCAACCAGATGTTAGACTCAGGACACTACTCACAACTTATGGTAAATGACTGTCAAGTCACCTCCCTGAAGGCAGTCAGCTGACAGACTACTGTCTGGTCCCACCACAGGTAGGGCCCACGCCCTGCTGTTAAGGACAATGGGTTCCTTCTCCCCAAAGGCTTGCAGTCACCAGTTTGGTTCCTGTAGGTGGAGTTCACACCCTACTGATAATGGTTTCTATGGAGATCCAGAGAACAGGTCAACTGGTTCAGTGACATCCAAAGCTAGGCCTCCATCATGAGTCTAGGGTCCGCCCATCTTGTCACATGAATACCCTTATTCCCTCCTCTTGCAGTAGCTTATGAACCCCTAGATCACCCCCCATTACTGTATGACCTATAACACAACCCCTTCCTGTGATGTATGTCTTCACCTGGAATTAGGGGGCTTTCACAACCCCAAAGAATATATAAGCCTTGGTTAGCAATAAAGATCTCTCTCTCCAGGTGGACCGCCAAGTGAGACTGAGGTGAACATGCTATCATGAAATGCATCTGACTCCATTATTTCAATCTCTTCTATCTCTCATGCTCTCTGACTTTACTATGATCTTTACTTATTATCGCTGTACAATTGTGCCTACTGGACCCGTGATGATGTGTTAGGGGCTGGACTTTCCCCTGACAGGTGCCGATTGAAGAAGCCAGGCACTCAGGGAATATGTCAAGGGGAGGAATTGGGACCAGTGGGAATAGAGTGATAGAACATCTTGGAAAAATTGGACTTTTGGGACATCTTTAATTTCCAACACCTGGGGACTTATTAATTCTTCAAAAAGAAACTATTACTATAGGAAATGGTTTTAAATTCTGGACATCTGACAGAATTCTAAAGGGCAAGGAGACATGAGAAATACAGATCCCAAGATCCATCTTGTAATCCAACACGCGGAGCAGACATTTGTTCGGAAGCAGACAGCAGTCTGTGTGCTCCTGGGACTTAGCAGAGACGTTGTCTGTGTCCAGAGTCTGAGCCTTCTCTCTATCCAGGCTGTTAAGGATTGAGTGGTGTCCCCTGAAAATAGCAATTGCAATTCTAACCCCTGTACCTGTGATCCTGGAAACAGGGTTCCTTTGTTGGATTCATTAGGCAGGGCCAGAGCAGGGTGGGTTCTCAATCGAATCACTTTTGAGCGACGAGAAAAGAGAGCAGACACAGCCAGGAAAAGGCCGGGGAAGACTGAGGGGATGTCTACCAGCGAAGGATGGACCAGCCGCCCCAGCTGATGCCAGAAGAGAGCACAGAGGCTCGCAGGAGGAATCGGCGTGGCCAAGAGCCTGACGTGAGCTTTCAGCCTCCAGAACCATGAGAAGACAAAATCCTGTTCTTTAAAGCCACGGGTTTGTGGTGTTTCCTTTTCTACTTCTTTTCTAAAGTTGATCTTATGCTGAAACGACATTTTTCCTTCCACTCCCTCCTCCCCGAGTCGTGCGGTAGCTTTTCAAAGTCTGCTTTTCTGGTATGAAAACTATTTTTCTCGTTCTTGTACTTTCATAGTAGTGACTGCATCCTGCATTTGTCTTGGTAAGATTGTCTAACTCAGCCGACATAACGTCTTCCAAGCTTGTCCTGGAGAGGCGCCCCCTGTTTCCAGGGGTGCAGACGATTCCACTGTGTGTGCACAGCCCACTTGCTTTACTCCTTCCTCACCGACAGGCATCTTCCTGCTGCTGTGCATAGGCTGTGATGGATACGGTGTGCGTGCATCTGCTCATGTTTTGGTCTTCATTTCTTTTGCGATATATACCTAGTACAGAGAAAACTGGGTCATGTGAGGTTGGTTTGGTGACAGAAAGAAAGAAGGAAGGAAAGAGATAAAGAAAAGGTAGAAAACCGCTTCAAGGGTTTATGTCAGAGTTATGAGGAGGGAAGGGAGAGCAGAGAAAGGGACGGGAGCATCCTGAGCTCCCGGGTGAGGTTCTCGGGGAGCCCAGTTGGGACCCCCACAAAGTCACACTGTGCAGGGGAGAGGTGCAGAGTTTTATAGCCTGGGTTTTGGGGTGGGGAGTAGCTGGGGAATTTCCCACTGTAACTCTGTTGTCTGCAGGTCCGGAGTAGAAGCAGCGTTCTAAGTTACCTGTAACGGTTACTCTTCTGCACCTGGGCCTGAAGGCCACCGAAGGGGAGGGGGAGGAGGGGGGAAGGGGTCTGGCCTCTCATAGCGTCCTTGGAGTATTTTCACCAGCTCTATCTCCGGGCCCACCTGCCTTGCTCACTCCTGCTTCTGCCGGGCAGGTCGTATAGTATTTCTATTTGCAGTTGTTTTCTCCCCACTGTCCCTAGCCTGCCCATAAAAACATTTTTCTTGTGTGTTTAAAAAAAATTTTTTGTAATAGTGGGCTCATGAAGCAATTTGACTTTATAATATTCATCACAGTCTTTAGGGATGCATGCTATTTCATTTTCTGTATGTACCAGTTTTTTTAATCCACGCTTCCACAGACATGCATTTTGGTTGTTGCCAGCCTTTTGCTGTTGTGGACAGCTCCGTGATAAACATGGGTATGTGCATAGATTCTGCTTTACTCTGTGTTTCTTTGGGGTATAGATTGAGTAGAGTGATTGCTGGGTCATATGATATTTTGTCAGGGTTAACCAGCCCCTAACACGAGTCTGGTAGGCGTAATTGGACAGCGATAATAAGTAAAGATGATAGTAAAGTCGTAGAGAGCATGAGAGATAGAAGAGATGGAAATAATAGAATCAGACACATTTCATGGTAGCGTGCTCACCTCAGCCTCACTTGGTGGCCCACCTGGAGAGAGAGAGATTTATTGCTAACCAAGGTGTATATATTCTCTGGGGGTGTGCAAGTCCCCTAATTACAGGTGAAGACATATGTCACAGGAAAGGGTTGTGCTATAGGTAATACAGTAACTTGTGCAATAGGGAATACAGTCATGGGAGGGGTGATCTAGGAGTTAGGGGTTACAACATAATCGGAAGGGGAGGTGATGGAAGTAGACATGTGACAAGTTGGCGGATCCTAGCAAGTCAAACTGAGCCTGTTTGACCTGTTCTCTGGCTCACTATAGAAACCATTATCAGTAGGGTGTACTCTCACCTACAGGGACCAAACTGATGACTGCAAGCCTTTAGGGAGAAGGAGCCCATTGTCCTAACAGCAGGGCGTGGTCCCTACCTGTGGTGGGACCAGACAGTAGTCTGTCAGCTGACTGTCTTCAGGGAGGTAACTTGACAATCATTTGCCATTAGCTGCAAGCAGTGTCCTGAGTCTAACATCTATTTGGGGGAGAGGACTTGGGAGAAATCTTTGTTTCCCACAGTTTTTCTGTTCGCACTTGTTTAAGGAAGCACTGCTGTACAACTTTGCAATGTCACCAGAATAGACGAGTGTGCCGATCTCTCCACAGCTTCCTCGGACTTTGTTGCTTTCTGAACTGTGCTTAGAATGTGTGTGTGAGGCTGTAGCTCATGGTTTACGTCGATGCTCTCAGCATTTCTTCATATGGCTGTTGGCTGCTTGGATGTCGTCTCTGGTGAACTGTATCTTCTCGTCACCTGTCCGTTTTTTAACAGATTATTTGTGGTTTTCTTATCGAGGTGTGGCAGTTCTGCATAGATTTTCAAGATTCGCCCTTTATTTGATACATCACTGCCAAAAAGTTTTTCCCAATCTATGTGTTCTCTTTTTACTCTTTATTTTTTAAAAATTATTACTATTCTTTCTTTTTACTCTTTAGATGACATCCTTTGCTGTATTTAAGTGTGTTGTGAGAAGGCCCCATTCCTCTAGTTTGTCTTTGGTAGTACAGGTGTTTTTTATGTTTGGTAGTGTCTTTATGTCTTGTTAGAGCCTTTAATTTTGTCCCTATTTTTTTCATTAATGATTTTATTATTCTAGGATTTATAGCTGAGGAGCCCTTGGGAGATAATGGTTATAAGTTGGGCTGCTAACTTCAAGTTCAGCAGTTCGAAACCACCAGCTTTCTACTCTAGTCTGGGAACTCTCAGAGGGCAGTTCGCCCTGTTCTATAGGGCAGCTCTCAGGAGGCAGCCACTGGATGGCAGTGAATTTGGTTTGCAGTGTTTCTGCTGAAGCCTCCAGTCCATCATGTGTTTGTTTTTGTAAACAGGGCAAGATATGAGACCTGTTTCTTTCTTTTGCAAGTGGAGAGCCAATCTTTGCAGCACCATTTGTTGAAAATACTATCTCTTCCCCATTTTTTTTTGTTTCAGCCTTTTATTAAAAATGAGGTGTCTATATTATAAATTATTATTTTCATATCTTGTACCATCTGCTGTCTCCCTTCATCCACATTCCTATTGTTTGTCCCCCTGGGGGTGGGGGCAGTATAATGATCTTACAGCCTGCCACGTTGCTAAATGTTTCAAGTGACTAAAAATATTTTATAATAAAGCATTTTGGATTTTCTATATACAAAATCAAGTCATCTGCAAACAGAGAGTGTTACCTCTTCTTTGCTAATTTGGTTGTCTTTGATGCTTTTATTTTATTTTTAATGTGTAATAGCTTCAGCTAGGGCTTTCAGGGTTATTTTAATAAAAGTCGTGATAAAGGGCAATCCCGTCGGGTCCCCATTTGGAGGGGAGTCCTTTCCATTTTTCTCCATTGACTGAACACTGGCTGTTGATTTTGCATATGTTGAAGAATTTCTTCCCTTCTATTCTTATTTTATTGTATTTTATCAAAAGTGAATGTTCGAGTTGTTTCTTCATCAACTGATATGATTCTTTTGTCTTATTTAGTGGTGAATTACATTGATTGGTTTTCTAATATTGAATAATCCTTGCATTTAATCATGATATATTAATGTTTGAATGTTTTGTCGAATTCTCTTAGGTAAGATTTTGTTGAAGATTTTGTATCTATGATCATAGGCATATTGGCTTGTGGTTTGCTATTCTGGTACTATCGTTACCTGGTTTGGGAATCGGGGTTGTACTTGCTTCATAAAATGAGTTTGGCAGTGTGTTGTTATCTTCTATATCCTGAGATGATTTATGCATAATGGGCGTTCATGCTTCTCTGGATGCTCAGCAGAATTCCCCAGTAAAAGCATGTGCTACTAGATTTTTGTTTGGGACACTTTTTAATGGCCTGAGTGACTTCTTCTTCTGTTATAGGTCTGCTAGGGTTTTCTTCAGCAATCTGTTCATTTACTTAGGCGTCTGCTTCTAGAGATTTGTTTATTTCTTTTAGGGGTTTTTTAATTGGTTGGAGTACAGTCCTTCATACTATTGTGCAATTATATTTTAAAATGTTTTATTCTGTTGTGATGTTACCCATTTCATTTGTTTTTTTTAACAGTGCCATGCCATAAAAAACATTTTTATTGGCACATAATTTTACACAGCATACCCTTCAATGGTTCAACCATTTCAAGGAGAATTGTACACACATTACCATATCAGTTTTAGAACATTTTCTATGACCCCCACCATTGTTAAATCGCCTTGAAAATTAGTTGAGTAATCACAGTCAGTTTTAGTGCTGCCTCCCTGCTCCCATCCTCATCTCCCACTCCAGAAATCCCCCTTCCCTCCCTATCAGCACCCACTCCCACTCCTGCCTCCCCTCTCAACCCCTGTATCTGTCAGTGTCACTCTGTATCACTCCTTCTGTGGGTCACTAACTGGGAAACCCAACTGGGCTAGTCCAGGTTGACTAGAGAAACAAATCCAGAGTCACTCAAGTCCATAAGTCCGATATTAGTCCATATGTCCAACAGTAGTCTATAAATTCCTCTTCAGACTCACACAACACATGCAATGATGCCAGATGCAGGAAGATCACAGACCTGTGGGTGGAAAGTCTTGTGGATCCAGGGGCCGTGGAAGTATCTCCAGGGCTCTGGCTGCCATCAGCGTGCCTCCATGTGGCTTGTCAGCAGAGAGCAGAGGGTGTCCCACCTCCAGGGAGGAAGAAGATCCCAGAATCCGCATGAGAAAGCCACGTCCACAAGGAGAGATCAATCAGGCTGTGACCCGATTGACAGGCTAGACCCTACCTCTTCATTCTTTTATCAAGTTGGCATAAAATTGTGTAACTACCACACCAACAGAAACAATAAAAACCAAATTTGAAATAAGGTGATAAGGATAAAATAACAGTAATATAAAGACCAAAATACAAATAATGAGTTTGAAAGGAAAGACCCTCACCGACATTCTGAAAGCAAGGGAAGAATTTCTGTCATGCAGCAAGCTAGAGATGCTCGCACACAGATCCAACTCGAGTCGGATTATAGGGCGGGCATCGGGCCAAGTTCCAGTTTGATCCAGCATCGTCAAGAGTACATTGATTTCTGCCTGACAGCAAGGCTGGCTTAGATGGCTGCTTGTTTGCATACAAGACTTTACGACCCCAGACAACATTCCAATTGATAGGGTATCTCATTTCATATTAGTAATATTTGCTTATGATTTCATTTCATATTAGTAATATTTGCTTATGATTTCATTTCATATTAGTAATATTTGCTTACCATTCTGCCAATGGTTTATTCATTTTATTAATTCTTTCAAAAGCCAATTTCTTATTCATTTCTTTTCTATTTTCCTGTTTTGTGATTGACTTCTGTTCTATTCTTTACGTCTTCTTTTCTGGTGGCTAAAGGCTTGCTTTGCTTCTCTTGTTCCAGTTATTGTAGATGTTGAGTTAAGGTGTGGATTTTGGTTCTTCCTTCTTTTTAGATGTGCAAATTCATTGCTATCAATTGCCCTCTGAATAATGCTTTCTGTGGGGGAACAGTCTCCACAACCAAATGGATCCTAAAGGGCGGTTGTGTAATTCAAGTGTAAATTAAAGAAAACATCAGACAAGGCATGTAAGGGCTCACCTCTTCCAAGGGCAGGATCAAGAGAGAGGGGAGGATTTAATGTATTCTCTGACAGGCTTATATAGTCTTGGGTAGCAAGCCCGGTAAGCACACATGTAACAGGAAGGGGATGTACGTACCTAGAGGCATACATGTAACAAGATGGGCAGGTTCTAGAATTAAGATGGTCGTCTCTGAGCGGCTTGATCGTAAGTGTCCCTCAGTTCTTCTCTAGGGGAGCAAGCCTTGCTCCTTATCAGAAGGGAGTGGGCCGTACTTAGGGTGGGGTGGTCTGAGTGCTTTGGATGGCAGATGGCAGACAACCTGCAGGCAGACAGTAGCAACCATGCCCTTGCAAGCAGCACCTGAAAATGGACATTATTACAGGGGGCATCGTGAGCAGCTTCTACTTAGGAGAATGCCACTGGAATGCTTCTTCACCCCATGAACGTGAAGGTCTTCCTCCACCAGTCTGCCTCCCAGACTTCTTAAACGTGAGCGTAGACAATTTGTCCGCATGCGCTCTCTTCCTGCTTCTGTTTCCCACAGCTTTTGTCATGTCCCATAGGTTTGGGTATATTGTATTCTTGTTTCAAGGACTTTCTAAATTGTACTTTTAATTTCTTTAATTACCCAGTGTTTTTTTTAATGAAGTGTTGTTGATTATCCATGTAATTAACTTTTTGCTTGATTTTACTATTTTTGATTTCTAATTTTCTAGCATGGTGATCTGAAAAGATAGTTTATATGAGATAGTAATATCGCAATATTTTAAAATATATTGATGCTTGCAGTGGGACCTAACACAGGATCTATTCTGGAGCATGCTTCTAGAGCACGTTTCAGGATGACTGCCCTGATGTTTGTTGTTGGGTGCAGTGTTCTGTATGTTGCAAAGATTGAGTTAATTGACTATGTTATGCACTTTTTCTGTATCTTTGTTGATTTCCTTTCCAGTTGCTATCCTTGAGAGTGGTGTATCAAACTCATATGCTTTTATTGTAGGATTGCAGACTTCTTTCTTCAGAATTTGACTGTGTTTTGAAGGTCTTTCACTGGGTACATGGAGGTTGATTACAATTATTTCTTCTTGTTCAATTGAGGCTTGTATCACTATATAATCACATTCTTTGTCTCATGATAGCTTTTAACATCTATTTTAGCAGAAATTAATATTGCTAATCCTGTTATTTTATCACAGTTAACTTGATCTATTTTCCCCACCTTTTTTTTTTGTTGTTGTTGTTGTTGCTTTTTCTTTTTTAAATCTTTTTATTGGGGCTCATAAGGCTCTTATCACAATCTGTACATACATCAAATGAGCAAAGCACCCTTATACATTCGTTGCACTCGTCACTCTCATAATTCACCTTCCACTTGGGTTTCTGGAATCAGCTCGGTTTCCCTTTTTTTCCCCCCATCCCCCTCCCTCTCCCCACCTTTTTTTTAAGTCAGTTTTTATTGTTTTGTATTGGGTTTCCTGAAAGTAACATATTGATATGACCTATGTTTTCTTATCCGTCTGCCTTTTAACTGGTTAGTGTAATCCATTTACATTCACTATTTCTACGGATAGGGGTGATATTATTGCTGTAATATAATGTAATTTTAATAGTATTCAGGTTTTTTGTTCATTGTAGTTTTTCTGTTTGTGCATTTTCTTGACATTTTTTCTTTGCTGTTTTTATTATTTTTTTTTACAGTCCAGTAGATTCTTATGATTTTGCTCTTTTATTGCGTTGAGACTTCACCACTTTCTTTAAGGCTATCTTTAAGTTTCTTCTTTCCAGTTTAAGGCAATGTCTCCTCTGTTCAACTGTTTTGCATCCCTGTATTGCTTTATTGCTTTTATTTTGCAGGGCTTTCTCTAGTTCCCCGTTTTGAATCTTGTATTTTGTTTCACTTTGTGAATTGCTTGTTCATTTCTCAACAATGTTGTCTTGTATGTTGATTTTAGGTTGCTGTCTGCTGTTATTTTTGATTCCCTGCTGAAAGAACTCCTTTTAGGATTTTTTTTGTAAACTTGATCTTGTTTTTATAAATTACTTTAGTTTTTCTTTGTCTAAAAAGTCCTTATAGTGGAGGGACAATTTTGCTGGATATAAAATTCTTGATTGGAAATTTTCTTTCCTTTTTAAAAAAATTTTCTTCTTTCGAGGTTTTTTTAATATATAATTCTGTGGCCCTTTGACTGTGGTTTCTATTGAAAACACCAAGCTTATGATTACTGGTTTACCCTTTTTTTTTCTGTGGGGGTTTACCTTTATAAGTGGTTTTTCTTTATTCCTTGAGTTTCTCTCAGGATTCTTTACTTTTCTTTGATGCTAGAAAATTTGACTATGATGCATCATGGTGATTTTCTTTTAGGGTTAGTTCCATTTTGGGTTCTTTCCACTTCTTGAATGGTTATTTTCTGTTCTGTTATGATGTTAGGGAAGTTTTCTTCTAATAATTCATGAACTATTTTCTCTGTGGTTGTTTTTCCTTCTTCCTGTTCTGGTGTGTTTATTAAACATATGTTGCTCATTTTGATAGTGCCCAACAGAAGTCTTAGATTTTATTCAACATATATATATATATATATATATATATATATATATATATATATATATATATCTTTTTCTTGTAGTTTGGACTCATGAAATTACTTTTTGAGCTCACTGATAGGTGTTTCCATTGATTCAATTATATAATTTTTGTTCTTTCAGTGTTTGTCTTCTGGATTTCTGTTTTGAGTTGTTGAAATTATTCCTAAATTTTTATTTATTTCAGCAGATTGCCCTTATCTTGCTCGCCTGAGTCATTTTATCTTCTCATGTTTTTTTCTGAGGCTCTGTAAAATTTTCCCACTCTCCATTTAAAGCAGTTGAACATTCTACTTCTGGACTCCCTCAGAAGAAAATCTAATGTTTGTTTGCTTGATCTGGAGAACATAGGTCCGTGTCTGGGCCTAAGGCACTTGTTTATTCCACCTTCTCTTGTTTTCTCATGTGCACTGAAGTTGCCTGTTGTTTCTGGGACTTGATGTTATTTTTATCTCAGTTTGTCCATCAAGTGGCATTAAAATGAATGGTGTTACCTGTGCACTAGTTGTGATGTGGTGGTTCAAGGCATTGTGACTGTGGAAGAGAATATCCTTATTTGGGGGAGACACATGGTGGTGTACTCAGAACTGGATGTCATGTCTTAATCTCACTCTCATTTGGTTCAAACATATGTATGTGGATGTGTGTATAATCAGACATACTAATTAATAAAGAGAGAAATGAAATGAGACAGCACTTCTCAGGCAGTACTGCTTTTGTAAGGGACAAACCATATATACTCAAGTATAAGCCAACCTGAATATCAGCAGAGGCACCTGATTTTACCACAAAAACTGCACTAAAAATGTGTTGAACACTGCTACAGATAAGAGCCCGAAACACAGGGAATCCAGGATAGATAAACCCCTCGGGGCCAACAAGGAGAGTAGAGATAGCAGGAGGATTAGGGGAGGATGGGGGGAAAAGGGGGGAATCGATCACAAGGATCAATCTATAACCCCCTCCCAGGGAAAAGAAAAACAGAAAAGTGAGGGAGGGGTGACAGAGGACGATGTAAGATATGAAAATAATAATCTATAACTTATCAAGGGTTCCTGAGGGAGGGATGGTAGGGGAGGGAGGGGGAAGAAAAGGGGAGTTGATATCAGGGTCTCAACTGGGAAGAGAATGCTTTGAAAATGATGATGGCAGCATATGTGCAAATGTGCTTGACACACTGGATGAACGTATGGCTTGTGATAAGAGATGTAAGAGCCGCCAATAAAAGTTAGAAAAAATGTGCTGAAAAATTCGGCTTATACACGAGTATATATGATCATAAAAATTATGAGGAGCTCATGCTCATCAAAATATACAATTAAGTAATGAACAGAATGGAACAGAAATGTGTGTGTATGTTCTCTGAGTTGAAATTGACTTAATGAAAGTTAATTTAAAAAAATAAAGATAAACTACTAATTTATAAATTTGTATCTAGAATGTAGGAAAAAACCTATATAAATCCCTTTAAAATACATATCAGTTTTTTTGAAAAATAGGTAAAACTCTTGAATAAGATGTTCACAGGAATATATTAATATGGACAGAAAGGTTATGAATACATGTTTAACAAAAATAGATGAGTCAGAAAACGCAAATGGAAGCGTAATGGTACTGTACCAGGCGAAGAACTGCCAAAGTAAAAAAGCAGGAAGTGCCAAGGGCTTGCGCGGATGTGGAGCAAACAGGATTCTCCACACTGCTATGGGGTTACGGCCACTTTGGAAAAGTTTGATGGTATCTCTTAAAACGAAATATGTTTGATCCTATAGCTCAGTAATACATCTCTAAGATAATGATAAATAAGTGCATAAGGAGGGAAAATAAGTTATATCAGCTTTTAATCCTGATAAAGATCTTCTTGTGTAGTATATCTTATAACACACAGTAACGTACACATATATTTACCAGCTAAGGAAACAGGGGCTCAGGGAAATGGATGAGCTTTCCGGAAGGTAAGCAACATAGCGTGGATTTGAAACAATGTCAGGTTGGTGCCAAAGTTCATTATTTGGCATCAAACTGGACTACCTGACAGGATGAGAAGTTTAGGAAAAGAGGTGTCAATCAGTCGGTCTAGTGAGAGGATGAGTTAGGGCTAGGCATAGCACAGGTACATCTTGATGGCCCCTGAACCCTTTCAGTTGGTCTCCTGCACACAGAACTGTGGCTTCTGATTGCTTCATTTGTCACAGAGCACTGCATTGTAGCTATCAAACTCTGCAGACCATGAGCAGTACACAAGCCAACACTCATGACCTTGGGGGACAAAGAGAGAAAGAACAAGGATCTCTGAAATGTACATAGGGGCGCTCCCAAATCCTGAATGGAGCTTTTGTAGTATGCATTTTTCCCACTAGGTGAGCACTGAGCAACTCGCTCTGAGATAGGGCACCCAGTGGCATCGCCAAAGAAGGTTCTCTCTGGCCACAGTGAATTTTTTCTTTCTTTTTACTTCTGTTTGCTTTTTGAATTTTTTCTTACAAGCAGTTTCCCTCACACCTCATTTTTTTGTGATGGCCAATTAAAGAGAACAGCATGAGACTGTGACATTTTGTTTCCTGCTCAGGAAAAATGCCCCAGAATCTGTTATGATGTTGAACATAACTTACAAGGACAGCACTAGGTACAAATGTACAAGTGGTTTTTCTCATTTCAAAAAAGATCTACAGTCAATTGATGACAAACCTCATTCTGGATGTTCATCAATCTTACATATGGATGAAAATGTTGACTTGTAATGCTTTTGGAGTTCATTCCACCAGGTTAGACTGTTGATCGAGCTTTGTATTTAGAGGTTCTGAAAAGATTGCAAACAGCGTGGGACAAAAAAGGCCTGCTTTGTGGCAGACGGGGGACTGGTTTTGCCACCACAACAATGCACCTGCTCACCCAGTCATCTCAGTGTACCAGGTTTTGGCTAAAAACAGCATGTTTCTCTTGCCCCGTGCAGCTTACTCACCTGACCTGGCTCCGTGCAATTTCTTTTCATTTCTACAAATGAAGAGGGACATGAAAGGACAGTAATTTGACAAGAGGTGAAGAAAAAAACAAGGGAGGTGCTGTCAGCTGTCCAAACAGATGAGTTTGAAAAATGTTTAAAAAAAGAATAATGTTTTCAAGACTGGAATAGCAGATTTGACAAATGTAATAAGTATAATGGAGAGTGCTTTGAATTGTTGGCCACTGGATATCCACTTACAACAGGGTCTCGGGGAGGAGACGAGCCAGGCAGGGTGTGAATGTAGCAACGACAAAACATACAACTTTCCTTTAGTTCCTAAATGCTTCCTCCCTCTCCACTATCACGATCCCAATTCTACCTTGCAAGTCTGGCTAGACCAGAGGATGTACACTGGTACAGATAGGAACTGGAAACACAGAGAATCCAGGGTGGATGATCCCTTCAGGACCAGGGGTGTGAGTGGTGATACTGGGAGGGTAGAGGAAGGGTGGGTTGGAAAGGGGAACCGATTTCAAGGATCTACATGTGACCTCCTCCCTGGGGGATGGACAACAGAAAAGGGGTGAAGGGAGATGTCGGACAGGTCAAGATAAGACAACATAATAATTTATAAATTATCAAGGGCTCATGAGGGAGGGGGGAGCGGGGAGGGAGGGGGAAAATGAGAACCTGATGCAACGGACTTAAGTGGAGAGCAAATGTTTTGAGAATGATGAGGGCAATGGGTGTACAAATGTGTTTGACACATTGATGTATGTATGGATTGCGATAAGAGTTGTTTGGGGCCCTAATAAAAATGATTTTAATTAATTAATTTTTAAAAAGAATTGTTATTATATATTTTACATACCTCAATAGTAAAAAAAATTAAATACATAGCTTTGAAAAATTTTTGTTTGTTTTTTGGGGGTACCCCCCCTCCTATAGCCGTTCTAAAACACACACTAAAACCGCTAGTTCCACTTCCCTTTTCTCACCAAGTTTTCCACCTCAGCAAGACAGAGGGTTCTGAGTCTCAACAGCTCTCGTTTGACTAGTTCTTTGCACTGGGACAAGGGAGAAAGGCAGAGTTAACCAACACTAAAATGAAAGGAAAGTGAGGAGTGAGGGAAGACACCTCGAAAATTCAAAAATAGATCTCTCTCTCCCCTTTCTATTCTTTTCTGAGAATCCAATTTTCTCACCCATTCCATCTGCTTTGTAACAATAAAAGGAGACACATTGGAAGTAGCAGTTCTCTCAAGGTCAAAGAGTTATGGTGTTCAAAGGATGGCCCACGTATCTCTCAATCTGGCCCTTTAGCTCCCCCTTCACATAATTCATATATATATATATATATATATATATATATATATATATATATATATATAGTTTTGAAAGGTCTATGCTTTGCCCTTCTCATAACGACAATGTTCAGTGTCACTCATGAGTACCAAGCACCATGCAGGAAAGTCCCTGACTGGGGGATGGAGACCGGCTTCTTCAGAGTGTTCCCGTTATGATTGTCATTTAAATAAGTTATTCAAATAAGTATGTATGGAGCTCCTCTTGAATGCAAGAGACTTAGAGATAAGGCTTCCCGCCAGTCCTGTCTCTGTGGTATGACGCCACACCCTGAGAGTGCTTTCATTTGATACCCTGGAGACCAGCCACTGCTCACAATGGCCACGCTCCTTTGTGACTACTGGCTCTCCATGCCGTGAACTGGGGACTGCTGCTTTTCTCCCACACTTCCAGCTTCCACCGAACCACAGCGTATTCAAGGGAGAGAGTCCAGTCCTCATGGAAGAGACCCCTTTTGGAATAGGTCTGACCAGTGGTGATCTGTTTTTCAGTTGGAGAATCACTGCCTGTGATCAACCAGGGCCACAGGGAGACAGTTCTAATGACTTACAATTTTCAGTAAGTCAACATCTGTCTCCCTGAAGCCCTGGAGCAAGATTCAGTCAAAATGCCTTTCACGGAGGTGTGATTTCAGACCCTTAGTCCCAGCTGCAGCCCATCACTGTCTCCACTGGACACGAGTCCTTTCACATTCGTGGTCTGCGTTCTGCACAGAGGGCAGGCTTTGGTGTCAAGGAACCTCAAAAACAAACAGATAGTTTATTGTGCCAGCCTGGCTGGCTGATAAACACAAGTGGGATCAATTGAAGGGCGGAGAGATAAATAGCTCTGTGAGCCTCCTCTTTCTTGTCTCTCGCTCTTTGATCATCAGACCAGTGTGCGGCTACCATGCTTGTTCTGTGCCTCAATTGAGAGGCTACGCTACCTGTGAGACACATAGCTGGTGGACTGTGTCGCTGTAAGTTGAGGTCCCTTTAAGCCCGCACGATTGGAATGTACATCTCTGGATCTGGGGACCAATGGTTGGTGACCTGGCTGACAGTTGTGACCTGCCTTGCTGTTTGCTGCTAGGGATATCCTAGCTCTCTCTACAGAGGACTACCTGATGGCCCTCAAGACTTGAAGGACTGCCAGTGTCTCACAAATCTCTCAGGGGAGTGAGTTTCACTGAGCCATTTGTACTGCTTTATAATTTAACTGTTCATTTCTTGTATTATATATCTATCTGTATATAATTTAACAGTTCACTTCTTGTGTTATATATATAATTACTAGCAATCTGGTTTTGTCTCTCTAGGAAACCCTGTCTAACACACAAACTCACTGCCTTCTACGCGATTCCCACTCACGGCAACCCTGGGGGTAAAGCTCAATTGCCCCTGTGAGTGGCCAAGGCTGTAAATCTCTATGGGAACAGAAGGTCTCATCTTTTCCCCAGGGAGTGGCTGGTATGCAGTACAACACGTAATCGAACCCAGGAGAGTTTAAACGGCATCACTTCCACTTACTGATGTGGGACCTTAGCTAGACACCTGAGTCCCTCCTTCCCTTAGTTAACTGTACAGTGATGGTATTAACGGAGCCTTTTCAATAAGCTCTGCTTCCTAGAAGGAGTCCGAGCTTGGTTGAGAGGTGGGAAATCGCACACACTAGACACAGCGTTCCATGTGCGTTGTGAGCAGTGCACATGAAATTGTGCTGTGTCTACCAGAAGGTGACGTAGTCTGATGCAGTCCGTGCGTGTGGCCATGTGAACCAGGAGGCCATTTTTGCACAGACTGTTGTCAAGTGATGTCTCCCACCACCTACAGATTTGTCGTTAAGCCTGAATAAAATTAGACATCTATCGTTATCATCTGTCATCACATGACCTCAGTCTCTTTTTTTCATCTCTAAAGGCTGTTCGGCTTTTTCACTTGATTTGTTCACAGAGCCC
Source organism: Tenrec ecaudatus (assembly GCF_050624435.1). Classification (NCBI taxonomy): domain Eukaryota; kingdom Metazoa; phylum Chordata; class Mammalia; order Afrosoricida; family Tenrecidae; genus Tenrec; species Tenrec ecaudatus. The sequence continues at coordinate 165,846,582 of NC_134530.1, forward strand.
TGCCTTTAGGTCCCAGGATTCTAGGACCTGGGGATGCCGTCATGAACAAACCAGACAGAATCTCTGCTCTCACCCCCTGCCGGGGGAAGGCACACACATAACTAGTTGTCTTGAGTGACTGGAACATGCAGAAAGATAAAATAGGGTGATGGGAATATTATTTCGCATGAGTCTGAGCAAAATCTGTAGCTGCTGAGGGAGTGAACCATAGAGGTAAGTGGTAGAAGGCGTCCCAAGCAGAATCTGGAATATGCTGGAGTTCTAGTTAGTTCATTCGTTAGTTAGTTCGGGCCTTCTCAAGTCTTCCCCTAGAAGGCATATGAAAAAGTACCATCATTATATCAAACCTTGAGGTCTAAACCTAATTTGGCTTCAAATAACTTGATAAAGATAGGGCAAACCTAAATGATTCAAGTCAGAGGTTTAGCATTTATAAGGAAGACAAGAGCAAAGAGAGGGAAGGGGGAAAAGGAATCTGTCACTCTTACGTTATTAATTTTTCAATATGCATTAAGTACCTGCTATATGTCTTAAGTGCTTGGAGCACAATGAATGGAAGACACAAAAAGCCATGTCCTCAGGAAGCTTACATTATTGTGACGAAAAAAATCAACAAGTAGGAAAAACCACACACACATGAAGGTAAGTAAAAAATATTCCTACTAGAATTCCTATTCATGCATGCACCAGTTTACTGAAAGGAAGCATGTTTAGACATGTTTCTGCAACCCGTGGATGCCTGCGGACAAGTCCTCTCAGCAACACATGTCTCTTACTCTCAATGGGGTAACTTCAAAAGCAGGTCCAAGGAACACAGTGGCTTCTGAGTGGATCTGCTCGGCCATCACATTCAAGGCGGAGGAGGTCAGCTCAGATAGGTATCTAGACTTTCAGGACATTCTGCAGGGATCATCCTGAGAGGGCATCTCAAAGAACACGGATAATGACAGGTGGGGGAGTGGGGTGGGGGGCAACCCTTACTATGAAGAAGGTGTGAAAACATGAAGGACTACATTGGTGAGAACAGGCCGGGAAAGTTGCTCCAAAGGAATCCCCCCCCCCCCATTACAACGATGCTCTTCTCCAGGTGCACTGGTAAAGGCCATCTGAAAGGAAAGAAGGCTCGAGGGTTAGGTGCAAACTCATCCCATCCAGAAGAGAACAATCTCAGCCAGCTCCCTAATTCTAAGCATTATATTTTTACTTTCCAAGCTCCCCCCTCCCCAAAAAAAAAAAAAGTCAAGAAGGTAAGCAAAAGGAGCAGTTAGATGACTCTGAGCATGTTTGTAAAGCGGATAAAACTAGGAGCCTGGAGGCCTGCGGAAGTTCTGTGGAATGACGACATGAGGAGCATCCATGACACCGGGCAGGGCAGGGATGGAGCTGGGGTGAAGAGTCAAGTCCTTCCCCCTTGGCCACTCTGAAGAGCGGGAAGTGGCTCCCCCTCTGGCTTCAGGCCACTTGTACACTGGCCGCCCTGCTCCTCTGTCAGGTGCACAGTCTCCTCCTCCCACTCCCAGGACTGAGAGGAGGCAGAAATGAAGGCCCCAGAAGGGCTCTGGGAAGTCTGAAGCCCTCCCTGCGTGGACCCGCATGCCTTCGTCCAGGACAGGAGGCCTGGAGTCTGGAGCACGCATCTGTCTGCAACTTCGCCTCTGACTCCTGTCTGTTAACTCATCAGCTACCCTGAGAGAATCCCAAGACTGCTTCCGATGGTAACATCGACACAAGATGGGTGTCAGGGTTGACCAGCCTTTAACACATCATCACGGGTCCAGTAGGTGCAATTGTACAGCGATAATAAGTAAAGATGATAGTAAAGTCATAGAAAGCATGAGAGATAGAAAAGAGATTGAAATAATGGAGTCAGACACATTTCACAGTAGCACGCTTGGTGGTCCATGTAGAGAGAGCAAGATGTATCCCTAACCACGGCTTTTATATTCTCTGGGGATGTGCAAACCCCCTAATTACAGGTGATGACATACTTCACAGGAAAGGGTTGTGCTATAGGTAATACAGAAATGGGAGGGGGTGATCTAGGGGTATCCACGTAATAGGAAGGGGAGGTGATGGGGGTATACATGTGACAAGATGGGCAGAATCTAGATTCAGGATGGCAGCCTAACCTTGGATGTCACTGAGCAGGTTTGACCTGCTCTCTGGCTCTCCATAGAAACCATTATCAGTAGGGTGTAAACCCACCCTGCAGGAACCAAGCTGATGGCCACAAGCCTTTGGGGAGAAGTAGCCCATTGTCCTTAACAGCAGGGAGCGGGCCCTACCTGTGGTGGGACCAGACAGTAGTCTGGCAGCTGACTGCCTTCAGGGAGGTAACCTGACAATCATTTGCCATTAGCTGCAAGCAGTGTCCTGAGTCTAGCATATATTTGGGGGAGAAGACTTGCGAGAAATCTTTCTGTTTTCCACAGTTGGGGAAACATAGCTGGGAGATGCATTTAGGTTTCCACATGATCCCAAATAAATGAGGAAAGGTAACTTAATGCTGTTTTTATTATAAACTTAGGCACGGTACGAATTGCTAGTGAATCTTAGCTTTCTCTGGATTCTGCGGCTGTCACGGCCCTTCCCACCGTGCAGGCCGAAAGCTCATTCGCACGGTCTCTCGGGGCCGTTATAAACCCAAATCCGAAGCTTTTGGAGGGTCTTCTTAATCTCTCAGGCTCCCCCAGAGTTGAGCACACTACACGGACTCAGGAAATGTCTGTTGGCCTTTGCATTGGTGAGTCAGGAGACTCGCCTTCTACCAAGCGTCTCTGCGAGATGCAGATGCAGGGAAGCTATGCCAAAGCCTTGGCCTCCGGGAATTTATCACTGGATCGGAGTGAAGATTGGCATCTGAGAAAGAAAACTGCAGAAGGCAGTAAGGCATTAGATGTTCAAGTGCCACAGAGCGTCTGTGCTATCGAAGCGCCGATGCGGTCGGTGAGTGTGTGCGGAAGCCAGACCAGGCGGTGCGGTGCGAAGCTGGGCCTTGGGGAGGCTGTGGATGGAGTGGAGGCGAGAGCTTCAAACGGGGCAGAAGGCAGAGGGAGCACTGAGAGGGGAGGGGAGGAGCGTGGCCAGGAGCTCGGCCTCTTCAGGGCAGAGGGTCTCAGTGGGACCCTCTGCAAGGAGAGAGAGCTGATGAGAGCGCCACCAGCAGGCCTACTGGACGGTGCCCGGTGACAGGACAAGCTCAGCCCCAGGGTGGTCAGCAGTATTGGTCAAGCAAGGCTGCAACGTGGGGACTTGGATTCACCTGGGACTAGTACACACGATGGCCTGCGAGGACAGGGGTGCTATCAACTGGACACCACCCCGCGGACTTCGAGGAACACAGGGTAGAAGAGCAGGCCCAGGAACTCCCATTTCACCCATCACAGCACGCTTCCTATCTTCACCCAGTTTCCATTCAATCTTTTCTCCCCACAAATTTTGTGGGTGTTTTGGAAGTGTTCTCCAACTTTTCAAGGAACGACCTATTGACCTTGGGCCAGGTTCCGGTAATCAGAGGGAGCTCTGAACCCCAGCCTGTTAGCAGGTGGGCAAGGCTAGTACAACAGGCCCCTCCTCCTGGCTGAAGTACCTGATGTTGCTCAGGTGAAGTTAAAGTAGCCAGCCCCGAGGGAGCCTGTGGATAAGCCAAAGTTATAACCACCCTCCAGAACAGTTAGGCAGACTAGCGCAGGGCTAAAAGATGTCCGTTAACGCATGCCCAGAGAACCAAGCCCGGAACAAGGAGTGCGCACTGCACATGCTCAGAGGTTTAGGTTTCCTGCCGGTAGGCATGGTGGGTGCTAAACTTGGATTGGCCCACCTAGGCCACCTGGATTGGCCCGCCTGGGCCAGGTGAATTCAATTCAGCCAATGGGGCTGATCAGGGGTCATCCACCGCGCCTCCCTGTGGAATCCTTGAAAAGGCAGGAGCCCAGAGTCCAGACTTTGTCTGTGTGAGCTGAGCAGCTTGCGCCAGGCTGCATGGTCGGGAGGAGTCCTATGGGTGCTGTGTAAACCTGAAACTGCTTCTAACTCTCATAAAACTCACTTGGATCACGAGCCAGGCTTCGGCATGGACTCTTTCTCGCGCGGAGCCAAGGACCGAGGTGCAGCTCTAGCTCCAGAGAGATCTAACAGGACTGCCGTCAACGCATAGACAAAATGCCCGTCACAGAAGAGCTGCCAGCACACGGAGAGTTCACACCTCCGCCCTCCTCGGCAGGGATGAAGAACACTGACACAGACCTTGGGCTCCCTTCTCAATTTAAAGCATGGAGTGTATTCTGATGTTGTTCTGCACATATTTTAAGAGGTCTGTCACAAACTCAGAGTCCAGTAAACTTCACACAAGCGTATGTTATAAATGAAAAATCATAGTCACTGAAGCCCACCGAAAACTTCTCGTTGGCTAAAATTAAAGGAAGTTCTTGAAAATATAAAATTACCAAACAAAAACAAAAGAGAAAAGGAACATTTTCCCATACCAGAAAATCTAAATGTATTTCATTCACAAGCAGGAAACAAGCAAAAAAACATGTCATTCAAAATCCACATAAAATAATTGGTAAATATATATATTTGAAAAATCATCAGGACCAACTTATCACCTAGATTACTGTTTATAAGCATCAGACTTCCCTGTCCACCCACAATTTTTTCCCACGTAGTTCCTTTTAAAAAAAAATCATTTTATTGGGGGCTCGTACAACTCATCATAATCCATAGATAGCATCCAGCACATTTGTACATTTGTTGCCATCATAATTTTCAAAACATTTTATTTCTGCTTGAGCTCTTGGTATCAGCTCATTTCCCCCCCTCCCTCCCTCCTTCCCTCCCTCCTTCCCCCTTGGTAATATATAAATTTTTTTCATATCTTATACTGTCCAATGTCTCCCTTCACCCACTTTTCTGTTGTCCATCTCCCAGGGAGGGGGTTATATGTAGATCCTTGGGATCTGTTCCCCCTTTCTCCCCCACCTTCCCCTTCCCCTCCTGGATTTGCTACTCTCATTGTTGGTCCTGAGGGGTTTATCTGTCCTGGATTCCCTGTGTTTCCAGCTCTGATCTGTATCTGTGTACATGCTCTGGTCCAGCCGGATGTGCAAGGAGAATTGAGCCATGTAGTTCCTTTTTGTTGGATTTGTTACCGTTAGAGTTCTGCATTGCTCAAACCATGCTTGAGAAGTCACAGAAAGAAATGGGACAATGGACAGCCCCCCCTGCTCATCATAGAGCACATGGAATGTGATTCGTGTGCATTTCACCATCTTTTACAAAGTTGTAACAGGAGTTGGGACGTTAAACCCGCTGCTGCTCCTTCCATCTGTCTAGTATGCCTCTAAACAATGCTTCCTCAGAGCTGCCTTGCTGGATCCCTTCATAACGTAACCCAAGGAAGGCTGAAGAAGCTGCATCCTGTTCATGGGAAATGTGTGGCCCAGAGTCAACCAAGATACAGTTAAGGATCTGGGTTCCCAAACGACGTCTCCAGTCTCACCCTGAACCCCTTGTTTCTCTGAGTCAACCTCCTCCTCATCCAGTCCTTTCCACAAGACTGCATTATCCTGCATGAAATGCATCAGTCACCAAAGGACAACTATTGTAGTCAAGACTGTCCCTGGGGAAGGAGGGGAGAGAGCGGAGCCAGCCTTGCATACTAAAGGGCAGAGGCTTCCAGGGAGGAGCTTACAAAGGAGGGAAGATGAGGGAATGGGGGGGGGGGGGATGGTTGGCAGGTGTGGACTTGGTGCAGGGGAAGGCACTACTAGTGATCTGGAATGTAAGCCTCCCACTTAATTCACAATCAAAAGTTTGCATTTATTTTATTTTAATTTTTTTTTACAGTTTGTATTTTTTAAAAAATCCTCTAGATTATGCCTCACCACCACCACCACCACCACCACCACCACCACCAGAAACCATCTAATCCATCCCTTCTGTATGCTTCACAACCTGTGATAATTACATTTTATTGTGCCAACCTGGCCAATAAACACATGTGGGATTAATTGAAGGGCGGAGAGATAAGTGGCTCCCTGAGCCTGGCCTTTCTAGTTCTAGGGTTTCTTGCTTTCTGATGGTCAGACCAGGATGCAGCTGTCTTAGCCAGTTCCCTGCTTCAGCTGGCAAGGCTCACTTCCTGTAAGACATCCCCAAGCAGAAGCCACATGGACCTACCCTGATGCAGTCCAGAGTGCTGGAGCACTCGTGTGGAGACCTCTGCCAGCGCTGAGATGCTTACACACTCACTGATTTGGCTTTCTTCCTGCAGTCGGTGTCATAGAGTGTGTTTTATGAGATAGAGGAGAACTTTGTGAATTGGTGTCAGACATATGGGTTAATGTTGGACTTGTGGGCGTGGGTAGCACTGGGCTGGGATGTTTTCTTGATGTGCACTTGATCTTTATATAAAACTCTCTTATACATATGAGTTTCTGTGGATTCGTTTCTCTAATGTACCTGGACTCACACACAGCCTCATACCAGGCCTGCTGCAACCGCCTTCCTCCAGTTTCCCCTAGATCTTCGTCACCTGACGTCCACGTCTCTGGCCCCTTCAAGCCAGACCCACGGCCGCAGAAGGACCGTGGCAATGAGACTGCTTGGAGAGACCTTGCTGCTGTGCTGGCAACCTTCCCTCCCTGCCACCAGCCTCCGTCACCCAGTGCCAAGAGGATACGGGGCAATCCGGTCCCACTTGACACTCAGCATTCCAGAGACAATGCCAAGTCTTCTGGGGGGAAGGAATCATCCGATAATTCCACATCCAACGCAGCACTAGAAAAAAAGGAGGTGTCAGGGTTAGTCAGCAATGGGCACACCATCAGAACCACTGAAAGCTCCAACTGAGCCCCCTGTCCTCACAGCAAGACCTGCAGAGCCCAGAGCCCTGCTCCACAGGAACTTGGATTTGGCGCACAGAAGAATCCTGCCCAAGGACTAGCTGCTATGGCTCAGGACACCAACCCGCTCAAGTCCCTAGAAAGGAAGGGCCCAAACCTGCTGTCACCTCAACTGCTCTTCATGGACGGGGCGGCTATGGGCAGTTTTTTGAAAAATGCTATTATCTCTTGTTTCTGTCTTCTCACCAACTTGTATGTGTGGAGAGAGAGGGGGAGGAGGAGCAAGATGGATGTGCAAGAGACAATGAAAGGGAATGAAATGAAAGAAAGGCACAAGAGCACTTGCTAATGAAAGAGTGACCAGGCAGGAAGAGCTGTGGCATGCACACACACACACGCACACCCAATAGACTCATGCACACACATGCGTCCAACATGCATCTCAGCACGACTCACTCACGACAACAAACAAGGAGGTGGGAACGACCCAAATGCTTATCAGTGGAAGAATGGACGCATCAACTTTGGTGCACGCACCACGGAGTCGTCCATGCCCTTAAAGCAGGGGTTCTCAGCCTGGGGGCCAAAGGACCCTTTCACAGGGATTGTCCAATTCATAACAGGAGCAAAATGACCGTGATGAAGTAGCAACAAAAATGATTTTATGGTGGGGGGGGGGTCACTACAACATGAGGAACTGTATGAAGGGTCTCGGCTTGAGGAAGGTTGAGAACCACTGCTTTAAAGCATAAGCGTAACACCACATGACACACATGGTCTTAGTGGACATTGTGGTGAGTGAAGTCATTTAAGCCAAAGAGGCCAAATCTGCTATAAACGATTCTTGTAAAAGACAAACATCAAGCTGACAGGCTGGGGGTTGGCCGGGCATTAGCTAGAGTGGAGAGGCAGATACCAGGAGCAGACAAAAATAAAGGGCGTCAGGGAGGACAAGCAATTGAGAGAGTGGAGAAGCTGTTACAATGGTGGAAAATAAAGTCGATGTGACATGTCAACGGCACACCTGATTCACACCAGCAAGTTGCTTTTTAACAGAAAGGAGGTTGAAAAGTTACCCCCATGGGTAACAAAAGGGTGGTCGACTCCGCTTTTGCAGAACACTCACTGTCCTTGGGAGCTGACCGGGGTAAGTGAGGGGGGGTGTATCTTCTGCCCCTCCACTTCTCCCTGTCATACCATCATTCACTCACACTTCTTCCCCACTCTGAAGCTCTCCCAAGCCCTGAAAGGCAAGCATGTCCTCTTCTTTCAAATCTCATGATTCATGCCTGATAGCGGATGCAGGAGTTCCCCCAAAAGAAATTACTATTCACCCCGCCCCCCACTCCAGGACGTCCTCTGTTCCCCCCACCTGGAGCTCCAGGTCATCTCTGCGTCCTCACCTTGAGCCGACATTATAGATGTTGTACTGCAGCGTCAGGTCTCGGCCCTCCACAGCGTATCTGTTCAACAGCGACTTGGAGGCCAAGAGCCTGGCCCCCTCCTCCGCTGCAGTGACAGCCAATAGAGCCAGCGCCACAAAGGCCAGCGACTTCATCTGCGGAGGGCAAAGCCACGCGCGCACTTAGTGCGAGTGGATGAATCCCCCAGGTGGGCCGGCCACGCTCTGCTCCAGGTCCTGGAGCTCCTCTGAGCAGCGAGCAGAGCACAGAGCCACCTGCAAGACGCCCCTCCCGCTGTGCCCTGCAGCTCGGGCGAAGCCATCTAGGGCCACCCTGTCCCTTGCGGGTCCGCGGCCCGAGATGTCCTCGGAGGGGCCGCCTGCGGCCAGCTCGGGCTTTCCCTGGGTCCCAGCTGCGAGCCTCACACAGCCGAGTCCCGGACTGCAGTGTCCCCGCCCCACGGGGGACCCGCCGCGCTCGCCGGGCCCACTCCCCGGTTTCTCCAGGGACCCCATTCATCCTGACCGCCCAGAGTCCCTGGGGGCTCAGTCTCTCCTGCCGTCAAGCTTACACGTCACCCGTGGGCGCCCCCTCCCCCAGCTAACACCCAGCAGTCGGGTGACTTGAGAACACTGTACAGCCTCCTCCTGTCTGGACCCACACAGTCTTGGGGTTCACCGCGGGCACCCCAAAATCCTCCCGTGTACCACCAAGACCAAACTAGAGCGCCTTTCCCCCAGAGACCGGAGATAGGTGCTCGAGAGTGTGGTTCCACAGAAAGTCCCTGCAGTGCCAGCGGTGGCCTGCAGCAGGACACTGCCTAAACCAGCTGGTCCGGTTTTTGCTTCTCCTGCGCCTTTCTGCCTTTCTCGTTCTGCCCTCTGGAGGCCCCTCCAGTTGGCTGCATGACCCACCCGGTGCTCCCGGAAACGAAACCTGGATTTGGAGTCGTCTGTACAGGACCTTGAGTGCATTGTTGGAGAGCCAGGACTTAGAGAAAAGACACGCTGTTCAGAGCTACCAGCACTCCCCTATTCCCAGGTGACAAACCTTCACATTTTCCTAGATCCACCAAGTCCCCGGAGCGTCATTAGAAGCCCTTGGGAATACAAAGAAAAGGAGAGCTTTCCCTACTGTTCCCATCTCCACTTTCGTTCATGTTTGTCATCCTAGGCTTTCGACTTTTCAATCGGCTACCAGACAAAGTCTCCCCAACAGGAGTATGAGCAGCAGCCCCAGGAAGAGAGAATGGACTGTGGAGTTATGAGTTCAAGTCCCAGTGGTGTCGCTCCCCAGTTAGGTAACTTGGAGACAGGCACATTCTTCAAAAGCCATGGTTTCCAAATCAGAAAAGCAAGCCGATCATCAGACCCTGGAAAGGTCTCTGGAGATGGCCAGGAAAGCCAGCTAGATCTAGGGTAAGGAGGAAGGGGAATTCCCAGCACAGAGGGAGGTGAAGGCACAATTCCTTTATCAGTAGCTTCCCACAAGGAAGGAATTCCCCAAACACAGGAGCAGGAGACAGTGAGAGGATGCAGGCTGCAATGGGCAAGGCAGTCACAGTCATAAATGGTTGAATTCACCCTTGTTTCCTGTCCTGTGGACAGGGACGCAGCATGAGCTTTGAGGCGCTCACATAATCTGTGTAGGGAGGCGTGCTACAAACAGCCAGTCAGTAACACCAGGTCCACCGAAGAGGCAGCCAGTAGCAGAGATACCACTAGTTCCCTGCCTCTGGAATACGCTGGGAAAAGATTCATTTGGGGCCACCAGCGGGTCACTCCCAAAGCACCTCGTTCCTTTTGGCAATTATATTTGTATTTGTACCCGCCCTGCAAAAAATGTATGGAAAAAAACCACCACGTTGTGTGTGTCAGGTGAAAGGGGGCAGGGACACTTGGGGGCCCACCACATATTTAAAATAGTATCCTCAGAATGCTCAGAGAGCATTCCTTTAGGCCAGCGGTTCTCAACCTGTGGGGCACGACCCCTCTGGGGGATGAATGACGCTTTCACAGGGGTCTCCTAAGACCATCGGAAAACACATATTTCCAATGGTCTTAGGAACTGGGACTTGTCTCCAGGTGGGTCTGCCTGCATGCAGAGACACCCACATACAAGTCCCTGGCGTGAAGACTGTTACCCATGCTACACTAGGCTTCAAGACAAAATTTCATTTATTTGTCATTAGAAATAAATATTGCACAATCTAGAATTACATCGTTTTTGTGATTCATCGCTATGCTTTCATGACGTTCAATTTGTAACATGAAAATACATCCTGCCTACCAGATATTTACATGACGATTCGTAACAGTAGCAAAATGATGGTTATGAAGTAGCAACAAAAATAGTCTTATGGGGGGGTCACCACCCCATGAGGCACTGTATGACAGGGTCTCAGCTTTAGGAAGGTTGAGGACCACTGCTTTAGGCTGTCTTCTGAAGCACTGTAAAGAGAGACACTGGCCGGAAGCCACTAAGAAAAAAAGAACTGGGACTACTTATTAGGCTGCTTAGGGTATTGCAGCCCTTCCCCTTAAGCCAACAAATATCCCCCACCAGCTGTGGACAGATGGGACTAAGGAACTTATTCTGTGGGTCAGATGAGAACATTTACACTCTCAAGTGGTCATTGTTCCGTGGTGGTGGTGTTCAGGGTCAGTGTTGAGTCCAGTAGACGAGAAACAAATCCATAGACACTGTGGAAGCATCTCAGCAACGCCAGGGGTCTCCACGTGGCTCCTCCAGCTCCAGGGCTCTAGTGTAGCTCCATGTGTCTTGTCATCCAGGAAAATGAGGGAGAGTGTCTGTGGGCCTCTGGCCTCCAGCGAGCTATTTCTCTCCTTTGAGCCTCCAAACGAGGTCATCAAGCTGCAAGCTGATTGACAGGCTAAACTCCACCCCTTCACAAGTTGACAAAAGATTATGTAACTATGACAGTCAGCGAGTCAGTTCTGACTCAGCAACCCCATGCACAGCAGAGTGGACACTGCCCGGTCCTGTGCCATCCTCACGACTGTCCCCATGCCTGAGCCCACTGTCGCAGAGGCTGTGTCCACCATGTGCTGAGGGCCTTCCCCTTTCACACTGCCCCTCCACTTTACCAAGCATGCTGTCCTTCACCAGAGGCTGGTCTCTCCTGACAACACGTCTGTTGTCTCGCCATCCTTGCCTCCAAGAAGCAGTCTGGCCGTACTTCTTCCAAGATAGATTTGTCCTTTTGGCAGTCCCTGGAACTTTCCATTTTCTTCTCCAGCACCACCATTACACACCGACCTTCTTCTCTCTCCGTTATTCAGTGTCCAACTTTCACAAGCATCTGTGGCCACTGAAAAGATCACAATGGCTCAGGCGCACCTTCGTCCTCCGAGAAACCTCCCTGCTTTTCCAGCACTCTGAAGTGATCTGTGCAGCAGACCTGCCCAATGCAATTCGTCGTTTGACCTCTCAGATGGAACACTGCTTCCATCAGCACGGACTGTGGAGCCAAGCAGGACAAAACCCTTGACAGCTTCAGCCCTTTCTCCACCGATCACTATGTTACCTACGGGTCCCCTGGAGAGAACTTTGATCTTTACATTGAGTCGTCACCCATACCGAAGGCTGCGAGCCTTGACCTTCAGCCAGCCTTTCCAGTCCCCCTCACTTTCTGCAAGCAAGCTTGTGCCATCTGCATATCACGAGTTGTTAACCAGCCCTCCTCCGATCCCGAGGCCACACACTTCTTCATGTAACACAGCGTCTCTGGTGACTTTTCTGATAGCATGCAGACTGAATAAATGTGGTGAGAGGCACAGCCCTGACGCACCTTTCCTGATTTCAACCCTGCGGCCTCCATCCGGATCCCGCCTCGTGACCCACGTTCAGGCTCTGCATGAACCCAGTGAGGCGCTCGGATTCCCGCTCTTCTCAAGGCCACGCGTAGTTTGCCGTGACCCACACAGCTAGCCGTCTTTGCCTTGACCACCTTTCCGAGGGAAGCAATTAAAACAAAACAAACATATTAGAAGTCGTGCGCAAGGACGTGTCGTCACGCCAGTAGATGGCGGCAATCTGCCTCAGACGGGAGCAGCCAGATGCGCCTGACACCCGCTGGCCAGGGCAGAAGGGGCCAAGAGCGCATGTACACAGGGTCCTCTGGGCACCCCGGCACAAAGGTGCTGGAGACACAGACCCATAGAGCTTTTTGAGGAGTTGAGGCGTGAGGCTTCATGCTTGAAGGGGTGGGGGTGGGGGGCAAGGTTGGAGTTACACAGTAAAGCTCGTTCATTCTGGAAACCCAGGTTCAAGAAGGGGTGCCCGCTGCACGGTGCATAGCCCGGGCAGAGGCACAGCAGGGGAGGCCAGCTTCTGCCAGGCTCCCCGCTCCTCGCTGTCAGTCGGGAAAGTACGCTCCAGTGACGTCACACACTTATCCCTTAAGAACTGGGATACTGGCTGCCATCGAGTCGGTGCTGACTCCTAGTGATGCCAGAGGACAGGCTAGAACTGCCCCGGTGAGGGTGAGTTTCTACGGGCATTAGAAAGCCCCCTACCCCTGCCTTTCTCCCACGGAGCAACGGGTGGTTTTGAACTGCCGACCCTGTGGATTGCAGCCCAACCCAGTGGCGTCACCACTCGAAGACGGGATGTAGTCAGTCACTTAAAATGGCCCTTCTAGCTGTAGCCCCTTTTGTCATATGGTGTAAATTCCCGTTGCCGTGCGCTGGAACCAACTGGACGGCGGCGAGTTTGCCTGTGGGTGTAATCCCATTGTGGAGGGAGTTCTCTGCTACATGGAGAAGGCGAGCTGCTCCCCCGTCTCCACGTCCATCCGTCGAGGGAGTGACTCCAGTCCACCACATTGTATTTCTGTGGCAGATGGGCACTCGGGAGATAGCAAGGTGCCCGCTCCAAAGCAGGAACGCAGAGAGAGGACGTGGACACCAGGGTATTTATCAAGCTAAGGAGCTAGGCTGGGGCCAGAGGTCAAGGCAAAGAGACCATGAGAAGCCACAGGGGACTCTGAGGCGGGCTGGCTCCCGGGACCCCAGAGGCAGAAGCCAGGAGACCCCCGACTGCAGCGGGGCTGCCCCCGGTGGAGAGGCGCTGCTGTGGCCCAGTGACTGCATCCTCAGTGTTTACTCAAGCGGACTTGTGGTAACTTGCTAACTTTCCTAATAAACTCCTGCCCTTGTGAATTTTGCCCATGAGTTCTGGGTGGCCCTCGCAACAAAACATCGAACCCAGCAGAAAAGTGGAGTGCGGTGGGAGGAACAGGCGGGGTCAGAGTCAGTCAAACAAGACGGAGGACGCATGGAAGGAAGCACGCCTGACATCTGCCTCGCAGGGAAGCCAGCGGAGGGGCGATACGGCCCCCTGCACCTGTGCGCCAGGGAAAGACGGGCACTCTTTCATATTAGTATGAGGCAGCAGTGGGGAGACTGGGCCGGACAATGGCAGTCTACAGTGTGATACCCTCAGACTTGTTTTGCAAAAGGCTGAAAGCAGAGGAAACCAGAAAGGTGTTTAACTGAGTTTTATTGACGACCCAACCCATGTCTGTAAGGACATGGACTGACCCCGTGGCTGCAGCAACGCGCTCGAGCGTGGGAACCGTTGTGCGGCTGCCGCAGGACCGGGCGGTGTCTCGTCTGTCATTGTGTACAAGGCTGCTGGGGTCCGCATCGAGCCGGTGGCACCTAACAGCAATAGCACCCACAGCAACAATTGACTGCGCAAGCAGAGACATCTGGGTGCACCTCTCTTTACGGATGGCAAATGGGGTGCCGCCTCGTGGAGAAAGGGTATCTCAGAGCATTTCATCGTGGTGACGCTGAAGCTGTGTGTCTCCCGAGAGGCAGGTGTGCAGGCAGAGCAAGCGGGGCAGCCGTACACCAGGAAAAGGACGCGCCACGGTGCAGTCTTCCACCACACTCAGTGTGTACACCGGATGGTGGGACCATATGACAGGCGGCGTCGGCACCGGAGCAAGACTGCAACGTGCTGATGACACAACCTTGTTTGCCCAAAGCCCAGAGGACTGGAAGGGCTTCCTAATGACGAGCCGAGAACGCGCCTTTCCTACGGATTACTCAGTGGAAAGCCAGCCAACAAGAGAAATAGCTTCACGACTAGTCCCATCAGCAACATCGTGGAGACAGAGGAAAAGGCTGAGTGTCAGGATTCCATTTTACCTGGACCCGTAACCAACATCTACGGAAGGGGCAGTGAGGTAGTGAGTATATTGTGCCAACCTGGTCGATAAATACATGGGGGGTTAATTGAAGGGCGGAGGAATAAATGGCTCCATGAGCCTGGCCTTTCTAGTTCTCAGGTGTCTTGCTTTGTGATGGTTGGGCCAAGGTGCAGCTGCTTTAGCCAGTTCCCTGCTTCAGCTGGCAAGGCTCACTTCCTGTAAGACGTCCCTGAGGAGAAGCCGCATGGACCTACCCTGATGCAGCCCTGGGTGCTGGAGCAGCCACATGGAGACCCCTATCAGCACATTCACTTACTCGGCTTTCCTCCTGTAGTCGGTGTCATAGAGTGTGTTTTGTGAGATGGAGGAGGATTTTGTGGATTGGTGTTGGACACATGGGTTAATGGGTTAATGTTGAACTGTGGGCTTGGGCAGCACTGGGCTGGGATGCTTTCTTGATGTGCACTTACCCTTTATACAAAACTTTCTTTTACATGAGTTTCTGTGGATTTGTTTCTCTAAAGCACCCCGACTAACACAGGCAGTAGAGAAATTGAACAACGGTGTGTTGCCTTAGGCGCATCTGCTGCCTCTATCCTAGGAAAGCCAAGATGTCACTTTGAGGACTCAGGTGAACCTGATCCAAGTCGTGGTCTTTTCAGTTACCTCAACATGCGTGGGAAGCTGGGCAGTGCACAAGGACGACTGCAGAAGGATCGATCCATTGGAATTTCGGTATCGGCGAAAAATGTGGAGCACACCCCTGACTGCCAGGAGAATGAACAGACCAGAGTTGGCAGCAGTCAGTCAGAAAGCTCCTTGCAAATAAAGATAAGGAAATTTCCTCTCACTTAACTGTGGACGTGTTATCAGGAGGAACCAGTCCCTGGAGAGCGTCATGCAGGTCAGCGAAAAAGAGGAAGACCTGCAGTGAGCCAGGGGCTACAACAACGGGTTCAAACAGGGTAAAGACCGCGAGGGAGGCGCCCGACCAGGCAGATGGGCTGTGAATCTGGTTCTGTGCGACGGATCTTGCTTGGTGACACCTAGCAACTAGAGCACCTTCTCTCTTGTGACATTTCTTGATTCGTTGTGCAAATAGAAAATACCTTCCTTTGTTGTTAGCACTCTTCCAGGTTGTGGCAGTCACGTAATCTCCTGTCAACTTGCAAAGGGGTGGAGTCTAGCCTGTCAATCAGGTGGCAGCCTGATGACCTCATTTAGAGGCACCACAGAGATAAATAGCTCACTGGAGGCCAGACACACACTCCCTGCGAGACGTTCCTGCTGACAAGCCACATGGAGCTACGCTGATAGAACCAGAGCCTCGGAGCTGGAGGAGCCACGTGGAGACCCCTGTCAGCACTGAGATGCTTCCATCACCACTGGATCCACAAGGCTTTCCACCCACTGGTCTGTGATCCTCCTGCATGCAGCATCATTGCATGTATTTCATGAGTCTGAAGAGGAAATTACAGACTGGTCCTGGACATATAGGCTAATATTGGACTTATGGACTTGATCTGGACTGGGCTAGAATGTTTCCTTAATATACAATCACTCTTTTTTTTAAAACATTGCATTAGGGGCTCATGCAACTCTTTTCACAATCCATCCATACATCAATTGTGTCAAGCACATCCATACATTCATTGCCCTCATCATTTTCAAAGCATTTGCTCTCCACTTAAGCCCTCTTTTTTTCCCCCTTCCTCCCTGCTCCCTCCCAATTGCTCTTTTTTAAATTTAAATTTTATTTTATTGAGGGCTCTTACAGCTCTTATCACAATCCATACATATATCAATTTTGTCAAACACATCTTTACATATGTTGTCATCATTACTCTTTATAGAAAGCTCTTTCTTATACACAGATGAGTGTCTATGAAATTGTTTCTCTAGTCTACCCAGACTAATGCACAGGTATTGGGGATACAGTGATGAACAAGACAGATACGGTATCTACTTTCATAGAGCTGCATTCTTGGGGGATGATACATATCACTAGTATTTATTTTAATATCTCTCTCCAGGCACATACACTCCCTTCCTCGCTGCCCGGAGCTTCTGCAGGAAAGCACAGGTGGTCTCCATCACTCAGTGTCAGTCCTGAGCGCACAGGTGGGCCTCCAGGAGAAAGGCCTCCACTCCCAATCTGCTTCTGCTCAAGCCCTTGTGCCTACGCTTCCGGGAGAAGCCTCATCCCCTCCAGAAACATTGCCTTGGGCTTACCAGGCCACGCTCAGTTTGTTTGGGGCCTGAGAAATGAGCCTTAAATATTAGGTCCTGTTTCCCTAGTGCACACTTATCTAAAAGTCCTACAGGGATGCTAAGAACACAGGAAGTGCTTGAGGAACATTTGCTGGTAAGAGAGAGCTTCATTTCCCCCCAAGGTTGTTTTCTGTAGCAAATACTTAAGGACTAGACCATAGCAAGGTATGACTGGTCTTGTTTTTCAGACTCATGTCCCCCAAAGGGAGTATGTTCCGCCCATAAATCTGTATACTCTAAAACATATCCACTTCTGGATGCAGAAGAGATAGATACATAGACACACACACACACACACACACACACACACACACATACATACATACATACATAGGTAGATTCTTCCTTTTCCCACTCAGCCATTCGTCTCTACGACATGCGTTGAGTTACTTGTTTACTCACCAGCATAGGGAACGCCTATTTTGTGTCCCTGCCACTTGTCTGTTGGTGTGTGACACTGTGGTGGAGGCTCCGCTACCGACAGTGCATGGTCCGGCAGAGTGGCTGTTGGCGGACAGGTTTCAGCGTTGCTTCTACATGAAGACCGACTCGGGGAAAAGGCCTTGTCGCTTGCTTCCAAAAATTAGCCAACGGAAACTTTTAGATCAAAATAGAGCTTTGTGTGACTCCCTGGCTTTGAGCACTCCTGAGGAGGGGCCTTCCTTAGGGGAGGACGTCACGTTTGGTGAAGTAGAGGGCCAACGAGGGCAGGGACCCTCGGTGGATGGATCAGCACCACAGCCACAGGCAAGGGTCTCTGAGATGCTGGTGGTGACAAGGACAGTGCACGAGGACTGCTGTCCTGTTGTACACAGGCGGCCGTGGGTCCAAGTGGACCTCGTCAAGGCAGATCCACAGCATTACGTGTCAAGTACTGTGGTCGTCACTGAGGGAGACACCAAGATGGGAGACGGTGTCTGTCCTCCAGGACTTTAGCATGTAGTGATGGGGATGAGCTAGGGCTCTCTAGGAGCTGTATGGGGACGATGTCCACATCCCGTGTCTCCACCACACGTGCACCCCGGCTCTGCCCTCCGTGGTGAGGCTTGGTGCAGTCATCCTGACTCCGGCGTTCCACCCATGAGCTTCTCTCCTTTGGCTGGTCCACATTTGTACGTCGCGGCTCCTCTGTAAAAAAGAGCCATCCTCCATCCCACGAGGGCAGCTACAGGACCAACGGTGCCTGGGGGTGGGGGTGGGAGCAGTGGTCCCATAATGACAGGGACAGGGGAATTGTAAGGGTTCTAAAATTGATGGCGAGGATGTAGCTTTCTGGTCATGTTTGATCAATAGAATTGTATCTGAGATGAATTGTTGAGAGGTGAGTGATGGATAAACATGATAGTGGGACAGGAGGACAAAAAAGAAGAGGAAATAAGAAGAAAGAAAAGATATATATATATGTAAGTATTTAAATATAGGTATATTTTTAATATGTGTATATAAATGCAACAAGGAAGCAGATGGACTTTGGGCCTCTACTTCAATCTTACCTCAGTACAAGAACTCTTTGTTCTAACCACCTGGCATTCTGTGATGCTCACCTTCCTGACATGATCACTGAAGATAAAATGGGTGCATAAGCAAACGTGGTGGTAAAGAAAGCCGATGGTACCCAGCTATTAAAAGATATAGTCCTGAGATCTTAAAGGCTTTGGGGGTTTCTTTCTTTCCTTCTTTCTTTTTTTCTTCAATGTTTACCTTCTTAAGAGTTCCAGGCCATAGGGTTAAAAAAAGGGGGTCCCACCCATCCACACACTAGCCCCATTTTTCAGAGACATAAATTCCCACAGACTTAGGGCAGGAGGAAAGAGTGTTCCAAGAGAGAAAGAACGTGACTGTAACCCCAAAGGAGAAAAGGGGACACGGTGAGACAGAGAGCAGGCTGAAATCGGGGAGGCCCTCAACCCCATCCACACAAGTGGACTTTGTTTTCTTTAAACATGGGAGGATTATGATCTCATGTCTCCTGGTGGCAGCCCAGCCATTCCTTAAGATTCAAAGTTTATCTCACCTTTCTCCTTTCTGGGGAGTCCCGTGGAGTGCTACCTCCCACCGCCTTCTGTGGGTGCATCTACCAAAAGGGCGCAAAACACAGCCCAGGCCTGCAGCGTGGCTCTGGAGGAGGGGTTGCGCCACTGGGGAGCATCCATAAGAGTGCTTCTTGTCTCAGTCGGTGGGGCTCAGAGGACCGTGGCCCCCGGGAAACAGAAGGTCCTTGGGTGGCAGCCCCACACTCTCCCTCCCGATCCGGACCAGGCCACTGTGCTCTCAGTCAGCGCTTGAGCACTGCTGACTGAGAGCTTCTCCCTTCAAGAGCCAGACTGAGCGCTGAGGCCTGCGCTCTGCAGACCTGCCCCATGACCGAAGGCACTTGGTGTCTGGGACAAGGACTGGGGTGGAGAAGGCCTGAGACCCCAGGGAGGCCAAGTCCAGCACCGACTTGGGTGTGAGTCCAGAGCAGGGAACAAAAAACAAGTAATAGTATCTATATTTCAGGGTGGTTTTTGAATGAAATCTAAACCCTTGCAAAGTATTGACCCATAGTAATTGCTCAGTAAATACAAGCTACACTTAACTATTATTGTTGGTAAACAATTCGAGCCATATTTGCAAGGAAACTACTAAATATGTGTACAAAGAAAACATAAAGGAAGTATGGGGGGGTTGCTACCGACACTGCTTGGGGAAGGTTGACAAGGAAAAATACGCACACGGGTGGTGGTGGGGGGAGCGAGGAGTGCAGGGCCGCAGGCGAGGGAGGGGTACAGGGTGAGGAGCCCCTCTGGTCAGGCCCCAGCTCTTGGCCAGTCTGCATCACGGGTTCAGTTATAGACAATAGTCCAGCCCACATCGAGTCCGTGACTGGAGGGCTCGTCTGCCTCCAGGACACCCTGAGCTTCTCTGGGATCGTTAGGGGGAGAAGGAGAGGACAATTTGGAGGAGAGCATCTCACACGAAGCTGAACTTCAGAAGTCCCCCTGCCCTTGGTCTTCCTGCTTTGAAGATTCCATATTGAGAATAAAGTCAGATCTTCATATTTATGCATTTTGATAAGCTGTCATCTCTATAGATAGCTAAACAAAACCAAAACACTCTATAATCAATATCAAATTGACTGTATGTATCCAAACCCAAGCTAGAAATTTCTATAATTCAATATTATAAACTCCTGTAATCACTGTATATGTCTAAACTAAAACTAAACGGTATACAATTCCATATCATCAATTTTTATTATCTATATATATATATATATTTTTAAGACCTTCTATAAAGCTCAAGGACCTAAACCTTTGCTGTTACTGTTTTTGGGGGAGTCTCGGTGTTGGGCAGTAGCGTGGGGAGCCCACACATCATCAGGGCTGCCTATGATTCAAAGTCAGAACCACGATGAGCTGGGGCTTCCTCAGCCTGCGGCGTACTTTCGCTGGTTCTTCTGGGTTTTTTCTTCCTCCTTCTCAACTTCAAGAAAGTATTTCTCAAGTCCTTCAGGATGTGAACTCTTGCGAGGCTGGGCGTACCGCATGATCACAAGCTCGATGGGTTTGCTGCCTGAGTGGACCCCCCAGAAGAGCCTTGGTGACAAGCTCAAGGGCCAGGCCGTCCACCTCAGTGGCTTTGTCGTGTCGCGCTTCTCCAGCAACAACCTCGCAGCACACTCACTCCACCCACGCGTCATCACAGAAGTGATGGAGTGGTTGGCATGGCGATGGCAGCGTGGGGCCCCAGGCCCACGAGTTCACATTAAAGTCCGGGGCCTCCCGCAGACCACCCTTCCCGTCAGGGCTGACGACTGAGAGCATGTCATCACCAAGGCGGCTTCAGAGTGGGGTCACGGGCCAGCCCTGGAGAAGCAGTGCCCACAGATGCTTTGGGTGTGGGACACAGAGATCCCCCACATCCCCCTGCCCCCCTGCCCCCCTTCCCGATCTTCTTTCTCACTGTCCTTGAGTGGATTGCCACGCATACAGGACTGGGTACAAACGGCCCCGGAGGGTTTGGGAGACGGCAGCTCTTTACGGAAGTAGCAAACCTCACCTTTCTCCTGCCAAGCAGCTGGTTCTTTTGAACTGCCAACCTTGAGGTTAGCAGCCCAGTGGGTAGGTAACCCACGACACCACCAGGTAGTAGGAAAACCCTTACTTGCTCAGAAGGCAGGGTAGCTGAAACTCTGGCCCTTCCAACCCTCCTATGGGTGAAGGCCTGCACCTCTGTACGGCACTCTCCCCTCAATAAGAAACTCCCCGGCTCCCAGGCTGACTCTAGGTCTGTTCTCAGTCAGCCTTCTGAGAAGAGACTCTGGTCAGCTCAGTAATTGGCAAGGAAGCTGCCTGTTCGGAGGCTCACTCACACGTGGTGAGCAGCCAGGAGCCCAGATACTCCAGGGCCCAACCATGGATGGGATAAGAAGGGGGTTCACGGAGAAATCCTTGAGGGGCAAAAGGACCCCAAGTTAGATCCCTAGCTAGCCTTCTAGAGGACTGGGGATCACCCTGTGAGTACAGGGATGCCCCCAAAATGTGGCAAAAGTTGTCAGAAGTTCTGGAAGCAGCCCAAGAGAACAAAGTAAAATAAGATGCTGCTCCCGCACTGGTAGCCCCAGGCTTGGCTCCCTCTCTCCTTGTGTGCACGCTGTTCGTCAAGGAGGAGACGGGTGACGTGGTGGTTACGTTGACTGCTAAATGCAAAGTTAGCAGTTCAAACCACTGCTAGCCACTCCACAGGATAGAGACAAGGCCTTTTAACCCTGTAAAGAATTACAGTCTGGGAAACCCACAGGGGCATTTCAGTCCTGTCCTCTGCAGTCACTGAGTCTCAGCTGAGTCGATGACAGTGAGTTTGAGGGTTGTTTTTTTCAGTTTAGCAGAAATGGAAAGTCAAGTGAGATTCTGACCAAGAGAGGGCAATCTGCAGTCAGAATAGATAATATAGGCCCAAAGGGTCAGCAGTTTGAAACCACCAGCTGCTTCGAGGGAGAAAGAAGGGGCTTTCCACTCGCATAAAGGGTTACAGTCTGGGAAACCCACAGGGGCAGTTCTACCCTGGCCTGTCGGGTCGCTGTGAGTCAGAATTGAATCGGAGGCAGTGAGTTTGATTTGGTTTGCCAGAGACTTTGACAGCTCGCCCCAGCAATCCAGCTGGACGATTGAGACTTTGGCTTACTGCCTTGAGAAGTTAAAGAGAACATTCCCCAAACGGTGGGACCAGCCGTGATCACCACGCCCCAGCAAAGACAGTATGCTGCTTTGAAGGGGTTACACCAGCCAGGCGCCAACATCCGATCCCGCAGGGGCAAAGGCTCTCGCTGACCACCTAGAGGAGCGTGGACGGGGTGGAGCTCCAAAGCGGGAGTCTTCTGCAGACTCACAGAGAGGGGGACAGTGGGAGAAGGAAATAGTCCTTCCTGACAGGCCTCTGGAGCCATGGAGACACACCAACTCGCCTATAGAGCCCTGGGGGCCCAGTGGTGATGCCTTGAGCTGCTAAGCTCGAGGTCAGTGGTTTGAAACCACCAGCCGCTCCACGAGGGAAAGATGAGGCTTTCTACTCCGTAAAGCACCACAGTCTCAATCCACGTGTGGACCTTGCTCTACCCTCAACTATAGGGTGACTATGAGTCAGAATCAATGCATGACAGTGAGTTTAGTGGTTTGTTTTTTACTACCTGTCATCTTGTATTGGGCACATTCTCAAGGGCTCTTGCTGGATGGAGGGGAGGGGGTGGGTGTGAGGGCAAGTGGCCAGGCCGGGAACGCAGGCCGCACCCTGGCCGCCTCTTTCTCAGTGGTGCTTCCATAATTGCTGTTTGAGCTCCTTGTAGGAGAGGCAGTAGCCGAAAACCACATAGGCCGCCAACACCACGGACAGGCCGGCGACGCTCCCCTTCCTCACGTGGACGTACCTGTTCATGACCTTTCCGAAAGGCGCCGGCAATGCCCGTCGGGGTGAAGCCCGCATCAGCACCCAGCGGGCAGCTCGGAGATCTGACATCCAGGAGGCGCTTCTCCTTCAGGGGCCCCGGAGACGCCATCTCTGAGTCCTGGGTGTGGGCTGCGCAGGCAGCGTGGGCGCTGCTGGGCAGGGAGCCTTGAGTTTGGTTTATAAGGAACCTTTCCTACTGGGTGTACACCCCCCCCCCCGCCCCGTCCAGAGAAGTGCCAGCGGCCCCTGCAGGCAGATTGAGGAGTCTGCTATTGTCGGAGTGAAATGTTGGGTGCAAGGGGTCCAATTTAATCCAAATTGGCAGTGCGCTGGCCCCGGTCCAGGCAGCCCAGTGATGCAGCACCGCCTGGCAAGGCCTCCACAGCCCGTCTCCTCCCACCCCTGCCTTCTCCACACGCTCTGGGAAAAAAGCAAATGGGAAGATTTCTGAAGACGGGCCTTGAGCAAATGCAGCAATACATGCATGACCCTTGATAAAGTTGCTCGGTTAAAAAAGTCCTCAGGGCCATTTGGGGGAAATGAACTATCAACTACATATTAGAAAATAGCATTCTGACAGCGTTAGAGGTCCTGGGTGTGTGACAGAGGTCTAGTGATGGGGGAGAAGAATGTCCTTGTTGTGGGGGACCTGCTGATGCACCCAGAGGTCTCATCCTGACTTCATCTTCCCCTCAGACGGCTCAAAGCATGTACACATGGAAATGTGTGGAATCGCATACTTAGACATGCCAACGTAAAGAGGGAGCGATAAGATAGGGCAGAGCATTTCTGAGGCAGTACTGACGGCTCTGGTTTGGGGGTTTGTTTGTTTTTTTCAAAGTCATTTTATTGGAGTTCAGGCCGTCCCCAAGCTAAGATCATCTGACTTATGAACAAACAGACAGGACCCAGTCCCCACAGAGCCCATTACCTTCAAAATCCCAGGTGCATGCCATGGTTTGTCGTGGACATTAGAACATTATTATGATCGCATTATTTTATTAAAGCTGGTTTATGAGCTGGAAGCACTTCTTTTTTTAAAGTAAGTACTTTTATTGGGGCTCCTCTATCTCTTACCACAATCCATATATCCATCCAGTGTGTCAAGCACTGGAAGTGCTTCATTAATGTCTTCTTTGCATAAAAAGATAACAACGAATAAGCAACCCACCGCCATCGAGTCGATTCCGGCGCATCTCGGCCTTATCAGGAAGTAAGAGGAACTGCCCCATGGGGTTTCTGAGGCTGCAAACCTTTTTTAACATTTTATTACGGGCTCATACAACTCTTATCACAATCCATACATACATCAATTGTGTAAAACACATCTGTACATTCTTTGCCCTAATCATTTTCGAAGCATTTGCTCTCCACTTAAGCCCCTGGCATCAGGTCCTCATTTTTCCCCTCCCTCTCCACTTCCCCCTCCCTCATGAGCCCTTGATAATTTATAAATTATTATTTTGTCATATCTTGCCCTATCTGGCATCTCCCTTCACCCTCTTTTCTGTTGTCCATTCCCCAGGGAGGAGGTCACATGTAGATCCTTGTAATCAGTTCCCCCTTTCCAACCCCCTCACCCTCAACTCTCCCAGTGGCTGCAAACCTTTAAGGAAGCAGATGGTCACGTCCTCATCGCACAGACTACTGGGGCCTCAGACCAGTTAGCAAGGGAGCTCTTCCACCACTGTACCTACCAACGCTACTCACAGAAAGGCACATTACATATAAGGGGGCTTTAAGGAGTTTGAGGAAAAATCAAATTATAAATGAATCAAAATGTCCACAAACTTTTTGAAGCCTGATGAATTGTAAAGGGCTGTCTGTAGTTACTTTGGGTGGGGGGTGTAATGATAAGGACTGAGCCTTCCGGGGTGCTGGAAATACTCAATCTCTTCATTCATTTAACTCACTGCTATCGAATCAATTTCAACTCACAGTGACTCCATCGGACAGGGTAGAACTTACCCCTGTGGGTTTCCCAGACTGCAACTCTACGGGAGTAGAAAGCCTCATCTTTCTCCCGTGGAGGGGCAGATGGTTTTGAACTGCTCACCTTGGAATTAACAACCCAACGTGCATCCACTACATCACCAAGGCTCCTGTATGATCATTAAGTGATGGCCAGATAGATTCATAGATAAAATTTTTGGGGCTACATGCACTTCAAAGTTATGGATTTCTTGTGAATGCTATATCTTGATGCTTTAAAGATTGGTGGGGGGGTTATTTCAAATAATACTGAGACATTTAGGGCTAACCTCTGTCATTCTTAGAACTGGATCTTGTACTTCAGAGGCAAATCACATCTTCCCCACTGACAGAATGTGTCCCCTCTTCCCTCACCCAGTTTCGTCGCCTCCATTTGAGGAACAGAGATGGGACAAGGGTTATATAAATTGGGACTGTCAAGAAATTAGCCTTGGGGGTTAGCCTTTAGGAGTGACCCTCAGGTCATCCCAGAAAGGTGAAGACCAATGGCAGATACTGTGCTCATGCCCTGGGGTAAGGAGTCAGCTGAAAGATCGATCATCTGCACCTCCATTGCTTGGCCCTACTTGGCAACTTGAACTGAAGTCCTAGTCAGCTCCCAGGTGTAAGAGGATGGCCGAGAGTCCACATTTGGATTTGTCCATCATGACTCTGCTAGTCAAAGGGTTTCAGCAATGGATCACTCAGAAGTGGACAGGCTAGTCTTTCTTCGTGGCCTGTTCTGGGATGGGAAGCTCCACTGAGCGGTGCTCCAGCAGGAATTTGAAACACAGATGGCGTAGCACCCAGCATCGCAGCAACCCCAAGGCACCACAGAACAACACACTGGCAGGCCCATGGGGGAAAGGGTTGTATCCTTTCCCTATTGTGATGGGTTGGTTTATTGTGCCAACCTGGCCAATAAGAATGTGTGGGATTAATAGGGTCGCAGTTTGATTGGAAGGCAAAGAGATAAATGGCTCAGCAAGCCTCGCCTCTCTCTCTCTCTTGCTCTCTAGTGATCAGACCAGCATGTGGTGGCCTTAGCTAGTTCTCTGCCTCAACTTGTGAGCTACACTACCTGTGGGACAGCCAACCCATGGATCATGTAGACTGCATGAGGTTCCTTTGAGACCTGCTTTACCACGCTGCAGGTGTATACATCGCCTGATCTGGGGACTGTCGGATCCTGTCCTCTGGCTGTTGGTGACCTGCCCTGCTATTTGCTGCCTGTGGCAAGACTGCCTCATTGCCCTACAGAAGACTCTTCTTCCTTGACCTTGGACCCAGCAGCCCTTGTGAGTTGAAGGACTTCTAGTATATTATCTGTTTCACGGAAGTGAGTTGAACTGAGCCCTCTGTACTGCTGTGTAGACTAATTGGCTGTTATATTCCTCATGCTGTATCTCTATATCTCTACATTTTATATATAAAATCATAAGTGTCCTGGCTTTGTTTCTCTAGAGAACCCTAACACACCGATCCTGTTTTTATTCAGTCCGTCTGGTAGCACATAATCCCAGGAACTGGACTCTCTGTAGGCGGCTCCATCAGCATTGGAGAAAGTATTATTAACAACCTGCAATGTGCTGACAACACACCCTTACTTGCGGGAAGCAAAGACTTGATGCGCTTGCTGAGGGAGATCAAGAACTGCAGCATCAGTGTGGATTGAAACTCGGTGTAAAGCAAAGCAAAAGCCTCACACCTGGGCCACAACTCACAATTGGACAATACCGTGGTAAAAGTTAAAGTTGTTGAGGAGTTCATCTTGCTTGGATGCACAATCAACATGCCAGGATGCAGAAGTCAAGAAATCAAAGGATTTATTACATCGGGCAAAAATCCGCTGCACAAGACCTCTTTACAGTGTTAACGAGCAAGGCTGTCACTTTGAAAGCGAAGGTGCGCCTGACCCAGACCACGGCATGTTCAGTGGCCGCACGCATGTGAAAGTTGGGCATCGAATAGGAAGTCTGCAGAAGAATCGATGCCTTTGGGTCCCGGAGCTGACGAAGAGTACTGAACGTGGCGTGGACCGCCAGGAAAGCAACAACTCTGTCTTGGGACAAGTGCAGCCAGCGTGCTCCTTGCAAGAGGGAGGATGCCAGGTTCTCTGGACGTGCCGTCAGGAGAGACCAGTCCCTAGGGAAAGACATCACGCTTGCTAAAGTGGAAGGTCCTCGGAGATGGGTCATCATGGCGGCTCTGACAATGGGCTCAATGTAGCCATGGCGAGGGTGCCTTTGATGGCCATGTTTCTTTCCGCTGTGCACAGGGTCACTGTGGGGAGCCACCCACTTGTCGGTGCCCCCTAACAACAACGGGATGACGCATTTCAGTGTGAAATGAATGAGAATATTGGGTGTGGGTGTCAGGAAGACTAGCGAGGACCACAGACCTCTTTTCCCCAGAATCCATTGTGCCATTCAACTCTTAAGTTGAAATCAGCGATTCAACGATCGACCAGCGTGCTGAGTGTCTGAAATGGCCTCTTGTTTTTCCCCAGTCAGTACACAAGTCTCCTCTTCAGTACACAAGTCTCCTCTTCAGTACACAAGTCTCCTCCTCCTCCACAGACACTCCTGTTCCCATCTCCTGCTCCTACCCTTCCCCAAGCTGCTGCCCTTCCATCGAGCAGCGAGAGACTTGATATAGCTCTGACTGGTCCCTCTAGGAGTTCTTGAGCTTCCAAAGAGCTGTAGCTCTCCATGGTGAGGGAGACAACCTTTTCTGGATCCGTGCTTTCTTTTTTCTGGACACAGCTGATGTGTTGGAACCCAGGCCAGCTTCAAGGCATTTAAATGTCTTGAAGTCCCAAAGTGCTCACAGAAAGTCGTGCTGGTAAGATATGTCAGCAACTTCAAATTCCTAAACCCCTCTTCACTGTATCTAGAAAATGACCTGGGATGTCTGCTATCAAAGACAAAGCCTTAGTTGGCAATAGGGGATTTCTTCCTGCTTTCCTGCCAAGAATATCTGGGGATGCCACCCTGGTTTAAGCTAGAATTGCCAGGTAGAGCAGGGTATCCTGGGTATGGCAATTACACAATCTCCTGTCAACTTGTGGAGGGGTGGAATCTAGCCTGGCAATCAGGTTGCAGATTGATGAGCTCACTTGGAGGCACTAAGGAGATAAATAGCTCACTTGAGGTGGGATACGCACACCTTCCCTGAGAGCCATTCCTGTTGACAAGCCACATGGAGACATGCTGATGGCAGCCAGAGCCTTGGAGCTGGAGGAGCTACGTGGAGACCCACGCCAGCACTGAGATGCTTCTACCACCACTGAATCCACAAGACTTTCCACCCACTGACCTGTGATCTTCCTGCATTCGGCATCATTTCATGTGTTGTTTGAGTCTGAAGAGGACTTTATAGAATGGTATCAGACACATGGGCTAATATCAGACTTGACTTGATCTGGACTGGGCTGGGATGTTTTCTCAATATTCAGTTCAAAGAACCAGATGGTCAGCAAGTCAGATGCAGCATCCAGACCCCCAAAAAGCAAGGAAGCTTGCCCACAGCCTCTGTTTATGCTGAAAGCAGGCCACACTCTCAAGGAAAACTCATCTTGAGGATTGCTGGGTCTTAGTTGCCAAGCCACCGAGAATCCTGGCCCAGCCAACGTGACACAAAACCTGAACGATCACACCTTCCCCACTCATTAGTCAAACCTAACCACTAGCCAGAGAGCAAACAAATGAGACTGGTTCCAGCCAGCCTTGTTGGGGAACCCCAATGTTGTCGCGTCTATTCTAGTTCCTAGCTTTAATCTTTATGATTAACCTTCAGGTGAGGAGTCAGTAGCTGAAAGCACCCAGAGGCCAGCCTCGAGGCAAGAGCAGGTCGTCATGCTCCCTCCAGCAGGACCCAAGGGGTGAAGAGCAATAATGGTGCAGAGAAGAGAGAACCACACCCTGTCACACAGAGAATCCCCAACTCTTCATCTCTTTAGAACGGCATACACAGATGAGACTGTTTCATTTATTTTACCGAACGACAGTATAAAGTCTGTGAGGTCGGTGATGTGAGGGTGTTTTTGTTCACTGCTGCATTCCCCAGCAGCTACCTGGAGCAATACTTGCCAAGTAGAAGGCTCTCTCTAAATTTTTGGCAAATACAGAAACCGTTAAACACAGGGCTATGGTGCGGCCTTAGAACTCTCTAGCAACTACAGAGCCAAGCCCATGGTCTTCCCCACGCGATTCCCTTACTCACTTGCTACTGCTGGGACCATTCATTTTGCCAATCACTAACCTTCAGTTCAGTCTCCTCTTCAGTAACCGTCTCCTTTCACCTCCCCTTGTTGTTCTTTCTTCGTACGTTGATTAATAAATCATCTGGCTTCCCTACCTCTACTCCTTCTCTCTTATTAAGACATGCAAAAAAAAAAAAAGACATGCTTCCAATCATGCCGCTCACGCCTAAGAAAATGACCCAGTGGCGTTCCGCTGGCGAGGGAACGCATCTCAACTCCTTGTGTGAGAGTCAGGCCCTTCCCTGGACCCCCCTCTGCTTCAGCCAGACCCATCAGCCACTCTTGTCTACGTGCTCGCCTGCAGAAGTTTCATCATCAGAAGCTGTTGACATTCAATACATATTCATTGGATTCCTACTACCTCGAGGCCGGTACGGGGGCTCTCGATAAACAAGTATCAGACGAAACACTTGACTTGCCTCCCAAGACGATAGCCCTTCGGCCAGTGGTTATCAACCTTCCTCTTGCCCGTGACCCTTTCATACAGTTCCTCATGTTGTGGTGACCCCCCAACCATAAAATCATTTCCATTGCTACTTCATCACGGTCATTTTGCTCCTGTTATGAATTGGGCGACCCCTGTGAAAGGGTCGTTCGACCCCCAAAGGGGTCACGACCCACAGGTTGAGAACCGCTGCCTTAGGCATTCTTCAAGCCTGGAACCAAACTCACCCCAGGCTTCCGCTTCCCCCACAGAGACAGGCCTGCCTGTAAAGTAATGAACCGCACACACAGGGTAGGGTCCCACCTCTTAGAACAAGCAACCAGACTAGATCCGAAGGCTAGGCTTTCCCAGAAGTCACGTTCAGAAGGCAAGAAGGGGTCAGGAAGATGTATGAATGGGAGCGGTAAACACAAGGAGGCGTGGGAGGAGTGTTGTTACCTCGTGGGGACTGCAATCAGTGCTACAAATCACAATGTGTAGGAATCCTTGAATGGCAAACCAATCTGCTTGGCAGACTTTCAGCCAAATCACAATGAAATGTTAAAAAGAAGATAAAAGGGATTTTTAAAAAACAAACCTTGACTTGAAGAGTTTCTAATCTGCTAGCAGAGATAAATGGATTCTTTTGACATGTGGGATCTATGAGATCCGGAGTGCTTGGCATAGTTCCCAGCTGGGGCCCACCTGACAGAAAGCAATGTGGCCGGGCTGTCTTGAGAGACACGGAGAGACCGAGCTGAGCCCACAGGCACGAGCAATAGGTGTGAAGCAGTTCAGCCCTGCGGGTTGGGACAGATGTGAACGCCGTTGTGGAGGAGGCCAGGCTGCTGGACCTGTACTGGTAGAGGTCACGGTGATCCTAATCGGGCGCCTGCTGTGGGGGTCCGGATGCCCTCAGCTTGCTTCTGAGTCATCATGGCCCTACGCACAGCGTGAGACACTGGCGGGTCCCGTGCCAACTCACAGATGTGTCTGAGGGCATCTTTGCGGCCACTGTGTCGTCATTCCACCTCATTGGGGGTTGGCAGCCCAACGCATAACCCGGGATGCCACCAGGGTCTGGAATTCATAAAGATCTGTCTGGGACATTGCATGAGGCCGTCAGACTTGCAGGTGTATAGGATCTTAAAATATAGTCCAAGTAATTTCAGCATTAAGTATTTATTGTAGTGTAACGCTGCAGATAACTACTAATTTATGGATTAAAAATTGCAGTCCTGATATAAGTAGAACACCTAGCCTTTCCATCTTTTGGCAGGGGGAGGGGAGCAGAAAATACTATAAGTAGGTCACAGACGTAATTTCAACCTATCAAAGCAAACCCATTGCCGGGGAGTCGGTCCCGCTCATGGAGACCCCTAGGAAGTACAAATGGTTTGCCCTTGAGCCTTGGGGCCCTGCTAACCGTAAAGCCGGCAGTTCAAACCCACCGGCCCCTCTGAAGGAGAGAGAAGAAACTGACTGCTCCTATAAAGATGTACAGCCTCAGAAACTCCGGATAGGGTCCTTATGAGGCAGAATTGACTCCATGGCAGTGGGTTCAGGTGGTTGGTGTTGCTGTTTCTTTAAAACTTCAGGTGGCAGTTCAAGTTCATCTATTCATGCCACAGAAGAAAGGTTTAGCAATCTGCATCAGTACAGATGATAGCCAAGAAAACCCTACGGCTCATGAGTCTTGG
Source organism: Tenrec ecaudatus (assembly GCF_050624435.1). NCBI lineage: Eukaryota > Metazoa > Chordata > Mammalia > Afrosoricida > Tenrecidae > Tenrec > Tenrec ecaudatus. The sequence continues at coordinate 165,877,566 of NC_134530.1, forward strand.
TGGCAATCGGTTTGCTGTTTGGTTCCGCGATCCTGGGGGTAGAGCAGATGGGCTGGAGGGGCTCCAAGGAAATCCAGGAGGAGTTAGGAGGAGGCTACAAAGACCAGGAGAGCCTGTTTGTTTCTGGGTTCTCATTTCATTTGTAAGCTATCCAAAAGGGCAATATGTCCAAAGAGCCTGAGATGCGTTCTCACCACCCTTGCTTCCCAGGAGCAATCCGGCTGTGCTTCTCCCCAGACCGCGTGCTGGTCCTCTGGCAGTCCGCGTGCTTTCATCGCTTGCGCTGTCCATCCTTTGGCCTTCCTCAGACAATGTCCAACTTCCACAGGCAGGTTGTTGTTGCCAGGTGCCATCGAGTTGGCTCCAACCCATAGCACCCACCCCTGCGCCCGCCCACCGCTGGTCCTGCACCACCCTCACGATTGCCCCATGCCGGAGACCCTGCGCAGCCTCGGTGTCCCTTCATTTCATTGAGCGCCTTCCCCTTTCAAACTGCCCTTCCACTTTACCAAGCACGATGTCCTTCTCCGGGGACAGGTCTCTCCTGATAACATGTCCAAAGCCGGTGAGATGAAGTCTTGCCATCCTTGCCTCTAAGGAGCACTCTGGTCTCACATCTTCTAAGACGGTGTGTTTGTGCTCTTAGCAGTCCATCGTTCTGTCAGTCAGTGTCCTTCTCCAGCACCACAATTCAAATGCACGGATTCCTCGTCGATCTTCCTTATTCCATGTCCAACTTTCACATGCATTTGTGCAACGGAGGGTAATATCATGGCTTGGATCAGGCGTACCGTAGCCCTCAAAGTAACCTCTCCCTGTTTTTCAACACTCGAAAGAGGTCTCCAAGTGCAGCAGATTTACCCCAAACAATGCATCCTTTGATCTCTTGAGTGTTGCTTCCATGCGCATTGAGCGGGGAGCCTAGCAAGAGGACATCCTGGACAGATGTCAACCTTTTCTGTTGATCATGATGTTACCTATTAGTGCAGCTATGAGGAGTGTGAGCTTCCTGACGGTGGGTTGTAAGGAAGCTTCACCGAAGGCCGGGATCCTTGACCTTCAGCAGCAGCGCGCTCTTCCAGCAAGCAAGGCTGCGTCGTCTGCACACTGCAGGCTGTTAGTAAGCCTTCCTCCAACCCTGACGCCACACTCTTCTTCACATAATCCAGCTTCTCTGATGGCCGGCTACAGTATAGATGAGATTAGTGAACGGATGCAACCACGATGCATCCCTTTCCAGATGGTAAGGAATGTTCTGGTCACACGACTGCCTCTTGATCCACGTACGGTTCTGATGAGCACCACTATGTGCTCTCGAACTCCCACCCTTCCCACCATCGCATGCCTTTGCACGGTTAATGAAACGCAAGCGCACATCTTTCTGGTAGTCTCGGCTTCGAGCCAGGATCCCTCTGACATCAGCAATGATAGCCCTTGTTCCACGCCCTCTTCTGAATCTGGCCTGAACTTCTGCAGCTCCCTGCCAATGCACTGCTGCAGCCATTGTTGGATGATCTTAAATTAAGCAAAAAGAAAGAGAAGAAATTTTACTCGTGGACCTTTGATAATTCACTAATTTTCTTTTCTCTTCAACTGTGTGCAATCTGTAAAACCTACTAACATCTTCATTTCCCTTACGTTTTCCAGCTAGTGTTTTTGTTTGGTCTGTTTCCATTTATAGTCTCCATCCTGACTGTAAGTTCCAGGCTGGGCTTTGATCCTCTGAAAACACCAGACACAGCCGCTTCCCTTCCCTTCCCTCCAGTGTGGGAGAGCTGCGCTGTTTGCTTCTGCTGCTTGTGCTTCATTGCAGTCCCATGGCGTTCTCTCTTCAAAAACTCCATTACTTTAAAAAATCATTGCAAAATGTTTGAAGTCTGGGATGCTATTACTGTCTACAAGATTTCTCTTTTGGATTTTTTTTTTCTTCTAACAAGCATCCTGAGGTGCTTGCAATCCAAGCTCATTTTCTTCCAAGTTCTCAATAATGAGAGGTTAGGCAGCACACAATGAGAATTATTTTATTCCCAATTCATCTTTAGGGGTCGCAACCCTGAAGTAGCAGAGGGAGCAGGTCACAAGACCCTCCTCTGTGCTGACTCTTGACCATGGTCTCCGTCTGGATCAGTCGCCCTGGTCCCCAGTCCCACAGCTCTGGGCCCAGCTCAGCTTCCTTCTCAGCAACCCTTTCCTGATTGGGAAAAGCCTCCAGGCCAGACAGACTTTGTTTCCTGATTCTCAGAATTCCTCTCTGGACTGCTTGGGACCCTCTCCCAGTTAATCTTGCCAAACTGGTTAATCTTTGAAGCATACAAATGAGGTGGTGGCCCCCAAAGACTGCAAAAAAGCTATGCTGGGCGGGGCTTCCGTAGCACACATCTTTCCTGCTAGACAAGCAAACATGTAGCAACTCGTGCTGAGCAAGCACACCCACTGGCTTCGCCCGGGAAGATTCTTTCTGGTCACAGTAAATTTTTTCAAAAAAGCAGTTTTGCCGGGACCTCATTTTTCTGTGATGGCCGATTTAAGAGAACAGTGTGCAGTTGTAAAATTCTGTTTCCTGCTCTGGAAAAATGCTGCAGAAACTGTTGTGATGTTGAACATAGCTTACAAGGACAGCGCTATGGGGAAAACTCAAGTGTACAAGTGGTTTTCTCATTTCAAAAAAGGTGAAATGTCAATTGATGACAAACCTCATTCTGGATACCCATCAACTTCCTGAATGGGTGAAAATGTGGACTTGTAGTACATGTGGAGTTCGTTCCACCAGTTCAGACTGTAATCAAGTTTCCTATTTAGAAGTTCTGAAAAGACTGCATAACAGTGCTTAACAAAAAAGGCCTGATCTGTGGCAGATGGGGGACTGGGTTTGCCACCATGATAATGCACCTGTTTACAGTCATCTCAGTGTGCCAGTTTTTGGGGAAAAAACACCATGCCTCTCTTGCCCCACGCACCTTACTCACCTGACATCGCTCTGTGCGACTTCTTTTTGTTTCCACGAATGAAGAAGGACATGAAAGGACAGTGATTTGACAATGTAGAAGAGGTTTAGAAAAAATGAGGGACCTGGCCCACCAGGCCTTAAGGACGATGACCCCAATTAGAGCAGCCAGTCCACAGAGGGGACCACATGGACGGCCCCACTATGAGACATGACATCCCTCAGTGACCAAGGGCGATACAGGGGACAGCACCGGAGACACAGTGTGGGAATTGCATCTGACCTGATCCCACCACACCGAGGCAAAGCACTGGGTGAGTGCAGCGGAACAGCAAGGGAATGGAGTGGCAAGGTCCCCAGGGAATGCTGAAAGTGGACTTTGGGGCCAGGGCGTGGTGCTCCAACAGACGATCCTTGAACTAACTACAAGCTTTTCTTTCTTGTTGTGCTTTGTTTTGTTCTTTGTCAGTGGTTTGTTGTTGTTTTGTATATTGTTGCTTGGTTTTCCTCTGTCTTGTTTTTATGCATGTTATTATCTCCGCAGGTCTGTCTAAATAAGAAAGGCTGGATGAACAATCTGGAGGAGAAAACAATGGGACTGACAGTTCCGGGGGGACATGGGAGAGGGGGAGGTAGCGGGAAAGGAAGTGGTGTTAATAAACCCAGGGACAAGGGAACAACAAATGATCCAAATTGGTGGTGAGGTGGGTGTGGGAGGCCTGGTAGAGCATGTTCAGGGTAATGTAACCAAGAGGAATTGCTGAAACCCAGGTGGGGACTGAGCATGATGATGGGACAGGAGGAAGTCAAGGGAAATAGAGGAAAGAGCTGGGAGGCAAAGGGCATTTATAGAGGTCTAGATAAAGACATGTACATGTGCAAATATATTTATATATGAGGATGGGGAAATAGATCTATGTGCCTATATTTATAGGTTTCGTATTAAGGTAGCAGATGCACATTGGGCATCCACCTAAGTACTTTCTCAATGCAAGAATACTTTCTTCTATTAAATTGGCATTCTATGATACTCACCTTCCCGACACAACCGCTGAAGACAAAGCAGGTGAATAAGCAAATGTGGTGATAGCATCTGGGGTCTCAAAAGCTTGAGGGTAAACAAGCGGCCATCTAGCTCAGAAGCAACAAAGCCCACATGGAAGAACACACCAGCCTGTGTGATCAAGAGGTGCTGAAGGGATCAGTTATCAGGCATCAAAGAACAAAAAAAATCATATCATTGGGTGCACACCTCCATGCACTGAAGACAAATAGGTGCATAAGCAAATGTGGCAAAGAAAGCTGATGGTGAGCAGCTATGAAAAGATATAGCATCTGGGGTCTTAGAAGCTTGAAGGTAAACAAGCGGTCATCTAGCTGAGAAGAAACAAAGCCCACATGGAAGAAGCACACCAGCCTATGTGATCATACGGTGTTGATGGGATCAGGTATTAGACATCAAGGAACAAAAAATTATTGTGAATGAGGGGGAGTGTGAGTAGCCCCAAAGCCCATCTGTAGGCAACTAGGCATCCCCTTACAGAAGAATCACAGTGAGACAAGCCAGCCAGGGTGCAGTGTAGCACCAATGAAACATACAACTTTCCTCTAGTTCTTTAATGCTTTTCCCCACCCTCCACCCCCCACTATCATGATCCCAATTCTACCTTTCCAATCTGGCTAGACCAGAGGCTGTACAGGGAATCCAGGACAGATAAGCTCCTCAGGTACAACATTGAGAGTAGCCATACCAGGAGGGGAAGGGGAAGGTAGGGGCAGAAAGGGGGAACTGATCACAGTGATCTACCTATAGCCCCCTCCCAGGGGGCAGGCAACATAAAAGTGGGTGAAGGGAGACATTGGTCAGTATAAGACATGAAAAAATAATAATTTATAAATTATCAAGGGTTTGTGAGGGAGGGAGGGAAAAAATGAAGAACTGATATCAAGGGCTCAAGTATAAAGAAAATATTTTGAAAATGATGGCAATAAATGTTTGATATAATGGGTGGATGAATTGTGATAAGAGTTATATGAGACCCCAAAAAAGATGATTTTTTAAAAAAAAAGAATGGAAATTAAATATTTGAAAAATATATTAATTGTAATGGAGAATACTGTGAAGGTGATAAGATTGTTTAGTAAAGAAATTTAAAAGCAGCAGATATTAAGGACTCAAGTAGAAGGCAAATGTTTTGAAAATGATGATGGCAACAAATGTACATATGTGTTTGACACAATGGATGTATGTATGGATTGTGATAAAAATTGTACAAGCCCCCAATAAAATGATTTTTAAAAAAAGAAACTTAAAGTATATAGCTTTGGGGGAAAAAACTCATTTTGGGTACCATATATAAAACTTGTATTTCATCCACCCCCGATGCCTTTTAAATATATTTTTATTTCATCCAGTTTTTTGAGTTTAGAGTAGGAATGTTGGTATGAAGCATTTAGTGGACCATTGTCAGAAGTGGAATCTCCCGATCCTTATTCATACATCACCAAACTCTACCCCTAACTTCGCTGTATAAAAGGTGCAAACACTCCCTTGAACTCACACGTGAGCAGAACGACCAAGTTTCCACTCAGCCAGCGCTCATGACTATGACCCTTCACTGGCGTGCTTGTTGACCTTTCCCTTGAGGTGCGCTGAGGGCACTCTTGGCCAAAGGTCAGAGGATGGACACAGTGGCCTAGCTACTGGATCAAGAGCGTATGACGTTTTCCTTACAGGCCTGACCTATGGCGAAAAGAAACACGGATGTTTCAGTCTGGGAATGGAAGAAGGCGGCGCTTCTCGGTCCTAACCCATGGGCCACGGACAGTGGGATCTTGCACGCAATCAGCCACGAGCAGCACAGCTTCCCTCAAACCAGGTGGTCCTCGGCCAGCTTCCTCCCACACAAAGCAAAAGCCCCAGACACCCGTGCAGCGAAGACCACGCCATTTATTTACAAGGCCAGTGTGGAAGCTGGGGGCGGGGAGGGAAAGCCGCAGACATCCTCTCTGGACTGCTTGGGACGTTCCCAGGGGAGCACAATTCTGTTCCTCTTGCTTCCATGTTCTCAGCCACGGGCTCTTCAAGCAGCAGAGGGGCAGGTAGCAAGACCTCCTCTGTGCTCTGTGGAGTCAGTGTTCGACTCCCGTCCCCGCCTCTCCCTCCTCTCTTAGAATGTCCTGGCCTGGAGGGAAGCGATGAAGAGCGGAAAGAGCAGGGGCTAGCAGGCCAGAGGTCATGGTCTCCGGGGGGGACGTCCTCTCCTCTGTTCTAGAGCCTTCTCAGAAGGAAGAGCGACTCCGTGTGCTGACCACAGTTCTGAAAGCTCCAGGGCTACCCCACCCTCCTCCCTTGAGGTTGTCCAGCACCCAGAAAACCAAGGGACCTCGCTCTCCTGCTGGTGTCCGTCCCTGCCCTAGTCTGGCCGTCCCCCCCTCTGTCCAGGCAGTGCGTGCTACAAGTGGAACCAACAAAGAACCCGCCTTCCAGCCCGCTCACTGCGGACACATACACACCCTGGAGCAACTTCCCCGGGGCTGGACAGAGCTCACCCCCTTCCTGGCTTTTGAGAGTGTCTCAAGACCCTGGTGTCTGGGAGGCACAGGCAGGTTTGGGGTCACGGGAAAAAAACGTGTAAGCATGTGTATCTGATCCCATGAGCCCTAAGCTGCACGGAGCCCTTTCCTTCATGGCAGTCCTGTTAGCATCTCTAAGCTCCTGTCAGGCCGGGGCCTGGACTGGCCCATCCGAAAGAGCCACGAGGGTTCCTACCCCTCGAACTGGCGATTCCCTGGTCCATGACGCAACTCATCCCCCCACCTGCCCCACCATACCCCGCTTCATGGAGATTTCGCCACTCATCACCACTGGGCTGGTCCAGGGCTCGCTAGTTCCTTGTCCAGAGGGCGGAGCCTCACCTTCCCCTTCAGACACAGAAGTTTCTTCCTTCCCCCTTTGCGCATCCCAACAGAGCCCAGGGCAGAGGACTGCATCAGAATAGGAGGTGGGAAGGAAGTCACGGAGAGCCTGCTTCCCCTGCCCTCCTTCGAAGGGGGGTGGTTTTAGTAGGGCCCCTTTTCTTAGCAGAGGTAGGGCTGTGGGGGGAGGGCGTCAGGGGAGAGAGGGACAGAAGAGTTACCAGAAGGAAGCATAAGGTAAGCAAACTCCTTGTGGTACAGATGGAAGAGCCCGCTCCAGTCTCCCCGACAGTGGCTGCCTCCTTTGGCTCTGCCTTGCCGCTGAGTTTGGAGGCTCCCAAAGGTGGCTATGAGGCAAGGAGGCGCAGCCAACCCAACAAAAGGGCAATGCTCCAGCGCCTCGCCCCAGGAGGACCAGCTGAGAAGGTTCAGCAGGAGATACGGAAGGAAAACCAGAGGTTCTGGGACCGAGCTGTGGGGTTGGGGGCCCATGCCTCGAAGCTCACTGTGCTGTCTGGAGAGAAACCCGAAGGGATGGCAAACTCCAGAGGGAGGGGCGGTCAGAGGAATGGAACACTGGCATCAGGAAGGGGGAGCAGGAGGCATGGGCCCAGGGATTAGGAGAGCTGCGAGCCCAGGAGTCTCTCGATGGCGGCGTTGATGTCGCCTCCGGTGGCAATCAGGGCCTGCAGGTTGGCCTCCCGATTGATGAAGCCCATGGAGTTGAGCTGCTCCAGTTGCTGCTGAAATCTCACTTCCGGGGTCTGCACCTGGAGGAGCGGGAGAGGAGGTCTTGTGACCTGGGCTTTGGCCCAGCCTGGACTGTCTCCCTGAATCTGAGGGCTCCGAGAGGAAGAGGCCCAGCCTTCTCCAGTGTCCTCACCATCAACCAACAGAGGAGGGGAGGGCAGCGCAAGCAGCAGGAGGGTGGGGGGCAGGGCCTGGAGCCTTGGGTTCAAGTCACTGAACAACTGTGCAATGAGTGGTGTGTGTGTGTGTGTGTGTGTGTGTGTGTGTGTGTGTGTGTGACAAAAGACTCATCACCACAGTCAATTCCAAGTCACAGTGACCCCCTAGGGCAGAGGACTGCTCCTTTGAATTTCTGGGATGGTAAATCTCTATGGGCAGACAAGCTCACCTTTTTCCCTTGGGGTGACTGGTGAGGGAGTGGAGGGGTTTGAACTGCAGACCTTGCAGTTAGCCCAAAGCGTCACAAAGAAGGAGTACCTCTCTAAAAACTGCCAAAAGCAGCAGGCCTGGCTCAGCCAGAATTGCCAGCTGCTTTCCTTGAGTGATCCCATAACGGCGCAGGCAGTCCCGCAGCCCAGAGCTCTGGGGTCAGATCCGCTGCCCGTGTGAACGCCATGCACACGCTTAATGGTTAAGGTGACCAGGCGTCCCGCTTTTGGTGGGCAGTCCCGATTTTTAACAATTTGTCCTGCGGCGTTTTTAAAAAGTCCCGATTTTTTGAAAGAATGCACGCCAAGCTAGGGTATACGGTTTTCGGCTGCCATGTGGCTGTTTCACCAGGATATGAGTTTTATCGATGGTGCCCCCTTTACCAGTGTTAAACTCTGCTCGCCTTATTAATGGCACATGCGCCATTATCGAAATGGAGAATGTTTCTGTTACCTACATATTTGTAGCAACTTTTTCCTGGTCTGAGATAAACTTGTCACGAAAGACTCCGAGAACAATTTTCTTTCTGATGCCTGCTAAACATTCCTCCTCAGCCCCCTCCGGCAGCCGCCGCACATGCGACCTTATGAAAAGCCAGAGAAGCGCCCCAGGAAGAAAGAACCCGTGTAATTTTGTTTAACTGATCGATACACACAACTCTCTGTGAGAGGAGGCTTTTCATTCTGACACGCCTGCAAACAGCACCTAGAAGGGTGTCCCCGAAGGATGCCTGGGAGGCACTCGCCCAGATAAAACGGAGCCCTGGTGGTGCGGTTGGTTAAGCACTGGGCTGCTAACCACAAGGTCAGTAGTTCGAACCCACCAGCTATTCCTTGGGAGAAAGATAGGGTGGGGGTTGAAAAAAGGAGGAGTTTAAAGAGGATCGTATTGAATTTAATTTCTTGATATGGGTTGTATAATAAAACAGAAGGATTTCTCCCAAATAGGACACTGCTAAATGGTGAATAACTGTCAGGTCACTTCCCTGAAGGCAGTCTACTGTCTGGTCCCACCACAGGTAGTCCTGCTCCCTGCTGCTAAGGGCAATGGGCTACTTCTCCCTAAAGGCTTGTAGTCACTGATTTGGTGCCTGCAGGTAAAGTTCATACCCTACTGATAATGGTTTCTATAGTGAGCCAGGGAACAGGTCAAACTGGCTCAGTGACATCCAAAGTTAGGCTGCCATCCTGTATCTAGGATCCGCCCATCTTGTCACAAGTGCCCCAATCCCTCCCCTTCCTATTGCGTGTCTGTCCCTAGATTGTCCCCCTCCCATTGCTGTATAACCTATCGTGCCACCCCTTCCTGTGACGTATGTCTTTACCTGTAATTAGTGGGATTGCACTCCCCCCAAAGGTATACAGGTCTGGGTTAGCAATAAAAAGCTCTCCCAGGTTCCACTCATGGCCTCTCATGGGTTCCCCCTTTCCTCTCCCATCCTCGCTCCCCCGTTCCCTTTTCCCTTGTCTTCCTTCCCCTCCCTCTCTCCACATGGACCACCAGGTGGGATGAGGTGAGCATGCTACCATGAAATGTGTCTGAGTCCATTATTTCAATTTCTCAGGCTCTCAATGACTTTATTATAATCTTTATATATATATCAACCGTACAATTGCGCCTATCAAACCTTCGATTAGTGGTGGGGGCTGGCACCTTCATCCCGCATATGTAAGTATGTATGTTTCGTTGAAACAAAAATCCCTCCAGGTGGCTTATCCCTCAAACCTACATAGTGGTTTCAGTGGCTTTACATAATAAACAGAGGAGGGAAAGTGAAATTGAAATGGACTTGGGAGTCTGTAGTGACAGACAAGGTCATCTCAAACCAACCAACCAACCAGAAGACGCTTTCTTCCCGGCTCAACAGACAAGGTCAGCTCTGCTCTGTTCAAGGGGGTCGCTGTGAGCTGCAACTGACTCGATGGAAGTGAGTTTTGAATGTTTTTAAACGAAGCATTCAAACTGGCTGGTGATAAGGGCCGTTATCACCCTCAGCTCCATTTCACAGTGGTGTGGACACTGAACTCGGAGGTCAGTTCCGGCCCGAGGTTAGTCACTGCTGCCCTTGTCTCTGCCCAGCCCCAGCCCTGCTGCCCCATGTACCTGTGAGTTCCCGCTTCCGGCCAAAAGCTGGACCATCTGCTGCATGAGCTGCTGCTGGGTGCTGGAGGCGCCTGTGGGGGAAGCGGTGGCCGGCGGGGCGGGCGAGGAGCTGGGGGCCTCCGTCGCAGGCCCAGGGTTGCTGCCTGCTGAGGGTGCTGGGGTCCGGGACATCCCAAAGGAGCCCAGGCTGCAGGCAGGAGACAACTGAGTGAGACCCGAGAGGTGGCTCTCGCTCGAGAACGGGATGGAAACGTGCGGTCCAGTGGGAGCAGCAGCTGGAGGCAGAAGTGTCCCTCAGGGGGCGGGGGGTTCAGAGAGGATGACCCCAAGGTCTGTATGGAGGAGGGTCCCCAGGGCAGTGGCTTCATTGGGGTTGGTATTAGTCACCAGTGACAGGCGCCAGCCCATAGACCTCTCTCCACCCCACCCTCACTGTAGGCCCTCACCCCGGGCTCTGTGAGTGTGGGGTGTGTGTGTGTGTGTGTGAGACACAACACTAGAGAAGCTACTGGTTGAGGGAAACAGGAATCAGACACCTCGGCTGTCGGACACAGCAGGGCATCTTCCCATGTGCCCCAGCCTTACCTGGGTACCAGCCCGGGGGCCTCGGTCTGCAGGGTCTGCAGTCCCTGCTGGATCTGCAGCAGCGCCTGCATGGCGCGGGGGTTGGTCAGGATGGAGAGCGAGTCCGGGTTCTGCATCTGAGAGGAAGCAGTAGAGGAAGACAATGGGAGGTAGCAGGAAAGACAAGAGCCCACTGGGGGCCCCGAGCCTCTGCCCACTCGAGGCCACTGACTCACCTGCTGCAGGAAGACAGGGAGCTGCAGGCGGAGCTGCTCCTGCAGCTGTGGGTTCCCGGCAAACAGGGGCACGTTCACCATCATCTGCCAAGAGGAAATAGTAGGGGAAGCCTGGGCCCCTCCATCTTCACAACTCCCCCACAACCGTCAATGCCCTGGCTACTCCCGGGGGAAACCTGGCCAGCTTTCGCAGGATTTTAAAGTGTCCCAAAGGCCGAGGTAGGGCCCGAACTCTACTCAGGGCCAGGGTGGGCATCTGGAGCCAGGGTGCTCAGCGGGTCTGAAGGTGACGACAGGGTGACAGCAGCTGTGACTGCTCAGGACGGGCCACAACCTGTCCTAAGCATTTGCACGCCTCTAATCCCCACACAACTCTGTGAGGGAGGAACTGTTATACTGTGAGCCACAGGGCACGCCTATGGAGAGGACCCCGGTGGGCTGGTGGTTACACATCAGGCTGCTAACCGCAGGGTCAACAGTTCAAAACCGCCTGCCAGTCCGAGGGAGCAAGAAGATGCGCTCTACCCCTGGGGAAGAGTCCACCCTGTCCTAGAGGGTCACTAGGAGTCGCCAGGGACCCGTCAATGGCAGTCTTTTTTGGCTTGTTTGTTTTTTACCCCGAAGGAAACTGAGACTAAATCACATGCTTAACTCACAGCAAGGGCATGGAAGAGCTGAGGAACCAGACCCAGCCTTGGCTCAGCCTCACCACCAGAAACCGCTCCCGCCAGAGCCCACAGCCCAGGGCCGCAGGTTCAATACCTGCACAGCGAAGTCGGGGTTCTGGGCCAACGTCTGCATCATGCTGCGCATGTAGGGGGCCGAGATGGCGTTCTGCATGAGCTGGGGGTTCTCGGAGATCTGCTGGAGGAGGGCCTGCATCTCGGGGCTGTTGAACATTCCTGGGACGAGGTGAGGGGGGAGCCACCGGGCAAGAAGGGGTCCAGATGAGAAACAGCTGTTGTACTCGTTCCCCCACCCCCCCGCACTTTATACCCATGAAGTGGTTACACAGCTCAGAGAAGGGGTGGTCAATGGCCACCCACGACTGGTGGGACCTGGGCCCAAATCCCTCGGGGTCCCTCCTGACCCTGCGGTCATCTCACCCTGAGCTGGCCTGGCCCCTCTCCCATCTTCTTTGCTGGGGCAGGCCAGTCGGGGGCTCTGGACAGTCCCTGCCACAAGCTCAGCTGATGGCCGAGTGGAAAGGCTCAGCTGCAGGGAACCTAGACCTTATCTTCGCTGTGAGGCCCTTTCCTCCAAGTGAATCCCACTCAGGACCCACGTGTGTCCACGCTCTGCTTGGCGCTGGCCCAGGTGCCCTGGGACTCAGGACTCCCCTAAAGCCCTCAGAGCAGACTCAAGTCCTTTTGTTACAAAGAGAGAAAACGAAGCGCGCGGAGGGGAAGGGACTGCTCAACGGGATGTCACTCAGGACATCTACCCAAGTGCCCTGGGGCTCCGGGCCGGCCACGGTCCAGACATGGGAAAGCCCCTCCGTCTGCGCCGAGACCTCTCCTCAACACCCCTCTCCAGTCGGACCCTCTTGCCCTGAATAGGGCTACAGGGCTCAAAGAGCTGGGAGGGGACCGGCTTGCTCATGAGCCCCTACTTGGCAAAGACCCCAGGAGACGGCGGGAACCCACCCGCACCCTGAGGGGCCCAACCACTCCCCCAGGCTGCAGAGCCCTCTCGGTGGCTTTGACCCCAGCCCCACCTCCACCTTCAATAACCTGGGCCAGTGAACCCCATTTGGTCCTGGGCAGAGAGGCCTCCCTGGTGACCCCACCAAGCTCCTTCCACCCCGGACATACCTGACCCCAGGCTAGCCGCATTGATCCCAAAGGGGTTCGAGACTGTCGGGTGCACCTGGCTGGTCCCCGATCCTCCGGTGCCTTCCCCACCGGACCCAGGGGCCTGGGAGGTGGGGGGCGAGGGGCTCCAGGGGTTAGGGAGGGGCTCTCGATTCTCAGTCCGCAGAGGCTGGGAGGATGAGCTGTCGGAGTTCCCGGCCAGGGAGGAGAAGGGATTGCTGCCAAACTGGGAGGAGGGAAGGTTCTGGGTTAAGGACTGAAACAAATCCGGGACCAGGGCTGGGCCCTTTCTCTCTTGCACCTGGAACGGGGTGAGGGATCCAGGGCCTTGGGGGTCTCTGCTCAGTTCTCTGCCCCACAGTGGGCAGCTCCACCCTGGCCCTGCTGATGTCAATGACCGGGGAACCCAAGCCCCCAGAAAGCGTTTCCATCTCTCCTGCGGTGCCAAACATGGGTCTCTGGCCTGCCCTCCTGAGTCCCCACAGCACTGACTCTCCTCTCCCATCGTGTCAGGACAGTCTCAGACTCCCCTCTGCACCCCTTGCCCCAGGCACTAACAGGTGCTCAGTAAGGCCTGGTGGCTCGAGGGCAACTGCCACTCAGACCTGCTCTACTCCTTCCACACCGATGTGCCTCCAGCTCCCTTTGCCCCACCACCAGAGCCCAATCCCAGCCTCCCTGCCCTCCCCTCAGGCCAGCTCTCCCTCATCTCCCAGGCCCCCGAGGGTCAGCCTGTGGTCCAGGCATTTCACAAGGGTCCCCTCGCAAGTCTGGCTGCCAGCACCCTCCCCAGGGCTTCTCCTCCTTCCCCGAGCTCCCCACCAGTGTCCCCTTCCCCAGCCCCACTCCCACACTGGCCACACCGCCTAATGGGCCGCATTCCTTCTTAGCACCAAGCCCCTCTCTGGGACACTGGAATGATCCAGGCTCTGGCTCCCACTGGACGGTGCCCTGCCTCTTGCTGAACCCTACGGCGGTCAGAACAGTGAGTCTCGGTCCCCATATCCCTTGCTCCCCTTCCTTCAGGGGGGCCTGGCAGCCCAGCTCCTCATGGGAGTGGCCTCAAGGCCCCCATGGGGGGTGTCCTATCCAGTCCCTTTTCCTGTTTATTCAAAGTGGGTCATGAGGGCCAGGGCTGGTCCGGGAACTCTCCTGCCCTAAGTCACCGGTCCTTCTCCTCACCAGATACCTGTGTAGATAAGAGGGCACCCAGGCCAGGATTGGGCACCAGCACCACCACCGGATCAGGCTTTGCCCTTGTCTCAGGTTTCCTTTGCTGGCAACTTGCCCAGACTCACAGTTCTGGGCCCTGCTTTGTTCTCTCCAGAACACCTTAAGGACCACCGAACCCCCTTCCTAGAGCCCCCACAGTGAAAGCAGCCACCACTTAGGGAGCACGTACTGCGTGCCTGACGTAGCTGTACTAACGCTCACAATAACCCTCTCAGGCACCAGCTCTCAACAGGGGGGCAGAAGAGAGCCCTGTGGGGGTCCAAGTCGTGGTTCTCTCTCGCATCTTCTCGGGAGGGTACAGAGCGTTTTCCAAAGGCATGTGACACAACAACAGACCCAACGGCAGGAGCTGACTAGAGAAAGCACCTGTCACACCATCAGCCCGAACCTGAAGAAATCTGCATAGAGCTGTGGGAAATGGCTATTTCTCTAGCGTACCATAACAAAGCCCTCTGGGGGCCTCTGCTGCTCGAGTACATAGATCAGAGCCTTGGGACACTCCCTCCAGGTTGAAAATCTATGCTACAGCACATCGCACCCCCATTCTGAAAATGAGCTCAGATTCAGAAACATTAAGCCAAGTCGCTAACGTCCTACCAGAAAATAGAACAGGTGGCAGCCAGATAAGAACCCACGTTTGTTCATGCCAAACGCCATGTCCTTTCTGCTAATCCACGGTGCCCACACCGAGTGGGCATCAGACGGAACTAGCTTCCCAAACACTTGTCTCAACGCTAATCAGTCTCATGCATTACTGGGATTTTAAAAAACTAGACGAAAAGCTGAAATAAAATGACAAATACACAATGATCCCTACAAGCCATTTGAGAGCGCGAAGCCAAGAATGAGCAGGATGATGGGGAAAAGCAAGGTAGGGGGCCAGACCCCAAGACTTGAGACTGTGGGATCGGTGAGCTGATGAGTGGCACAGAAGAGAGCCAGTGAGAGAAAAAGTCCCCTGTGGAAACCTGCGGTAGGGCGTGAACTGCGGGAAAGCGTGGGCCGCTCAGACTTACAACAAACTGGTCACTCAGTGCAGAGGAACGTGAGATCCGGGCACCACACCTGGACGCTGGTTACAACACCTGCGTTCGCTTGGTGACAATCTCCCACACTGGAGACTTGCAGTAGGTGCGTTTTTCTCTATGAACTCATCCTTCACAGAAACAACGCAGAATGCTTTTGAGCGCTTTCGTTTCAATGTCGAAAGCGAGTTGAACGTGGTGGGAGCAGCGAGACCTCGTTCACGAGGTCTGGAGTCGGCAGAGCAAGACTGTAGCTGGCTGTTTGGGGCACACACTTAGATAATAAAAGACCCGGAATGATAAACACCAGCTGCAGGAGCTCTGGTAGCACAGTGGCTTTCACACTGAACTGCAACCCACGAGGTTGGCAGTTTGAATCCACTAGCTGCTCTGTGGGAGACAGAAGAGGCTGCCTGCTCCGGTAAAGATCTAAAGTCTTGGAATCCCAAAGTGGCAGTTCTAATCTGCCTAGAGGGTCACTGGGAGTCTCGATGGCATTGAGTTTTTAATTACTTCCGGAGAGGGATATGTTAAGGCTGCAGTCCCATTTGTCACGTCTTGCTCGCAAATATTAAATACATGTAGAAACTCCACAAAGCCCATTAGTTACCTCTGGGGTGACAAAGGGACTGCTGAGCAATGGAGAGAGAAGGTGTCCCTTCTCGTGCTTTGTGAATGACCTCTTGGTTACCTCGTGCAGCTTGTGGCTCAGAAAGACATCAAAGCACATCAAATGCCTCTAACATCAATTCCGTCTTTAGGACACACACCAGAGGAAGCGTTCAAACTCCATGAGGGAGCTTGAAGATGTTTGTGGGAACAGCCCATTCTCTTTCAGGCCGATAGTTCCATGAATTGCTTTTGGGAGCTCCCTCCTATAAGACAACGTATGACGGACGGTCGACACTGGGTGCTGGTTGGAGAGGATCCCCCAGCAGCACGAACAGAAGTAGGCACGTCCGTGCCCACGGCGGCACTGTTTACAACAGCACGCGGAGCGAAACAACCGGAATGCCCATCCGTAGGAGAAGGGAGAAAGCCGCTTTGGTCCGCACACACCATGGAATACTGTGTCTCGCTCAACCACCACCACTGCGCTGAAAGCAGGTGGCACCGAGGGCAAGGCTGAGCCTGGAGAACTCTGACCGCTGTGCCAAAGGAGAGCACACGGGACAGGGCTTCCTTCTCTATCAAAGGGGATCGACTGCGGAGGTCACCAAGAGGGCGGTGATGAAGCAGCACTCTCGAGGGCTTATAGGCACTGACTTGGGGGAAAGGCCCACAGTGACCTACAAGAGGAAGAAGAGAAATCACAGAGGCGGGGGGAGTAAGTGATGGGGGTGCGCATTGATAAGTAGCTGAAACTGTCGAATACAAAATTGGTGAATTTTGTATTGAAATGTAAATCTCCATCTAATTTTAAAAACTGCTGACTAAACAAATGAAGAGAGCGAATGCTATATCTTGACCCATTCTTGGTTGTGGACTTGGAAACAAATCCATAAAGCACGCTTGAAAGCGGCTATTCCTGGGATCCAGCCCCAGGGACTGAGTCAGTAAGAAGCTCACGGATGAGCTCCCAGTGTCCGCCGCCGCTGACCCGAGGACCACACTGGAGACACTCTGTGCCTGGCTGCCCCACAACATCTGAGCCACTGGTGTGAGAAGTTTGTCTGAACTATGTCAAACCCTGGGATAGTACATTCCCACGCCCACACCTCTGCGGGAGCTCTGCTATCCTCCTAACCACAGCCACCTTAGGTCCGTCGCCCTGGCCTGCACACTGAGAGCTGGCCTTCAGGCCCAAAGCTCACCTGTGGGTGAGGAGGAGGACGGAGGGACCCAGGAAGTCTCAAGCGGGGCAGGCAGTCCCTCCCGCCCCCCCCACCGGCCCAGCCTGTACCTGCTCGCGGGCAGCACTGAACATGGGTTCCTGAATGTCGGTGTACATGCGGCGGAGCGCGTTGTACCCTCCGGGGATGCTCTCCAGGTTGCTCAGGGCCCGGTCTTGGTTCCGCATCATCTCCTGCATCATGGCTGGATTCCGCGCAAGCTCCATGGTCTGACGGAGGGGGAGAGAGACGGACTGGGCCCGGTCAGCAGGGGTGCGCGAGCTGGGACCAGGGGGGCCCACTGAGGGATCTGCACCAGGACTGGAGTCCAGGTGCCGGCGAGAACTTGCTTCCTCCACTGAACTCCTGGCCGCCACCCTGCCTCCCCACGGGCACTTTGGTTAGCCTGTTCAAGAGGGGGGGTGTGAGTGAATGGTCCCAGATAAGTAGGGGCAGCAGCCACCCTCCCTCAGTACCAGGGGGTGCATGGCAGTGCCAGCGAGCACGCAGCAGCAGGTAAGAAAGCACCTGAGCGAGCGGGCAGGCCAGAATGTAAGCATCTCCAGGGAGCAGCCTGAAGCTGACCAGCACTGGGTCAAATACAGAATTTAAATCATTGCATCCCCGCCATCACCCTTCTGTCCTCCTTTGATAGATGCGACGTTCACTGACTTGCTAGCAGTGTGGGGACACACAGCTGGCTAGTGGTGGCGCCAGGCTTAAAGGCGAGGGCAATATGTGCAACCAAGACCCCCATTCTGCCACCAACAGTGGACAGGAACACCTTCTAACCCCACCTCCATGTCAGGTCTCTGGCCTGCTGACTACACTGAGACTAGCCAAGGATGCAGCCCTGGTTCACTCTCAACTAGGGGTGATCTAAGACAGCCCCAGCGGGGAGGAGCATGTGGGGAAGGCTGGAGGTGGGAGAGGGGGGATGAACATAGCTCCTTCTTGCTTGCATCCTGCTCGGAATCCCTTCCCTGTCCAACAGCCCTCCCACCGGCCTCTCACTCCTGAGATGCCTTTATGGACCAGCAACACACCCAGGCTCCGGACCTCTGAGCTCTCGCCCCACATTCATTCATGCAGTAGATACTTATGTGTCGCGTTTAAGTGTTGGCTTGCTAACCATGAAGTTAGTGGTCCCAACCCACCAGCCACTCCACAGGAGGACGACAAGTCTGTCTACGCTTGCAAACACGGACCAAGCCTCATACACTCTATCCGCGGGCACTGGGTTGGAGCTGACTTGACGGCAGGGCGCCTGGTGTTGGGGGCGAGTGTCTACCACTGTGTATATAAAGGAGGCCAGGTAGCACTGTGGGCTAGGCATTGGGCTACAAAGCATGAGTCGGCGGTTCAACACCCCTACCCCATCTGCTTCCATCAAGATTTCCTGTCCTGGAAATGTCAGAATGAAGTCAGTAACAGAGGGTTTGGGGCTTTGGCTTAAAAGTGTACCGAGTGGGCCCTGCTGGGGCAATGGCCAAGCTTGGCTGCAAACCCAACGCATACTCACACAGAAGCTCTGAAGAAGAAAGGGGGGACAGTCTGTTTCCATACAGATTACAGCTGAGCAAACAGCCATGGGGGGGAGGGGGTGGTGCAGGGGTGCCAGACAACAACAACAACACGACAGACCAGAACGAGGCCCTGTGGGAGACCAAGCCAAAAGCCAAGCTCAATGCCATCGAGTCAGGGCTGACTCACAGCGGCCCCCTATGGGTTTCCAAGACTGTAACTATTTACGGGAGGAGAAAGCCCTGTTTGTCTCCTGAGGAGCGGCTGGTGGTTTTGAACTGCCGATCATGTGGAATGAGAGCCAATGAGTAATCACTACATCACCAGGACTCTGTTCACTAGACAGTGAACAAAGAGAACCAGTATGCCATCCTTGCCTTCCCAAGAAAGGCCTGGCGATCACTTTTGACAAACAGCTGGTGAAAACACCTTGGCTCAGAGGGCACCTCACAACCAGCCTCATTGAGGGGAAAACAGACTCTCCTTCCAAATCCAGCCCAGCCCCAAACCATGCCCTTTCCGGACAGATCTCCTAATGAGTTTAGCACAGATGTGCTAGCAGATCCTAGCTTTTTGTTCCCATCTAGAATGAATGGGCCCGGAGAAGCCACTCCCAAAGACCAACCCCCAAACTGCCTTCCTCATGGTCCCTGCCCAGCCACATCACTCCCCACATGCCCATACCCGTTTATTCCCAGGTTTCTGCCCTGAACATTCTCCTCATTGTCCGCCCCTAGTTCCGGGTCCTCCTCCTTTGGGTCTCAGTTTGGATGATACCTCTTCTGGGGAGCTTCCTGCCCTTTTCTGGGTTTCTCGGAGCTGTGTTCTTGTTGCCCGTTAACTGCCCCAAACCCCACTGAGAAGGCTAAGCCTGGGTCTTTTCATCACTGTGCACACGCGCGTGCACACACACACACCCCACTAGTGTTTAAACAGGGCTCCTGAATGGGTGAATGAATACATCAATGAAGGCCAAGGTAAGAAAAGCCTGGGGCCCGGACACTCCTCCCTCCCGGCCTCAATCTCCTCTCGTGCTCACCTGTCTCATAAGCTCGGGGTTGTTGAGCATGTGGCTGATCTCTGGGTTCCGTTCCATCAGCTGCTGCATCTGCGGGTTGGCCATGATCATGTGGCGCATCAGGTCGGGGTTAGACATCATGTCCTGGACCAAGGGGTTCTCCATGATCTGAGACAGCATCTCAGGGTTGGACATCAGCTGCCTCTGCATCTGCTGCTGCAGCTCCATGAAGTTGGCGGAGCCCAGGCCCAGGCTGCCCAGCCCCAGGAGGCCCCCAAAGCCAGCTGTGGGGAGGGGGCAGGGTCACCTGCTGCTCCAGCAGCCTTTCCCCCACCTGGCCAAAAACCATGCATATGACTCTTGGCAAGGGTCCCATTTGTCCTCGGCTTCTCCCGGCTCCCTCTCCCACTTAGTCCCTCAGCCCATGATCCGTTACAAAGAGATGCCAACCTAGTGGTTCTCCACCTGTAGGTCGAGACCCCT
Source organism: Tenrec ecaudatus (assembly GCF_050624435.1). Classification (NCBI taxonomy): domain Eukaryota; kingdom Metazoa; phylum Chordata; class Mammalia; order Afrosoricida; family Tenrecidae; genus Tenrec; species Tenrec ecaudatus. The sequence goes on from NC_134530.1 coordinate 165,897,439, forward strand.
TTGGGGGTTGAACGACCCTTTCACAGGAGTCACCCAATTCATAACAGTAGCAACATGACAGTGATGAAGTAGCAATGCACATAATTTTATGGTTGGGGGGTCACCACCACATGAGGAACTGTATGAAAGGGTCGTGGTATTAGGGAGGTTGAGAATCACTCTATCAAACAGAGACCTCTTGAGCCCCAAAGTCTGAGATCACCCCAGGACTGAGCACAGTACTGAGCACAGAGCGGGACAGCCCCGATGGATGGCCTGAGTAAAGGACCCTCCCCTGTCCTGGCTCCTGCTGGGCCTCCCTTCACCCCAGACACGCAGGTTCTGCCAATATCAATCTCCTCACCCAGGGCTCCTCACACCCCTAGGCCCATTTCTCCTCTCCCTCTTCACAGTCTAGTCTCCTTCCTGGTTGGGCTCCAATGCCCTTATTTAGAAGCCTATGCCCAGGGTCCCCTGCCCCATCAGAACAGGAACGGGGACCAGGTTTCTCCCTCCTCCGGACTCCCCCCAACTTCCCAAACCAAAAGAGGGCTGTATTCTCTCTGGGGGCTTACAGAGTATGGATGAGGTAGCACTGGGGGATCCCTCCCCAGCCCCTGGGGAAGGCCCCCCGCCACTGCTCCTCCTGCTTCCACTGCCAGCATCTGAAGGGGCGGCGCTGCCGGAAGTGGAGGGCTGGGCGGGGGTGGCAGGTGAAGCCGGCGTGGTGGAGGGTGCAGAGGCGGGGTCTGGAGTGGAGGGAGAAGAGGCGGTGGCAGCAGCCGGATCTTGAGCTCTGAAGACAAGGAAGAAGCCTGGTTGGAGCACATAACCCAAGAACCAGGAAGGCACCACAGAGGAAGATGGGGCTGACTTCCTCTGCGACTACCCTAACTCTGACCCCTGGGGTAGGAAGGGGGAGGGGGACAGGAAGGTCAGTAAACTCCCAGAGGACAAGCTAGTGCTCTCTGTCTCCCGGGCATTCTGGGGGGTATAACTAAAGACACTCCCTCTCCCCAAGAAGAGGGTAAAATTACAGTGCTGCGTGAAAACCCACCCAGGAGTCACTCTGCCAGGCCTTGGCCCAGACCTTCAGAGGAGCTGCAGATGGGGAAGTGAGTGGCAGAGGCCCAGTCACCCCCTGAACTTACTTCTGAGGGGTCTTGATGACCAGATGGACAGTGAGCCCATCCTTGATTCCATGCTGGTTCAGCGTGTCCCCATCCTTAAGGATCTTGCCAGCAAAGATCAAGACGAGCTGGTCCTGCTGGGCCTTAAACCTCCGGGAGATTTCCTCTTTGAACTGGGATCAAGAGACAGAGGTTCCCTTGCGAGGCTGCATAGCTCCACCCACCAGGGGCCCTGCCTCTTCTTCCAGAGCTTTTGCCTTCCCTTGCTCCCACCTCTATCCCTGGAAGTTCTTCTTGCAGTCTCGACTGCACTTCTCATGCTGCAAAAGGCAGCTCCTCTTCAATTGCACAACTCTGTTTAACATATTTGCGACACTGAATCCCATGGGAATCATACGCCCCAATAACAGATAAATAAAATAAACAAGCGGCTCCTTTCTTAAACACGGAGACGGGGAGATAGAGCAGTAAGAGGCTTGGGTCTCCCACCCAAGAAAGTCCTTAGTGCTGTCTGCCATCATCCCACCTCCACTCCCTGTGGATCCCAAGTTATTCACCAGATAACAGTATAAATCCCACCAGGTCTGTCTCCATCTTTTAAAAAACTGAGGATCAGAGCAGGGTAAGTGGTCATTGATCCTGAGTAGGGCGGCACTGACCGGCTCAGACACACTGCCTTCCAATCGGGGTGGATTTCCCATGAAGAGGTCCGGGATAACGGATTTATAGTGTGGAACTAAGTACGTTGATAAGGGTGAGAGGCCGTGGTGACACCAGAGCTGCTTTAAGGGGAGCAAGAATCCCCAAACTCGATCAGCCCCTCCCCTAAAAAAAAACGCCGCCACCACAAACGGACACTTGGGTACAGACAGCGCACTTGCTGAGGCAAAGACAGTTCAGACTCCCTCTTCCAACCAGAAGGTTTATCTTAAGCCCCGCCTGTGTGAAATGCTGGAGCAGCCACTGGGGGAGAAGAACACAGCAATATGCTCTCATTCACATTTTTATTGAGCATCTACTGCACACTGCGTAAATCCCCAGGAGCCGAGAAGCAAAAGGAGCCACCGCGATTTGAGAGGAGAAAGGATCCGGGTAAAGGAACACCCTCTCCCTCTCCCGCTGCGACGCAGGTTTTCACCCGCCCGGCGCTGGAGCCCCTGGGAGGCACAGAGCGCTCCCCGCGCCCTCCGCCTGCACCCCCAGCCCCTTCTTCAGGTTCAATCCTCGGCTGGTGCTTTGCCCCCGCACCCCGCACCCCCACCCCGCTAAGCCTTGGCGCCTCGAACCCCGACAGGTCCCCAGCGCACACGCTCTTCTCAAATCCGGGTCTTGCCCCTTTCCCACCGCAAGGTGCCCCCGCTCCACTCCCTACCACGCCCCCAGCCCTAGCCTCACGGCAACCCCCGCCCCCCCACCCCACGCGCGCGCCCCGCTCCCCGGAATCTACCCTTCGCAGGGCGCCCCCTGCCCGCGTCTCCTCCCCTCCAGCTCCTCGGGGCCCCTGCGGGACCCCCGCCCTTCTCTCCGGGGCCCTCTCGGGGCCCCGGCCCCCGGCCGCAGCTCAGAGCCCTCCCCACCCCACCCCCAGTCTTCTCACGGACCTCAGGTCCGCGCCGGGTCCCCACCACCGGTCCTACCTCCTTGACTGAGGCTCGATCGCAGATCACAATCTCCTCCTTGTCCTTGGGGGTCTTCACGGTGACCCGAATGGGGGGCCTCGTCTCGGCCCCGCTCGGCTCCGCCATGCCGCCGCCGCCGCCACCCGGCCGCCCGCCAGCCCGCCCCGGCTCCTCCTCCTCCTCCTCTTCCCCGCCCGCCCGGCCGGCGCGGCTCGGGCGCCTGCAACACTCCCCTCTCCCTTCCCCTCTCCCCCCGCCCCCGGCTTCGCCGCCCCCTCCGGACCCGCCGCAGCCACAGCGCCCCGGGCGGACCGGGGGGGCCACTGCAACGGGGTCCGCCCAGGGCCGGGCCCCGGGTTCGGGAGCCGCCCGGGGCCTCGCGGGGCTGTCACCCCCAAGCGGGCTCTGGGCGCGGGCGGGGCGTGTCCCTCGTTCCTGGGGTGCGGAGCAGCGGGAGGGTTCCCCGGGAGACCGCCACCGACCACGGCCCACCGCTCCGCGCGGCGGTCCAGTCTGGCCCCGGGCTGCCCCCGCCCTCTCCGCGGGTAATTCCCGCTCGGGACAAAGGACGTTCTGTGTCGCCGCTTGACCACCATTCCATGTGACAACTCGGTCCCACTTGAAAGGCCCGGATCCCTGCAGGCCTTCGCCGTCTCCGTGGAGAGGCGATGTTCTCACTCCTGAGCCTGGGACGGACCCCACGCTCCCGAGGGTCGGGGCCTGAATGCAATTCAGTCCCGTCTCAAAGACCTGGGTTTTGTCTGCACGGTCTTTCTGAGCCCTGCTCTCTTAAACATAATAATTCCTATAACCTCATCTCCCGGAATTGTTCCTAACATAGGAAACTGCTTTAGAAAATAGCTAAAGATCTGCTTCACAATTATAGAGCATTAGCATAACCACGATTATCGAACCATGGATTGCCAAGGGAACAAGTCACTTCTCTCCTCGAAGGGGTTAAATGACCTTCCAGGACTTGCAAGGGCCGGTTACTCCCGCTCTCCGCCACTCCCCCCCCCCACCTCGCCCCCCAATAACCGCGTGATAGGACTGGGGCGGCAAACTATAGTTCCCAGGGTGCCTCGCGATGTCACGAGGAACTACAACTCCCAGGGTCCTCCACGGTAGGACGACGTTAAATCAGAACCACAATCGCCAGACCAGGAAACTACAACTCCCAGGGCTTCGCGGGGCGGGGCGGGGCGGGGCGGGCAGCTGGGCGACGGGAAGCGGCAGGCGGCGGCCAGGAAGAAGCTGCTGAAGCGTACAGCAGTGTGAGCGCCTGGAGCGGCAGGCATGCTGCGCCCCAAAGCTTTGACCCAGGTGCTAAGCCAAGCCAACACTGGAGGCGTCCAGAGCACCCTGTGAGTGCGGACCGACGACCCGAGTGGCGCGCGCCAGAGCCTGAGCGGGGCGGCGCGCAGCTTTCCGAGGCCGGAGGGGGGAAGGATTCCGGGGAAGTAAAAAGAGGGGGCAGAAGGGGAAGCAGCTGGGGAAACCGCCCGGGTGGGGCTTTTCTTGAAAAGCGAGGCTGGGGTGTGCTGATGCCCTTCGCGACCACACTCAACCCAGACCCTTGCTTCTGCGAGTGGCCAGTGATGGGAGTTGGGTGGGAAACTGCTCTTAGCACTCCCTAACCCTACGCCCTTCGCCAGGCTGCTGAATAACGAGGGATCCCTGCTGGCCTATTCGGGTTATGGAGACACAGACGCCCGGGTCACCGCGGCCATAGCCAGTAACATCTGGGCCGCCTACGACCGCAACGGGAACCAAGCGTTTAACGAAGACAATCTCAAATTCATCCTCATGGACTGCATGGTATGGGAAAAGGGACCTGGCTTCCACTACCTGGATCCCGCCCTGCATGGTTGGAGGGGCAGGAATGGGAACTCCAGAAGTCTTAGGAGTTGATCTACAGACAGATTTATAACAGGCAGGACTCTGCTCTAACAGGTGATGAGGAAGGAGTCTTGACCCAAGGTCTTACTGGGGTTCAGGTTTTCACTAGCCACTTGTTATTGGTGAGACTAAAGTCATCTAATTTCTCTGAGCTTCCTTATCCCTGCAGGTGGAAACAGTGACACACACAGACACAGCACCATTGTGTAAGTCACTGTGTTTTTTTGACACTCCAGTGAAAGACTAGTTAAAAACTATAGAGTCAATGCAAACCCAGATTCACTAACTCACAGAGCCATCAAGTTGTCAGGGGCTCCAGGACCTAGTCCAGCACCTTCAATTTCCAGGGAAAGGGGAGCAGGCCTGTAGATTGTGAACTCCTTGTATCTGCTTAGTCAACAAACAAGAGGGATTGCAAAGAGTCCACAGGAAAATGAAAAGGTAATCGACTTTGCCCACGCTTTTTGGAGCCCCCTCATGTTTACTAAGCCTTTGTGGTGTTATTGGCACGAAACAGGGCCAGTAGATAAAAACCCCAGTCTAGTAAACATCTAGACTCTGTGAGGTGGTGACCACACTATGGTGCATAATAAACCTGGCACAAGGAGATGAGTGTGAGGAGCATGCCGCAGAGACCACCTCACTCACGCTAATGGTGATTGGTGGCCAAGGGACTGAAGGAGGTAAGGGAACAAGCCATGTGACTCCCTGGGGGAAGAACAATTTTGACACAACAGCAAGTGCAAGGGCCCTGTGGGAGAACAGTGCCTGGTCAAGGGACAACAAGGTGAATGGGCTTGGAGTGACATGAGCCTGCGGTGAGTAGTATGAGATGAGGCTGGAGAGGCACCTGACTCACAACACAGACTGGCTATCGGCTAAAGGTTTGCTAAAGCAGATCGAATAAACCTCAAGGGTGAACCCTCCAAAAAGGATGTCCACTGTAGCGTGGCTGCCTGCTCCTTCCATGCCCACCCCCAATAATCCACGATGCCATTTCAGTTCAACGATGACTCAGGGATGTCCAACCCACAGATAGTACTTCAGGGCAATGACTCTCAAACTTTTGTCATAAAAAATATAGTTTATGCCACAGCCCGACCCACACATAGATCTCCTGAAGCAACAGTTTCATGAAGTAGTGTAGATGCTCTTCATGTCTCTTGTCTCCCGTTTGCTTACGTTTTAAAATGCCAATTGATCCACCTTTTAAATCGATCTCCTAGCCCTGGAGTCAAACTTGCAGCTCAGAAAAGAAGAGAGCTACAGGTTGGGTGTTTGCCCCCACATCTTTACTAGTGTCTGGGTAGCACCCATAAGAATGGCATCACCTGAATTGAGCTGTCTCTCGCCAGTCCGGATTGTGTGATAAATTCCCTTTGTTTCCGTGCTCTACAAGAGCAGTGTGGCCACGAATTCTTTGGGTACTACTGTGACCCCATGCTGACAGTCGGCCTCATCTGGGTGATTTGCCTTTCTCTTCTCTTTGTCTTGTTTAAGATTTAAAGAAGGGGTCTCTGTTTGAAAAGGAAAACCAAACACCCAGGTGAACAGCCTTTTGCAGATCAGACTCCGTGTGTGTACTGGCACTCCCACCGCTAGAGAGAGGTAGGGATTACGGACAGAGAACCCACAACCACGTTTGGGCGACCGAGTTTCCCAGAGCAACTGGTTCAGAGATGAAGGTGCTGAGGCTAGAACCCAGACTCCAAGCCCCCGAAGCTGACCCTCCTCTACCCCAGGGGGTAGAAAGAAACTGGAGCCCCTCTGAGGCCAGAGGAGCCCTGGAGGAAGGAGGCCGAGCAGCAAAGCACCCAATCCCATCATCTCCCCCTCCCCCCTACCAGGAGGGCCGTGTGGCCATCACCCGAGTGGCCAACCTTCTGCTTTGTATGTATGCCAAGGAGACAGTGGGCTTCGGAATGCTCAAGGCCAAGGTGGGTATGCACTTACCCCTCTGCAGCCCTGGGCCCGGCCCTGGGCGCTTCATTCCCATGTCCGCTCTGACCCCACTCCCTCTCTGGGGGCCCTCGCACCTCCTGTTCCCAGGAGCAGAATGAGTGTTCTCAGCATATGGCATTGGGGAGGTGGGGGGGGGGATGTCTAGATCCTGTGTCCCTCATCGGGAAGCCAGTGTGACACTGATCTCTGCTCCCCTTTTTGCAGGCTCAGGCCTTGGTGCAGTACCTGGAGGAGCCCCTCACCCAAGTTGCAGCTTCATAATGGTATAGGCGGGCACTGGGGGCAGGGCCCCTTGGGAAGACTGTTCTGGGCTGTGGTGGGAGGTTGAGGCTTGGTTTTCAAGAATAAATGTAAAACTCCTATCGTGTGTCTTGCCTCTTCTTGGATGGTGGGGGTTGGAGGAAGTGAGGTGGAACAGGCATCTCTTGGAGGACTGGTCATGTTCTTCATGGGCAGACAGCTCCTTGCACCCGTGCCATGGTCCCCCAAAACCAAGTGGTTTGGGCATTGGAGCCTCTGCTCCCTGGGCCTCACCCTGAATCCTTGCCACTCCGTAGAATCTCACTCGCCCGGCTGCCAACACCATGGGAGGGGCGCAGAGGGTCAAAAACTTGGTGGGTTGTCATGTTGAATGTGGGACCAGTCCTTCATTTCAAGGTGGGGGGGTGGGGGGGTGGAATGGGGAAGGTGGATCTGGGTCACCCTTTTCTGCCTCTGGGCCACCTGCAACAGGCCAGCATCCTTTCTTTTTCTCCCAGGAAGTCACACTTGGACCCTCTCTGGGTCCTGAGGCAGCATTTTTTGTTCTTTGAAATGTACATTTAAATTTTTATAATAGAGGGAACTGCAGCACAAGACAGGATAGGTTAATGGATGATGCTAATAGACTAAGAGAAAGTGTTGAAAGAGCAGGCAAATCTATACATTGTAGCACATAATAGCACTCTGCCTGTCCCAGTTAGAATATGCGGCTCCTGAAGCCTCCCGTCCTGGGAGGGAGCAAAGGAAAGCCAGCCCTGGGCCTCGGGGAGGCCTTCATTTTCAAACTCAGACCCTTCACCCCATCTAGCTACTTCTGTTGGGCTCCCCCGACTCGGCATCAACTGCACAGAGGACTTCTGGTGCCATGGTAAGGGCTGATCCTAGAGAAGTTGGTCAAGCTGCAAGTTTCAGCTCCACCCAGGGTGAGAAATGCTGCCCATCCCAGGCCCTGGGCTGCAGGGAGGGGTGGGGCAGGGCCACCCACAGCTCTGCACCGCAGCAGGGGGCCTGACACCCATCTGGCCCCAGCAGCCCTTCCTCCGTGCTCCCAGGCCACCTTCCCCAGAAGCTTTTTGCACCTTGTTCTGAGGGAAAAGCACAGGACTTAGTGGAGGAGTTCTGTGTCCTGTGGGGCTTTCAAACGATCTGGTGGCTGGGCCCCCACTTGCCACTGGGACCAGCGGTGAGCCCTCCGCTGAGTCGGCTTTCTCCCTGGGCCCCAATCCGCCCTGCTCCTCCACTGCTTCCAGGTGCCCCAGCTGAGGGTAGGCACCCAACCTGTCTAACCTGTCTGACGTCACCTTCTCTCCACCCACCTGGGCCTCAGGCCTCCAGTCGCCCTGCTCTTCCTGTTCTCAGCTTCCGTCTTCTCGGCTTCCTTAGGGCACCTCCACCTGCTGGAGCTGAGCCTTCCCAGGCCCTGCCTAGCCTCCTGTCCACCTGCCTGCCATAGTGGCTGCAGAACTCCAATGAGAGGAGAGGTGGACTCAGGTCTCTGGAGAACCGAGGGTTGAGTCAACAGCGCACCTCTGTCCCCAAAGACACTCCCACCCTCCATGCGGAGCCAAGATGGGAAACAGAACCGGAGAGGATTATAACTTTGTCTTCAAGGGTGAGTTGGGGTTTCTGGGGAGACAGGCAGGGTGGGAGACCAAGAAAAAGCCATAGAGCTAAAGAGGGCCTCCTGTTAGAATGAGCCTCTTATTTGATTCCCGCCTCTAACTTCACTCTCCCCCAACCCCAGGGCTCAACATTCCTCCAGATAAGAAAGTTAGCTGGTGGGGGGGGGGTCTGGTTACAAAGGTAAAAGTGGCAGGACTCTATTGTTATAAATACTGAAGCTAAAGTGTCCAATGAGTTAGGCTCCCCTGCCTCAGTCCTAAGTATGCCCATGTCTGGGACTAGCCTGCCACTGAAGCACAAGAGATGGGGGTCAGACTTCAGAAAGGACTTTCCTCCTAAGGAGAGAGGGAAGCACGCAGAAGAGGAAGAAAGTCATCCTTCTGGGCAAGTGTACAGGAGAGGCTGCTCTCGTGATAGGGCAGGGTGAAGACATGGGGGCATGGAATGAATCCGGGGACTTGGGGCTGAGCCCTTGCCAAGCCCCTAGCCCCTAGGTAGCAGACCCCGGGGCTCGCCTTGGTCCTGACTGGAAGTGTGGGTATCTTTCTCATCTCTCTCATGCTGTGCTTGGCCCATATACTGCACCCCCCCCCCACCCCTTCCCTTTTACACACACACCTTCTTCAGGGCAGGCCTCTGATTCAGTCTCCACACCCCGCTGCCCTGCCCAGCCTGGTCTGCACTCCAGCCCAGCCTCTCAGCTCACCTGGGGAGAGAACTTCCCTTGGAAGAGGTGAAAGAGATGGTGAAAGTGACTCACCGTCTGGGGCAAGGACGACTGTTTGCTGAGCCTCACATTGAAAGGTGCAGGGAGCAAGGGCTGGGCTGCGACCCACAAGGCCATGATCCCGACCTACCAGCTGCTCCACCGGAGAAAGAGCAGGCTGCGTGTCTGCTCCGGTGAAGATATACAGACTCAGAAAACTCTCGGTGTCCGAATCACCTCCAGGGCAGTGGGAGCAGGTTTGCTATGAGACTCCTAGGCAGTTCCACAGGGACGCACATAGGCCACCTGCCCGCCGTGGGGTGGCTGGTTAGTTCACTGTGTTCCAGCCACTTTCTCCTGAAATCCTTCTCGGAAATATACAGCAACCCCACCTGCCTCCGAGGAGAACCGCATGCCATAAGGGTCACCCATCGGTGTCCTTTGGAAATTGGACCCCCAGGAAGACAGCCAGACCATGCTTTGGGTTGACAGCTGAATGCTTAACCATTTGCATTAAGTCACCAGGGACTTAATTTACATGATAAAGTCCATGGTCACTGAGTCAGGGCTACCGGACTAGAGTTGCCTCTGCCCCTTAGGGTTTCCCAGGCACTGTGCAGCCACGACTCCCTCAATCACTATCCATGCATGATCGAATCCATTCTGACTTGTGGCCGCCCTGTATGGGGTCCTCAAGCTATCCCTATAGATCGTCTTTCTTCTGTGGAGCAGCTGGTGGCTTGAACCGCTAGCCCACAGCACCATCTCTGTAAACCAAAAAGCCAACGCCACCCCCACCTCCCCCATCTCCCCACGGTTGAGACTGAGTGACACCACAGGACAGAGTGGAACGGCTCCTTTGGGTTTTCAATCTGTAAATGGTTCTGGGAGCAGACAGCCTGCCTGGTCTTCCCGCCTTGGCAAGGCTGGTGGATTCAGGCTGCCTACCTTTGGCCAGCAGTCCAATGCGTAACCCCCGGTGCCACGAGAGCTCCTTTTAATCACAATAGTGGCCCTTTCATCTCCAGGCAGTATCAGCACAGTGGCTTCCATCTCAGCTCTACCACTTGCAGTCATTCCAAGTTAGGGGCCTAAGAAACAGACAAAGAAGAAGTCTGGGGTGCAGGCTCAGGGAGGAAACAGGACTGGGCAGAGGGAGAGGTCCAACCGCAGAGCAGGACTGACAAAGCCCAGCGAGGCTGGGGGCGCTGGGGAGAATATTGCTGCACATCAGAGGGACCCAGCCTGCCCTAGCTTCACCTTGCTCAAACGCCAGCCACAGGGTGCCCAGCCCAGCAAGGGCATGGCCTCATAGAGGTACCTTCTCAGTGCCAGAAACAGATGCTGAAGGAGCCGGCAGCTGGAGGCTGTCACTGGCCACTCCCCCTGCAGCTGGACAACAAGTCCTACCTTGAAGGCCCATCTTGGACAGCATAGCCCGGGGTGTGTTTGTGTGGGCTCGCCAGTTAAAGGCCTCACTTTCTTTATAGGGTGGGAAGAAGAAGAATGGTACCCACCTCGTGGAGGCGTGGAGATAAAATGTGTAGGGCTTTTAAGGCCAGTGCCTGGCCCCCTGAGTAAATGTCAGCCCATCAGCATCCTCATTTTACAGAGGAGGGCACTGAGGCTTCAACACAGAGTCTGTAGCTGGAAAAAGTCACAAAATCGGGACTCAAACTGTCATAGAATCCAAAGTCTGCCCTGAGCACCTTTGGAGCCTGAGGACAGGGCTGTGGGCCCACTCTCTGAGGGAGGTGAGATGGGAGTGGGGTTCTCAGTAGAGAAAACACACACACACACACACACAGACACACCACCCCCCTACCTGTCATCTTCTTACCCAGGTATGCCCATACTACTCCCACCTTTTTTTTTTTTTTGCTCCCAGCTCTTCCCTGCCTTACATAAATAAGGAAATTTTTTTTAGTTAGAAGGGACCTTTTTGTTTGAAAAAAAAAATGGACCTTTATAAGTTGATAAACAGGGAAACTGACCCAGAAAAGGTGAACACTTCTCTAAGTCTGTCCAACTGGTCAGAGGCTGTGCCAGGACTCAGTGTGTGTTGCTCCCAGCCCGTGAGTGCCACCCGCCTCCACAGAACCACCTGAGGTCTGCAGGGTGGCTTCCTATACCCTGGTCCCTCCATCGATCCCTCACACTGATTCTGGCTCCCCCACAGACGGTAAGCTCAGCCCCTGGATACCACCCAGAAGCCCAAAGCATCTTCCAGTCCTTCTGGCCCTTGTCCCTGAAATCCCAACAGCCAAAGCACTGTCTACCAGCAAGGATGGCAACTGCAGCAAGTTCATGCATTTCCTGTACTCTGGGCAACATCCCATTTACATAGGGCCACCACAAAGTAGATACGATTGTCCTTCCCATTTTCCATATTTAAATCCCTAGGCTCGGAGAGGTTAAACTACCTGCTGAAGGACACACACCTGTTACAAGGCAGAGCCTGGACTATCTTCGCTGTGCTCCCCTGTCCAACTCCCAGCCCCAAGCCCTTGACAGACGGGATGTCAGGGACGACTGGACCCCAGCTTCTTTTTTTTCTTTATTTTTTTACATTTTATTAGGGACTCATACAACTCTTATCACAATCCATATATATACATACATCAATTGTATAAAGCACATCCATACATTCCCTGCCCCATTCATTCTCAAAGCATTTGCTCTCCACTTAAGCCCTTTGCATCAGGTCCTCTTTTTTTTCCCCTCCCTCCGAACCCCAGCTTCTTACACAAGGGGCACACGCTTTCCCACAGATACGTCACCTACCAAACTTGCTCTTCACCCACATCTCTAGTCACACCTATGTTCCCTAAAGATACACCCCACCCCGCCCACTCTCCCCACTCCCAACTCTCTTCCAGGAGTGTGTCCATCCCCCAGACGGCCCACCAGGTGTGCCCACATAGTCCCACATCCCAGTAACCTCCTCACCAGCCCTGAGCATCAACACCCACACTGCCCACAGACCCTCCCCACCCCACCCCTAGCCCCGTGACCTGATGCACAGGCTGACTCTCCTTAGCCTCGCCCCTGCCGTCCGTGTGGTGGTGGTTCTGCCGTCCAGCGGGCTCTGCTCGCGGCCACTTTGCGTGGAAGAGGAGGAGGCGTGGCCTGGCCCTGCCCTGCCTTCGCCATCTTGGCAGCGGGCATCCATTGCTGAGACTTGGTGGAGGGCGGCCCTCCTTCTCGGCCGCCTTACTGAGCATGCTGCCCCTCATTCCTTCCAGAGCCCTTTGGCCCAGGACAAACGCACCAAGCACCCCAACCCCTGCCTCTTCAGTTTTGGGAGCAGGGCTCCCCTGCCCTCCTGGTGGGCAGATGCTCCAAGCTCAGGTGGGCTGGGGACTGCACGGGCCCTTGCTGAGCCCTTCCCTCCCCCACCTCCAGTCGTGCTGATCGGCGAGTCCGGCGTGGGCAAGACCAACCTGCTATCCCGGTTCACGCGCAACGAGTTCAGCCACGACAGCCGCACCACCATCGGGGTGGAGTTCTCCACGCGCACGGTCATGCTGGGCACCGCTGCCATCAAGGCCCAGATCTGGGACACGGCCGGCCTGGAGCGCTACCGAGCCATCACTTCAGCGTGAGCCCGGGCCGGGGTGGTGGGGTGGGAGTGGGCCCGAGACCCCAGTGCACACGCACGCCCTGTGGACAGAATCAGAGTGCTGCGAACCACCAGGCTGAAAGAAGCGCCGCCAGCACTTACGCTGTGCCCACGCTCGGGGGCGATTGAGGGTGGCATCCTAAGTACCCGCAAAGCCCCCCCCCCCCCAGTGAAACCGCAGGCTGCAGCTGGGCAGGCCACGGAGGAGCCGGGATGGGCGCTGGCTCCCTTTGTCTAACACAGTGGTTCCCAACCTTCCTCTTGCACGACCCTTTCATGCAGTTCCTCCTGTGGGGGTGACCCCCCCTCAACCATCACATTATTTTCGTTGCTACTTCATCACTGTCATGATGCTACTGTTCTGAATCGGGTGACCCTTGTGAAAGGGTGGTTCGACCCCCACAGGGGTCTCGACCCCCAGGTTGAAAACCGCTGGTCTAACAGGAAACTGGGAGAGCTGGCAGGGTCTTCTCCAGAGTGTCCCTCTGACAGCTTCCGGCCAGATTGTGTGGCCATGGTGGTCTGAGTGTGTACAGCACTTGTGAGCGGGGAAGGAATCGAGCGACTTCAGTCACTCACGAGGAACACACACACACACACACACACACACACACACACACACACACGGGCTGGTCATCTGGCCACTTAGGAAGGAGCCTTGATTGCCTAATTTAAAAAAAAATAGGAATAACCAGGGAGTGGGGGTGGGGAAATCGGAATACTTCAGACAACACCAGTGTGAAGTAGCCGCAGCCAGTTCCAAGAGCGAGGATGGGTGTCTGGGAGGGTCCGGCCAGGGGCTGCTTGGAGGGATGGGCACTGAGGGAGCGTTGCCCCTGTGGGGTTTCCGAGGCTATAAACCTTTACAGGAGCGGCAAGGCTGGTGGTTTTGAACTGCTGACCTTGTGGTTTGCAGCCTAATGTAGAACCACTATGCCACCAGGGCTCTTTAGTGGTGAGTAGCAGAAGCTAACGTCAGAGCCAAGCAGTGAGCACGGTGGAGGGGCTATGAGGGAAGGAGGGAGGCTGCAGAGGATCCCCAGCCAGGGGAGGCTGCTCTGAGGCCCGGGTCCCAGGTGAGCTCTCAAAAGCCTTGGGCGCTGCCTGGCTGGAGTTTGGGTCCTCGGGTCTCTGCTTTGGGACCTGATGGCCCCATGGTCCTGACCTTGCCCCTCTGCTCTCCCCGCCCCCCTTTCACCCCTTGCTCAGGTACTATCGTGGTGCTGTGGGGGCCCTCTTGGTGTTTGACCTAACCAAGCACCAGACTTACGCCGTAGTGGAGCGCTGGCTGAAGGAGCTCTATGACCACGCGGAGGCCACCATTGTCGTCATGCTCGTAGGCAACAAGAGTGACCTCAGCCAGGCCCGCGAAGTGCCCACCGAGGAGGCCCGAATGTTCGCCGGTGAGAGCCTCCCCTGCCCCCACCAGCTTTCCAGCCTAGTCTTCCTGTACCTCATCAGACCCCCACAGCGCTCCGCCCTCCCGTGCCCTATCCCCCTCACCTTTATCCTGAGACTCTGCAAGGACCATTATTCACAGTGGACTTGAAGACAGCCTTGTTCTGCGATGCTCAGCAATCTGGAGCATCGAAGGGGCGGGCTCCTCCGGGCCAGGTCCAGGCACACCTTGCCTCATGAGTTTTCTGGGGGTTGGAGGCGGCCAAGTCTGGTGGTGAAGGACGAGGCTTTGGAATCCCAGGGCCTGGCCTTGCCAAGCCCCTTCCTCACCCATTCTCCCCGTTCCTGGGCTTCCGTAACAGAGGTGCAGTGATCGTACCTGGCGCAGAAGTTGTTGTAAGGACTAGCTGAGCCACTTCAGGGCCCGATGCCTGACACTTAGCAGACAGCAAGCGTATGCCAGCACTGCCTTTGTCCCTCTCCCTTCATGGTGTGCTTCCCTCCCCACCTGCCAGAGAACAACGGGCTGCTGTTCCTGGAGACCTCGGCCCTGGACTCCACCAACGTTGAACTGGCCTTTGAGACTGTCCTCAAAGGTTAGAGCGCTGGGGTCCATTTGGCACCCCATTCCACCAGAGCCCTAGCCCCTGCCCCAGCCGATCCCTCAGCACCTCTCTGCGCCCTTAGCCTCCTCCGAGCCTCCCAGTTCCCCACTCATGCTCTCACCCAGGTAAGGAGAAAGGACCCAGATGTCAGACTCTACTTCCAGGAAAACCTTGACACATGGCCACCCCCAATAGCCACAAAGGGTGGGGGTGGGGAGGATGCAAGGGGAATGCAGGGAGGGCTCTCAGTTCTGATCATCGCCCTCTACCCTACTCAGAGATCTTCGCCAAGGTATCCAAACAGAGGCAGAATAGCACCCGGACCAATACCATCGCCCTGGGCACAGTCCAGGGCGGACAGGACCCAGGCGCCGGGGCAAAGAAGGCCTGTTGCATCAGCCTCTGACCTTGGTGAGCACAAACCAATCCTCCTCCTTCTGATGTCATGCCCGCCGCCCACCAAGCCCCAGGCTCCCCGCTGCCCTGTGGTCCATCCGGGACGTGTCAGTGTCCACACAGCCCCCTGGAGCTCTGAGGTCTTCGGTCCCACCACAAATCTGTCATAGTCTGCCTGCAAACTAGGCCTGACAATAAAGCTGCGTTTTATATTGCTGCCTGGCCATCCATCCTGCTGCTGCCGCCGTCTGATCCTCTCTTCTCTTCCAATTGGATCCTCCCCTTCCGTCTCGGCCCTGGGGAGTCCCTCGCCCCAGTTCCATGCTCCCCATCATACCCACTATACTCCAAGGCCAGCTGCCTGGGGGAGCCCTGCGGTCTGGGGATAGTGCCAAGGGGGGTGGGAGGTGCCCGCCCTTCCTGCTGCCAACCCCCAGGGCAGGTGGGAGGGAGGGCAGTGGAGAGGGGTGGGTTCTCTGGAAGGCAAGACAAAGGGAACGGCATTGAAGGGACCATCTGGTGCCCAGGGACCTGGTGCCAAGAACCGAGGTCCCTGCCACACTGGGGCATGGGGAGGAGGGCGGGGAGATGTTAGGGGGAGACAAGGCCTGTCCTGGGGAAGGGGTGTGCTGGGGTGGGGGAGGACGGAGGGAGACCTGCACAGAGCAAAGTCTAATTTCTCTAGGGCTTCCTCCCTGTCCCCAGCGATGACAAGGGGGCAGGAATGAACTGAAGGGTCTGGGTGGTGAGTAGGGTGTGTGTCTCTTAGCTTCAGACCAGCCCCTCCTCCAACCGAGCCGGCTGCTCGAGCAGGCTGTCTCCTTGGTCTGCTGACCAGGGTGGATGGCTGACAGGCTGTTCCCCAAGGAGAAGGCGGGCCGGCCAATGGGGAGAAGAGAGGAGACCCAGTGTTTGAAGACTCAGGATTTCTGGAGACCTCCCCTTCCCAGGACACATACAGGGATGCCCAGAGTCCCCACAGAGAGAACCCCAACCAACAGTCACCACAGTGGTTCCTCTGACCCCCAAGATGGTCCCGATCCCTCTGCCAGACACAAAAAGTAAGCGCCGTTAAGTAATAATGCTTTTAATAAAATTAAGTTCTTAATAGCACATCTCATCCATTGACCCTCCCCTTCTTGGTTGTGTGCCCGTGTGCAACATCACTCTGACTTGATCGTTCCGGGGTTGAGGTTTCCTCGTCGCCGTGAAGTATTTGTCTCCTCAGCAGGGATGTCTTCCCTAGATGCCTCAAATGAAGTCTTGACCACAATCCTACTCTACTTTCTACAGTGGGGAGACCGTCCTCCCTGCCCCAGGGCCGTCTCCCCCACCCCCCCACCCCAACCCCCCAGCAGAGGGGATGGGCAATCCCTTTTCCTACCTCTGATGCTACCATCCCAAACTAGTGGGGAGGGCCTCCTAGGACAAACAGAATGGGGGGTGGGGTGGGAGGACCACCCTAGGTGGGACAAGAAGTAAATTAGGGAGAGGGACATGTTTGGGGTCTAGAGTCAGGGAGAGGGCATGATAGTCATTAGTGTCATGGGACTGGCCCCGCCTCCCCCCAGCGTGTACAGGAAGGTCCCCACCTGATTGCAAGCAAAGGTTACCAGAAGGCAAGTGCTTGAAAATAAATGCCTCCCATATAGGACTCAGGCTCTCCAATGGTTTGGGGTGGGGGGGCACCCCCAGGCCAGGGCACAACACATGAGCCCTACCTGAATGAGCATTGGGCAGGAGCAGTGAGGGTCAGGGTTGGAGGTCACTGCTGCCCTCTGATCTGGATTCTGGGGTAGCTGAGACCATCAGGATGGTGGCCCTCCCCCAGCTCCCAGAAGTCCTCCTTGGAATCTAACTGCATGCAGACAATAACGCACTTTGCAGACCTGTGAAGCACAGCACAGTTTTGAAGGAGAACATTTATTGAGAACACTACTTGCGCTGCTGCTTGGACCTCTCCAAAAGCCAAGTGGAGGGCTGGGTGGGAACAAGGATGGGAAACAATCGCCTTAGTCCACCTGAAGGTCCCAGATAAAGCAGCCTGTGTGCATGTTTGGGAAATAACCTACCAGGCTCTCCAATCAATCTGTCACCAAGTGGATTGAGGTTAGACTCTCAGAAGAACTTCCTCATCTGGGCTCTAGAAGCTGGTTTGGGAGGATTTGAGCTGGTCTCCGTCCTCCCTACAAGCCCCAGGTAATGACCTATGTATCACTTTGGACTGAGCAAGCATTGTGCAGCGGAAGCAAAGGGTGGGACAGAATGGCCTGACCCACAGGCCCCTCTTCTGCTGCTCAGGGCTCAGCCCCTATCTGCAGGCCAGTGTTCTACCCATTTAAAGACCCTCAGAACCGAACCTCTCTATCTGTCCTACAATTTTAAAACCCAAGGATTCTCAGAAGCAACCATAGTTGACTGGAAACTGCCAACCTTAAACCTGCAGCCTGCTTCCACCTGACTTCTAAAGACGGGGCAACTCAAGACAGAGCCAGTCACTGCCCCCCTCTATCTTGCGCTCTTTACGACTTTTATACATTCTACTGGACCCAGGGGCCCTCGATGCTACTAAACTTTAAGCTATCTGAATATTGTCTACTAAGTAACTAGTAATTCTTTCTCTCTCTTTCTCTAGGATTATATGAAATAAATTTGAATTATTATTATTATTATTATTTTGTAGTATTCTTTTCTTTTAAACCCCTCAGTTTCTTTTCTTCTCTCTTTCTCGCTCGGTTTTTGTGTTTGTTTTTTGGTTAAAAAAAATCTATTTCTCTTAAATCTCACACCTCTCTGAGGTTCCCATGGGCCTGCTGGGCCTCAGTTCTCAGCTTCCCCTTCTCACTCACCTCGTGGGAATGGTGAAGGGGAAGGGGGTGACTCCCCAGGATCCTCAATCCTCTGCTTCTTCCTTGTTAATCCCTTTCTTTGTTTGGCTCTGCCAGCTCCCCCCCTGAGGGGGAGGGGGAGAGGGGCGGGGAGCCCATGGAGTGAAATCCAATCTAGTCACAGGGCCCCAGAAGGGACCAGGGTTCCCTCAGCCCCTTTCTCCACCATCCACACCAGGATGCTCCCCACAGAAAAGCAAATGACATTCCTCCCCAAAGAAATGTAGGGGGGAAAAGGAACGTAAACCCGAACATATATTAAAAACACTTTGTTTAAGATTTAACTCTGAATACAAATGTATTTTTTTTCTTCTTCTTCTTCTCTCCCTACATATATTCTAAACCTTCTAAAGTTTTTTTATTTTTTTTAAGGATCACTTTATCATAAAATAAAATATCCTTTTCATATAATAAATTACCTAATAAAAAGTCTTTTTTTTTCATATTAGCCCAGGTTCTTTGCTACATTTATACGGTAATAAACGCCTTTATTAAAATAGAATATTAAATTATAAAGAACTGCTTTTTTTTTTTTTTGCTATTTTTGTTTTCTCCCCTCTGCGTTGGTCTCCTTTCTTGCTCCCCCCCACTCCTGTTTTGTTTCTCGCTATGCGTGTTTTGCATTTGTGTCTAGGTCTGGCTCAACTAGTAAGGGTGGGATTGGATTTTCTGAGCCCCCTAGTGTTAACAGTCTTCCGCCTTTGAGGGTAAGGAGTGGAGAGGGGGAGGGGTCGACAGACATCCTTTCTTCCCACCCTCCTCCCCAGACTGCCCCCAGTGTCCGGGGTACCCATTTGGTTTGGTTTCTATTGTACAGACATTTCAGGATGGCTCACGAGGCAGCGGGGAGGAGGGAAGTTGTCACAGGCCAGCTTTCTTGGCCCCTGACCGCCTTCCTCTCCCCTGCCTGGCTGGTGGTCTAGAGGGGAAAGTTGAGGAGAAGTGAGATAACTCACAACAGGAGGAAAGAGAGGAGGAAACCCCCTTGGCACCCCCATCCCTGTACCCCTTCTCCTTTCAAAGAAGAATGGGTCTCCAGAGCCGTTAGTGCTCAGAGATCACCCAGAACAGTCCCACCCAATTACATACAAGGATCCCCTGGCGCCCTCTGGGCCTCTCATCCCTGTCCTCTCCTGGCCCGGCCAGCAGAACCAGGAGGGCGAGAGGCCAGTGGCAAGCCCAAATGAGTCGTGGGGAAGCAAGACTGGAGGGGTGCAAGGCCTGTGACAATACAGTATTAATGAACCAGGTCCTGCCACACCCCAACTCAACTTCTACCTCAGATGGACCCCTCTCTGAAGACCTGGTCTCTCTCCTTAGGGTGGGGATGATAGGGACACAGAGACTTCATGATTAGCAAGCTAATGAGGATTCAGGTCAGGCCCTGGGAGGGGTACAGAGAGGGGGGGGGCATTGCAGGGGAGTCAAGGCAGGACTGAGGAAGCTAGCTGCCCTTTCTACCAGCCTCTCCTGCCTCAGGTCCTTTCCTGCTCCTCTAAATAGCAGACCCCCACCCCTGCCCCCCACCCCACCCCCAGACCCACAGGCAGAAAATCCAGCCAAGAAGTACTCACTACATATAATGCCCAAAGATGATGACAGTGAGTCACCTTTAGATACCCTAGTATTAGACCCTTCCACAAATTTTCACTGAGAAATGAGCTATAATCCATCAAAAATTTAAAGGTGTTTGCTCAGAAGGGTGGAGAGGGCTTTCTGGTGCCTCAAGTTCAGTGGTATCAAGATGTTCTTCCCCCAGACTTCTCCACTCTCAAAGCTGGGCTGGAAGGGGCAGGAGGATCAGGAAGGGATGTAGTAAAAGGAGCAAAGAAAAGCAAACTCCACAGCTGCCCCGGGGAAGAAAAGAAACAGCAGAACTCCCAGGAAGGGGAACGGGAGCAGGGAACAGGGTAAGGGGCAGTGGAAAGCCCTTCCAGCCCAGCTGTATGGGGACAGATGCAGTCTGCATGCCCCCCACCCCACCCTTGAGGACTTCTGCAGACTTCTAGGAGGGCGCCAACCTCCATGTGTTGTGAAACCTCTTGACCAGATCCTCAAACAGGATGTGCGGTGGGGATGGGGGTGAAAGGGTCATGTTAAGAGGTCGGAGGTCAGGACTAGAAGCCTTGGGGATTGGAAAAAAGCACCTCTGGGTACACATGGGAATTCTCCCTCTCCCTTTGCCCTATTGCCCAGAGGAAGGAGTAGGGTGACACACAGATGGGGGTGGGGGCTGGGGATGTGGGTTGGGGGGTCAGGATTAGGAGCTTCAGCCTTAGCCACCATCTCTGGCAAAACAAGTTTCTTTAAGCTGCTCCCCGATTTTAGAATATGTTGAGGTATCAGAGTTGTAACTCTAGTAACATTTCTGGTCCGGCCCCCTCCCAACCTACCCGGAGCTGGGGGACCGGCGGCTCTGCAAGTGGCCCACCCTCTAGCCACCACAGCTGCCTTTGCCCACGGTCCCCCACCCCCAGCGAGCATCTCTAAGCACCTAGCCCCTGGAATCACTGATTTCCGAAACGCCTTACTGGAAAGCAGCTCTTGGGCGGCCCCTGGAGAGTGGGCCTGGAGGTACGGGGCACGGTACTTAGGAGAATATCCGGATGGCTTGCGTGGCTGTGATGTGGCAGACGGGACACTCGGGATCCGTCCTCTCACAGATGCGAACTGCGCACTCCATGCAGAAGAGGTTGTGTCCGCAGGGCACCAGCGCGGCGGTCACCTCGCTTTCGAAACACACCATGCAATCGCGCCCGCCGCCGGGGCTCCGCAGGCCGCCCCCCCCAAGTTTGGAGAAGCCCTGGAGAGGCTCCCCGGGCGGGCGCCTCGGGAGTCCCGCCAGCTCCGCGGAGGTAGCAGGAGAACGATGCGCGCCCGGGGGCCCTGCGCGGGCCTTGGACGAGGAGGACGTGGAGGAGGCCGAGGGGAAGAGCACGGAGGTGGGCGTGGCATTCTCCTGGCCCGCCCAGAGGGGGGGGCTGGTCTCGGCCACCCCGTAGTACACATCCTGCTTGCCCACTCCATAGCCCGCAAACAGGTACCCGCCGTAGCCAAAGTCCCCGCCCTGCTCGCCCAGGCGCGGGGCCTCAAAGCCAGAGTCCACTCCGCACTCGCCGATGCAGCCCAGACTGTTCTGCCGGAAGGTGGAGAGGGGCTTGCAGCCCGGGGGGTGCACCCGCCAGGCCTCGGAGTAGCGGCTGTCCAGCGCGGCGTCGGGGCTGCCCGCCAGGAAGTCGTTCTCGTTGTTGTACTCCAGGATCTTGCCCGTGCGCACCGCGATGTGCGTTTCAATCTCCTCGCGCGCGCGCTCCACGTTGCCGGGGGCCCCGGTGATCTCAAACACGGGGTCGCGGTCACGGCTGGGCGTGATAATGTACGTGTTGGTCTGCTGCTGAATGCGCTTGATGGTGGCCCCCTTGGGGCCCACCACGAGCCCCACCACGCGGTAGGGCACCCGCACCCGGATGGTCACCTGGCCGGGCAGCGCCGGCGCCACGCCGAAGGCAGCGCCCGACTTGTTGCGCGAGGCGCGGATCATGGAGAAGTGCTCGGCTGCGGAGATGATTTCCCGCCGCGCGGTGGCCACGTCCTCTCGCCGCCCAGTCACCATAAACACCGGCTCCTCGCCCCGCACTGGTGTCTTGATGTAGGTGTTGGTTTTGGCCCTCAGAGCCTTAATCTTACAGCCTGGGGTAGGGTGGGGGAGGGGAGGCAGGCAAGACAAGACAACAAAACAAAAACAGACCCACAGGACAAGGTTTGTGATGGCACCAATAAGCTCCCCGATCTTACCCAGAGACCACAGCTCCCCAAGGACCCCTTAGTCTACCCTTGGAAACACAACCCCTCTCCGCCCCCATCCACCTTGACTGGAACCAGCCCCTCCCGGGACCTCCAGTCTACTCAATGTCTTTATGGGCCACAGATGGCTGGCTCATGCTGAGCTCAGGGCCCTCCATGCTCACTAGCGGCTTGAAAAATCCCCAAATACTCACTGACCCTTCCAGGCAAGTTGCTAGCTGAGAATCTACTCACGAATTCCTCCCCCACCCACTGGCTGAGAGGCACATAACTTCCAAATTACTTAAACACTGCACCTGTCGCCGTCACCCATCTTTCTACAAAACCTCCCATAGCTACTCCGTCAGCACCCCACAGTCTACTCCTTACTTAACCTCCATTCATGAAGTATCTTCCCAGTCGACCCTGGAGCCCCTGACCCCTATCTTTTCTGTGACGCCCTCTCCCCAAGCCTTCTCCCCACTGTCTCCCGCTGAGTGCCTGAATTCACAGAGTTTGCAGCAATTAGTGGAAGGTGGGAGACCAGGCTGAGTCTGAGAAGTAGTGCTCAGGCAGGAGAACAGGAGTATGAAGATAAAATGAATCGCCTTGTGAGGAAGTGACACCCCGCCCAAAGAGTTCTTGGCCCCTGGTGACAAGAGAGCAGACATGGGTTGGGACCGGAGTAGAGTAAGGGACAGGGTATGGTGGGCCCAGCCTCCTGCTTCCAAGGAGAGTGAAGAAAGGCCCAGACAAAGAGAGACAAAGGGAGGGAGAAAGGTGAGAGAGACTGGGAGGACTACAGAGCTGGATGGGTGACTGGACAAGCCCCTCTCCTTTCCCAGGTATCTTCCTCCAACCCCCCCCCACCTTCACAAGAAGCCTCACTTTTTCCACGAAGCATCCACACCACGTGTATATGAGTTTGCACACATGGTCCTAAGAACCGTGAGTGCTGTGTGCCTTTATCTACACCAACGCTAGTGGGGTGAGCCTGCCTGATGCACTTTCCAGCCGCCCTCCTTGCCCACCCTTCCATCTTCATCCGCTCCAGCACATCACAGGATACTTCTACACACACCTCCAACTTTCGCCCTTATTCACACTCCTCTCCAGGCATGCAACTCACTATTCTGTCCTTAGCCCCCCTCCCCACCCCTCCAGCAACACACACACACAATCACAATCAAGGGCAGTGTCCTAGTTTCCTGAGTCTGCCAATCCCCTAAATACAGGCCTGAGGTGAGCTCATCTTTTGAGCCTCTTCCTCCACTCCAGACGGCCTCTGATACTACCAAGTTATGAGTGGGGGTGGGGGGAGGGGAGGGTGGGTTGGTACAGCTTTCCTCGCCTTCCAGAGACCTCTCAAGAAGGAGACTGTTCCCTCTCCCTGTCTTCAAGACTTCTTGTCAGTTGACCAGGCCTACCTGTTGTCCAGCACATGCTTGCTAAAGGACCGCTCTATGAGACAGAGCAGGTTGAGGACTACGGGGTCCCCTTGCCTACTACCTCCACTCACATGGGACCTGGCTCGAAGTTTTGGCTCCATCAACCTTTGGGGGTTGAGGAGGGCCGGTCAGGGCAAGGAGAAAAGCTAGGGTGCAGAAGTGGAGGCGGACCTCTTCCTGGATTCTGCCACATCAAATCCAAGGCATCTCTTGAAGGGAAGATCCAGGGGGCTTCACCTTCCTGGAGGTCAAATAGAAGAGCACTAACACTGCAGAAGGCAGGAGGCTAGCCGAGAGGGAGGACTTCCATGCACTCAAAAAATGATGGAGGCCTATCTGAATAGGTGAAATCTCCCTATTTATATGAGGGACAGGCCAGAGGCAGAAGAAGATAGAATAATTCCATTAAAATCCAGAGCCTCCCTAGACCATCCCACACCCAAGGAAAGATATCACTAGCCTCACCTAATTCCAGGGCTCTGGACCCTCCATTGCTGACCAGAGACTTCAACTTTCTAAACCAGATGATCTCCAGAGAAGGAGTGCCCCTGGGGGGTGGGGGAGTGGACAGGGGAGCGCATCTTCCCCACCTCCCTTCTAGGTCCCCAGTGAAGTCCCCTAACCCCAGCAGGCCTGGGAGTGGAGGTGGGATGCCGACTAGGGGCCCCTCCAGGCCACCTCCCCTGCCAGCAGCCTGCCGCCCGCCTGCCTGCCTCCCTCCCTCCCAGTCGGAATGCAGCTCAGCTATTGTTCCCCACTGTGGGACAGCTCCTCCCCCGCTCCTCCCCCACCCCACACCTCCCCAGCCCAGCCCCCTTTGCAATTTCCAGATCCACCCCCCCACCCCACTCCCCTTTGGGAAACTGGAAGAGGAATGGTTCCCCAACATCCCGTCTGCTCATTCTGGACCCTCACCAACACCACCCCCTCCACAGTCGCTCAGGGATGCTGGAGCTGAGGAGGGTGTGGTATCAGACAGACTACACTGGATTAATTCTAAACACACACCCCCACAGACACCACCCATCACCAAATCTTCAGGTGATGGTTTCTGGCTCCCTAACACACCCCCTTCTTACCCTGTCCCACTCTCTCACTACCAGAGGACGCCTCAACAGGCCCCTGGCCCCTGGCTGTGGCCAGCCCAGAACAAAAGCCAGAGAGAGGGAAGCTGAAAGGTCCAGGCCGGGACACATCACACTTCCTTGGAGGCAGCCCTTCCCAAGCCCCCCAGACCATCCAACTTGGGTGTGTGGGTAACCAGAAGACCCCACTCCTCCTAGCTGCCCCCCTCCCCACCTCTCCCCCAGCCTGGGACCCTCCCCTGAGCCACACCCCCTTCCATTCCGACACTCAACCCAACAAAGAGACAGCTACTCAGTAGGGCTTCCCGGGCCAGGTCTCCCCCAAAGTCTGTAACTCCAGGAGTGTGGGGGTCTCACGAGTGCCCCCGCCCAACCTAACAGACACCAGGAGATGGGACTTCCGAGTGACTCTACACAATCCGCGAACATCCCCCCCCCCAAAAAATAGGAGTGGACACCCCCTCTGGACAGCCTCCCTGGATTGGGAGACCGAGCCCCCTCCCCTTTCCCTCTCCCAGTGAGAGGATATTTCTTTGTCTGAGGGCAGAGCCGGGCAGGGGGGGCGGGGGGGGGGAGTATCAGGAGAGTCGTCCCATCTGTGGGTAGCAGGGAACTTTGTGGCACTTGGAAATCAGGGGAGGGGGCGGGTCCCCCTTTGTAGGGAAAGGGACAGAGACAGAGGCCAGCAGGGAGGAAGGAAATGAACTTTCTGTTCTGGGGACGTGGTGCCCCCCACCCCCAAGTCCCTCCCCGCGGTCCCGGAGCCCGCTTACCTTGCCTGCCCACGATCTCGGCCACGTGCTCGGAGGTGGGCACGGGCACACACTCGGTGGTGTTGCTGCTGCCCTTCAGGCGCAGCTCGGCCTCTTTGTAGAGAGCGCAGAGCTTGGCGTCGTTCGCTCCTTTGGAGGCGGTGGGGGGCTGGGGCGGCTGCGCCGCGGGGGCCGCCGTCGGGGCGGCCGGGGGCGCCGCGGGCGGCGGTGGCGGGGCCGGCTGCGGGGGGGCGGCCGGCTGCGCGGGGGCGCCGCCCCCCCCACCTCCCCCGTCCTCGCCCGCCGTGGGGGCGGGGGGCTCCCCCAAACCCAGGAGGCAGAGTTGATCGAGAGCCAGCTGAAGGGCGCGCTCGTCTTCCAGCAGCCCTCGGTCCTTAGCGCTTCCCCCGAAACAGCCTAGTTCCCCAAAGCCCCCATTTCTTTCCATTATTCCAGATACCACTAGACTAGGCATGGCGAAACAAAAGCTGGGGGAGAGAGAGAGAGGGAGAGAGAGGTGGTGGAAGGGAAAAGAGGAGAGGAGGGGAGGGGAGAGGGGAGGAGGGGGGTGTGTGGGGAGGGGGGAACAAAGAACTGGGGAGGGGGGAAGAAAGCGAGATAGAAAGATAGACCCTCCTCCTAAGCCCCCCTCCCCAAACACCCTGTAACCCGACTCCCCACGCCCCAGCCCCCGGGGTGGGGGTGGGGGGAAAGAGAGGCAAAACCAAGAAAGCAGATCTCCTCTCCTCTCCTCTCCGGGGGTGACGGGGGGCGGGGGGCTGCGGGATCTCTGCCCCCACCCCTCCCGCCTCGGACCCGGAGTCTCTAGGCCCCGCGGTCCAGACGCCCCCTTTAGGCTCCCGCACCGAGCCCCAGTCCAGGAGCGGCGCTCGTGGCCCCCAGTAGAGCCCAGCCCCTTCCAGCGCTCAAACTCTTTTGTTTTAAATGAACTGGATGGAGCAGCATGGAACTGACGGGAGGGGGGCGCGCCGGGGGCGCCCGGGGCATGCTGGGAGTTGTAGTTTCCCGTCCGCGGGGGCCCGGAGACAAATTCCTTGACCCGAGGAGGATAGGGATGTGCCCTTCCATCGCCACTCGTGGCGCGGAGGCAAAATTGCGGGGGGAGGGGGCGGGGGGGCGGGAATCGAGGGTCTAGTTTTGTCCAGCGGTGAGCCCGGGGAGAGGGGGCAGGGGGCAGAAACTGAACGGAGAAAGGCTAATGTAGTGCGTCCCCCGACCAAGACGGCTCCCTCCCCGGCCCGACCGGTCCAGGGTCCCTCTTTCTTATGGTAATGAGGGGGCGAAAAGAGGGGGGCCGGTCCCAGCTCGGTCACTGCGGCTTTCCCACTCTCTGTCTCTGCGTCTCTCCGCTTACCCCTCCCTGCCGCGCTCGCTCGCCCGCCCGCCCGCCGCCTCCCCCTCCCGCCCTCGCGGAGTCGATCCGGGGCTCCGGGCCACGCGCGGGGAGAGGCTGTCGGCGGAGCAGACAAAGCCCGCAGCCGCGATGGGGGAAGAACTCCGCTCTCTGCGCCGTGGGGGTCAACATGGGGTGCCGGGCCGGAGGATGAGACCCCCTGGCAAAGCCCAGGGGCTCCTTTTCCCGGAGCGGTCAACCATCTCCCACGGCCCTGGGTCTCGGAGACGCCGGCTGGGAGGTGAGTGGGGCGGGCCAGGGAGGCTGCGCAGGGATGGGGAGAGAAGGGAACCCAGAGAGCGGGGAGAAGTTGAGCGGAGGGAGGGGAGGCCTTAGAGACGTGATGGTGGAGTACGAACCTGAGTTTGGGGTGCGACCGAAGGAGGGAGGAGAGAAAGGTAGTCTGACGACCCGGGCTGCCTTGGGGCTTGGTCCAGGAATAGAGCATGGGGGGGGGGGGCTCGATCCGTTCGGCCCCACCATCATTCCACGTCACTTCACCCACCTTTCCCCCATTGAAGATCCACTCCGCCCGTCCCTTTGGCCCTGGACATTTGGTGAAAGTGGAAGTGCGTTAAGGGTTCCGTTAGACGATTGGGTGGGTTTGGGGCAGTTGGAGCCTAAGGCAGTCATTTTCATTTCTTTGCCCTGACTTCCTATCGTCCTCATCTCTTCCCATCCTTTCTTTTCTAAGGGTCTGTCCCAAGAGGAGAAAGGCCAGCACTGCAGCTTGAGGGCCTAGAGTCAGATTTCAAGAAGGACTTCCCCAGACTATTATCATGAATGGGACAAACTACAGAGAAGCCTTTTTCTGGGTGGGCATTAGGAAACCGAAAGCAACTGTGAACTCTTGGTTTATTTGTTTTCTGAGGTGGTGTGCCCACAGACCAGGCCCTGGAAGAGCTGAGCCACACAGCTCCCTAAACTCTTTCTTAGAAAGAGTGGATTTGCACACCAGTGGGCACACTGCAGGGTGCTGGCTCCTGGGCTGTGCAGAGATCCTGGGAAAGAGAACCTGGCCGAAAGAAACACCCCCCCTCCAGAGGCTCTGGAGTTAGGGAGAGGGGCCTCCTGGATTGAGAAATTTAATGGACCCAACAGCATTGTAGAGTCAGGCACCTGGGCAGAAGTGGGAGAGGAAGACTCCCAGCTTAGGGGTCCTCAGACAGGGCTGTTGCGGATCCTGGCCCCCTCTTAGTCTGCCCTCAGGACCTGGACTGACAGAACTGCCCCAGGGGAACCAGGGCTCTTGTTGGAGGTGAGTTGTCAGGTGGCTGTTTTTCACATTAAAAGACAGCCAACAGTTGCTCAGGACTGGGGCCACTGGCTAGCTGAGCCTGTCTGCACTGAAACGAGATTCCCACCCCCTCACAAGACACCCACCCTCAAAGTGCCCTGCCGCTATTGCTATTTTCCTCCCTGCTAAGCTAATTAAAGCAGGAGGTTAATGACCATAGAAGCCTTGGGGATTTGGCCCCGCTGAGGCAAACAAAGGGCAGAAACCAATGTATGCTAGTGGGGAGGGGGACAGCTGCGGAATGGGCCTGGGAGGCGAGCAGAGCATCCAACAACAAGGAAGACCAGCCCCCAGGGTGCTTGCAGCAAGGCGCCTGTGTCTGTCCTTAAAGTCCCCGCTGCAGCTGCAGGGCCACAGGAATCTGTTCTGGGTAGGAGAGAGGCAGATGTGAAGCCTGGCCCCCTGGAGGTGTGTGTGTGTCTGTGTGTGTACACCAGTGTTGGGTGCTCAGCAGCAGGGGATGAGGTTTTGACCAGTCCTTAACTTTAGCCATTCTCTGAGGCTGGTGGCTTCCTTTGTTGGGGGGCGGGGGGAAGGAGACCTATCTCTCCACCTCCTGCCCTCGGGTGACATTGAACCTGGCCAAGCCAGATTCTCAAGGAGCACCCCTCCCCGCCCCGCCTCCCCCACTCTTCTATTCTAGAAGTATTCGGGATTTGCTTGGAAATGGATAACTATGCCTACCCACCCGTGTCCCCCCCCAACCACCTACCCACACCTCACACCCTGCCTGCACCCCACCTTGTGACCAGAACTAATATGTCATAGCACTCCCCTTCAGGATCTTGGAGGGCAGGGCTGTGTCTCTAGGCTTTGTCACTGTCTCCCACCCCAGTCCCCAGGACCCAGCACCAAGAGCAGAGGCCCAGGAAGGGTGTGTTGAATGAGACTGTCATTTCCAAGCTCTGTCATGTAGAGGAAGGAGCAGGACTCTGTGGCTTGTTGGCTCTGCCACCCTGGCCGTCATCTCATGCTGGGCCTCGCGTCCTCATTGTGACACAGAAAGCAGCGGGCTGATCCCTAACACGGAGCCTGGCTCCTTTGGCTTCTGGTTTCCTGACCGGTCCTTCTCCGCTGGCAGTTTGCCTTTGGCCAGGTTGTGGTCTTCATGAATGCGCCCTCGTTCCTGCATTCATCCATGCTTTCGACCCAACGATTACTATTGAGCTTCCAAGACAACCTGACCCACCCCCAGTCACTGCAGAATCACTCTAGGTCTAGAGTGGCCAAAATGAGACCCTCCCAAACAGCAGCAGGTGTTGCCAAACATAATTCTTGTTGAGCGCTGGGCACTGGGATGCGAGCTAGCTTCATGTCTCGACACCTTTCTCTCTCTCTCTCTCTCTCTCTCTCTCTCTCTCTCTCTCTCTCTCTCACACACACACACACACCAGGTTCCTAGCCCTCAGCCTGGGGAACAAAGGACCCCACTGAGTGGTGGAGTTTGCTCTGAGTGCTGTGTGTGTGTGTGTGTGTGTGTAGGCAGGAAAGGTGGCCCAGCGGAGGAGAGGGGTGACCCAGGCTTCCTGTATATGTGTTAATCTCTTTGTGGGGTGCTGCCCCCGTCTCTCCTCTGGGCATTTGTCATCACTGTCTAGACACATAATAGGGAGGGGGCACGCACCTAACATTTGCTCCTTCCCCCATTCCAGAGCCTTCCATTCTCACAGCCCCTGGGGAGGGGAAGCCCACCAAGGCTGCGCCGCCAAGCAGGTTGGCCAGGAGAGGTTACCACATCCATCTCTGTGTTCTTCCAAGTTCCCAGCTGAGCCAACTCTCCTGGGTTTTATGGACTTCTAATTTTTTGTAGTACCCTTCCTTTGTGGGAAGTTCCCCTTGCTATCTGACCATGCTTTTTCCTGCTGAGGAGGCAACTCCTCTCTTCTTGGTGCCTGGAACTTGCACGACTCATTCAATAATTAAATTCACTTGATGAGGATGGATGCACTAAAGAAATAGCAGACTGGGGTTGGGGTGGGGGATAGCAGACTTGATCCCTGCCCTCAGTGAGACATAGACGCTAGTCCCCGTGACCCAGAGAAATGGCCAAACAGGATGAAAGGTATGTGCAAAACTGGTCTTCGCCATTGTGAGGGCTACAGAGATTGGCGGGGAAAGCTGTAGGACACTGATGGCCAGCCTGAGGCTTGCACCTGGGAAGACAAACACCTCTGCTTCTCTTGGGACCATGAGGCACTCCCCTCCCAGGTCCCCTGCACGGACTGATTTCCCCAGGGAGGGCAGCTCAGAGGGGCTGGGGCAGAGCGTAGGCTCCCCAGGACAGCTGGCTGACAGGGCCCCTCTGGGACTCAGAGTGGAACCCAGGCGTCCGGGAGGCGCTTGACACCGGAGCTGTGACAGTTGGTCCCCAGATTCCTCACCCAGTGGCGCCAGCTCTGGTTTCGAGCTGGAACAAGGTAGGCAGAGGGGCGCCTGGTGCCGGTCAGACTTGGGCGCTTTCTTGAGGCAGAAAAAGGGAGACAGACAACATTGCCCTGGTAGGGTGTTGGCGGTGGGGTGGGGGTTTCCTCCGGTGCGGTCTGTGTAGCAAGCACCGTGCTGTGCTGTGTGCTATTGGGGATACTGAGGTAGAAGGTGCAGCCGATGCTGTTTTCAGTGAGCTCTTTGGTGAATGCATGGATGAAAGACAGATGAACGGCTCAGAATGTCAGAGCCTGCCAGGAGTGGAGTTGGTAATGCAGGCCCTCTTCAGCAAGGACCCACCGGCCTGACTTTGTAGAGAAAGAGAAGGTGGACTCTGTGGTTCCCTGGTGCCCCTGTGCCATCAAGCAGCCCTTTTCAGGGAAGGCCAGTATGGCTGGGGTGGGGGTTGGGGGGGAGTTGGTCTTTACAGATGGGGTCTCCTAGGTCCCTGAGAAGCTGCATGACCTGAGGGGGGTGTGGCCCAGGGAGGTTAAGTGGCTTGTCAGTTACACCTCCAGTAAACGAAGACTCGCGTCCAAAGCCAGATCTGTGTGTAACTCCTGAGTCTAGGACCCCAGAATTAGACATCCCCCTCTGGAGACCAAGGAGAGAGTTGCTCTTGAAGTGGGAACCTTTTGGGAGGGCCCCTGGGGCAGGGTGGCGGGATGAGTGAGCCTTATGCAAAGGAAGAAATGTCTGGAGGTTTGTGCCGCAGTGGGGTGGGGGTTGGGGGTAGGGTAGGGGGACCCAGAGAGGCCTGCAGGTTGAGCAGGTGGCCCTTTGCCTAAATCCTGGAGAGCAGGGGTTGGCTGGTGGTCGAGTCTCAGCCACCAGGTGGCGCCTCAGGCCAACCCCTGGGGTTGGCTCCCAACTGGGTTCAGACCAAGGGCCCCAGGGTGCTTCTCAGCCAGGACTCTACCCCACCTCGTCCCTGAATCCTCACGAGCTTTCACCTTGCCCTTGGCGCCTTGTGGGGCATCTGACACGTGGGGCACATCAAAGCTACCAGGCTCAGGGTAAGAACTCGCATGGCTGAGACCTGGGCAGCTGCCCTTGCCGTCATTAGACTGGCAACCTGCCCTGCTGCCTGCCCAGGAAACGGGGGAGGCGAAACATTTGAGTTCAACTCACCTGGGTGTGGAAGCGTTGGCCTGCTCACTGCACGGTGGGCGGTTCAAACCCACCAGCCGCTCGGAGAGAGAACGTGGGTTTCTGGAAAGATGCACAACCTCAGAAACACTAGGGTCCCTGTGAGCTGAAACAGCTCAGTGGCAGTGAGGGTTTGGGCCTGAACTCCCTGCTGCTTCGAAGGAGGAGCAATCCTAGTACCAAGGAGGGGCTTCAAAAAGCTCATGGAAAAATGTGTTCTCCTCCAATTCAATTGTTCTGCAAACTTCCGAAGGCTCCTCCTACCTAATACGGATTTAATGTGACCCTGCTGTGTTCCAGTCACTGAGGACACACTGGAGAACAAGACAGACATAAAGTCCCTGCCTTTGCACAGCGGAGAGTTTGCCGTCAGCAAACAGGTCAGGCAGTTTCTGCTAGAGATACTCGCCAGGCGGAGCAACTAAGCAGAGCCTGGCGGTAGAAAGGTGTGCGGTGGCTCCTTTAGAAAGAATGGTCCTGTTGTGGGAGTTTAGTTGGACTTGCACAAAGGAACCCTGGGCCCAGGGGGCTAGGTGTTGAACTGCTCACCACCAGGGCAGAAGTTCAAACCGGCCGGTTGGTCCTTGGGAGAAAGATGCAGCAGTCTGCTCCCTGAGAGATTTACAGCTCCGGAACCCCCTTCGGGGGCACTGGGGGTCGGGGTGCAGACTCTGGATGACAGTGGGTATTGAGGTGAGAAGCATGCGGTGGAGTGCCTGTCAACATGATTCTGTTCTCTTGGCTTCTGTCTCGCTCCACCCACGGCCCCCTTGCTCTGCCTCACATTCTCCGTGCCTTCTCCCAGCAGCCTCACAGGGAAAAGGGCAGTCTGGCTCTGCCCCCAACGGCCCAGAGCCTCTCCCCCTCAACTTCTGGAAAATGACATCACCAGCCCCCTAGATACGCAAACCAGAAATCCACGATTCCTCCCTTTGCTCCTCCCCACACCCCCTGCCTTCCACTCCATCAACTGCCCTTTCAACTAGGCACTTTATAACACTTCCCAATCCATCAACTTCCCAGCCAACAGTGCTTCCCCCCCCCCACTCAAAACGCCAATCTCCGCCTGCAGTGGCCTCTGTGTCCTTGTCCCCTTCCTGTGCTGCCCTCCCTGCCCCCCCTAACCCACTCTCCACACCTCCGACACAGAGAGCATTTAAAAGAACACATCTGACCTCCAACTCTCCTGCTCAAAAGCCTGTGTTGGCTCCCTGTTGCCTTTAGATAGAGACCAAACTCCTTAGTGTGATAGACAACTGCTCACCTGGCCCGCCTGGCCTCTTACCTCTGCCCTGTGCCTCACCACCCCAGCCCACTCCCAAGTCCCCACTCCAGCCGCCAGAGCCTTCTTTTAAGTCATGAGCACACAGTGCCTGTCTCTTCTTCACCTGGCCTTTGCCCACGCCACTCTCCCCCCCCCCCCCCGCCCGCTCTCCATCATCCTTCTGGGAAGTGGGAGCCAGACTCAACTTAGACGTGACTTTCCCTGGATACCTCCCCTGTTCACTGCTGGGGGATTCTTCCCACTGACTGCGCTCTATTGTCTCTGCCTGTTTATATTTAGGTTTTCTCAAGAGACTGGGCCTTGCCCATTTCCATATTCCTAGCACATAGTAGGTGCTCAATAAGGGTTTGTTGTTTGGAAGCTGAGCCTTCTCGGTCATCCCCTTATCCCCCAACCCCCCTTTCTGGATATTCAACTTCCCCTCTGCTATTCTGTACCTCCTATCCTCCATACTCAGCCTCGGCCCTCCCTCATAGGACCTCTGGGACTGGCTCTCTGTAATGCCTGGTACACAGGGCTCCTCCCCTCTCTAGCGCCTAGTCTGAGGCCTGTACACAGCAGGAGCTCAATAATGATATGGGTTTGGGGACAGTTGGCTCAGAAGGGCTCCTTTCCACTCAGTCACTGCCAGGAAAGTGCGTCTTGCGTGTAACAGGCTGTAGCGCTGCCGGAGCCTGTCCGCATGCTACACCGGACTGAAGGCTCCCCTGGGGCCGGAGCCGTGTCGGGCACAGAGGAGATGCGCAGTCAAAGCTGTGGAGTGAATGACTGAACAACTTGTGTGACTCGGAGTCTTTGGGGTCTCTGTTTCCTCTTCCGTCAAATAGCAGCAAGACGACATGGACAGTGGTGTGGTAACGCCAGAGGGAGGAGCGCCCAGGCTGGGGTGTGTCTGCCAGTTTTCATGGCGATGTGCTCTCCCTGTGGCTGACTTCAGCTTTCCAACGACACTGGAAAAGTGCAAAGCTGGGAAAAGGGGAACAACGGGCTCTCCAGCCGCTAGAGCAAGGCCACCCCAGCTCACCTCTGTGAGCTCACAGGCTGGGGTAGCGAGAGCCACATGGCCTCCAAGACCCTTTCTAGAGCTCGGTCTAATGTCCTTATACCCCCCCCACCACCCCACAGCTAGCCTTGGGGCTGCAGATCAGGCGCTGGACTTCAGCACCCCAATAGTCTCTTGTACCGCCATCCAGGCTTCTTCGTGTTCCGTGCCGAGGAGTCGGTTCCGATCCATGTTAACCCTAAGTAACCAGAACGAAACACCGCCCCGTCCTCCACCATCCTCATAAGTGTGCTTCTGTTTGCGCCCACTGTTGCAGCCGCTGGGTCAGTCGTCTCCTTGAGGCCTCCCCTTTTCACTGCCCTCCACTTTACCAAGCATGATGCCCTTCTCCAGGGACTGGTCTCTCCTGAGAACCCGTCCAGGTGTGTAAGACAAAGTCTCGCCATCGTTGCCTCCAAGGCGCACTCTGCCGTACTTCTCCCAAGACAGATGTGTGCGTCCTTTTGGCAGCCCATGGGGCTTTCAGTCTTCCTCTCAGCCCCACCATCCACACACATCGATTCTTCCTCAGTCTTCCTCATCCAGTGGCCAACATTCACAGGCACATGAGACCACGGGAAATTACATGGCTCTTCAAAGTAACCTCCCTATTTTCAACAGGTTTCTTCTGACTCAAAGTGACCCTATAGGGTAGGGTAGAACTGCCCCTGTGATTTCCAAGATAACTTATTTTTAAAATCATTTTATTGGGGATAGTAACCTTTTATAGGAGTAGAAAGCCCTATCTTTCTCCCTCAGAGTGGCTGGTGGTTTCAAACTGCTGACCTTGAGGATCGCAGCCCCACATATCACCGCTCTGCCAACAGGAGCCCTCACAGGCTTCTTAGTGCCTCCTTATTGCCAATAGTTGAGAGCCCCTCCATCCCCCCAGGTGGGTAACCACACTCATGACCCCAGGCAGCCTTTGCTGACTCAAGGTCTGAGGGAGGCTTGCCCAGGGCCAGACGTCCAGACGGGGTTGTGTACCACAAAGAGAATGTGATGGATGGCACTGGATTGTACACGTGGAAGTTGTTCAATTGGAGGATGGTTTGTTTATATTCTTGCCACAATTTTAAAAGATAAAGATACACTGATCACGAGTACAAAGAAGAACATGTTCTAAAAGTGACCGTGGTCATGATTGTACAGCTCTTCCTGATAGGATGGAACTGTGGAATTGTATGACATGTGGATGCAGTGCCAATAAAACTTTTTTAAGTTCAGACCTGTGTAGAGGGACATGTGTCTGCTCTCCCCCATCTTTCTATGCCCATCTTCCCACGCTGCCCTAGCCCCCTGAAGGCGGGGCGATGTCAAGTCTCCCATCTTTTAACATGTTTAACCTCTGACCCTGCTGGCCCCTTCCCCTTTGCTTCCTCCCCGGCCCTGGCAGCTGCTCTGCCCGCTGCCCTACCCCCCCCCTTCCTCTGTCTACAAGGACAGCAGTCTCCAAGCTTGGAGCACATTTTCCTCCCCTTTTCTGCCTGAGGTTAAGGGGGCTGCAGACCAGGGCTCTATCCCATGAGGGCCCTGGGGGTGTAGTGGGGACCCATTGGATGCTAACTGAAAAGTCAGCAGTTGGAATTCACCAGCCGCTTCTCAGGAGAAAGGACGAGGCTTTCTATTTCCATAAAGAGTTCGTCTCAGAGACCCACAGGGGCAGTTCTTCCAACACCCAGCAGTCGGCGGCTTGCTCCTCGCTCTGACGCTGCACAGGTCCCCGCGGAGCATCCAGATGAAGACAGACTAGGAAGAAAGGCCTGGCGCGCCACCGTGGGAGGAGCCAGCGAGAGCGCAACAGCCCCCACGGCCGCGCACCCCGCAGGCGGGGCCCACTTCTAGTCCCCGAGCCGGTTCCCCCTCCCCCCTCCCACCCCGATCTATAAAATGAGGATAATGGCAGCAATTACCTCATGGGATTGTTGTGCAATTAGTGGGAGATGCATGCGGAGTACTGACACAGCGTCTCGGACACAGAAAGTGCCTAATAAATGCAGGCGGTTATTGTTCAGAGCCCGGCTGAGTCATCCCTTCCCCGGACCGCAGACGGGGGCGGGCCGGCCTGCCCCCCCACCCCGGGACGCGGAGCTTCCCTTTCCAGGCCCCCGCGCGCCGGAAGGACCCGTGCCCCGCAGGTGACACCCGCGCCCGACGCCCCGCCCGAGGCCGCCTCCCCCGCCAGCCGGGTGCCCACCTTCCAGGACCCCGGGCCTGTGGACGGACGGACGGGGTCTAAGGCCCCCAAGCAGCGGGCCCACCCTTGCTCACCTCCCCTGAAGGCTGGCTTTGGGGGTGGGGCTTCTGGGGAGAGGGGCCCCTGGGACAGACGGGGTGGGGTGCAGGGGGCCCAAGGATGCTTCGGGGAGTGGGGATGAAAGTCCCTTGGGAGAGGGGACACACACACACACACACATACACACTCCAAACACACACACACCCCACACACGCATACACACACACACCCCACACACACACACACCCCAGGGAGATGAGCTGAGTCAATCCGTGAATCAAAAGTTGAGATTTAAAAAAAAAAAAAAAAAGGGCTGGGATCTAGGAACTAGGTCCAGCAAGGGAGGGGGGGGGGGGAAGGAGGATGGACAATGTGGTAAAATCAGAAGTGAGAGAGGAAAGGGAGGCCCCGTTTCCATGACAACTGGCAGTGTTTATGGCAAACCAGGGACTCCTGGGTCCCCAGGGCCTCAAACAGTGATTCACCACAGGAAAGGGGAGGCTGCTCAGCTACTGGGTGCTGGGGGTCCAGATGCCCTGCAGCCCCTTGGTGCTCAGCACATGCTCCCTCTGCAATAGAGGAACCAACTGAGGGGCAGGACAATAGCCCACAGGAATGACTGAGGCGCCTGGCCACAGGGACATGGCTGAGACATAAGGAGCAGAGCTAGGATTGGAGTCCAGGCTAGTCTGCCTAGTGGGGTCGGGGGCACAACCCAGAAAGCAGAGGAGGACCAGGGCATGGTGCTGAGTGAGACAAAGACCCAGGAGGAGCAAGGAAGGGCCCCCCCAGCCTCCCACCGGCCCTGCCCTGTGAGAGGGACGGAGCAGGCGAGCCATGTGGCCTGACCTGGCTCAGAAACAGTTCATCAACCACCTGGCATTGTCCTGCAAGCTCAACAACAGACCCAGTTCCGGCCTGTCCAATTCCTGCCAATCTCTGTCTGAGTACTAGCTCTAGGGCAGGAGTGTGCCCGTGTGTGCGTGCCAGCTCGCGTGCACGGGTGTATCAAGGGGCGAAGACCATGGTGTCTTGACCCCTTCCAAGCCTCCCTGGGAGCTCCAGGCCTCCCCAGCTCTCTGCTTGCATTCTGGCTCCTCTGTTGCGGTTTGTTCCCTCTTGTTCTAGTAGCAAAGGGGCATTCTCACCCCACCCCCAGGCTCAGGTCACACTCAGGTGGGAAATGCACTCCCTCCCCTGCACGGGGCGGAGGCTGGAGGAGCTTGAACAATCTACCAGTCCTCTTGGTTTGCCGGTGAAGACAGGGAGACCCTGAGCCAGGGGGACACTTTCTCCCAGGGCACAGAGTTAGTGGAACAGAGAGAACTTGGGAATCTCCAGGTTCCAACCTCTAGGATTCCAAGAAAAGTCTTCCTGAAGTTGGCACTGAGTTCCTAGGCCCAGCCAGGTAGATGGATCCAGAGAATGTAGATCAGACCGAGTGGGATAATGTATGTGGTTGGCAGAGTGCAGCCAGTGGAAAGAAATGTGTCCCAAGAATGCCCCACCCACCCACCACATTGCATCAGGAATCCAGGGGTGGGGGGAGCTCATAGGAAAGATTAGTTGCGTGTATGTATGTCTGGGAGAGGCTGGGCTGGAGAGGTGTAGCAACACATCACAGGATCTGGGGCTCAGTGGGCTGTGTGACTTCAGGTGAGCCACTTGCCCTCTCTGAGCCCTGGGTGATCCAGTGTGTGACCTACTTCCAGGTTGTAGGGAGGGGTGTGAGGGAGTTGATGGGCAAGTACTTCTGGGCTGGCTGTGCTGGGTTATCCCAGGATGCAAGCCCCATCTGGGGACTGGGAGGCAGAGCTGTCTTGTGGTGCAGAGGCTGGGATAAGCCATGACCCTTGATCCTAGGGAGAGCAAGCCCTACTTGATACAGGTGGTAATTCACTTCCCTGGGGGCAGGAAAAGGATGGGCAGCAGGTTCCTGCAGACCCTCGGGGTGCCCAGAGACTGTGGGGGAAGCTGAATGCTAATTAGCCCTTGCTCCCTAATTCCACTTAATTGTCACCTTGTGAGTATAAATTAGGAGGCTGCATCCATGGGCAGATGAGCTGGCTGGTCAGGGATCCTCTTCCAGAGGGAGGCAGGCAGGTTCAAGGTGACCCCATGGGGAAGTCGTCCTACTGACAAACCCCTTATCACCCAGCCCCACCTGCCCTGGGACGTGATTTCTCTGGCTTCACCCATGGCCACCAGTCTTTGGATTTGGGGGTTCCCAGAAGAGTCTAGGCCTCCAGGCCTGGTTGTACCATCAGCTCTTGCACAGCTGGGGTGTGGAGCTCCGGGGTCATTTGTGTGTGGACTTTGAAGTCGGGTTTCCAGTGTGGGTCCCAGGGCCTTCATTTAGAACCCTCTGCCACACCTTGCTTTCGTTGTCAAATGACAAGGGAAGGGAAGGTGATGTTCACTGTGAGGTGGGAGACAACAAGGAAGCCCAAGGCCTATCTCAGACGAATTCTCGATTCAAAATACCCAGGCTGTGGCTCTTGATCATTTCTGACCCACCTCTAGGCAATTTGGGAAGCCCTTGTGGCACACGGTGGTTAAGCATTGGGCTGCTAGCCAAAAGGTCAGAGGTTCTAAGCCACCAGCCGCTCCTCAGGAGAACGATGTGGCAATCTCAGATGTACTCTGTCATGCGGGTCGCTCTCAAGCCCAAACTCACTACCATCGAGTCGATGCCAACTCACAATGACTCTGTAGGGCGGCGTGGAACTGCCCTGCCCCTGTGCGTTTCTGAGCTGTGGCTATTGACGGGAGTAGAAAACTCCTGTCTCTCTCCCGTGGAGGCAGCTGGTGGTTTACGAACTGTGGACCTTTCAGATCGCAGCTGAACACCTAACCACTCTGCCATCAGAGTTCCAAAGAATCTCAGTCAACTAGAAGGCAGTTTTCAGTGGGCACGGCTTTGATGTTCGGCCAGCCTTGAGATCACCAGTGAGAATCTGAAAGGGCCCCTGGAGGCCTGCACTTGAAAATTTTCCACAAAAAATCCCCTCCACCATCCGCTGCTGCCTCCCAGGATCCTCTGCGAAGCTGCAGCGGTGCTGATGAGAGCCTACTGCTGGGGGGTGGGGGGCTGGGGGGTGGCTGGAAGCAGGCCCCTCCCTACTCACATGGGCCACATCCACCTTAAAATGACAGGCAGCCCCCAGCTTATGAATGCGACCCCTTCTTCAATGTGTCTTCCAGTGGAATGTGTAGTTACCTCTGACCCAATGCCCACACTCAACAAGACCAAACCCGAAACCATCCAGGCCCTGCTGGCTCAGAGCGCCTCCCTGGGGTTTCTGAGCCCATCACTCTAGGGGAGCAAGCCGCTTCATCTGCTTGTCTCCCATGGGCAGCTAGTGGATTGAGACTACCTACCACCCTTGAGGCTAGCAGGTCTGATGCCTGTACCCACAGTCCCAGCAGGGCTCCTTCCTGACCCGGGCATTCAGTTCTTATCGAACCTTTCTAGAGTTGCAGGAAGGAACCCTGGAGGTGTCATGGTTACGTGTTGAGCAGCTCACTGCAAGGTCAGCTGTTCAAAACCAAGACGGGGCTTTCGACTCCTTCCAAGGAAACTCAACAGAGGCAGTGCTAGACTGCCCTATGGGGCCGCTGTGAGTCGGCATGGACCCAATGGTGCCGCGTTCGGTTTTCAGTACAAGAAAAGTGTCCTCAAGCCTTTTCAATGATTCAAAAGCTGCCCAGGGGAGCGACTGTGAGGAAGAACTTGTGAGCAGGGGGAGGTTCAGGCATTGCCAAGGGAGGGCCGACTTGGATCCCATGCAAGGGCCCGTGGGCGTTGTTGTGCAGGTCTGACTGCAGGAGCCAGGGGACTCTGTACAGCGGCTCGGCCATGCCTACCTCCCAGCGCTGCCCCGGGATAATGTTTGACTAGTGATATGACCTGTTATCCAGGTAGACCATTATCTTCTTCCTGCCTGCAATAAACGTTTTATTGACCACGCAGCCCATGTGCTCTCTACTTAACACGCAAGGACGATGGGCTTATAACCTCCTCTCTGGAACCAGCTTGGGATCAGGCCCTTGCCAGGCAAACAGACCTCTCTTTAAGCTCCTGCTGGCCATCCAAACGAGCCAATGGGTGGAAAGAGCCTCAAACAGGTGCTGACACGTGGCGAACGAGCTCCCTATCAGCAGTGGCCACCATCACCGAGGCCGCGGAGCCTGGCTCCCGGGCCTGCGTGTGGGAGAAGGTTGGATACCGTGCACGTGGGATCCCAGCTGCTCACAGGAAGAAGGTGGTGGCAAATCAGTTTTTACCACATGGTAGGCATCATTAATTCAGGGCCACAGGGTAATTAATTTCTATACGTTGAAAGTGTTGGAGAGATGAATGCTTTGTTATGCATACTGAAAAAACAGCAGCAGCAGTCAACAAAGCCTGACCCCCGGTCCTGGTGTTTCAGGGCAGAACTGCGTTCCACGGGCTCTCGATGCCCGTTCAGAAGTCGATCACCCACCGGGCCTGGCCACCCAAGGGCCTTTGAGTGAATTGGAACGGCTAACCTTTCGGTTAGTAGCCGAGCATGTAGTAACTGTCTGAGCCAGGCTAGACCACCATTTTTTTTTAATTAAAAAAAAGAAAAAGGATCAGGTGTTGATACTGGCATGTGATGCGAAGTCTGGGGTGGGGTGTTTGAGGGGTTTGGTTCCGGAGGTGGGGGGTGATGTATTCCGGGCCCCAAACCACATGCTGGGAATAGAGGGGGAGGGTGGCTGGGCCCACCTTCCACCCTTGAGGCATTTGCAGTCAAATCAGAAGCCCCCTGAGATACCATCAGTGTAGTGATGGGGACCCAGAGGGGCACCTCACCTAGACTTAGTAATACTTTGAGCTGAGGGTGAGCAGGAGCTGGTGAGGGGGCAGAGCGCATGGCAAATCCAGGAGAGGAAGAGGAAATGGCTGAATGTAAGGCGGGGGGTAAGGAGGGGGCGCAGGCTGCGGCAAGACACGGGCAGAGCCCAGGTTACAGCGGACTCTAAAGCCAGGTCAATTTGTACTCTCTCCCGAACACAGTGAAGCCCTGTGGACACATAATGAGGGTCTCATGTGGGAAAGAACACTGTGGTTAGGGAGGAGGAAGGGCCAGCGTCCAGACCCCGGCGGAGGCAGGAGACTGGTTGGGAAGCTCTTGTGGCCAATCACGGAGGCCGATAGCCATCAGAACCCGGGAGCTGGAGGAGCTGAATAAAATGGAGAGAAATTCTGGAGGGAGGATCCAACCCACAGGGCCTGGGGACTTACTGGACAAGGGAGATGGGGTGGGGGTGAGGCTGAGGAAAACAGGGTTCTAAGAGGCTCCAATGGGGACGTCCCAGGCTGGATGGCACGTATGGAAACTGGGAATTTGCTTCTAAGCATTCTCAGGTGTTGAAAGGCCATTACTGGTTCTTAGGCCTGCGCTCCTGGCCCTCTGCACGGGCTGGGAACTTCTGGCCTAGGGGCACCTGTGGCTTGCATGGTGTGCTAGCAGAAGAGCAGGGGACTGGTAGGAGTTCAGGGAAGTTCTGCCCTCCTCCCATCTTCCAGTGCCTCCGGCCTGACCTTGGCCCCAAGGAGTGGGTTTGGAGTCCAGGAGGTCATGGGGTGAGCTGCCTGGGCCTGGGGTCCACAGGTAAGGAGGGGTTCTAGGCTGGGCTCTGTCACCTGCTGGTTGGGAGATGGTGAGCATCCCAGGTTGGATTTTTTAAAATTATTATTAATTCTTTTACTGGGTGGGTTCTTAAAAATCTTCTAACAATCCTTCGTTCAGTTGTATTAAACATGCTTGTACATGTTGCCATCATTTTACTGGGGACTCCTACAACTCTTATCACAATCCGTCCATCCATCCATTGTGTCGAGCACATTTGTACATATGTTGCCATCCACATTCTCAAAACATTTTCTTTCTACTTGAGCCCTTGGTATCCTCAGCTCCTCTTTTCCCCCACCCGGCCCCTCCTGAATCCTTGTACAATTATATATTATTGGGTGAGGGAGGGAGGGAGGGAGGGAGAGGAAAAAAGGAGCTGATACAAAGGGCTCAAGTAGAAAATGTTTTGGAAATGATGATGCAACAATGTACACGTGTGCTTGATACAATTGATATGTGGAATATTATAAGAGCTGTAAGAGCCCCCAATAAAATGATTTTAAAAGAATGATAAATTATTGTTATTTTGTGACCACTTTGGTCAGTGATGGTGGGAATGAACCCTTAAGTACCTCAGCAGTCTCCTTCCACTACCCTACAGGGGGGGGGGGAGCCCTGGGGACAGAGCCCTGCGCCCAGCCTGCCAGGCCCCCAATCGCACGCACAAGTCTCCGTTCCCAGAGCCTGCCCTGCCTGCAGCAGCCTGTGCTCTGGCAGCTCTCTGCCCTCCCTCCTGAAGCTAAGCTTTGGTGTCCGTGAGAATGTGATTTGAATTAACTCTTGGGAGACAAATTACAGAAAGCAGGAAAGGAGGGGGGCCATGTGGAGGGGGCAGTGAGTCACATTTCCATGTGCATTTTTCAAACTTTCCGAAGGGAGTTTGGAACCACCCTTTCATTGTCTATTTGCGACAGGCCCTCCTAAGACCCTGTGTCCCCTTCCCCTCCATCTAAACTGTCATGCCCCGCCCCCCCGCCCCCCCCCATGGTGGGTTTGCCTGGGTCTCCAGGGAGCCCCGCCCCCTGGGGTGGAGGGCTCAAGGTATGGAAGGGGCTTGGAGCAGTCTCCCCTTCAAGGTCTCTTCAGCCCTCTGGTCTCATGTCAGTGATAGCCCTTCACCTACACTCCCTCTTCCCCTCCACCCCCCCCCCCCACATACACCTGACTCCAGCGGATCTATGGGAGCTACAGAGGAATCGGGGACTTTGTCCCTGTCACCACTTCTGGCCAA
Organism: Tenrec ecaudatus; assembly: GCF_050624435.1. Taxonomy (NCBI): domain Eukaryota; kingdom Metazoa; phylum Chordata; class Mammalia; order Afrosoricida; family Tenrecidae; genus Tenrec; species Tenrec ecaudatus. The sequence goes on from NC_134530.1 coordinate 165,940,336, forward strand.
CCCTCTGACAATAGCAGAGAGCCTCCAAGGGCACCCCAAAGCCCTGGGCTTTCAGAAACCTCCTTTCTGCCCAAGGGCATTCCCCTGCTGCCCTGCCTGCCAGCCTTCTCTCCTGTCTGTGCACTCCAACTTTTGAAGCGCCTCGACCTGGAGACACCCCTCCACCAGGCCTCACACAGAGGAGGTGGGCAAGGAAGGGACCTACTGTGTGCTGGCCCCGGTGCTCCCTTGAGCACACCTCCTGTCAAGGACACGGCCCCAAACCCTGGAAAGAACCTCTGCTCCGTTTTGTACATGGGGACCCAGGCTCAGCCTGGGAAATGACTGCGAGTTCAGGATGGTGCAGGAGAGGGCGGGGAAGGCAGCCCACAGCCCTAGTCAGCCCCTCCTTGCAGGCCTGCCCCCCCCCCCAGCTCTCCAGCTCTCTCTGGGGTCCCTGCACTAGCCCCATCTCCTCTGGGGGCTGTGCCTCTCCCAGCCTCTGACTAATCCTTCCCACCCACAGTGCCATGCCCTACCCCTACTAGCTGGTGCCAGCAACTAAGTGCCACATCACACCCTGGGCCACATCTGGCTCTGTTTGAGCACACCCTGCCCTGCCCCCCGCCACCCCCCACCCACTTTCTCTACCCAGGACAGAACAGGGGTCCCTCCATGGACCCTTCCTTGTTCTCCTCCCCCTCAGCCTTATCCTGGCTCCCAGGCTGGGGGCCCTGGCCATCCGGGTTCCTCCCTCCCCATAGCCTGACTCCTTGGACCCCTTCCCAGACCCTACTGAGCAGCAAATAGGAAAGAGACCATTTCGCTAGGTCTGAGCACCCATATTCATAGGGTCCCTACCCTACAGGACAGGGAAGAACTGCTCCTGTGGGTTTCCCAGGCTGTACCCTCTTTCCAGGAGTAGAAAGCCTCCTCTGTCTCCCTCAGAGCAACTGGTGGTTTTGAACTAGTGGCCTTGAGGTTAGCAGCCCACCGTGTATTTGACTCCCTGGCAGTGAGTTTAAGCTCTCAGAGTGGCCCCAGGGCTTAGACTCCCAAGCGCCCAGTCCTCAGACCTATTTCCAGAATGGGGGTCTGCAGTGCAGATCCAAAGGCTAGCAGGGGTGTAGCTGAGCCTGCGGGAGGGAGGAGCCAGCGGGGGAGGAAATGTAAAGTCTGCCACCAGAGCGGGCTGAAAAGGGAGGAGCCTGAGAAGTCCTCCAGCTACTGGCCTTCCTCCTCCCTCTTCCTAGCTTAGCAACCGTTGCCTGGTAAATATTTGCCCCACCAGGATCTGGGGCTGGCGCCCTGGCACTAACCAGACAGTTGCCCCTCCCCTCAATCCCTGAGGCTTGCCTGTGCCCACTCCCCACTCCTGGGCCCCCTGGCCTAGGTCCAGCTGTGATTAACCGCCCACCACCCACCCCCACCCTGAGTCAAATCTCAAAGTTCAGCTCTTCTTGCCTTGCCCTGGACTTACTTCCTCCCCAACCTGCTCTTTTCTCTACTTTGCCCGCACCTCACTCTCTCCCCCTCTGGTCCATTCGACGCCCCTTGATCCACAAGGTCCCTGAGTGAGGCCTCACCCCTAAAGCAGGCAGGTCCTCTGCCTCTCCGCACCACTTTCCACTCAGCGCCCAGCCTGCCTGTGCTTCCTAGCATAAGAGCACCAGGACCCTACCTCTCACCTCCGGCAGGAAGTGCCCAGCCACCCCTAAGCCCCCACTCAGCCTGCACAGCCCCAGGGGACAGTCAGGAGGGATGTGGGATGTTGTGCTGGACACCGTGTCCTCCATCACCAGGCCAGGAAACTCCTCATCAGGAAGCCAGCGCCATGTGTACCTCCTCTGGGGGTACAAGTGAGGGGACCATGGCCAAGAGGAAACAGATACCCCCGGCCTCACCCTGGGCAGCCTGAGCAGGCCAGGGCCTGAGAAACAGGCCACCCTCAGCCTCTGCATCCTGCTCCTCCCAGCCAGGCCCCCCACCCCCCCAATCCCCAGTGGCTTTCCTCATTACCTGTCCCTGTGATGAAGAGCCCCCTCAGGGCTCCGGGCCAAGGAAGGTGAGCTCAGGGTGCTCTGTCAGCTTTGGGCTTATCGGGCAAAGCGGGCGATGTGTGCTCCTCTGGGGCAGGCCTGGGGGCTGGCTTAGGGATCCGAATCTGGGGAACTGGACTGGTGCTGATCTAGCCTTGAGGGGTTGGGCTGCGTGATGTCCCAAAGGCTCCTCCCAGCCCAGAAGTTCTAGCTGCTAGGTGCTGATTGAGAAGTGCGGGTCCTAGCCCAGCCCCTGTCCCAGCCCACAGAGCCTCCCTCCAGAGTGCCTGATCTTGACCCAAGCCCTGCCCGTGTCCACCTGCCCACCTTGGACAGTCCCAGGAGACGCTGGGGCACACAGAGGCCCGACTTGAAAACAGCTCCTTGTCCTGCGAACCCTTTCCTCGGAAAGGCGCTCTGCTCTGGGCTCCCGCCCCATCCATTGGAAGTCTGCAGCTTAACCCACAGCCTCCTCACTGGGAATCCACTTTCCTAGGGGGTCCCCCTAGAGCTTGGGGAGGCAGGGGGTAGCCTCACCACAAAGCTCATGCGGTGACACTCCACGTCCCCCTCCATTGCAAAGGTCAGTGTTTCCATATATTCATTTATTTTAAAAAGAGGCCTCTTCTCCAGTGTCCAGCTTCAGGTAGGGTGACCAGACACTGCTGTTAGGCCCGTGGCTGCTGGGATGTTAGCACGGAGACGCCATGCGGGGCGCATCTATTCTATCTCGCTTCAGATCCCACCAGGCTGGGGCGCAGGGGCGAATGACAAACCTTTCCGGTCTCACTTCTTGGAAGCGTGTGGGGGACCTTCTCTCTAGCTCCAGCTCCAGCCCTGCCTGGAGTTGTGGCGCTTCTGTTTGTTTCCTTGGCAACAGGGAGAGGAAACCCCCCATTTAGGAAGCTGGGGAGGCCCCAGCAACCACACACACACACACAGACGCACGCAGCCGCCCACACGCAGCCCAGTGCGTCAGCATTAGGAGTCCGCGCTGCAGCCCCGGGAAGGCAGGGAGGGGAGGGAGTTGCCGGGTGTCGGCTAGCGGGCTAGCCAGCACCGGATCCAGACCGGCCCGAGAATTTATCTTTCCCTGGACCCAGGCTCCGAACACATAGCCCAGACCCTTCCCAGCCCTGCCAGCCCCTGGCCCCCCAACGCGGGGAGTGGCCAAAATTGAGAATGGAGAGGAGATGGGGAAAGAGACCCGAGATCTCCTCTAACCTCGGTTCTGAGGGCTGCCGGATTTGTTTGGTCCGTTCTAGTCTGGTGTGTCCTTGTAGCAACCAATTGTAGCGCAGGAACCCTTGGGGCACCCCGTGGGGCGGGCGTGGCGTCTTGGCCCAGGTGGATGAGGTGGATGGTGTGGAATGTCAGGCAGGTTCTGGGATGTTGCTGTTGGATGGGGCTCCTTGGGGTCCGAACTGAAGAGAACTTGGGACCTAGTTCATGGGAAGGCAGAAACGTGAGGATTGGGTCCTGGTCGGTCACTTAGCGACCGTGGCCTGGATCAAATCAGTTAGCATGCCTAGGCCTCGATCTCATCATCTGTGAAATGGGGATCATGGCACCTGTCAGCGCACCTCTCAAAGAGGTGCGTAAGGTGCTGTTGATTTTGAAAGGTTTGTCACCATGGAAACCTGCCCAGGTGTGACGCATGAGGAGCTATTCTCCCGATGCTCCTGTGAGCCTGCGCAGAGCGGGCAGGAAGAACAAGAGCCAGGCCCTGGTTCAGCAGCTGGCCTCTCCATCACAGGAGCACCAAGGCCAGCCCCTTGAGGGGATTACTCACTGCTGACTGGTGGAGACCCATGGGGCGGGCAGAAAGGCCCTGTGCGTTTTCCAGACTCTTTATGGGACTAGAAAGCCCCTTCCTTCTCAGGGGTTTCGAACTGCTGACAGTTGGAACTGTCCCGCTAAGAACCACGACACCACCAGGGAATCTGCCTAGAGCGGGACCTTGTCTCCTGTGGGGATTGGGGGTGGTTGGGCTGGAGGCCTGGCTGGGGGTTCTAGACCTCCCTGGCCATGTGGCTGGGGAAACTTTCCCCTGCACGCCTTTCTGTCTATAGAGAGGTGGACTCCGCAGAGCCCTGGGGGACCCCAGGAGGGGCCAGGGATCACCAGGAAGAACCTCACCCCCACCCTCCAGCTATTAGAAAAGCCCCTTGATCTCTCTCACTTAGAAGGTGGGCCCTTTTTGGGGTCGCGAGGGCGCTTCTGAGTGAGGGCTTCTGTGACCTCAGAAAGGGAAAGGCCGGAACTCAAACCGTTTAGAAAGAAAAAGACATCCCACCAGTGGAGAGAGCTTTGTTTTCTCACAGCGAGGAGACACGAAGCCCCAAGTCAAGGTGCTGGCTCAGGAAGAAGTCCTCCTGGGACACCTTCAGGTGGCTGGACCGCTCTTCCTGGCCCTCCACCCCACACCCATCACTAATTGAAGGCTTGCTGGTTGAATCTCCTGTTTACATCTCAAAAGAGATTGACTCAAGGCCTAGGCTAACTAACCCTGCCCCATTAACATAAAAGGCCTTCCTCCACCTGTTCCACTGCGGATGACGCTGCTCACCGGCACAGGGGTCTAGGTTTGGGCACAGATTTGAGGCGGGGAGGGGGGGCATAATTGGATCCAGGGTGCGCTCGGCTGTGACCCCGCACTTGAGGGAGTCCCAGTTGGGCAAAGGCCATGCTCTCAAGTGTGTGAAGTCGGGCCAGTGAGTCCCTTTCTCTTGAGTTTGGGGCTCTTGGCCTATGAATGCCGGTTATGACACCTACTGACTAAGGTGGGATCACCTCCACACAGTCCCTACCTAGCCTGGTGCCTAGCACAGGGCAGGGGGTTCAAGAAGGAAGGGGCAGGTTCTTCCCATGGAGGTTGTAATTAGCACCTGGTGTGAATGACTCAGTGGTTCAGCAGCTGGTGAGGGCCCGACCCTGTGATCTAAGGAGGGATAGGGTAAGAGCTCTCCCTGAAGAAACTCAGCATCAGGGATTCCTAGAGCCTTGGCCACGTGGGCCGTAATCACAAGGTACCCAGCATGAAATCACCCGCAGCTCAGAGGGAGCAAGCCAGGGCTTTCTGCTGCAGTTCTTGAGCCAGCATGGACTCCGGGCTGGCGGCAAGTTGGGCTTTTCTGAAACCGTGGTCTTGGGCCTCTAATCACCCACCCCCTCCAGACCCTCCTCCAAAGAGTCACCCCTTCTCACCCAATGGAGGAGTGAAACTGCCTCCCCAGCGGCCTAGGAGCCCATCGGACTCCTCTCCTGCTCCCACCTAGCCAGGAGCACAGCCTGGCGGTAAGATCTTGACCTCAGAGCCAGGCCAGCCTGTATTAAAATTCCAGTTCTGCTACTAACCACATGGCCTTAGACCAAGTTCTCAGCTGGTAGATGGTTTTTGACCAATAGGTCACATCGTGATAAGCAGAGAAAAGGCTGAAGTGGTCAAGGATCCATCTCACTTGGATCCGCAATCGATGCTCCTGGAAGCAGCAGTCGGGAGACAAAATGATGCATTGCACTGGGGACCGCTGCCACACAGGACTACTTTCACGTGGTATGACTTTGAAGACTAAGGTGGGGCCGATCTAAGCCATGGTATTTTCCGTCTCCTCGGATGCATGCGAAAGTTGGACACTGACCGAGGAAGATGGAAGAAAGACAGCATGCTTTTGGATTCTGGTGCTGGCGAAGCATCTTGAAAGTGCTGTGGGCCGCCCGACGAGGAAAGAGAGCAAGAACAGCCAGCGTGCGTGCTTCTGGGAGGCCAGGATGGGGAGACTTTGCCGCACAGACATGGGACACGCCCTTGGGAGAGACATCGTGCTTGCTAAAGTGGAAGGACAGTGAAAGAGAGGAAGGCCCTAAGGAGCCGGAAGGACCCGGGGTGACTATGAGCTGGAACCAGCTGCAGGACACCTCACCACAACAAGGGGGCCATGTGGCAGTTTCTGAAGCTCTTCTTGGATCATCACTGGGAGCAGAGGTGCTAACTGCACTATCTAGCGGGTAGAGGCCAGGGATGCTGCTGCTGCGTGTGCTGCCGAGCGTGGAAAACCATGCCCGCCATGAATGAGTTCAGTTTCCTCATCCGTAAGACAGGGACAACAGTAGCACCGCAGAAGTATGACATAAGTCCAGCGATTAGGCAAACACCTCGGCCTAACAAGAGTCCACGAATCTACCCTAAAAGAATGATTAGCATCGCTCTGGGGTCCATCCCTCTGTGGTTTCATCCCTCTGTGGATGTGGTCATCTCAATGACCTCTGGCCAAGGCCACTGCCACTCATGCTTTCCTTGCTGGGCTTGAAGCTTCCCTTCTCCTTTCGACCTGAACGAAGCCCTATCCTGAAGTTGCAACTAGAATGTTCTTGCTCAGACCCCATCCTAATACCCCAACTCCTCTCAGAGGCCTGCCTTTGCCTCTCACTTCTTCCCACACACCCAGCCTCTCCCACCACCTCCCTGTCCTCCTTAGCAAGGGAGTGCCCCGCTTCTTCAGCTCCTCCCCCTTTGGCACCTCTGCACAGACGTGTCTCCCCAGCACCAGCCCACATCGCACAGCTCCCACGCGTCCAGTCTAAGTGGCCTGAGATAGTAAAAGCACGTCCTGGATTCGGACCAGGCCGCCCGCTTTCTTGTGTGACTGTTCAGTGAGCCTCGCCCGTACAAGAGGGATGTGCTCTCTGCTCCTGAGATGGTTTTCTGAACCTAGTTAGAGGATGTAAGAATATAAAACATGCAGCAATAGAAATATAAGTGATCTACTCCTGGGCGCCACCCTACTTTACATTTTTATTTCCATAGCCCTCACCACCTTCTAACGAACTGTACCTGGGCCTTTTGTGTATTCATTCCACCGGACTGTCAGCTCCACGGGGCGGGGAAATGCTGGCTCCCCAGGGCCCAGAACAGCGTCGCCCGGTTTGTAGCTAAACAAATATTTGTTTGGACGACTGAATCCACTAGGTATACAGCGCCTCTGTCAGTTCCTAGCTCTATCCTCTCCAAGAAGCGTCCCTTGTGCAACATGTTAGTTACCTTCCTCAATCATAGCAGCCCCGTTGTGCAGGTGAAGGGACTGAGGCCGAAAGAAGCGGATCTCGTCCTGAGTCACCCGGGGAAAGTGGTAGGGCCCGATGCAGGTGCTCATCCATCCAAGAACCACGGAGCATCCGGGCCAGGTACTGGGCCAGATGTTGGAGAGACAGGTCCAGACTTGGGACCTCCTATCTCTCGTGGAGCACACCTTTTGCAGGTGTTGTGAGAATGCTGTGTGAGCACAGAAGGAAGGCCTCAGGTTTCTGAGGTTGCCCCTCCCTGCCCAAACCATCCGCAGACTGCACCCAGCATATTCGGAGATCATCCATGACCTCTACAGCCCCCAGCTGCCTGGGCTTCATTCAGAATTCATGATCCAGTCCAGTAGTCCATGCTGCTCTTTGTGCTGACCGGTTTTGCTTCTCGCTCGGTCCACCTCACCGGTAGGCAGGTCCCCCAAGGCAAATGTAGCTCACTGTGACACCCTCTCCACACTCAGAAGTTCTGTCCCCATGAGCCCCCCAGCCACTCTGCCCGTGGTAGACAGGAAGCAAAGGTCTGTAGAATACGGTCACTGACCTAGCATCATACAGCAAGGGAGAGGCAGGACTGGGACCCAGTACTATCCAGGGGCAACTCCCGTCCACCCACTTGCCCAGCTAGTCCCTTGAGACCTGGTCCCTCCTGCTCTCGTGGGGCAAGTGGTCTATTCCCTGGGCAATAGGAAGCAAGACGGTGGTCCAGGATCAGGATCAGGGACAGATTACCCAATAAACAAGGTAAGCACAGGCCTGCCTGTGCATACTTACTAATCTGTAGTGAGCATTTTCACATCTTTGATGTGATTAAAACTTTTTTTTTTGAAACTTCCTACCACAAACTAGTAAATAAGCACAAGTAAGCCTGTGCTTACCATGTGTGTCAGACTGGGTTGACTAGAGAAACAAATCCAGAGACAGTCATATAGATATAAGAAAGAGCTTGACATCAAGAAGTAATTGTGCATTGAGAAAGCATCCCAGGAGAGTAGAAGGAAGGTGGGTGAGAATGAGGAACGGATCACAATGATAGATGTATACCCCACCCAAGGGGGATGAACAACAGAAACATGGGTGAAGGGAGACAGCTGTCAGTGTAAGTTATGAAAACAAAAATAATTTATAATTAATCAAGGGCTCACGAGGGTGTGTGGATGGGTGTGGGAAGGAGGGAAAAAAGAGCTGATACCAAGGGCTCAGATAGAGAGTAAATGTCTAGAAAATGATGATGGCAACATGTACAAATGTGCTTGATACAATTGATGTATGGATTGTTATAAGAGCCCCCAGTAAAATGATCTTTAAGAAAATCAATTCAATTTTAAAAAGAAAGCGTCCCGGCCCAGTCCAACTCCAGCCCGTAAATCCGATCCTGGTCCCTCGTCGGACTCACACAGCCCCGGGAAATGGTGCAGAGGGCAGGGGTCACTGGTTGACAGCTGTCACGACCTGTGACTCCAAGGTCGGTGGAAAGACGATCGCATCATGTTTTGATCTGATTGACAGGTCAGATCCACCCCTACACTTTTAGACATCTTCAGTTTTACATCAAATTATCTATCACGAACCCAGAATAACTGAAGTGAGTTGAAAAGATGATGAAGTAAAAGAACAAAATAAAATCCCCAAGGGCATCTTGAGAACACAAAGAATCACAATTAAACATGAAAAGATGTGGAGTTAGAAAACCAAAAGGGAAGAATGTGCTTGGCAGCTCTCACACTAAAAGAACTGAAAAATAAAAACAAAAAACCGGGAAAAAAACCATCTATCACAATTTATACCCGTGCTGGTCCAAACAACAGAACACCCAAACTCACTGCCGTGGAGTCAATTCTGACTCATGGAGAGCCTGTAGGGCAGGGTAGAACGGCCCCTGTGGGTCCCAAGACTGACTCTACGGGAGCAGAAAGCTTCGTCTTTCTCCCCAGGGGCAGCTGGTGGCCTCAACGTGCTGGCTTCCTGGTTAGTAGCCTGAGGCCCAACTAGCAGGCCACCAGGCTGCCTGTGTTCCTTGGAGGGAGTGTACCTTTGAAAAGAGGCTTTGGTTCTGAAGGAAGGTGCTGTTGGGAGAGAGAGCTACCTAGAAGTAGCATCTTTGACATGGTGGGAAAAGGTGAAGTTGTTCACTACAGATCAGTAAGGAAGCACAAGTAAACCTGTGCTTACCTTGCTTATTGTGTAATCTGGCAGTGTTTGGGATAGGATGTTCAGGAGTAAAAGTCCACTTTGAAGTCCAAATGTAGGAACCCCTCAGGACCAATAATGAGGGTTATGATACCAGGAGGGTAAGGGAAAGGTGTGGGGAGAAAGGGGAACTGATCACAATGATCTACCTATAACCCCCTCCCTGGGGGACGGACAACAGAAAAATGGGTGAAGGAAGACATTGGTCAGTGTAAGACATGAAAAAAAATTATAAATTATCAAGGGCTAGGGAAGGAGGGTGGGGGAGGGAAGAGGGAATGAGGAGTTGATACCAAGGGCTCAAGTAGAAAGAAAATATTTTGAAAATGATGGCAACAAATGTACAAATGTGCTTGACACATGGATTGATCATGAGCCCCCAATAAAATGATTTGTTAAAAACAATAAACATCCCCAATCCAATAAGGAAAAAAAAAACAGAGAAGACGTTCACATGTAGGATTGAAGCCCTCCGGAAAGTGCCCAGAGTGAAATTGGGGTTCCTTTCTCCTGCCTCTTCTCCCCCAAAATGAGGAGGTCCAGCAGGATAGGTAGTGTTAAACATGGTTAGCTTCCCCAGCCAGGAGGAGAAGCCAGGCCACTGGGTGTGGTGCTGGGGCTGGGGGGGGGGTAGCCTGAGGCAGCAGGAACAGGGAACAGCCTGAGCCTCTTCCATCCCTCACGTTTCACTGGCTCACCCACCCATCTCTCTTCTTGGTTTGGGGAACAGAAGAGGGAGAAGCAGAATAAGGCTTTTTGTTTTGTCTGGGAAGCTGCCGGTGGGTGCCACACCCTGGGCGCTGTGTCCTGGAGTCCCTTCAGGAGGATACCACGTGGTGGGTGCTCAGTATGCTGGCCCTGTCGGAGCATTCTCACCTTGACGAAATGGTTCCTCTCTGGGGACACACAGTTCCTGCCTCCCTCCCACTGCTGCCCCTTGTCCACCCAAGGGAGGGAGGGCTGCCCCGCTATGTAGCACAGAAACCCTGCTGGTTGGGAACTGTAGGAGTTAGCAACTTAATCTGACTTCCCAGTTTCCTCATCCGAGTAGGAACGTGGGAGGCATCAGGGTAGGCAGACAGGCCTTCAGGTTTTAGAGCCTCAGGGAGGATAGGAGGATACCGCTTAGAGGGAATTAGGTGGCAGGTGGGCCAGGATTAGGGGAGGAGAGTGTGAGGCTGGTCAGAGTGGTCCTGGGTGAGGTCAGAGGCTCCAGACCCAGGAATTACTGGGTCCTGGGTACTCCTGTCCTAGAAGAGGGCCGGTTCCTTCTCCAGAGCCAGCTGCAAATCAGCTTAGGCCTTGGCAGCAGGGAGGCTGTGGGTTTTCCGTGGGCCCTCCCCTCTCCACCTCAGCCCACCCTCCTTCCTGACGGGAACTGGGATGCAGACCCAACTCGGACTGCCCAGCTTTGCTCCCCCTTTCAGGCTCCTCTGAGAACCACAAAAATCTGGGACCCAGTGGCCTGGCAGCATGCGGAGCACACGCACAGCCCTGGTATCTGTTTTGAATTATCCCGTCAAGTAAGTATAGTCCTGGAGAAACAACTGAGCACAGAGCTGGAGTTGGCTGGGCCGTGGTGAGGAGTCTAAGGACACCGAAAAGGGGAGGAGCCTACACCCCCTCTTTTTCCAATCCCTTGGTGGGACCAAGGGAATGGACTGGAGGGTGGGGGTGGGGCAGATGTCTGGCTTCTGTTCTTGGCCTTCTCTGGGGAACTGGGCTTGGCACTAGAGTGTAAGACAATATATTTGCTTGGGGGGGAAAGATATTGATGCAGAAGACAGGGGCAAAGGGACCCCCAATACTTGGGAAGCAGTAAAGGAACTCAGAACCCAGAACTTCGTTCCCCAACCCCGAGGGGTGGGGGCAACCCAGGCATTCCTTTACCACCCCACCCCTGGCAGGCTGAGATGCAGTTTGAATGGGCTGCCCACGTGTGGAGGAGGGAGCTGGGGTGACTCACTGTTACTATGGGAGGGATGGGGAGCTTGTGGTAGGAGGGTGAGTCACCCTGCTGGGCACCAACCTCAGCCCTCCCCCCACTTTCCTGTCCCCCAGCCTGGCCTGTCCGAACCCCCCCCCTCCCTTCGCTCTGCATGCCGGCCCCCTGTCTCCTGCCTTTTGCCCAGCCACTCCTGTTCCTGGACTCTTCCATGGACCCTGGGGCGCAGAGGGAGTGGTGAGCAGCTTGGTGTCAGGAGCACTAAGCAAAGGGAAACCCAGATGTGGGAGCTTCAGGGAAGGGGTGGCCTGGTGAGGGTAGGCTTGATTACCCTCCCCACACCCCACCCGTGACCAGCCGTGATCCTCTCCCTTCCAGACTAACAGGCCCCGCCCCCCGTGGCTAAGTGACGTCCACTTTAAGAGAGGTGGCCCCGCCTCCTATCCCGAAGCCCTATTAGAGCCTTGGCCCCGGCGCCGGTGACTCAGTGTTCGCGGGAGCGCAGCTTCTACTCCAGCCAACCCCGAGGCCGAGCTTCCCTAGTGCCCGGCCCAGCTCCGCACGCCTGCCCGCCGCCAGCCAGCCCAGAGCCAGCCGGCCGGCGCGCTCCCACCGAGCACTCGCTGCCCTTCAGCCTCAGCTCGCTCCGCGCCCTGCTTGGGACCCCTGCCCCGCGGGCAGCGCTGCCACCCTGCCGGCCATGGAGACTCCGTCCCAAAGGCGCGCCACCCGCAGCGGGGCGCAATCCAGCTCCACCCCGCTGTCGCCCACCCGCATCACCCGGCTGCAGGAGAAGGAAGACCTGCAGGAGCTCAACGATCGCCTGGCGGTCTACATCGACCGAGTGCGCTCCCTGGAGACGGAGAACGCGGGGCTGCGCCTTCGCATCACCGAGTCCGAGGAGGTGGTCAGCCGCGAGGTGTCCGGCATCAAGGCCGCCTATGAGGCCGAGCTGGGAGATGCCCGCAAGACCCTCGACTCGGTGGCCAAGGAGCGCGCCCGCCTGCAGCTGGAGCTGAGCAAAGTGCGAGAGGAATTTAAGGAGCTCAAGGCGCGGTGAGTGTGCCCAGGTGGCCACGGGCCTGCCCGGCTCCGGGAAGGGCGAGCGCGAAAGGGCTTTGGGCGTCTGGTAACTTTGCCATGCAGTCTCCTCCCTCCCGGAACTGCCCCGAGCGGGTGACTGGCGGTGCCAAGGGGAATTGTCCCGGCAGGACAGACAGGGGAGGGGTCTTGGGGCAAGAGTGGTAAGGATTTGGAGAGGTGGGCACGCGAGCCCCATCCTGGAGGACCGGCTCGCACGCCGCAGCTAGGGTGGGGTTTGTCAGCCGCTCCGAGTCTGCGGCGGGAGCCCGGTTTGGCAAGAGGAGTCAGGGCACCCGGGACACGTTGGAGTGGGTCAAAGGGTCTTGTTAGAACTTTCTTGGCCGCCTTGGCACTTTGCCAACGTTGCCCAGTCTGCCTCCGAGCACGAGATGCCCACGGAGACCGAGCCCCTAAGCTGGCAGATGTTCATTGGTCCTGGGGAGAGGTCACCGAGGCAGGGGACCCCCTTCTTCCCCTTCAGGGGCTTGACAATGGCCACCTTGGCATGACCTGGTCCTGGGTCAGAAACCCGCCTGGACTCCCTAATGCCTGAGACGGTTCCTGGGCTCAGCCGGAGCCGGCCCCTGCTCGCAGCCAGCTCCAGGAGCGCCTCCCCCGCTGCTCCCACAGCCCTTGGCCGGCTTGGCCCAGGAATGTGACGGAGGGCGGGGGAGAGAGGGCAGAGGCTCCCAGCTCAGGAAGTAGTATCATGCCCAGGTCTGGTGGCACCCCTCGTGGTTCTCTTGCCTGCTGTCAGTCAGTCTCTTGATCTGTCAGTCTGTCGGCAAAGGATTAGGGCCTCTGTCCCTGCCTCCCTCTCCGGGTTTATCCACTTTCATTTCCCAGCTGAGCCCAGAGAGCACAGCCTAGGCTCTGGCCTGTCCCTGTAGCCACTGACTTTTTTTTTTTTTCTTTCATTGACGTTTTAATCTTTGCCTTAGCAAACTGCTGGGATACAGAGACATTTTTGAAATCCAACCGTTGGAAGCTTCAGGCCACTCCCACCCCACCCCACCCACCCTTACCCCACCCCACCCCACCCCACCCTATTCTCCTCCTTTTTTTTTTTTTTTAATAAAGGCCTCTGGGAGCCTGGAAGTTTAGGCCCTGGCCTCCTCCCCAACCTCCTTTCCTCTATGAAGACCCAGGCTACAGGGCACTGAAGGTGCTCTGAGACTCCTGCGGGCCGGGCCTGGGAGCTTGGACTCCCCTTCTTCTCTCCCTGCATCCTTTTCTACAGCCCCCGCTCTTCCCAGGCCCCCAGTGTGCTGGATGGCACCCGGTTGTTCTCTGAGGCAGGGTGGGTGCGGCCAGCTCCTATCACCCGTCCACGGAGTGCAAGCAGCACCTCGGGGAGACAGGTTCAACCTGTTGAAAGCGATCACTGTTGCCTGCTGTCTCTTCCCTCCAGTCACAGGGTCACTGGACGGCAGCGAGTTTGAGTTTTGATGAACATGAGCAACATAGCCAGGCAAATTAAGCTGAGCCCCTATGCCCCCCACCCACACACACACTGGACTAGTTAGAAGAAAGAATTCATATTCTTTTATAAATTCATATTCTCAGCTAGTCTGCTCAACTCCTTAAGCCCCACTTCCTAAAAGGCTTCCTTCGGCAGGCCGTTTCTAGGAAGACCAAGATGGGGCGACAGGACAGGCAGCAGTCTCCAGTCTCCTGCTAGCGCAGCCACCACGCCATTCTGTCTCCTTGGGCGCCTGGTGCAGCTGTCCAGGCCGGGACACCAGGTGGGGGTGGGGGTGTGTGTACTTGTTATATTTAGCCACCTGCCTCTCCTCTCACCCACTGATCCTGGCTGGGCTTCCGCAAAAGGGGGGCGGTGTTGCACACCTGGATCCTGGGTTGATGAGGAGTGGAGGTGAAGGGACGAAGGGAGCTTAGACTGAGCTTCTGGCCCCTCCCGTGGCCTCGGCAGAACCAGAACAAGTTGCGCCTTTTCGCCCTGCTTCACTGAGGATCGTGGGGGGGGGGGTAGGCTGGGGAGTGGGGGGGCAGGTACAGTGAAGAGCTTGAGAAAGGAAGGCAGGGCATTGTCTCAGCCCTTCCTCCTGAGGCCTGCAGAGAAGGTGTTGTCTGGTTTAATGTTTAATTAGAGTTCAGAGTTCAGGGTCAACCAGACTTGGAGTTGAGATGCAGAAAGGCCTGTAAGACTCTGTGGCAGGCCCTAGTCTGCCTGGGTACCCCAGCCACACCCAGGAGTCTGGGACTTCCTCTTGCTGGGCTAGGCTGTAAGCTTCCAGCAGAAACACCTTGTGACCACCACTCCCCTCACCACCACCACCACCCACCCTCCCGCCCAGACACCTCTGGAGCCTAAGGGATTTGGAGTCCCATGTGCAGGGAGAATGCAGGGGCAGAACGAGAGCACAGGGAAGGCCTGTCTGGGGTCCAGACCGGGAGCTGGGGCCCCACCCCAGGCAGGACAGCTGGATGGATGACTCAGACACTGCCCCCCTCTTTCCTGCCTGGGTGGCTTTACAAGAGCCAGCAGGAGACAGCAGATGCCTTCAAGAAAGGGATGGGGATTCAAATGCCTGTAGCTTCTACCCCTGCCCCACTGGATCTTGGGGTCCATTGCCTGCCTCCTGCAAAGCCCCTCCGGTGGTGGGCTAGAGCCAGGGTTCTGGACAGGCACTGTGCATATGTCGCTTGAGCATTGAGTTCAGAGTTAGGGGCTCGTGCTGCGGAATGTTGCCAGGGTCTGCTCCTTCCTGCATAGCACGGACAGAGGAAGCTTGAGTCACACGTGGGGAGATCCCAGGCCCACAAAGCAGAAGCGCTTCTTCCCCCTGGACGAGACTCGGGGCTTGATGACTTCCTTGATTGCCCGCGCCCCTTGGGCAGCCCAGCGGGCACAGGCAGGGAGGCGAAGGTGCAGGCTCAGCTCAGACAGGGACAGCAAAGGCCGTAGAGGTACAGAGTCTTGTCCCATGTCACAGCAGAGGCTGGTGCCCAGGCCTTTGGACTCCCAGCTGGACGCTCTGACCACTTGGCCTCACTTCCTGAACTGAGGGATAGGTTAAACGGGCCTGAAGGTATGGGGAGGAGGCCTGGCTTCTGGCTCCTGCGCCAAAACCTTGCTCTGAAGCCTAGCGTCTCTTTTTGCTCTGGACCTGAGGTGCCTACATGCTCTGCGGTCCTGCTGGGGCCTGTTAGTGCTTGAAGCACAACCCTCCCTTGCCCCAGCCTGTATCTGGAAAGACCCACGAACCTGCCGGATCAGACCTCTGTTAGAAGTAGAGCTCTGGGCAGCTACGGAGGCCTGGGGTTCCTGTCTGGAAGCGTGGCCTGGGAGTTGTCCATGGAAATCTGATGTGGTAGAAACATGGGGAGAATGGGGGCCTCTGAGGAGGGCACCCCTGGGCGTTTGTTACCATTCCCATCTCCCTGCCCTGAAGTCCGTGTTCTGATCCAAAGGGAAAGAAAGACTCACTACCATCGAGTCGATACCCACTCCTAACAAACCCAAAAGACAGGCCGGCCCTGCCCCTGCGGGCTCCCCGGCCGTCGCTACTTACAGGAATAGAAAGGCCATCTTCCTCTCAAGGAGCTGGCTGCTTCAAACTGCTGAGCTTGTGGAGCGCAGCCAAGCTTTTAACCACCACGCCACCGGGGCCCCTAAAGGGGAAGAAGAAGGCACAACCACACCTGGGGACTGAGACGTGCCCAGGGAGCCCAAGGGAGACAGAGAAACTCCTCCCCACAGTCCTGCTAGCCTGCCCAGGGCCCATCGTGGGCACTTCTCCTGGCCTCCTGAGTCTGAGACCCCAGCTCCAGTGAGGGGACCCATTCCCAAGCCCTCCCCCAGGAGTTCAGTAGCTCAGGGACAGCTGCAGGGACAACTGGTCAGAGATGCCTTCACCTACCAACTGTGCCCTCTGTCACCTCCCCCACAGAAACACCCCCCCCCATGGCCCCTCACCACCTCCAGCAACATTGGCCTCTCAGATGAAGTCTGGCTCACAGTGGACTTCCGCCCGTTCCCAACCCCTTGGGTTCCCAGTCCTGAAGGTGACAAAGGCTAAGCTGGGAGATGTCTGGGGAGAGACTCTTTGGAATGTCTGGAGGATCTCCCATCGCCCCTGAGAAGCAAAGTAATCACCCACAAATGACCAGGCCGCGTGGGGAGTCTAAAGGGCTCTAGTTCTCACTGTTCTTAATTCCAGGTTGGATTTAGCCACAGAATTGCTGCGTGCCCTTGAGTAAATCGCCTCCCCTCTCAGGATTGCCCCAGAGCTAGAAGGACGGGCTAGAGCAGCCAGTCTCCAGAGATTCCCCAGGCTCTAAAGTGGTCCCTGGACCCACCGAATAAAAAACCACATTCTGAAATGCCAAACTATCCATATTCAAATCAGATGCAGCGAATGTGTAAATAATGATTAGCCAACTACAATGCCACAGAAGTATTTCCCTGCCACCCTGGAATGTAAAGTACTGCCATTCTTCTCCGCTTCCCAAAGAAAGTTTATTAGAAAAGGTCAATTGTTTGGTCTGTGCTTTGTTCTCATTGCTCCTTGGGACTGAGGGAGAGTCTCCTGGAGCAGGGCAGTGGGGAGGAGTCCCAGGGATGAGGAGGCCTGGTGGTGCAGGGGGTTTGGCATGGGGCTGCCAACTGCCATCAGCCACTCACTCCTGGGTCCTGGGGACAGAGATGCCACAATCTGCTTCCACCTAGATTCACAGCCGCGGAAGCCCTGGGGGTGAGATTCTACCCTGTCCTAGAGTCACTGTGGCAGCGGATAGGCTCAGGAATGGCTCCGTTGGTGTGTGTGTGTGTGTGTGTGTGTGTGTGTGTGTGTGTGTGTGTGCAGAGAGAGGCCAAGGAAGGAGGGGCTTTCCCTCAGAGTTGGCTAGGATCACAGAGACAGCACATGTGTGGAGCCAGAGGGAGCGGCAGGCGACCTTCAGCTGCCTCTTTCCATGCTTCCTGAACCCACAGTGGCTCTCCCCACTCCAGGCTGAGCAGTGAGGGAGAGCCTGGTCCTTAACCAGTCTCTTGAAGGGGATAGGGTTTGGAAAAGAAGGCAAGCACCCCACCCCCAATCCTTTTGAGGGAGAGGAAGCCGGGATCCAGCCAGTCCAAGCCAGGAATAATTCTGGCCAGGGCCCCAGTCCCAGCAGAGGACACAGTGGGCAGGAGACCCTGAGCTGGCCTAGTCTGCTAAGGCCAGGCTCAGGGTGGCCTTTTCTTGAGAGCTCCCTTGGAGTTGCAGCAAGTGCGATGAGGGTCTGAATCAGATGGGAGGCACGTGTGAGGGGGACTGGGCGCAGGGGCCTCCCCTCCAGGGCAGCCAGGGGGACCAGTTTCTAGACCGTTGGTTGAGTGACTTGGGGGCTGCCAAGTTCTGACGCACTCACCCTCTGCTGGCCGGGGGGAGCGTTGCATCTCCCTAGGAATGCAGCGGGACCAGAACTCCTAGGTCCTCCCCCACTTCCTTTCCTTGGGGGGAGGAGCGTGGGAGGGTGTGGCTCTCAATCCTCCCGTTATTGTCTGCGCTAAAAACCACGCGCCACCAGATGGAGGATTAATTAGCCCTAAAAAGGCACTGCGGAGTTAGCTTCCTGTGGGGATCCCCCTCAAGGTCCCGCCCTCTAGCCAATGGGCTATCCCCAAACCACTTGCACCTCCACTTCTGTGGGCCTGTTCCCTGCCTTTCAGTCTTGATGACAACGCAGGAGGGATGTCCGCAGGGCGAGGCCGGCAGGAATGAAAAGTGGCTTTGGGCAAAGGGGAGCTTGCAGGCGGCTGACCAGGAAGCTGGAGGCCGCCTGCCTGTCCTCCCGGACCCCTATGCCCCAGGCTTCTCTTGCCTCCACACAAGGTCACGTTGATACAACCAGCAGCTGTGACTCAGCCTGGTCCCCCGCCAGGCCCAGCGCCTCTGCTGCCTCTGAGAATGGCATTGCGTGTGTCTCAACATGTAAACAGGCACCTAGCCACCCAGTCCGCACCAGGCCCCACACCCCAGCCCCTCCCTCTGCCTGGAATCAAGACCCGGCTTTGTCTAGGGGAGGACAGCTGGAGACTCGCGGCTCTGGACGGGGATCTGAGGAGCCTCAGACCCTGGGCGTGTTTGTCGGGTGTCATGCCCATGAGGCCTGCAGAAGCAGGGGCCATGCCTGCCTCTGGGAAACATGCCTATGTGTGTGTGTACACGTGTGTGTGTGTGTGTGCATGCAGGAATGGCTGGGTGTGGCTCATTCTGAAGGGCCTGCCACATGCTTTCCAGGAGAGGCCTAAGACACACAGGGCTGCCAAAGGGTGGGGTCTGTTTGGGGACAGCGCTTAGGGCCCTGGACCACCTGGTCCCTTCTGCCTGAGAGCAAGGAAGTTTGGGGAGGAGGGCACCGTGGCTCAGGACCACAGACTCTGGCCTCCCCACTTCCCACTCTTAGCTCAAACCACAGGCCAGCAGGAAACCAGACCGTGGTTACTTATGTTTTTTTGTGGCGGGGGGCACGGGGAGATGCTGTCAGACCTCATGGCGTCACGCACAGTTGTGGGGTGGGTGGGAGTGGTGGTTCCACTAGGTGTCTATTAGTTTCATCGAGGTGTCTCCCCAAAAGTAAGGCAGAAGGTGGTAGGCTGCCCCACTCTTGTGGAGGCTTCCTGTGCCACTCGCTGGGGCCTCTCAGTGCATCCTACCAGTCTGGGTGCCCCGTCCCTTTCTGCTGAGAGTGTCCCCATGTACCTGTTCGGCAGGTTTGTCGTGAATGAGCCACCCAGCCTCGGCCCCCTCTGAATGCCAGTCTAAGAGAGCCCTCTGGTCTGAGGACTGATGAGGGGTGCTGGGGACACAAAGGGATAATGAAACCCACAGGCTGACCTGATGGGGGCCTTGGATCGGGCTAGAAGCAGTTGGGAGCAGAGAAGGGAGGGCAGGCCTGGGGCGGGTAGGTCTCTGGCCAGGGAAGAGGGGTTGGATTTGGGCAGATGGAGGGAGGGAGAGAAAGGAAGAGCTAGTGCAGTGGGAGGCATTGCTGGAACAAAAGAAGGGGTGGGGCGAACGAGTGTGCAGGCAGACTAGGGGTGGCAGCAGGAGACGCCCCATCACCCCACCGACTGGCCCACCGGAAGCTAGCCTGAGTTCTAGCCCACTGGCAGGGTTGAGAGAACTGGCTTCTCCGAGGCAGAGACCCCTTCCTTCCCCCCTTCCCTCCCTCTGCCCAGCCTGGCCACAGGGGCGCCCAGTCCCACTGTCCCACATGGCAGAAAATAGCCAGGGGCCCAGAGAGTATGTTTTCCTGGGGTCTCCACCGGCATGGAGAACCTGGAGGGCCCCTGGGTCAGTGTTGTCAGCAGGCTACAGTGGTTCTGAGGGAGACCCTGAGAGGACGAGGCTGGGCCGGCACTGCCATCCACCACCCCTTCCCCTTGGTCCCTCCTCTTCCTTATTTTTAGCCCCAGCTGGATATTTCTAACTCCCTGTCCCTCCCTTGGCCTGACGGAGGAAACAGGGCCCTCTCCCGCTGGGCCTCACATGTTGCTCCCAGCAACCAGTGACCAAACAGCCCTGCGGCCGGCCCTGGTTTCCATATCTGCCATCTGAGCCGGACTGACGAGGGTGACTCAGCGGG
Source organism: Tenrec ecaudatus (assembly GCF_050624435.1). Lineage (NCBI taxonomy): Eukaryota > Metazoa > Chordata > Mammalia > Afrosoricida > Tenrecidae > Tenrec > Tenrec ecaudatus. The sequence goes on from NC_134530.1 coordinate 165,960,244, forward strand.
TGGGTCAGTGCTGGCCTGATGCCCATCCAGCCCCTTTGCTGAGCTGGGTGCCTGAGAATCATGGCCTGCCTATCCTTACAGACCCTCAGCCACACCTGCCAGCCCGGCTCTCCTAGCTGCCTTGTCCTTTCCTCTCAGAGAGCTGATCTGCCAGCTGTGGGAATAGTTGCAAACAGGATGCCCGTCTCCTCTCACCAGGCTGCGGGGATGGAGCCCCTCCCCGGCTAAGAGGACCCTGCAGATACACGGGAAAGAGCCAGCCACACCCACTGGCATGGCCCTGGGCCCGGCAGGACATGGGCAAAGCCAGGGTCTCCCCTGTGAGCACTAGAGGATTTCCCGACCCTGGCCCGGGCATTGTCTGCCTAAGGATGAGTCACCTGAGAAGCCCCTGGTTCCCAGCCTGCCTGCCACGCCCCAGCCCCCGTGCCAGCTCAGTGGGGGCAGCAGGCAGGCAGCACGTGCCCAGGTTTGCCACCAGCATGTGCAGGCCTGTTCCCTGCCGCTGGCCGAAGTCTGAGGACCCTGCAGGGCCTGGAACTGGTCCTGTTCAGTGGAAGAGACTAGGGAGGGGGCTGGAGCGGTGCTGGGCTCTGCCAAGCTCAGCGTTTCTAGCCTTGCGTGTGTGTGATGTGGCTCCCTGGCCGCAGGTTCTCCTTGGGTCTGAGTCACGAGCCCATGGTGAGAGAGACAGCTCCCCACAGAGTGGGGCTCCCCGGCATGAGGGAGAAAACCTCAAAGGCCCCGGTTCTCCTTTCTCCTGCCAGTGGTTTCCCTCACCCGTAGGGTGGGGCTTAGTCCTCCTGCCGTGCTGCTTGCTAAACTCAAAACCAAACCAAACCAAACCGAACATCCTGCCATCGCAGCACCAGGAAAACTGCCCCTTCGGGGGAGTAGAGCCTCGTCTTTTGCCCTCAGGGCTGCCTGGTGGTTTCAAACTGTTCGCCTTGTGCGGCCCAACACGTAACCACAGAGCCCCCAGAGCCCCCCAGTTGCCGTTACCCAGCGACTCTGACTGATGAGGGGCCCTGGTGGTCAGAAGAGAAGGGTGCTCCCAGGGGCTCCCGGCAGCTCATCTTTTGGCGGCAGATGGCCAGGCCTTTTCTTCCGAGGTGCCCCGGGTGGACTCCAGCCTCTAACCCCCTTGGGGGGTCAAACGACCCTTTCACAGGGCTACCCAATTCATCACAGTTGTAAAATGACAGTGATGAAGCAGCAACAAAAACAATGTGATGGTTGGGGTCACCCCCACATGAGGAGCTGTATGAAAGGGTGGCGGCGTGAGGAAGGTCGAGAACCACTGATCCAACCCCCCAGTCAGCAGCCAAACAGATGCATGAACTGTCGGCCCCACTCGGGGACGCCCTTCATTTCTTCTGGGAGGCCAAAGATGGTGGCGGCCACCAAGGCAGAACAGTCTGGACCTCCAGCTCCGTTCTTTAGTAGCGGCAGGGGGTGGGGGGGGAGGGCAGACCTCATTCTCGGTGAAGAGCAGGTTAGCGCTGTCCTGTGTAGCTATGATGAAGTCCACTGGACACATACTTACTCCGGACACAAACGTGTGTGCTGCTGTCAGCATCGCTGTCCGTCAGAATCACTGTCCGTCAGAATCACCACCAGGACCCCCGCCTCGGGGACCAGTGGGGCGAGGAGAAGTTAGCCTAGAAGAAAACACCCTAAACTTCTCAGATGAGGCGCCCGTCCACCGCAAACGGGTCACACACTTGGCTGTTAACGGGAAATCTTGCATCCACCCCAGGGCTGCCACCAAGCCAGGCCCCGCAATCTGGTTCCCTAACACAGGCCAGTGGGGAGCCTACAGAGCGAGCCTGGTGCTGCTCTAAGTCACAGGGAGCCAGACTGCCTGGCAGCTGACTTTTGTTTTCCAGCTGGCTGAGGCCCCGGAGGCAGGGCCAGGCAGCTGTAGGCTCGGCACCGCGGTGGACCCACCTCTCCTTTCTTCGTAAGGGCCTGCCTGGAGCTGCCACGGGGGCAGCTTTCCTGGGGAGAACTCCAGGACCCCCTCTCTTGGTTTCTCAGGGGGCCGGGAGGCAGGACCAGGGAAGAGATGCCCTTGAGCCGTCTTGAAACCAGCCCTGTGGCTCCTTCCTGTTTGTACTGGCTCTCGGCTGCCCACTGCCACAGCACATGTCCTCTCTCCTCTCTCAGCTTCTCCATTCTCTCCAGACCTTGTGACTGAGAGAGGCGAGGAGGAGGAGGAGGAGAAGGAGGAGGAGGAAGAGATGGAGTCACCCTAGGCCAATAGCTAGAACGGGCTGCAACCCTGCCCCTGTGTGACCCTGGGCCATTCACCTTCCCCTCTGTGCCTCAGTTTCCTCATCTGTAGGGGGCAGGGCTGAGTGGAACAGAGGATCGTTCTCTGACTCTGCCCAGCAGCCCAGGGCCTTCCCGCTTGCCCGTGGTGGCCAGCTGCGGCCTTCAGGAGGCCTCCCTGCCTGCTTGACTGGGATGTCCCTGCCAACCTTGGAGTCAGCCCAAGGAGCTGAGTCCAGTTGTTGTCTGCACGGTCAGCGGCGGCGCCTCACTTTACCATCCTCTCTCCTCCCCTCTAGCCGCCCCAGCTTCAGAGACGCTCTGAAGTCATGGAAAGTTGGGGCTGTGCTCCCAGCCAGGCACGGGGCCGGCTAGCAGCCAAAACCTGAGCCGGGTTTTGACTTTATTTTTAGCTTTTCGGGCTGAGACAGAGAGGGGGGAGACACCCTCGCGGCCTAGGGGGCCTCTTTTTGTCGGCCATGCACTTCTTCTGAGGTGTGCCCAGGGGCCTGAGAGGCCTATGTCTCATCTCCTTCCCCTGTCTCTCGGGGTTCCAGCTCTGTCCCCCTACCCAGTGAACTCTCCTAAGCTGGGAGAGGGGGAGTGGAGGCACTGCCTGTGGCTCTTCCCTCCCTCCAGCATGGCCTCAAGTCTAGCCTTGTTCTGTCTGCCAGTGTGGACAGTGGGTCTTCTGCAGCTTAGGCTCCGCGGGAAGGAGAAACACTGGCAGGGTGGCATCTCTCCTCTTGTTGTCCCTGTCCCGGCCCACGCCTGGTTCCCCTGGTTTCCCATCTGCCGCGGCAGACCCGTACCGCAGGCCTGAGGCACCGCAGACTACATCTGGGACTAGGCCTCTTGGATTACCCGCCCTCCGCCCCTGGGCCTGTCCCACCTACAGAGGGGCATCAAGAAGTCCATGGGGAAATGGAGTTAAGAGACCATGAAAGTTTCCCACAAACTTTTTGAAGTGTCCCCCCACCCCCGACTCCTCCCTCTGAGTTTTCGAAGGGCTAGAAACACAGGTTCCCGGGAGACTTACAGGAACCCCAGCAACCAGCCAGTTGCCGTGGAGTGGGGTGGACGTGCGCTCTGTAGGACTGGGTTGGTTTTCGATGGCTGTTTTTATTGAGAGGTAGAGAGCCAGGACTTTCTTCCTAGTCCCTTCTGGGTGGACTGGAACCTCCAAGCTGTGGAGAGCCTTTGGCAGGCCTAGGGCTTCTCTCTTTCTCCCCTCATTTAGCATCCGGCACCCAGAGGGTGCAGAGGCAACCCCTGTTGGACTGGTTCTAGCGGAATGTTACCCAGTTTGAGGGGTGGAGGCAGTGATGTCTCAAGGCTGGGCCCCCGAGAAGCTGGAGGCCTCCGGAGCGCCTAGAGCAGTGGTTCTCAACATGTGGGTCCCGACCCCTTTGGGGGTCGAACAACCTTAACAGTATCAAAATGGCAGTTATGAAGGAACAAGAAAAACAATGGTATGATTGGGGTCACCACGACATGTGGAACTGTATTGTAGGGTAGCGGCATTGGGACCTAGAGGGAGGGTGCGCTGCATCCTTCTGCCCAGATGGGAGAACCCAGGCGGGCCCTGAGGAAGGCAGGCCAGCTCCCCCAGGCTCTGGGCAGACTTTCCTCCCTGCCCCGTTTCAGGTTTCCACAGCTTTGGGGCCCAAACTGAGATGCATTAGAGACCCAGGGATTCTAGGGCCAGGAGCTTGGCTGCCTGGGTCTCCCAGGGGAGGGATGCTTGGCTGACAGGAAGGTGGGTGGAGCCTGGGGAAGAGCCCTTAGGCGCAGTGTGGGAAGGGGCAGGAGACAAAGGTGCCCCTGTCTCTTTGGGAAGGGCTGAGAGGGGAAAGGCATTCTTGTCACGGGACCCAGTGTTGCCCTTAGCCCTAGGCACGTTCCTGAGCCCTGAGTCATGGGAAGGGTGGAGTTGCTGGGAGAGGGCTTGAGGGACCTCCCGGACAGTGGGAGCCAGGCCCCCAAAGTTGGCAGATGCAAAGCCAAGGATGCCCTCTCTTGGCAGTGGAGGGAACGGCAGAGCCAGCCCCAGCGGCAGCTTCTCTGTTAGGCCGTGAGCTCCTCCCACAACCACTCTTCCCTCCTCCCCCTCAGCAACACCAAAAAGGAGGGAGACTTGCTGGCCGCCCAGGCCCGCCTCAAGGACCTGGAGGCTCTGCTCAACTCCAAGGAGGCTGCGCTGAGCACCGCCCTCAGTGAAAAGCGGACGGTGGAGGGCGAGCTGCACGACCTTCGTGGGCAGGTGGCCAAGGTGAGACCACCCTCTTCTCCCTGGCTTACTGTCATTCCCCTGCACCTCCCGCCTCCCTCTCCCTCTCCCCCTGCCACCGCCCCTCCCAGCCTCTCCTCTTTAATCTTCTGACCACCCGGATCCCATTTAGTGGGTTAAATGCTTGGCTGCTTGGGATTAAATGCTTGGCTGCTAACCAAGAGGCTGGCAGTTCAAACCCACCAGCCGCTCTGTAGGTTTTTAGTGGTTTAAATGCTTGGCTGCTAACCAAGAGGCTGGCAGTTCAAACCCACCAGCCGCTCTGTGAACGAAATATGAGGCTGTCTGCTTCCATAAGGATTTGCATCCTCAGAACCCCAAGGGCCATTCTGTGCTGTCCTATAGAGTCACTGTGAAGGAGAACGGACCTGGGCATGGTGGCAGTGGGTTGGGTAGCATCCTTTGCCCGCCCAGACCACATGGGCTGTCTCTGGCTACATGTGGTACAGTGAATTTAACACACTCTCTGGCCATTGCCATCTAACTAATGAACCGTGCCCAGCCCTGAGTCCCTCCGATGAATGGCTCCTGGCTCTCCATGAGCAAGGAGAGGCGTTAGGGCCTTCCTTCCACAGAGCTGGCGTTCATTACACAGGGAGTGCATGTTAATAACACCTGGCATGTTGGCGGTGGCTTTTCCCTTCAAAACACATCACTGTCTATTATCTCCTCCTGTTTCTCATGTTACAAGCGGGGGGGGGGGGGGGGAGAGACAGAAAAACAGAGAAGCTGGCTTGTTTTCAGTTTGACAGCTTCCCCTGCCTATCCCACCCCACTCCCCGCCACCCCCCACTGCCATGAGCCTCCTTGGAGAGACCAAGGAGATGGCTGCAGCAGGCTGGGTGCTGCTTCTCCTGGTGCTCTCACCTCCAGCTCCACCTCTGCCAGCTGCACTCACCAGCCTGTGCTCCCCTGCTCAAACTTCCCCACGGGCTCCACTCATGGCCCACCAGGGCGTCTCTGTGTGAGGCAGCCCCAGGCCTGCCAGTCCTGCCTGCTCTCCCATTGCTCCCTCTGTCTCCGCTTTAGGCCTTTAGTTTTCAGCAGCACTGATCTTCCTGGAGGCCCCAAGACACATGAGAGTATGTCCTCAGACCCCAGGGCCTTTGCACATACTCCTCTTCTCTACCAGCCAAGACCCAATAATCCATCCTTTGGCTCTTAGCCTCTTCCCACACTTCTCTCCACCAGACACACTGTGGTTCTGTCCCTTGTGTTCCCTCTGCCCCTGACACACACCTTGACAGTTGCCTTGTGCTAGGAAGGGGTGGTCCCATAAGGGTGGTTATAGGCTTGTCTTTCTTCTCCTAGTGCAGGACCCTCCTAGAGTGGTAGTGGTGGGCTGAGTGGGTGTCGTGACTTGCCATGGGCATCTGAGCCCTTCACTCCCCTGGGACCCATTGGGCCCTTCTCCTGGCTGTCTCTGCACTCTGACCTCTGCTCTATCCCTCTTAGCTCGAGGCAGCCTTGGGGGAGGCCAAGAAGCAACTTCAAGATGAGATGCTGCGACGGGTGGATGCTGAGAACAGGCTGCAGACCCTGAAGGAGGAACTGGACTTCCAGAAGAACATCTACAGCGAGGTGGGGCCCGAGGCCGGCGCTGGGTGCGACAGCCAGAGAGCCGCTGAGTGCACTGTACCCTCCCTGGTGTTCGTGGGTGGGAGGAAGGGGTGGCCAGCACCCAGCTCCAGGTGAAAGTCTGTGGGGAACCCGAGCTGATCTCCGCTCCTGTGACCTTGCTCCCACCCCTCAGGAGCTGCGGGAGACCAAGCGCCGCCATGAGACCCGGCTGGTGGAGCTTGATAATGGGAAGCAGCGAGAGTTTGAGAGCAAGCTGGCAGACGCCCTGCAGGACCTGCGGTCCCAGCATGAAGACCAGGTGGAGCAGTACAAGAAAGAGCTGGAGAAGACCTATTCTGCGAAGGTGCTTGCTCACCCCACTCACCCCAGGATGGTCCCTGCGGTGGGGGTGGGGTGGGGAGAGCTCCGGATGGCTGCAGCCCTGATGGAACCTGAGACCCTCTCCCTCTAACCCCCTGTCCTTGGCTCCAGCTGGATAACGCCAGGCAGTCTGCAGAGAGGAACAGCAACCTGGTGGGGGCTGCCCACGAGGAGCTGCAGCAGTCCCGGATCCGCATTGACAGCCTCTCGGCTCAGCTCAGCCAGCTGCAGAAACAGGTGAGGCCTGGCCGGCCCTGCTGGCCAGAATCTTGGCTGGGTATCATTGGGTGGGAGGCCACAGGGGCCTGCTGAGGAGGGAAGAGGCAAGGAGAGCCCATCCCACAGAGGGGAAGCAAGGTCCAGGTGGCTTGTCTGCTGTCCTCACTCTCCCATTTCTCTGATGGCCTCCACTTCCCAGAGCCCAGGTTGTCCTACATGAAAGCAGAGGTTGGTCTTGCCCTCCTTAACGCACAGACCTGCTATGAGACTCAAAGGAGTCAAAGTCCCAGGAAGGGCAGGTAGCCCCTGGCTGGTGCCAACCATTTGGGTGGCATGCTCAGCTGCTGACTGGAACGTGGGAGGCACAGGTCTACCCAGAGACACCTCAGAAGAGAGGCCTGGGGACCCACCTCAGTCCTTGAAAAGCCCTGTGAGCACAGTCCTGTTCTGACACTTGGGCCCCACCCCTCACCCCCCGAGACTGGAGGGCAGCTGGTTTTTCTGAGGAGTGGGATGCAGAAGCGACAAGTCTTCTAGCTGCCCTGCCATTTGGGACTGGAGGAAAGCGGCTTTAGCCCGTAGTGAGCAGCTGCAGTTAGATATTGGGAAGGATTTCCTGGTCACTAGCTATGCCCTGACCACGGAGTTGGTGGTTCAAACCCACTTAACTGGTCTCAGGGAGAAGGATGAGGCTGTAAAAATGAAACCCTTAGAAACCCTATATGGAGTTGCTAAGAATTGGGATTGACCTGATGGCCAAGCCCCTGTGAGAACCAATGAGAACCTGGAGGTCCTAGGAAGGGTAAGGGGGTCCCTTTCCCTGGGGGGGGGGGGACTTGGGAGCTCACCAGAAACCTGCCTCCTCCGGCTCAGCTGTCAGCCAAGGAGGCGAAGCTGCGAGACCTGGAGGATGCCCTGGCCCGGGAGCGGGACACCAGCCGGCGGCTGCTGGCAGAGAAGGAGCGGGAGATGGCGGAGATGCGGGCAAGGATGCAGCAGCAGCTGGACGAGTATCAGGAGCTGCTGGACATCAAGCTGGCCCTGGACATGGAGATCCACGCCTACCGCAAGCTGCTGGAGGGCGAGGAGGAGAGGTAGGGGTGCCGGAAGCTGGGGGGTGGGTGTGTTGCCAGGAGGGTTCTCTGGCTGCCCTGAGCCTTGACAAGGCATCCCCCTGTTCTGTCTCCCCCTCCGCAGGCTCCGCCTGTCCCCCAGCCCCACCTCACAGCGCCGAGGGGGCCGCTCCTCCACTCACTCCTCCCAGATGCAGAGTAGCAGCGGCAGCATCACCAAGAAGCGCAAGCTGGAGTCCAGTGAGAGCCGCAGCAGCTTCTCCCAGCACGCCCGCACCAGCGGCCGCGTGGCGGTGGAGGAGGTGGACGAGGAGGGCAAGTTTGTGCGCCTGCGCAACAAGTCCAATGAGGTAGGCTGTTCCCCCGACCCCGCGCCCCCTCCCCGAGTCCGAAGGGTGCACAACTAGGTGAAAGGGAGAGAATGTCTGAACAGACATGGAATGGTGGTTGGAGAGACTGGTCTTCCGTGCAGAGGCTGTCAGTCCCAGCTCTGGCTCTTCTACTGACTGTCAGGGAGACTGGGGTCAGCTATTTAAGCCCCGGGCATCCGTTTTCTCATCCGTACAATGGGCAAAAGTAATAAGTTCTGAACTCTCAGTTGACGGAAAGATAAACGATCCCGCTTTCCGTGTACCTGGCCCCACGGGTGGTAGCTTGGGGGAGTGGTACGCTCTGCTCTGCGTGCAGGCCTGGGAGAGCCTGCCTTGGGCACTTGAGCCAGATGAACCCCGAAGCCTGGGTGAGTCTTCCCACCGCCCTCCTGATTCTTGTCCTGGCAGGACCAATCCATGGGCAATTGGCAGATCAAGCGCCAAAATGGAGAGGACCCCTTGATGACCTACCGCTTCCCACCCAAGTTCACCCTGAAGGCGGGCCAGGTGGTGACGGTGAGTGACAGGGCCAGGGAGCCACCTTGGGTGGGGATGGGCTGGCCTGAGGAGGGGAGTGCAAGAGCAAGCTCCCCTTCTTGAATCCTCAGATCTGGGCTTCTGGGGCTGGGGCCACCCACAACCCCCCTACGGACTTGGTGTGGAAGGCACAGAGCACCTGGGGCTGCGGGAACAGCCTGCGCACTGCGCTCATCAACTCCAACGGGGAAGTGAGTATACCCGCGCGCCCCCTGTGGCCACACCACGCAGCTCCCCCAGTCCGAGGAAGGGGTGCCCATTCAGGCCCACCCCCAGGAGCAGGAAGGGGCGGAGTTAGACAAGAAGGACTGTTAGAGGTGGGCCCTACCCAGAGGGCTTGGGCAGTGGTCCTGCCCCTCTGACATCGCAGAGGACGGAGTAAGTAAGCAGCAGGTGGACAAGAGTAGACCAAGAGAAAGGTCCCCAGGTGGCTACTGGGTAGACATGCTGCGCGCGCGCGCGCCCCTCGCCACCCTGACCCTCTGGGGCCTGGTGCTGTGTTCCGGCAGGAGGTGGCCATGCGCAAGCTGGTGCGCTCCTTGACCACCGTGGTGGACGACGATGACGACGACGAGGATGGCGATGACCTGCTCCATCACCATCATGTGAGTGGCAGCCGTCGCTGAGGCCGAGCCCCGCCCCGCGTCACCCAGCCAGGTGGGGGGGCAGCCTCCCTGTACCTCCCAGGCCAACAATCTTTTCATTAAAGAATATTTTGGAACTTCACTCGCTGCTCTGGCCTTACTTCTCTCTCCTCCCTGTACCCTGACCGGGACCCTGGGGTTCTGGGCACCCGACTCTGGTAGGAAAGGGAGTGGGCTTTGTGGTGCTCTGGGGTGTTCCCATGGGAGCAGTGGACAAGGGCCTGGAACGGGCCGGGGAGGACAGACTGAGGGGACCCCGTGCTGCCTCCCCCACCCCACCCCCATTTCTCTGTCTCGTCTCTTCCCCAGAGGCTGCATGCTGGCCTTCTTGGCTCCTCTCTTTTCCCTGCATGTCCCCTCATCCCTGGCCCCCAGTATGCCTGCTGCCCCAACAAGCTCCTTTCTGTCTTTCTGCCTCTTACACTGCCCTGCCAAGAGCTGAAGGATCAAAACTACACCCCGCCTCTGTCCCCATCCGTCAGGTCCCTTTCCCCACATCTTCCTGACCTGTGCCTTGTGTCCCCCAGCCCTCCCAGTGTGTTGCCCTCTGGTTCCTGGACCCAGAGCCCCCACCTCCGTGCCTTGTGGCTGGCAGCCTGCAGTAGCCCGGAGCCTGGGTGCTGGGCCGAGCGGTCAGTCCCAGACTCGCCGTCCCGCCTGAGCCTTGTCTCCCTCCCCAGGGCTCCCACTGCAGCGGCTCGGGGGACCCCGCTGAGTACAACCTGCGCTCACGCACCGTGCTGTGCGGGACTTGCGGGCAACCTGCCGCCGACAAGGCCAGCGGCGGAGCGGGAGCCCAGGTGGGCGGATCCATGTCCTCCAGCTCCGCCTCCAGTATGACAGTCACCCGCAGCTACCGCAGTGTGGGGGGCAGTGGGGGGGGCAGCTTCGGGGACAGCCTGGGCCCCCGCTCCTACTTCCTGGGCAACTCCAGTCCTCGAACCCAGGTGAGTTATCCCCTTTGTCCCCACAGGCCGCGGGTTAGTGGTGTGTGTGTGTGTGTGTGTGTGTGTGTGTGTGTGTTGCGGGGAGGGGGTGGCTGTGGGGGTGGCGGAGAACCTTCTCTCCCGCAGCAGTCGGGGGAGTGGGAGCCCCATCCCCTCAGCCCGAGTAATAGAAACGCACCCCGGCAACCTGGCCATCCTGTCTGCACCCCAGACTGGAGGGCAGGGCGGGGCTGGCGTGGGGGAGTCAGGGTAAGAGAGGGGGGAGGAGATCATATCGGGCAGGGCCCTCAACGCTCCTCCCATCTCTTTTCTCTCGCAGAACGCCCAGAACTGCAGCATCATGTAATCTGGGACCTGCCAGGGCAGGCTGGGGTGGGGGCCTCCTCCGCCTCACGCCCATCCTACCCCCACTCTGGACCTCAGGAGTCGGGGACTTGAAGCCAAAGAGTTCCCCTTTGGTTTTTTTTTTTCTTCTGTATTTTCTTTTTTTTTCTAAGAGAAATTATTTTCTACAGTGGTTTTATATTGAAGGAAAAACACAAGTAGAAAAAAAAGTGGGGGAGGGGTGCACATCTAAATCCAGATTTCTCTCTCCTTCCTCTCCACTGCTCCCCTGGAAACCCCAGCTCTGCCTGCAAACCAAAGAGGGCTTCCGCGAGGAGCCGTGGGGAAAGGGTGCTTTGACAGGCTAGCTTTTGCTTTTCTGCCCTCGCTGCCGCCCCCTCCCCCCCCACCCTGTGACATGGTGCCTGAGAGGCAGGTGCGGGGGTCCTCTCTGCCGAAAGTGAACTTCCTTCCAGGTGGCTGGCCCAGCGCCAGGCTCTGCATGGAGTGAGAGAGGGAGGAGGGCTGAGCCAGGCCGCTGGGCCCAGCCTCCCATTCCACTACCCCTGCAGGGGCTCCTCCACCTGCCCCATCCAAGATCCCGTCCCATCCCTAACCCGGGGCGATGTGATTCTCCCAGGTCCCAGCTGTAGCGCTTACTTCTCCTGTATTTTCTTTAGACGAGAGATGGGGATGAGGTGGGAAGCAGAAGAAATGTTGGTTGGACCCTGCCCTTTGCCAGCGTTAGAGCCAGGATGGGCAGTCACAGAAGGTCCAGGTTAAGTGGGGTTTGGGTTGGAGAGAGGGGGGCTCCACCCCAGAGGAGAGAGGAGGGAGGGGAGAGTAGGATGTAGGAGGGAGGGAGCACGGCAGTGGTTTGGGGCAAACACTAAGGAACCCCTTGGCCTCGCTGATTCCCATCTGCACCTTCCCACCTTCCCCAGATGAATACACTAGTTGTTTCTATCCCTGGCTGCTGTGGTGTCTTTGTTGGTGTGCGTCACGCTGTGTCCAGAAGGGCAGACACCCTGTGCCCTCGTGGCCCCTGTCCTCACTGCCAGCCTCACCCTGTTCTAGAGGAGGCAGGAAGGGGTGAAGCCTCAGGCAGTTGAGGCAAATGGGGGCACTGCTCACCGGGCGGGCTGCGGATGGGGAAAGGTTTGGAGGGAAGGCCCTCAGCCACCAGGGCATCTCCTTCCTCCTCCCTTCTTTGGAGCAGCATTCTCCTGGGCCCTGGGCTAAGCAGGAGTCTGAAGGCATGCCCTGTGGTCCGGTCAGAGCATGGGGACACCTCAGACTGGAGCCATCGGTCAGGCAGAGGTGGCAAGAGGGCAGCAGGAGAGAAGCAGTTGAAACCAAGCATTTGACGTTCCTTCTTGCCACACACTTGCCAGCTTGGGGGACAGGGAATTGTACAAAGAGCTCAGTCTGCATCTTGGGGGAACTCTCAGGCAGAGGGGTGTGCGGGGAAGGGAGGAGGGCTTCTAACCTGGAGGCATGAGGGCCCACTGAGCTAGCAGATGACAGAGACAAGCTACCTGATTGCAGACCATGCCTGCCTCTGTGATGACATGCTCCCCCACACCCCAAACAACAAAAATGTTGATGAAAGTTTACGTCGGTGGAGCAGAGGAGTTGAGTGGGAGGGAAAGTCACAGGGAAAAGGACAATTCAGAATGTAGGCAGTAGGATTGGTTAAAATAATGAGAAGGACATGCTGGGAACCCCTAACCCACTCCCCACCCCCATCTGCCATGGGCTCGGGGAAGGGCTCAAGGAAAATATCCCTTCCTGGGAAGAGCAGCGCCAACCAAGGAAACCCTTACTGCCCAGCCAGGCCACCTGAGGGCCCCAGTGGGCACGGAGTGAGATTCTGAGCCATAAAACCCTTTAGAACCGAGCAGAACCGCCCCCGCGGGTCCCCAGACTGCCCTACCTTTCTCTCCCGGAGAAGCTGGTGGATTCCAGGTTCCAGCCTGCCGCTTAGCAGGCAGGTAAGTGCTCAGCCATTGCACCCCCAGATTTCCTTTCTGGGGTCTTCCCACTGACCCAGTCAATTCTGACTCGGGTTCCCGAGACTGGAGATCTGTATGGGTCTACAACCTCGTCTGTCTTCCATAGATAAGGCCAGTGGGGTTTGAACCGCTGACCCTGAATTAGCAGCCAAACACCTGTTGGCAGCCCACCATGCTACCAGCATTTCTTTCCATGAAGGTCTCCAGAAATTCCCTGCCGATCGATGCCTACTCATAGCGACCCTCTAGGACAGGGTAGACCTGTCCCTGTGGGTTTCTGAGACCGTTTCAGGGAGGAGGAAGCTCCCATCTTTCTCCTGGGTCAGCAAAACGTCAGTCCCTGCTAATCGGATGGAGGGTAACCACACGCACTTCCCTATCGGGGCACCTGGGGGCGCCAGAGCCCCATCTGCGGTCGGCAAGGCGTCCGTGCGCTCCGCTCAGCAGAAGGCTGGCAGGCAGTATCAGCGTCCAAGCTGGGAAGCTGTGCAGCACGGAGGGTGGAGAAGGTGAGGCTGAGTAGGAGGGCTGAGGGGCATGAGGCATACAGGAAAGCTGCGACGGCCTGGTGGATCCGCATCCTTAGGGTCGCGTGTGGTGCCTACCAGGTAGCCTAACACTCATCAGACCACCCGTGATTATTCTTAAAACTGTTTTTCTTCGGTCAGACTATATAACATGTACTCTGTAGTGAGACAGGAAGCACAGGCAAGTACCAGGGGGGGGGGGGCGGGTGGCAAACCAAACCAAACCTCAGCCATGCTCAGTGCCCCCAGAGGCAAGATTTCCCTCTGAGCATACACTTCAGGTGGCTAGGAGCACGTTGTTTCCTGGTTAGAGCCTGCTTTTCCCAGCCAACACGCACAAGTGCTCTCCAATGTGATTTCAAAGCTAATTAATACCATTCTTTAAAAAAAAAAAAAGTCTATCCGTTTCCTATCTCTTTATGTAAGAATGCCGGTGTCTTATAAGAAGACATGTCACCAGTCTTGTAAGATTTCTCTTCCCAACTATGTCATATAGCAGTTCCATTACTTGGCAATAACTTGTCCCGCTGCACAGGTACGTAGGTTGCCTCCGAATTCCAAGCAGCCACAAGACGCTGCTGAGATGGGGCGGCCCGCCATTGCTCCCCACCCACCACCCCATGGGTCCCACCCCATCCAGTATCATCAGGCCACGCCACAAAGATGCTCACGGAGTTACAAGGAAAGGTCCTTTTAGTGCTCCGACACCAGGCAGCTTGCCAACAGATCTGTCCCCTCTGGCTCAGCTGCAGTGCGCGCAGGATGGACGCTGCTACACATCCCCATCACAGTTGTAGGCGAGGAACCGGCAATTCCTTCCCGCCCTGTTTTATGCTCAGTGCATGGAGGGCAGCCCAGTCTTCCCACCTGACCGCCGGAGGAGGGAGAGGCTAGACAACTGAGCGCCAGGTAGAACGTCAGTATTTTAACTTGGGTGCTTGTGGGGCTTCAGTGGGCGCTGAAGCCCACATATGGCAGCAGGGGGAGGAACTCGGTAGAACAGAAGTTCTGAGAAGAAAATATGAGGCCAATTAGCTGGGATGCCCCGTGAAGCCAGGACTCCGTAGGCTTCATTTCTAACGAACGTTTCCAGTTGCGGAGTGTCCATAGGACCTTTCAAAGAGCACGGTGCTCACGGCAGACAGCCTTTATTCACTGAGTTCAGCGGGGGCTGGGTTTTCAAATGACTTCAGGGGACAGTTCTGGCTCCAGACAGAGTTGTGCCCGTGTCTTCGGTTACACCCACATTCTCAGTGACCTCCAGGCTCATGGCTTTTCATCTCCTAAAGTGACTCGAGAGAGGAGTCCGGGGGGGCATATCTTGGCTGCGCTCTACAGGCCAGGAGTTAGAAATCACCAGCTGCTCCTCCGAGAAAGACGGGGCTTTCTACTCCCTTAAAGAGTTGATAGTCTCAAAAAATAATTAAAAAAAGAAAAACAAACAAAGAGTTGGTAGTCTCATGAACCCACAGGGGCAGTTCTTCCCTGTCCCACAGGGTCGCTGTGAGTCGGCATCGCAGTGAGAAGTGATTTGGTGACTCTCAGGTGTTTAAATTCAGCCCTTTCCTCTGTCCCAGTGCCAGACCTATATGCACACTTGATGTTCAAAGATGCATGTCAAAGTTAACGAGTCAAAACTGGGAATCCTGGGGAGCGGGCAGACAGGGGGCAAAATGAGGAGCTGATGCCACAGGCTTGGGTGGAGAGTAAATATTTTGAGAATGATGAGGGTAATGAATGTACAAATGTGCTGACACAATGGATGTATATATGGGTTGTGAAAAGAGTTGTATGAGCCCCCAATAAAATGGTTTTAAAATAATTAATAAAACACACACACACACAAAACAAAACAGGAAATCCTAATTTTGGCAGGAAATTCCCACCCTTTTCTCCCCCACCCCCTCCCTCCTCCCGCTACCACCCTCCCCATCTCACCCCGTTTACTCAGGCTAAAATGTCCGGGTCATCCTAAACTCCTCTGGTTCTCTCAGAGCTCCCCCCGGCCCCCTCCAGCCCATGAGTAAATCCCGTCAGCCCCGTCTTTAAACTGTGTCTGTCATCCAGAACATTCTCACCACTCCCAGCGCCAGCTCTGCCATCATCTCTTGCCCGTGTCCTGGCTTTACCTTCCTAAGAGGTCTCCTGCTCTTGCCCACACGGATCACCAGGATGACCCTGACACGAGTCGGTCGGTCACACCTCTCCTCAAAACGCCCTAGCTCTCTCTGGCGGCGAAGATCGCTTGTGGCAGTTTGGTTATCACACCCTAAAAGGCAAAGCTGTTGTTAAACCCGGGCCCATTTGACAGCTCCTCCTAGCAAGGTGGCGAAGAAAGTGGAAATCAACATGCCCAGTACACTTGCTCTTTCTGTGGCAAAGCCAGAGTGAAACGGCAAGCTGTGGGGACCTAGCACCGTGGTGCCCCTCGGCAAAACAGTACCTGGAAGTGCCCGGACCCACACCAGCACCCTTAGTGTGACAGTAAGACCCACCTTCAGAGCCCGCCCAAGGCATTGAAAGACTGGCGGCGGGTCCACCAGGGGTAACACCTCTGAGAACCACCGCACATCCACACTTTCAGCAAGTCAATAAGACAGAAACTAGGACCTGCTGGAGAGGACGTGTAGGATCCGATGCTTTCACGTCACCCGAGGGGCTGTGGACTTGTCTAACCACTCTGAAATCAGGGAGCAACCTCCTTTAACAAATGCAAATACAGGTATATACGTTGAAGAAATCAAGACTATAACACAATGTGTTAGGCCGGTTTGACTGGAGAAACAGATCCAGAGACACTCATGCATGTGTAACAAAGAGCTTTCTATCAAGGAGCGACTGTATGTCAAGAAAATATCCCAGCTTAGTCCAACTCAAGTCCCTAAATCCTATACTAGCCCATAAGTCCCCCTTTAGACTCACGAAGTCACACGCAGTGCTGCAAGATCACAGGCTGGTGGGTGCAAAGTCTTGTGGATCCAAGGGGGGTGGATGCATCTCCAGGACTCTGGCAGGTCTCAGAGTGGTTCACCCACCAGCAGGAAGGCGAAGGCAGAGAGAGAGGGGGGCTCCAGGACCCTCCTTATGAAAAGGTCACACCCACAAGGAGTGGCCTTCAGACTGTGGCCTGATTAATAGGTCAAGCTTTACCCCTACCCTTTTATCTCACTTCAAGTTGACATGAAACTACCACACACGAACAGACATGTGCACACCTATGCTTACTGCAGCAATGTCCACAGCAGCAAAAACATGGAAACAACCAAAAGCTCCAATTATAGAGAAATGGATAACGTACAAACTCTAGTACAGTCATGCAATGGAATATTGTGTATCAATAAAAAATGACAACTCTCTCAAACCCAGCAAGACATGGACAAAACTAGGGTACATTATACTTAGCAAACTTAGCCAGTTGACAAAGATAAATATTTATAACACCATTATTATAAGGAAAAATGTGGTTTTTACACCAAAAGATGAGGCTTTGATAACTAGGAGGAGGCCTGGGATGGGTGGAGGCAGGAACCGGGAGAGGATATGAGGAGGGAGAGAGGGAGGATGCGGGCAGGCGAGAGAAAGAGAACCACATTTATGGGGGCTTTAAGGGAATATTGCTGTTGATTTCATTTTTGAAATGGGCTCTGTAACTGCATACAGTGTGCTTCTTTTTAAAAAGAGAGAGTGAAGTTTCACAAGCTTATACAAAAAAGACTCCTCCAGATCCCTTACCCCTCAGACTTAAATATTGGTCGGAATGGCAAAAGAAAAAAATATATATAGGGGAACCGATTACAAGGATCTACATATAAGCCCCTCCCTGGGGGACGGACAACAGAAAAGTGGGTCAAGGGAGATGTCGGACGGTATAAGACATGACAAAATAATAATAATTTATAAATTATCAAGGGTTCATGAGGGAAGGAGGAGCCGGGAGGGAGGGGGAAATGAGGAGCTAATGCCAAGGGCTTAAGTAGAAAGTAAATGTTTTGGAGAATGATGTTGGCAACTAATGTACAAATGTGTTTGACACAATGGATGGATGGATGGATTGTGATAAGAGTTGCATGAGCCCCCAATAAAATGATTAAAAATAGAGTGAGAGACGCAATTTACAGTCCCACCACTAGGGGACAGGCTATTATTATTCCCATGAAATGTGAGGAACCTGAGACCCAGGAAAAGGAAGAGATGTACAGGAGCCTCGAGGTGGGGCCCAGAACAACCCCAGAGGGGCTTTATCTAGGACGGCTCTGGGGAAGAAAGGGGTCTTTGGAAACCGAAACCGGCATGAGTGCTGTGATTGCTTCGCCCTCAGCCGAGCGCGAACCTAGAGATTGATGGTTCAAATCACCCTGTAGTGCCACAGAAAATATGACCTGGTGACCTGTTCCCATTGAGACATATAGATACAGTAACTGGCATTTTATTGGCTGTTTTGAGATCAGTGCAGAGACATTATGAACATTTTGTACACAATTCTGAATGCATGTACCCAAATCCTAAAACAGCACGTAGATACAATTCTTTTCTAAATTCCAGGGACGTTCTAGCTTTCCATTTGAAGGTAATTTTTTAAAAGGAGTTATCAAGTACCATTCTCTTAAAATGTTGACAAGCTGTTGCATCTCAAGTCCCACGAATTCACAATTCAATGTCACGCACACTGCACACTGAAATGTTCCGCCCATCATGGCACGTAACGAAGTGACCAGAACTGGACTAGCATGAGCCAAGGCGTTACAGAATGCACAGCTCTGTGAGAATGATGATCAGACACAATTCTACGAAGACAACTGTAACATGGAGACAAAACTTTAAATGCTCAGGTCATACAAATGCATGACAGTGACTCCAAACTGCCATTAAGTATGTTTTGTATTAGGGATGTAAACCCGCCCTTTCCTGTGGAGTGTTACATTGATACCCATGAGAGTCAAAAAACGTTTTTGTTTTTTTTAACATTTTATTGAGGGCTCTTACAGCTCTGTAACAATCCATTCATCAATTGTGTCAAACACATTTGTACATATGTGGTCATCATTACTTTGCAGACATTTATTTTTATTGAGATTTTGGTGTCAGCTCCTCTTTTCCCCCCTGCCCCACACCCTTGTGGTCCTGGAGAGTCAAATCTCCTCAAAATTCAACATCCCACTATTTTCTGGTTGTACAAAAAAAAAAACAACCCCCCAAAAACAAGCAAATGATTTCACATCTTTAAAAAAAGCATTTACACTTAAAAAAAAGGGGGGGGGAGGATGAAGTGGGATTTCCTCCTTCTTAATTAATGTTTCTGGAGCTGCAAAAAAACTTGCATTTACAAAATAGTTGGTAAAAATATTCCTCTGGATTGTGCAAGAAGGGAGCTAACAGGGCCCCTGATAAGACTTGGTGGATAAACAGTCATCAGACGTGGCTTCTTTTTCTCCTGCTTCATCAGAGGCTGGGCGCTCCTCGTTTTCCGTCTCCATTTTCGCAGGTGAATCTTCTTTAGCTTCTTGGTTAGCGGCTTCTGCCTGTTTTCCCTTCGCTCGCACTTTGGTCTGAGGATCTGTCCTTTCCGGCTGCCTTTTTGGGCTTCGTCTCCACTGCTGCAGGCGCAGGTGTAGCTGACAACCGTGCCCGTCTTCTCCTGACCTCCTCCTTCACCGCCCCTTCGACCGAGCTGACCTCCCTTTGGGGTATCTTGGCTTCGGGGAGGGTGTTTGCAGGATGCCTGGGGACTGCTGGGCATGAAGAGCTTTCTGGAAGCTGGTTTGCCTAACCACTGCCACTCTGTCGCCACCTCCTGCTGTCCGGAGCTCCCCTAGTCCCATTAAGATTTTAAACACAGAAAACCACTGCCTTGGAGTGGATTTTCGCTCAGCATGCCTGTAGACTCCATCGCTCTCTGAGGGTCTCCGGGACCATCGATCTTTAAGGACATAGCTTCATCTTTCTTCCACTCTGATCAGACTGCCAAAAAACACTCACCGCCGTCAAGCAGATTCCCACACCCAGCGACCCAGTAGGACAAGGTGGCACTGCCCCTGTGGGTTTCCCAGACTCTCACTCTTTGTAGGAGTCCAGAGCCTCTTCTTTCTCCCGAAGAGGAGCTGGTGGTTTCAAACTGCTGACCTTGCAGTTAGCAGCCCAACTTGTAACCACTATGGAGCAATCACACGAAGTCACCTACTTGCCCCTAGAGCATCAGCCAGCAGCAGGTCAGCAACTTGCCGCGGGTACTGGTCAGCCAGAGAAGGTCTGAGCAGGGGAGTGACTGATGGGAAAGCCAAAGCTGCTGTCTCCACTTGTCCGTCAGTCCGGTCCATCCGCTCTCTTTCTGTTTCTATTTCTCAGGCCCTCTCAGCAGTTCAGCAGTCCTGTTCCCTCGCTCCAAAGAGCCAGCTCAGCCACTTTCCTTTTCCAAGTCCCACCAGAAGCCTGGACCCTGCGTCTCTCAGCACCCCTCATCCTGTGCCCAGAAGGCCAAGGAAAGGGACTTCTTAGAGAGGCAGTGAGGAAGGTAAGGTGGCCCCCATACCCACCCTCCCTCTGTCCCCACCCCTGCAGCCTCGGCAGGGACTCCAAGCAGGCCTCCCCTCCCCCTCTGGGCCTGGCCTCAGGCTCTCACACTCCTTGGGCCGATTCTGCGTGCCTAGTACCAATCAGTGCCAGCTGGCAGCTCTCCCTGAGGACTGGGGTGGCATGGGTATGGGGGAGGGGGGCAAGTAGGCAGGGACCCAAGGAGAAGTGGGACCAGGATCTCAGGAGGTGGTGGTCAGGAGCTGGGTGGGCAGTATGGGAGTCCCATGGGACTTAGGGAAAGGTTAGACTAGGGGGTCCTGGGCATCCAGGGAGCAGGGGAGGTGTCAGGCCCTGACCTTGGCTCTACTGTCCCTGGCCCTTCCCACTCTTTCCCTACCACCCTATGTTCCCCTGCACCCACCCATTAAGCTGTTCCTGGCTAATCTGTTTGGGTCCCTTTAAGAGCTGCCTGGGAACTGGGGCACTGGAAGGGGCTGGCAGGGTCCCCACCCCTCCCGGAGCCATGCCCGCCCCTGCTCCGCCTCCTGTCCATTACAGAAGCTGCTGGAAGTCTTGGACGCCCGGTTAGGGTCTCCACTTCTGGGCTGGGGGTAAGGTTTGAAAGTGGTGGGGAAGGGGGACTCTGGTCCCTGGGGTGGGATATGGGGCAGGATGCCGGATTCTTGGGGTTGTGAACATGGAGTATCTGTGTGCCAACTTGAGTGGGTGATGCAGGGGCCCTGGCGGGATGGCCCTCTGGCCTGGGACAGGGAAAGGCAGCCCAGGAACCAACCCTGAGGAGGGCGTCCCAGGAAGAAGGAGGGCCTGGGCCCGCTCCTCCCCCTGCCCATTCTCCCAAAGATCTCTCTTTGCTGAATCTAGAGGTCACTGCCCTGGCGTTCCCCAACCAAAGACTCGGGACCTCAGCATCCCGGCTCCCTCACCAATGGGGAAACTGAGGCGGAGCAACCCAGAGGGAATGGTGTTGCATGTACTGCAGTCAGAGTAGTGGAGATTAGGCCCTAGGCGGGTTCTCCCTCCCTTTTTTCCACCCCAGGGAGCTGCACACGGGGCGGGGGGTGTCCCTGCACGTCCAGCTCACCCAGCAAGCACCTCACTGCAGCCCCGGTGGCCACCTCAACAGAGTCCAGCTTACTCGTTAGGACACCTTAGCTCCTTCCCGGAAGTGTTCTTGTGTGTGTAGGTGGTTGGTATTATTTTTAAATCGACTGTGGTCAGGGTGACAGTTGACAGAGCAACATGTTGTTTGATGCACATCTTGATTCTCTGTAACAGTCGCAAGTCCCTCGACACCGCATCCCTCTTTCCGATTCATCCCTAGGTGGTGCGCGAATCCATTGGTCGGTCTTTCTCTCCTGCCCCTTCCTACATCTCTGAGCGTCGTTTTGAGGTAAATGCTGGCCTTTGGGTCTCATGTGGTTGATTCATCTGGGGAACACTTCCTCACAGGCGCTGGGGTGCTCCGTAAAGGCCTGCCTGCTGTTTGAACCCGGATGCAGCTCTGGGTTTGAAGGGAGCCTGGGGGTCCTAATCTCAGGGGTCCCACCAGCTTCTATCAGGCCAGTAAGCTTGGTCTTTTTTATACTTTTGAATTTTGTTCTATGTATTCCTCCCATTCTGTGCAGGACTGTCGCTGGCGATCCCTATCAGGACGCTCAGGACAGGTAGCTGGGCACCACCTACTTCTTCCCGTCTCTGGGTGCGGAGGTTCTCAGGGTGCAGGAATCCCCCAGAACCAATGTGTCCTTGAGTCTCTGGTTTTCTCCCCTCCTGCTTGGGCTCCAGACAGAGAGAGACTTCCTGGAAGTGTTCACTTCCAGATCCTAAGGCCAACAGAGGCCCCCTGAAGCTTGGCTGAGTTACCCAGTGTGAAGCAGAGCCAGGGGAGACCCGTGGACCCCCCTGACGTCATTCCTTGAATACTTCAGAATTGCAGCCCCTTCCAATTCTGACAGCGTCTGGGCCCTGTTGTCCCCAAAGGGAAGGTGATGGGGGTAAGAAGCAAAGAACAGGCCCGGTGTGTGTGTGTGCGTGCGTGTGTGTGTGTGTGTGTGTGTGTGTGTGTGTGTGTAATCTTTTTGCTGTCTTTCCAGTTAGAGTCTAGGCCCTGACATCTCGGTCCCCAATCAGCTCGTCCCCTGCCGTCACCACATGCCCTAGAGCCGGGGAAAGAACCTGACCAAGTAAACAGGCCCCCTCTGAGAGCTGAGCCCAGGACACTGGGAGTCTGCAAGGGCTAGGGGATGAATGGCCACTGTACGCAGGGTCTGCTTCTGCTTTCCCTGTCCAAATGCCTCCTTTGCCCTGCCCAGACGGAAATGCTGACAGGCACCCCAATCTCGACCTAAAGGGGAACCCAGACTTAGCTTGTGAAACCCTCTGCCCAGCCTAGTACCAGCACATTTTGCTCTTCCTAAAAATATTGAGAGTCTGGGGACGAAGCCATCCTGCTCTCGGGGCGCTGATATTTTACCTCTGTGGATCAGAGAGGGCCAGTGTCCTGGCCAGACGCACACAGCAAGCTTCAGGCCTGCCGGCCTGGTTCTCAGAACAATCCGTGCCCACCCCCTGTACCTCTGCACAGTCTTCTTGCAAGCTGAATGAGCCCCATCCGGAAGGGTTTTCTTTCAACTCCTCATTTTACCAGTGAAGCAGCTGAGGCCCAGGGACCTCAGCTAAAGTTAGGACTGGGACAGGACACCAGGCTCAGGACCCAAGCCTCCTCTGAGTCACCCCCAGTTGACTGGGTGCCTTCCCGATGGGGAACCACCCAGCTCAGTCTTATTTAGTGTCTTCAGTGGGGGGAGCAGGTGGTGTGGCCCACACGGGGGCGGGGAGGGGCATGTGAGGCGAGACACATACCAAAATGCCTGTCTATGGCATTTTTGTGTAGTGCTTTCAGGAGACGTGTATTATTATTGTTTTTTAAAAACTCCCTGTAGTCCATTATAAAAACAAAGCATTTTTCATAAGCCCAGATTATCAGTGCAAAGCTAAAACTCTGTGCAGCCTCACTCTTGAACCTTCTAAGAGCCCGATTCGGCTGGAGGGTGGTGGTTTTGGAGTTCTGGTGCAAGGTCAGCACTGTCCTTGTTCGTCCGTGGCAGCGAAGCCCCGAATCACGTGGCTTAGGGCGAATGCGCCACAGAACGCTCCGCTGCTCCCGTGGCTCCCCGTGGTTCCATAGTCACTGCTTTGGTCGAATGTTTGCCTTTTTCACGTCAAGACTGCAGGAAGTAGGAACACTGGCAGTGTCGTGGGTGCCCCATTGGGCTGCTAACCATGAGGCCAGCAGTTCCAAACGGGGGCAAGACGAGACTTTCTACTCCCCTAAGAAGTTACAGCCCCGAAACTCACAGGGGCAGTTCTAGCCTGTCCCATAAGGTCGCTAGGAGCCGGCATCCACTCGCGGGCAGTGAGTTTTGGATTATGCTAAGTAGTATTGTGAACTCATATCGGTGACTTTTTGAGAATGAAGTAGCATTTAGGAGAAAAGGAGAAAAATTTTAAAAGGCCCCTGCTCCATTCCTAGTAGTGTTGTAACCCGTAATGTAATTCAGTGAAGGAAGATTTTTTTACAAAAAAAAATTGTTAGTATTCATAGAATCCAAGAAATACTACATTTGAGCAATGTGCAACTATATTTATCAGACACCATTCCATGACTGAAATCCATTCCATATCACTCCTATGAAATCCATAGTAAACACTGCTAAGGGTGGTCTGGTGTGAGGAAGACCAGGAAGAGGGGGGCTGACGGCCACACCATGAGTTACAGCACCCCAGTGACACCACTGGCCCCTCACTCACTCTCCCTCCTTTCAGAAGGTTGCCTTCCATCCGTCCTCTCCCGCCACCAGCTTTGTCCCAGATGTCTCTCCCTCGAGAGAGGTCTCTGGAGTAGTGCTGAGAGGAGGCTGTGGGAGGAGCTGGCTTTTGGGTTCGATGAGTAGAAAAGGGGGCCCTGAGCCCCTTGGTGGACTCCTGACCCGGAAGTCCCAGCAATGCTAAGGTTTCCCAGGCTTCTCGGACAGAGACCTTGTCCCTTGGCTCATCTGCACAGACATTTGTGTGTTTATTTGCATCCCCCTTGGCAAGCTCAAGTTACATGGGCTCAGGCTGGAATCCAAGTGAGATGCCTAACACACACACAGATCCTTAAAAAAAAAGGAGTCGAATTCACTGCCATAAGGTTGATGCCGACTCATAGCGACCCTGTAGGACAGGGTAGAACTGCCCCTGTGGGTTTCTGAAACTGCAACACTTTACAGAAGTAGAAAATCTCCTCTTTCTCCTTCAGAGCGGCTGGTGGTTTCAAACTGGTGACCCTGTGGTTCGCAGCCCAACACGTAAACATTACATCACAGAGTCCTTAGGAAAGGAGAAAAGCCAGAGAAACTGCTGGCCCCAGCTGACAGCACACCCCTCTCTTCCTACTCAGCTGGGGGACATAGGCAGGGTGATGCCTGCCTGAAGGTGGGAATGGAGCTGAGCAGGACCCCGTGGGGGGGCATGATAATGTGCCCCCTCCCCCTTCCCTACATCTGGAGCCCTGGATGCAGAAGCCGCAGAAGGTGGGGCACAGGGGGACACCAGTAGGAGGAGGAAGAATATGGGGAGATTCTAGTCCCTCCCACTTAGAGATGCGGTCGCCATGGTGACCGAGGACCAAGAGATGGGATGGGGTTGGAGATGGGGGGCGGGGGTGTGGCAGGGACGGAGGCACTGGGCGGCAGGAGCTGTCATTCCAGGCATCCCCAGCTCCAGGTAAGGGATGGAGAGAGCGGAAAGACAGTTCCGAAAGGAGGGGGGCGGGCCATTGTCTGGCGGCTGGCTCTGCCCTGAGGAGGGGGCAGACTGAAGGGGTCGGGCCATTGTGTGTGGTCATCTGCTCAGCCTTCCGGCTCCCCCAGATTGGAGGGGGAACATAAGAGGCTTTGGGTAAGGGGTTTGGTGGGGAGGGGGTGGGGAGGAGCTGGGCTGGGCAGGCAGCAAGAAGGCTGGGAGACTGTGGGGGCAGGAAGAGGTGGGGAGATCTTGGAGGAGCGGAGGCTTGGGGACATCCCTATGCCTTCCCCACGGTAGGCACTCAATACCTAGAAGTTGATTTGACTTGCTGATGATTATAAAAGAAGGCAGAGGAGGGGCGCGGCAGGTGGGACTAAGGGAGGGGGCAGGCAGGGATGTCTTCCAGGAGTGTGCTCCTGGAGGGCTGCCCTGAGGCTGGGAGAAGCCGTTGGGGGCACTGGATCTGCCGGTCATTGGCCCAATTGGCAGGGGCTCCTAGAGCCCCTCCCTCCGCAAGGCGTGCAAGCTCCTGGGGTAGAAAGGGGCTGAGCCTCTGGGTTGAAGCTCGGAAGCAGCCTGGGGTGCCTTCATATCCCCTGCCACCTCCACCCCCACTTCTGTCTGCCTCCACTTGGGCTATAAATCCTGGCCGGAAGGGGCTACTGTTTGATGTGGTCTAGGGACTGCGGGGGAGGAGTCTCCCAGGGAGCTGGACCCGGGCTGGGGAGGAGGAAATCAACCTTGTTGTCCTGGGGGAGTGGGGGTGCCCCTAGGTTGGGCTCCAGGGCTGAGGGGTGGGATGGACAGAGGAAGCCCCAGATTGGGGTCATGGGGATGGTGCAGTCCCTTGGTCCCTCTGGCCCAGTCACCTGGCATCTGACTCCTCCCCCTGTCACCACACCTGACCTCCTGTCTGACTCTGCCCCTGGCCAAGGCACTCCCCATCCTGCCTTGATTTCCTCATTTGTCCAGGGAAAGAGGGGGTGGGACCGAGGCCTGCTCCAAGCTTCCTTGACGCAGTGGGCAGGAAGGACCTGCTACCTAATTTGTGAGGCCCACTGCAAAGAGAAAACGCAGGGGTCCTTGTTCAAAACCCAGCAAGACTTTCCAGGCGGCACCGGCCCTCGTGTGACTTCACAGGTGGCATATCCTGGCTGGGGGCCCTATCCACTGCAGCAAGATGGATGGATGGCAGGGAGACTTGGGGGGCCTGACTCCAGAGGCTCAGGGGTGAGGGCTGCAGCTCCCTGGCTTTAACCTCTTCTGTGGGACGGACCAGGAGGGCCTGACAGTGGCTGAGGATGGGCCCTGATACTGCTTCTCAGTCCAGAGCCTCCCCTCCCCCTCCCTGGCCTTCTGCCCTCAAGTGGCTCAGAACTGAGCTTCCTGGAAGTTGGGCAGGAAGTAGGGCTGGCTGGCCGGTGGGACTCCAGATAGAAGTGGTTCTTTTAAATGAGGCCGCTCTGAACACATCTGATTTGTCCTCTGGTTGGGTCACGTCCCTTTCCTTCTCTGTTGGGTCACAGGGATGGCTGCCTTCCACAGTTGTTGAGGTGGCCCAGGTGAACTATTGATAATGGCTGGAGGACTGGGGAGGAGGCCTGGGGTGTGCTGAGGGGGTTCCTGGGCTCAGGAGGAGGAAGAACTGGGAACCAGGCATTGGTTTGCCACTGCCAAAGAGGCCGGGGTGGGGTCGGGGCAGGGCATGGGATGGGGAGAGCAGGGCTGGGACTCCTCCCTGAGACCCAGATAAGATTAGCTGTTCTAGAAGAGAGGCCCAGAGACAGGGTGCGTCTCCAAAACCGGAGCTAGGGCTTGGAGAGACGTGACAAGCAGGAACTCCCCTGGGTTCTGTGGGCCTGGAAGACTCCCTCTTGGCAGACTGGTCCCCTTGCCTCCGGGAGAGAAGGGACCCTGGGGAGCCAGCGTCCAAGGAGCGTCTGGGAGACCCTTGAGCAAATCTGCACAGGAAGAGCTGTCAGGGGTGGGGGGGATCATCGGAGACCAGACCCCCGGGAGATGGGGGTGGGATGCTGGGAGCAGAAGGAGAGGGGCGGGAGCCTGAGCAGGCTCTGAGGAGGCCTTCCGAGGGCTCCCCTGGCCTGGGCCTCCCTGTGGAAGGAGGGATGGAAGGTGCAGGGCTTCCTGGCAGAGAGGAGTGTGTGTTTCAGATGGAGGTGGGTTATTGACGGGAGCCCATCAGCCCTGCCATGCCTGTGTGCTTCACCTGCAGTCAGCTGTCCAGGCCTGAGTGGGCAGATACAACCCACTTTATAGGCTGGGGAGCCCTTGGCAGAGGAAGCCTCATTAACCCTGCATTACGAGGGCCCCTCCACCCCACCCCCACCCCCAGCCTGCCTGCTGGAGTGGTGAGCAGGAGAGCTGAGTGCTTCTGAAGCCTGAGCTCACACAGCACGGGCACGCACGCACGCAGGCACACACGCCACGCATGGGGAACTTCCCGGGCTGGGCCACCTGCTGGCCTGCTGCTCGGGAGCCGTGGTGGACATTAGACTCCGGAACAGCCTGGTGCACTTGTTTGGACTTTGTTGTTGTTGAAGACTGTGGGCCAGCCGGAAATGGGAGAGTGGGAGGTTAGACTACTTCAGGGACTTCCCAGTCGTAAGAGTGGGCAACCCCACCTCGTAGGCCAAGAAAAGAGGAATAGGAAAGACAGACTGCCGGGAAAGTTGAGCAAGAGAGAAACCAGCCCTGGGCTGGTTAGGCGGGGTGTGCCTTGGCAGAGAGGCAGAGGCGGGGGGAATGACCGAGAGGACCCAGAAGGACCTTTTATGCTCTCTCGGTGGCTGGCAGGCTGGCGGGTAGAGAGAGGAGGGAGAAAGAAAGAGGTGTGTCTCCGCAGGTGGTGGAGCCTCTTGGTACACCCTCCCAATCCTCCAACTTCCGCCCAAGCCAGGAATCTGTCACAACTGGAGAGGTGGAAATTCTGGTTTCCCTGGCCCAGAGCACAGGGCTGACTTGGGACTATGGGCGCCTGGAGGGCCCCGCTCCCGGCCCAGCCGGGCTGAGCCCTCCACCCTCGCCTGCTGAGGTCTGGGACCCCATGCCTTCCTTCTTGTGGATGCCCCCCTCCGCTGAGTAGCTGACTCCTGGGTCCCACACTGTGGCCCACTCAAGGGTATGTGAGACAGGCTGCCAGGGGCTGGGGCTGGGGGTGGTGGAGGTGGGGGGAGGAAGATCCAGAGGCCCGGCCGGGAGCACAGAGAGAGACAGGTGAGGTTGCAGCGAGCTGGCTGCGGAGAATGGGAGCCCAGCCAACTAGCTGCCCCTGCTCAGGGCCGGCCGCTCCTGGCCTAATGCTGGCCACCAGCCTGGCCTTCTGGGTCCTCACTGCCTGCTTGGAGGAAGAAGCCCAGGGACGGAGACGCTTGAGCGTCAGAGACCCCAGAGCCTAGCTGGGGCTGAAGGTGAGGTCAGAGGGGGCCTGGGTCACCACAGGGCGAGGTGAGCAGGAGGACAGAGGATCACCGGATCACCGGAAAGGGCAGGAGAGTCAGGTCTGAGGAATGTGTGCTATGAGTACAGCAATCTGCTGCCCAGAAATGCCCTCCCTGGGGGGCCGACAAGAGTGTCTGGGGCTCTGGCGGCAAGAGGAAGAAAGACACAGGCTAGATGGTAGAAGCACTTGCCGCGAGGGAGGGGAGGCAAGAACAGGCAGGAGAACTCCTGGTGAAGGAAACCACCACCAGCACCAGCACCAGTACCTGCAGCAGCACCAGCACCTGCAGCAGCAGGAAGTGGGACAGAGAGGCTCCTGCCGGGAAGGGAGAGTGAGGCAACCAGCGCCCATCTGGTCTGAGGGGGATGAAAGTGAGACTCCCCCATGGCCTTCCCCCAGGGGAACCATCCCCTCCCTCAGGGCTCCCCCTCGGTTCATACTTCTGCTACCTGAGGCTCTCTGATTGGTCCACAGGAGGATGTGGTGAGGCCCACTCACCCTGGGAGTGCCAAAGAGCCCATTTCCCCAAAGCCAGCAGGCGACTGCCCTGACAGAGCATGGCCCTCCCAGCCCTGGGCCGGGATCCCTGGAGCCCGCTGGGCCTTTTCCTCTTCCAGTTACTGCTGCCGTTCCTGCCTCCCACGACCGCAGAGGCAGGTGGGCAGGGGCCCCTGCCCAGGGTCAGATACTCCGCAGGTAAGCTCTGATGTTGGGTAGGAGAGGAGGGGGGGAGAGGAGAGGAGGGAGGAGGGAGGTGGAGGTACGCAGGAGCAGAGGAGCAGAGGTGACCTAGCCGGAGACTCCAGGAGAGCATCAGAGAGCCTTGTGGGGAAGTGGTCAGAGGCGGAAATGGAGAGTAGAAGGTAAAACTCACAGCCTGGGGTCCGGGGTCACTGCTATCTGCGGGCTCCCTAAAGTTGGTGAATTTCCCCTCCCCCTCTCTCTCTAAATGTCCTGGGCACCAGTTAGGTGCCTCGGGCACACCCCTGAAAGCCCTGGAGCTAAGGCTCACGTGGGCACCTGATTTATGCCAACCATCCGACCATGCTGGAGACCCCAGCTCCAGGGAGCACATGCCACAGACCCCACCCCTTCCTTGGGAGAAGTACCATCTGGGCTGTGGACCCAGGGGCCCTGGGGGCAGTTTGGCTGCTCTTCTCCAGAGCCTGTGGGCTGCTGACCTGCTCCGCTTCGGGGAGAAGCTTCCAGGAAGGTCAGGGGCCTTGTCAAATATGCAGGGGCAGGGTCTCGGCGTGGGGCTGTTGTCAGCATCTTCCCAAGACAACCCGGTGAAGGCATTGCATGTGGCCTGTGGATGGACAGGCCCCTTCTGTGTTGGGTTCTGGGGTACCAACATGGACGGGACTCAGCCCCTGCTCACCTTCTAGGGGGAGAAGCAGGTGGGCAACCAGACACAAGGGTGACAGGCAGGTCATGCAGAAACAAGGAGGCCTGTAGGGTTCTGGGGGAGGCCGGACCCCCTCCACTAGGCATCCCTCTCAGAGGCCAGCCCTCCAGCATCGTGCCACACTTGATTCTGACTCTTCCTCTTGGTGCTTAGATGCCTTAAGGTTCCCCCCCCCCCACACACACTTTTAACAGTTAGTCAGTCAGCTCCCTGGGGGAGCCCTGGTAAGTGCAGTGGTCACACATAGGGCAGCGATCTGCCGAGTGGGAAGTTGGAAACCCCCAACCGCTCTGAGGGAGAAAGATGGGGCTTTCTACTCCTGTAAAGAGTCACTGTCTCAGAAACCCACGGGAGCGGCTCTCCCTGTCCTAGGGTCGCTGTTGAGTGGGCACCGACCAAGTGGCAGTGCGTGAGTCAGCTCACTAACTAGAGCAAGAGGAAGGGTGTGAACGATGGGAGATTTGAGGAGCCCCTCCCCACTTGCTGATGTGCAGAGAGCAGAAACACAGACACAAACACCCAACCCCTCTCACCACCACCACCACCACCACCACTGCCGCTCCCCTATTGCCATCTCGGGAAGACAACGCAGCTGGCCTAGGGGATTCTCCTGCAGCTTGCTTCGCCTCCCCTACGCAGGTAACAGTTAGGTACACCCAGGAAAATATGCCCTTCCTGTCCAACCTAAGTGATCTGGGCAGGGAAATGCCCTGCATTCGAGGGGCAGGAAGTAGGCAGAATGAAGAGGTGGTGAGAGGAACCCCTAAAACTCACAGCTACCCTGACACCACCCTGTCTGGTTTTCCTGTGTCTAGCTACCACGGGCTATTGCTCCCCTTGCTAAGTGGGGATGAGGTGTTCTCCCTGACCACAGTCCCCAGGCCCAGGACAGCAGCCCTGTCTCTTCCTTTCATGGCCCTTTGTCTGTCTCCTGGGTGCTGTCCCCCCACCCCCTTTCCCCAGCCCCAGGGTGTCATTTCTCTGGCTTTGGCAGCCTCTCCTCTCTCCTGTGGGTGTGGCACGCATGTTCCTGTGGCTGCCAGCTGGGGGGGAGGGGGAGGGGGAGGTTGCTGGTAGAGCAGTGGGTCCTGCTGCCAAGGCCTGGGAGCACGGTGCCAACCCCGCTCCTCCGACTTCTGCCTCAGGGATCAGCGTCTGCCCCTGCCCCTCCTCACGCCCCCTCACCACCTCTCCACAGGGGACGGACGCAGGGCTCTTAGCCTCTTCCAGCAGAAGGACCTCCGGGATTTTGACATACTGCTCCTGAGTGATGATGGAAACACTCTCTTTGTGGGAGCTCGGGAGGCCATCCTGGCCCTGGACATCCAAGAACCAGGGGTCCCAAGACTGCACAACAGGGTGAGGAGGCATGGGATAAAGGGCACGGGCTGGGAGGGGGCCAGCACTGCCCTGGGCCTGGGCCACTTATGAGTGAGTAACTGCCCAGTTGCTCTTCATACAATGGACAAGAAATATGATGGGGGCACTCATTGGCATCGGGATAAGGGGTGACTCATACCGGCTGCCAGAATGACTGATATGGAAATCACTGACACAGGAGATAAACACTGACTCAAAATTATATCAATAATCGGATTATTCGCCCACCGGTAGAAATCACTGACGCTTCTGTGCCCCTCTCTGAGCAAGCGGGACAGTCCGAGGAGGAGGAGGGGGAAGGTAGGGAGTGCTGGCAGTGCTGCCCATCATCGCTGGGCGTTGTGCTTCTTACTGTGCGTCCTGTGGAAAGCAAGAGGAACCCGCCCTCCCCCCAGGGCTGGTTAAAAATGCAGAGTCTCTGAGATGGGGCCCCCAACTTGACTCAGAGTGACTGTCCGCCGGCTGCATGTTGCCAGCTTCATCTGTGTGTGCCACGCGCTTCATGGAGGCTGAGCATGCACCGCCCGCAGGCTGAAAACCTGACTGGAGATCGTGCAGGGCAAGAAGTGGCCGAGGCAGTCTACATTCGAACTTGGGCCTGTCCGATTCCAGAAGTCATGTTCCACCTCGGGCCTGTGTTCTCATGAACAACAACATCTGGGCCACAAATGATGTGATGGTGGATTGCCAACATGTCGCTAACCACCAGGCCTGCTGGCAATTTCACACCGACGTCCTGAAGGGGATGTGAAGCTGGAGCCAGAGCTGAAGGTCTCACCTCCTACATCTCCCCCTCCAACTCTGTCCTGCAGATCCCCTGGCCAGCCAGCGACAGGAAGAAGACTGAATGCGCCTTTAAGAGGAAGAGCAATGAGGTGAGTGGAGAGGGGGCTGAGAGAGCTCTGGCTGGGGCACTACGAGGCCCAGGCCATCACTGGGATGACTTTAGGCTGCTCAGACAGTGGAAAACACTTGCTTGCATGATTACCTGCCGTGATTATGTTCTACAAAGATGTACAAAGACTGCCCCTGGCAGAGCCCTACCCCGCAACTGGAAAATGAGAGTGCGGACTCTGGGGGTCCAGGCCTTTAGGGGAGGGGTCTTCAAACTTTTTAAACAGGGGGCCCTCAGACCCGTTGGAGGGCCGGTCTATGGTTAAAAAAAAACTACGAACAAATTCCTACGCACACTGCACATATCTTATTTTGAAGTAAAAAAACAAATGGGGCAAAAACACCTGGCAGGCCAGGTAAATGTCCTTAGCAGGTGCATGTGGCCCCGCGGGCCGTAGTTTGAGGACTCCTGCTTTAGGATAATCAGTAACTGGCTCTGACCCTTCTGTTCCTCCAGACACAGTGTTTCAACTTCATCCGGGTCCTGGTCTCTTTCAATGCCACCCATCTCTACGCCTGCGGTACCTTTGCCTTCAGCCCCGTGTGCACCTTCATTGTGAGTTATCTGATCCCGAGCTCTCGAAGGCTCCCAAGCCTCCTTCCCCACAGCTCCCCTCCCCTCATCCTCTGTAGCTCTGGAAAACGCTGGTCATGGTGGGTCAAGAGATTCGAGGGCACTTCCTGGCTCCAGACCAATGTCCCTTGATGTACCTCCCTTTCCCTGCCCATCCTGCCCCTGTTTCTCGGGCATGAGACCCTGGCGTTCTGGCCCCCCAGCCACTTCCCCCCTCTAGGAACTCAAAGATTCCACCCTGATGCCCATCTTGGAGGCCAATGTGATGGAGGGAAAGGGCCAAAGCCCCTTTAACCCAGTCCACAAGCACACGGCTGTCCTCGTGGGTGAGTATCGACCGGGTCCCACATTCCCTCCCAACACCTGCCTTCCTGAATCTCTCTGCGAAAGATGGTATCTGGCCGTTTTCTGAAAGGCAGTGGGCAGGAGGAAGGGAAGCCAAGAGCCTCAGAGCAGGAGAGGGAGAATCAGGCACCCTCACCACATGCGAGAACTGCCATGCAAGAGGGAGAGGTGGATGGGGAGAGAGACCCAAGGGCAGGAGAGTCCAGGGATGGGCCCAGGTAGAGAAGACACACATACGCTGTGTGGACACGCCCTGCAGTGCACCGGGTATCTCGCTAGGATTGGTGGGATTCCCAAGAAGAAATTCTGGCCCCTTGCCCTCCCAGATAGGAACCATGGCAAGCTTCCTGCCCTGGCTTCCTGCAGGAGGTGGCCCTTGGCTTTCCAGGGAAACTTGAAGGATAGGTAGGCAGTCGGGCAGGAAGGCTGGTGCAGAAAGAGTCGGGTAAGGCCTTAGATGTGGAAGCAGAACACGCAGCCACCTTTAGGGAACAATAAAGTGGTTCTCTTTGGCAAGTGGTTCAGCTGGGTGAGTGAGGCAGTAGCCAGAGAGAGGCTGGAAAGCTGTCCCCGCAGAGAAGGCCACACAGGGTGGGCCTGAGAAGAGCACTCAGCAAAAATGATCTAAGAATGACGGGGACCAGAGACTGATGTGGCCGGCCCCCAGTCCGAGGCAGGTCTGCGGCCAGTGGGTGGACTCGCTGCTGACAAGCCTCTCCGTATCTCCCCCAGATGGGATGCTGTATTCTGGCACCATGAACAACTTCTTGGGCAGTGACCCCATCCTCATTCGCACACTGGGCCATCCTGTCCTCAAGACGGACAACTTCCTCAACTGGCTGCAGGGTAAGCGCCTGACCCACCCCCAGCACCAGACCCGGCATCGCGAACCATTCCTCTAAGCCACTGTCTTTGCTGAGGCCATCCTGATGTGCCAGGCAGCAGGGACGCAGCAGAGAAGACAGCACTTCCGGTGCCCGCCCCTAGGCTTGCAGGCAGCTTCCATCTTATCTAAAGAATTTCTAGTCGCCCGCAGCAGCCCACCCTGACCACATGGGAGCCAGACATCCTGTCTCTGGCCCACAGAGCCAGCCTGAGGTTTTTCACCCCGGGGAACCCCAGTGCTCAGTCTCTAAGCCCCTCTGCCCCACCCCCGCAGCCGACGCCGCCTTCGTGGCAGCCATTCCTTCGACCCAGTTCGTCTACTTCTTCTTCGAGGAGACAGCCAGCGAGTTTGACTTCTTTGAGAGGCTCCACACGTCCCGGGTGGCCCGAGTCTGCAAGGTCTGCAACCGGGGGCTGGCCTGGAGGAGCCAATGGGGAGGTGGCAGAGGCGGGACTGAGTGCTTAGGGCCCAATGGGAGTTGGGAGAGGCGAAGGGGGCGTGGCCTCAGTAGCGGGGTGGGCGGGGCGAGGGCTCGCTGGGCAGCGAGCTCTTTGGTGACTGGCCTGATGCCCCCAGAACGACGTGGGCGGCGAGAAGCTGCTGCAGAAGAAATGGACCACCTTCCTGAAGGCCCAGCTGCTCTGCGCCCAGCCTGGCCAGCTGCCCTTCAACATCATCCGCCACGCGGTCCTGTGGCCTGCGGGTTCCTCCGGGGTTTCCCAAGTCTTCGCAGTCTTCACTTCCCAGTGGTGAGCAGCGGGCCAGGATCCTGGGCGCTTGGCTAGGGGCCTGGGGCCCACGGAGCTGAGCCCTTTACATGGGAAGACATTTGATCCAAACCACCTCCCGGGAATTTCACTCCTGCCTCCATGCAGAAGGGAAGAAAGACTCTTACTAATTGAACCCTGCCCCGTTGTTGGGAAAAGGATGGGCCCCAGCTTTCCAAAGGCTTACATTAGAATAAAATATATAGACAAATGGGAATCATGAGAGACTAAGAGAAGCCAGGCATGTCAGGTCAGCACATTACAAGAGCTTGTCAAAAGCTACAGCCCCTGGTGTTGGCTGCAAAATTAGCTGCAAGCTTCCCAGTGGCCAAAGCAAAGAGGGAAACACCACTAGCCTCCTTTTGGTAAAAGCAGAAGCCATTGCCTGAGGGAATTAGCTGATACGCCAAGGACACCCCCCCCACACACACACATACACACATGCACATACACACACACACATCTAGTCTCTGGCCCTCCTGTGTACCTGGGAGGGTATCTCAGTTACCAGAAGTCTCAGTGGGGTCTGAGTGCCAAAACCCTGTGTGGGCCCCAGTCAGGGGCAAGACAGTGAGAGACAGGCCTTGCTCTTTGAGACCAGTACGGAGCAACCAAAGTGGGCAAGAATCCCTGGAGCTTAGCAAGGAACACTTTATCTGGAGCACCCTGCCCACCTGCAGTTGGTTACGCCACCTCTCCGGGGTATACAGCCCCCTTCCCCCTCCAGCTCACCAGCCTGAGCTCCACTGAACTCTCCGGGATAAGCGCACAGTAGGTCCAAGCCAAGATCCACAACAAGGGGACGGGGAAAGCAAGCTGGAGGTTGACTTGGTCTACCGTGTTTCTGCCCTCTGGCTCCTCACCGAGGGGGCGTGGAGGGGGGGCTAGGGCTGCAGGGGCAGCTTCCTCGGCAGACACAGACCTTGTCCCTGCTGGTTGTCTCCAGGCAGCTCGGAGGGACCCAGAGTTCTGCCGTCTGCGCCTTTTCTCTCACGGACATCGAGCGTGTCTTTGAGGGGAAATTCAAGGAGCTGAACAAGGAGACTTCACACTGGACCACTTACATGGGCCCTGAGACCAGCCCCCGGCCAGGCAGTGTGAGTACCCCCTCCCCTGGGCTGAGCAAAGTCCAGACTCACACAGACCTGTGTGGGTGGAAAATTAACCTGTCCTGGCGTAGTCAGTGCTCAATAAAAGTTAGTGCACCCCACTCCATCAGACTTGTCTACTCAGATGTACCCCTGGTCCAGCCAGCGGCCCACATCCCACAGGTGTCCAGCCCCACCCCGCACAGCCTAGCGGGTCAAGTTACCCAGGTACATCACCGAGGAAGCAGAGAGCCCAGTCTTAGCCATCTTTAGCTGCGCTTCATGTTTGTTAAATCAAGTTTTGGACATAAATGAATCGAGCAGACATATAGGGCTCCATGCTCTGACAGCACTTCCCCTCTCTAGAGACAGCCAGCTTCATTCTGTTGACTGGTCTTTTTCGTTTCTTCTTCTCATCTCCGTGTCTAAGTAACATGCTTCTGCTGCTGCTCCTTGGCGGGTCTGTTTCGGGAAATCTGTGCCCAATTCCCATTCTGAAAAGCAACCCTTTACCTGGCTTCCCACCATCACTACGCCCCCCACCCCAGGATTGTGCAGGGACTGGCTGGCAGTAGCAAGCAACAGCTGAGTCTGAGCATCTCTTTCCAAATTCACGGGTCAGTGACTTGGTAGCTCGCAGCCAGCAAGGTAGGAGTCTTTACACCCTGGACATCAGCAAATGTCGTTTAAGTTGGAAGATTCCCCACCCACACCCAGAGGTGTTTCCCCCACATACCCTGCACCTACACTCACCTTCCCACCATAGTTTTAGAGTACTTCTGGTTAGATAAATATTTACATTGCGACTTAAATTATTCCCACTCCAGCCTGGTAGTAAATCATGATTGCGTTTCTTTTTTACTCCTCCCCCCAAAAAAAACCCAAAACACCACCGTTTTTATTGGGAGCCTAATAGATCTATCGCATCACGCAGTATTGTACAATCGCTACCACCATCCGTTTCAAAGGGATGGCGTCTTTTTTTGTATTCCTTTTTATTTTCTCTGACTCGGGATTAGTGATTACCTTGACTTTTTGCTAGGCTTTGTCTTCTCAACACTGCTTCTTCTGTTCATCTCCCGTCCAAGTCCAAGTCCAGCCCGGCCCATTCTCACTCTCAGCAAGTCTGTAGAGTGGAATTGCCCACTGGGCTTTCCAAAGGGGTAACTCTGACACAAGCCCACTGCCACCTCTTTCTTCCAGGGAGCGGCTGGTGGATTGGGGTGCTCTAACCATTGTGCAAGCTTTCGCCCATGCTCTGTCAGTTATCTGAGTGAGTCCTAAATTGCCTTCATTTATGCTCTGATCCAGACTGCAGGCCTGACACCCAGGGCACAGCCGCCAGACTGCTGTCTCCCTCCTGCCGGGAGATTCCCTTGGCTTCTCTCCTGTGCTAGATCTTGTGTTTCACCCATCTCATTACCTCCTCTTTTTGAACGGAATTCATTTTCCGACTGCCTTGATTTTTTACAGGAGAGTCAGGATTTCTGAGACCTTGACTCTGAACACGCCTCTCTTCTACGCTCACATGTAACCATGGCGGGGCTCGCTCGGCAGGAAAGTTTCCCTCAGCCATGTGAAGGCCTTTATTGTCTGATCGCTCCCCGGCTGCTGTGGAGCAGCCGTGCATTTTCTGACCCTCCCTGGGATCTTGCATGCCTGCTCTGTCGCTGGGTTCCAAACACTCATGACTGCGTGCTCCGATGGGGTGCTCTTAGTCACCCCCACTCCTTCCCCCTCCCTCGAAACTCAATGGTCCCTTCAGCCCTAGAAATTCAGTTCTTTCAGTTCTAAGAAATTTCCCTTGCATTTTTCCTCCCACGCCCTCCCACTCCCTTGGCCCTGTTAGCAGCACTGGAGACAAAACAGACAAAAGCCCCTCCCCTCCTGGAGCTTTCAGCCACTCCGCCCCCAAAGAGTTACAGTCCGGGGGGGTTAGCTGTCTCAGGGGTCCCTATGAGTTGAAATTCACTTGATGACCGTGAGTGATAACCATCAACTTCCACATCTAAATATAAACAAATTCTAGAGATCGTATTTCATTTATTCATAAATACTTCAGTAACTATCTAAAGCATAAGGACAATCTTAACATTTAAAATTGTAATATATAGTCAATGTTGACATTTTTAACCGTTTCATCCGTGTCATGGAGTTTTTGTTTTGTTTTTAAGTATGTATGTAGCTTGTTTGAATCGAAACACAGATGAGGTCCGCAAAATCGAGTTGGATCTCCCTCAAGTCTCTTTGGAGTCATATATTCCCTTCTATCTTTTTTTTTTTTTTTTGCTCTTGCAATTTATTTGTCATGGGGAGTTTTGTGTATATGGATTTTGGTGATTGTATCTCTGAGGTTAGCTGAAGCGTTTCCTGTGAAATGGACAGGTCCTTGCACCTAGAGACTCTGACCATACTCTCCGTGCTATTCTAAGCCCTGGGGAGATGTGATGAGACGCAGGTGTGAGTTTGTGGGGTGGGTACTGCATGGTGTGAGACCTGTGTGTGCTCCCTCAGGAGGCACGTCGTGTCGGCTTCCTGCCGGCTGCTCGCTCTCTCTGTTTCGTTTGGAGTAAGGACTACTCCTTTTGCAGCACCCTGTTCTTGTTTCATGATTATAATCTCTAAACTCTTAGCTCTGAGGGTGAGAACATTAGCTTTCTCAAATGTTTTCTTCTCCTCTCGTGTGTGGGGAGGATTGTTTGTGTTTCTTTCATGCTAAGGAACTTACTCGTATATCTGATCATCTTGGACCTTCTGCTTATATTAAAAACTCGAACAAACAAACAAAACTCAAACATAGGGTGCCGCAAACTATTTGGACAATTTACCCACATAGTTATGGCTTGTTAACGTGGGTTCTATTATGGCCATGAAGGATGATCCGGTTGGGCTGTTTGGTAGGGGAATGGTACGCAAAGCGTCCTCAGGAGCAACTTTGTGATTCTAGAAAATAAGGCCGTGTCACACCAGTGCCCTTGTCCTAAGAGTGTGTGGGGCTGAGAGATCTTTCAAAGGGCGTATGCGGCATGCAGGGAAGATGTAACATAATCCACGGGTAACATCGTGAACAAGAAATGAATGTTAGTGCCAGGTCCTCTGGAAAGCCCCCGAGTCCTCTCCAGGGGAGCGATCTGGATCGGTATCAGCCAGAGACGTCAGAGGAGGGCTTGCTACATTTTACCGTGGGTTGGGCTGTCGAAGCTGATTGCACTTATCTGCAGATAACCTTCAGGCATAGTGAACAGCCAGATGCAGGAGTGATTCATCTTTTATGATCGTCCCCTGATGACAGTTCCTTTATGGGGGGTTATTGGAGGGACCGTGTTCAGTCATGAGAATGTGTACTAAGATTTATTTATAGCTCATAACCCTGAGCGTTTTCCCCCACCAGAGCCGGCTTTCCAGACCCCTAATTATGAGCATGCAGGGCTTAGCTGCATGACATTCGTGTCTGGTCCCTCAGTTGACCACAGGGAGCCTCAGCGGCAGTGACTTTAGGTTCTTTCTCTCTTGGGTCTCTGGTGAGATACCCAGGGTAGATTCTCCACTCTGACTTGGGGGAGGTGGTCTGGCTCCCATATGTAAGAGCGTGGAGAAAGAGGGGAGCGGTGGGGGCTCTCAGCATGGAGTGTGCCTGCTCGCATTTCACCTTCCCCTATCTTCAAGATGCTGTCCAGGCAACATACCACTACCCCGCACCAGAGACCGTTTCCCCCTCTCCCGTCGCCCACCTGTGTGGCACTGGGAGGGGGATCTGCCTGCTGTGACGGACTTTCTCATAATTCTCCTTCGGCAGCCCCAGCTCTCAGCCCACTTCTGTGGCAGAAAGACGGGGCTTTCTACCAGCATGCCCGGTGACCGACCGTCTCAGAGACCCGCAGGGGCGGTTCCTTCTACCTTGTCCTGTGAGGCTGCTGTGAGTCAGAGTTGACTCATGGGCAGTGAGTTTAACCCACCTTCCAGGGGTAACGAAGGTCACTGTTTCATGAACTTTTAGGAGTTCTGCCTTATGTCTCAGGATGGTTTGGGCATCTCCACTGCTGGCTTACGACCCCCCCCCCCCACACGTGTGCTCTCTCTCTCCCTCTTCCTCCCTCTTTTTTTCCTCAGCTAAATCATTTGCCACTTATTCATTTGCTTTCCATTTTCCAAAATGTGCCTGCTTTTGCTTTTCTTCCCCTAGGTGTCAGCCTTCCCAAAAAGCCCCCTGGGAGAAGCATGGGTGATCGCATAGACTCATTTCTAGAGTCCCAGTGAGATGGAGATGCCATCGCCTCCTTGCAAATGAGGAAGCTGGCTCTCTGAGAAATGAGCTAACTCTTGTGAGGACACAGCCTGAGGTGACAGGCTGGGGCTGGAGCTGACCCTGTGACCTTGCTCCTGGATATGGGGAACAGAGATTCTGCCCAAGCAGAACACAGCTGTCCCAGGGCTGTTGCGCTCTGGGGTGGGCAGGGCCTTTCAAGAAACCCCGAGCCACCTCTCTCCTTAGAGCCAAGAGACAGAGAAGGCCCCGACTGGGGAAGGGACTCTCCCACGTGGTGCAGGGAGTTCCCATGACCACGATGAGAAACTCTTCTCGTTTCCCCGCCCCTTCTGTGCCAGCCTGTGCCTGACTCGGCACTCATTGATTGAGCCCTGACTGAGTGCCAGGGTCTCACCCTGGACACTGGGCCTACAGAGAGGAGTAAAGCTTGGTCCTCAACCTGCAAGGAGTCCTCCACCTGCTTCCTGCGGGCCCGCCAGGCACTCTGGATGAAGGTGCTGGCGAGGGTGAAAGTCTCGCAGCCTCCCGTATTCAGTCCTGACCTCCCCCAAGCTCTGCTCTACTTGCTCTCTCCGTCTCAGTGCAGTTCTTCTTCCCAGGAAGCCTTGAGGTAGCAGTTGGAATAGTCCCATCTCCCAGGGGAGGGAAGCCGCCCTGTCCGAAGGCTGTAATCCCAGAGTCTGAGCTTTACACCATCATTCCCAGATGAGCCCTGCTTGGCTGGAGCCCAGGGGGAGGGAGGCAGGAGGGCAAGGGAGGTCTGCAGGGAAGGGGAGAGCTGTGCTGACCCGCCCGCCCGTTTCCCCCTGCAGTGCTCAGTGAGCCCCTCCTCCGATAAAGCCTTGACCTTCATGAAGGACCACTTCCTGATGGACGAGCCGGTGGTGGGGAGGCCCCTGCTGGTGAAGTCTGGCGTGGAGTACACCCAGCTGGCGGTGGAGACAGCCCAGGACGTCGAAGGGAACCGCCATGTGGTCATGTACCTGGGCACGAGTGAGTACAGGCCTCCAGGACAGCCCCTAGACCGGCCTGAGGAGGGAAGTCTTGGAGCTCACTCATTCATTCATTCATTTACTGAACCAATGTTTCCTGGGCACCTACCAAGTGTCAGACACCCTGCTAGGCATCAACGATGCAACAGGGAGCAAAGCAGCTCAGCCCCTGCCATCTCTGAGCTCCAGCCTGGCGGAGGGGGCAGACTCCAAGGCTGGTGGTGGCTTTGGTGAGGTGGAGGGAAGTCATGACAGGGGGTGAAGAGTGGGGGCTGGGATCTGTTTGTTGCAAGATGGGAGCGGGTAAGGAGTCAGTAGGAGGCGAGCTGATAGAGAGATGGGCAAGAGAGGGGCCAACCGGCAGGCAGAGTCGTTGAGGAGGCAGGACCCAAGATCCAGGTGGAGGGACGGACGGCTAGTGCCACCGCCCTCCCCACGGCCCCACCACCCCAGGATGAGAGTGAAGGGGGACGCAGCCTGGTGGGTGGGTCACCTCGGGGGCCACAGAGGCTCCTCTCTGCAGGGTTAGCTGTGCTCTGTGAAGCAGAAGCACACCAGGCTACACTCTGGGAGTGAGCTGGGGGAATGACTGGGGGCATAAAAGCAGATTCCGATTGTCCTGTGGAAATGGGGAGAGGGGTGGGTGAGGACACGGCATCAGGGACAGGACACATACGTGTCGGGCTGCTAACTGCAAGGTCAGCCGCTCCGAGTGGGAGAAAGACGGTGTTTTCTGCTCTCCTCTGGTAGAGCCCTGGGACAGTGTTGGGAAGCCAGGGCCAGTTCTGCCCTGCCCTCAGGGTCGCCAGGAGCCGGGGTTGACTAGATGGCGCTGTCCGTGTGACTGAATGCTCTCCAGGAACACAAGGACTGGTGCCCCTTCAAAGACAGGCCAGGGACCTCGAAACCCCAGGGAGCCATTCTGCGCTGTGACCATGGGGAGGCCAGGAGTCAGACAACTCACCACAGGGGAATTGTTTTTGGTTGTTTGGTTGGTTGGTTTCTTGGCCACCCAGTGTTCTGGAAGCAGGATCCAGTGTGTTTCTGGGTAGACAGTAGTGACGAAAGGGCCAATCGTTGTGGAGTGGGAGGAGACCGGCAATGAACCTGGTGAGTGCGCCAAGCCATCACATGTTATCAGGAAAGGGATGGCAATGCCAGGTGGGGCCGTCGCGGCTTTTGAAAGGGTGCTCAGGTGAGCCCTCCCTGGGCTGCCTGGGTCAGGACCTGATGGACGTGGCACCCGGTGCTCAAATGCCCACAGCCCCACGCAGCCACCTGGGAATCGACAGGCTGTCAGGCTGGTGCAAAGGGAAGGCAGAGAGCTTTAAGCCACTCACCCAAGAGCCTGCCATCTGCATGGCATGGGAAAGCTGGCCTGGCTGCCCTCAGACTTCAGAAGGCACTTGTGGTCAGTTGGGGAGCGCTGGAGGCTATGAGAAGGAAAGGGGGGGACTGTTGGGAGGGTCCCAACTCTCTGTTTCCCCCAGCCACAGGGTCGCTGCACAAGGCAGTGGTGAGCAGTAACGGCAGTAGTGCCTACCTGGTGGAGGAGGTCCAGCTGTTCCCTGCCCCGGAGCCTGTGCGGAACCTGCAGCTGGCTCCCACCCAGGTGAGACAGACGGCCCTAGCCATCAGGTGGTGTGGCAGGGCCCTGGGGGCCTGGGCCGGGCTGGAGCCCCCCGGACTCACTCCAGCTGTGTTGCAGGGTGCGGTGTTCGCGGGCTTCTCGGGCGGCATCCTGAGGGTACCCCGAGCCAACTGCAACATCTACGAGACTTGTGTGGACTGTGTCCTGGCCCGGGACCCCCACTGTGCCTGGGATCCTGAGTCCCGAATTTGCAGCCTCCTGCCCACCCCCATCCCGTGAGTGCCGGTCTCGGATGGCAGCCGGAGGGTCTGCCTGGGCCCTCTGACCCATTCCCCAAACCTTTCTGGGACGGGCTCCCCCAGGGAAGGGCCTTTGCCCTGCAATCTGCTTTCTCCTCCTGGGCCTCTCTGCCCAGCCACCTGCTCCCCTCCGCCCTTCCCTTCCCTGCTTCCCTCTCCACTGTCCACTGTCTTCTGATGCAGGGGACTGCTTTTTACTTTCCCAGGAGCACCTGGAAGCAGAATGTAGAGCATGGAAACCCAGGGTGGGCGTGCGCTACTGGCCCTGTGGGCAGGAGTCACCAGCCTCGGAGTCGCCCCCAAATCAGTGAGTAGGGAATGTGCAACAGGCCCAGGCGGTGGGTGGGTGGGTGGGGCTGGAGGCTGGGGAGTATTTTTGCCTCCTTCCTGCCTCACTTGAGATCCAAGCACTGGGAGAGGGGGATAGATTTGGGTCCCCGCTGGAGGGAGGGAGGAAGAGAAGAGGGACAGGAAGTCTAAGCTGGGTCTCAAGGTCGAGGTGGCTGTTGGTGGTGGCGGTGGTGTCAGAGGTGCCAGACTGGAGGTTGGGTCAGGCTGTCCACCGTCCACCAGGAGCCAGAGGGAGTCAGAGTTTTGAAATGGGAGGGAGCAGAGGGATGCGTGGAGCCTCTTTCTGCCTTCCTCCCCCCAACGCTTGACCTTCCTCACCACCTCCTCCTGCAGTTAAAGAAGTGCTGGCGGTGGCCAACTCCATCCTGGAGCTCCCCTGCCCCCACCTCTCAGCCCTGGCCTCTTACCACTGGAGCCACGGGGCAGCGGCCATTCCGGAAGCCTCTTCCACAGTCTACAACGGCTCCCTCTTGTTGCTCCTGCGGGAAGGGGCTGGGGGTCTTTACCAGTGCTGGGCCACCGAGCACGGGTTCTCCTACCCCGTGGTCTCCTACTGGGTGGACAGCCAGGAGCAGCCTCTGGCGCTGGACCCTGAACTGGAGGGCATTCCCCGGGAGCGTGTGGAGGCCCCGCTGACCAGAGTGGGGGGCGGGGCCAGCCTGGCCGCCCAGCGCTCCTACTGGCCGCATTTCCTCACCGTCACCGTGCTCCTGGCCCTGGTCCTCTCCGGAGCCCTCATCTTCCTCCTCGCCTCCCCGCTGGGGGCGCTCCGAGCCCGGGGAAAGGTCCAGGGCTGCGGGACGCTGCCCCTGCCCCCCGGGGAGAAGGCCCCGCTGAGCAAGGAGCAGCCCCTCAAGTCCCCCAAGGGACACAGGACCTCTGCCTGTGACGTGGACGCTGACAACAACCACCTGGGCACTGAGGTGCCATGAACGCTGTGGGCAGAGGCTGGGGCTGTCGGGAGGGTGGGGCGCCTGGCCATGCTGGCTGGGGACCAGCAGCCACACACCAGCCCTCATCAGGGAGGGACCAGCACGAAAGAC
Organism: Tenrec ecaudatus; assembly: GCF_050624435.1. Taxonomy (NCBI): domain Eukaryota; kingdom Metazoa; phylum Chordata; class Mammalia; order Afrosoricida; family Tenrecidae; genus Tenrec; species Tenrec ecaudatus. The sequence continues at coordinate 166,004,070 of NC_134530.1, forward strand.
CACCTCCTTCTTCCTCCCCGAGAGAGGAGGGTCTTCTTCCACTCTGCCTACTGACAGCGCCCTGCGGGGCCTGGAGAGGCGGCCAGACTCTCCCTGGGCACTCTCTCGGACCAAGCACAGGGGGCACAGGCTCCCTTAGCGGGCTGCCCCGGACCTGAATCCAGGCTGAGAGCAGGCCCTGGAGAGAACCTTCCAGAAACATACTGCTCCACGAGATCCTACAAAACCTGCCTGTTCAGGACCCTCCGGTAATATGCAATGACCTTCTGCCCCACCATAGCACACACTCCTGGAGACGCCGCTCCCAAGGCAGCTGCCACTTTGGACACCCACGTGCCCCTCTCTCAGGCATCTCCGGGGTTCTGCAGGGAGCTGTCCCTGGCTGCTCCCATCAACCATGCACGACTGGCTCCCAGGAAGTCCTTCCTGGAGTCTGACCACCTTCCTTCCTGCTTTGGGGCAGGTTTTGATCCCTTCTGCCCCTGCTTGAATGGCAGGGGTAATCTGAGCCTTGTTCATTCCCCAACACACACACCCCTTGACCTTCAACCCTTTCTCTCCCCTCCTCTTTCCTTTGTTCTGGAATTCAGAAAACTGCTTGTGACAGACAGTTTATTTTTTATTAAAAGACAAAGCTTGTGGCTCAGGCTGTTTTGGGGGCAGCAGGTGACTTTGGGGATGTTGAAGGGAGTGGGCCGTTTGTGAGCGACTTTTCTCAAGCCCTTCCCCCACCTTGCCAGCTCTCCACCCAGAGCCAACCCCCCAGCCTTCCCTCACTCCAGAATGGCTGGCGAGAGATGGCATCCCACAGGTCTTTGGGGCTGACTACAGGTCTGTGCTGACCAGCCTCGCTGGACAGGCCATGCATCTGCCCTGGCTCCCAGGCTGCGGCCCACACCCTGGCTGCCTCATGCTTCTCCCCCTGCAGTGGCTTCAACTTTCAGCAGACTGAATTTATAGAAAGACCTGATAGCCACCCAGACCACATCCTTCCCAATATCTGACAAACCCTCTGTCCGTGCCCCCACACCGCCTTTCCTCTCTCCCTCTTGTCACGAAGTAATGTCCCTCCTCCCCACACAGCTACCGAGGGTTGCGCCTCCTCCTCTTCTGGAGCCTCCAGAAAGTCCTCCTCTGAATTAGCAGGTCTTCGCCTCCTTAACTGCCCCCTACGCACACGCACACACACACCTCCTTAACTGCCCCCTACACACACGCGCACACACGCACACACACACACCTCAACTGCCCCCTACACGCACGCACGCACACGTGCACACATACACGCACACACACCTCCTTAACTGCCCCCCCCACACGCACACACACACCTCCTTAACTGCCCCCTACACACACGCACACACACACCTCCTTAACTGCCCCCTACACACACACGCACACACACACACCTCCTTAACTGCCCCCTACACTCATGCACGCACGCACACGTGCACACATACATGCACACACACACCTCCTTAACTGCCCCCTACACACACACGCACACACACACCTCCTTAACTGCCCCCTACACACACACGCACACACACCTCCTTAACTGCCCCCTACACACACGCACACACACACCCCTCAACTGCCCCCTACACACACACACGCACACACACCTCCTTAACTGCCCCCTACACACACACGCACACGCACACCCCTCAACTGCCCCCTACACACATGCACACGCACACACACTGAGCTGCTCTCCCGCCCACAGATGTAATCACATGTTCTCTGCATAAAAATCAAATCAAATCAGAAGTCCTGCAGTTCCACCCTTGCGATCTCCCCAGCGGGTGCATGCTGTCTGCCTCCCCAGCATGCTCTCTGGACTGCCCAAGTCCACGTCTGAGCCCGAGCCCTCATTGATCCCTTGTAGTCCCCCACCTCGTTCCACTTCTCTCCTCGACCTCATTTACTTCCTCCAGACTTTCTTAACATCCCCTCACTACCAAACTCGACCTTGACCTCTGCTGCCTTCACGCCCGGGCCACCCAGTCTCACAAACACACGTGCTGGGGCTGCTTCTCTGGGGGACTGAGTCTCGTTGGGGCTCAGCTCCATGGGCTTGGGGTACTCCAAGGGGCTCCTGGAGTTCCTAGACTTCTCTGGGTACCCCTTCCTCTGCATGCTGCATGTTCCCTTGCACCCTCCAAGACCAGCACCCTTGCCGACGCCCTATCCTGTGGTCCCTCCTCCAAGGGGTCATCGGGCAGCCAGTGGCAGTGGAAAGGACGCTGGGCCAGGACTGGGCTCCCAGAGGCTTCATCTGCTGCTGACAAGGAAGATAGCCCTTCTCTGTTGGCACCTCGGTCCCTCCATCTGCTGGATGCAGGGGCTGATGGGAAGATCTGCCGTCGTCAAACTCGGCCCCTCACTGCCACACGCACGCTGTCTCTCCCACTCTGGCCAGGACACCACAGATAGAGGGATGCTCTCATCCCTCCCGGTGGCCTGAGGTGCCTCCTCTGCCTCTCCCCACCATCACGCCAGCCTGCACCTTCTCAGGTCCATCTCTGTGTCAGCTTCCCCACCCGCCCAGCTCCCGGGTGATTGGGTTTTGGGGTGTGGGTTGTTCGTCCCTAAAATGTTCACAGGGCACACTGTCTGTCTCACTCAGGAGGCACTTATGCCCAGAGATCAGCCGCAACCCCATAACTAGAATGGCCATGTTTCCTCTGCGGGGCAGGTGTCCACAGCCCAAAGAAGCCCGTGAGAAATGCTCCCGAGCTGCGAGGCCATGGCTTTTACAGACACGTAACCTGGTCATGAAATGGGTGAAGAACGTGACTAGATAGACATCTCACCAAAGAGGACATCCAAAGGGCCCCCGACACGGGAGCAGGTGTTTCCTATCATTGCCCATCAGAGAGCTACAAACCACAAACAAAAGGAGCTAGCATTCCAAACCCACTTCCTGGCTCACTGCCCTGGAGTCGATGCTGGCTCATAGCGACCCTACAGGACAGGAGTAGAACTGCCCCTGTCCGTTTCTGAGACTGGATCTCTTTACGGATGGCTCCGATTGAACACAAAGGAGAAGATAACAAATGTTGGTAAGGACGTGGGGAAATTAGAACCTTTATTCACCGTGGACGGAATGCAAAACGGTATGCTCTGAGTAGATGCAGGGATAGGCCTGCAGGTTGCGTACTTGTGGGAGGGAGAGTGGGGCTGGCTATTCCCATGCACATAGTCCTAAGTCGATGGGACAGAGGATGTCTCTACATGGGGAGGAGCCTTCACTGAAGCCATAGCCACGAATGTGGTGGAGCACAAGGGGGAAATGCTCTGAGAACTTCTTAGACATAACCAGACACTTGGGGGGAGGGAGTCACATCGGGGCCCTGGTCCATGGACTTGGGGCACATCAAGGTCAATTGGCATAACACAGTCCACAAGGTCAACGACCTCTGTGCTACCTTGGTGAGCAGTGCCTGGGGTCTGAAAAGCTCACGAGCAGTTTCTAAGGTGCAATTATGGTCTCTCTCTAAAGAAAAGTGATGAAAATCAAACACGCAGAAACAAAGAATCCAGCAGACGATCGGCCCACGGGAATATCAGCCTCCCTCACCCTGAGACCAGAGGAACCGTATGGTGCCTGGCTCCCACTGCTGACTGCTCATGAAGAGATCATATCAGAGCGTCTTGGAGAGAATGGGAGAGACAAAATGTGGACTCAAAATCCTATAGAAGACCAGGCACATCCCACAACAATTAACTAGAGACGGGCGGGACCCCCGAGACTGTGGCCTTACAGAGTCCCCATCCAGCTCCAGGGACGAGCTCACCCCCATAGCTCCGTTTTCAGCAAACCATATAGACAGGTCTATCAGGGGAACGGTACCACTAAGGAGGAATGCAGTCCTTAGACTAACCCACCGTTGCAGATCAAAAGGGCAGCATTCACCCAAGGGTAACATTCTCAAGGCTTAGGAAAGGAGGAGGGGAGACAGGAAGCCTAGGGAGGAAGGTGGGATGATGGTAGGAATCTCGATCAGTGACATGAAACAAAATGTGTACGGATTTGTTGGATGGAAAATGGATAGGCTCTGTACATTCATTTTCATCAAATTCGCTTAAAAATCATAGTAAAAGAGATGAAGTGTGAAAGCTCCTAAGAAAAACCCCTACAACCAGATTGATTGTATGACCTCCCCATTTCACTCCTAGGGGCAGACCAAAAACCTTACAGACTCAGAAGGACACTTGGACGCCCGTGTTCATTACCGCGCGCTTCACGATAACCCAAAGGCGGACGCAACCTAAATGCCCGTCACAGACGCAGGGATAAAGAAATGTGGTCCGTAGCAAGCGGAAACAACCCAGCCCGTAGGAGAATGCAGTCTGGGTACATGGTACAGTGGGGGTAGGACCTGAAGATATTATGTTGAGCCAAGTAGGTCGATCATAGAAAGACAACTACTGCATTAGCTGATTTATACAAAGCCAAGAAAATGCAAATGTAAAGCCAGCCTTTATCAGTGGTTATCCGGGCTGAGAGGGAGGGGGAGAGAGGGCTAATGTGATGGAAGAGCCACACTGATTAAGGGTGGGGTCTATGGTTGATGGTTTCAATTGCTGTCAGTGAGGTGTGTGCCCATAAAAGGCTGACTGGGCAGAGCTGTGTGCTGCGTGCATTTACAATCAAGACCACCACCAGCAGAAATGATCACTGCCGAGACTGCTTACGTTCAGCCAAGGATTTGGTGCCTTGGCTGGGAGGTTTAGGGGCCCGGCCTCATGGGACAGGCCAGTTAACTGGCCTAATAATGTGTCTCGCTTAATGCTTCTGTTCCGTCTCCTGGCTGGTTTCACACTACCCAGAGTCTCGGGAGCTTGCCGGTGACCAACCAAACACGACAACTGGTTCTCTTTACCTAGAGCATCAGCGGGAGGAGGAGAGTTGGGAAATACACTGCCTGCCTGGAAACACCGCTGCATACAACATGCTCCCAATGGGATTTCCCATCCCCTGCAAACCCGCTCTCCCTCCCAAGCTGTCCACGCTGGTGAAGAATGCTGCAGCACAGAAGCTTGGACTCAGCCACGCTTCCTCTTCCGCAGCCCTCCACAGTGAAAGCCCTCCGTCCTCGCCCCTGGCCAGTCGCTTTCCCCTCAGCCCCTCTGCAGTCCCGCACCACTGGGTCCACTTCATCAGCACCATGAGCACAGACCCGGAACCAGCCTCTGCCTCCTCCTCCCCTCGCCCACTCCTGTCCATACGCCCCTCTCTAGTCAAGGTCAAAGGGAATGAGGAGCTTTCTAAGAAAACTTCTGCTCAAAAAGACAAACCCCCCTGGCATCGAGTTGATTCTGGGGCTTCCAACACTGAGTCTGCACGACCAGAACAGCCTCCTCTTGCTCCCACAGAGCCGCGGGTGGGCTTGCATCTGGTAGTAGGCAACCTGCAGTGCCATCCCCAACCTCTGAGCTCAAGAAAACACCCAAGCTCTTTAGACTAGAACAGCTTTGCCCCCAGCTCCTGCGGACACCCTCCTCTCTGCTCCTGAGCCCTCTCTGCTGTTCTACAGGGGATGTACTGAGTGCCCCCCACCAGCTTTCTGAGAGACAGCGATGAACAGACACGGTCTCTACCTTCAGAAATGAACAATCAGATTTATGAGGTTCCCCTGGAGCTCCGTCTTCGCTGCAGAGTCAGTGTCCTCTGCACACCTCGGTGGGCCCTTTGCACAGGTGTGGCTGCGGCACCGTGTCTGTGTGCCTCACACACAGTAGGCACGACACTCGTGCTTTCATTGAGCAGTCAGCAAGGTGCCCTGGGGCGCTGTGGGGGCACTCACGGGGTCCTCAAACTATGGCCCGCGGGCCACATGCTGCCCGCCGAGGACGTTTATCTGGCCTGCCGGGTGTTTTTGCCCCCCCCCCTTTTACTTTAAAATAAAATATGTGCAGTGTGCATAGGAATTTGTTCATAGTTTTTTTTTTAAACTATAGTCCAACCCTCCAATGGGTCTGAGGGACAGTGAACTGGCCCCTGTTTAAACAGTTTGAGGACCCCTGCCCTGGACGATGGGCCCCTATGAGCTGGCATTGACTCAATGGCAGTGGGTCTGGCGTGGTCTGGTTTATGAGGTGCAGACCCGGCCATGGGCAGACCAGACCACACTTCAGGCCTCGGAGATTCTCCTCTCATGTGGGAGGGTGTCCAGACTCACGCAACAGCCAGCGGCAAAGCGCCGAGGGAGAAGCGAAAGTGGTAGAAGCTGAAGTGAGAGCGGGACTGTGTGCTAACTGGGCTAGGCTGTGATTCTCAGTGGCGGACATCATACGGACTGCTCTGCCATAAGGTGCTCCATTTTGTGATCTGATGCGAACAGCCAACAGCCGGAAGCCCGTCCGTGTCCTCGGGAAGACACAGGAGGCGGGATGTTCTGGCAAAGCACGCCCTTGCCTGATCCTTCATCCAACTCATCAACCTCTCACCGCCGGGCGCGGGCCGTGAGCCAGCGCCTGCCGTCCGACCTGCTGATTATGCTCACCTACCCCGCAGCTAGGTGGACCAGGGCAAATCGCCAGCGTGCTGTCCTGTTGTCTGACCCACAGATTTGAGACTGGCAGTCTCCACAACTGTGCGAAGCATTTCCTTGAAATAAACTGTTCTCTTACGGTGTGTGCATGTCACTGTTTTCGTTCCTTAGAACCCAAGACAAAGACATGAAAAAATAATAATTTATAAATGATCAAGGGTTTGGGAGGGAGGGGGAAAATGAGGAGCTGATACCAAGGGCTCAAGTAGAGAATGTTTTGAGAATGATGATGGCAACAGACGTAAAAATGTGCTTGACACACAGATGGATGGATTGTGGTAAGAGCTGGATGAGCCCCCAATAAAACGATTAAAAGAAAAAAAGAGCCTAACACATTGGGCATGCACAAAGCACATGCTGTAGGCCTGCAGAGCGTGTAAGTGGTCAGACCATCAGAGGCTCTCCGATGGGGAGAGAGGCATGATCTGACGCCCAGTTTCAAAAGGCCCCTCTGAGAGGAAAGAGAGTGGAAGCTAGGGTGGAAGCAGGGACGCGAGGAAGGCGCTGTCAGAGCCAGGTGGACGATGATGTGGCGATGGCCCAAGAGAGTGATGAGGAGATGGTGGGAGCAGTAGAACTCTGGACCTATCTGTTTATTGTAGGGTTCTTACAGCACTTACCACGAGCCGCACACACACGCATGTGTCAAGCATGTCTGTACATATGTTGCCATCATCATTCTCAACACACCTTCTTTCTACTTGAGGCCTTTTCTGGACCTGTTTTTTAGAAGAAGCAAAAAGCAGAAAAGAAAAAGCTCGTGGTGTTTGAGGGTGGCTCTGCAGGAGGCGAGAGGAAAGGAGGAGGCTTAAGAACAGCTCTGGTGTTTGGGGGTCTGGGAAAATCGAAGAATAAAATCGATTAGCTGAGAGAAAGCAGATGGCGAATAGGTCAGGTGTGGGAGAAGCAGGAGTTCAATTTTTGACATGCTAAGTCTATAGCTCATGTACATATAGGTCTTATACAGAATATCTATGCATAGCATATATATCGGCATTGATATATGCAGGCAGGGCTCAGACGATTGCAGGTTCTGTTGCAACAAGTATCACAATAGGATGACCCACATGCTTTTTTTGCTTCCTAATACTTACAAAAGAGCCCCGAGATCTGGGGTGGGGGGAGATGAGCGAGTCAGGGTGCAGTGTAGCAACAATGAAACATACAACGTTCCTCTAGTTCTTAAATGCTTCCTCCCCCTCCACTATCATGATCCCAGTTCTGCCTTATGAGTCTGGCTAGACCAGAGGATGTACACTGGTACAGATAGGAACTGGAAACACAGGGAATCCAGGACAGATGATCCCTTCAGGACCAATAATGAGAGTAGCGATACCAGGAGGGTAAGGGGAAGGAGGGGTAGAAAGGGGGAACTGATTACAATGATCTACATATAACCCTCTCCCTGGGGGACAGGCAACAGAAAAGTGGGTTAAGGGAGACATTGGATAGTGTAAGACATGACAAAATAATAATAATTTATAAATTATCAAGGGTTCATGAGGGCGGAGGTGGGCGGGGAGGGAGGGGGAAAATGAGGAGCTGATACCAAGAGCTCAAGTAGAAAGAAAATGTTTCGAGAATGATGATAGCAACAAATTTACAAATGTAAAAAAATTTTTTTAATGTACAAACGTGCTTAACACATAGATGTATGTATGGGTTGTGTATGAGCCCCCAATAAAATGATTTAAAAAAACAAAAAACCCACTTGGATCACACAAAAAAAGAACGCTGGTGGCGTGGCTGTTCGGGAGTTAGGCTGGGACCCACAGCCAGCAGCTGGAAACACTCCTGTAGCGAGTGACGCCTGGGGGGCCCGCAGGGGCAGGTCCACCCTGCGCTGTAGGGTCGCCAGCAGTGGCGTTGGCTCCGTGGCAGTGAGTGTGTGTTGTTGTTTTTAATGTTTACAAAAGTTAAGTTGATGCTATGTGAATTCTACGCCAGTGAAACTGCAGTAAAAAGAGTTACAGCCTGGAAAACCCAGAGTCCGTGGGAGCCTGTCCGATCGAGCCGCTGTGATCAGAACACACCCAACGGCAGTGACTGACTGGGGCACCAGGGCTTCTGAGCTTAGGGTCTAGTCGGCCTCCCACATCGCAAAGGTGATTGGATTAAGACGCATTGGACACTGAGCTGGACAAATTACCGTAACAAACTCTACTCCAGAACGAGGGTCTAGCCACGGGCATGTTGCTGCTGCTCCTTAGGCTTGTCATCTTTTTTGTCCTTCCCAAACCTCCTAGGAGGGAAAAGAGCAAAGAAAACGATGCGGGCACTCTGAGGTCGTCTCTAAAGGAAGGGAGACCTGGTGGTGTAGGCCGCTAGCGATAAGCCCAGCAGTTCAAGAGCACGGTCCTC